>NC_140298.1:14088727-15332477 GCF_964211825.1 Aythya ferina
TCCATGGGACCACTGTAATTAGGGTTATAATTTAAAGAGAGCTCTTAAAAGATAAGTGAGGCACATGCACTGCCCCAGAGAAGAAAGCAGAAGCCAGTTATGGGCCTTACAGACTGGGCACGAAGCAGTTGTACGTCTGTTTGGTGATGTGATTGCTAACAACTGTTTTTCTCAGCCAGGGCCCAGATTTTCAAGAGGATGATTCAGAAGATAGGAGTGGATCTGTGGTTGGAATGAGAAGGGAAGAAATGGTGCAGTGAGTTAATGAATGGAAGGATAATTGGTTGAAGGAACAGCTAATATTAGAAACCTGAAGGACAGAATCAAAGTGTGCAAAACATGATCCTTAGTAATGATGTAAGAAATAAGGTTCTTGTCTTTCGACTTTTGAAAAGTTGAAGTGTCCATGCACATCACAGTGGACCCTTACTTGGATATGTGCTTGTGGTATTTCCCCTCATAGATAATAAGAACCCTGTGCCACTATTTTGCTGTAAGCCTCCATTTTCCTGGAAGCAAATATCCTAGTGGTGGTCCTTAGAGAGACTACCGAGAGTCAGGAGTAGCATTTAATATCCAATAAATATTCCTGACAATGCAAAACTTATTGGAGTCATCTGTCCAGCAAGAAAATCTTGACAAGCCACCTATGAATATGGCTTAGATTATTAATTTCAGGTCAGAAAGGAGATAATAGAGAAATACAGTTTGTTTAATTTCCTCTCCATCTTTTTTTCCCCTTCCATGCACAGGAAGTAAACTGTATATGTTGAGTTTGTAAAAAGATGAAGGAAACGGTATTATGGAAAAAATGACTGGCCTTCATAATCTCTTGGTATGTTCTCTTCTTTTATGCATCTTCATGATTTCTTTGGCATTGCCTTTGATGTGAAAGGCAGACTGCAACGTACCTGGAAAGTCAAAATGCTTCCCTGTTTGGATTCTAAAGCTTTGCTTTGTCCAGGTGTTCATGAAGCTTTCAGTAATGATCAAGGTAGAGCTCATCAACAGTAAAAGGGATAATCAACTCTAATGACAAATAAAAACAGAACTCCTTTCAGAATTATTTACATTTAATGTTCTACTCTGTCAAAAGTTATCAAGGGTATTTCTCTATTGTTGCGTCTGTAAAGATGCATCAACAACTTTATTTTGTGGAGTGTGTGTACATGAACACCAGTGGATCAGAGGAAGAAGGATATGACAATACTCAACTATCTGGTCCTTCAGCCTATATGACTTCTCATCTGACTTCTCTATAGAAAAGAGCATTCATTTTTCTTCCAAATAATTTTGGAAAGGTTTTCTTTTTTTTTCTTTTTTTTTTTTCTTTTTTTTTTTTTTTTCCTTCTTGGTTCTGCAAGAAATTGCCTGGGAAATACTTAGCAACTTTTGGTTGAAATAAAATATTTCCTTTCAGCCCACCATCCTTGACAATGACTTCTTTCATCTACTGATTTCATAGCTTGCTTTTCCTTGTCCCTTTCAGCTAGTCCCATTTTTTTTTTTTTTTTTTGTCTACTGCTTCTTCTCTTTGGCCAAACTCATTTTGGACTGATTTGCAATGGGGCAAAAAGGAGGCCTGCTATGCAGTGCCATAGAAACATTCCACTGAATGACTCTATGTATAGTTTATTTCTCTTTAAGTGTTGTGTATGTGAAAGATATAAATAAAATGTTCTATGTACTGTTTCAATGCTCAGCTTGCAAAGAGAATAAATCAGCTCAAAAGGAAGAGGTATAGTCAGTCTATCACTAAATCCTCCACTATTAGCAGTTGATGACATGTAAGGAATCAACAAACATTTATCTACCGTAATTAGCAAGTACTAATTTCTACCATTTTAGGCAGTCATTTCTTTGCTTATTCCCTCTATCAGGATGATCAGGCAAATCCCAGTGGCTCTTACTGTTCTTGCTTTAGGCTGTGTCAACATCCAGTGATGAGACTCCAAAGGCACTGTCTCTTCCAGGATGCAATTATATTAAAAATAACCATCAGTTTCCTCTTAATGAGTGATGTTGTTGACACAGCAGCTGGAACTCTGGTTTCTTGGTGCATAGCACTATAAGTGGTTTTTTTCATATGTGAGAGGTGTAATGGCAGACTTTCACAAACCAGGACATCCTGAGATGCCTAGCACCATGCTGAAATCTTGGAACACACTTTTCTGATGATTGATATGCCTTCATGCTCAGTGCTGACAGTGCCTATGTGGGATTTGAAACCCCTGTAAAGGCATAAATAAGAGTCACCAAACAGGAAAAGGTTGGAGTCAGTTAAACAACAGGACAGATCTCACCCTGACAGCTCTTTTTCTTGAGACAACAAAAACAGTTGCTTAACTATGTAGCTGTCGAGTGATGTACTAAATAGCTACCAAAATAATTCTGAGGTTTTCTGAGCCTCAGCAGAGGGGATGAGTCATAGCATGTGCTGAGGTGGTTAGGCATTTGCTGCACTGAACCATGAAGCTGGTAACACATCTGATACCTCATGCTGGCTAATGAGGGGAAGAGCACACAGTGGATGTGATACTCCTTGCTGTGGACTGTCAGTCAGATGCCACAGCTGTATTTCTATGGTATGCATGGCTGCAGGTGTGCCATGTTCCTTTTGAAACCCAGCTTTGAGGAAGACATGGATGGTGGAATAGCTTCTTTAATTCTCATTTTTAAAGGCTACATTGCTTGGTCAAGACTCTGCATGTTATATGACTGCCTTGTTACTTATGGCACCCCTGGATCTGAATGTTTTTTTCTTAAAAATTACCTCTAGCTCTTCTGATTGAAATGTGAAACAGTGCACTATCCAACTTCTAGTACTTCAGTCAGGCTGAAATGCATTTGAGAAGTCCTTTTTATTTTAACTCTGAAGCTCCAACAATGCTGCTTTTAAGATACCCATGTTAATCATTTGATCCATAGTCTTTCCAGGAGAAGCATTGGGCTGAAGATTGCCCTTACTAGATTTTTAACCATATAATGGGATCGAGATGCTAGATACTGTCAATTTTACTTGAATGAAGTCTTTTTTTCCTTGTAGATTTACTTATTTCAACCTGCACGTGGGGGTTGCCTATCTCCATGCTTTGTGGGTTAGGCTTGCTCTGCTTTGCTTCTCCCACATTACCCACCATGTTTCCTATTATCTCAAACTCTCCATGGAAACTTCTGAAGCTGCAGAACTGCTGAATGCACTTGGTGATATTTGCCTTTCTTTTTTTTTGTTTATAATGTTTTTTTTTTTTTTTTTTTTTTCTTTTTTTTTCTCCTCAGTTCTAATGTCCTTAAAGTACGGAGTCAGGTATTGGAACATCTTCCAAGGGAAAACTTGATTTTCTTTGCATTCTTTCTGGAAACTTAACAGCAAATTATATATGCATATGCATACTCTTTAAATGGGAGTGAGGGGAGCAAAACTGCTTGTGGTACTATGTAATCTTATTGCTTCATATCATAGCATGTACACAGCAGACCTACACTTTGTCTTTTAAGCCACTCCTTAATTTGTAAATCAGATTATGTAGAAACAAATATGGAGGTGGAAATGTCCTGAATTTCACACTCACTCTGACTCAAGCTTCATTTCTAAATCTGTTCTTGTTAATAGCATAGATAATGATAGCTCTGTATTTTAATTAATTTAGTATGGTTTGTCTACATATATGGCTGATACTATCAACCTCCCAAAATGGAGCTAACTGCCTGTCTGTCATGTGTGAAATTTGTAATTTATTTAATTACAAGTTTTCTTTAACCTTAACCTGGGCTTCTAACTGCTGTTTTATGCTTTCTTATGTGAGCTCTGATTAGTGACTCAGTTTGTCATTTGTATAATACTGACAATTACAATTTCTTCTTAAAGGAAGTCAGGCAATAAATCAAGTTTCTTTGCAGAGAAATAGATTAACTAAAGGTATCTTTAGCATAAAAATTGCGCTGTAAAGATGTACATATACTGCTCTTGATATACCTCAGTCTTTCCTTTATTGTCCCTATTGAAAGCTAAGTGAAACTACTGTGAATTGGGCTTTCAAAACAAGTGTATTTGTCTGAGGAAAATGGTGGGGAAACTGTACTCAGAAACTTTATAGCTATTTTGATGTTTTAATGTCCTCAAAAACATGGACTACTTAGAGCAATTCAGGTATTTTTCAGGATTAGATAGTCAAATCTTGAGGGCTCTGAACCCTCAAGACTTTTTTTGGGAGAGGAAGATGGGGGTAGGGGAGGGAGGCCATGCTGATGTGAATGACTGGGAAGTTGGTGGTTGTTAGAGATCTAAATGTAAGGTTTGAAATGATCTCAAGGGACAGACTGTTCTGTATCTCATTTATACATGGATTGTATTAGAGATACCAGTCTTTCCCCTTGTGGTGACCTGACAGAAGAAGGTAGTTTTTCAGATAGTGTGGAGTATGTAGAACAGCACAGCACACTTCTGTGATTCTTTGTTTACTTCTTGTGTACTAACATCATACTTCTTGTTTCACTGCTACCAATATTTTTGTGGGATTCTTCCTGTGAGGTTGAAGGAGGCCTTACAAAAGGAGAAGCATGATCTGAAATTGCAGGTGTACAGAATTTTAGATAAATTGATGGGGGCAAGGTGGAGGTCTGGCTTGTGACAGCTGTTACTTGGGTGAAACACCCTTTGTTCTGGTCAAACAATTGCTCAGTACCAGCTGAGGCCAAAAGGTGGGAGATGGCTAAAGGTTCCGGAGTGTGACTGGAGGTAGGATGTAGTGGCCTCCAGGGTGAGGGGTTTAGGCCAAACAAGATGGAAGTGAGAGACCAAGTAGGGCAGAGCTGTGGGGGGTTGCATAGAAACAGCTTGTGAAGATAGTGGGTCTTGTTTCTTTATGCTTTGTTTAACTGGTCTTTGGGGACTGGTGTGGAAAAGCTGTGAAATGGATGGTGAAGGATTAGAGTCACAAGATGAGAATAGTTTGGGAGTCTGTCAGGAGTATAGATGATGTCCAGATTTTGGTTTAAGCTAGATGTTGAAGCACCATAGCAGAGCAAAACAAATTCCAGACTGGTTTAACAGAGGTGCTGGAAAGTGCCATGTGTGGTGAGCACATGTATGCTATTCTTGCAGAATAGGCTGGGGCTCCTGGGAAACTTCTTAAAAGCCAGGATATGTGAACTAAATACTGAGAACAAGCAATAAGAAGCAGTCATTTGGCTGATTTTGGAGAACACCTTTTGATAATTTCACTGGTCCCAGTGCCTGTGTACTGTGTGCTGGGGGAGGTGTCAGCTTCTCAGACCAAACCAGCTTGTAAGTGCACTGTATTGAGATACTGGTTTCAAACAGCATTGCAGCCCCATGCATGCAAGCAGGCTCTGCCAAGCTCTTCACTTTCCTGGCTTTCTTCTTTTATGACTCCTACAGGTAGCAGGGAATGCAGCTTCTTCCTGGACACCCTCCTGTAAAAAGGTTTTTAAACTCCATCCCATCTAGCAGAGGCTTGTGATGGTGTTGAATAAGATGACACATCTGTCCCAGGTGGATCAATATTTGAGCTGCTTTTATCTCTACCTGTCGCAGAAGAACAGTTAAATAAATGGCATGAATTTCTAAGAAATATTCACAATAGCAGCTGACAGGAATGTCACTTCTAAACGCATTGTCTGCCTTCAGTGTGATGCCTCCCTTGGAGATCTATGGCATGTGGAGTGTGCACCTAGGCTGCTAGGATTGTCTGGTTACGAGGTGCACATTTCAAGTGAACAACTGGCACCTTCAGGGCATTGTAGAGCAGGTGGAGATAGGTTTTTCTTTCATCTGGGAACCTTAGCTGTAGTCTGTAAATTAAATAATAAGTCTTCACTGGGAAAGAAAAACAAATGCCTGCTAGGGCTATGTCGACTTTCACTGATCACTTCAAGGTACTAGGCCTTCTGTGGAAAATAAAGTCCTTAAAGGCTGTGATGCTGGGCTATCGTGCTTCAGCTTGTTTAGGTTGGTCTTCAAACATGCATTTTTTTTTTTAACAGTATTACTCTAAAACAGTATTACTCTAATATTCTGGTAGTGAATTGCTTTGGGCTGTTTCTTATGATGAGTCACTTGGCCTGTTCTCTTTGGAGGCTTACGGGGATAGGAATTAGTAAGTATGAGCTGGTTGAGCTCAGCAGGAAGCCTCAGGTTAGCTTGGTGTGTGCTAGGTGCTAAGCAAGGGTAAACCCTGGCAGGAGATGTGGGGTGCCTGAAGAGCAGCACCTCTGCCAGCTGGTGCAGGCTCTGTTGGAGGGGTTTTTCTGCCAAAACCAGCTACGCCTTCTGTCTCCCTTCCCACCAAGAGCCCCTCACAGCTCTCCCTCTGCTTGAGTATTTATAAGGAGAGGAAATGACTCGTAGACAGTGATGGACCAAAGAGCTGCCACAATCATGGAAGAGGTGGGCAGAAGGTGGATGGTTAGATGAGAGGCAGGGAGATATAGGGATTACTTACTTGTCTGTCCTTGGTAGGCTGCTGCTGTGTGAAGTTCTGCATGGGTTTATGTGGATACCTGTGCCTTAGAGGCAGTCTGACAGCTTGATTACCTCCAGTTCCCTGAGGTGGTCATGTGTTGCATTTTGGTTGGAGAATGACTAAAAAATGCAACTACATTTATAATCTTTCTGTTTAGCAAATGTGAATCAATTTGAATTTGAAATCTGGGAAGACTCAGCTGTGTTCACCCTGACAGGTGACATACAGTGTTGCTTGAAATAGACTTTATGATGAGTAAAATGTGTTCAGAAAGGAGTAGATTACAATCTGTTTTGTTTTTTTTTGGGGTCTGATGCATATTCCAAGTGCAAAGTGGATGCTGTCCTTTGGGTCCAGTGCCTTATATCTGTAACAAGGTGAACTCTGAACTTCTGGTTAGAATTGCTCTCCTCCTGACCTTCATCTGCACTAGGAAATGAATATGGGAGGGAAGAAGTACTGATATACAAGAATAGAGCCTGGAAGAGCTGCAGGGAAGGGAATTTTAAGTGATGCCAGAGGCACTGTGCATTTGCAGTTGGGCAGTAATGGCTTACTGCAAACCTATTTAACTTAGAAATGCCCTCCCTTCATATCCAACACTCCTGCTATTACAAAGCTTGTGATAGCCTGTCCACTGATGTCACTGCTGTATCAAGGTTCTAAAGGTGATTTCAGACTGAGGTTAACTCTGTCAGCTGCTGTGGAAGGGTGTAATAGGCTTATCTGTGGAGCATGCATTTAGTTATTTGATTTTAGCAGACTTAGGACCCGATACTGCCTAATCTGGGGAAATAGAGATGTTGTCATCTCACTCCTTCTCACTATCTCCACACAAAAGGAGGATGCTCTTCTGTTGGAACAAGCTGTTTGCTTCTTCAGTTTCTTTCCGTAGCTAATGTATGGAGTAGGATGCTGGCAGGGCTGCAGTTAGAATATTGAAGCTACTTTGGTTTTGGTCACTGTGGGGAGTGGTCTGTTCAGCCACAGCTTCCCAAACCCCAGCGTAAGCAGGGAAAGATTATTTTTCAGTGTCTCAGCAGTGCCTTGTGCTGGGGAACAGCCCTTCCACAAGGAAAGGTGACCTGGGAGCCTGCAAAGAAAGCAGGGCAGGCCTGGTGGTGACCACCAGGTTCAGCCAAGAGCCCAGATCATGATGGAGGTCTCTGAAGAGGCAAGCCTGAGGGTGAGTAGAGAAACACCCTGCAGGAAGGGGCACAGATCAATAGGGCACCTGCTCAGGCATGGGGATGGCTGCGATGCACCTGTGGTATAGCTTAGGTGGAGATCAACGGGGGGAACCTCTTAAATAGATACTTAATAATGTACTTACTGTTTGTACATCTTCATGTTCCGTATACTGTCTTACAGTTAGAATGTAATAAAGTAAGGAGTAGCACTTCAGGATGTTTTACTCTCTGTTCCATGTCAGCTTTACTAAGTTCTTAGGGACAGAGCATACTGTTCTGTATGGCAGGGACAGAAGGCTTTTTTCCCTGAAAATAAGTTTGTTTCATGGGCTATAATTTGTCACACATTACTAGGAAAAAAAATAATCTGGTCATCTTTGTTTCTCCATATTTACACTTTGAAAGCATTTGTTCTCAGATTCCTCCCCCTGCGGTGTGTTTTGTCTTTTAAGCATAAAAACGAGTAGACCACTCCTAGGCTAACCTGGAAGCCTGCATCTATTAGATGGTCATTGGTATTCAATTTGCTTTATTGCATTTGAGCAGCAGTTGTATTTTAGGGGTCTTTGGAGTGGTTTCTTGACTCTTAAAACTACTATTCTGTTTCAATATTGAATATATTCAATATTCATTTCATTGACTATATCTGATGTTTTCGAAGAACAATTGTTGGAAAAAGCAGACAATGTCAGTTACTCATTGCTTTCTGCTAACTCATTTTGTTTTCCTAAATCTACCTTTTAGTTTTAGGTGTAGTTGTAGAAGGAAAAACAAATTTAAACATTTTCCTGTTTTTTCTCAAGTTTCTCATTTCCTGACTTAGAAAGTTCTCAAGAATTGAAACTATAGTGATATATCCACCTGAAGAGTTGGGCACCATGAACCCCTCAGAGCTCAGGTAGCCTACAAACTTTGAGACGGCTGCCTGTTTTCATCCTGCTGCTTGTGTCCTTGCCACCATTGTCCATGACCGCATACAACTGAAAAGCTGTGGATCTTTGTCTGAAGCTGACAGGGTTCTTATTCAAGGGGAACTGCATTTCTTTCAGGATGACTTACCAGTGATAAATTACCATATGATAATTTTCAATTTTCAGCATCTCTTGCTGTAATTTTTTTGTAGAGATCTGTTCAAGGTGATGTGCTAGAGCTAATTACTTTCTTAAAATAGTTCTTGTATCTTTTGATCTATCAAGTTCGTTTGAGATATTCAACTTGCTAATAGCTTGTCTTTTTGGTTCATAGTTATTTGGTTTATTCTTTTTGAAATTTGTACCTATAACATACTTAAGGATGAATGCTTTATGAATGGTTTGTGGCTTTGAAGAAACATGGCAGCTGATTTTTTTTTCCTTTAAGACATTAATTCTATAGCTGCAGAAACCAGCATCATAACTCATAATCCACTTTCTGTAATAGCCATGAGAAATCATGTGTAGGTTTCTCTTGTTTACTGTTGGAAAGATGATCTCTTTTATGAGAATATTCCTGTATTTCTGGTCTTGCTGAAGTAGAAGTGGAGTTCAATGACTATTTTACTGAAAAAAATAAATAAATCATGGGATTTTTTTTTCCCAGATAAAAACCCATTTCTCTCTGCTACATGTAATAATCTTATGTAGTTTTCAGTACACTTGCTTTGAGTTTATATGAGCATTATAGGACTTGATTCTTCTCTTATAAACAAGGCCTTATCTCCTGTTTGATAAAACTCAAATCTGTTAGCTACTGCAGAGGAGATATTGGGTGATAGATTATCTATTATAGACAACTATTTCTGTTGTGTTCTTTAAAACTCAGCTGTGGAGAGGGGACACCCACAGAGGTAAGATATTTTCTGAAGTTAAGATGATGTTTAATCACTGTACCATTTGCAATGGCGTGAGTCTTCCTGGATGGTTACAGATCAACTTGTTAACTGCTGAAGTGTGCAGTCTTTCCATTTTGTCAAATCACCTAATTTGACAAAGGACAGTTACATGCTCATCTGTACCCTGTTTGGTAAGTGATACTGTACTGATCTGGCAGTCTGCAGCACAACTGTATGATTTTGCTTTGCCTTGATAACTATTAAGCCAATTATAATTTCAGTAGTGTATTCTGCACCACTAGTTTATCTGTGAGGAAAAAAAAGCATGATATAGTGTAAACATTTCAATACACCAGTTGTTTACTAGCTTGAAACACCACTTCAGAATTATGTAGCCATTTGTGGTATCTGCTTTGAAATTAAAAGTGGAATATAATCAGCACCTCTCACAGAGTAGCACTGAAGGTATTTGGTATTGACTGTTCCGAAAGAGAATACATCAGCCATATCTTCAAGGTGGAGAGGCTACACAAATAAACAGAATAGGCAGTCAAGCTCAGGCTGTCAGAAAGTAATTTATTAGAGTGAGTGAAGAAGTAAACAAAAGCTGCAGAAACCTTCTTTAATGAAAAGTGCACAATGCCTAAAGATGAATGCTGACCGAAGAGATTATTTTCTGTTGTGTTAATGGAGGCTTTTAAGATAAACTGTGGATATCCTGATGAGAATAAAAATCTTCTTGCCTGATTCTCTTCTATTTTTTTTTTTTTTTACAACAGATTTATTTTATCTTTGCCTAAATGAATGCTTTATTGCGTCAAGACTTCGGCAGTATTGTATAGAATGCCTTAAAGTAAAAAATGTTAAGGAGAGTGAAAAGCAATGCAATTGTAGCTGTCTCCAGCCCAGGACTGATGGAACCTGTCCCAGGGACCCAGGGTCTCTGCCCAGGCTGGGGAACATGGCTGCTGCAGGTTCAGCTGGTAGCATTTTCTGTTGGTTTCCAGTTTCTGCCCCCTCCCAGTGCAGGGCCCCTTGATTCACAGTCTTATCAGCTGCAAGGTTCATCCTTCTTGGAAGTGGTGCCTGTAGCTGGTTAGCCCAATTGGTGTCTGGGAGGTCTGTTTCTTGTGATTGTCTCCCACCTTAGAAGGTGGAAGAAGTCCTACACTCTCCCTTACTCTCACAAATTAGTGTGAGTGAACAGACTTGATTCCCAACACTACCTCCCTTTCCTGTTATCCCTTGGTGCCTTGGAAAAGGTCTTTAACTCAGAACTTGGAAAACCTGCTGGTGGACTTAGAGAGCTGCCAAGGCAGTGGGGCAGGAGAGGCATCCTCTTTAGAGAGGCTTACCTGAAACCCTTTCAGGTACCTCTAACGACAAACTGATTAACCACCACAGTTTAGGTGTTCGTGTTAAAGTGAGCTAGTGACATTGCAGCTCAGTGAACAATTTAATCAGATCTCTTCATTTATACATTTGGCTGTGTATTTTAAATATGAGCACTTTCTCATGACATTTCTTCTGTACTTGCCTCAGTGGTGACAATATTGTAATTTAATTAGCATAGGACCTGTGATTCCTGTGATTGTTACTAAAAGATAACATCAATTTTGTTGTTACAGGCCTTACTTAACCAGGCATAGATTGGTTTTATTTGTGGATATGACTGTATTTCAGTGGAAATTCTCACTCTAAATGCTGGAAGTTCCTTTAACTCTGAGTTCTCCTAAACAGGCTGGCGTGGATGAGCACGACCACTCCAACCAGATATCAGCATGAAGTCTGTCAAAAGCATGAAGACATGCCCACTTCATGTCATGTGCTGTCACGCTATACTCAATTTATTGCTCATGTTGTGCAGTTATGCCAGTTATTAAACAAGATTAAGACAGCTCTCATTTAAGCTATGTGATATCACTGAATCTTTAACTAGGATTAAAGGTTTAACTTGGAGAAAACAAAATTTGGTTTTCTTGTTGTCAGTTAAGATGAATCTGAACCTGTCAGCACTTCCTAGCACCAATACCTATGTGTGCTGACTACTGCCCAGGTAGCTCTGTTTGCTTGGTTAGAAAGGAATGGCACCCACATTAAGACTACAGAGGGTGTTGACTCTGAAAACTTTTTGGTGTATTTTTTTTTTTTTTAAATTTTGAATTTAGCGTAGTTAGAGTGAAGATCTGTTTCTTCAGAGCTCTTGCTGTTCCTATATACTGGTAGAACTTCTCATCACCCTGCTCATGCCTTCGCTATCTTAGAATTATCTTCCCTTCCCTCTTTGAAATTGATTGTGCCCCCCATAAGGTGTAAATGTCAGAATGATTATGGGAATGTGGCTGAAGGAAAACAGATATTTTTTGCCTCCATCAAAAAAAAAAAGTTGAAAGGGAAGAGATCTGAAGTTACTTTCAAGTTGAATATTTTATATGACTTTCCTTTAAATTGTTTGCTACTGCTATCTTTTATACAGAGCATTCTTTGTTACCATTTTGGAGGGGAGGAAAGAAGAAAGGTTGTAAGTTTTCTTCCAGGAAGAAACTCTCATTGGATGTCAGTATCTGATTCTGGGGGAAGTTGGTTAGAGATGGTTTTTGATTTAAAATACTAAAGCTTGCAAGGCTGTGATGTTTCCTTTGACCCCTCCTTCTCTTTCCTGGCTTTCTTACACCACTTTTCCAGAAGGTAATGAATGCTGCTGAGAGCTCAGGAGTGAACCACCAAGAGCTTCCAGCCCACCAATTTTTTCAGGGTGTAGGTTCCCCAGAGACCATGAGGGTAAGGACTGAGGTGTTAATTTAACAAAGTGGCTATACCTAAGAGGAATTGTATCATGAAGCATTAACTTGCTCTTGTGAGGAGATTCTGCTCAAGAGGAGGCAGTAACAGCAGGGTCTAACCAAGAGGAGCAGCAGCAAAACAAAAAGCAAACAAAAAACACTACAAAACAGGCACAGCACAACAAAACCATGAAACAGCAGCAGCAACAAAAACATCAAAAAATCCAATGAAATTATTTAAAAGTTCCACTTCCTGGAGAGACAGTAGTTTATGGATTTGTTTTGATGTCTCAAAGTGGAACTTGAGCTTGTTTCTGGGTAGCTGCTTTTAGGCAAATGTTTTTCAAGTGGCATCTGAATTCAACCCCTAATACAAACTTTTTAGAAATGGGGATGTGTGAAAGCAGAAATGGAGAATGTGGGTTGGATTAGGGGCCAATCTGGAGTTTAAATTTGAGACAGGGTGATGTTGTATGTCCTTTGATATGAACACCTGTTTCCTTTGAAGTAGGGCTGTGCTAGTGTTGGGCAGGTCCCTCTGTGCCTTGGGATTGATATATACGTATGCTACATGTACATCTTGACAGTTGAATAGGATTGGGATTATGTGGTTGCTGAGCCCTTATTCCTTGGATATGCTCTCCTATTGCCTACAGCAAGGACCACCTCCACAAGTGCTCCACCTCTGCATCAAGGTATTAGCTTAACAACAGTTTTATTTCACCTCCTTAGCACCCAGCCCCTGAGCAAGGTATAAATCAAAAGACCATGTGTAAGACAACATACAGAGAAGTTCCCAGATAAAATACCAACCCAGGAGGGACTGGGGTCCTCTGTGTTTTGGTAACCTTGCCTGGATGAGGTGGAAGATGGGCAAGAAGGCATTGCTTGCTGAGCTTCAGTGTGGGGAGGAGCAGCAGTAGGGCTGGGAACACTACTTGTTCAAGATGATCTTTAATATCCAGTGCTACCACACAAGACTTTATCCTTTTGCCCACTCTTTTTGTTTTCACTTCATTTTAGGATTTTCAGAGATTCAGTGCTATAAATGGCATGACTTCTTAGTTAGCTTTTTTGCAGCTATTGCTGTCTTTTGAAATGCTGCTCCAATGTGGAGTAACATACTGCACCTAGCAGTTAATGTGGCTTGCTCAGGATTCCTGTCAGGTCTGTCCTGCCTGAGGTAGACTGTTTCTGTTGTTTCATATTCACTAGCACTAACCTCATCTTAAGACTTGCTACCTAGATTTCTGAGACTGAGATAGTAAAGTGATCCTATGCTGTGATACCATATCTACTTGCTAAATCCCATCTGAAATTACCCTTGTTAACAGTCTTATTTGCTTTTCTGTGCTGCAAATCTAAGATGAAAGTGAAAAAGGCATTTTTTTCGTTTCCATTCCTGATGTCCTCCTGCTGTATCCTATTCCCCATATGCCATCTGAGGCAGAAGCATTCAGGTAGTATTCAGAAATGCAGGTTTTGCCTTGTCAGTCTGTCATGTCTGTAAAGATTGATGGGATATGGTGATGAATAAGCATATGGTCCTTGCACGTAGCCTCCTTTGAATATAAAGTGTGGAAGAAATTCCTTAAATAAAACAGAAGTGTGGGAGGGGGAAGATAGGTGAGTCAAATCCATGCTCAGAGGAGTTCATTGCTTTGGAAAGGAGCCAGTCAGAATGTAAAAAGAGGCAGAGGCAAGCAATGAAACAAAACCGGACGCTTTAATCCAGCTCCCTTGAAGGTTTCATAGCAAAACTCTAGGTAATGTCAGTAGCATGTGGGTCAGCCTACTGAATCCAGCACAGAAACCTTGTGTCTTGAGTGGTTTTGGTGACTAGGGATGTTACCTTCCATGAGAAGTATACCTTCTGGCTTAAGGAACTAAAAACTTGATTAACCGAGTCCCCACAGACAGTGAAAGCTTGCTTTTCTCATGTGTTTTTCATTTAACACTAAAAGTGGTGGGTAACTACTTTGTTTTGTTTCAGCTTGGAGCTGTAGTTTACATAAAGTGTACAGATTAATAGATAGATAAAGTTCTTAACAGAAATCACCCCACAGGTTAACATATAAGGCTGCTGAGTAATCCCTTACAGGCATAGAGATAAGACTTATAAAATAACACGGGCAACCCTCAGTATATACATTTTGACCTTCCTATACAAATCTGTTCTCTTTTAATTTCCCCAGTGTTCACAGGAATACTGGCATTTTCTGGAGATAAGACCATAAAACTGTTCAGGAAAACATTGTTGGTGAAGGTAAAATGTATTCTGAAGTTAAAATCATAGAATAGTTTGAGTCGGAAGGGATCGTAAATACCTAGTTCCAAAATCTGCTACCTGTGACTTGTTTTCCTGTTTGCTTTCTAGGAACTTTGTTTTTTGATGGTATGTTCTGTTTGTATGCAAAGGTTGTTTATTTTTGGACTCACTGTTCAATACTTTATAGGACTCTTCTCTTGTTCTCTAGAATCCTACCGCTTCTAATGCCAAGGAATTTTTCACAATTTGAAGAAATGTGTTCCTTTTTGCTTCCTAGAAATCCTTTGTAGAAATACTGCATGCTTTCTAGGACTCCTATGATTTGTCTGTAGGAACTGCAAAGACTTTTTAGGACTTGCCTGTTCAGTTTCTAAGATCCCACCTCTCTTGCTTTCTAGGAATGTTCCATGGTTTCTATGAACTCACTTGATTACTTTTCTAGGAGACACCTATTTTGCTTTTGAGAATTTTCCACTAGGATCCTAGGATTTTTTTGCAGTTGCTTCCCAAATGTTTTCTAGGAATCTTCCAGTTCCCTTCCTAGGGGTCACCACTTTTTGTGGCACATACATTTCATAGGAATACCCTCGTAAAGGATTTATTGAATCCCCCTATTTATTAGAAGCACACAATACTTTCTATGAATACCTCCTTTACTGTTTTCTGGGAGTTTACCACATACAAAATAGTCCTTCCCATCCTTTTTTTTTTTTTTTTTTTTTTTTTTGATATTCCTCTCTTCTTTGGGGGGGGGGGGGGGGGGGAGGAATTTCTTCCTGAAATCCTACTTGATCTTAAGATCTTAAGGATTTTCTTTTTTTTTTTTTTTTTTTTTCATTCTAGCTGTTCCCTAGTGCTTTAAAGAAATTTCCGATGTTCTTCCTAGGATTTACAAATTGCTTTCTAGGATTTTCCCATCTCATTTGTCTTTGGAGTTCTTTTCCCCTCCTGCTCTGCTTGCTATGAATTCCCTACTGCCATCTAGTATACTTTGTTATACATCTTGGAAACCCTCATCTGTTTTCTCTGAATTCCCATATTCACTTTCTAGGAATTCCCCATCTGCTTTTCAGAAAAAAAGTGGTTATGATGCTTCTGAAAATCTCTGAGTTGTCTTCCTATGCTTTTGCTTAATAACAAAGCAGAAAATGGGCACTGATGTTTGTTAGGGGTCAGCCCAATGAACTAGAAAAGTACCTGTTTATGTTCATACAGCATTTCTTGTCCAGCAACCCTGGCCCGTCCTTGACTACATCTGTGAAGTCCATGGAAAGGAGGCAAACCTACTGGGCTTATACTGGGCTTACATTCTTCTAGTGAAGAATCAGTATCTCCTTTGGAAAGGGGAAGCACATTCCAGAATAGAACAAACCAAGCAGTCTGTTTCACTGTGAATCACGTATCCTCCTTTCACCTTGTAATGTCTCTCCAGCTGTACGTCTTTGATCTGGTTTAGTCAATTGGTTTCTAAGTTCCTCACTCGGAACCGTGCTACCTTTGCATACCTTGTGATCCTGGATCTGGATTCAGCTAATTGACAGTTTTCATCTCAGGTTGGCTCTGCAGTGACCTTGGATCTCCACAGCTGTTCTTGCTTCATTCCAAAAGCTTAATTCTTCCTCTGACAGGATAGATGACCTCCTTAATGTACTTTTTCTGCCTTATTTGTCCAGTACCTCAATAGCTGGATTTTTGCCAAATCTATTTTGAGCAATGAATGGGGTTGAGAAGGTTTAACTATAGACTGTTTCCATTCACTCATCTGCCAAACCCACCCTTCAGCCTTGCATGCCCCTTCCCCTCAAATCCACAAACTGCCATGGATATCTGCACCTTGTCAGTGGAAGCAAGGAGTGCATCTCTACTGGGGCTTTCCACTGCTTAGTACCAACCCAGGTGAATCAGATGACAATACTGCATTAATGAACTAGTGACAGCAATGGCATAAGAAGGATGTCGGCCAATATCACAACTGGCTTTGGTCAAGGAAGAAAAGGGCAAGTTTCCTTCAGTGTGTAGCTTGGGAGGACAGGCATACATCCTTCAGGGTTGATGTACACGGAGAGGTGAAGGAATGGTTGTAGTCAGAGACCTTGGGTTCTGGAAGAAACTTGGTTCCTACAAGTGAAATCTGCTATCCCACCCCTAAACAATGTGAAAAGAGAAGAAACTGTGTCTGTCAGATGGGACAGGAAGTAAATAAAAATATTTGAAAGCATTGTGCTTCAACAGACTTGTGTGCTTCAGGGAAAGTTGCACTGCCTTTCCAGTCTCGTGGCTCCTCCAGCCAGTACAAAGAAAACAACCAAAGTGAGGAAACGGCCTACCTGTAATGCAATTGTCTTGGAGACAGGAACCAGTTTGGACCACATGTTTTCAAAGCTACTAAAGTGACACTTCTCAGTAACTGACGACTCTTTCAACCATCTGAGAGCTTTCAGTGAGTTAAAAGTATGTAGTGTTTTTATAAAAGGTGGCTCAGAATGAGTAAAGATCAGGGTATTTGAGTTGTGAAACAAGAAAAAAGCCTTGATGACACTTTTCATATTCATCCATGATGCTTTAAACTGGAATTTCTTCATCCCAAAAGTGTATGTATTCAGTATTACAGAATGATGTATTTGCTTTTTGCAAAGCCCCTGTTTCTAGTCTGACTTGAACCTTACCAAGAATAGATTTTGCTGATGGTAGAGTTATGAATACAGTATTTATCAAGAAAAAATGGAATCACCTTTTTCCTGATATAGCTGTCTCCCCGGTACAAAGGTTTTTCTGACTGCTAATGCCAGCCAAGGTGAGAACTTGGTTTTGACACAGAGGCAGGTCTGTATAGTTTGAGCTGAGTCTCAGATGCTCACTGCTTAGTGCTCAGTGACACTGAATATTTTTAGGTTGCATTAATTTTAGTAAGCTTTGTGAAATCTAAGCAACTTTGCAAATAAGACTATCAAAGACAAATGTTTTGAGGCAACTGTGTAGAAAAGCATAGTATCTTTTCCTTTTCTGATGAAGAGTGGTATGTTGTCTCCCTGCAGAGTGGGAGGTGTGCAGAAATTGCTCACAAGCCCTGAAACCAGAATAGAAGCAGCTTAGGACTCTGCATTGACTCTAATACTAAATCCATTGGTTTTCAAAATCTGAACTTTATAGTAGAAAGCCATAATAAACTTGAATGTTTTTCCCCTCTTTTTTTTTTTTTTTTTTTTTGGTCTTTTGTAGTTGCAGACTTTTAAAATCACTGAATGCTGATCAGAAAGGTCAAGGTAACTTTTGTTTGTTGTTTACGTGATGCAATTTTTGTTGTGTTGACATCATACCCTGACTGCATTGTCTGCTAAAGATAAGTTTTTGTTCATCCAACATTGTCAGCTAAACATTTCCTTATCATTTTTCTCAGCTATTTGTTTGGTTATTTTTAAATTATTCAGACTTGGGTTTGTTGAATCTTTCAGGTCATTGCTACCAAAAGAGATAAGAAAGTTTATTAAGTGAGCACATACAATGATGATGGAGGGTGGGGGGCAGGTAGAAATAGATGGAGAGTGTTTGTCTAGCTTATCTTTATTCATGAAGCCCTTGAGGGTGATGGAAAAGGGTGCCAGGAATCCACACAGGCTGTCGACTCATCCAGCCACATTTAACTTTGTTTGTCCTGGTTGCCTCAGCTAATGCACACACGAGGCTGTGCCAAGAGTTGTGCTTTGCCTACCTTACCTTATTGATGCTCCCAGAAGCACTTACATTTGTATGCAGTTGGCTGAGGTGAGACTTGCTCTGCTGTATCTCCCTTGAATGCTGCATTCATTGCTGTGGCATCGTGGCACTATGGATGATATTAGTACTGAGTGGGCATAGCTGGAGCAGAGCACTACCTAGGGTTTTTCAATGCTGCCAATGGTTTTAATCCAGAAATATAGGCCTCTTTGAATTCTGATATATTTAATTAGGGAGATAGGGATACGTGCACAGACTGAAAATCAAGTCCAGCCATTGTTACCCACAGTGTGATTATACTATGTGTTTTAATATCTGTCTCTTTCTTAAAACTGAAATAAAAAGCTTGTATGAGCTTCTATCTACTATCAATGCAGAGGACAACTTAAAAACCACAAATAGGTGTAATGTAGGAACTGAGATGAGCATTCCTCATAATTAAAGACAATCTCATGGGTTCTGAACTGGACTCTTGTATAGAGTCCATAACATTGCAAATAGGTTTATATTTGTTTTGTATTGCTCCTTTTTTGCTTTTGAGGACTGCAACCAAACAGTGTTTCCACTTGAAGTATGGATGTCTCATCATGATGAGACCTGATGAGACCTCTTTATACTGCGTCTTGGCAAGCTGCACTATGGCTGAGTGCTGGTGGTCGAGTGCATGTGCACACGAGGGCTCTGTCTACCTGAAGCTCCCCTGCTGATTTTCTGACTTCCAGCTGATCCTTTGGAAGTGGAGGCTTAAGTATTGAACTCTGTATTTATTTCCCTTCTCTAATTGCACCACGCTGTGTAATATATTTGAATAGATAACATCTGGTGTGGCTTCCATAGCCAGGTTATGCAATATGGGTAATGTGCACGCATAATGGGCTATTCCTGTAATAAATTTGTGTAAGTATACCATGCTTGATCTGACTCCACTGAATGCAGATGAGGGAGGCAGTACTGTTCAGTACTATTGCTTCTAATCTGGGGTTAATGTTGGGTTGCCAAAAATGCTACCTATCAAAGAAGAATATTACATTTGGACATGAAGGATGTATATGTAAGAAGTTAATGTATTACTTCCTCATATGCTTGGTTGCATTAAAAGTGTGCTAAAGGAAACCAAATAAATTACCTATATGTCAGTACAGTACTGCCAGCATCAGGCTTTCCCAAATCACAGGACTAGCTTAAAATCAATGCATTTGTATTCTACTTTTTTTTCCCCCAAAGAGCTGTCTCATAATGAGTGATTAGTTTGAATTTTTAACCGTTCTTCTACAATGAGGCCTAGAAATCTACTTAAAAAAAATCACTGACAATTGGTCTCTAAGGAAGATGTAAAATATGAGACTTGTGATATAAGTGGAGACTTGTGATATAAGATATACTGCTGCTATTATTAGTTTTCCACGTGCATTCCTTTGGGTTTAGAATATACCAGGATTTGTCAGAAATCCCATCACTTGGGCTACTGTGAATTTGAATTTAACCAGTTCTCTCTCCCTCCCTGTGGCTGATGCTGTCACTTTGTGTGCTATTGTGCTATGGAAGGCTGCTGGCAGGCATACGTGCAGGATTACTTCAAGCACATTTCTCTAAACTGATGCAATATTAGGTCTTCTAGGTAGTAGAAGCAAGTTTTTGCTTACTTCATCCCCATCTGTTACTAATGTAAAATGACTGGAAAAAGTCAATTTTTAATTAAAAGCAGAAAAACAACAGGATCAATATATGTTAAGATGTATTAGATTTAGGTCATGTTTCATCCAGACATCACTGTTTCATGCTGAATCCTTGATGGTTGCTGTTCTTGAGTAGATGAGCATGTTTTAACCAGTAAATTCACCTAATGAGGTGGGAAATTCAGATAAGAGACAAGTGGTCAAATCAGGCAAATAACACAACATTTTTAATCGGCACAAGCAGTGTTTACAAGATTGTATAGAAGGGCTATGACATGATGAGAAGCTTTAAAAATTATGCTTAATAAAACAAGCTTATGGTCTTCTCACAACATCTGGTACTTAATAAAATAAAGTAAAATAAACTCTTTCAAGCAGGTGCTAAAGAACATTTGGCTGTTGGCCTTTGTTTTAATGCATGAGATTTTTCTCATTACAGGGAAGTGGTTCTGAAAAACATACAACAGCTTTATGGAGATGCCGCAGCTTGTGTATGGAAGTTCTAGCTATTACATGTTAAGGGCATAATTTGTCATTAGATGATTAGTACAGTACACCCCTGTAGTGACAACCAGCTCTTTGTCATATACCCACTAGCAGATTTTTACTGTAAGGTGACAAAGAGGAGGGCAAAGCAGTGAAACATTGCCCTGAGGAAAAACAGTTACTTGGTACTAAACAATTATAAACAGCTAGAAGAATACATACTTGTCTCCTGGTTCAGAATAAGCGTTCTTCAGAACCTGTGACATAGTACACTCCTTTTACACATCAGATTCTGCATGTAAATTAAAAGCAGACATAGCCCTGATTACAGGGAAAATGATGAAGCCTAAAATTAACCTGTATAAATCTAAATCCTGCTTGCTATCAGTGAAAATACTTGTTTCCTGTTGAATTAAGCACTTTGTTGTTCTTCTTTGTCAGCCCCGATCTGAACAGCTCTAATGCAGGTCACTGTAATCGTTTGGGATAACCTTGCTATTGTACTAAACAATTAATATGCTTGAGGCAGAAGGTGTGCAGTAGGTGACCCCTTAATATCCTTTCCTCCCCCCATAAGTGATGACTATGTCCTTTTATACTCTCCTGTCTCTAGTAATTGTAAGCTGACTCTGAAAACCTAAGAGTTCAGGCTTTGGGGGATCACAGAGCTCTTGCTGCTGCTCCTCTATCAGTGATGTAAATGATGGGTGAAGGAATGATGGTTGCTGCAATCAGTATTCAAAATGTTTGTCCTCAAGCTGAGTGACTCATTAATTACAGGCTATAAAATGCTACTTTTCTTCTCTTGCTCCCTCAATCTAAGCTGCAGACATTTAACTCATCCTTCCCCAGATAGCACATAGATTCAGACAATGAAAATACTCAGTAAAATCACTTTTTTTTTTTTTTAGCTTTGTGAATCTGTCTCATCTCTGAAATGACCCCTTATGTGCACAGGTAAATTTAAAACAAAGCTAGGGATGAATTGCCATAGATGGTTCCTGGTAGATAAGGATTATTATTATTTTTCTCTCCCCTTCCTTTTCTTTTACAAAGGGGATTACTCTTTCATTTAAATGCAACTAAAATTAGGTTTGATCTTGTTGATAACTATCCATGTTGCATTTTGCCATACAATCTGTTTTTATATCGCCAGCTCTGGTTCATATTGTTATCTTAAAGAGCTTGTGGCCAATAGCTAAGGATGGGTGATTGCTGCAAGAAAATAAGATGTGGATAAAGGCAATGCTTCCTCCTCCACCCCTACTAGTTGTTGCTTCATCTGCTGCCTCAGACTCTCCAACTGTTATATGTTGTTGAAGATCTCGAAATAAGTCCATTCGTTCAAGTGTCATACAATTGCTTATGATGGAAGGTACATCTCAAGATCACCTGGTCAGCCTCCCCTGCCCAAGCAGGGCCAGCAATATCAATTACCAAGGGCTGTATCTAATTCTGTTTTAAATATCTGCAAGAACGGACACTACAACCTCTGTGGACAACCTGTGCTAGTGTTTGAGCACTCCCACAGTACAGTGTTTTTGTGAACTGAATGGGCTTTATATGCTAATTTTCCCCATTCCCTCTTGTCCATCCATTGAACAGCATTGAGAAAAACTTCTCTGTCCTCTTTGCATGCTCATTTCAGGCATTTTTGTATGTTGCCTAAACCCCCCTAAGCCTTCTCTGCACCCATCTGTACAGTCTCAGCTCTCTTAGCCTTTTGTTCTAGGGGAGATGCTCCTGTCGCTTCATCATCTTTGTAGCCCTATGTTGGATTCTTCAGGAGCTCCATGTCTCTCTTGAATTGGGGAGCTGTGCTTTGGGTGTGTCCTCACAAGTTCTGAGTAAAGGGGAAGGATCACCTCCCTTGACCTGCTGGCAACACTCCTGGTGATGCAGCCCAGGATGCTGTTGGCCACCTTTGCCCCAGTGGCACATTTCTGGCTCATGGGTAGCACTAAATTTTTGGACAAAACTTTTTTTTCCTCTTCCCCCCCGCCCCCCCTTTTATTTCCTTTCATGCCCTGAATGGAATCCTGGAATTTGTTTGTAACTTCCCCATCCCTCACCCCACTGTCCTTATTTTTTGCCACAAGCTTTGTTCAGCTGTTGGGCTTGTCTGCCTATGACCTGTTAGAATCTAACTCTACCCTACCAGAATCAAACTGAGATGGTGAAAAAGAATAAATGCAGCAGGAAATGCGGGCAGATAACTGTCATTGGGAGAATGACAAGAACAGCTTCAGAGTGGATTTATATAGTGCTTACTTCTTTCTTTCATGTTTAATTTAATCACAGAATCACAGAACTGTAGGGGTTGGAAGGGACCTTGAAAGATCATCGGGTCCAACCCCCCTGCCAAAGCAGGTTCCTCAGAGCAGGCTGCCCAGGTAGGCATCCGGACAGGCCTTGAATATCTCCAGAGAAGGAGACTCCACAACCTCCCTAGGCAGCCTGTTCCAATGCTCCGTCACCCTCACTGTGAAGAAGTTCTTTTGCATGTCAGTGCAGAACTTCCTGTGCTCTAACTTGCAGCCATTGCCCCTTGTCCTATCCCCACAAACCACTGAGAAGAGGTTGGCTACATCCTTCTGTCCTTCTGTCCCCCACCCCTCAGATATTTATATGCACTGAGGAGATCCCCTCTCAGTCTTCTCTTCTCCAGGCTGAATAGACCCAGGTCTCTCAGCCTTTCATCTTTGTGGCCCTCCGCTGGACTCTTTACAGGAGATCCCTGTCTTTCTTGTACCGGGGAGCCCAGAACTGGACACAGTACTCCAGGTGAGGCCTGACCACGGCAGAGTAGAGGGGGAGGATCACCTCCCTTGATCTGCTGGCCACGCTCCTTTTAATGCATGCCAGGATCCCATTGGCCCTCTTGGCCACAAGGGCACAGTGCTGGCTCATGGTCAACCTGTCATCCACCAGGACCCCCAGGTCCTTCTCCTCAGAGCTCCTCTCCAGCAGGTCATCCCCCAGCCTGTACTGATACTTCGTGTTTTTCCTTCCCCGGTGCAGGACTCTACACTTGCTCTTATTAAATCTCATTTGGTTTCTAATGGAATTTCTTAATGGAAGTCTAAATGATATGATTAATGCCTAAGAAGTAGTTTATAAAAAGTGAGAGGGGTCAAGAAAGTTGTTGTTTCTGAATAGTGTTACTGAGGTCTGTCCTCACAAAAACCTTACCTCATGATACAATGTGTATATGATGTCTGATGTGAAAAAAGCTCATAGAGGTATTCCTGCAGTAAACCAAAAAAGTCTTGTCAGAGATGAATGCTGAGATAAAATATTGCCTTCAAATATTCCTTACAGAGTCTTAGACGAACAAAAGGTATTAAAGTCAGCAAGCCTTTATTACCTCTGATGTGCAACTATGTTAGCTGAGCACAGGAAGCGTTCATGCTGTTAAGTCTACAGATCTAGAGCCTACAGCCCCATAGTGCTGTGCTGCTGTGATTTCAATAGAAGTAACTTCTTAAGGTGATTATATATATATTTTGAAATTCCATCCTATCAGGCAGATCAAAGTAAAAACAGCTATGGCTTTACCTAGTCTTTCTTTGAACTGAAAAACAAACTAGTTTCATTTACAGTACCTGCTATGATTTGTCTCAGGTTACCAGGTGTAGATATTAAAACAGTATGTCACAGGGAGAGAGTAGGGCATTTAAGGTACAAAAGGGATACAGAAACTTGAATGCACCTAACAAACATTTGCCTGGTTCACTGCTCACCCCCTAAAAATCTCAGTAATCTGTGCTTGTCTATCTCAAAATCACTGAATTGTTTAGGTTGGAAGGGTCAGCTTGAACAGGTTGCCCAGGTCTGGGTCCAGTAATGTTTTGAGTATTTCCCCGTGTGGATGCTATAACCTCTCCAGACAAGGTGTTCCTGTGTTTGAGCACTCTCACAGTAACATAAAAAATAATAAAAAATTGTTCCTAAGAAGAGGAGAGGGAAGAAAGATTTTTTGCTTCCTATTTTCATAGCAGATTTCTTCTGTGAAAATGGGGTAAAAAACTTGATGTCATGTTTGTTTCTCCAAGTATGAAATGTTAAGGTAGATCCATTAATGTTCATGGAAGCACTGTAAAAAGATAGCATAAAATTTTCAAGGCTAAGAAAAGAGTGTGGAAATTGTGCAAAATGTATTAATACAAGTATTTATATATCTTCTGAATGGATATTGAGAGCTAGGTTTGGAGGAACCAGACTGGTCTCAAGACCAGCTGAACAGAGATAAACGAACTGAACAGGTAAATGTTCCTGTCCTTGAAGATAAACTCAAGCAGTTTACCTGCCAATGTTACCTATAGCTGTAGCTTTTAAACTGGGACAGATTCTCAGGGAAGATTTACCAATCTAACATATTCTCATATGTGCTAACCCCTCTCATTTAGTAACAGTACTTAAAAAAAATAAAATAAAATAAAAAAAAAATCAAAAAATGACTAGAACCATGCAACATTCTCCCTGCAAGAAAAGTCAGCTCTAACTGAGAAATTGTTAGGTCCTTTAAGGAATAAGACTCTATCTTTTGTTATGTAGATTTAGATTAGATATAAGGAAGAAATTCTTCACTTGGAGGGTGGTGAGGCACTAGCACAAGTTGCCCAGAGAATCTGTGGATGCCCCATCCCTGGAGGTGTTCAAGGCTGGGCTGGATGGGGCTTTGAGTAATCTGATCCAGTGGAAGGTGTCCATCTCCATGGCAGGGGAGTTGAAACTGGGTGACCTCGAAGGTCTCTTCCAACCCAAACCATTCTAGGATTCTATATATAGAAGTTAATAAGATATATACAATATATCTTGTAGTCAAGTTTATGGTTGGTTTTCACACCTCATTTCCACTCATTGCTTATCAGTCCCCCAGACTTTCAAAAAAGACATGTAGAAGTGTAGTTCCCTTCCATCTATTGAGACCTTTTTGGACAAGTATGAGCTGCTTTAAGTTTGTTGTTGAGGATGGTGATGTTTTGATTCATTGTAAATTCATTAGGGCAAATTTTGTAAACTTTTAGTGCTCCATGTGGCAGCTGAAATCTGGACTTCATATTAACTAGATAACCATTGTCAAGAGATATGCCAATCAAAAGCTTATCCTTTGAAAACCAATACATGGTTTCACTCGCATGTCAATGACAACATATGTTGCCTGCCTTTCAAAATCCTGCAAAATGTTTAAAACTGCCATCTTTCTGTATGTGAAAATCGTGCTGGCAAGTCCAACGTTTTCAGGCTTCTTCCTCTTGCAGAGGGAACTTGATGTCCTATGTTGTGCTTGGCTTCCTCTGCTGCTGGTATTTCAAGGCATGTCTCATTCTGGTACCATGAAATGTGCACACGTGGAAAGAAGTTTTACCTCTGGTTGTTTCTGACTGGCAAATAGGTAGCAGTAGACATATGGGTGAGGTGGATTCAGTACTCAGGAATATTTTGAGAACAAATGTACAGTGAAGTACGCTTTATTGGGTTTTATTGCTTTTCTTCCTGTACAGAAACGGGACTCAGTTTGTCTCTACTCAGCAGGCACTGGTGAGAACAGCACCCCTACTATTTTCAGCAAGACCAGAGGGTCAAATGAAAGATGTAAAAGTATCATAAGCTCTACTATCAGGCAGGAAAAGATAGTATGACACTTCTGTGCAAGTAGTTGAATCCACGTGAAAGCCCTTCTAGATAGTGAAAGTAATTAAATAGGGTAACTAATGCAGCTAGATCTTTCCTTTTGGGTTTCCTTTCTTTGTATCCCAGTATTTGAATGTCATTGTGATGATTCAGTTGGATAATTAAAGATATTGATGTGCGTACACTTAGTTATCTGATAAAATAGGTTTTCTAGCTAGGTGTCTGCACATGCTCTATTTTTTTTTTTTCCATTAAACTTGTCTTCAATTTTTGTCCTGGTAAACTTTAAGGTGAGAGTAGTTTAAGTAAGGTATGTTAGCTCATCGATTCTATCTAGTAATTTTCATCCTTTTTCTGAGGTAGCTCTGCAGTGAGTATATGGTAGTGTCATTTCTGTTCTTCTCTTTACTGTCCCCCTTCCCTATAATCTCTAAAATCAAAGAGGACAGCAGGTAGATGCCCAGCTAAGCTCTTTGTGATTTTTTAGGGAAGTTGTACTGCAGTCACTGTGTCCAACCAGTAAGTAAAAGGCTGACAGAATAATGCTGTTTGCACCAGCAGGAGTGTTTCATCTCTGTCTAGCAAACATCCTAAGGACTGGGTGCAAGGCAAAAATGAACACAAAATTCTTCCTTTTTGGTTGATTTGAGCCATGAGCAGGTATTACCCAAGTGCCAATGGTCAGGAAAATTTTCTCAAGCAGAACTATTTCCTTTGTTTGTTATATGACTTTAAGACTCTCCTGATGTAACTGACGTTTTGTTTTCAGAAATATTCCGAAGTCATAAAACAGAGAATGAAACACATAAGAGTAGGTAAAAAAAAAAAAAAAAAAAAAAAAAAAAAAAAAAAAAAAGCAAGTGCTCTAGTCTGAAAATCTAGAGGGAGCGATACGTGGTTATTTGTTTCCCTGATAGTGCAACCAGTTGTAACGGGCTTACGTGGCAAGGTTTTTGGTATCAGTGGAAGTTGCTGATATGGCCTCTGTGAACAGAGTGCAGCTGCCCGTGTCAGATCAGAGCCAGATCTATCTGGATCCAAAAGGGACCCGCTGCTGGCCAGAGCTGAACAAGTGAGCGACGTTGGTTGGGCCTCCAAGAGAACAGATTTAAGAAAAAAAGAAAAAAACACAAACTGCTGCAGAACAGCAGCTGGGAGAGAGGATTGAGAACAAGCCCTGCAGACCCCAAGGCCAGTGGTAGAAGGAGGGCAGGAGGTACTCCAGGCATGGAGCCCCCGGTGGAGCAGGTGGATGTGGCCTAGAGGAGGCCGCGGCCCATGGAGCAGGCTCTGGGCAGAGCTGTAGCCCGTGGAGAGGAGCCCATGCAAGAGCAGGGGCTCTGGGGAGAGCTGGTACCTGTGGGGGACCTGTGCTGGAGCAGTTTGCTCCTGGGGGATGGACCCCATGGTGTGGAACCATGTTGGAGCAGTTCTTGAAGAGCTGCTGCCTGTGGGCAGCACCCGCAGGCTCAGTTCAGGAATGATGGCATTCTGTGGGAGGGACCCCACTGGAGCAGGGGCAGGGAGTGACCATGAAGGAGCGGCAGAGACAAAGCGTCAGAGCCTGACCACAGCCACCATTCCCTGTTCCTCTGTGCTTCCTGGGGACAGGACATAGAAGAGGGTGGATGGGGGGAAGGTGTTTTTAATTTATCATATAATGGCTTGGGTTGGAAGGGTCCTTAAAGATCATCTAGTTCTAATCCTCCTGCCATAGGCAGGGATGCCACCCACTAGATCAGGTTGGCTAAGGCACCATCTGACTTGGCCTTGAACAGATCCATGGCTGGGGCATCTACAACTTCTCTGGGCATTTTATTTTCTCACCGCTCTGGTCTGTTATCAATAGGCAATGAATTGCATTAATCTCCCTATGCTGATTCTGTTCTGCCAGTGGTGATAATTGTTGAGTGATCTCCCTGTCCTTATCTCAACCCTTGAGCTTTTTTTCATCATATTTTCTCCCCTTGGACTGTTGAGGAGGGGAGGTGAGAAAGTGGCGTGCAGAAGCTTAGCTGTCTATCAGTGTGAAACCACCTGAGAACAGTCAAGGGTTTGCAGTATAAGTCTGTTTGCTGTAATCCAAATACTTGTGTCTTGGTTATGACTGAATGGGAACCATGGTCTCTGAAGCCAGTATTACAGGTGCTGATATGCTTTTTATTTTGCCTAGAACGATCTTTCCTATAACATATTCTTGATGCTTTTCCTCTGGTGGGTTGGGCTGTATTTCATACATATATTTCACGTGTAGCTTTACAGAAAAGGCGTAGAAGGGAACACTGCAATCCTTCAATCTTATTAGCAACCCGAGGACTGGAAATTCCCATTCCAGCAATGTTCAGAGGCAAGTTAGCTCCATTAGGTGTGTGAGAGCTAGTGCCTACCTGATGACTGATCAACTGCATGAAGTCCTTGCTATGAAACAGCAGAATGCTGTGAGCATACTAAACTTGATTATTTCAGTCATTTGCCTTTTACCACAGTGGTAATTTTGCTGAATGCTGATAAAAACTACAACTAGCTTATGAATTCAAAGAGAGGCATCTTCTAAAAGGCTAATAAATGAATGATAAGGGCAATTCACCCATGGCTAATATATGATGTCAGGGCTATAGAGAAATAAATGTCAGTGCAATGTATATATGCTGTTTAACATATTAAATTAAAAAGTGTCACAAAGGAAAGTGTGTGTAGCATTAAACAGGGAGGAGAGAGATGAAGATAGGAATACATGAAAGTCATATCTTTCTCTGTCATTAGTTATTGCATAGCAGTGCCATTTCCTGAGTGCTCCAGGAGAAAAACACTGGAAGGTAAGGGAGCAGTCAGGGCATTTACTGCAGAGCAGAGTTCAGTTTGAATAATAACACTATCCAAACAAGGAGCATAAAGTCTTTTTTGTGATCTGCATCATATTTAGCAAATCATTTGTGTGACTTCTCGTTGTGAACCTCTAGATCACTGTGAGCAGTATTGATATTTGGTGCAAAAAAATGAAAGGCAGAGAACAAAGGCAGTGCTGGTGAGAAACGGATGAGAGAGGAACAGCAGATAATGAAGAGGAGCACAGCAGATAGGAGGCTTTAGATCATTTAAGGGATAATAGATGAGAAAGATAGTTCACTGCAGATAAATGTGGAATAATGATGACTTTGATGAATCCTTTTCACTCCAGACTCTGTTTCACAAAACAGGGCTTAAAAAAAAAAACAAAAAAAAAAACAAAAAAAAACCAAACAAACAAAAAAAAAAAAAACAAAAACACAAAAAACATCACAAAAAGTAGCAGTCAAAGGCATAGCTCTGTGTGCTGTTAATGAATAACGAACAGGAGGAAGATGAATCTTTGCATGCAAAATGGTACCACTGGTGGTGAGCTTCATCCAGCATATTCAGGAACGTGGCAAAACAAAAAGGAAGAAAAAAGGCAGGAAGAAGGGGGAAGGAAATGAACCCCAAAGGCAAAATAAAGTACATTTTCTTAAAAAATAAAATAAAAATAATAAAACTAAATGAAGCATTTGGAATATTGTGCTTGTATACATGAGCTTTCTGATGTCAAGGTAACATACTGGAATTAAGTAAATTGGTCCTAAAAAGTTTCTTTCAGTTTACTAGTAGCAGTTGCATTTGGAAGCAGTGTGATATGTCTTTATGTATATTTAGAAGGCAGGTTTTGACTACAGTCCTCTGATTTTGTGTGTGTGATTCTCAGAGACTGGAGAAGGGGCATGCAGCACTAACACTGATAAGCCAGTTCTCCCTTTGCTGATGGCAGGAGTGCAGAGACCCCAGCTGTGGCTGAGAAAGTCCATCTCAGTGATGCAGGCCAGGGTGGCATATGGAAGGATACATCAAGGATTTGCTTTTTTTTTTTTTTTTTGTTAATGGAAAGGAGAGTCTTTTGCACCCTGCTAGTATTTGTGGGTTGCACACCAGAGCGTACTGAGCCTTCTGTTACAGAGGAGGCACTGCTGGCTGTTTTCCTTGCCAGAAGACCAGGAACTTTTGGGGGCTATTTTTCAGCAATGGTTCATCTATATGAGGCAAAAATCCTACCCTTTTTGCTGTATGTGTGTGCTTTGAGGAAGGTGTTTCCTGCAGTATTCCTTGCTTATTCCTGCTTTCTCAGTTCAGTGGAGGTACAGGAATACAGGGCAGCTCCCCTTAGCTGTGGAACCTAACATAATCTTCAAAGCTCCAAAATTCCTTAAAGCATTACATACTTTGCTCAAATGTTGGCTTTCATGTCTCCTAGATTTATGGTCCATGGCAGGGAGCAACTTGGGTTGACATTAATTTCTCTGGGGTGAGAGAAGATTTAGCACAAATCACCCAGGTTTGAAGATAATGTGGATTTTTTTTTTTTTTTAAATAAAATTTTAATCTGTTTTCTTTGTTCCTCTGGAAAGAAGTGGGGAAGAAATTCAGAGAGAATTATCAATATTCCTCAACGTTGCTCCAGTTTGGAACACAAACTCTGTTTTGTGCCAAAACACTGGAATTTTCAGGACAATGAGAATTCCAAATTTTGTGGAGGGCTTCTGCTGTGCTCCTGGCAGTCCTTGTGGTCCCCTCTCAACAGCTTCCCCTTTCCTTTCTTTGATGGTATTCTAAGACTTCCTACCACTGTCTAATGGGAGATGCTTTCTTTCTCCTAGTTTTCTCTATGGCCTTCACTCCTGCATATTCAAGCCTTTTCAATCCTCATGAATTTCATAAGCTGTTCTTGTCCCACCTGGAACTTCATTTGGATGTGCTTATGCCTCTGCCACTTTCTCTTCTGTTGCAACTGTTCTCTTGCTTTTACAATTTCTAAATTACATGGTATGTTAATTAAACTTAGGCATTAAACTTCATTGGAAAAATGCTGAGGTCTTGTACACTTTGCCATGGTACTGTGGAATAATGAGTCAGTGTGCCTGTACACATGTCCATTGCCAGTGTCAGATAAACCATATTAAGCTCTATTAATTTGAACCCAGATTTGAGGGTAGAAATTAATCATCTTTGCAAGCACCTAAGATAGTTTAAAATGCAATTGTTTTGAGGACATTGTGAAGCCTCTTGCTAGTTAATCCTGGTCCTACCATGAGAGCCGACTGATCTTACTGACTCTCATCTTTTTCAGGGTAAGTTGTGTTGTGCTCTGGGTGGGTTTTTATTTTATTTTATATTTTATTTTATTTTATTTTATTTTATTTTATTTTATTTTATTTTATTTTATTTTATTTTATTTTATTTTATTTTATTTTTACCCTTTGTATTTCGAAGTTTGGTTGTCATTTTCTGTAAAGCTGAATTACTGAAAGCAAAGAATGGGGAAGCAAATATGTATCAAAACTAGGAATCAGATATTTTTTCCAGACTCCCAATGGCAGTGCAAAACAATTTTTTTTTTTTTTTTTTAAAACCACGTAGTCAAGAGAAAGGGAACTAGATTTTGGTTAATCTTTCTTCTTGTAATTCTTCTGGGAATTTCATATCTATGTTTGTCCTGGCTGAGAAACTTGTTAGAATGGCCCTCTGGCTACCATGCCGTTTAAATAGCTGTATACTAGTTTTGTGGCATTGCTGAAAATGATCAGAGATGATTTGCAGGTAGCTGTGTAGTGGTTGGAGTGAGCAAGTTAGACAATATGTACAAAATGCTTTTATTTTTTTAATTAATAATTTCCATCAAAATGTTTTTTTTTTTTCCTTTTTCTTCACATACATTGCTCTGGTAAAAGGGTCAAAATGTTTATTTCTCCTAAGCAAATAATCTATTTAGAGAGATCTTTTTTTTTTTTCTTCTTTTTGAATCTCCTTTGAGGGGAACCTCCGTTTACCTACTGGGCCTTCCCTGAGGTTGGAATGGGAAAGTGAGACCTTTTGCACATGATCTTTGGGTCAGTGCTTCTGTGACATGTCTTACTACCACTGTAGATACTCTTACCCTAGACCATAGACTTGGTTCTCTTATTTTCCAGAAGCATCTTATTTATATGTCTCTAATTCAACCATCTTTCTGTAAACATTATCTCCAAGGTTAAAGTGTTGAAAAAGAATAACTTATTAAAAAAGAGAGTGAGAGATTCAGTATACTTCCAGACAGTACCAACAGAGGAGAAGCTTGTTAAGTGGTGCTGTAAAGCTAAAATACCTTTTTTTTTTTTTTTTTTTTTTTTTTCCCCTTAGCACAGGAGTTGCAAATCATGTGACAACACACAGTGTGTGGATCGTTGGCTAGACTTTATTTGAACTGGCCCCCATGCCTGGCTGTTATATAGTCTGTGGCTGAGTGAATCACTTAGATTCTATATTCTTTAGTCTTCCCAAGTGTAATGCTTCTTTTGAAATTTTGATTGTCAGAAATAATAGAAAAATAGTTACTCATGATGTTGGCTTATGTGTGCGGTTAAATTTCTATTTTATCAAATGAATGACTAGACATGAGCTTTATGTCTAATACATATTAAAGGATAATGATGTATTTCTATTGTGCCATACAAATGAGGTATGACTTCAAAAAATTGCAGTGTAACCACTGCAGCTTGGTTTATGCATAAATGCAAATTAAAAAAAAAACAAAACTTTAAATGCTTCTTATCCTACTACTTATCAGACACAGTTGGTTAATGGCAACTACTGTTCACAGGTGCTTCTGGCATCAGAGCACTGGGAATCAAAATAAAAGGTTTTAGTATGCTTTTGTGTGCCTGAGCTATATGAACAATGACTCGGCTTCAAAAGATGCTTCTCTACAGTTGGCAAAAGACCTGTGTGTGCTTCTCTAAATCATTTTGCCATAGTGACAAAGCAATGACAGTTCTCCATGAAACTGCAATTTAAAGAAGAAACTAATTAGTTCTGTGTAAACAAAGAAAAGCTTGGCCAAAATCTGACTGAAGAAGAGGAGGAACTTTAGGATAGCAAAAGAGAAAACAACTGTGTCCTCCCTAGCAAAACTCTGACTTAGTGTAATTTAAAAGGAAGTGTGCTGACTGTCTTTCAGCGTAGACTTGAAATCTGTGTCAGCAATTGGGTTGAGAGAAAATATTTTTTCACCTTCTCAGATTGCAGGTCATATTTCCAAATATTTTTAAATTAACCAAGCATAGTTCTTTCTCTTGTACTTTCTCCCTCTTCATAAAAACTCCATATGTATCCTAGAAGGGCACTGATTTGTAGAGAAGCTCTACCCAACCAGCTGAAGAAAAAGAGCTCAGCTAAGATATGAGGGGACAGGAAAATAGGGACTGAGCAGAATGCTTCTCTCCATGGTAAAGAACATATTGCAGCTGACGAACTTGAGATTTCTGTTCATAACTAAAACAAATCCACTTTCTACCTCCATGTGGGGTCAGATTCCAAGTTGTCTGGAGGCATTTAAAAGGAGTACCTATTCCACTGTAAGATTCATGTGTACCAAGAGGCCATGCATATATACTAGCATTTTTCTATTTTCATCTATCACAGAATCACAGAATTTCTAGGTTGGAAGAGACCTCAAGATCATTGAGTCCAACCTCTGACCTAATACTAACAGTCCTCCACTAAACCATACCCCTAAGCTCTACATCTAAACGTCTTTTAAAGACCTCCAGGGATGGTGACTCCACCACTTCCCTAGGCAGCCTGTTCCAAAGCCTAACAACCTTTTCGGTAAAGAAGTTCTTCCTAACATCCATCCTAAACCTCCCCTGGCGCAACTTTAGCCCATTCCCCCTCGTCCTGTCACCAGGCACGTGGGAGAATAGAATAGCTTGTCTTTGGGCATGGGGGGACAGACCGTTCCTGCGCCATTAAGATTTCCTTCTTGAAGAGCGCCCAGCCTTCCTGGACTCCTCTGCCCTTCAGAACTGCCTCCCAAGGGACTCTACCAACCAGTGTCCTGAGCAGCTCAAAGTCAGCCCTCCGGAAGTTCAATACAGCGGTTTTACTGGTCCCCTTCCTGGCCTCGCCAAGAATAGTGAACTCCACCATTTCGTGGTCACTCTGCCCAAGACAGCTCCTGACAATCACATCCTCCACCAGTCCTTCTGTTTGTGAAGAGAAGGTCTAGCGGGGCGCCACCCCTGGTAGGTTCACTAACCAGCTGCGTCAGGAAGCTATCTTCCACGCTCTCCAGAAACCTCCTAGACTGCTTTCTCTGAGCTGTGTTGTGCTTCCAGGATATGTCAGGGAAGTTGAAGTCCCCCACGAGAACAAGCGTCGACGATTTTGCAACTTCTGTCAGCTGCCTGTAGAACTCCTCATCCGTCTCCTCATCCTGGTTCGGCGGTCTATAACAGACCTCGACCAGGACGCTAGCCTTGTTGGCCTTCCCGCTGATCCTAACCCAAAGGGACTCAACCTTGTCATTCCCAGCCTCGAGTTCTACAACCTCGAAAGACTCTAATATAGAGAGCCACACCACCACCCCTTCTGTGCTGCCTGTCTCTTCTGAAGAGCCTATAGCCAGTCATTGCAGCACTCCAGTCATGAGAGTGGTCCCACCACGTCTCCATGATGGCAACCAAGTCGTAGCCTGCCTGCCGCACGATGGCTTCCAGCTCCTCCTGTTTGTTACCCATGCTGCGTGCATTGGTGTACATGCACTTCAGCTGGGCCATTGCCTTATCCCCAGGCCTTGCCATTGTTCCCCCTGGCACAGCTCCAACAATCCTTGTTTCAGCCCCATCCCCCTTCTTACCTAGTTTAAAGCCCTCTCAATAAGCCCTGTCAGCTCCTGGCCCAGGATCCTTTTTCCCCTTAGAGATAGGGACCTGTCTAGCAGCCATCAGGCTGGGTGTCAAGTAAAGCACCCCATGGTCAAAAAAAAACAAGGTTTCTGTGCTGGCACCAGCCTCTGAGCCAAAAGTCTATGTTTAAAATCAAATCTATGTTTAAAGTCAAAATGGATTTCTGGGGATATCTGTATATGAGTGTTCATGCATGTCTATGTAATCTCACTTTACTAGATGAACCTTAGACCTCCATATCATAAAGTTTTGGATTTTAACACGTATAAGTTTACTAATGAGGAGTGAACAGTCTACCATTCCTTCTCCCTCTTGTCAAACTAATATTGACTTGTGCAGCCTGTTCTGTTAGGTCATGCAATATTGATATAGTGTGTTTCTATCTTCAGCTTCCTCTTTCCTGCTATCGTGCTTGCTTAATATATATTATTTGGTCAGGATGCCCCTGGCTCATAGGTGTCACTGTGCCATTCAGTGCCATAAACATGAAGTGCTAATTCCAGAATAAGCTATTCCCACAATAAAGAGCTATAGCAAACCAGATTTAGCACTAAAGAAAAGTATCAGAACAAAGGATTTTCAAATGATCACAGAAGGCTAGAAGATCCCTATTAGAAACACACAACTTGTAAAATGAAATCAACAGAAGAGCGAACAGCTTCCATAAAACCATTAAGAATAAACCGACAAAAATACTTGCAGAATGACTACAAGGGCTTTTTATCAGGGACCATGTACTATGCTCTCAGCACCAATTTCACACTCAGGACCTTTATCTGAGAATGTTTTGCCTTTATCCAGTCCTGACTGATCTAAAAATGGAGTTAAATAGCAAGTATTAGTGAATCATCAAGCAGGGTATAAGATAAAGCTATGTGTAAAGAATTGTTCCTTTGAAATGCCATAAAAGTACTGAAGAGTTCAGCAGCAAAACAAGTTAAACACAGTCCAGTATCTTGGAGAAGGCAGAACCTGACTGTCATTTTACCAAAAATTGTGATTTTGAAAAGCTTGAAAATTAGAAGTCAAAAGGTTTGGATGGTCAGTCATTGTACAGAAATGAGTTTTTCTTTAAAAAAAACAACAACAACAACAAAAAACTACTGGTTGTATTTTTTTTGCAGGGTAGAAGAACCCTGATGGTCTCTGACTTTTATGACTGTTGACACAAAGATGTTGCATTCTTTTGGTAGATGTAATAAAAGTACAACATCTTTATTTTCTATTTCTGTCAATGAAAGTAGAACAAAAAGCTATGATCTCCACTGAAGAATTGCTGCTTTTTTAGTTTGGGATTCTGTGCCTTGCACAATGAAGCCTATGTCACAGTGCATACTATTTAATCTGAGATCTTCCCATTGAACTGTTAAAATGTGATGTACAGAAAATACATATCTTGGTGGAAATGCTTTAAAGTTATCTCGAAGGTCAGATCACATTCTGATGAGTCCTGAGCTATTCTTATGCTTCACTGCACAGCACACATCAGCTTATTTTTTTATTGTTCTATTATACTGTTTTATTATACTATTATTGGTTGAAATTCTTCAGGACAGAAAGAGGGATTTAATATACCCAAACCATTTGTTGCAACATTCCCTTTTATGTTGCTGAAAATGGAGCCAAAATCACGATTGCCTTTAGGTAACAATGATACTCCAATGGAGGTGTTTTTCTAAAAAAGCAAACAGAAGCTCCTTTTTTTTTTTTTTTTTTAACTAACATTGCAAAGTGTTCCAGTGCCTTTCCAAGCTCAACACAGAGGTGCTGTCTATTTGGAAAAGCATCTGTACAAGGAATTCTTATCAGCTCATTAACAAATGAGCTAGCATGTCTGAAAATGCCCTAGATACAGAAGTATGACTGTATTGCTTTTATTAGTGTCCCAACAGGCATTTCCTTTCCCTAAAAAATATTAACTAAACAGCAACAACAAAAAGATATTAACTTCATAACAGACAGAGATGATGCAAGACATTCATTTAGGATATGAAGTTTGTTTAAACTATTTTGCTCCACTGTATTCTCCTGGCCTTCCTCTCCTCTGAACTGTAGTTACCCATTGCAATGCCCTCTGCTGATGATGTGCTGGTATTTGGTGTGTCAGAGTACACAGAACACCTGCTCCTCATATGCTTCTGAAATCTTGCTTGTCATCCAGAACTAAAGCAAGAAGTAGTTTTCAACCAACTCTGTCTCTTGCTACAGTTAGATGTCAGGAACAGATGTTCAGGCTTTAATCTGTGCCAGAGGTGGGGAGAAGCGGAAATTTCTTTTGCAATTACTGGGGCAGACAGAGATGGAAACTCCTGAGCACTTTGGTAGCTTCCAGGGGGCAACGCAAAAGCACAGGGTAACAAATTTAGATCATGGGTAGAACTGTTGGTTTGATACCCTATGGAAATGACTTGAAGGAGATCAGAAACTTAGAGGCAAACAATGTTCATTCTATCAAAATCTGAAACATCTGAATAGGAATCTATGCCTATCACAGGCACTGTGGAAATATCTAAATATCTTCTGGGTAGTTTCCACTGGTTATTATTTCCTCCAGTGCTTATGCAAAATACAAGACATTTAGCAACTGCTTCTTTTTAGTGGTCTATCCCTATTTTCCCATATTAGCTTTTCACTCTTCTGTATTTTCTCAGAAATACTATTCCTTGCACGCTGATGGTGGCCAGGTGCTCCAGTGGAGGAAGCATTTCATGAACACTGAGGTATCATCTGTTGCTGCATCCTTCCAGATGGCTTAAAACCCTGGACATTAGCATGAGGTATTTTTGGAGAGGAAATGATTTCACTTATTTTGGTGAAATATCTAGAGTAAGAAGTTGAGTAGTGCCTGCTCTGAATAGTCCAGACTTTGACCTTAAGCTTTTTTTTTTTTTTTAATTTTAATTTTATTTATTTATATTTTTTTTTAGCTCTTATTCCTGTGGAGTGCAGCTACTTTGCTGATAACCTCATTGCACATAAAAGACTCTCAACCTTAATAATTAGTTTCCTAGAGATGTACCACACAAGCTTTGCCTAAAAATCTCATACTTGAAAAAGTGTCAACAAATCTCACACCAGTTAGTATCTTAAATTAGGAGCTATAGGGGTGTGGGTATTTTCCAGTGCCTTGATAAATAAGAATTACCCTGGTGGCTGTGGCATAAGGCTCTTTTGGAGACAGCACATAAAAGTCTGCTTGTGTATGTTGATAACTGAGAATGGTTATAAAAAGTGTCTAGAAGATAATCTTTTGCCTTGTAGAAAGGGATTTACTAGTCATAATTCAGACAACTTATCTGCTTGGAATAAGACTTTGGTATTCTGCAGTCCACAAGTTTCCATGGTATGACTAAGCTGAAAGCTCCATTCCAGACAGAGACAGGAGAAGTAGGTATTAGGTAGTTATTCACTTATGATACAGTCATATGGTAATATTGAAATGTACAGCTAAAAGCTTATTTTAAGAATTGGATGCAGCACAGCCTGAAAGATGTACTTTTTAATGATGGAAAGACAGGAGGTACATTCTGGCTTACGATTTGGGGACTTTCACTGAGGTGAAATTCCCATTTCATTCATGGATGAATGAGGAATAATTTTTGTGAGATGATAGTGATGTATGAATCATGTTTTTCTTCTACTGACAGGACAATCTTTATAATTACAGATGGCCATGCTTCGGTTGCCTTACACTTTCAGCAAATGACATTGAATATTAGTGATTCTGCCATATCTGCAGGAAACGGTTTGAAGCTGCAATTCTGCAGAATGATCACATATTCTGGAGTCTTACACTACTAAATTGAAGTCTTTCTGACCTAAAAATTAGATCCCTGGCACTGCAAATGATGCCACAGTCATTGTTTGTTCTGCAGCAATATATGAATAAATACGTGCCAATACAGCTTCTTTTGTCATATTGTGTGTATTTATAGACAGCAGCTATTGTAGTATGGGATAAGGGGAATTAGTGTTTAAGGGCTTTTAGAATCTGCTGATATAAGACAGAAAGGAAAGGTTTAGGGGTATTGAAAGGGATACTTCCAACAACAATGATACATTTGTGGGAGAGGTAAGCTAGATAACTCAACTCTTTTCAAATGGTGATCTTTTAAAATGAGTAAGACTCTCCAGAGGGGTAATGGGAAAGAAATATTAATGTAGATCATCTGTGGCAAAACAGGATCTATGAAGGGCTTCAAAAGAGAGAACCCAGTGCAGGGCATGCGGTCAAGGCCCACAATGCAGAAAGCAGAAGATGCAGAGATAGTCAGTGGGAATATGATGAGCAGAAAACTGATGGCTGGTGAGAGATATTCCTGCAGCAGGAATATCATTAGGCCACAGCATTGGGCTTGAGCTGTGGAAGTGTCAACAGGACGAGAATGCTGGATGCATGGGCTGAGTAGATGTTAATAGGAGTATTCGAACTGCAGCCTTAAGATCTCTGTAGAGTGAAGTTTGCTTTCTGGCTGTTTAAAAAAACATGCATGGCTTTTTATTTTACAGCCCACCTTTAAACTCTAAAAAATAACATGCTTCCCCTTTTCATACTTTATACTTCAGAACTACCATTCTCTCCCTCTTTCCCCGGCCTTTTTCATTCTTTGCCCTCTCCTGTGAATAGGCTTACTGAAAGCCTCAGGACCTCCTTGCCACCTGCTTGCTACATCTCTACCATTGACTATCCTGGACTCTTTTTTGCAAGTTGCTTGCTTGATCTTTCAGCCACCTGCTTCCTGGTGGGTAATGTTATGACAGGAACAGCGAAGAAGCATGTGATAAAGTAATAATTTGGGTAAAATAAGCACCAAGTTTTGTCTTCCTATTCAGTCCCTTAATTTGGTTTGCTTTTTTTTTTTTTTTTTTTTTTAAATTAACCATTTGTGAAATCTGCTTTTTCCACTGGTGTTGTTCTGTCCAGCCTATTGACAGACATGAAGTAGATGAAAAGGGCATGGAAGTGGTTCTCTGGTGTGCATGCCAACACTTGTTACAAGAGGCTGTTTTAGCTCATTGGAACTGTGATCCCCTGAATTTTTACCTTCTGTTTCCCAGTGTGACTGGAGCACTTGACAGTCACTATGCACTCCTGCTGTCAGTGATATCAGTCTGTGGAGAGCTGTGCTGCATGACAGACTCTGCATAAGCATCTCTGCCACTCAAGTAAGATCTGATACTGTTTAGCAAGTCCTTATTTGAAAGGACTGCCACGAACCTGATGACTCCAAAACCAGCTGGGAATGCTGAGCACACTGTCTGTTCCTAGCGAGCTGGACGCCTTATGTCTGCTTTATGCGTATCTGTTTGGAATGTCATGAAGTGTTTGTTTCAAAAAGCACTCCTTAATTAGTGACATCCAATTATGAGTATGGTTATGGATATTGTGGTATGTGATAAATCTCTATCCAGTTCCCACATCTGATGTTTTATTTTAAAGCACAGAAAGATGTGTTTGCACATATATGCTCAGTTCTAGTAGCTTTAAGACCTCTGGTAGGTCTTAAATCACAGTTTCTCTTGTTCCAGAGTTTTATTTTATTTTTAAATCTGTTTTTTTATTCCTCCCTCATTTCCCCTAGTAGAAGTGGTGATAATTAACATGAAAGTGTACTGAGCATTTGTGCAAAGCTCACTGACAATGCTGGGTGAGGGTTGCCTGGCTACGCTCAGGTGTTTCTTTCTTATCACCACTGCTATTAGCCAAACTAGTGAAAAATAAGTATAGAACTGCCAATAGGTGTTGAAATTAGAGGGTACGATGACAATGTAACTCTTCCTCATCTTTCCTACAGCACTGGGAACCTACCTGCATTTTTCTGTTCACCTATCACAACAGCTCCTTTGGACACATAGCATTTACTTCTACTCTCAGCCATTTGCTGTGGTTGGTACTTACTAAGTGAAATGTGAATTCTTCCTAGAGACTTCTACAGAGCAGACTAATGATTACTGTGCAGGATAAGCTCCATGGGGAAGGGACTGGCTCTTTACTGCAGACTCTTCATTGACACTAGTAGTGATGTTTCTTGGCATACAAGATTTTTGTCTGGTCTTTTGCGTGATGAGTAACAATGATGAGTACTTTGAGAAAGGCACAGAAAGAGGAACTGAGGAGTTTCTCCTAGGTGACTGTGAGACAAGGTCTAAGTCCTTATGTCAGAACCTCTGCCTTCTGAATGTTAAAACCTCTAAGTGTGTTTTTCTGGCTCAAATAGAGTATAATTTTCAAGATGCTCCTGGAGTTAGGAGGACACTCCTGTTGTTACAGAGCAGCACTTCTGAGATGTGAGGGTCAGGAAATCGTCATTGCTTATGAAATGTAGTAATTCAGCCCTTATGCAATGACTGGATGCAGAACCTACTCCGTGTGGAGCTGAAGATATGCGGCTCCTATGGAGGGGCAGTGAACAAATCATGCCTTGCTTCAGCTGCACTCATTCTTGTACATGTATTAGTTTTTGGTGGAGAAAGAGAGCCTGTGCTGGAAATTTGAATAATGTGGTAAAGAGGTCATATAGACTTTTATATAACTGAGCAAAAATTTAACAGTGAATCACCAATGAGATGGTGTGCACAACAACAGCATATTCTCTGTGTCAGTGCAGTCAATGTGAAATAGCTTTTGATTGGCATTTGCAGTCTGAGCTGCCCCCCATTATCTGGAGCCTGTGGATGGTGCTGTTTGTTCATTAAACAGCTGGGGAATGTAGAAAATGCTTATGATTTTCATGCTTACACATCTTAGCAAAAATTATTTTGGATGATTATTTGGAAGAGCGTCTGGATGAGGATAAAGACAAAAGCTGGGATGGGAAAATAAGGGAAAGGAGTTAATTCAGCTAACTCTTCCCACTCTGGTTTCTTTCCAGTGCCCATGCATTGATTACTTACATTCTGCTCACAAACTCTTCCACTTGAAGGGAAAACAATATAGCCACTTCCTTAAGGCACCTGCAAATCACCTGTCTGTCTTAGCAATTCTTAGTTTTCATCATCTCTGGAAATGCAATCTTTGTATTTTTTTTTTTTTTTTTCTCTTTGCTCCTCTTCAGTGTTATGCTCTTTCTTTTGGGGACTGACTTTTTTGTTATTTTTTCTCTGAGGTGACTAGTGCTTAAGACACCTCTGCAGTTAGTTGGAACAGCCTCTGGAATTTGAGATTCACTATTTCTTTTCATACATCTTTTTTTTTTTTTTTTTTTTTTTTTAATAAATATTTTAGATCTCTCAATCTTACCTGTGAGATTGGTTTTATTTTTCAGAGGCTGTTTGCTTATAGCTTTTACATTACTATTAAACTGCATCAGCTTCTACTGCCCTTTAACTTAACCAGGATGAATTTCATTTATATATCTCATCTTTCTTTCTTTCTTCCTGTAGTGGGCTTCTCCACACACCAGTGAGGCAAAATCGTAATTCCACAGTTGTTTCATATTACCTCAAAGTCAAGGTTCCAAATGCCAAAATCCATGTTCTTCCTTCAGGTCTTAGTTTCTTTGAGCAGTCAATATTAGATAACATCTCTCTGCAGGCTCAGTGTGATCTCTTACCAGCCTTGCTCTTATTGTGCTGCTAGACTAAGAAAGGAAGTGAGAGCATTTGTTGGTTACTTACACCTCTAGGCATTGCTTTATTATATAGATGAACTAGTGAACATTCAAAAAACCACACATACTTATTTATTTTACATACACATATATGGCTATTTTACCTATTTTAGCACATACTGCCGGTGTTACATTCACAACCAAAGAAACATTTGAGCCTCACCTAATTTTTACTCTGTTTTGATTTTCTGTCTTTAATGCACATATGGCTTCTTTCTGTAGCATATAACAATAAGGGGATGAACATTCAGAATGCAAGTTTGGGGTAAGAATGCATCAGTGAATATTGCACTGGCTTTGATAGAGCAAAACTATCCTCAACAGGCTCTGGTGTTTAATTTAACACATTCAGTAAGCACTTTCACACCCATAATGATGAGATTTTTTTTTAGTTTTCAGACCTTTTCCTCTATCTTTTGCATCATGATAAATTAATCTCTCCTTTCTGTTCTTTTTTCCAGGTTTAAACCCCCTGGAAATACATTATCACTCAGGCCAATTTCAATTAATATGAGAATTAGGCTTTGTCAGACATTTGTTTCAAATGGTTTACCTAAGGAGCAGAATTAATATCTGGAGCTAATTTCTCTAAGATTACCCAGGGCTGTATATAAATCACTATGTACATTTCATTTCCTTGACCACTAATTTTGCTGTTCTCTCTAGAAACACTGACCAGGGCCAGAACAACCATTATTCCAGTCTTTCATGAGATACAGCCTGTTATTTTTACTTGAAGCAGGATCTATGACAAATTAACTTCATTAACTTCAAGCCAGCACCCAACTCTTCATTTATATATATATATATATATATATATATATATATATATATATATAAATATAGCTCACAGATCTCTAGCTGCAATAAAGCATAACATCAGACTTCAATGAGAAGTGAAATTCATCTCTCCCTTCAGAGCTTTGAGGCAAAGGGCCTCTTCTGAAGCGTGCATAAAGTAGTTTTGGCTTTTGTGCCCTAGTTCTTTATAACCATCCTTCCCTCAGTGGCAACTGTCTCCAGCAATCATGTTGTGCTAATCCACTGCAGGCCAAGTCCTTTAAATTATTTCAAACAGTCTGAGGGGTTTGGGCTGGTGCCTTGGCATTTTGTCTAATGCAGAGGAGGGGGAACTTATGTGGTTGTTTTCCCAAGGAAAAGTGCAGATAATAAGAGCCTCCAATGCATTGGTGGTGGTACACGATGAAGGTGCAGTTACTCGTGGCAGGTGGACATCTTATTCGTGCTTTGAATCTAATGGACAGTGGAATAGTTGAGTAGAAATGGCTCACGCCTGAGCTGAGGTTAGTAGTGTTACCCTCTTTGCATCTTCCAGAACACAAGTTGCCCTAAAGAAAATTTGGGAGAGACAAGGGTGTGTCTGTTGCACTCCTTCTTGATAAGGATTGGTGCAGGTGGTGGAGAAAACTGTACAACCTCAGGATACTCCACAATATTTACAAGCAACTTCCATACAGGCCAGAGGGCCCAGTGTGGCTCCTTCTGCTCTCTCAAAGGCAATGCAGCTCCACACCACTGCTGACCCAGTGCTTCTGTCTCTATGATGCTGGACTGTCCTGAAGAGTAAGGTCTGAGCAGACCGTCTCAGCAGGACTACAATGGCCAACTGGGTTCAAGCATGGTATATCAGTGCAGACTTGATTCTAATAATTAACTTGAGTTCCGTCCTGTCTTAGCTGATAATACCTGCAAGGATCACATTTTGAACAGATTTTTTTCCTCAGGACTTCCCTTCTCAACCAACATGTTTTTGCAGGGTGATCATGCGCCTGCCACTAACTCTCTTGTTACAGGATGTCTTAGTTTAGTTTGGTGGTGAAGACTGATGTTTCTAGAAGCATTTTTATTTAGTATTTAGTATCTTTCTGGAGGAGCTGGGATATGACACAGGCTTGATCCTCATTTTTTTTTTTTTTTTTAGAACCAGATGGGATCTAGATTGTCCCAGAGCAAGATTTGTATTCGTTTTGGTGTTCTTTTTAAATCCTTCACTGTCCAAAAAAGAAAAAAAAAATCCTCAACAAGACCTACAGTTCTCAATGCCTTGTATTAACACACTTAAACCTTGATCTTGTTGTCTTCTCTTTTCCCCTTTGGATCTGCTGTATGACCCTAATGCCTATCATCAAATCCAACTACTGGTTCCACTCAGGACCACGCAAAAATCAAGCTGTATGTCTGAGAGCTTTGTCCAGATGCTTCTTGAACTCTGTCACACTTGGTTCCATGGCCGCTTCCCTGAGGAGCCTTTTCCAGTGCCTGACCACCCTCTAATGATGAACCTCTTCCTAATATTGAACCTGAACCTCTCATATCACAGCTTCATACCATTCCCTCAGGTCCTGTCACTGTCACCAGAGAGCAGAGATCAGCTCCTGTTCCTTCACTACCCTGCAGGAAGCTGCAGGCCGCCATGAGGCCTCCCCTCAGTCTTTTCTCTGGGCTGAACAAACCAAGTGACTTCAGTCACTCCTTGTACATCTTCCCCTCTAGACCTTCTACCATCTCTGTTGCCTTCCTTTGGACACTTACATTGCTGCACCCAAACCTGCATGCAGTACTTGAGGTGAGGCCACAGCAGCACAGAGCAGAGTGTGACAATCCCTTCCCATGACTGGCTAGCAGTGCTGTGCCTGATGCACCCCAGCATATGGATGGCCCTTCTGACTGCCAGGGCATGCTGCTGGCTCATTTTCAACTTGCTGCCAACCTGAACCCCCCAGGTCCCTTTCCACAGGGCAGCTCTCCAGCTTTATTTTCCCCCAGTCTGTATGTATATTCAGGATTGCCCCATCCCATGTGCAGCATCCAGTACTCACTCTTGTCATATTGTTGGTGATTGCTCAGCTCTCTTTATTTGTCAAGATCTCTCTGCAAGGCGTCTCTACCCTTGACAGAGTCAATGTCTCCTCTGAATTTGATATTATCTCCAAAGTTAAGGATAAACCTTCCAGCTGATAAGACTGTGAACCAAGGGGTCCCAGCCTGGGACTATGCAGATGCTGTAGAGTTCTGCAAACCCATGGTGGGTGTGCAGGAGAAAGGGGAAGTAGGAGGAACAAAGAATGGGATAGAGGGGTGGGTGAGTGTGCATACACAGCAAGGCAGGCCTCAGGTCTGACTGGGGTTACTGGGCATACAAATGGACTGTGCCACTTGAAGGGTTTGTGAACGTGTGTGTGCTTGTAAATGTGGAGAAATGTGTGCATGTGCCTGCACTAGTGAGCTTCTGTTTCTACCAGCTGTAGAGCTCTTGGCTGTCTGTGTCTGTTTTACATGAGTCCGGTGTGTAAGTGCTGTTGGAAGCAGCCTTTGTGGCCGGTCACATCAACGTCCTGTCTCTGGAACAGGTGCTCAGCCTTGCTGACAGCTGGACCTGCAAAAGGGAAAGCAGCAGCCGTGTTCCCCAGTCTGGGCAGAGACCCCAGGTCTCTGAGCAGTGCTGGGCTGCAATGGCTGGACTGGAGTGGTGCTGGGGTGGAGTGGCTGCAGAAGGCATTCGTGCTCTTTGCTCTTTACCTCCCTTAACATCAAACGCTATAAAGCTGTGGGCAGACAAGATCAGGAGAGACTGCTGGGCTTTCATGACTTACAGAATAGAATTATTTAGGCCGTTTGCTAGGAAAGAGGTTTAGATCTTATACTGCCTAGTAAGTTAAAAGGTCTCTGTATTTGAGTCTGCTGTAAGATCCTGAGGAGACAGAAGAATTGGCCTAATCCTGTGGTGAAGGGCAAGGGACATTTCCTTAATTAAGAGTAAATTTTTTTTGTTAGATTTCAGTCATGTATTATTGGGGGAGCATAGAAGGGCATTGTTAAATTAGCCACATGCTTAGATCTTTGTGTTGAACACTTTTAAATTCATTTTTAAAATTCTCCTTTGTGCTGTTTTATGGATGAGTAATGTTAAAAAAAAAAAAAAAGGTTGTGACCATAACATGGCATTAGAATTATCTGGAACAGCTGGTGGAAAACAGGAAGGCTTATAATCTGGCCAAGGCTCAAAATTACCTGTGAGAAGTTGGGTTGCAGTCATTCTCATCTGTAGTGCTTTGCTCAGTCTTCCTACTGGCAAATGGGAATCTTTCAATCTGAGTTCCCCTTGGAAAGTATGATTCACTTAGCACTAAAGTTTCAGCAAGCTTTTACAGCCTAATTAAAAGAGATGGGAGACAAAAACGCAGTATGGGGATACCAAAATGGGGCACTCATTCAACAGCACACTACATCCTTATTGAAAGCACAGTTCTCAAATTTACAGTATCTAAATCCCTGCTTCCCACTTACTGTCTGTGAGCAGGGAGTTCCAATCATTTTAGAAAAGCTTTCAAGATTAGGACATGAAGGTGTACTCTCTCAAGCTGTGCCACTAAACAGAACTGACTGCATCTTCTCACTGCTGGAGCCAGGTTGGCTCTTCTGCTCTCCAGCTGCTATTAATTCCTTGTGCTATGAGCAATTTGTTCCAGATCCAGAAAAAAAGCCTTATTCTTTGCAGTAAGCAGAATTATTTCCTTACAGGGATTGCTGGTGTCTTCCCCCATCAGCATGAAATGGCAGTGTAGGGGAAGACTTAAGGATGTGACTGAAATATGGGGTTACAAAGATGACCTTACCCCAGACTTTCATCCTTTTCATCCTGTTACATGTCTGGCCTACGGCTGCTCTGAGTAGATGCTAAAAGTGAAGGTAAACCTGCAGTAAGTTTTCTGATAGCTTCATTTTCAGTGAGATTTTGAACTTGGCAAGGGATGCAAAGGATAACACCAAGGGATTCTACAGATACATGTATGTTTGTTGGCTGGAAAGCTAAAGACAGTGTACTCCTCCTGATAAACAAGATAGGAGAACTGGTGACAGCAGATGGGGAAGTTGAGTATCTCAACTTTTTTTTCTTTTTTTTTTTTTTTTTCCTCAGTCTTTGCTGGTAATCACCCTCCCTACAACTCTCAATCTCTAGTCCCTAAATGTTAAAGAGGAGTGAAGTCCCTGCCACTGTGAGAGAAGATCAGGTTTGAGAACACCTGAGGAACTTGAACATGTCTGTGGGGCTCAATAAGATGGTTGCCAGGGTTCTGATGTAGTCACCAAACCACTCTCCATCGTGTTTGGAAAGTCATGGCAGTCTTGGGTGAAGTACCCAGTATGGTGGTTTTACCCAGCTGGGCAGCTGAGCTCCACCAAAACTGCTTCCTCACTCCCACTCCTCAAAGGGAAAGGGAGAGAAAATACAATGAAAAGGGCTCAAGGGTTGAGATAAGGACAGGGAGATCACTCAACAATTATTTTCACAGGCAAAACAGACCCAGCACAGGAAGGACATTTACCTCTAAGAGTGGTTCCAGAGGAGGGCCACAAAAATGATCAGAGGGCTGGAACACCTCTCCTATGAAAGAAGGCTGAGAGAGCTGGGGTTGTTTAGACTGGAGAAGAGAAGGCTCTGGGAAGACCTCACTGTGGCCTTTCAGTACTTAAAGGGGGCTTATAAGAAAGATGACAAGAGACTTTTTTAAAAGAGCACATAGCGATAGGACAAGGGGTAATTGTTTTAAACTAAAATGATCATTGCATCATTTGGCTTTAGTTTAGCTTTATTTTATAGTAATAACAAGTAACCAAAATAATAGATTATGCAGTGGAGTGAAAAGGCAAGGTGATATCAGAAGTCCCAGTCAGTTGGCAATCATTACAGAAGAGCTGCCTTGTCAATTGGGTAAAGCTAGTTTATACATGCTTGAGAACAAACAAACCCAAACAACTGGGAAACAAAGGAATGAAAGATGATATAAGCAGGGTCTGTTAAGCAAATGTAAGAATGACTGTTAGTGGATTTGAGGAACAAGGGAATGGCACTGTGAACATTGAACTCCTCCTGGTGAGGACCTCGGGATGCTGAAGACTTGTCATCAGCTTTACTCCTACTCTATTTGAGGAAAATGGAAGCCATCAAACAGATGGACATGAAGGGTGAATATACATGTAATGCTGTAAAAAGGGATGGATAATAGATAATTCTAAGGGAATTTTTAGTGCGTGTAACAATTTTAACTGTACGATGCTTTTCTGCAGTATTGTGGACTATTGCAATTGGACTAATTCATAACTGGAAAATTTTAAATTAGGTTGGTAAGACATAAATAAAACTAACAATAACTTCTTAACTCCATAAATCTGTGTATTTATATGTATACATATGTATGTATACAAACATATGGGCCAAAATTCTGTGATTTTGAGATCACCAATCAGATAGGGTCCTTCTGCTTGCTAGTACTTAAACTTTCCAGAACCTCTTAAGCAAATCACAGTTTTTTTTTTTTTTTTTTTTTTTTTCCTAGTCCTCCTTTTTAACATGTCTGACATGTACAGTTTCCTTTTATGTGCCTGAGCCCTGTGCATTATATGGGCATATATCATCAGTGTTGTTCAAAAAAAATAAAAATCCATAATTAAGATTCATGTCAACTGCAGAGCTCTGCATTGCTTGAATGCATGGAAATGAACATGAAGAACTGAAAATAATAAAAAGGCTCTAAGTGGCACAGGCTGGAGAATTCTTGTCATCTTGGCTGTCATTTTGTCTTCCTCAGATGCTGAGTGATCAAATGTACCCTCTGATGCTGATTTAAAATTGCTGCTTTATCCTTTATTTTTGGGCTATGCTACAATAAAGGGGAAAAGTAAAACAACATTATAATTTTGTTCCTGTTGCTTGGAGTCAGTGCAAAGAGCAGATCTATTGCCCTTCACAGTAATGCTGTAGCTAGATCTCTGGAATCTCGTGGGTTAAATTGCTAATTGAGTCACAGCAGTGTGTAGTGAATTTGGAGGACAGTATGTCAGGGGAGCCACAGAAGACCTTCAAGGCTCTTACAGATGCTGTGAATCCAGCAATAGCAGGATGAATTTCTCCTCTGCTTGTTAGGTTTTCCTTGTGCCAGAGTTGCTGCCACCAATGCAGATCAGCAGACTGAGACTGAAATAAATCTGTTCTCAGCTGCTACTATTGTTCAAAATCTGTCACTTCTGTTCAAATCTTTTTTGTTTTGTTTTGTTTTGTTTGTTTTTGTCTCCAGCGCAGAGGCTATGATGCTGTGGCTTGTATGCTGGCTGCTTGAGCATGGATGCTGTTGGATATATCCCTCCCACTGAGGGGAAGAGTAGCAGTGTATTAAATTACCACAGCAAGGTTCCCCTGGTGCTCATCTGCTAGAGGCCAGACTTGTACTGGGCGTAGAAGCTCCTGAAGAGCTACTCTACTGTCCAGGACTGCAGAATTGATTTCATTTCAGACTTCCAGCAGCTGAAGGGTCCTGTATGGTTTCACAGTGGACAGATGTTGTTTTCCAGGCCATGTGTCAGTCTCTCTTTCCATTCCACCATGGAGCTTTTAATCACCTCAGTGAATAAATACAATGGTAAATGTGTTTTTTGTACATTCCATGGCATTTCAGCATAGTAACACTCAAGCAGATATTCAAAGTGTAAAGTTACTTTCTATTCATGATCAGTTTCTGCATATTGATGTTATTGCTTTGAGGGCAAAGAGTTGCAGTTCTGGTTGCACTGCAGTTCAGGAATTACAGCAGTGCAGCTTATGATTGCAGTTTCTTTTATGTGTGACTTGATTTGCAGACCTTAGTTCAGAGATTCTGGTTTCTGAATTACCTGTGAAAACATTGCAGGAAAAGCCTCTTTCCTTGAAATAAGCTGGCCATCAAGGTTTGCATTATTCCTTTACCTTCTGTCAAGGACAAAATCACAAAATAGTTCAGAAACAGCTGGGAAATCTAATGGCATCTTCAGTGACTAGTCTCTTTTTTTCTTTTAATTAAAAAACTATAGGTAGAATGGACATATCGTATTAGCTGTTTGGGACTTCACCGAGGGAATCTGCTTATTCTTTTTCTCATTAACTTGTGGATTACATAAATGAGGCATGTAGTGAAATGTTCACAGAACTTGGTGTTCTTTCTTTTCCTTCTGTGCTTTCAGAGAAGATAGGCTGCTATGCATCTGTCATATTAAAACATGCCTCCTGGTAATAGCCCAAGTGCTGTGAGCTATTTTAATGTACCTGCATATTGCCATGGAGGATTTCAAATACCTCTTTCAAGCATCTTTGGAGCTTCTTTATTCAGTGCTGTCAGCAGTGTGGGAAAATTGGTTTGAAAAAACACTCCAAACAAACATAAGCCAGGGAAGGAAATACAGTAAGAAAGAAATACAAGATAGTAAAATTGCATTTATGTCTTACATTAATGTAGGTGATTGTGTGTTTATCACATGGGATAACACTTAATCTCTGGGGAAAAACATAAACCAAGTTTTCACACAAAGGGCTTTTTGTCTGTCCTGAAATGTGGTTATCTGTGAAGTGGTGGGTCTTATACTGTGAAAACTAATGTGCTCCTTGGGTAGGTCAGTAAGCTGTACTTGACCTGAGTGAGCTGAACCATTCCTGAAGGATGCTTTCTCTGACCCCAGTGCCTCACAGTGGTAACCCAGGCAATCCATACAGCTCAGTATTCAACGATTCATTGTCCTGAGTTGAGAAGTGCACCAACACATTTAACCACGTTAGCCTTGCTAATTTGCAAAAGGTCTTACTGCAAATAGAAGAACAGGTCTAGAAGAAATAGAAAAACATTTATCTATAGGTTATGGAATAGCAAAGACAGTTACAGGATTATGTCTGAGATCGTTGTTCCTGTTCATCAATTATATGATGGTGTTTTTTGTAGGCTTACTTTAGTGAGTTTTTTTTTTTTTTTTTTTTTTTTTTTTTTTTTTGGGGGGGGGAATTCTCAAAGGCCTGGATTTAGTGACAGTGTTTGGGAACATTGACCAATATTATTTTCTCCTGTGTGGCAATGACCAGTGGAAGGCATGGGATTAACCATGAAGTCTGTTTTGTTTGCTCTGGTGTCCATATTTAACAGTAATAGGCAGTACCAGCTGCTTCAGCTGAACACATAAGTAGAGGTAATGCCCTCCCCTTTGAAGTCATCTTAATTCTTAATCAATAGAGTTTGGCTTATGCTTTATCTGTTATGTTTTTTTGGTTTGATTTTTTTTTTTTGGGGGGGGGAGGAGGGATGTCCTTTCTTCATAGACTGAATTAAATAGAGTAAAATGTAAGACTGTAGCATATACGCTTAAATTCTGGATTCTTTTTGCTTTGAAAAGATACCAAGCATGTGTGTGAGCTGTGACTGGTTCTGATTCAGTGGATTTTAATATTTCTGACAAACACTCTCTGGACAAAGTAATCTTTCTGTTTATGCAATCTAGATAGAACACAAGAGGAGTGCAAGCTCTTCCCTATTGGCCTATTATTATGCCACAAATCAGAAAAGTGCAATTTTAAATGCAAATTTTTTTTTTTGAAAGGATTGCCAAGCTTGAAATGTGCTGAGTAGGGTTGTCTGCTTTCTGAATGTTCAGAATATGCTAGGTTTGGTAAAAGACTATAATTTTCTGCTGTAATGATACAGCTGTTGGGAATTATGTGGTAGCCAAATTCATATAAACTTTTCCAAGAATTAAAAATGGTCCTACTCAATCCCGAAAACAAAGAGGAATAAGAAGGTAATTGCTGGATGATTGCATAGCAGAATGTTTTTGAAATGCTACCAAGAAAATATCAAAGACGTGAACCTGAGCCTGACTCTATAGTTCCAGTTCTTGACTGTCAGGAGAAGACAGCAGAAGAGCTGATAATTAACAGAATTTGGATGGCAGATCAGTATTAATTTGAAGGTAAGAAACTGAAAGTAGTGGAAAAATGAAGTAAATAATTTTTGTGATGGTACTTTTGAGTGCCAAACAACAACCATGTATGGAAAGAACTACAATACTTAACTATCTTTAGTCTATATGAATAATTTCACCTCATAATTTCACTTTCCTCACATATGGAAAAGGTTGAGATTTTATTTTTAAGCATTAACTTTGAAAATCAAAATGTTTCAGCCAAAAACTGGGCATTTGTTTTTCTTTCACATGCCTCAGAAAGGAAACAAAAACCAACCAAACCTACCAAACCAAACAATTTTCAGGAAAATATCTGCTGTATCCAAAACAAAGTTCTTTTAAATTTTGTTCTGAGAAACTTATTGAAACTAATGGGACTATGCCTATGCTAACAAAGCCTCTACTTCCTTTAATGTCTTGCTGGATTTGCAGAGAGAGATTACACAGCTTGAGAACACTGAAAGGAATAATGAAAGAAAAAGAATAAATGGAATGGGATTGTGATGAGCAGCAGCAAAGGCAGAGTTGCAACCTGCTATATTAAAAGATGGGAAAGCAATGGAGTGGGTGAGGTCACTTCATTAGAATTAGGAAAAAAAATCTTACACAGCATCCTGTACATTAATTAGCAGTAATGAAAATAACTGTTCCCTCCAGCTTGAAACTGTGGCTAATTACAATTAAGTGTTCATTACAAGCTAACATAATTAGACCTTCACGATGTTTTATAAATACACGGCTTAAATTATGCAGGGAGGGAGGAAGCGTTGTCCTTTGTAGCACTTTCCTGTCTGTCTTTATCTTGTTTTCCTTCTACTGCTACAGCTGTTTCTTAGTCTTCTTTCTCAGATGATCCCACTGTGTGTGCTAGACCTGATTATTGAGGCAGTTTCTTGCCAAGCCTGAGATACGTTTATGGTGTTTGTCCCTTGTGTCAGACAGGATTGGTGAGACCCAGCTTTGCAGAGGATTTCAGGAATGGGAGCCTCAAAGAAGTTGTGCTTTTATGGCTCTGTTACCAAATGCGTAGTTTAAATAATAAGCTTTTGTAAAATGCACTTTATCAGCATGAGCAAAGAAGGTATTAAAAAGGGGGGAAAATACTAAGATTTTCTGACTTTCCTAAAACTACAGTTTGTTTGTGATAAAACATCCAGTACTTTAGCTGATGTAGGCTACTGTGTCTGTGGTGTATTTGTGTTTTTTGTTTTCCATTGAGATCTGGAGGATACCAGCACAACAATACATTTCTTTACTTCTGGATAGAAGCCACGGTGATCTTTATTTCCACTTGGGGGTAAAAACATTGTTTACTCATTCTTCATCCTTTTTCTCTGATATCCTGTTATACTTATGTTGCATGTGAAAATAGTTCCATTTAGCCTTGTCTCTGCTCTCTTTTGCCTTTATTTTCATTGAATTATGTAACTAAAAAGTTGTGCTGGAAAGCAGTCACTAGAGGTTAGCCATTACGATGGTTATCTTGCAGCTAGAGGATATATGGGATCTAGAATATTGGTGTCAGGAAGCCCTGGTTTTTGTCTCACCAGCTCACAGGTGATTGTGGGATATCATCTGAATTGTTTTGTGATCTGTTCTAGTCATTAGCTCTGGAAGAGATGGAGATGACAGAGATTTGGAGGCGATTATGGCCAAACAAGGAGTGCACTGATGCCTGCCTAGGGAGAAGGGAAGGAGACTGGAGAACTAATTGAGCATGAAACTAGTGATGAAAAAGGCAAATGGGGGAGAGAAGGAGGGAGAGTGAAATGGCCATAGATGAAAAAACAGTATAGCAAAGTGAGCAGATAAGCAAACAAAGGAAATGCTGCAGGCAGTGATTCTGCTTGACTGCACAAAATAAGCAAACCTGAGCCATTTAGTAGGTGGCAGGATGCTGCAGATATCCTGGGGTTCAGCAGGGCTTGCCTTTCCGTTTGAGCCTGTGCCTTGCCGCTGACTGCTGCTCTGTCAGGGAGCTGCTTCTCAGGAGAGATGCAACAAGGCAGGTGCAATCCTGTGCTTAGTTATCAGAGACCTTAAAGGCTGTTTTTGGCAAAACAGGGATTTCTCACTTTGAATTCTGGCCCGTTTTCAGGCTGTGTGCTTCTGTTAGTTGTCTTAATGTCATGCTGATATTTCCAAGGCATTTTCTACTGGATCTGTTACTTGGTCTCAACTCCTCTCTCCTGCCCAGATGTGGCGTGTAGTTTTTCTGTGGATTCTTGAACTACTGTTGCATGTTTTGTGAAGGTGAAATGGCTTCTGCAACCTTAAAGTGTTTGTGATTGGACCCTGGGATGGTAGGCATGGGGTCAGCATTATCTAATAAGTCTTTGCCTTTGTGTAATATCATTCAGTCTGAAATAGACTGGAACTGAGATCTCTTAGTTAATAATTCCCTGATTTGGCAATCAGACTTTTACAGACTTTACAAAGTTTTTAAATGGGATATCCTGAAATGAACAGTCACAGGATCATTTAGATTCAAAGGGACATCGGTGGTCCTGGGTCCAACCTCAAAGGGCAAGTGCTCCAGCCTCCTGTTATCTTGGTGGCACTCTGCTGAACTTGTTCCAATTTATTCATACCTGAGGTCTATTGGAGGCCCATTCAGGTCCCTCTGAATGGCAGCCTTGCCCTTCAGTAGACAGACTGCTCCCCCCAGCACTGCCCCAATTTGGTGTCATGTACAAGCTTGATGAGAGTAGCCTCCGTGGCTTCCTTCAGGTCATTGATGAAGATGTGAAGGAGGACAGAAGCCAGGAAAGGCCCCGAATGTATTCTGCTTGCTACCTCCAGGTAGAGCATGACCCACCAAGACCTGCCCTCTCAGCCTGCCCACCCCACTGGTTTTCCATCCATGTAGCTGTCTATGCATCCAGCATAATGCAATGTATAAACTTAAATGTGTTGCTGCTTTGGGGGAGAGCATCAAAAGCTGTGCTGAAGTTGAGGTAAATGCCATCCATTGCTCTCTCTGTCCATAGAATCAATTCATTTTACACTAGGAGGTGCTCAGGTTGCTCACTCATGACTTACTCCTCGTAAATGCAACAGCATTAATTAAAACAAGCAAAGAAACAAAAGAGTTCTACTCTTTGTGCAAGAAACACAGCTTTTCTCTTTTTATGTTGGAGTAGTAGATTTTTTTTTTTTTTAACTCAAGTAAACAATTCTTTTGCTGCTAGCCTCTTTAGATTCTTAAAATCCCAGTGAACTGAAGCCAGTCAGCCAAAATAAATAAATAAATAATAAAGAGGAATGTTGGGGAAGAATCTGAATCCTGTATTCTCTGCCCTGGGAAAAATATGGCAGAATCCTTTGTTTATTTTCTCTCTGTGCTTGTGAGCTCTCTGGGCTTCATGCAGGTGTCTGTGAAATATAATGCAGAATTCCTACTTGCCTAGCTGGTTCAGTCTCCATCAGCCACATACCCAGGGAAGACTGGCTTAAGAACAAAAAAACATTCCCCCAGACTGATGCTCTTGTGAGGTTCTTGTGAGAACCTGGCATTCTGCTGACCGATGGATCTCTAGAGCCAGTTTTAATGCGGTGAAGTCCAGGTCCCATAACTCCTCGTGAATTCAGAACAGAGCAGTGATTAGTTTTCTTTGGGAGACTGACCTCTAGTGTTTCAATACGACGAGCTCAAGAGGAGGGGAGCAGTATACTCGATGGATTGATGCCTGAAACCCATCTGCAGTGAGTGATGCTAAAACCTGCAAGATAATTAATATATTTAATAATGAAAAGGAAGTGTTGCCATGGAACCAGTAGGTGTATTTATATTGCTATGGCCACAGAAGGATTGCATGATATTTTTAATCTTTATTTTAATTACTGAGTTCAATTTTTTTTTTTTGAAGTTGCTGAGGCCTCTTACATTTTTTGATTATGCAGTGTTCTGAGAGATTGAAATATGAATTGAAACAAGAGCTGTTTCACTCTTTCCAGAGAAGAAATCAAATAATCTCTGAAGCCCCAGCTATGTGCTAGGTTTGATTAAAAGTCTCACAGAGGTCACTGGAACAGCCATTGCCGAAGCACACTGTTATTTTTTATACATGAAAAGCATGAGTTTAGCCTTAGAAGCAAGACAGAGATATCTGTTATTCATGGTGGATTTGTGTGTTTCCGTGCAAAAATCCAAGACATAGGCAGGTTTTTATTGCTTCAGGTCAGACCCCACAGCATGCCACATTTTGGCTGGGAGGTATTAAGCTCTTTTGAATTCCTATTGAGTTAGCATCCTTCTGTGTCTAATCCCAGCTGACAGCTGGGGTAGTGGAAAAGGTGTCTGATAGTTTTGCTGATGCAAGCATATTTCTAAAGCAGATGTTTATGGAGCAAAACGTGCATTTCTTACTATGGTATTCCAGGGGAATCTGTTTCCTCATCTGATCACTTTCATGTGCATTTTATAACATGAATCTTATTATGGGATTTTATTTTATTTTTTGTATGAAAAAAATCATGCCTGTTGTAGACAGAGAACATTCCTTCCAGAAATAAGAACAACAGCTTCTCCAGGATTTATTTAAAAAACAACACAAACACTTTTATACAGCAAAACAATCTTAACTATTCTGAAACTGCAGCTGTAGAAACTCCCTTTTCTCTCGCAGAATTGAGTATAACCTTAACCAAGGCCTGCTTAGAAGCCATTTATTCAAGTCTAAGTTTGTTGATACACAGCTAGAACAACACGTGCTGCTGGGTGTTGAGAGCAGTAGCTATGGTTTAGTTATGGATCGTTAATTTTTCAGTCCTTTGATCTGTTATCTGAGTTTAGGCTCTAATTCTGATACCCTAAGTTTCCTGCTACTCTCTCCTGAAGGTTTCTTTGAGAGACAGTTTTGCACATGGGAGCTAATACCTGTGAACAAATGTACTGTTCTATCTGTGGTAATCTTCTCTAGTCTGGCTCATCTAGGGTCCACAGACAAAAAAGATAGCTTATATTTATATTAATACAAGATATATTAATATAAACCAAACGTTGCTGCTATTACAGTGTTCTTGTGGAGGGCTTCTTTCCTTTGGAGTACATTATTCCCGCTAATTCAAATAGCCTGAATTTGTTCACTTTCTGACAATGGTGCTAGACTTTTTTTTTTTTTTTTAAAGGAAAGCTACTGAGAAATTGCATCTTGCCTGAAGGACTATGTACTGAGAACATGTTTTGAAATATCTGCCTTATTTTTGCTGCACAGTAGTTTGGTAGCCAGTGTTTTCTGACATGTTATTTTGGCTTGTTTATTCTCTTTTCAGGCATCAAAGTGAGAGTTTAAGGAGCATAAATGAGTATGTTTTTCATATAGAAAAGTAAAATGTAAGAAGGGGTAGAATTAGGCAAGTAAGGGAGTTCTAGAAAGGCAAAAGTTATTCTTGGAACATCAGTGGCAGTCCATAATTTAAAATTTTATATATTATTGTCACACCAATGGTTTTGCAATGCAGTTTTAAGCATAACATGGTATCTGTGTTTTTTTTTTTTTTTTTTTTTTTTTTTAAATGTCTGACTTCTCTGGAAATCACAGAATCACAGAAACATTGAGGTTGGAAGGGACCTCTGAAGATCTAGTCCAACCACCCTGCCAAGCAGGATCACCTAGAGCATGTTGGCTGTGCAGGATGGCATCCAGGCAGGTTTTGAATTATGAGATTTGTGATGATTCATTTTTGCTCTAATGCATATCTCTGTAAGAAGAAAAATTACACATACCTACTTTTCTCCTTTACCCTTCTAATATGATTCCATGTCTGTGTTGTTAAAACAGACTATGGCATCCTATTGCAGACTTTTTCCAAGGCAGCAGGCACTGAACAGGTGACCAGAAATAGTTCATGTCAGGAACATCAATTAATCCATTCTGAAAATGAACTTGTACAGGCAGAGGTTGCTCTTTTACTTAATCACGCCTCCTGTGTTAATGTTATTACTGCATTCTTCATGAATGTGAGACAATGTTAGATATATCTCAGAAATTAAGGGGGGTGAAGCAATGTATGGCTCAAAAAATTGTTGGAAGGACTAAGAAATAACCATAATCTCTGCTGATATTTTAAATCCTGGCCATTGTAGTATGGGTTTTGTGTTTCAAGGTTTGTTTCAAGGTGGGCTTCATCATCAACATTTCTCAGCTGAAATTAAAGCTTGTCATTGTAAATTTTCTGAACAGAACAAAAAGTTTGTGGCCTATGTCAGAAACAATACACATCCACCAAAACAGCAAGATTTTAGTATTTTCTTGCTCCTTTCGTCCACCAAAAAAATCCAAACTTTTAGCAGAACAGTTGGGTTCTGAGAAGGAAAAAAAAAAAGGTGTTTCCTGGAGCCGAAAATAACACAGGATTTAATTTTGGATTATGCTGCATTAGGAAGAATCCCCCATATATTGTAACAAATTGTTGCTTACAGACAAAACTGAAAAGATTTATATATCTATTTTTGAAGTGTGGAAATGTTTTGGCTTCTCCAAAATTTTTGATGGATGGTTTTCAGCTGAAAATAAATCTGCTAAGTTTGTATGCATCTAAAAATATTTGATGATAATGCACTGTGTATTCATAGTGGGATGATGCACTTATTTTTAAGTGCTAGTGTTTATTCAGATGTAGAAGCCTTTCTGGTGTTACTAAGATGATTCGAAAAGACGGTTTGGGTTTTTGGTTAGCAAAGTGCCATTAGAGATGATTCTCCTGTAGACCAAAATATGGATGTGGATCTACATGCTGAAGTTATGCTCCTCCACAAATCTGTATTTAGATGCAGATATATGTGCATCAATTAATGGTCGTACTATTTCCGTAAAAATACAGAGGCAGTTCTGGATGCACACAAAAGGAGTTTCTTTTGAACAACAGACTCAATGCATTTTTTTTTTTTTGAATACTAGACCCTTAAAATCCACCACTGTCTCAGTGATTTGAACATGAAGGACATTTAATGCAAGGTGAGAATTTTATGAATTTAGACAACAACAAAATCTCTTTACAGAATTTTCACTTTTTAGTTATAAGTGAAGTCTTAAGGGAAAAATGATCAAAAGCTGTTGTGAGCGTGGACCCCTGCCATAGCCCCCAGATCACACCCAGAATCATCTCTTCCTGCACAGAGGTGGTGCATTGTTAGCCTACACAGTTTCTGAACCAAATCTAAATCCAGCCTGTTTTCTTTGTTTTTGTCTGGAGGGTGATATATTTTCTTTGTTTGCTATCTCAGAGCTCTCTGGAAAAAAGTGACGAGAGTGATGTGTTCATGCTCTCTTTCTCTGTCAAGCTGTTTCATCAGCTCACATTTTATGTTCCAGGCTGTGTGAGAACAGTTGTTGAATGCTTAATAGTACTTTCATTCGCCAAGCTAATCTACTTCTGGTACTTAAAATTCAACTTCACATGAAATCTTTGGCAGCAAAAGACCTATGCTCAGTAGAACCCATGATAGTTGACGAGTATTTTGAATGCTAGACTGTAGTCAGAGATGTAACTGCAGAGGAATTAAATCACAGATTTCATCATCCTGCTATTTTAGGAGAGAGAAATTAATCATAGAACATTTGTTTTTTAAAAATAAATATAGATCATACTGACAAGATCTGAGTGCACTTGCTAGCCAGACTGCTTAACAGTGAAAATTGTAAAGGTTATGGCTTGAATATAGAGTGGGGTACAGCAGTAGCAGTTCGTCTTAATACTGTTGACTTGCTAAGATGTTCAGGTAGCTGGCAGTGCAGAGTCTTTGTTAGGTTTCGGTCTAGTAATTGTGAGTTGAAATCACTGCCCCAGCCTAGGTATCATGTAAGATTTTTTTGTAGCTTAAAAGCTAAGAGTATATACCTCACTGCATGCAATATTTTTTTTCTCCTGGTAGGAAGAAAGTTTATATTGTGTGTTTGGATTGCATATAGTATATATTGCAAGGAGCAAAATGGTCACAACAGCTCCCATAACCTGGTGATAGCTCCATTTTATAAGGTAAACTCCTCTCTGGTTCTCCTTTGCACAAATGAGATTACTGATGTCACTCTTCATTTAATCATAAACTACATGTCTCATTAACATCTGTACCTCTGGCTCTATAGGTTAAGCTTGAAACTGCAACATTTCTCTGTCTCCATGGCTGCTCCTTGAGCTCTCAGACAGCAGGAGCTGGCAGTCATGTTTTTCTAAATGTTGTTCAACCTTTGCAGGCTTTCCTTTCAGGCTCAGAACTTCCTCTCTTTATTTTATCCTTCCTGAGTCTTTATTCTGGCTGCCTCATTTTGCCAGGCTTAACATTTTAGTCATGGAGCAGTTTCCAGTTATTGCCAGGATAAATACAACACCCTCTGTCACATCTCACCTATGTTTTTATTACAGGGAATTGAGCCAAAGGCAGTATGGCTCCTGCTTTTGAAAACTGTCAGATCCAAACTAATGTTATGTGAGATTTGACAGAAGACAACAAAGTAGAGAAAGAGTCAGAGATTGCCCTTAAGATGACTCACTGAGGGCCATTGCAGAGCTAGTGGCAAAATCTGGGTCCTTTGGGCAGTGTTAGACTTGTTTTTCTCCTGAGACATCCAACCTGAGGGCTGTGCTTTGGAGTGGCTCATCTTGTTTGGGATATGCTAAGCACACTTTAAAGCTTAGGATTTTGAAGCCTGACCTGTGAATTATTTTATTTTTTTTTTTTTTTTCAGATGGAATTTTTATGGCTTCTGTTGAGAGTGAATTATTAAGGAAATTAATTTGGTGCAAAATAATCATATTCTTAATTAAAAGTTTGAATTTTACTCTCTTGCCAATGCGGCCCACAGATACCTGTACATTTTGTTTCAGATGGCAATGTGTAACCCAACTTGCTTTAAACAAAGTGTAACCAAGATGAATTGGAAATGGGAGAAGTAGGTTGTTTGTCTCTGCCTTGCAGCAACCACATAGACAGAACCCAACAGTCAGCATACTGCAGCTCTTGGCAAGGCAGCAGTGCTCCTTGGCTGTTTTGTTCAACATCGTCTCTGCCTTAGACGCAAATATAATTCCCAGGGCTTAGAGTGTATTCTGCTAGTATGATGGCAAAGAAAGGTGCAGCTCAGTAGCTTTGGTTTTATTTACTTCTAATTTTCCTCACTCCAGGAAAAAAAAATAATCTTAAATCTTATGCAAGACTTTGTCCTGCTTTGCACCAGTGGGATTTGAGTTCTTACCAGAATTAGAATTGTATTAAAATTCAGGATTTGTAGGTGTGGAAATAGGTCTTTTAATTGTTGTGCAATTGTGTGAAGAGTAAACGCATCAGTGCCTGCAATTAAAGACTCAATAAGCTGTTGTAAACGTTTTTATAAAATTTCAGATGCATTCCCAATTCACTGGTATACTCTTATAGCATATTCTTACGACTCTGGAGTGTACGGGGAACCTGACATTAGTATGCACTGGTAGGTTGGATATTTTAGCCCCATAGACAACAGTAAACATGCATATTTTATGTTTAGTATAAATTAGCCATGCAGGATATCAGATGAGTGCCTGAGGGGAGGTGCAGCGTGTTGACATTAAGAGTCCAAATGAAATCTGTTAAAGCAGTCAAATCCTGAGTTAGTTTTCACTGCTATCAGCCAGTCCAACTCTATTAAGTTCGGTGGAGCTGTACCTGTTGTCTGCTGGGGAAAAGATCTTCCCTGAGTGTTTTGAGTAAACACAGCCTAGTTCTGTTGATCAAAAAAATACTTTTATGCAGTATCTGAAATGTAGTTTGTAAATTGTGAGAAAAAAAATAATACTGAGCCCTGTCTGTAAACAGCTCTAGTGGGTCACTGCCTTTCATCAAGACAGACTTAAGAAGAGGGTTCCCAGGTCTGATAGAAGAGGAGAGGCTCTCTGTGGGGGCCATGCAGGATTTGGTGAGATGCTGATCATCTACCCTGCCAGGCATGGGGACTGCACATCCCTAGAAAGGGGGAAACTTGCCCTTAGAACAGCCTATGAGCTTTCTTTTATTTTACTGGCTGCAAATTGCAACTTTGCACTCAGGCTGGCATTGTCAAAAAAACAAATGCCAGATAACTTTGGAGCTGGAGGCATGTTCCTTGTCACTAGGACTCAGGGTTCTAAATAAATCTGAATTTTAAACATTGTTTCTTGAAGCCTTGGCTCCTGAAGATATTTTGAAGAATTACATCCTCTGATATGAAAGTGATAGTTACCTTCAAAATATCATGGTTTAATTAGCTGACCCTAATAGAAGAAAGTCAAACTTTAGCATTCTTTCTCTCTGCCAGTTTTAATTACTGCAGAGACGGAAGGAGGAAGAATGACTCAAGCTTATTTGTCCTGTTCAAGTTCGATGATCTCTCAAAATAGAGACCATCAAGCTTCCTGGGAGGGGGCAGAAGGTTTCCCCATAACAATATGAGACAAGCCCTCTTTAATTAGAATAGGAAGGATTTTGAGTGTTTGTTCTATTGTGACTTGAGTTAGCATTGGAAAAGAACAGAAGAGCAGGTAGATAGAAATTAAGGCTGAGAGAAGTGTTTGAAAGGAAAAAATAAATGCCTCTTGTGTCTAGACATGGAGAGTACCTACATTTACAGACACCACAGCTGCAGTATTTATACTGTCTCTCATATCACTTCAGAGTAAAGAAAAGAGCCTATTGTCTTTCCTACTTGTGTTTAAAGCTCTTCAGTGCTGGCTGGACTGTTTTGTACCCCTGGGTAAGCATTACCCAATTAAGCTTGGGGCTCTGTTAGATTTGGCAACTATATTTCTTACAGTTTTTTATTTTTACCTTCCCAACTGGATGGTTGCTTCAAATGAAGAGACTTTTGTATGCCAGGACAGAAACTTTCCCTGGGGGGGTCTAGTAATTGCTCACAACAAGAAATGTGTTATCCAACACCCCAAAGTAATAGCAAACAGCAGCACCTCCTTAATTGTTTACTTCACATTGTTGGAGTTGTAAATATTCCCTTTTTTTAAGACAGGTAATAAATAAATTATAACTGCAATATCTCTTTTCCACCCAAAGGTTATGTTTATTCTTGAAGCACACAACAGAAAAAAACCACAACACATGAATACCATAGTAGTATCTTCCATGGAAACTCAGTACAGGCATGTATGCTGCTCATTAATTACATTAATTATTGATACAAGATAATCCTGAGGGCTAATGTTTTCAAAATGAGGAGTCTCTGCTTCATATTTCACTGCACACACTGTACAGAATCATAGAATCATAAAATCATTTAGGTTGGAAAAGACCTCCAAGACCATTAAGTCCAACTATTACCTGGTACTGCCAGGGCTACTGCTAAACCATGTCCCTAAGCACCACATCTATATGTCTTTTGAATACCTCCAGGAATGGTGACTCAACTGATTCTTTGAGCAGCCTGTTCCAATGTCCTACAATGCTTTCAGTGAAGAAATTTTTCCTAATATCCAACCTAAACCTCCCATGGTACAACTTGAGGCCATTTCCTCTTGTCCTATCACTTGGTACTTAGGAGAAGAGACTGATCCCCTCCATGATACAACCTTCTTTGAAGTAGTTGTCAAGTGAGATAAGGTCTCTCCTGAGCCTTCTTTTCTTTAGGCTAAATAATGCCAGTTCCCTCAACTGCTTCTTGTAAGACCTATTCTCTAGACCCTTCACCAGCTTCATTGCCCTTCTTTAGACACACTCCAGGACCTCCATGCTGTTGGCCTTCTTGGCCACCTGAGCCCACCACTGGCTCATATTCAGCCGACTGTCCACCAATACCTCCAGGTCCCTTTCTGCCAGGCAGCTTTCCAGCCACTCTTCCCTCAGCCTGTAGCACTGCATTGGGTTGTTGTGCTCCAAGTGAAGTACCCAACATTTAGCTTTGCTGAACTTCATAGAGTTGGCCTCTTCCCATCTATCCAGCCTATCCAGATCCTTCTGTAGAGCCTTCATACCCTCAAGCAGATCAACACTTGTGCCAAATTTGGTGTCATCTGCACTTACTGTGGGTGCGCTCAATCCACTCATCCACATCATTGATGAAGATACAAAAGAGAAATGGCCCCAGTACTGAACACTACCTATGACTGGCTTCTAGCTGAATTTAACTCCATTCACCTGGCCACACAGCCACAGTTGCTTGCAGTTTATGCAAGTGCTATAAGAAAGAAAATTTTTATATATGATTATTTCTTTTTCATCACAAAGACTGCAAAAATTTTCAGTAGCATTAGTAGGCCTGTACTGTTTACAGGCTGCATCCTGTTTGTATCAGTAAGATTTAGGAAAATAAAGTTCTGAACAAGATAGTACAAGGCATAATATAAGAAACTCAAAAGAAAATTAAGTTACTTTAGGTGTCAGTGAAATTAATTGAGGGATTTTGTTCTTAATAGTCTGATTTCTGCATAGGAGCACCTGCACGGCCCATTGGCAGATTGGGGTAAGTGTGATATTTGAAATATTAGAAGAATACCTATTGACAGATGGGAAAAATGATGTGGTATTTGAAGTCTTAGAATAATAATGAATTTAAATTAACCTTTTTAGCTTCATATTTGCAGATAATTAATATTGTACACATCACCAGTTGCCACATCTCTGGTAAGGGGTGGTAACCTCTTAAGAGTTTAGAAAGTCTAATTTGGTTTCTTGCAGTTTGCTTTCTATGAAAGGATAGTAGAAACATGTGGCATACAGTGAAATTTTATTTGTGACTAGTGTCTTGTATTTGATAGGTGTCAGAGAGAGCACTCTTCTAATCTATCATGAAATTTGGTCTGTTGAATAGCAGCTTAAGCCCCAGGTATTGTCATTTAATTCACAGACAAACAGTCAGCAAATCACTTTCTTGATATTTAGAGTCACAGAATATCCTGAGTTGAAAGAGACACAGAAGAATCATCAAGCCCAACTCCTGGCTCCACCCAGAACCACCCAAAAATCAAACTGTATATCTCAGAGCTTTGTCCAAATGCTTCTGGAACTGTGACAGGCTCAGTGATGTGGCTCCCTGGGGAGCCTGTCCCAGTGCCTGACCACCTCTGGGTGCAGAACCTTTCCCTAACTCCCAGCCTGACCCTCCCCTGTCCCAGCTCCATGCTGTTCCCTCGGGTCCTGTCGCTGTCCCCAGAGAACAGAGCTCAGCACCTGCCCCTCTGCTCCCCTCGTGAGGGAGCTGCAGGCCGCCATGAGGCCTCCCCTCAGCCTGCTCTGTGTGGGCTGAACACACCAAGGGACTTAGCCACTCCTCTACATCTTCCCCTCTAGATCTTTCACCATCTCTATTGCCTTCCTTTGGGCACTCTCTGGTAGTTTTATGTCCTTCTGATATTGTAGTGCCCCAAACTGCACACAGTACTTGAGGTGAGGCCACACCAGCACTGAGAAGGGACAATCCCTTCCAACCTCAACCATTCTGTGAATCTGCACTTGCTCTTATCATATTGTTGGTGATTGCTCAGCTCTTTAATTTGTCAAGATCTCTCTGCAAGGCCTCTCTATCCTTGAGGGAGCTAACAGCCACTCCCAATTTAATGTCATCTGCAAACTTAGTTAGTATGCATTTGAGTCCTGCATCCAGACCATTTATAAAAACATTGAGGGGAACTGGCCCTAAAATGGAGCCCTGGGGAACCCCACTAGTGACTGGCTGCCAGCCTGATATAGCCCCATTTACTATAACCCTTTGAGTACTGTCCATCAGCCTGTTGTTCATCTTTCACGTTATGTACTTGTCTAGCTGTATGATGGACATTTTGTCCAGTATGATACTGTGAGAGACAGCTTCAAATGCTTTGATGAAATCCAAAAAGATCACATCTACTGGCTTCTAAATGGGTCAACTAAATGGGTAACCTTGTCATAAAAGAAAATTAAGTTATTTAAGCAGGATTTTTTTCTCATGAAACCGTATTAGGTACAACCATATATATATTAGCTGTGAAGTAGGAGGTGTTACTTCGGGAGAGCCTTGGACAGTCAAAGAACTATAGAACAACAGGTCTAGAAGGAACTGTTAAATGATGCAGCACAGTCAGGTGGAATTGTATGCCGTCAAACAAACATGAACCAGAACAAAATCCATGTGGAGTGAGTTATGCTGTAAATATCTCTCTTTAGAATAAGATATTCTTCCCACTTGGCCAAGAATGTTGTTAATGTCTGGGAGCTCTGATATCTTGTCACTTATATTCTGTTATCTGGTCTTCACTTGCTCATGGAGAACCCTGAATATTTGGAATGTACCAACTGTCTTTATGTAAGCATAGGCTTAAAAAATAATTTATGTTATATAGGCATAAGATGGATGCCCACATGCCGTTATCACAGACACCTCTGAATCTTCAGTGCTCATCAAAACCCAGACATTGCCTATCACTTTCCCACATCCTACTGGGGACTTGTAATTGGGTATTCAATCCACACTAACAACTGTGTCCAGCAGCCCCAGAGAAGACTATTCCTCTAAGAAACTTATATGTTGCCATGAGCCATCTTGTCCTTCTTGCTTCCTTGGGAAACATATCTTTTCATAATGGAGGGCCTGTCTTTGTCTTAGGGTTTTCCCTTATACATGTGAGAAGAAAAATAGCTATCACTTAAATAGATTAAAATACACTTTGCCTCATGATTAACACATGCCACAAACAACTGAAAGTATTTATCAGGTCTTCAAACAAAATATTTGCTAATGTTCTTAGCTTAAAGAAGAACACCCAAGATATTACTTTGTATTATTTGCATAATGTTTTTTTAATATCCATATTTTATTACTGTAGAAGAGTAGTTGTTAATTACTGAAGCCACCCTTTAGAGGAAGGGACATATTTTGATAAAATAATCCCCAGAGTTAATGAACTTTACAGATTTATTGCTGTGATGCTCAGAGTTATGACAATATGTACTAAGTAGGAAGTATATCTCTGTAGAGAATATAAATTAATTCCTCTTTAGCAAGTGAAGATGAGTTCAAACGCAGGACTTGCTTTGTCTTGACATTTACTGATTTTACTGACAATATGGAATTTTCAGTAGTTAAGAAATACTTTTTTTGTTGTTGTAACTAGTAGTGCACCCCAGGCAATTAAATTAGATAGCAATCATCTTTAGGTCTTTTACTGAAAAAAAGTCTTTTGCTTTAGGTCTTTTTCTAAAACTGAAAATTCTCTTATTGAAGATTTTTTTTTTCCCTTCTGTTGTCTCTGTTGATTCTAAAAGTTCTATGATGAGGCATAAATTAGCGTAGCAATACTTTTCTCACAAAGGCCTCACAAGTGCAGTATAATTTTCTGATGACAGTGCTTTAGGGATTATTCTGAACAAAAATATAGCAGAGAAGCTTCTTGTTTTGGAGGAATCATAGCAAATGAGTACTTAATGGGTAAAGACTGGTAAACGATATCACTAAGCTGGGGAAACTGTCCTAATGGAGCATCCTGCCTTACTGAGTTTGGAGCCTGTGTATTAGACTAGGGTTATTGCTTTCCTGAACTGAGCAAGGTGAAGATGGACTTTCAGAACAAACAGACTCCACTTGTGTAAGAGCTGGGGCTCTGCTTCCTTGTTGCTGGTAGGATAAATGACTCCCCAGGTTCCCAAATTTCCAATGTTTGAGAGATCCAGTCTTGTGGCTCCCCGAGGCTTTATTTCACCTTTTCATGGGTATGTGTTAAGAGAAGCAAATAGACAGAAGGCAACAGATCAAAAATACATCAGTCTTCACATAGGTAGCCCAGGAAAATGCTTTGCTTTTCCATATTGGGGGTCTTCAGGAATCAGGTCTCTCTGCAAGCACCCTTTCTTTTTAATACCGGTTGTTTTAAATGATGCTCTCTCTTCTGTTTCTAAGGAAGTGCTATTTGTTCTGTCTCCAGCTTCTAGTAAGAAACCTTGCATCAGCAAACCTGTTGGCTAAATTTCCTTTTATTTGAATGTGTACTCATAAAGATTTGCTCATTCTCTGAAGTCCGTGATCTGATACAACCTTTACTAGTAATGAATTGCATATTCATAGAAGCAATTGATAATGTAGATGTTTAATTAAATTAAATAGACATCAAATGTTTTATGTAGCCAAATTTCCAAAATACTCACAAGGCTACAAATGGCTTAAATTGGTACCTGGTTAAAATGCAGGAAGAACATATTACATGTTTTTTTTTCACATAGAATTAGGACCATTGCTGTTTTGTGAGTTTGATATCTCATGAACATAATCAGTTAAACTATTCTGGGTAAGACAGGTCCACTAGTTCATGTGTTTTGTGAAAACAATCCAACTGCATGTGTGATTTAATTTTATGTGTAGCCAGTCTTTTATTAGATAGATTTTACTTAGCACACCTTCAGACTGAATACTGGGGTTTCAGGATATGACAAGAAAAACATAATAGTGGAGCTATTATCCTATGCCTGTTTCTTTCATTCCTCCCTCCCCAGCCCAACATCAGCTCTGTCTCAAAGCTGGAATTAAAAGAACATTCCGTAAATCTCTAAACACAATATTTTATTAAAATTATATAAAAAAAATAAAAAAAAAAAATCTGTGGATTTCAAAGTTGGCTTTGTTTTCAAAAATTGTTCATTATCAAGTGGCAAGAATAAAAGTTTTTTAAGCGAAACATGAAGGTATTACTAAAAATAATTTTAATTCATGTGATCGCTGTGCCCATCTCCTTGACAGGACCCTAGACAGCAGAAAAGTAGTATCTGGTATAAAGGACTTTATGTTTAAGCCTTCATTCAGCAGCCTTTGTTTGGTGGAAGCAGGTTTTGATTTTCTTATACTAGCTGTGAGAATACATAACCTTAAGCGGCTGCTGAGGAAGTAGGAAAGCAAAGCGCACCAGCTCTTTGTAGCTACCTAACAAATGAAAGACAGAAATGTGAGTTGGTGTATAAAATAAACAGCACTTCAGCAACAAAGCCCTGGTGATCAGAAAGCCTTGTTGCTTCTGGAAAGCAGGCTTCAGGTGAGCAGCCCCAGACTGAGATATGTGAAATTGGAGGATACTTATGGTGCCATAAAGAAAAGGAGCAAGCTTGAAAATAATGAGTACAAAAGCTCTTGTACAAAAACCTTAGTGATATAAAAGCAAAATTGTGAATGCATCCTTCTGAGGAAAATAAAACTGATTTCAGTGCTGCATTTGAGAACATAACCCAGTCAGGATATATTGATATTCCACAGCCATTTTTTTTTTTTTTTTACCTCTCTAATTCTTCTTCAGTTATCCTATTTTCTGTTATGTTAGACTGCTGTCTATAAATGATGCTTTTAATTGTCATTTTAATATGAATATTTTTATTCTGAATAACTGTCTCTTGTTTTTCTTCTCATTGGTTTGAGGAAATTGAAGTGCCTTGCTTAGTGAGAAGTTCATTGCAGACTGCTTTTGTATCACAGCTAGGAGTCAGGATGTAGGTTCATTTTCTGAGCACTACAGGGCTGTTTTGTTTCCCTACTTGAAGGAATATTGCAGGCTATGGAGAACAGAAAGGCAACCACAGGCTCAAAGAGGGAAAAAGGCAACCACAGGCTCAAAAGTGGGAAAGATTCAGTGGTAAATGTTATGTTATTGAATGATGCAAGAATATTCGGGGACTAGTGTAGTTTTAATGTAACAATAAGGCTAATAAAGACTCAGAAGTTGGTTATTTTAAGATCTTGAAACGCAAAATGCCTTAAGCAATGCTACTTTAATTTGCTCTGGTGTGTGCAGAGATGTACACATGTACACAGAGCAGTAATAAAACTGGACTAACCCTTGTTTCAGAGTCATTTAATCTAGTTCCTGGATATCAGGGGAACACAGAATGAAATCATTTTCTGGCTTCAAAAACAAAGATGGCACTATTCTGTGCTATCAGCAAAAATTAGCAAAACAAAATAATAGCAACAGCAGCAACAACAACAACAAAAACTGTTATAAATTGACAGCCCCCTGAAGGCCATTCATCAGGGCTAAAAGGAAGCAGAGAAAATGCCTTTTTTATTGTAGATAGCAATTAACACACCTTTTCAGTTTGTTCCAGTTTAGGAGGATGGAGGCTGTTTGCCATGCGTGAGAGAAAAAAGGTTCATTACCTCTGTCCTGAAATTCTGGCTGAATACTGTTTATTTTTATTTTATTTTTATTTTTTGATATACAGCTTTCTAGGCATCTCAAATACTTTTCCTGAAGGCTTGGAAAAAAGGGTGACACCTCAAATAATGTACATCTAATATCATACTTCAGAAAGACTTTTTCTTTACTGTTTAGGATCACTATGCGTTTATGGGATCTTCTAGTGGTATTACATGGGGAAGACTGATTTCATGCATCTCTGGCATTTTGTTCTTATTGTCTTTAACCGCTGCTGGTTGCAAATGTTCAATTTTCAATGAAAATATTTTTAATATCTGCAGGAGTGGATGCAATGTGAAGCTGAAAATCTGTTTCTCTTCAGAGATTGTGCTCCAAAAGCTCCCTGAATCAAGCAGAAAATCTCAGTTGACTCTATGCATTTTTTTTTTTAAGACTTGTTCAAAGGTGATTTCCTTGCACTGGTACTTTCTGGGGGTTTGTATTACAGTATCAGTGAGGCAATACAGGCTGAGTGTAAGCTGAAGGAAAGTGAGTTTGCAGAGTTTGCAGGTGTATTTTTGATGCATGTTGCAGTGTGTGAGCTATCAGCTCTAGACATGGTGTGGCACTCCGTGTAGATCATTTAGGCTTGCTGGGTACAGGTGAAGTGCTGCTAGAATCCACAGCACTGTTCCTAGGTATAAGGGGCAAGGGGGTATTTTTGAGATTTTATTCAGTAACAGAAATATTGTACCAACTCAAGTGGTAGAAAGGACATTATGCATTTTTGATACATTTTGAGACATTTCTTACTGAAAACTTGTACTCAAATTAATGAGAAAAGTGAGATATGAACATTTGACATGGATAGAGAGATATCATGGACCAGTGTAGTGAGGAGGGATAAATCTATCAAAAAATAAAGTGCAAATGCAACCTGGTTTAGATTTTTTAAATTATCATTCTTATTTATTTATTTATTTATTTATTTATTTATTTATTTATTTATTTTTACTGTGCAGGTAAGAAACTGGAGAAGAGACAGACCAGATATTACATAGCTGTCTGGGTTTGGGAGGTCTGTGAAGATGCTGAGCATACTGGGTAAAAGTATTGTATTATGGAAAGCATAGGACAAAACTCAATTAAAAAGGTCACGTGTGCTGTTCATTAGCATTTTCAAGCTCTTTCTCCTGTTCAAACAACAGCTATGCAAATAGAACAGGCACATGAATTTAAAATCTGCCTATGCTGCCTATTTTCTTTGCTCCTATCCTTTTAAGTGCCTATAAATAATAATACAAACTAAGGCATTATGGTCCGATGCTGTATCTGGAACACACTTCAAATAATGAAGTTTTTGGAGAAGGTCCTACTGTTATTAGAGATAGCTTTGTAGTTTGGTCAGTACCCATTCTGGTAGATTGCATGTGAGCCACAATCACAGTCAATGATGGACTTTTACAGTTCTATAGTTAAAAGGCTATCTTTTCATGTTGACTATTTTTAAATTCATGATCAGGTTAGAGGTCCTAGTCTTAGTTCAGAAAATGACATTCTTTACAGAACTCGGAAAATAATTTTAATATAAATTAGGTAAGGCAAGCTTATTAATCATTTAAGACTGTCAGAATTTGAACTTATTTTGGAATATATTGAGTTTAACTTTAGAAAACAGCTTTATTATGTTGTAGGTTGACTAAGCCTAAAACACTATCTTGAGTTAACAACCTAGAGAGTAATGCATATAGGGCTTGCAAAGGCTCATAAACTCCTCAGCTAATTTAGCAGGAGGCTCTATCTTCCAACCTTATTAACAATAAAATATTTTAAATAAACTCCAACAAAATGATTGCAGGGTTTCTTCTACTACCTTATGGCTGTTGTCACACGGCAACTATTAAAGTAATGTTATTTTAATGGGAATATATATGTACACACATAGCAGTCAGATGCTTTATTGTAAAAGCACAATTATACATGCCTTTTGGTACAGAGGTCACAATTACTGAGGCAGTATTTGCCAGCTGTTGCACACAGCATTTTCTGTGAAACTGCATGTTTGCCCAGCAATCAGAACTGGCTAAAATGCAAAAGTAAAGGTGCTTGTACATAAGGTGAACACATCCATTGTTACTATGAGCAGTAGAGTTACTGCAGTTGCAGTCTTACTAACAGAGAGGAGAAGGATAGATGCCTGCCTGTTTCTAGGAGCTCCTGTCTGCCAGTTTAGCGACAGCACTTCTGTGGTGATTGAATGTGATACCCCACTTTAAAATCAAATCAGAACAACAGGAAGCAACTTCTGCAGGTGCCTTACTACATGTAGATAACTACCTTAGAATAGAAGCCTGACTTCTGGGTAGCTACTTTTAAATTCAACCCCACCTGTAAGAATTGTACAGGCATGACAGGGATGTTCTAGATGGGGTGTAAAAAGCAATGAGAATCCCCACCCTTGGTTTACTGACTGTGCTGGTGTTAATGCGGCCAGGATGCTCTTGGCTTTCATTGCTACCAGGCCTGAGCTGGCACACCCTTGTCTCCGTGTCCACCAGGACGTAATGGCTGGTTTCCACAGTGCTGCAGCCTGAGTCATTGCCAGGGCTTCTTCCCTTCCAGGAGTGGGACTTGGTCTTGGTCCTTGAATTTCACGAGGTTTCTGTTAGGCTTTTCCTCTAGCCTCTGCAGGTGCCTCTGAATGGAGGCCCTGCCCTTCAGTGGATCGACTGCTCCCCCCAGCACTGCCCCAATTTGGTGTCATGTACAAGCTTGATGAGAGTAGCCTCCGTGGCTTCCTTCAGGTCATTGATGAAGATGTGAAGGAGGACAGAAGCCAGGACAGGCCTCGAATGTATTCTACTTGCTACCTCCAGGTAGAGCATGACCCACCAAGACCTGCCCTCTCAGCCTGCCCACCCCACTGGTTTTCCATCCATGTAGCTGTCTATGCATCCAGCATAATGCAATGTATAAACTTAAATGTGTTGCTGCTTTGGGGGAGAGCGTCAAAAGCTGTGCTGAAGTTGAGGTCAATGCCATCCATTGCTCTCTCTGTCCATAAAATCAATTCATTTTAATGTAAACATTAGGAGGTGCTCAGGTTGCTCACACATGACTTAATCCTGGTAAATCTGCACTGCCTCTTCTCAGTGCCTTGTCCTTCATGCGCCCAGGAATGTGTTCCAAAAGCACTTGATCCACTAACCCTCTTTATTTTTATTTACTTCAGTTTACTTACGTTAGGTACAGTTTTTTTTTAATCAATCTATTGGTACTGAACTTAGTGCACATATCAAGACAACCAAGGGTTCTTTGTATTCTTATCAGTCACTTGAACCAAACATATTCCTTCATAAAACTGAAATCAAGTCTTTTGTTGGATGCTGTGAACATGATTTGGCTTAGCAGATGATGACACTTTTATTTTCAAATTCCATTGAAGGGTTAAAGTGATTTTTGATGCATTTCACTTGGAAATCGGGCAGTTCTGCTCAGCAATAAAAATCATTACTTTCAAAGTCTCAGATTTATTGATACCATGTTCCCTGGGGTACTCTTTCATCTGACATTTCACACTGTCATTGTGCAAATCAAATCAATCTGCATGTATTACTCAAAAAACAGTATGTTTTTGACTTTCCATACGCTGTGGTGCTCACCTGTATGTTTATATTATACATCGCATATACTATATTCATGTATACTATGTTTAGTAGTAAACTCATTCTGAATTTATGAAATTTAGAGATCCTAACGTTTTCCTGTGAATAAATCAGATGATCTCTGCTCCATGTAGTATCTCCTTGGTGTGGTACATTATCTGGAATCACATTAAAGAAAAATCCTACCTGCAGATTTATGTTATTTTTGTAGATTTTGCAGACTTCAGGGTATTTTGGATGTGCCCTGCATTACCAGGATGTCATACTGGCCAGTCCTTCTAAAGCAGGGCATTAGTAGTAATGCAGCAGAGTGTGATTTGGCAAACATATGCACTCCAAGACTCTCCAGGTCCCTGATTCATCCCCAACTCTCTACTCTCTTCTTAATGTGGGCTAAAGCAGGCAATTTATTTCTGAAATGTCTGCCCCATCAACGGGACCTTTAGTTTCCCACCTGGTGCTCTTTGTTGCTGGTAAGTTGCTGGAGGCAGTGAACTGTCAAGAGCTGTTCACATATATCTGAGGAACGTGGAAACTGGATCCTAATGACTTTGCAGTTTAATGAAATTATTATATATATGTATGAGGCAAGAGAGATAGGACTTGAAAGATTTTTTTTCAGTGCTTGTATTACTGTGCAGCTAGAGGAGAAAAAACAAAAAAAAAACCAAAACCAACAGTGATGTTGGGTTTTGGGTTTTGACTGCTAACTGCTTCTAGCTACTCGATCACCAAAGGTCCACAAGCACCTGTAACAAATGCTTTACGTGTGTGTTCAGTCATTTAATGCTAACTAAATTTTTGACTGTTTATTTTGTCTTATCTGAATGCAGGACATATTTGTCCTTGATGACTACTGCTTATACAGTAAGTGACGATAACAAGTGCCTGAGGAGACAGATAGGAAACAAATCTCTTTTATCACAGCCATTATCACAGGATGGCCATACTGCTTGTTTTCAGTGGAATGTGGAGACTCAGATGGAAGCTGCTAAGTTTCAATCATGATTTTTGTGGTTTTACTGAAAACAGATTTGTCCTGTCTTCTCTAGCACTTAATCCAATATCTGTGTCAATTGGCAAAATACCCATTGGCAAAAAATCATCATCAAGCAGTGGTTATGTGATTTGCATATAGTTTTGATCTGCTTGTTTAGTCTATAGACTCAGTAAAGAGTTGATATATTTAACATGGATTCTGCTACACTGTGTGCAACTAAAAAGAGAAGTGGAAAAAACAGATGAAAATCCTGGAAAATATTTTCTTGGAACATTGGAAGGAATAATGTGGGAGTCAAGGTGGAAAATCCCTGGTCTAACAGGATTTTCTCTCTGATTTAAATTTCTCTCTTTGTAAATTTTGTCTTTTATTTTAACTGTCTTTTTCTCATCAAAGTATTTTATCTTCTTAGATATAGAATATTCTGTCACAGTCACGAACACTTCGTTTAAAAGCTCAAAGTGAAAAACAGAGGCCTGGATTAAGGAAAAATCAACTTAAACTTGGAATTGTGGAATGTCTGGGGGTGATTTTCTGGAATTAGGTAATGGCTTCTACTTGAAAATAATGAAAATATTATGATATATCACTGATTGCAATTGTTGATTATTATTTGATTATTATTATTTATGATTACACAACTTTGACTGACATTTTAGACCTTTTTCAGTGGAGTGTGTGTCAGCTAGAAGTCAAATGGCTTCTGTCAGGGATCTCTGTTTTCTCTTAGAATGTCATACAGAGCATTAATAGTTCTGCACTGGAAGGAATTTATTAATAAATATAAGGACATCTGCAATACCCAGGATCCTAGCTTAACATGACTGAAGGCTGAAATCTTTGAGCAGGAGAAACACACAAGGAGAGTGTGCACATTTTAGTATGATTAAGGTCATAAACTGAAACTGAGTAAATTCAAAAATTTTCTGTCTGCATTTGGAGTCATGCTTAAACAGGTAAATACACAGTTTAGAAAACAGATCTCCATTTGTGTGTTCCTGTGTTTGTACTGATGGATGAAGTCCAGTTTTCATTTCAATTCTGAGAATGAATTGTGATGTATATGAATTTATCTGTGAAATCAGGTTGGCTTGAGTGAACAGTCTATAGGTAGAAACATTTTCAACACTGCAGAATTTTTTTGGAGGTGATTCTTGATTTTAAAACTGTGTAACTGCTACTCTTGGCAAGACTATTCATAAAAAAAAAATCAATTAAGCAGAAAATCAAGCTCAGTGCTTTACTAATATCTTTCATAAAACCTAAAATGATATTAACTATTGCTTATGTTCATCTACAGTGTACCTAGTTTCTGTGTCAGCATACATATATTTTAATTGTGTCCTTTTTCAAAATAGAAACTGTCACACTTAAGTATCTATTGCAGTGGTACACGCTTCTTTTTGTGACACTTCATGATACTGGATACCTAACTCCTTCATTTCAGTCATATATTTGAATATGCATTTTGTTATGTAAAATACTTTTATTTGCAAGAAACACAGAGAGCCCTGAAGAATCAGTAGTTGTGCTAGAGTACAGTAGTTAGCATCTGATGCCTTCTGCTTTAATGATGTACAAATTTGGACGTCCATCTCTACTCATGAGATGGAAAGATAATCATTGGAGTACCCAGCAGCATTTGGCTGAGGAAGGGCTCCCCATGAAGGGGTTTAGTGATCTTTATAAAGTCAAGAGCAGGAAGAATTGACAGGTTGTTGTGAGGGAAGAAAATAGAGATTTTCACTTCTTCTCATTGTTTTATGTAAAGTTTCAATAGTTCATCATTTTTGTCTTGCACAAACAAAAAGTGAAGGATAAGGGAACCTCTAAGGGTTAATTAGGGTACATATGAATAGTTCAATATTCAGGTACAGAAGCATATGCATTAGAGAGGGTGCTTAATATTAAAAGGAAAAATACCTGGAAATAGTTTGTTTTAAATATATGTAAAAACTGACTCATTGCAGCATAATTTCAGTTTTAAAGTCAATTGATTTAAATATATTTTGGTATGGGAGTAATGCAAGCGTGAATCAGTCCCATAATTATTTTGGGAAAGAAATATTATTCCAGTAGTTCTGGAGAAATAAGTTTTTATATAAAAGTCATTATTGTTTAGGGAGAAAAACCCAACATCATACATACCTTTCTTCATACTTATAAATGAATTCCATTTTACATATGCAGAAATATTATTTTTTAGGTTTCTTTAGGGAAGGATTATTTTCCCTGTAAATAGCAGATGTCTCAAAGAAGTAACAGAGTTCTGACACGCTGTCATGTGACAATCAAAAAAAAAACCAAAACCAAAACCCACCAACAACGCAAAACAACCCACTGATTATTGTAATAAATAAAGAGGGACTGAAGGTTTTAAAAGCTTCATAGTATGTCTGAAATTAACTTATTAAAAAATTTAAGATATTTGCCACCACCTTTGACAACTGAAACTTGATCAAAAAGAAAGACTCAAGTTCTTAGCATTTTCTTATGCCAAAGAAGACAGGGCAATACTTTGATGGGTGTAAGTTAATCTAACATGTGACACTGGATGCTAGTGAAGAAAAAAATTTAGCAGTTATATTATCTGGAATCGAATCAGTGACTTTACTGTATCTTGTATGGAAATTGTTTGAGACTGTGAAATCAAAATATTTTAAGAACTTGTTGCCAGACTTTATGAAGGTGCATAAATCTCATTAATAGATATGTGTAGTTCCTTAATTAGCTCAAGAATCTACATAAATATGTGGTAATGTATCTTAAAATCTTAAAGACTTGAAATATTTACTTATTTTTTTTGTTTATATTGTCTGAGATGGGTAAGCATTAGCCAAAGCAGAAAAGTAGAGAAGGAAATATTGCAAATATATTCACGTAGCACAGGGAAATATTGAAATACCGATGAGGTGTGACCTCTGCAGCTCTTGTCAGTTAAGTATTCTTACTGAGTATCCATGCATAAATGTACTCTTCCTCTGTTTTTATTAAAACCATCACTTAGTGTGAAAAGACAGATGTTTCAGGAAGAATGAGGAAAAATACATGACTAATTGGGACCAGAATCTATTTGAAGTTTATGTAAAACTCTACAGTACCAAAGAACTGTGTTCTGTTTGCCACAGAGAAAGTTTTTTTTTTTTTTTTTTTTTGGCCACATTTTAAAGAGTTATCACTGGTTGCAGGAAATACTCAATTGTAGTCAAACTTAGTATTTACGTTTGACACATTGCTGTCCAGATATCAGCAGGTCAGGCTAAAAAATTGGGCCACTATTGTCTGGTTCACAGGTTTTCTGAAATTCCAGTGTGAAAAGGCTTGGGAATTGATGTTCCTGATGTACCCAGAAGACTGGTAGGAGCATTAGTGTGGCATTATGTATAGTGTTGTGGTGGTTTTACCCTGCTAGGGAGCCAAACTCTATCACAACCACTCTCTCACTGCCACTCTGCAAAGAAAAAAGGGGAGAAAATACAATGGAAGGGGCTTAAGAACTTGAATTCTTTCAGGCTCAGTGCCGTGACCGCTTCCCTGGGAAGCCTGTTCCAGTGCTCAACCACCCTCTTGGTGAAGAACCCTTTCCTGATAATAAAGCAGAACTGGAGTATTAAACGGCAGGTGAAGAAATCTGAGAGCAGAAAGAGTGCCAGTGAACAGTTTTATCTAAAGGTGTTCAGAGAAGAAGTATTGATAAAGGGCCTGTACAGACAAATAAGATCACTCTGAATCTTCATCTGATGTGAAGAGTCAGATCAACTGCCCCCGCACCATGTTGTTAGCCTTTATGGAAGGTGTTTTTTTTTTTTTTTTTTTTTTTTTTTTACACAGCGATGAAAAAGATTATTAAAAAGTAACCTTGTTAGTCTCTGCCTATGCAAATATTTATTAATTCATCAAACTTGCAGACAGCTTTTCATCCCAAAGTGATGAGCATGACCCATTTATATAGCCTCTAATCTCTTTCTCCTGTGGGTCAATGAAATTTTAAACTGTAGCAAATACTTTACTAAGTGACTGTGGGAAAAGTGTAGTAAACTGTTTTTGCTATGGAAACCACTTTTTGAGGATGCTCTAACATTTGCTTGCCTTGTATGACTATGAATAATTCTTTCTGCTTGGTCATAAGTAATGTAAAGAGTGGCAGTTACAGATGAAAGGTTGAAAAAAAAAATCATTAATTCTCATCAAACCAAGAAGTTTGCCAAGGATTTTGGGAGATTTTTTTTTCTCCTCGTTAGCTGCAGTCTCTTGCTCCTTGGATGTTGCCCTTGTGTGAATGAGAGTTTAATCTGTCCTCTTCCAACCCTCTTGTGTGGATCCTGTCAGAGACCTCTTCTAACCCTTTGCCAGGGCAGCCTGATTGTGCTCCAGGGATGTCTGCCAGATTTAATTTCTAGATTTGCATGGCTCTGTGTATTTACAGAGGCTATGAATGAATATTAAATAAGATAAAATTAAGGAAAAGAGAGAAGAATGTAAAGCCAGCGGGATGTTTTATGACTAGCAAGTATAAAGAAGAATATCAAATCCTAAATACTTTTCTACCAGCACTCAACCAACTGAAAACAGGGTGAACAGTGACAGGTTTGAACTTTGTGTGTCTGATGAAAATTCTCTTTCCTTATTCCAAAATGTATTAATACCAAGACAAAAAAATCATTAAGACTCCTTGTGGATTTACACCTATGCATCCTCAGCCTCTCTATAATTCATTTCCGCCATTTAAGTGTACATTTTATGGATTTTAAATTTTGGCTTTAGAAACCTAAATTATGGATGTACCTTTGAGTAGAAAAAGGAATGACAAGATTTATATATAATGGAAAAGCAAATAACTGAGGGCCTCTCTTTCCTTCTCTTCAGCGTTGTTTCCCTGTCCCATCCACCTAAGTTCAAGGCTTTGTACTTTGTCTCATCTGACCTTCAGGTCCTCTTTGAAATCACTAGGCATCCTTCTGTTTACTCTTGTCTACCTGAATTAGTCCAGACTTTCCAGGGCCCCTGACAGAAGATGACTATACCTAAATCAGAGCCTCACAACACTAATATTATACTGAGACTGCCTTTCAAAAAGTACCTCTAATATGCCACAAGCTGTCACAAATAGCAGCAGAATTATAATATGAAGGTCTTGTTGCTGTAGGAAATTAAATAAGAAAGAAAACCTGTAAGTGTGTAAGTGTACCCATTAATTAATGACAGTTTATCAGTTTGATATATACAGTAAACTCTTTTTCTTTTTCTTTTCCTTTTTTTTTTTTTCCTTTTTTTTTTTTTTTTCCCCCGCATTCTATTATATTTTCATTGTCACATTTCTCTTTCTGTTTGAATCTCAGGCCTTAAGATATGTTCTCCCAAGGCTTTAGGAGTTATTGCTTCCCTTTAAAGATGTATATGTAATAATGTAATACCTTTTTGGTATTCTAGTAGGAGATCAGATGCAGTGCTACCTTGGAGAAGAGGCAGCCAGAGACTGGCACTGCTCTGATGCTCCACTCTTGATTATTTTATTTTCTTATTTTTTATAAAGAGGTGGCTGTTGCCAGCTTTGCTTTCAGGCTGTTGAGCCAAGTATTTAGTCTGTGTTCCTGTCTCCTGTGTTACATCACTGGTAAACAGTACTTTAGATAGTTTAAATTTATGTTAAAAAGAGACTGTTGTATACCAATATAAAAACAAGCAGGAGAGCAGGGAAAGCAGAATGTGGACCCTAGTCAGCAGGTGAGATGATTCTAATGATGATTGTTCAAATGACTGTGCAAATGATCATGAAAAGAATTATCTTTTAGGAGACTTCTCCCATCTAGTGCTGAATTTTTGCTTCTGTTTTGCTTTGTCATTGTTTATTCAAGACGTTGCTCTGCTTCTTTTCTTCTTCACCTCTTGAAAGTGGAGTTTAAGGAGAGTGGACCATGTTTTGTCTGTTTTCTTTTTTTCTGTATGGTACTTGTTCAGACCATCTCTGGTTTGAGGAGTCACTCAGTATAGAACTTCAGAGTGTGGTCTTCCCTCTCCAACTTTACCTTTGTTGATGAGCACTGAAATGGAGATCATTACAGCCAGTAATGTATCATTACTGGATTCTAAGATAGTGCACGTGGAAATGATGGACATGTTTTACAATTCTTGTTATAGGTCCTTTGCAAAATCAGACAGATGTCATTGTTTCACTCATATGCTATGTTTTCAAGGTTTTCTTTTATTTTCTACTTTTAGAAGTAAACAATGGGTGCAAAGGGAAACAAGCAGAGACTCCAACTGTTTTGGTTAATCTTTCTCCTGTGTTAGCTGTCATGGCACTGGTACTAGTTTGAAAACTGTTGATAGGTATGTTGGTTGAACTTCTACAGCTTCTCCTAGATGTCTACTAGACTAGATTCCACTCTTTCCCCCTTTTCTATTGTTTATGAGAGTTCATGAGCTTTCTTCTTTTACCCTTGCAACACTGCTTTAAGAAGAGGTGGGAACCAAAGCAGAGGAGAGACTGCATCTATACCAAGGCTCCAAAACATAGACCTGTCTGACCCAGTTTGAAACTAGCATGGGCTCCTTCAGTATGGAGGTGCATGCAAATGGCACATGGCTCCTGGGTCAACACTCAGGTGAGTGACTTGTGAGCTCCAGACTGCATCAGTTTAAGGACTATAGTACCCAGTATAAAACCTGGTATTAAGCTACAGATGATCCATGGTTTAAGTTAAATTCCACTCAGTCCCAAGTGTCTCATCCGTGATCACACAAATGATCATTCATGACAGATGATGTACCTGAAACCAGCTACCTCAAGTCCTAGTCTTGAGCTCTACACACTGGGCCACTGGCCACTTATCCTCTCTTGTATGACACACCCTTGAAAAGTCAATTTTGTCTCTCCAGGTATTTCATGGCATTTATGAAAAAAATAAAATGGTTCTTAATATAAGTGTAGCAATTTTGGCAGATTTGTCTTCCCTTCTAGGTCAGTTTCTTCAGTCCTCTTTGATATTTCTCCTTCCCGCCAATATTTCTAGAAATAATTTTTTTTTTTTTTTGTAAAGCTATTTAAAAAATATCTGTATCTAGTTAAATTACAGTCACATCATTGACAACATCTAAGTCTTAACATGGAAATGAATAGTTGAGGCACAGTACATCATGAATAATTCTTACAATAAACATATTTTTCACCAATTATAAACACTTAGAAAATCTCTCTCTTCTACCTTAATTTACCTGTTGGGATGTACTAGTATAACAGATTGCTTCAAGGACTTATCACTCACTAGTTGCACATTAATTCACAAAAAGTTTCCGTTGTTATAAATCTATTAAATTAATTTCCTATGAAATAGCTCTTATCCGTTTCTCCTGTTTTCTCAGCCTTTCATTGTTTATAGTTATGTGAATTGTGTTTAAGTATTAAACAAGGCACTTGATTAAATACACTGAGGAGAGTGACTGAGATGTCATGGGCTAGTCTTTTAAAAAGTGTTTATAATTCAAAATTTGCATATTCATGCCTGTTTCCAAATTTGCATGCACAGATGAGTAACATCCAGATACTTAATCTAATTGTTATGTGAACAAAGAACTATTTCTATTTACACTGTGAATGTATAAAGGCTTAGCTGCAAAACATATCTCTAACTTACAGCCTAAGGTTGGATATTTTGTCCATTGTGCAAATCACAGATACTAGAAAATGTTTCCTCTTCCAGATGCAGCTATTACATTTTTAACGTGATATAGATGTTTGTGGGCTGTGTTAAGAGAGTTAGAGGACAGCTAAAGCCAGTAAGAATGACAAAACTGCTGCAGCTGATTACAAAGATTCTCTGTAAGAAATGAGAAACAGTGAAAGAAAAAGGGAAAACTGTTACACTGGTGAAAGCATATCTACCATACTCAGTTCACTGCATTAGGGATGGGAGTCTTCACAAAGTGAGACTGATTCAGTCTTTTGGTTATTTGAGGGAGGCTTAAGCACATCTCAAGTGCTTTACAGAATTGGGTCCTGGTACAAAGGATGGTTCACACTATAATGTTTAGTAAAATGTGCAGTTAAGAATTGCTTTCAAGAGAGATTTGAATTAATCATGTGTCTTGAATATAAATGGTTTCCTAGAGCAAGGCTCATGTTTCCCACTGAATGACCTAGCACATTTAACTAGTGCCTGGTGCTAGTGCTAGTTTAACACTGAAGTCAATAAAACTAAGATTATAGTAATGTTACCCAGTAGTTGCTTTATATTAGGTATGCAGCTCAAGAAACTTAAGTGTCTATGAGAATTGTTTTGAAAATAAGCTTCCATGTAAAATTAACCTTGGAAAAAAAAATCAAGATGAAGGAACTGCTAAAATAAAATACAAAAAAGAAAATAACCTAACACACTGTATTAAAAGAGAATTATGTCTTTACTATGTCGATTACTATAAATTTTCTAGTAATCATAATGCAATTGTACTTTAATTGCTCTATAATTATGTTCCCATATATGGTCTCAATATGAATTTCCTTTATATGTTTGACAGATTAATTTTATTCATCAAGTGTTAAAATAGTGATTCAAAGTGAAACCTATAAGAAATGATTGTAAGATGATTAAATTATAATTATAGGGATATTATTTGACATAATCAAATTATGGTATATATGCTTTCAGAAAGAGAGTGATATGTATTTGTTCTAAGTCTTATATGCAATTACTCTCTATGTGATTTTCTTGTTAAGGAAGGTGGCAGAACAAATGTTTCTAGCAGTGGAAAGTAGAAGAATAACGGTCTTATAAACAGAGCAGAAAAATTCCACTATAAATTTGATTTTAAAAGGAAGGAAATGTCTTGTCCTATATGCCATTGTATTTTACTTCTATTCCCTTTATTCTGATCACCATAGTTCCTCTAAAATTACTTCAAAGCTTTTGAGATTGATTCTCGTTTCATGAAACTTGGTTCTTACTTGAGTATAATAAGCCAGAAAGATATTTCATTGTGTTTCATATTTTAGATTGGGGGGGCTAAGGGGAAAAGAAGACAAAGATAATGAAAGAGTTGGGCTTTACAACGTAAATATTGAGATCTATTTTTCAGGTGGCATATTTGGCTAGGTGCAGATAAGGCTAAATAAGATAGAGTGTTGACCTCTTCTGTCCCGGGCAAATTATCATCAGTTTTCACACCATTGTGATTGATAGTGGTTCATAACCTCATGGGGTTCATGATGATTCTTCCCACTTTTAGAGTCAGGCTGTATGTGAAAGGGTAAATACTGCTGATCCTTACGGAAACAAAGCCAGGAATGTTATTTCCATATAAATGTTAAAATCATCATGCTATCTACTAGCTCTGTTCCAGTTAAAAAAACAAACAAACAAACAAACAAAATCTTTAATGAACAAGTGGCTCTATTTTTTTCTTCTTTTTTTTTTTTTATCATTAATGCTTCACAGATGGCTGTGGTGCTGCCTGAGTTTATAACGTTTTTTTTTTTTTTTTTTTTAAATAATAAATGCTGCAAGGGCCATATGTCCCCTCATAACCTTGTCCTTCAAAATTAGAAGTGAATTAGTAATTCAAGGGAGGAGGTTTAATAAAGTGCTTTGGTAGCAAATAATCTATTTAGAGGATGTTTATAATTTAAAAACACCATGCCAGGGATTTTGATACCGCACATCAGCAGGAATAAAAATATTGGATGTGAAAGCAGAAACTGTGCTGACAGAACTGTTAAGATATATGCTTAAAAAAAACAACAAAACAAACAATAACAACAACAAGAATATTCATTTTCATTATCTGAAGTGCTCTAAAGAACAGAAGCAGAAGTGAGTTACTAAGTGCAATACTGCAGATTCTAGTGGGTGCTCAAATGTGAGTTCTCTGCAATACTATTGCATTCAATGAAAAGTCGCATACAATTCTAACAGCTTGCACTTACAGAAATACACAAGTAAATTTATTGAGAGGAATGAGAGAGGTTAGAAAGCTGTGAAGGACTACTAGTGTGCAACAAAACCCTCTGTCACCTCTTCTGTTGTAGATGAGAAAAAGCTCCCCACTCTCAATGGGTTTGTCCAGGCTGTGAAACCAGTGCTTGCACAAGTGAGAATTAGGTAGCTTTGAGGAGGGAGATAGAAGAGATGCTCTGAAGGTGATGGGAGGAGGTTGTCGTACCTTAAGCCTTGCTATACACTTTCCATAATTACAACTTTACTTGCAAGGCTCTGTTATTCTTTTTAGTCTCCACATGTATCACATTGTACAAACATCTCTATTATGCCTGTGAATTTCACAGGAGAGAGGAGATTGAATGCCACCTGAATGCTCAACTGAAAATTATTTCCAATTGGCTTATACAGGGTGTTGTCAAGTGGCTCGAGAACTGGAGTATCCAGTAGATATATAGGAAAGATGTCTGGTTGAGTAACTTGCATATCATACTAAATATTTTTGTTCTTGATCTGGAAAAGAAACAAAATGGAAATCCCCAGAAACTGCTAAATAATGAAAAGTGGTGAATGTTTGTGAAGAGAGACACGTTTACATTTGCAGACGTACTTAAAAGCTGAAGAAAGGGCTGGAAAATATATTAAAAAATTAAAGTTCAGGGATGTGAACTTAATATATCTAGAAAATAATGTAGATATTCAGTGGGAGGGAAAAATCAGCAAGACATCAAGGAATGAATTTGAACAGCAATTTTCATTTTATTATGCAGATGAAAGTCTGGAAGAACTCCATTGATTCCTAAGAGTAGCAAATTATACCTTTCTGACACATGAATGTGATTCCTATTGATACATCTGCATTAAACTCTCTTTTATATCTGAGAACAGGGACTGTTGTTGCAGAAGTACAGGTGGTCTGAAATCAGGGGATGGCTGTGCACCAATTTGCAAGCTTAACTGAACCTCTATCTAGCCAAGGTCTTAATTGCGTGTTTAGCTTTAAGCTGGCTGAAGTCCATGACCTTAAATTTAATATTCTGGATGAGAGTCTGTGTGTGCTGTTCACTGTATAGGAAAAGCATGATATATTATCTTGATCTGACCATTTAACAAAGTAGTTTTCCTATCTACACCCACTGGGAAAGTCCACTTGACCTTGGGCAAGTCATTTAAACCATTTGCATCTCCACCCCCAGCATACATGTACACTTTTAAGCTTATACATCTTAATTTTATGTGTTGTTTACTTCATCTGGAAACTCAGATGTCTGTTATGTGTTTGCATGATGTAAGCAGTCTGGACATTGCTGTGCTTTAAATAATAATAACAAGATGGAAAGGACGGACATAAAACCAGAGGTGAGAAAGAAAAGCAATACTTTGGGTGTATGTTGGGCTGTCACTTAAGCAGAAGAGCTTTCATGCTTTGGCTTTGAGAGCAAGGTATTTAGCAGTGTCCATTGCTGATGTGTAATTTTATTTGCTGAGGTGTGTGCCACATAGTGTCACTAGAACGGAGCACTGGACTGCCTCTTTGAAACACCCGCAGGCAGTTTGAGTGTATCACACAGCCTCAAGGGTCACTGGCAGCCTGCTGTCTTTAACTGAGCTGCAGATTAGATAGTACCCTCATTACAGTATGTTTAAATTGATTAAAAATATATGTTTAAATTGATATAAATATATGTTTAAATTGATATAATATATATATATTGATATAAATATATGTTTAAATTGATATAATATATATATATACACACACAATAATACATAATAATACAGTGTATATCACAATTTTGGGGCTGCTTACTATAATCTTTTTTTTTTTTTTTTTTTTTTTTTTTTTTTTTTGAGGAGTGAAGCAAACACAGTTTGCTGTTCACGGAAAACCTCAAGCTGACAGAAACAAAATAACTGCCTGCATTCTCAGTTATTGTCTCTGAATTATGATCTAAAATGCTGGAGTGCCTTTTCTCCAACTTCCTTCAGTTTTCTTTCCTTGTCTTGGTGATGGAGAAGCTGTAAGTGCAATGCACGCACTCTCACTGATTAAAGCCTTAGAAATGCATGGGTAGCAGTGCTTCAGGGAATGGGTGATATGTTACCTAGTGAGAGATGATTGCCTTGACTTGCCCAACGCCAGCTGCTTCCTGGGTGATAAGGAAGAGGAAGGGTTACACTGATGTGCCAGTGGCATATGGGTGCTCAGAAGGTCCTTAAGAGGTTGCTCTGTTTCACCAGGTGTAAGTACAAACCTGTAGTCTTCATCTGCATATAGCAAGCCACTATCTTGTTAGGAGCTATATGAAAATGCCAGCAGTTGTTGATGTCAGTGTGTGACAGTGGCCTTTGGCACGTTATTGGTGTTCTGGCATTATCATTTCTTGACGATTCAACAGCAGGGGGATTATCAGAGCTTTCCATGATGATTTCTCAGCATGTATTTTGTTTGGCTTGTGGTGGTGTGGTCTTCACACAACACTTCTGTGTCTTTGTGACAGAGTGAGTTTCTGTGGTTAAAAACATGTAGTACATGATTTCACTTTTCTTTTCTTTGATTTTAAATGTGCTACCTTTTCAGTACTTCATTGTATGAGCTTTAGTAGTCACAGTTCAATATAAATCATCATTGGCCCATGTACATCACACTGCTTTTTGTATGGCTTATATAAGTCTAAGTTTTGTGGTAGAGTGGTCAAATACAAATAGGTATTGGCACTGGCGTATGAAGAGGAAGAGGGCCAGATCTCTCTGTTTTACAGAAATGGATGCTTTTTACAAGGCCTGGGATTTTCCTGATGGGTAAGGAACTGTCAGCATTGAGATGCTGAGATAAGCCTCAGAAACTCTAAGGCATGAGTGTCTAAAAAAAAATAAACACTTTCTCTTTGGATTGGATGAGCTAGAATATTACCTCTCTGCCTTACTGTCATTCTGTCTATGGTTGGGTATCTTCATTCTTGCAACCTGTTGCTTTCTAGGGGCTATTGTCATTTTTTGAAGTTGTATAGATGTTTATTTCTAGTTGCTTTTTTAAATCCTAAAGTGTGTTAACTTCTGTTTTAGTTACATTAAATTTTCACTTCAATGTAAATAAACCAACAAGTTTGAAAAAAAAAAAAGAAGTGACCTGGCCTAGAAGTTCATCAGCTGCCTTTGTTTTGTTTTATTCAAATTCAAATAGAAACTTTACTTAAACAAACAAACAAACAAACAAAAACTTTTCTCAAGTCTAGAATCTCTCAGGAGACTCTAGGAAGCATAGGAAGCATCTCTTTCTTTTTTTACTTTTCCTTTCTTAAGCCCATGCTCCCGTGCCTTCTGGTCAGCACAAAGCAAGTTTATCTCACTGTGGTTTCATGCAAAATGTGTCATTTGCCAGGAACTCCACGCCTGTTGCCATTGAGCTTGCATCCTTTTCTCTCCTGCTGAATTTACTCCTGGCCATCTTCTGGCCATGAGACTTTTCAACTTAGCTATTTATAGACTAAAAGTTAAAGTTAATACAATTATATTTAAAGCAAAGCAAAACAAAACAAAACCCTACTGTGTTATCTTCAATTCATATTTATTAGTTTCCCAAGTGACAACATAATCATATTGTCCTTCTGTCTTGTCCTTCTTTCTCCTTCACTTTTCTCTTAACTTAGTTTATAAGCTCTTCTGTACAAGTAGATCCATCTTTACAGACATTCCTGAAGTCTGTGTGCTACTCTATTCTCTATTACCACTAAAAATTGGCTAGGTATGAGAGAATCCCTCTGAGTGCTCCCTAAATAGCCTCCATCGCTGCAACCTTGCACGACAACTCTTCATTATTGCATACAGCCTTGCTGACTAAGCAAGTAAGTATCATGCCCTTCATGTGTTTGCTGCTGCAGGACTTGGTGATGGCTTTTAGTATGGGCAGGGGAAGACCAGCCAAGAATTGGAGGTGAAATCAATAGAGAAAATAGAAGAGAGATTTGGTCCTGCTCTCATTTCCACAACTTTTTATTATCTGGAGTCTTTTTTGCCTCAGATGCTGTTGTTCTTATTGGCTTGTCATTGTCATTTTCCATTTTGGTCTAAAACTGTCCATGGCTGATCCAAAAGGATGTCATTGTGGTGATTAGTTACAGAGCTTCACAGTCTTGATTACCCAGAAAGACAGTGAGGGCATTTTGCCTGCCTTTTGCCTTCAGTGAAGGTTTGCGCTAGTTGTTGGGTGCTAAGGGAAATGCAAGGAGACAACCCACAGAGAAATCTGTAATTCTGTACCTTTAATGGAAAACTTTTGCTTTAAACTCTGTGCTGCTGCAGGGCTCTCTTGAAGCGTATAGCTCAAAATTCAAAGCTGAAAGTCCCTGCTTCCTCAGAGTTGTGAAAGGATGAAAAAGAAAACAAAGCTGTGGAGGCGGAGGGGATTAGCTCAGGATCACCCAGCAGGTCAGTTGCTGTGCTGGGACTGCCATTGAAATCTGCTGCCTTCTAGATCACTCACCTGCTTGATTGTGCTGCCATGCCCAAAACATCCAGCTATCTGGGTAACATGCTCCCCACGTTGATGGAGAAGGACTGGTTGTCAGGCACCTCTGCATTCCCTAAACTGTACAGCATTGGTTATCCCTCTGTACTGCTTATTTATCTTTGATCATGATTCTGAAAATGTGCAGATCTCAGGCTGCTGGAGAGGAGTGCTCCAAAGTGCTGTCAAGATGACTGCTTTCCATAATTCCACAAACAAAGCCGGAGCAACATAGACTATGCTTCATTCTGCTCCATGGGCCATATAAACTATTTCCATGTCAACAAAGATAGACGTACTTTTTGTTTTTTTTTGTCTCTAGAAGAACTAGTGCTCTGGTCTGTTGAAATCTTGGTTTTGCTTAGACAAAAATTACCTCCGGACTTAACAGGATAACACATGGTTTCTAAGGATGGTTCACTCTCTTTTATACATTCATCATAGTTTTTTTCATTTTTGGTACTATTTGGTGGCACCCAGCAAACTTCTGAAATGTCTGCACTGCAAGTATGGAAATCAGTTTCAGGACAGAAAGTATGCTAATTCTTTTCATCATTATAATTAAGGTAGGACTTGTAAAATACTGAAGGTGGTAGCTATCTGAAAACTGTTTGGGAGTAATTCCATTGTTAGGCTTGGTGGACAATATTCTGCATCCATGGGTACAGATGAAAATTATGTTAGAGAAACGGCTTTTCTTCACTGGATTTCTGGGTCAGGAAGCAAGTGGACGCATCTGCCACTACTCAACCTTTCTGCCATTACCGTGATCTTTCTGAAGACTTGAGGGCAAAGCTGTTTGCACATGTTTAATGGAAAGAAACCTTAAATACTGAGAACTTTCAAAGAGTGAGATGCTGTAATACTTACAGACAGGAAGAAAGATCTTAATAGGGAATGTTAAACTGCATACCACCACCACTGCATATTGTGGAACAGCACATTCAGTTTGAACAAACCCTCATAGCTAGTCAATAGATTAAAAATGTGAACATCATCTTTAGAGATTCAGGATTTCCACTCCATTAATTGTGGCCCATCAGAAGGCTGGGCTGGATAGTTTTTAGTTCTGGTGATTTACTTCACATTAATACTTTAGTTTCATTGAGATGTCCAGGACAGCAAAACTTTATAGGTCATCCGATATCTAGTCCGTCAGTGCAGAAATGCACCTGGAGAGCAGTTCAGGTGTGTGCTCTTAAAAATATTTGACACAGATGCATCATCTCAACTATACCATACATCATCTTAACTACAGTATAAGGAATACCTCTGGGACAGTAATTACCTTGCAATCCTCTGTGGTGAGATCTGCTGTAAATGAATAATTCACAGTTGCCAAACATAAGCGAACTCTTCATATTAATTTAGAACTTCTTGTGGATAGGCTTTCTTCTGGAAAGTATCACAAGGGAACAGATCAAGGATAGCTTGAACCTCAGAGAATTTCTGGCTATTAAGAGAACAATCAGGTTCCTTTTTTTATATTTATGCATTAAGAAACCTAATTTTCTGTTCCTTCATTTAGAGCTTCTTGCCAGACAGATTTTTTTCCCCTGCTTGGGTTATTGGCAAAATATAGTATAAACAAATTAGCACTTTTTCAAAAGCTTTAATCTTGTTGCTTTTGCCATACCTAATAGTAAAGAATAGGCAAACCAGAGCCATGCAATCTTAATTTTAAACCTTCAACTAATTTAGTCTTCTTGATATTTTTAGCCTTGAAGCAAGTATATTGCTTTTGAAATATTAAATTACATATTTGATTCTATCAATGTTATCTTTTTCATTCACTTTATGTTCTATTGGGAATGGAAGGGGTTTGGCAAAGTTGGTGTTGATTATGTGCTTATTTATAGGAGGTGTATGTATACATGTATATAAAATTTGCACTTAATCTCCAGAGACACTTTAATGGGAAATATCAGGAATCGTTGCTGAATTATATCTTTGCTTTGGAAAAGCCTCTTTATTATCAGCTATAATGCAATATCATCTAGCTCAATGTTTTACACATTCCAAGTGATGTACAATTACTGTTCAGATTATTGCATCATAAACTTCACAAATTATTAAATTGTATATATTTTTTCCAATATCGAACTGCTTTTGCCAATGTGTATTCATTCGGGCAGGATACATTTTTAATTAAAAAGAAAACTCTCAGAAATAAATAAATAAATAAATGTGGATCAGTTTTATCCATGGTGAGCTGCTGATATTGAATTAAATTCACGTCAATCTCAAAAGCTAGTACTAATTTACTGAGATCTGCTGAATGATAAGTCATTATGAACTGCAAGCCTGTTGAATTGTTCTCATCTTTTCCATTCATATAGGTTATCCAGAAAACATCAAAGAATAACACACAGCCTGTGAAACAACCACAAGAATGGATGATGTGGTTCATTGGGTATGATGCACCCGAGGACCTCACTCCTGTGATGGATGCCATTCCTGCCTCAGAAAACTATGTGATCAGTTTGTCAAGGGTAAGTTTAATAGCATAGGAACAGTCCAGGTAATATTAGCTTATTTTTTGAAGGAAAAATAAAGTTGTGACTTCCTCTCTTCCCTACATTCACCTGCCAGCAACTGTGGTCAAACTATAACCACTTCAGACAGAAGATTCAGGATCTGAAAGATGATTAAGTTTCTGCAAGTTTCATGAAAACTAGTGACTTTGCTGAAGCAAGAGGTTGCGACTGTTGTCCTCAGTGCAAAAATTGCCAGGTAAGAGGATGTATTCTGTTTGGCCTGCCACTTGAATGTTCAACATGAACCTGTTTGCTAGTTGGCATATGTACATAGTTTTAAAATACCTACAGCCAATGCAACATCATGCCAGCTTGCAGCCAGGGAAAGGAAGCATGGGATATGAAGGGAAGGTGGAGAGGGACTAGGAAGAAGCATGGGGTACATTGGAGCTATTACTGTCGTGGCTGAGGAATGGGTGGACTTAACAGGTTTATTGGATATGAAAGGAAACTAACAGCATTGACTCTGATAAATGGGATTTTTGCTGTCAATAATGTGTAAATCCACAGGAAAGGTGACACCATTTATTCTACTTGTCTTGGAACAACCTGTTTGTAACCATTAAAAGATAGGACCTTTTTGTTTCATAACTGAGCAGAACGCTTCTGGGCATCTGAGCTGGCCTAGCTGTTACAAGCTGCCTTAGCCTGCCTCTAAATTTGCAGTCTGGTGGATTCTTCTTTATCCAGCCTAATTCCAGTTTCAGCTTCTCTGCTGAGTTTGCCTAGAAAGTCTACTGTTTTCCTGCCAGGTCTGAAGGTAAGAATAAGCTTGCCACAGGGAAACTTTTGTTTGAAATAGAAACACAAGAAATTTTTACCAAGATGGGGCATGGTAAATAGACAGGAAAAACCATACATGTTTTTCTTCTGCATTGTGTCTTGTGTCACAAGGAATTGAACTAAAAAGATTGTAGTGGTTCTGCAGTCCCTTCCTCATAAATTAGGGCAGAATTGCAGCACTTCCAACATCTCTGTAATCTTCCCCAAATTCTGTAGTTGGTTGACTTGGTCTTGAAATGCTATTAGCTACTGAAGGGAGAGACTAATTCAAGTGTAACAAGTTATGTATCTTGAGGAATGGAGCTCCCTGTAAAATACTAGGATATTTCTGGAATTCTTGGATAATACTGTAACGGAAGCATGGTCTAATATCTGCTGTGTTTCTCCGTCCTGTGGAAACAGGTGAAGGGTTGCAAAGCTGTCTGAATATTTCTGAAATATGCCACAGAAGATATTGATATTTGTAGAAAATGTACAGAGAAGGAATTCCTGTTTTATCCCAGAGTAATGAATTCAAGCATTTTTTTTTTTACTATGCTAACTAAAATTGAGATTGTGGAAGAGGTAAATAAAAACGCTGAATGTACTAGAGTCTTTTGCTGTTTTATTTTTTATCAAGAGACTGTTTAATCTGGTCTCCTGAGTAGTCCTCCATGTCTTGCCTCATCTTTCTCCAGTATAAATAATGCATTGGGCACATAGAGGTATAAGTGTATTGAACCATTTTCATTTCATGTGGGCAGCAGTGAAGCTTGTAGGCATTTCAATTGAGACATTTAAAAATTGTATGAACACGCTTCTGCTACATGTAGCTAAAACCATTTTGTTTTGCTTTCTGTTACTTCACCCAAGAAAACAATCTGAAAGCATAGTTTGTGTGCAGTCTATTGAGTCCTGATCATGCCTAATAAATAATAATAATCCTAACTGCAAAAAGTCTTTCTACCAGATACACAAATCATCCAGAAATGAGACTCCTACTTCATTGCACTTTATTTATGTCCAGTAGGAGAGAGATTGAGGGAACTTAAATAAATTCATGCTCCATATCAGCTGGTTTATACTAGATTTCTAAGGCAATTTTTGCAGGCAATTCTGCTATAAATTAATGGTTAATTTAATTTGACCTTTTTAAAATGCACATACCATAAGTAACTTTCTTAAACATCTTCCATGAGTTCCTTGATTAAAGAAATGCTACTTGCTTTCTTTTATTTATTTTATTGCTTATTGTGTATTTTCAGAGTTTTATGCAACTCCTTCCCTAATGTAATACAATCGAAATGAAAGTCAGATAACTATCAAATGACTAGGCAGCTCTGAACCCAATGAAAATGAGTAGAGCTTTGTATTATTTAAGTGCTGTAAGACAGATGTCTTCAAGCTGTTGCACGATGTTTTCATTGAGGTTATGGTACAAATTAAGTTCCCTCCTATTGCACAGGTTCCTTGTGAGAACATACTGTCTCTTTGTAACTACAACAACCAGTTATATGGAAAACTAAATTTAGGAGTATACTCAATGATTGTCTCACATTTTTTTAAAAAAAGTTAACCAATTATATACCAATCCTAATTGGCAGCCTCAGCAGCCCTACTCTCTGTCTCCCTTAACCTAGCACAGTGAACCCTGCCTTACCCCATGCTAACATGGTCAAGAATTGTATCTTTAATCCTGCATCTCATCAGGGCTGGTGTGGTAGGTTAGCTTCGGCCAGCAATCAAACACCTCTCCAGCTTCTCACCACTCCCCATTCAGCCGGATGGGGGGTGAAAATGGGATGAGTAAGCTCATGGTTTGAGATAAAGGACATGAGATTGCTTACAAGTTCCTGTGACAGGCAGAAGAGACTCCACTTGGGGAAAATCAATTTATTGTCAATTAAAATAGGTTCAGTAGTGAGAAGCAATAAGACAAACATTGGAAGCATTATGTACATTAAAGCAACACATTTCCTTCCCCCTTTGCCAGGCTTAACTTCACCTTAGCTTCACCTTAACTTCAAAGTCCTCCACGTTCCCAGCCCATCCCTGAACAGTACAGGACAGGTGGGGAATGTGGGGATGGAGTCAATTCATAATAGCTCCTCTCACCCACTCCCTCATTTTTTCCCTGATCCAGTGTGGTGTCTCCACACAGGCTGTTTATCCTTCAGGATAAATCTGCATCTGTGTGGGCTTTCTGTGGTCCTCAGTTTCCTTCAGGAAGCCTCCACCTGTTCCAGCCTGGGTCCTCCATGGGCTGTGGGGAATCACTGCTGTGGTGCTTGGAGCACCTTTGCCCTCTCCTTCTCTGACCTTGGTGCTCTCAGATGTTTCTCACTTTTTTCCTTCCCTCCTCCTCAATCTGTCCAGCATTTTTTTCCCTTTCTAAGTATGTTTTCCCTGAGGTAACCTTGCTTGGGGCTGATGGAGACAGCTGGAACTGGCATGGGACATACCCACAACTGGTTCAAGAGGCTATTTTTACCTTGGAAATGAGAGTTTCAGAGTCCCATGCTGCCCATGGAGCAGCCAAGCTCTTGTGTTCCTGTCCCCCATCTGTGACCCCACCTTGGGGTGGGAGGGAAAGATGTTTGCTTTCTTTCTCATCTCAGTACCATAGATACAGCTCCAAGGCCATGCAGTGTAGTAAGTAACTGATAGCTAACATTTTCAAAAGTTCTTTAGATAACAAATATCACTTTTATGCAGCCAAGCTGGCATTGAAAAAAGTTCTGAAAAGAGCTGTGGTTATAAACTGCACGTGAGGCTTCTGCATCTCCCCTGATTTTTGCTAGAGGTGAGTGCTAGTGCAGAGTGCTACTCTGCACGATAAGTGAAATAATCCTTTGTGGAACAAGTTATTGCAGAATTACTAAACCAGTTAACTAAAATGGCAGAGATAAAACTACCAAGTATGTACCTTTGGATAGGTCTCTGTAGTCATCAGTGTTTGTGAGGAGATAGGAAGAAATGTGGTGAGGCCAGAAAGTTGAATATTGTATCACAGCAAGGGGTAAAAAAAAGCAATATTAACCCACAAGAAAGAAACTTTTTTGTTTAAAAGAAGTTAGAAACTGCCTGAAAGAAAAAAGTTAGGATATTATATCCTAAACTCAGCATGGAGGCACTTAAAGAGCATCCTATTAGCATCACAGAAGGAACAGTACGCACACCCCAGAATGTAAAAAGGAAAAAAAATCGAGGAAGGAGAGAGCCCCTGTAATGTGTTCAAGAGATAAGATACAATAGTTTATTGAAGCTAAAATCTATCCTTTAGAAAGAGACTAGGAGTCCAAACTATTCTAATAAAATGAAAGGGACTTTGGCAGATAAGAGAAGTCAAGCAGGAGTTTGAAGAAGTAATATTCAGATACAAAGACAAGAAATAAGTGATTTAAGGTAATCAGAAGTAATCTGCCTGTGGGGAAAAATGTTGGACTCTTAGACCAGTGGGGCAGAAAGAGGACAGACAAAAATGTGGCAACTTACAGAGTATCTTATGAGTTTTTCTTTATAGAATTAGGGTCTTTCCCCCTCTGAGCTCACAAAAAGCTAAGTGCCACTTCTTGGGAACTCTGACACATCCCATTACAGAATGCAAGGTGTGGATTCTTTTTAGGTAGAAATTTTTAAGTCACATAAGCTTTATTTTGGGGGTGTCATCTTTGGGATATCAAACAAAGATGAATGGATAATAATTTCATGGTTATTTTGCAGGATGATGGGTTGATACATCGGTGGGATGTAGGATGAATTATTTTAACCTACCACCCACCTCCTTAGCTTGAAACAATAGATCTTTTTTGTTGACTTCACTTTGTGTTGGAAATCCTTTTTGAAGCTCTTCTAATTTTTTGACCTTGTTCAATGCAGGCTGCAACAAATTAGTTTATTTTTCCCCCGCTTTGTCTTCTTTTCCTCTAGTCTAAGCAGTCACTACTCTTTTAAAAGCTCAAGGTCATTTTCATTCCTACTAAAAAAACAAAACAATACCTCTAAACATTCTGCCATTTTGTCTTGAGCCTCCTTATGCAATGGTTTTAGAGATACAACTGCCATTAAAGTTGGAAATAATTATAGGACTGATTCTGTTTGATTGAATACTGTGTGATTTTGTCAATGGGAAATGGCTTATATCCTAGATCTATGGAGGAAAAAATGAATTTTCTGCTGTTTGCTATTCAGTAGTTCTGAAGTTACCTAAATTAAATATATACCTATTCATTCTTTCTTCAAAACTCTACTTCATCAATTTTGTTCCTAGTGTTTAGTTACCAAAATATATATTTAGAATTTCTGTCTTTTAGCTTTGTTGCAGCCTTTGTAGTTTTCTCAAACAGGATCTGAAAGAAATATGAAAGGTTTTCTTGCGGGATAAGAAATGTGTAAAAGTGATCTATATCACATCTAGAGCTAAACATGTCTGATATGCTGCTCAAGTACTTCAGCAGTGATATAAGTAATCTACCAATTTATACTTTTTATATTTTGTCCAGATTTTATTTAAAATAACTGTTAATGTAACTTTCTTTTCTCTGTCATTTCCTTGTGGTTTTATATATGTTTATATATATTGTGTAATGATATTCAAATTTCTTAGTTTTCAGGAACAATTATAATAATATTTGATAACAGGAGTTGGAGCTCTATATGGCTATCTAAATTGTTTCACCCACTTGGCTTTTATTGATTAAGGAAATTTTGCAGGTTCATCAGAGACAAATGATCTGTCTTACTTTATTACAGATGCAGAAAAAAAACAGGCTATTAACAAGCTCAAGCACATATTGTGTCCCTATATGCTTCTTCTGTAAGAAATTAAATCATTTCAGTTTTTGACTTATTGCTGTTGACAGACTGACTTACTATTTAAATTTTATCATATAAATAATATACTGGTGATACTGCTCATTAGTTCAAAAAAAACATATGTCAAAAATTGTCATGTTAGCAGATTTTTTTTTTTTTTTTTTTTTTTTTTTTTTTTTAACAAACAAACAAAAAACCTTCTTCATGCAAATTAACGTTTTTACTTTTTTAGTCCTTTCCAAGTTCTGACTACCTCATCAAAACAGCTCTGAACAGCCCTGGTTAATCAGCATCTGACAACATTTTAGATATAATTGTAGAATGATAAAGACTGATTGAACTGAAGTTAATTTCCATTTGGCTTTTACCTTCTAATTATTTAGCAGGTGAGCATCAAAACCCCTTTACCATGACATGCCTGCAGGGCCCTTAGTAGACAGTACATAGATCGGTAGAGTTCAGTTAACTGAAAAAAAAATGTTACAGCTCAAGTGATTTTGAAATGCTTGAAAGCTGAGAGACTTTGCTGCTCATGAGACTATAATGAAAATTGGCAATTAGAATACAAATGTACTAATTAATGTATTGAAAAATTAAAACTCCAATAATCATATAACAAAAATTAACAGCCAACTGGCTGACAAACAAAGTTAAGTCTGTTCTGAACTCTGCATTTTGGGCAAGCCAGAGATGCTATCACAAAAAAGAAAATTAGTAACGTTATACTTGGTAAAAATAAGGCATTTGTAGGCTCATTATTTTTCTTCTCGTAAGATGCTGATGGTGTATTATCTTCATGGCATGGACGAGATCATAATTTTTTTTTTTTGGTAGAAGCCAGTCTCTTAATGCATGTGCATGATGGCATTTGCTCAGTTTAATGCCCAGAGGACTTGGGCATGTGGTTGCATAAGAAGTGAAGGTGTGGAAAGCTGTGTTATGATTCAAGTTAAAGGCTAAACTAAACTCTCTAGTGAATTCTTGGGATAACAGAATTTCTAATTAGAGAGTTTTTCATTGTTGTCAATGATATATATGAGAGAGGATTTTGAGGGGTTAAAGACAAATCTTGGGGTTATTGGGATTTATCAGAAAAACAATTATTTTCAAAAGTGAATAAATATTATTCTTGTTCATTAGGGCATGACAGCATACAAAAATTGATGTCATTGTAAAAGAAAAATAATGTAGGTGTAACTTGAAAAGGATGAGGACTATGTTTTCTTGTAAATTTATGATAGGAAATTTTCAATGTAGCTTTTTGTTTTCAGACCTAATTCGTTAGAGTTAAGAACAGTCATACTAATTTACAAATTCAGTGTGACTCTGGGGAGAATCACAAGTGATATCAGCTGTTTTGTGAGTGGCAGTCCTTTATTCTGAAGTAGATAGCAGTACCTCTGCCTTTCTCCTCCCTCTGTGTGCACACGTATGCCTGTATGCATACATTATGCATACACACTCATTGGCCTAAATGGCCTTTTATTGTGATGGAAAAAACAAAATGCAGGAGGTACCATCTTTCAGATGTGATGTAAAGCTCATATTCCTGTGATTTATTGTCTTTAAAACACTTTCCTATTTCTGCAGGAATTAATAATAATTTTGAGAATAAGTTGTAATTTGGATAATTACATTCTGCCTACCTGAAAATCCTCCTGTAGCTTCAGTTAATTAAATATTCCACACTATTTGTCTTGAATTGCTGTATCTATCTGCAGTTATAAAAAAGAAATGTTCTAAATTTGTGGAAAAGCAGTGTTTTAGGGGAATTATCATTGCCCTATCATTTTCTTTTCTACATTAAGGAGGCACAGCTGAGTTCTCTAACTGAAGATGAATGGAAAAGAGTAACTTCATGTTTAAATACAAATTTTCAAGTTTCTTTTCTACTATAGTTTGATTGCTCTTCATGAACCTGAAACTAAGGTAAGTTTGGAATGCCTGAAATCCAAAGAAACTTTTGTATTACAAAAATAGGATACAATAAATGTATAAATTATTTCTTCTAAGAAAAAAAAATTCTGAAGTATTCTTTACCAGAAAGATTCTCATATATTATTAATATATAAGATGCAAATGATATACCTGGTGCCTGTATCAATAAATTGTCTTTGAGTTAGATCCACAAAGAAAGTTAAGACATTTTTGTGCTGCATTTCCTCATACCTGGATGGCTCTGAACAAACTAATTCCCTTGAGCTGTGTGATGGAAAAGGTACTTCAGGACCACTTTTGTTATAGGGAGCATTACTAGGAAAAGTCAAAGTTATATGAAATAGTAATGTTCATATTAATTTTAATATATGCAGAGTACAGACAAATAAGCCTGTAAGCCCACACCTGTCAAGAGAGAGAAAAACAAAAAAGTAAATTATGGAGTTTAATATTTCTTTTGAGGGTTTCCATATTTTCTCCTGATTGGCATGCCTGTAATATTCTTCTGATGACATGAATTCCAGCACTTTTTTTGCCTTCATTTTTCTTTGCACAGTGGTAGACTTCTTCTGTGCTGAAACACTGGTGGTGCTATTGAGAATCATACCCCCAAGCAACTCAAGATAAATAGTCTGCATGTGTAATGGCAGGCTGTGTCCTCAGCATGAAGTTGTGTAAATACAGAGGCCATGGCAGGTGTCAGAGCGGAAAGCAATTTGAGAGATGTCTTCAAGGACAACGGGGAACCTAAAAAAAAAAAAAAAAAAAAAAAAGTAAAATCCTTCTGCCCCTCCCACACCAAGACTTTTGGTGGTATAATAGTTCATGACTCCCTTACCTGTGAATGGAGAAGGAAAGAGAGGGACACAGAATGACTGCTGAGAGACACAGTGTAGCTTGAAGGAGTTGAAAATTTGAACATTAAATGCTCTTTTTGTTCCACCTGACAGTAAAACCTATCAAAACCCCCAATGTAACCAGGGAGAATATCCAAGGTTTCCTGCATCCAGAGACATCTCAGTGGATTTCCACAGAGAAAAGAACAAATACGCCTTTCTTAGCAGTGGAGCTGGGGATGGGGCTCATTCTCTTGGTTGTGCTTACTTCACAAACCTCATCAGAATAAAAAGTAGCAGCTGTGTGTCCCTTTTGTCATTCAAATCTACAACCCTGACATCAGTGTGATGTGAAGAAAAACACAGTTTTTCCTTTGTGGGAGATCCTTTTCCTGTATTTTAACATAATTTTCCACGTTTCCTATTAAAAATAATAATAATAAAAAAGCCTTCCTGTTTGCTTAACGTATCTGGAGAACTTAGTGCTGGACGGGAGCAGATCCATGCTGTTCTGTTGTTTTTCTGTCTCTAGATTTTGTAATATTTTGCAGAAGTAAACCTAAACACAGGCTTTATGCTGCTCTTTTAGGACAAGTCCAGCCACCTGCTCCACATGCTGACAGTTTACAGAATTAATTAATTTCCTGCAGCATGGATGTTCTGCTATTACAGTTTAGCAGGCTTAAAGGGACCCCACATTAAAGATTCTCTGAAGCCCTTATTTCCTTTCAGGGAAAGAGAAAAAAGTAGAAATTACGTTTGAACACCAAGATGAGGAGTGTGCTTGACAGTGGCTATCAATTTTTTTCCCTTCTTTTTAAAAGAAATCTTATAATAACCCATCTGTTGTAACAGCTTTCCACGTATTTTCTGACACTGGGGGAATCTATATTTGTGTCTTCTGTTGCTCTTTGACAATATAAGGCATGCTAGAATTGTAGCTTAGTTTTTGAGTATTTTTTTTTTCCTTCAAGTAAGGGGAGCTTAAGTCTGAAGAGGTTTATTTTGACATTTCTGGCTTAGCAATGGAGTAGCCAACAGGCATTTCTAAGTCTTTGGGTAAGTATTTTTAAATGCAGGAGGAATCTCTAATTGAGACTTAATTGTTTAGGAAAGGACTCTCCTTAAGGAATTCTAGTTTATTTTTGTACATCTTAATATAGAAACACTCTTGACTGTCAGCTGTGATTTCTGTTTCTGAAGGCATTGGCAAAATCATGCACATCAGCCTTGCGGTGGCACTTGTCTTCCACGTAAGGTGATCCACCACTGGAGAGCCATGTCTTAAAAAAATTAGATTTTCTTGCTTTTGAATCCAACTAAAGGGTTGTGTATCCCTACTTTTCTCTCATCAGAACTCAGGAATCCAGCCTGAATTGAGTCCCTCACATCCTGCTGTTTGGAGTATCTGAGTAGTCCTTGGTGCTACAGTTGGGATTTTTTATTTTATTTTATTTTATTTTATTTTATTTTATTTTATTTTATTTTATTTTATTTTATTTTATTTTATTTTATTTTAATGTGATGGGGTGATGTATTAAGTTGATTTTTGAAAGAACTTAGGTCAAGTGTGACATTAAATGTCATGGCAGTCATAGTGCAGGAACCTTCTGCAGGACATGCATAATACAGGTATATTTGGTGCCTACGAGGATTCCTAAATACTATTAGATTGTGGAGGAATGGTTAAGTGAAATAGGACATGTGGATGTTGGGCAGTTAGGAGGCAATGGGCTAGTGAAGTACCGTACTCAACTCACATGAGTCTGGGCATGTACGCAGCTGGCTGAGAGCCAATCAGGCTCAAGGACACAATGCCCTTGAGCGATTGGGAAAGTCCCTAAGGCGGGATGGTGGCTAAAAGAAGGAGGAACTAACTGAAAAGAGCGGGAAATGTTAGCCAATCCTGAGCTTAGTTTTTGCAATATGTATGAGTTGATTATGTTCGAACTAGATAAAAGGCGACTGAGCTATCCATTAAAGTTGAAGTTCATTGTTCACTCATATTGAGTGTCTGTGTCTTCCTTCTGTCGACAACATTAGATCTTTAAGCTGTAAGAACTAACACAGAAGAGAGAAAAACAGCTGTTTGTAGAACTATGGTTGACATGCAATCTTTGCTCCCTAATGGAATTTTAAGGCCAAAAACATGATAAAAAGTACTGGGGATCACTTAAAATAAAGCTTTTATACACAGTGTGTCTTTGTCTGATGCTGCTGTGAAATGCTTTAAAACCCACATGTGCATTATTTTTAAAACTAGAAAACAGAATGCTTCAACAGCATAACTATGAAAGAACTTTCTCCCGCTAGCAAGCATTGTGGTTTGAACACTTTATTTTTAGCAGATTATAGACCCAAAGACTTTCCTCCTCTGGATGCACGTTTAACTTTCAGTAATATCAGTAAATCTTTAATGGTAATAATCATCATGTATTCATGAGTCTTTAGCACCTCAAGAACTGTGTGTTTTGTCTAGTTTCCTTTCAATGCGAGCCTTTGTTTTAGCTGTTTGAGGCAGGCTGAAGTTCAAGACACTACTATAGCTTGGAGGATTCATGTAATAAAGAAAGGTTAGCTAGGCCAGACTATTCTACATCATTCAACGGACTTACTGGCTTGTGGTCTTCTTCATTAACTGTATACTCTCTTATCACATAGTGGTTACTGACAAAAGTCTGTCTTTACAAATTTACAGCATATGTTGTAGAATGGCTTAAACAATACCCTATCTTTTTATTTGCTTAGTGATGCTACAGTTAAATTCTGACTAGAAGCTCACACAAGAATAAGAACAGTTGTAACTTAAACGTATATCTTCCCTCTTATGGAAATTAAGTTCTTATCGTCTCAGTGCCTTATTCACACAGGCCTATATTTGTAGCACTATTCATCTTCCTGAAAGGGATTGTATGAGACCCTGGAGATGAGTAATGGCTTTTCTTAATCAGCCTTTTGAAATGCTATTGTCTTGTCTGTCTTTGTTAGAACATCAGCACAGTGGTGGGTGTTTTGTGGTATAATATGAAACAAGGTGCTTGCTGCTGAGAGCTTGTAATTTAAACAAAGAAGCAGCAATCAGGAAAGGGGCTGGCATGCACTGGCTCTTGATATTCAAGGGTTGAATGCATTCTGCACTGAGGGCAAGAGTGTGGGGAAGAATGAACAAACACCAAATGGACGAGAGTCCCCTTGAGTGTGCTGGGGCAATCTGCCAGGTCCTACTAGCAAATTCTGCTGCTCTTGGTTTGTATGTTCTAGGTTTATGTAGCTTCTCCTTGCCTGCTAATTTTGCTGTTAACATTTTCTTTGATAAGCACGTGAGTATTGTGTAAAGATTCAACCTGCATATGCTTTTATATGCCTGATCCCTGTTATTTGTTGCTTTTTCTGCTCTAAATAAAAGATATTTCTCAAAAGCTGAAATAATCCCAAACTCTCACATAAGCCATAAGCACAAAACTTATGACTATGCAGTGCACTTTCAGCACACAGTAAAAATGTAACATGGGATTTTCCAGTTTAGGACTTACAAAAGACAGAAGGGGGTCTGCAAAGGTCATCAAATCATGTCTTAGACGTGCACAGAGAAATGTACCTACTTACCTGCTATACCCTAACTGACCTTTTCCTTAAATTCCTTAAAGCCTTCCAGTTAAAGAGCTGCCACACCAGCCCTAACCAGCCAATTTCCCTGTTTCACCATTCTAATGACTGAAATCATCTCTAAATCCACTCCAAATAAGCTGTATAATTCCCTCCTTTCACAGAAAACCTTTATATTTGCTGCCGACTCCCTCAACGTTTTCTCATAGCTTTTTTTTTTTTTTTTTTTTTTTTTTTCTAATATTCTCATTTGGCTTCTGTCTAACTGGTCTGCTTGCTATTTTAAACACCCCATGCAAAACTGGCTACATATTGAGGTCTCATCTGAGTGAGGAAGAAATATCTCCTATGTGGTGGTTGACATTGCATTAATGTACTTAGCATCGAGGCTTGCTGTTTTGTCTGTACTACTGTGTGCTTGATCTGTATCCTCTTTGTGGTACAAACGTAAGTCTCTCTCTCTCTTTTTTATTTTTTTTTAATTTATTTTTATTTTTTTTTATTGTGGCATCACCAGTTACTTCCCATTTTGTAGTTGTATTTTCATTTTCTCTTTATCCTGTGTAGCACGTCAAACTTGCCTTTATTGAATCGCATCCTGTTGATTTAAAACTCTCTTTCCAATTTATCTGGTTCATTTTGGATTCTGATCTTGACCCTTAGCCTGCTCGAACCCTCCTCTCTTCATCTGCTGATTTTGTAAGTACACACTCTGGTATACCATCCAAGTCACTAATGAAATATTAAATAGAATTTGGCAGCTGTAGGATGATGGGTAGCCAGAGATGAGTAAGGCCAGAGATTTTGGACCCAAAAATGGGGCACGATTTTCTAACTGCAGTAGAGAGCCATTACTTTGCTATTTCCTTTTATTTATTTATTTATTTTCCCCAGAGTGATGGAGACAGTGCAATCATTAGTTATGATGCAAAATGCTTTGATTTTATATGGTGCTTTGTATCCCAAGTTAATTTTAAAAAGCAATAAACACCTTTATCTCCATTTTATAGGCAGAGGACAAGGTAAAGCAACAGGCCAGAGGCAAAACCAGTGCTGGAGTGCAAATTTCCATGAGTAGTACTGGGGACTCCTGTTCTGATCTGCCTTGCTTCTTGTAGTGACTGCCTTCCCTGTGTTTCTGTCTACCCCACAGAAAAGTTGGTGTGGTAAAACAAACTAGCAACATCAAAATAGGCATGCTCTCCACCTTGAATAGTGTCTGTAAAATGCCAGAGAGTTGGTTAGTGATACTGATATTGTGAGCAGAAGAAAGACAAGGGTTACAAAGGAAAATCATATAGACTTACCACAGTGGTGCATATAACCCTGTAATTCCTTCTGTCCGTTCCCCAGCTGTAAATGGGTGATGTATTGCACCACTGTGGATGCAAGCTGTGCGCCCAGCTCTTCCCTGCTATTTATTGCAAATAGGTGAGTGCCCTGTACCGCTGATGTCATTACTATTGATTCAAGATAAGTGAATATGTCACAGCATGTGGATTTATCTGTTGTCTTTCAGCTCCCCCACTCATTGCAACAGGAAATATATTACGGGGTTGAGTTCAATGGGAAGTGCTAGGTTTTCAGGCATGTAGGGGGAGATACTTTCAAACCAAGTGAAATTAAAGACTTTGGTGTCTCCTCTCTGCCTAAAGCTGTTTGTGGAGTTCTGATGTTCTACTCTTGAATAAGGAGGGAAAAAAAAAAAAAAAGCAAGATCTATCTATCTATTCTGTTTGCTTTGCGCTAAAATTATCACCCTTTTTACCTGAAAAACAGTACTTGGAACCTCAAAGTAAAACGCACTTCAGGAATTATTTAACTGGCTGTTAAGCGAGAGTGGATGTTATTATTTAAGTCAGAATTAGAAAAGATTGAAATAGAATTGATCTTGGTGTTTTCACATACAAATACATTGCAACAGATGTTAAGATACCTCATAACTCCTAAACTCCACTGAGACACAAATAGGCTTAGTATGAAAAAAAACAGTGATCTGGTGTAAGTCTTCCAAGATTTCTTGTTTCTTAGGCTATGAAGGGTAAAGATTAACCCTGATCCTAAAACTAATCCCAGGTATTAAAATCTGTGGCAGAGTTTGCATTCATCGATGCCAGGGAAACCTCCATAATCCCCCCCCCAAAAGGTTAGAGCAGTGAGGACCTGCTTAGAAATACAGTTAAGAGAAAGAAAAATGAGTTGCCCTTCATGCAACCTCACTGCAGTAGTCTGCAGTTGCTGAATTACAATTCTTGCGTTTTTCAGCCAAAGGTTCAATGCAGAGCAGTTGTTGTGGTATCCTCAGCCAGAGACCCCATGAAGGGACACTGCTCAGGATGGCGCATCATCCACCCACTTCTCAGTGGTGGAGCCAAGCAGAGTTGCTCTATAGCTCTGATCTGCAATTTTGGGGCTGACCTTTTTCGAGGAAGATCACAACAGGATGGCTAAAACGCTGACCCTCTCTTCTTTCTCACTGTGGTTTATTTATTGGAGGACTGCTGGGAGTTTCTTCAGCCCTGGCAGAGCATACTGCTGGCAGAGTTGACCTTAACAGAGGCGTGGACCTACTTTTTATAGGGATCTGTGCACGTGCAGCTGTCAGTAAGTTCAACAGGGATTTCCAGACTTTAATGTGTATTTTGAATTGCAATATTGAGGTCAGTGATGACCTTTCTTACTGCTGTCTCTAATATAAAGTAAGTGCTTGCTATGGGGAGATGGATGCAATATCCCTACTCCCATTGAGCTGGGATCTTTATAACTATTACAGCCATTTATTGTAGGGAATGGTGGGGTGCAAAACACCTAGTCCTCCTTATTATGGAAATATTTTTCCCTTAAGATATGCTTCTATTATGGGAAATAACTTTGTGACGATGATGTTGTGGGGCTTCAGGTGGACAGAAATTGTTTCTGTTACTAGAATATAACTGCAAAATTATTTTAGCTGAGAACTTGCTAATTTACTTCAGCTTAGTTATTTGAGCCTGAAGTTGAACCACCAAATCCTTCCTATCAGCTCTACAAACAGCCTGGCACTCAGCAGACTGGCTGCTTTCTGATTTATGGATTATGGATGGTAGAAAAGGTTTGGTAAGTCAAATGTTGTCCCAAGGTGAGGCTGTCATTTCACTTCTTCCATTCTACCTGACATGCTGCTAAGAGAGAGGGGAACACTGAGGACACTGCTGCTGAGGAAGCATGTGCCAAAGGGAAAGGGAGTCTTCTGTTTATTCCCCAGTTGCTAGCATTAAATATGGCCCTGAACTGCAGGGTGGAAAATGTCACTGTTTCACTGTCCCTTCTCAGAGCTTACCAAAACTATGTTTGATAAACAACATTTTCTGCCTGCACCTAGTTTTCACAAACCTTATTATTTGGTTGTTTTACCAACCTAATTGCAACTTTCTCCTCCCAATAGAAAACAAAGCTGTTTATTTCCATACTGCCCACTGCTGCTCTCTCTGACTACCAAGGAGGCCGGTATGTTCAGCACACTTGAGGGTAGTCAGTGGCCAATCCCACCTTCTTGCTGTAGTTCTGGCCCCCTTCCTTCCTAACAAGGGAAATGCCTACCATAAAACTGGAGTGTTTGGGGTATCCACATTGAATGAAAAGCAGCAACATTTGCAGGAAAATTAGAGAACTGTCCATGCTTCACTGTTCACTTTATTATTTATTGTTGTTGTTTTGGTTTTGGTAGCACTTCAGCTGTGAAGTAGCCCTGCCATGTCTTTAGAAAATAAACTTTCTTGGGTAAATATCTCAACATTCATTGCTGCTCTACTAAACTGAATTAGTATTAAATTTTGCGTGCTCCACATTGAGGGGTAGCAAAGGATGTATGAAGCTTGGGTGAAACAAAATACTTCCTCTGTCAGCTCTTTTATTTTGGGGAACCAATGCCAATGCCATTTTCAAAGCAGTGGCCGGCAACAAAGAGGACACTCTTTATTGCCGGCAGATGCAATCTTTGATTGCATCTGTGCTAAGCTTGTCATAGTGCTGAGTGACAAGAAGGTTATGAGAATGTCCTCTATGCAATATTTGAATATTGTTAATCGAGGGGATTACAACAATCGTTGTTCCTGGTTAATGCTGCTGTTGTGTGTGGAAATCGGATATGTGATGCTGTTCAGCATTGTAGGAAGCACAGCCCACGGAAGATCATAACACTTGGTAACGTGTTGGAGTAACTAGATGGTTACACAGTGCTATGTTTTTCACATAATGTCAGATCACAGGAAATAATAAACCACATGTAGAGCTCTGTTTGCTAAGCACTTGGTCTGTAGCTTCAAACAGGTTGCCAGAATCTAGGTCAATACATTGATGGTACTGAAGGTGGCTGTATTAGGCTGTTCAGATGAATGAGGCAAGCTGATGTCTTGCCTCAGAATATTTTGAACTGACCAAATGTGCAAGTTTTAACTCTCCTTCACATAGTCGTCCCTCACCCATTTTGTAGCAATATGTCTTGTTATCCACAGCTGCATTAGAGAGGTCATTCAGGGTGTTCAGAGAGTTAAACAGCTTTTAGACTTTTTCTCCAGCCCATTAGGCACAGGCTCTCTGCTGTCAGTGTCACATGACTGTCTTTTTGACTTTTTTCCTTTTTTTTTTTTTTCTTTTTTTTTTTTTTCTGAAAATACACTTTTTTTGTGGGTACTGCAAGGAAAATTATAGTCCCTGCTAATGTTTAAAACCTGTTTGATGGCATCACAAAATCATGACTGTTTGGTACCTGCAGTATGTCTTTTTCTTTAGGAACACTCAAACGATAAAGGGAAGATAGTGGAGTTTATGACTCTGCTCCATGAGAAGTTTCCTCTCCTCTGTCCCTCTGTGCAGAGGTAGACTTATTTTACTGTTGCTGGTGATGATTCAGAATGACACAAACAGTTTTTTCTTCTAGCCATGTAGGTCTTCCCCTTTTTATTCATGTAAATCCTCCTGATTTAACAGGAGTAGGAAAAGCTGGGGTGAGTATATTTCTGTATTATTTGAAATGAAAACATTTTATGCAGAACAAGGACATGTGATGATAATCTTATCAGGCAACATGACTGCTGAAGGGTAGAAGTTAGTTGAAAATACAGTCTTCCAAGAATCCCTGGAGTGCCCTCATTTGCTTTTGTTTCAGCCTGTTAGAAGACTTACAGAAGCCACCTCTCTGCTCCATCTAAGAAATTTTTAAGCTTGCTAGTAAGCTGATGCCTACTGTTGCCTACTACAATTGAGGTGGGGAATACAGAGAAAATAACTTATGTAACAAGAATAATAATCTTTTAGAATAAACACATTATCGACGCTGCTTCATATAACTTAGCTGTAATTTTTTTCATCTCAGTGGCTGTTTTACCTGTGTGCACTCTTCTGTGTATCAGTGGAACGTTGTGTCCTGTTGGACACTGGGTAATGTGAAATTCCCTGGTGAAGTTTAATTTCTTCCACCATTGCTACTATGGTTGTTTAACAGTGTACATCATGTTCACGTTGTGTGGCTGGCATGGTCACTGTTAGCTTCCCAAGTTATCGCTCTACAATCTGATTTTAATTCAGTTCTCCCTACTGAGAATGATTTCAAAAATAATTAAGTGTAGGAGCTAATAAAAGTCATGAGAAGCCAAATTCCTTTAATTCCAGTACTGTTCATTCTCACTTTTAATAATTCCCTAAATAGGAGATTGCTTACATAAGAGCGAATGAGAATAAATCCCTTTATAAAAAAAAATAGTAGAAAAAAATGTATTTTTCAGAGGCTGAGTATAGTGTGATTTTTTTTTTTTTTCACACTATACGATTTTTTTTCGTCATTTTTTCTTTGCTCTATTACCACTTTGGAGTTTTGTCTTTGTGCTTTTCTTGGAGAACAGTGGCTTTTATTATGCAGTTCTCCTTGTTCTGACTGGCAGCGATTTGAAGTTCTCAGAAATATAAAGATCTGTGGGCTATCCAGCTCTTTTATTTCTTCCAGAGGTGATAATATCCACTGCTGAAGTACAGCGTGCTCTGTCTTGATGCTGTTCTTATTCACCAGGACTCATCTGTATCTTCACGCTATTGTGTTTCCCCAGAACCTCTGGGAGGGGGTTTGTCTGCAGATGAAAGTCTCTGAGGGGGGAGATTTCACTTCACTCCAATATTTTTAGACATGCTTCTTCAACTCATCTATTGATGCCTGATGGGTTGGAGTGGGGTGGAATATATGGTCTCCCAGTGGCAGTCATTAGGTTTCCCTGATCTTCTGCAAGCAACCTGAACTGCTATTTGCCAAAAATAATCCCAAGTGCCAAGTCGAAATCTAACACTGAGTTAGGGTTAGTGCACTTAACTGAAAGAAAGCCTACAATAGGCTAAATGTGCCCTTCTAACAGTATTCCTCCTCTTCCCCACTCCAAAATTAATTTGCAGTTATTTTCTATAGTGGATGACACTTCTGTAGCACATAAAATAGCTTTGATGCTTGTATGCTAAGGTATTTTGCAAAATAATGAATTAAAGCACCTTTGTAGGTAGGAGTGAGATTTAGCAAACAAGTCATTGAAGTAACTTGTGACTGATGACACATCACAGCATAATTTCCCATGGATTCTGCGAAGCTAGGCAACAACTGGCCTCAACAAGAATCACATATTTTTACTTAATTACATTAATGCTTTATGGGTCCAAGGGATATTTTTCCAGCACTAAAATATTTATTAACTCTCAGATTCAGGCACACATGTATTTTTGGTGAAACTCTATTAGCATATGTAGAAATTCAGGCAAGTGTGCTACATGCAGCTCTGCACTGAGGACTGACATTCTGTACTAAACCATATTTTTCCTTCTGAATCTGACTATAAACAAATTTTCTGTTTTTCAGTGAAGAAAGAAGGATTCTTTTAGTATTTTTTTATTTTTATTAAACTATTTGTTTAATTTTACTTGACTAGGTTTATAATAGCGATGGCAATATAGCACAAAATCAGTTTCAAATGAAAAACAGTATTGAAATGAGACACGTGATTTTTTTCAATGTAAAAACAAGCCATTACAGGATTTTTTTTTTGGTGACTAAAGTCCTGTTTTGTAGAATATAAATTTGTTGAATTTATCTCCATAACCTGATTAAAAACAATCAACGACAAACATTCTTTTGAAAACTCCTTGACCAATGCCTGCTCAGCATGCCAAAACAGAAGCATATGCTCCTTTTGTTCAGAGCTTGGTTCTTAAATTTTAAGAAGGAAGAGATCCAGTGGGATCTATTAGGTTTTCTCATATTGGATAAACTCTTTTAAATCTGACCCTCATTTGTAGGAGCTGAGTGCCTAGAATTGTGGCTCTGAGCTAAGCTCCTTCAGGTTATAATTCTTGCTTCATCTTCTGTCACTTCATACAGAAACATCTGCTCCTTTTTGGCAAGTTTCCATGTAATTTTCCTTCATTTCATAAAAGAGAATTTGATAAGGTTCTCCAGATTTTTACATATTTCCATTTTCTTTTGGGGTTAAAACATTATTTAACTTCTGAAACCTTCTGTATGTTAGAAAATACTCCATACATAAACACATTTAATCATTTAATTGCTCTTGAAAATTGTTGTATCTTCTTTACTCCTTAATTTTTCCAGGCATATTACTCCAAAATCATCATTATTCTCCAGCTCCATTTTTGTGATATTGAAGCACAGTTTAGAGTTGTATATAGATGATTTGTATAGATGAACTGTTGGAGAGTGTCCAGAGGAGGGCTACGAAGATGGTGAAAGGCCTGGAGGGGAAGACGTACGAAGAACGGCTGAGGTCCCTGGGCCTGTTCAGCCTGGAGAAGAGGAGGCTGAGGGGAGACCTCATCACAGTCTACAACTTCCTCGTAAGGGGGTGTCGAGAGGCAGGAGACCTTTTCTCCATTAACACCAGTGACAGGACCCGCGGGAACGGGGTTAAGCTGAGGCAGGGGAAATTTAGGCTTGACATCAGGAGGGGGTTCTTCACAGAGAGGGTGGTTGCACACTGGAACAGGCTCCCCAGGGAAGTGGTCATTGCACCGAGCCTGTCTGAATTTAAGAAGAGATTGGACTGTGCACTTAGTCACATGGTCTGAACTTTTGGGTAGACCTGTGTGGTGTCAAGAGTTGGACTTGATGATCCCTAAGGGTCCCTTCCAACTCAGGATATTCTATGATTCTATGATTTCAGTTTCAAACCAATGTATCTCATTTAAAGGCAGTAGTCAGTAGAAACTTCTTTGTTCTGATTAATGGTGTGCAGATCTGGATTGGTGTCTTTATCTTGTCAATGTCCATGTGGAGATCACTGACAAGTGGTGTCCCTCGGGGGTCCATACTGGGACCAGTACTGTTTAATATCTTTGTTGGTGACGTGGACTATCAGCAGGTTTGTGGATGATGCCAAGATGAGTGGTGTAGTTAACGCTTCAGAGGGAAAGGGATGCCATCCAGAGGGACCTGGACAGGTATGAGAGGTGGGCCCTTGTGAACCTCATGAAGTTCAACAAGGCCAAGTATGAGGCCCTACACCTGGTTCAGGGTGATCCCAAACATCTGTACAGACTGGGTAACAAATCAACTGAAAACATCACTGCAGAAAAGGACTTAGGGTTACTGGTGGATAAAAAATCGGACGAGCCAACAGTGTGTGCTTGCAGCCCAGAAGGTCAAGTGCATTCTGGGCTGCATCAAAGAAGGATGGCAAACAGGCTGAGGACTTGATTGTCCATCTCTGTTCCGCCCTTGTGAGACCCCACCTGGGGTCTGCATCAAGGTCTGGGCCCCCAGCTTTATAGAGACATGGACCTGTTAGAGTGGGTCCAGAGGAGGGCCACAAAAATGAACAGAAGTCTGGAAGAGTTATCCTGTGAAGAAAGGCTGAGACAGCTAGGGTTGTTTAGCCTAGAGAAGAAAGGGGTTTGAGAGGACCTTATAGTGGCCTTCTAATACTTAGTAAGGGTCTACAGTAGAGCTGGAGAGGGACTCTTTATCAGGGATTGTAGTGACAGGAAAAGGGGTACTGGTTTTAAACTAACAGAAGGTAGGTTTAGATTAGATATAAGGAAGAAATTTCTCATTATGAGGGTAGTGAGTCACTGGCACAGGCTGCCCAGAGAAGCTGTGGATGCCCCCTCCCTGGAAGTGTTCAAGGCCAGGCTGGATGGGGCTTTGGGCAGCCTGGTCTGGTGGGAGGTGTCCCTGCCCATAGCAGGGGGTTGGAACTAGGTAGTCTTTAAGGTCTCTTCCAACTCAAATTGTATGATTTTATGATATACCTTATGCTGCTGCATGTGCAGACAACTTTTTCAGCATTTTGGTCTAGGTTCTAGTCACAAACACTAGTTGTGTATAGAATACAGAGCACAAAAGAATTCTTTGCCCCAAAGCATCCTGAATCGGACAGATGCATTTTCTAGGGGTGCAAAACATTAACCTAAGTAATGGCTCTGTGGTGGAGGCCGGCCGCCTCGGAGCCGGGGCAGCCGCAGCGCCCGACCCCGCGTTACGGGAGGATTGGGGCCGTGCCTCGCCAGGGGCGGCCCCGGAGAGCGGCGCGACCAGGCCGAGGCCGCCCGCTCTCGCGCGAGAGGCTGACAGGAGGGGGCGCTGCCAGAGCCACGGGGGCACAGGGTTCTGTCCCTCCTCCCTTCCGAGTCTGCCCTGTTTGCTGGCGGTCCCTGTGACCGCAGTTTTTATCATGGTCTCCCCCAGGCAGAGAGCTTGCCCCAAAAAGGCTGTGGCGACCCAAAGGGAGGGGCTGTCCAGAATCACAGAATTGTGGGGGTGGAAGGGACCTCAAGAGATCATCGGGTCCAACTCCCCTGCCAAAGCAGGTTCCCTAGAGCAGGCTGCCTAGGTAGGCGTCCAGATGGGCCTTGAGTATCTCAGAAGGAGACTCCACAACTTCCCTGGGCAGCCTGTTCCAGTGCTCCATCACCCTCACCGTGAAGGAAGTTCTTTCACATGTTGGTGTGGAACTTCCTGTGCTCCATTTTGTGGCCACTGCCCCTTTTCCTGTCAGCACGACCCCTTGAAAAGAGGTTGCCCAAATCCCTCTGTCTCCTACACTTAAGATACTTGTAATCATTAGTAAGATCCCCTTTCAGTCTTCTTTTCTCAAGGCTGAATGGACCCAGGTCTCTCAGCCTTTCTTCATAGGGAAAATGCTCCAGGCCCCGTATCATCTTTGTGGCCCTCCACTGGACTCTTTCGAGGAGATCCCTGTCTTTTTTGTGCTGGGGAGCCCAGAACTGTACATAGTACTCCAGCTGAGGCCTGACCAGGGCAGAGTAGAGGGGGAGGATCACCTCCCTTGACTGCTGGCCATGCTCCTTTTAATGCATGCCAGAATCCCATTAGCCCTCTTGGCCACGGGGACACAAAGTCAACCTGTCGTCCACCAGGACCCCAAGTTCCTTCTCCGCAGAGCTCCTCTCCAGGAGTTCGTCCCCCAGCCTGTACTCATACACAGGGTTATTCCTTTCCAGGTGCAGGACTCTAGACTTGCCCTTGTTAAACTTTGTTTGGTTTCTTGACTATGAAATTGTACAGTTTTCTATCCTTTGTGATGTCAGAAGGGTAACTAACAAAACTGTTGTCTTGAACTTCCTGAGGGCAGACTCCAACCTATTCAGGGCACTTGTTGCAGGGGTCCCTTGGGAGTCATTCCTGAAGAGCAAAGGAGCCCAGGAAGCCTTGACACTCCTCAAGAAGGAAATCCCGAAGGCACAGGAGCAGGCTGTTCCCAAGTCCCATAAGGCAAGCCGGAGAGGAAGAACACTGGTGTGGATGAACTGGGAACATTTGTTGAGACTCTGGGAGAAAAAGAGAGTGTACGTCTGCTGGAAGAAGAGACTGGCTACTTGGGACAACTACAAGGAAGTTGCTAAGAGATGCAGAGAGGAAGTTAGAAAGGCAAAAAGCTCAGCTTAAACTCAGATTGGCCACTGCAGTAAAAGAGAACAAGAAATTCTTTTACGAATATATTAACAGCAAGAGAAGAACCAAGGAAAATTTCCATCCTTTACTTGATGCAGCAGGGAATGTGATCACTGAGGATAAGGCTGAGGTTCTCAGTGCCTTCTTTACATCTGTCTTTAGTAGTCAGATCAGTTATCCTCAGGGCACTTTACTCCCTGACCTGACACCCCCTGTGATTCAGGTAGAGAATCACCCCCTGTGACCCATGAACAGTTAGAAACCTGCTCCTCCACCTGGAATGTCACAAGTCCGTGGGACCAGACAAACTCCACCCTTGGGTGCTGAGAGAGCTGGCAGAGGTAATTGCCAAGCCGCTTTCCACCACCTATCAGCATTCCCGGTTATCTGGAGAGGTCCCAGAGGTTTGGAGGCTTGCCAATGTGACTCCCATCTACAAGAAGGGCCATGAGGAGGACCTGGGGAACTACAGGCCTGTCAGCCCGAACTTGGTTCCAGGGAAAGTTATGGAGCAAATCATCTTGGGTGAAATCACCCAGCACTTGCATGGCATCCAGGGGATCAGGCCCAGCCAGCACGGGTTCACAAAATGCAGATTGTGCTTGTCCAACCTCATCTCCTTGTATGATTGTGTGACCAGACTGGTAGATGAGGGAAAGGCTGTTGATGTAGTCTACTTAGACTTCAGCAAAGCCTTTGAGACAGTCTCCTACAGTATTCTCCCGGGGAAACTGGCTGCCTGTGGCCTGGACAGGTACACTCTTCTCTGGATAAAGGACTGGCCAGAGGGCCATGTCCAGTGGGTAGTGGTTAGTGGAGTTAAGTCCAGCTGGTTGGTACTGGGGCCTATCTTGTTCAATATCTTTATTGATGACCTGGACGAGGGGATTGAGTGTACCCTCAGTAAGTTTGCAGACAACACCAAGGTGGGAGGTAGTGTTGATCTGAGGGTAGGGTGGCCCTTCAGAGGGATCTGGATAGGCTGGACTGCTGGGCTGAGGTGAATGGGATGAGGGTTAACAAGGCCAAGTGCTGGGTCCTGCACTTTGGCCACATCCCATGCAACGCTATAGGCTTGGGGCAGAGTGGCTAGAAGATTTTGAAAAGGAAAGGGACCTGGGAGTGTTGATGGATGCTTGGCTGAACGTGAGCCTGCAGTGTGCCCAGGTGGCCGAGATGGCCAATGGCACCCTATTAGAAATAGTGTAGCCAGTAGGAGCAGGGAGGTGATTGTCCCCCTGTACTTGGCTCTGGTGAGGCCGCACCTCGACTACTGTGTTCAGTTTTGGGCCTCTCACTACAGGAAGGACATTGAGGCCCTGGAGCATGTCCAGAGCTGGTCAACAGAACTGGTGAGGGGTCTGGAGCACAACTCTTATGGGGAGCAGCTGAGGGAGATGGGGTTGTTTAGTCTGGAGAAGAGGAGACTCAGGGGAGACCTCCCTGCACTCTACAACATCCTGAAGGGAAGTTGTGATGAGGAGGGGAGCGGTCTCTTCTCTCAGACAACTAATGATAAGACTCAGGGAAATGGCCGCAAGATGAGCCTGGGGAGATTTAGATTAGATACCAGGAAAAACTTTTTCTCTTAAAGAGTGGTCAGGCACTGGGATGGCCTGCCCAGGGAGGTGGTGGAGTCACCATCCCTTGCAGTGTTCAAGAAGCACCTGGACAAGGTGCTACAAGATCTGATTTAGTAGGGTAGTATTGGTGATAGGAGGATGGTTGGACTAGATGATCTTGTAGGTCCTTTCCAACCTTTTGTTTCTATGATTCTATGATTCTAATAAGCCTGAGTTTTCAAGATACCAAATATTATAAAAACTTCTGCACGATAAATACACTAAGTAGGAATTTAAATCCGGAAAGGTCACTTGATTTAAACAATTAAAACAATTTTATCCAATGCAAATTCTAAATTAAAACAGAAGGCATTTGTAAGGAGACTGAAGCTGTCCTAATTTCCACTGTATTATCCAACTATGTAATCTCTAACTATGTAACTAAAAATGTAGAAGTGTACTTTCAGGCAATTCTTGATTTTTTTATTATTTTTATTTTTGGTGTTTTGCCCATTCAGACTGTCTGTTTATTGGTTTATGGTGTAGTCTGCAACCTCAACAAATTGAGAATGATACTCAGATTTAAATGAATACCCTTCACTGGTTTTAAGGGGTAATGCTCCTAGGATTTGAAGACTTGTGCTATGCATATTAAGGAAATTAATATTTTGGTCTTGGTGTGTTATTACAATTGAAAGTGTTTCTAGATTACAGCTGAAGGCACACATGATACTTGAAACCTGCAGTTAGAGACCCCTTGTGATCCACTGGAATTTTATTTTCGATGAAAAAATAAAACAATGCCACCACAATCAAAATCCTACTATTTATAGATAGTAAAACAGTCTCATTGAGAGGAGAAAATACTACCTTTACTCCTTAATCCTGCCATAGCCTGATCATTTGCTTCCCTTGGTGTCTCAAGAAGCATGCACAGCTTTTTGAGATTTCAGCTGGGATCGGTTAGTTTTCAGAGGCTGCCTTTATACCTGTTGCCTGGATAAATTGCTATTGAATTATAAAGAAGACAGACATTGCTGCAGTATATCTGCCAGGAGATGTAATTTTCTGGCAGGACTTTCTGCCTGTCCGCTAACTCTATATGGTAGTGTGCTTTGATACTTGTCAAAGATGTATGGTTGATCATAGTTCAGGGGCAACATCAAAAGGCTACTTCAGTCAGGATGAGACATTGTTCTCTGGGAGGGAATTTTCATAAACATATTGCTCTAAGCTATGTGAGCCTCATATCTGTTTTCCTATGGCCCCCCAGTCTCTCCCTCGGCTGCTATTAAAACATACAGGCCGTATGTATCCAGACATGTTCAAGGGAATGAATCTCGGGTAAAGGGATAAATGTTTCCATGGCAATACATTCAGGATGCAGGGAGTAGGAGCAAAGATTGGTCTTATTGTTACTGTCACATCAAGTGCTATCAAGTCAGATTCAGTGTTTTGTATAGTAATTGAAAAAGTCAATTAAACCAGCAGAAACCTTTATTCACATGCCAAGGCTAATCAAAAGACTGCTATTTAAGTCATCACTTAATGAACGCTTGCATCATAGACCCATTGCCGGTTGATCTTATTTATTTGCTAACGGCTTTTTTAGGAATTCCTTGAAGGAAAAGATAAAAGTGTTTAATCACTGCTACCCTTAATTTTCTTATCAAATAAAATGGTATTCTGTCATAGGATCTAGCAACGACCACACTGGAGACCTTCACATACTTCAGTACCAAAGGTGAAGAGGGATTCTCTCCTGAAATTTAAAGTAGAAAAAAAAAACAAAAAACCTAGTCAAGAAAGAAAGTGGAAAAGAATCTTTGACGAGTACGATGCCTTTAGCTTGATTTATATTTACATGAAAAATATTGTTTTGGAGAGGGTCCAGGAGTTATTATTTATCCCAGTGCCTTTTCTGTGCTAGTAGCTAGTATTGGATGCTTATGGCAATAATGTAAGTACTAACAAGTGCAGTCTCGTATTTGTTTGCAGTTTACACATTCAGTCTGAAGTGCCAGAACTTCATAGAGTTATACATGCTCTTTTAATAGACCTTGACAGACTTCCATTAATTTATCTGATCAGTTTTTAAGCTTACATATTTTTTACATAAATCCATGCTTTATAATTTATCCCTTTATGCTTCCATCATCTTATGGCAATGAATTCCATGATATAATTATGTCTTTTCTGAAAAAAAATCCTACCTACTGAAGTCAGGATACAGTGTTGGCATAAATGCAAGTGGTTGTAAATTCACATGAGTATATTTAGGTTAGAAATAAGAATAACAGTCAGACTGTCAGGGGCAAAAAGTCAAACTGGTCCAAAGAAGGAACATGAAAAGATCATCAGAACAGTTATAAAAACACATTTGTAGGTGACCAAACTTAATCACCCAAGTACTTTCTTACTGTGAGATCCTCTTTTTCTTTAACTTTTAAATCACTGATGGTACATCTTTCTTCCTGCAAAGCATGAAAAATTAGGGAGCACAGCTCCTGTCAACATTAATTACAGTTGTTATGAAGTCAGAAGACTGTTGGGAAAAAGGCTCTTAAAAAGCATTTGTAACTTGTAAAACAAGGACTGATCTATTGTTGCCACTATGAGCCTCAAATTTCAGAAGGCACCATAAATCTTATGACTTGTGGAGCCCTGTTCTATACAAAACATCATTTTGGCACCCTGGAAAATCACCATGCCTTTCAGTCTTCAGCTGTGGGCACCAGAATGGAGTCATAAATTATCTTCAGGCATTTTTATTTCCTGCCTCATCAGGATGAGTCCTCTGCTGTATTTAGCCTTTCGATTGCCTAATTTGTAAACACTTTTCATGAACTCTGTAATTAATTGGCAGGCAAGATTACACACTGGCTGGAAGTAATTGTAGATTGCTCTTAATTGTAAGAGCATACTTTTGGTGGCTCGTTTAAAATACATATGCAGATTAAAGACAAATATAAACAGTAATTAAGGTCTGAATGCAAACAGTGTGCTGGTTTGGAAGGTGTGCCATCAGAGTTCATCCTGTTTTCCTGAGCCTCCTTACTCCCTGCCTGCCTTCAGGCTGGGCTACAGCAGCATGGCTGCTGCACCCAAGCACAGGCTCAGAGCACCAAGGAGGGAGAGGAAGGGGAGACTTAAGAACAAGGTAACCCACACGCTAAGGGCATTCCCCACCTGACAGCTACCCAGTCAAGTTGCACCTCTCACAGAACAGTCCGTCTCCTCTTATCGCCAGCTGAAATAAATCAAATGCTGGAATGAGTCAGCAGAGTTAAGTTAATGCTTCTTTGCAGGTTTGCAGCAACTGTTCATCTGTCTGGGTGCGCAAAGGCACCCAGCCTCCTTGTCAGGAAGATGGATTATTATGTAGATATAATGAGATTCTGACTTAAACTTGTATAAATGAAATCAGAATTGGTCTCTCTAAAGTTGGCTGGTTGAAACTGTCGCTTTTTATGTTCTATTACTTTACATGTTTTCCTGCTGCGTTTCCTGTGTTAGATAGGTGATTATATTAGGCTAGGAATTGGAGGATTTTTACATCTTCTTAGTCGAGCAAGCAGGCCTAAGACTGAAACTATAAATCTGACATGCTGATGCTAGTCAAACAATTGACTATGGAAAATGTAATTTTCCTGTACAAATATGAATATTGCACAGGTACCTTCAGAGATAGGTCTGAATATTTGATTCTTGCTGCTGGAGCCATTATTATTTTAGCAGGCTGCAGATGCTTATGCTGAAGCAGTCTGATTTTTGATGTTTTGCCCATTCAGACTGTTTATTTATTGGTTTATGGAGTTGTCTGCAACCTCAACAAATTGCTTTGATTAAAAATCCTAGATAGCTTCTTTCTATTTAAAAATCTTAATAGGGCTAAAAATGATTCATGCTGTGCATTAAATTCAGGATTTCTGCAAGCATGCAAGCATGGACACAGTGCTGTAGTCGTTTCTTTTTTTTTGGTCATAATTCTTTTTTTTTTTTTTTTTTTTTTGTAAGTTTGGTTCCCCCTGGAATTGCTTATATAAATGATTGAAATATTATCTAAGTAATCATAGTTTAAATATTTAAATGATACCTACTTGAGTCAAATCATCTTGTCAATACATTGAAAGATATTTCTGTGCAAGCTCAGCAAAAATGAGCATCAGGATATTCTGGTTATTGTGTGTGATATTTGATGCAGATAAATTGGTAGATTTTTGGCTTAATTCTTTCTATAAAATTCCTTACATGTTCTCTATTCTGTTTGAATCAAAGCTTGCATTGATTTTTTATGATTTACTTTCTTTATTTGTTAAGAATGAGAATCAAAATCAGAACTCTGGAAAAACTGGGAAAACTTTCTGGAAAAATATTGCAAGAGTACATACATTGGGTAAAATTTCCCAACTTGTTCGACGTAAATAAAAGCTTTATTTTTGATTTCTGTGAGATAATAGGTGCTATGTAAGGAGAATGTATTTTCAAGGTTCTTGCAGTTTTTATGTTCTGGTAGAAGAGAAGGGATGAAGGAATATTAATTGTTTCTGCAACTTAATGAACAAAAAGTATGTGTTCGGACTAGAAAAGAAAGCAGGACACCCAAATAAAAACAGGGAGCTATGCCTGGCGTTATGTATATGATGATAAATTCTGCAAAAAGAAAGTAATTTGAAGAGTCTTTGAAGTAACTTTCTCTCCACTATCAACACTGAAATGAATTCTGGTTTCAAACAAAGAGAGGAAAAATGTAGCTCTTCACTTCCAATTCGGTGGAAATTTTAAAATTGATCAGAATTATTTGGATTACTGCAGTACAGTAGTCTGTTTATTGGAGTCGTAAAATTTGAAAATATGTATTTTTTCCTATTTTTTTTTCCTAACTCTTACTTTCCCATGAAAATTTTATTGCCAGGCAGAAGTTGCATATCTGTATACCAATGGATATTTTTATAGAGTTGTGCTTGTATTAAAAACTGCTTTAATTACAGAAGAAGTATTCTGATTTTATCAAATCAGGAAGGATGTAGTTAGGCTGGAGACAGGTTGAAAAGAAGAAAACTTTACAGCATGTTGAACCCAAAATATGAATTCCATAAACCAACTTTTTTTTTCCTATTTTTTCTTTTTATTTATTTATTTATTTATTTATTTATTTATTATTTTTAACAGGAAGATATATGTTTTGTGGATTACCACTTTTTCCCCCGCTCATGTAATGTTTTATATATAAAATGACTTCATAAGTAATTAACTGACCAAACCATACTGAGATCAAACAATTAGAAACCAGATGTATTAAAGAACATGAGTTGCATTTAAATGGCAGCACTTCAACAGTTTTGGTAGAGTAGTTGCTTGTATATATGTCGTTTGTGCTTGAAAACATGTTAGAATACAAAAAATGTGTGATATCACCTTGTCTACAGCTACCCTGTTGCTGTGGAGCCTTAATAGCAAAGTGAATTTTTAGATTTGTATTTGATTTTGGGCCACTGTTACTAGATTGTAAAAAATTACAACTCGTTCCATTAAAAACTTGGATTGCCATCAACAAGGTGCTCATTAAAAACTGTTTTGTTAGGAAATTTAATAAGAAGACATTTGAAAATCTATAGTGGTGTTTAGATACAAAATATGAGGACTGAAAGATAAATTGCCTGAGTTACTTGTTCACTGGACTAAATGTAGTAATTGACTATTTTTTAATTGGCTCTTGCCCTGTCTTTTGCTCAGATATAAAGAGCTTGATTCTAATCACATTTATGGATGTTTTGTCAGTTAGAGTATAATTTTACGGCACCTGTCACATTGGAAAATTGAGTAAAATATATTTTACTCAAACACATTTTCTCTCTGGACTGGCTGTGAAATACTTGTTGTGAGTACTCCTTTGAGTATATTATATCTGAAATTCAAAACCCAGGTTATTTGCATGAACTGGACTACTTCATTTCTCTGATCTTATTGCCACAACTCTTTAAATTTAGTAGTGGTGTACGGATGTATTTATTTACAAATATCCAGGACTCAAAATACATGTACGTATGGTACTCAATGGAGTTTGAAACTAAGATGTCATTTGAGTGAAGTCACATGAGTAAGGCAAGGCTCGAACAGGCTTCGTTCGAATCCTGGAATGCAAAAGCTTTCAACAAAAATGCACATACACCAATCCAATAGCTTTTAGGTAACTTTTCATTACCACAGTCCTTCTCACCTCCTTGTTCCCCAGTTTCTGAAGGAAGGAAACCTACATTGTAAAGGTCTGTGTATGTCAAATACTGTACCTGTCTTATTCAAAGTGCTTTATTTGAAGCATCTGATTTTTTCTACATGCAAGTGTCATAGCTCTAGTGGCTTTATGTGTTATCCTTACAGGCTGCACAGAGACAGAGGGCTGCTTTTCCTACACAGGATGTCTAATGCTGCACCATTTGCTGGAGACTCGTATTTATCTCTTGATATATTTGCTTTCCAAATGCAGAAATAACTTGTAGCTGCACGCATTGGTTTGGTTTGAAATGATGTTCAGTAAGTAGCGATATTAATGGATAGGAATACTTCTGCAAGTTCGCTAAGATGACAATATTGGGCATTAGTGTGCAAGTTAGGATGCCTGGACCCTATTTGCAGGTCTGTCACTCACCAGCACTGGGGAATTGAGAATGTTACTTATTGCCAATTTTTTTTTTCATTCTTCTCCCTTTTCTCATTATTTTGCTATCCAGCCAGAGATCTCTGTGTTACATTTGGGCAGTCTTAAATTCTCTGGCATCTTGTCCCCTGAGTCATGAGGTGCAAATAATGGTCCTTGCTCTTGTTTGAAGATGCTTTAGCATTCAGAATTAGCCAGATTCCTTTCTAATACTATTTCATTTTTAGTTTTTGGTAATGCACAAAATACTCTATCAAGGTTGAGAATTTTTGCAGAAATAGGTAAGACACTAATAAGATTTTGGATTCCAAACCTGCTTGTCTGCAGGAAATGAACAACATTCTTGGCTTACTCAGACCATTTGCGTCAATAAGAAATTAAACAATCCATCAGCAGTGAAGTTGGCACAAGACTGTCCCAGTTCCAAAAGAGTGTTCCAACACTTTATTTTAACAGTATAAAAGAGCTATCTTATTCCTACTTGTGTACTACACAGGCATATAATTTAGTACACTCACTTCTGAGAAGCTCAAAGTAGATGTTTTGTTTTATTTTATTTTATTGATTTTTTGTCTTTTGTAAATTATAGAAAAGCAATATTGCTTCCCACAATTATAAATTATTTGAAAATTTCAAGTTTTCATTTGTAGTGCTGGGAGAGGGGAATTTAATCTCATGATTTAACTTTGAAGTCTCTGTTTTTCTCTTGAGGTTGCATTAGCGCTGCTAGTATTTTCAAAATTCGCAGAACGTATTTTGACAGCTTCAGAGATTCTGACAAATTTTTTCTTGGACTGCCCAGCACACCATGATCTGCACACCATAGATGTCAGTCTCACTCTCCTCCCATTTCAAAGTTAGAAGTAAAACCGATGGCATGCAAATTACAGACCGTTTGAAAATGTTTCTGTATACATCACTTCTCTGATCAATGTTCATATAAAATGAAAGCCAGAAAATACATGAGCTTAATTTAGAGGATTACATGGCTTTCATGGAATAATTTGTTACGTGGATTTCATTCTCTGTCCTATGATTTTCTTTTTTCCTCCTTCCCCTCTGACCAGGGGCTGCAAACAGCTTTCTCTTAGTCTTGATTGCAGTTCAAAATGCCAGGCTGATTATGTTTTTCATTTTAAAGAAAGAGCTGAAATGAATGGTGATTATGGGTCAGATCCACATATTCTGGAAAGCTGAAGTTCATAAAAATAGGGTTAACCTATGACTGCTGTTTCAAATTATTGTGATGACTGACTATATCTGATAGATCAGCCTGCTCCTGGATCAGGTGAGCAGATGTCTAGTTACAGCCAGTTACCTACAGCATCTTGAGTTAAAAAGTTCATTGGATAGAGGGCAAGAGGAAAACAGAAGAATGTAGCTTAAGCAAGTTCATTGTCATTAAGATCATAAACATTTTTTAGGGAAAGGCTATCATTTTTGTAAATACTTCACTGTTTTTAAAATATTAGCACTGGAAATCAGCCCTATCACTGGAGATCACTGAAAAACAAAAATGATTAACCCTAAAAAGCTGCACATTTAAAAAAATGTAGTAATCATTACTGTGACACTGAATACTGTCTACCTATAGAGACCCCATTCAAAATTGCAATTAGTCAAACCTTTTTGTCATCAGTCTTTGTTTCTGAAGCTATTTTTATAACCAGAAGGATTAAATCAGAATAAAATATAGTTATTAAAAAAAAAAAAAAGAAAAAAAGCTGGGAATCCAAAACACAGAATATTATTTTGGCAATGTTTGTTGGCAGAACTGTCAACAGCTCTTCCCAATCCTTTTCTAGGCTACTGATATTTAAATTTTTTTTTTGCTGACTGATTCTGCTAGTGACCAAAAAAATTTATTAAGTTTTTCAAAGAAGACTTAGTTTCTTATGCACACGTTTAGGGCTTCTAGCAAATGGACAAACAAGAATGCAGTTCAGCCCTTTCCACAGAACTCTGATGTTATCATGGTACTGGGAAATGTTTTGGGTTAAAATCAAAATAAACTGAAAATGCTCACTGTGTTAGATTCTCTTTCCTGAATTATCCGGAACATTGAATGTGTATTTCCTGGACAGCAGATGATTAGCTGTGGATGGTGCTTGAACTCTCAGAAGCAACTTTACTATTTCTTCCCATTTCCATTTTGAGTTGCACCTTTAAACTGTAAAAACAAGGGATTTAGGCATTTTTCTTGTGTATATTAAGGTAGGTGAAATACAACAAACATGCAGCCACATCCTTCAGCTGCTCCTGCCCGGGACTGTGCCTATGTGTCTGCTGGAGCCCAGCCTGGTGCCCAGGGCCCTGGGGTCTGGTTTGGGAACACACATCGCACCAGCCCCAGTGTTTGGGAGGTCTGCTCTTGTGATACTCTCCCGCCTGAGAAGTCCTCCATTAGTCAACCCTGCTCATTCTCGTCTGCGCTCATAAATTAGTGTGAGTGACTTGGTTCCCATCACTGCCTCCCATTCTTCTTATCCCTGCTGCCTCGGAAAAGGTCCTTGACCAGATACACTTGCAGGAACATCCACTGTCCTTCTACATACCCTTCCAGCATATAATGTATTTCTTGTGATGAAGTCGATACCTTAGGATGAAGTCTTACCTGGTAGATGCTCTACAGATGGTATAGAATGCATGGGTGTGATTTTTGCCGTACTGCTTTCATTGATCCCTGCAAAAGTTACCTGTTATCACCATCAGATGCCATGTGAACTGCTCTCAACTCCAAACCACTTTTCTTTTGTACTTTTAAAACATCTCAATTCCAGGCTTTTCTTATTCAAGAATGGGCAACCTGTCCTCTTAATCAATGTGATTACCTTCACCATTCCCATGTAGGAAATTTCTACTGAGGTGCATTTCTGAAATTGAATTTGAAAGATAGCGACACCCCCTTTTTTTAGTGGTTTGACCTTATCACAGCTTTCAATTTAATGAAAACCCAATTAATTTTAATCTACATAGGCCTATACTCCCACGTAATAGATCACTCACATTCCAGAGCACATTGTAGAGTTAACATTAATGAAAGTATACTTTAAGTGTGTATGTAGGGAAGCAATCAATTGAATCTCTTTTGACTTGAGGTTTTCCATTTCTTGTGCTATGGTGCTGAATTCAAATATCCAGACTTTCTTCTTCCTACTGGGCAAAAGGAAGGAATGAAATCAGGCTTTCTACATAGAATACAGATTGATAAACCAATGACATGGTGGTATAAAATAAATTGCCTATAATTCATGGAATTTTTAGTTATTCCTTGCTTCCATTCTCCTTCCTTCTTTGTTTTAAAATAAAGAGGCTAAGACAGGATGCTATTCAGATCCTCATCTGACGTTCACACAAACCAGAAAGGGTCTTTCCAGTGGACTCTGTATTATACATGCAAATACCTGCAGCACAAATTTGACTAAGATATATGGTACAGAATATACATGTACAAAATACATGTGAAAGACTGCTTTTGAACTTTGTAGCAAAAGTACCAAGTTCAGTAGGGCCAGGCTTTCAACACAGATTTTTGTTATATTTAACACTTTCACTATCCTTCCTGTCAAAAAAAATTGCTGTGTTAAAATCACATTTTTGATAAAATATTAAGGTTAACAATACATTGAATAAATTTTATTTTATTTATTTATTTGTTCTTCTTGTCATGAAAGGGAGAGAATTCAGTTCTTGATCACTAATTATTATTTCTAAGGCAACTCCAGATTTTTCTTTATTTAATTGCCAGACTGTATTTTTGAACTAATAAGACCCATGTGTGATGTGAACACACCTCTAAGAAGCTTTTGTTATTTAAGGATTTGTGTTTCTCTTCTGATTGGAGAGATCTGTAGCTGACAGCAAAGTTAGAAAGAAGTTCATTGGTGGATTTCTCTACTTAGTAGTAACTGGAATCAGTGAAGTTTATGTTGACTTGAAGTTGTTTGCTTTGTATCTTGAATATCCAAATGCATCTTCCCATATAGAGATTTTGGTAGTGAGCAATATGTTCAGTACTGAAATTTCCTAGAAACTTGCTCCTCCCAGCACCTTATAAAATAATTGAAAGACAAAAGATTTAAAGTCTTATCTATGACTACCAATTTACCGTTCAGTATCTAGTTGGTGTATATGAGTATAAATAGTGTATTGCATGATGATAAACTGAATGGAGTATTGTATGACAATGAACTGTCTCTATTCTAATGTTATTCTTCATGTCCTGTTTTTGTGTTTCTGTTTCTATAGGGTGATTTCTTTCTTCTTTATATCTTGTTTAAAGTTTGTCTTTATTGTAAGTTCATATTTTTACATCCTCGTGTTTTGTGTAAAATGAAAGAAAAAAGTAAAAGGCTGCAGTTAGGCAACATTTTTTTTTTTTTAAGTTTCCCTCTTTTCTAATGATATTAGAGCTATCCATTTAATTGTCTGCTATTCATTTTCATTCTCCGTATCTGTACTCTCATGCAGCATATAAAGATTTTCATCACAATCCTCTCTTTTAGATTGATGATTTTAGGAAACTATCTAGTCTTCTCATCTTCTATTTTAATCTGTGTAGAAAGACATTTTGACATCAGTCTTTTCAGTCTTTTTCACACTCTTTTCCTAAGTGTGGAAAATTAGAACAATGTTTCATAACTATCTGAATTTCTTCAAATTTGAAGTTAAGCACTAGTTTTCCTCAACAAGTGATGTGGTTCGAAATGAAGGAGGGAAAGACTGGACAGAGGTTTCTGGAAAGGATATACTTTTTTCGTTTCACTTGGCATTCATTGTAGATAACCACTGAAATTAAGTTTTATGCACTAGTGATATTGCTTGACTTGTATTATGAATGGGTGTGATAAACTGTGTAACTTGAACTGTAGCTATGAGCATCAGTAAAAATACAAGGATAGATGGAAGACATAGCAAAATTAAAGGTTTGGCAATAAACAGGCATGGGGGGAGTAGATAGGATTTGAAATCTGAGGCATAGGATAGCAAAAAGACCCCTTTTTTCTCTGAATTCTCCTTAAAGTGCATGCAAGGCATCCTTTTGTCTGTGATGTACACTTGCAGTGGAGAATTAATCATACTGGGCCAAGAAGCTGTGCTGATGGAGGAGAATCTAGAGCTAATTATATCCATGGAAACTGATCTTAGACACCACAGATCTGACAGCTGCTGCAGAATCTTTCTGCTTAAAAAAAAAAAAAGAAAGAAAAGAAGGGAGGGTGGGCAGGGTGTCTTATACTGCATGTTGCTCATGTTGCTGTTAAATATAAAAATTCAGACCTCAACATTAGGCATTAGGTTTTAAATTAGCTTTGGAATAGATAAGTAGTTAGTATGAAACAATCGAATTAGTGATGTGAATGAGAAGTCTCTTGCAGTTCAGTATGGTATATTTAAGGTAATTTGTATGGTCTATTTTGTTCCTTTTTTTTTTTTTTTTTTTTTTTTTTTTTTTAACAGTTGTAGTGTTCAAGATGGGGGAAAGAAATAAAAAGGGGGGGGGGACTGCAAGATTTACATTGATCTAATTCACTACTTGGACCCAATTTAAAGTGATGAACAAAATTAATGACATTTGTCTTTCAGGTTTTAGATGAAAAGCTTGTAGCAGCTATTATCTGGATATGTAATTCATCTTTTAAACTGAGAGAAGTCAGGCGAGATTCTGAAAGGTTGCAAATTCCCCATCCCACAAAAATAAAACCAAGCAAACAAATATAAAATAAAACAACAACAAACCACAACCTTACTCAATGAGAGCCTTTATTTCCTTCAGCTGCATCTTAACCACTTCCCTCCCTCCTCAGCTTCCTTTCCTCTCCTCCCATTCCCCCCAGGCATTTTCCTTTGAGCATGAAAATGTTGGAAGTGGTGCAGGCTCTTTCTCAAACATGTTTCACAGCTCTTTCTCTCCATTTGGCACAAGTGATCAAAACTGGTAGGTCTCATTTTTCTGAGTACTTTGTAAAGATTTCTTCTGGATTAAACTGAGTTGTGACTGATGCAAATTGAAGGACAGTGTTTTTCCTGCACTCTTGTCACACCCAGAAGTGTCCCTACAGGTGCAACTCCATTGCTAAATGAAAGAAGGCAGACAGTAGTTCTTGGTTTCAGGGCTGAGCGGTGTTGACAGGCTTAGGATAATGCAGCTTAGAGCATTCTTCCTGGATAGCAAACTCTAGAGACCTCTTTGGTGCATTTTAAAACATATCTAAAATTGAACTAACAATGAAACAATGCAAATAGGCAAAGGTCTGGTACTCAAATTTGCTCTGTGTCTGCCTTTTTATTTAGCGCTACAGACATGCCTTAAGAGTTCACAAGCCCCTGTTATGGTGTGTATGGCCAACAGACCCTAAAGGGGATCCCATGCTTCCATTATACCATAGCCTGAATAGCAGGAAGAAATGGACTTGTCTTTTGTCTGAGATTAAAACACCAAGGGGAACTGTTAATGAGCTCTGCAGGGATAAATGATGCTATTTCCAAAAGAGTAGTTTAATAATATCTGCACTAGAATTGAGTATTTTGAAATGTTTGGAAATGTCCATTTTCTCAAGGATCGAAAACTATTTATTCAAAAAGTTTGTTGAGTGAAACCAAACCTCTCACTGATGGTGGTGGTGATGATGATAGCTGTGCAGGAATCTCTGCGCATCACCACTCATCTGTGAGCAGCCTGCGCTGTGACTCACTGCTGCCCGAGATGATGGGCTGTTGAAAATTGCTTGGAAAATAGATGAAATGGTGTCTTTGATGTTCATTGATGTGTCCTATGTATGCAGTCTAGCCAAACCACCATGATTAAAATGGCCTTATAACCCAGGCACCACGAGGCACGTTAAACAGTTTCATTCTTCACAGAAAGCAGAATTTTGGGGATTGTTAGATCCCAGACAAGGGAACATTTGGTACAGTGCACAATTTGTATTAACTGTGTTACCATCTAAGTCTTTGTGAGTCATTCTATTCATCCCCAATGACTCAGCAGCGTATTTTTGAGATTTTCTTCTTTAAATTATAAATAAAGTTTATAAATATTAATATACTGAAAAGAAGGTTAAGAAGTAACTACTGATGCCTAAACTCTCTTGTGCGAGGGAAAGCTACCTGACTCTGGAAATTTCTTTATGAAACAAAGACCTACAAAGATCAGCCAGATGAGAAAAAAAAAAAAAAACAGAAAAGTGTATACAGTTCCCTGGGCAAAATCCTGAAATGGAACTGGATACTTTTGGACAGATACACGTACCAGTTCATGTGTGAATTATTTTGAGTCAACATGGAAACAAGTGGTGACTTTCTATGGTTGTTGGTGTTCTGCAGCTCAGCTAGATCATTTTGGTTCCTTCTATCTTTAGAATCTAGAAGGAGAAGCTTGTCCTCATGAAGCCAATGAGAGAATTATTGACAGTCTCAGTATAGCTGGGAATGTGCCACATGAGTGGGTGATAACATATATGTGACTAGTGCATAAATGTACTATTTTGATGGGAAACAGTTTTTGTTGCATGCTGGAACTTTAAGATTTTTAACATTCACCATTTTTTCCCTAGAAAGCTTTGTAAATGTTTCTGTTGCATTTACTTCCTGAGAAAACTTAGTGACTTGGTTGTTTTTGTCAAAAGACAGAACGTTGCATTAACTAGCTGTGCTGGTTTGGAGAACATTTTGCATAAGGAAGTCTTCTCTATAATGCTGAGTTCCAGAGGTAAAGAGAGAAATTGCAGGAGAGAAAAACCTGTGTGTATACTTGCAGGAGGAAGTGAAATATAATACTAAATAGGAAACACAAACTACTACAAACGTGACACCCCTTAAAATGTTGTTTTTACAGTTTGCTGGAGAGTGTTGATGTAGAGAATTTGAGTGTCAGAAACAGTGTTTGAAAGAACATCTCTTGCAAGTGTTGTCTTTGATCATTGTGAAGCTTTATATGTGTTTGGACTGCAGTATGTTAGCATGACTCTTTATGGTTTGTAGATCCTACTTGAATCAGAAACCTCTTCAGGAGACAGATCTGATGTGTCTGAGGGGGAAAAGTTGAAGGATCTTAACAGCAGTATTTATTATTGAGCTCACTGAAGCTAGCATTTTATAAATTGTTTTATAGCTAATTTTGAATGTCTTTTGGAAAAATATAGCTGGATTTTATTTTTAGTTCCTTCTCTAGACCTCAAGGGTGTCTGAGTAGTGAGAAGATGGAAATCTATGGAAAAATGTGTAGAGGCTATAGATAGGATGAATGCCTTCCAAGGGAAAGAGAAAAGAAAAAAAACAAGCAGAGAGAGGCTTTGGAAGAGCTCTCGGTATGATTAAGAGATGTCTTGTGCTGTTGTTATATGTACCTTATGTACCTTTTGGTGTTCTGTTTTACAAACTGAAGTCATCGTGCTGTGTATGTGTAAGCAGCCACATTTGCCTTTACCAATTTCATGCCATCACAGTACTTCAAACACACGCTAAATGGAGTGAGAATTTGCTGGCTGAAGGTTGATAAAATTGCAACTTTTTTGAGGATTATTGTTTCTTCATAAATTTACCTCACAGCTGCCTCCCTACACCCCTGGCAGGGATGGAGGAACAGCCTGCTACCATGTAAAATGTAGATTAAAGTCAGCAACATTCAGAAAAGAATTGGGACTATCCAATAACCAGCTTCAGCTGCAGTGATACCTGCCACTCTCTTCACCATAATTTATTGATTCCTCAGCACTTTGGCAAAGCAATTACTTGGAGAGAGCAGTTTACAAATGAAAGAATGAGTTTCTGGGCTAACGGAGTCATTGTGGCAAAACGTGAGCAACTAGGCTTCAAGTTGCTAGGGGTGGTTATTGCCTGTTTTTTTAATTTGTTACACCTATTTTACTCCCAATTAAACAGCTCATGGACTGGTTTGTATGTGGGCATGGTCACATTAAACAGTGAGACTTAGCTCTACGAGTCACCAAGGTTTCCATGTTATTTATGGTCTAGCAAAAAGAGGTGTTAAAGCATAGGACTGACTTTAGTTTATCTTATTTCTGCAGATCAGGTGTGTGGTTGATAGTATGGTGTCAACACCTCCTTTCACAATTTTGTCATCCATAAACTTTTGTAGCAGATCAACTTTACCCAGGTCTTTGCAGTGGCTTTTGAGTTATCAGGGTTGAAGGGATAATTGCTACATCAAAGAGATCCTGGAAGATGCCCAGTATTCTCCTAATGTGGCATTTTGATGTAAGGGACATATCAGTCACCAGCCCAGCAGTGAGGGGAGAAGGCATTTGTTGGGCTTGTCCTGCCTAAGGAGGCAATTATATTGGATGATGACTTTCATGATATTTTTTTGGCAGAAAAAAATAATAAAAAAATTATATCTTCATACGAGAAAAGTTTGAAATTTTGTGAGAGGATAAATATTTATCTGATCACGGAGGGAGCTGTGGCCAATCTAGTATTTTCTCATCCAGCTGACTATATGCTAACTAAAATGCTCCATTGCAATGACCTGTGCTCTTGGTGGCTGATGAGGACAGCTGGTAGTTGGTTGCAGTTGGGTATGAGCAGAGAAGACTGACAATACTTCCTAGGTAGCACTGAATAACCAGGATTTGATGGAGTATCCTGGCATGGCCAGGAAGATGGTGCTCTGTTGTGGGGTATCGGGGTGGGAACTGGCATCAGCCTGGCATCAAATAGCAATTAATTAATTAATAGTTATGTCTTGTAGGCACTTATTCTATAGAGGGGTCTGATGACCTAACAGTTCAAACATTTGAGGAGGTGCCTCCTTATATGACTTGTGAGAATGTTTACAGGGGGACAGAGGGGTCCTAGCAGAAGGCTTGATTGGGCCTGAGGTAGGATGGGAGGAATGACAACAGTTCAAACAGCTGGAAATTATAAAAGAGGAATAATTGCCACCTTCTGCATGGTATATTTATTGCCAGGTGGTTCCCAAAGGAGTTATTAACATTACAGTCTCATTAGGGAATGTCCCTTACATCTTCTCTGTCTTACAGGGTGGACAAGATAGCAGGTTAAGTTTGTGCTGTAGGGCTGTGAAGAGACTGAAAAATAATTCATCCATTTCATGAATTGTTCAGAGCTAAAGCCAATGATCAAGAATTGCAATGTTAACATAGCAGATGGCATGACTTCTTAAAAGCCCGTTTGACACATTTTTGGCACAACTACATTTCTAGCTGAGAAATTTTTGAAGCTCTGGAAGCGTTAGAGCTGTCAGATGGATTAAATCGCTGTTTAATATTTTTTTATAGAATAGAGCTTTATCATAGAGATGCCTTTCCCTCCCTCTGCTTAATGATAAGCGATTTGTGTTTCTATAATAGTTTGCTCATATTCCATGCAGTTTCAAAATATTCATCAATGAGTTTTGGTTGAAAATTAGGTGATGTGCTCTGTCTTTTAACTTAACCTCTATATTAGGAAAAACTTCTTTACCAAAAAGGTTGCTAGGCATTGGATGGTCTGCCCAGGGAAGTGGTTGAGTCACCATCCCTGGAGGACTTTAAAAGACATTTAGAGTTTAGTGATACGGTTTAGTGGAGGACTTGTTAGTGTTAGGTCAGGGGTTGGACTTGGTGATCCTGGAGGTCTTTTCCAACGTAGATGATTCTGTGATTCTATAGTGTTCAAGGATGTGATAACCAAATTATATGTTCAAACACTCTTTGAATCTGTAATTTTTGCTCCTTTGGTCATCTCAGTCTACCTTTAGTTACCATCATATTCTGAATTGTCACTCAGCTGGCACCTACATCCATAACCAGTGTCCTATGTAGCAGCAGCATCTCCTCCATCTCCATTTATTTCTGGTTAGACCTTGATGTAGTTGATATTTCCAGGCTTTCAGAATAGTATTAAGCCCTTCGTAAATATAATTATTTGTCCTTAGTTGCTATGATTTGAAGTAAGATCTCATGTATGCTGGGTGAATGATGTAACTAGTAGGCTACCGGTTATTCTGTAGTGTTTTTCTTTCTTTTGGTCTTTTCTTAGCTTTTCAGATGGACGATGCAAATTGATCTGGGTGGCCTAAGTAACTGAGTTATATATGCAACCAACTTCAGGAAAGCGCTCATACCAAGCCTGCTTGTCATATGCCAAATTAGGCTCTCCATGCCACCTATTTTCTGTATCTTTCCCAGCTGGTTAGGTCATGAAGTTTCCCAGCTCCATCCTGACACTACTTTTTGTCTTCCCATGCAATATGTGAAGAGGTTGGGCACCCATTTTGGATCTGAAGGTAACATAGGTAGGATGCCTGCACGTTAGATATTACATGCCCAGGTAAAGCATAAGCTTATGGTCATGATAGCACATGCATCAAGGATTCATAAGTGGGTACCCAAAGTTTATAAATGAAATAATTTGGTTTACAATAATTCATGAGTCATCTTCTGCAGATTTTTCTATATTTTGCATTTGATTTTGAGGGAGAGAACGCATCGTATGTAGGACCTGTTACTGCTTTTTCTTTCCAGGAAATTTTCAAAAGCTTTCTTTCTCCAGTTTCAGTGAGGTCTGTTTCTCATGCAGTTTTTTTTTTCCCTCCCTCTCCTGCTGCCACCTCCTGTAAGCTTTAAGACACCCAATCTTGTGGCTGCTCTGAATCCTGTGAGGTGTGCAGTGGACTTCTCTGTTGTCCTTCGACTGCTAGTATCTTCTTTCTTTGGTATTGACTGCTAGTTTCTCCTTTATTTTAGATGCTGTTTTTTCTTTTTTTTTTTTTTTTTGGGGGGGGTGGGGGGGGTGGGAAGACCTAACAGGCCTCCTCTTACAGTCAGTCAGTGCTGGGGCTGGATGGTCATCTGTATCCCCAAAAGTACTACATACTTGTGCCATCAGGATGATCAGGCATCTCAGCTGTGTGTGCCTTCTCTTATCTCAGCATATGGAAGGGTGATCTGAAAGGGCTTGACCCTGCAGTGCCAAAATTGTTTTTTGTTAATGACATGAAGTACTTCAGCTTTAAAGAAAGACATTTCAGTTAACAATGACAAGAGGGAAAAAAAGTAAAGAAAAAGGCCATGGAAGTAGAACTGCTGAATGGAATTAGTATTGTTAAAATCTTATTACAACTGCTGCTGAAAAGCAGGTCCAAGTTTTCAAATGTGCTTGATATGCTCTAGGAGCATGCTCAAGTTGGTCAATTTAGATTTGGAGGATTTTAACAGAATGCTTTGAAAAAAGGGGAAAAATCCATGGTTGAGAAAACTTGGAAGGATTTAACACTGTTAGGAAGCTGGCGACGCTCCCACTCTGATCAGGAGCTGTGCTTTCAGTGAAACGAGCAAAAGAGGATGCCAGCCTATGTACGTATTATTTCTGACTACACTGTGAAAGTACTTGGAGTCTTTGTTTTTTTGGCTTCAGTGTGAGGGTGGGAAAAAAAAAAAAAAAGAAGGTAGCAGATGAGCATGCCAAAGGGCTTGGGACTCATTTTTCAGTGTAAGCTAGGTTCAATACTCTGTAGCTTGCCTCAGACTGAGGCACTGAATTCTTGCATGGTCTGCTCATCTTTCAAGATTATAGATGATTTCATATTATCAATTTCCATGCCGTTGATACTGAAAGGAAAAAAGCCTCTTCTGTGAGCTTTAACGATATGCCTTTTAATAGCACTTCAAGCTGAATCATTCCAGTAGATGTCACTGTGGACTCCTGAGTTACAGCCATCCCACTTTTAGCTGTTTGCTTTGGTGTCATACACCTGCTATCAGCAACACTCAAACATCTTTGTAACGATGGTTCTGAATTACAGCTGTCTCGGCATTGCTAATTTCAGTTCTTTACTGGGCAATGTGAGGACACATCATCTCTTGATCTTGGCAAAAACTGTGAAGCCTGGAGGCAGCATAAGTAGTGAACGCCTGTGCAAGAACGTGTGAGGATGAGCATCTTTGTGCAATGTGGGAGATAGGTGTAGGCTATTTTAAGCTGGGTTATAAACAGTCCTGAGCAAATTCATCGAGTCTTATGGTAACAGAAGAGAAAAACAGATTTGCTGAATATAACTAGCAGAGCCTAGAAGCCTAAATATAGAACTTAAACAGTAGGGTTAGGCTGATGTTCAGACCCTCATCAGGGCCCTCTTTATCCTTTTTAAATATCTATAAGAGATATATACTCTGTCCTCTATCCTGGGACTAATGCAGAAGCGAGAGAGCTCTGCATAGCCCAAGGAGAAGCTGTAACCTTTGGTGGACTTTTCATCTATGATTTCTTTCATTTGTTGGTCCACAAAGTAATGCTCTGAAAGGTGTTTTTATTAATAATCTTAGTTGCAAAGAGTCTGTCTGAAGGAAAGAGTTTGAAGGTTAAGGTGTAGGGCTCTGGTCTAGATATGGTATATTTACCATAAACAACTGGTAATTACAACTTCAGAATCTAGGGCCAGAATGAAGCTGAAGTTGTGTTACTTCAGCACACCCTTTGTTGCAGACCTGCCCTTTTGGTATGAGATGAAAACATCTGGGTGGCTAATAAGATTATCTTCAGTCTTTCAGGATAGCACTTATTTTCACTTTCTGGAGGTTTAGATCACTTAAAGGACAAGCAGCAAAAAAGATAAAAACTTAAAAGGCACTGACACAGGAAATCATATATTGTGTATTTCTCCAGATGTAACAAATGGCTATCCTGTTCTTGATATCTAATTGTTATCACAAAAATTAACATTGAGATCTGCAGTTGTTAGATAGAGATAGGTTGTGTATTTGCAAATTAACTGGAGATAGTTTCAGAATTACCTGTTTTTGCCTACATAGATATACTTTTTTTATTATTATTATTTTTTAGCTTTTGCTAGGTTTGTATTGAGACTCTTTTGTAGAAATTGGTATATTATGTAGCTGAAAACAAAGGATTTGATTTTTGTGCTCTCTTGCTTTCAGCAGCACTTGTATGTGGTCCTCCTCAACCTGCTGGCCACTCCTCTGTTGATGGAGTCTGGGATGCAGATTGGCCTTCTGGACTGCAGGTGCAAACTGCTAGTTCCTGTTGAAATTTTTGTCCACCAGAACCCCAAGTCCTTCTCAGCAGGGCTGCTATCGATGAGGTCTGAACCCAGTCTGTCCTCATGTCTGGGATTGCCTCAACCTATGTGAAGCACTTTGCCTTGGCCTTGTTGAATCTCATTAGGTTCACATGGGACCACTTTTCTAGTTTGTCTAGGTCCCTCTGGATGGCATCCATTCCTTCTCGTGTATCAACTGCACCACTCAGCTTGGTGTCATCTGCAAACCTGTTGAGGGTGCACTCAATCCCACTTCTATGTCATTAATGAAGATGTTAAACATCACTGGTCCCCAGATGGACCCCTGAGAGACACCACTCGTCACCAGCCTCCACCTGGACATACAACTGTTGACCGCAACTCTCTGGCTGCAGCCATCCAGTCGCTCCTGTGTCCACTGAATTTTCCACCTTTCAAATCCTTCTCTCTCCAAGTCACAGACAAGGATGTTGTGTGGGACTGTGTCAAAGGCCTTTGAAAAGTCCAGGTGGTTGATATCTGTTGGTCTTCCCTTGTTGATTCATGCAGTTATTCCATGATAGAAGGCCACTGAATTGGTCAGACATGATTTACCTTTGGTGAAGCCATGCCAGCTGTCTCAAATCACCTCCTTGTCTTGCATGTGCCTTAACTTGGTTTCCAGGAGGATCTTTTCCATGATATTGCCAGGCACAGAGGTGAGGCTCACCGATCTATAGCTCCCCAGGTCCTTCTTAAAAATGGGAGTGATATTTCCTTTTTTTTTTTTTTTTTTTTCAGTCACTGGGGACTTCACCTGACTGCCAGGACTTCTCAAATATGGTGGAGAGAGGCTTGGCAGCTACATCAGCCTGTTCCCTCAGGACCCTGGGATGCATGGCATCAGGCCCCATAGACTTATACCTTCCATTAGATCATGATTACTGTCACTAAGAGCATGAGAAAACAAGGCTTGTTTCATCCTTAGCAGTGTTAGCCATTGTATTTTGTTAATGTTTTCTTCTACCTTTTAAAAACATTCCCAGATTTGATTACACTGCTTCCCTGCACACACCCCTCTGAGATAAGCAAGAAAAAGAAAGCTTCAGGCTTTGACATTCCTGGCCTGCTTCTGCACCTTCTAACTCATCCACTTAATGACTATAGTAACATATTGTCTATTACACCAGATTTTCAGCTGATCTAAATCAGCAAAGCTGCAGTGACTTTAATGGTGATAGGACATTTTGTAGCAGCTGGAGATGAGGCTCAGTGTATTACCTAGACCAGACTTCCATCATAATTATCTAATTTATGCCATTGAAAGTGTGCTATAAGCAAGGTGTCTGAGCTAATGGTGAAGAAGTAATCATAACACTTGAATTTAATGTTTTTGAATACTACCAGTCTCATCTGGCTGTTTTATGGCTCCCATTGCCAGTATCTCAGAACTCTAGCCTGTCTTGTGTTATTGCTGGACTTAGCTTGCTCTAGAAGTGATCAGGGCTCCCATAGGATGCCAGATTTTCATTTTGAAAAACACTGAGCTATGCTGATTTAGACAGTGCAATTCTAGGAGCTTTACTCATACACTTTGTCATAGAAAGCTTTTGCAGGAGGTTCTCAAACAGAAAGCCCTTGAGTAAAGCTATAATCCTGCCTTGGAGCAAGAGGCAATAGACCTGTCAGTAATACAGTGGCATGGGAAATGATGCTGTGATTAAAGTTTGCTCAGCTTTTTCTTAATAAATTTCTAAAATAGAGGCTTTTTATGCTAATATAGCTGTTTTAATTTATGTTGTTTTGAAACTACACAATCAGATTGTCAGCTTTACTATGATCATTTCTCCATAAATGTATTTTGCAAAAGTATTCTTATGTGATGTTGTAAAATAAGAAGGATTTTTAAAACTGCCGAACAATTTCTTTGGGAAGCCTCTAAGCTCAGGTGCAAAACTATGGAGACTGCACATAACCACCTGTATGTTTGCAGGTTGTTATTCTTTAAAATGCATAAAAGACCTTTAAGTTGGAGGTTATAAACAATACTGGATTCTAAGTAACTGCTAGTACATGGACTAGCATAAGATCCTATTGAAGTCAGTTACTGGGTGGAATTCAATGTAAAACTTCTAACTTTTAATTTCAGCATTATTGTTTACAAAGCATATGTACCTGGCCTTCATGTGGATGTTGTTTGCTTGAATGATTTCTATAATAAAAACCCATAGAGAAATGAAAATCTGCTCACAGTTTGAAGCAGGAGAAAAGGCAAAAATTGCCACACATGTCATTAAAAATTAGTAGTTCTCTTAGCTGTAGGGTTGACCTACTAAATTATGGTATAAAGATTCGCAGCCTCAGAATTTTGCCTCTGGGAAGAAGCAGAGGAATTATTACTCTTTTATTTTTTCTCCCCCTACTCCTTCTTCCTCTGCTTACTACAGTTTGAAATTGTCCTACCTCTTTTTATGTAACATTGGTTAACTCATTCAGAATTATTTTCAAGTTTGTATCTATATTCAGAAACAGCTACAGTTTAAGAAGCACACAATGCTATTTTAAAAGTTGAAGTGGTATTTCAAGGGTGAAATAAATGTGTTAAGTAGTTGGCTACAACCTGCTCAGACCAGACTTAGAGTAAGCAAGCAAAAATTAGCCATATTGATTCAGTTTTGCTGGCAAGTGCTCCTCATGCAGATGGACATAGCTTACTGTCCAGGCATGTATCAAAAAAATCAATATCTGGAAAAAAAAAGTTTTTTTTTTTTTTTTTTTTTAAAGAAAAAACCTTGAACTCTAAAATATTGTTGTACCTGCAACTATGTTAACTTCAGCCAGATGAAAATATCAGAAAGGGGATCTCCCACCCCCTCCTAATGTAGTTGTATTGTCTGGAGGCAAAGTTTTAACAAATGTGCTTCTTTACTACAGCATTTATTAATGCTAGGTCTGTGATCAACAGTATTGTCTGGAACCACTATTTGCATCCACATCAGTTGGGTGTGTTTTGTTTAACTGTAAATGCGCCAGTTTATTTTCACATTAGATAACCCTTCTCATTACCCATGCTTTAGCTCTGGATTTTGGTCCTTCTTCAACCTCTAGATCAATTTTGAAATGCGGGTCGTTTTGAAAAGGGAAAATATAAATGAAAAAATGTAATCAAAGCATGTAGTTATGTGTTTTCTCCCTGTTATGTCACCAAATATACTGTTGCAATTTGACTAATATGGAAAGCAGATCACTCTCAAAATGATAGTCTTTGGTGAATGCATGGTTCAGGGAAATGCACGATTCAGGTTTAGCACTGAATACACTTCAGGTATAACTTTTACATACAGAGCTCTGCAGTATTTTGAACTTCAGATGAAATTCTGATTAACTTGTATGGAGATCAGCATAGTAAAGACTGGGTTCTTGACCTAGGTTATTTAATTTCAGCGAGGAAGGATTGTTTGAATGTAAAACGCTTTCAGCAAGGTTTACAGCTCAGACATTGCAGCATAGTGCTCGTACAGACCAAGGAGTTAACCAGCAATGGTTGCTTACCCATTGCAGGAAATGTGTATGACCCTACAACATACACTTTGGGGAGTATTATTAAGATGTCTTACCTGTACACTGTTGGCTATAAACTTAATTAGTTCTTTTCAGCTCAGCAGGAAGTAGGAACAGGTATTTTAAACTGTTCCTCCTTAATCCGATTTTGAGTTCAGAGACGATGAAATGGAGCAATTTCTTATATGATATTTTCCACTAGAACCAAAGAATAGGAATGAATAGAAGGTAGAAGCTAGTGATCAAACAGATGGAAGAAAACCATGGATTTGTGTCCCTCCTTCAGTTCCTCTCTTGTGATGGTAAACATCACTATTTTGAAGATCACTATCACCGCCAACTGGTGGGCAGCACTGCTTATTAAAGTGAGTAAACGAAGAATTCTTACGTTACCAGCAGAGTTAATTTTGTAAGTGGAGTAACAAGATCTCACCTCAGTACCTATTCTGGTGGGTATGAGCACCAGGTATCCTTGCATAAAAGCAGGTTGACAACTAGGTGAAATGTTGGCAAAATCATTTTTACTGCTCAACTGCTTTCAGGTTTTTTACACCCTTTCTTACTTCAGTGCCAATGTATGGGAATGAGCTGTTCTCTTTGTCACCTTGCCCTCTGATTCCCTCCTTCAGTGTGGCTTCGGCTCTCTGTAGAGTGAACTGGTATTTTAAATTTTGCTGCATTGACCATAGTAATCTGATCTTGGATTAGCAGAGAAACTAACTGGCACGAGATAAAATGAGCTATTTCATGCTAGCATAACTAGCGTGAGATAAAATTCTGGTGTACAGGATAGATATTGAAGCTTTCACGTGTCAAGATCTGTAAGACAGTCTAGAAGTTTGATGTCCTGTTGGTGTTGTTAAATAGCACCACATTATTAGCACTTTAGCTAACTTGAGGTATGTTTAGCTTTTTTTTCTCCTAATGAGTCAAGACTTCTTGTTATGCTATGATAGCAAAACAAACTTGTGCAATTTGTTTTTAGAAGCAGATCTGTGATCTAGAAGTGCCTTTAACTTCTTGTGCATTCTCTCATGACACATCTTATTGCTGAAACCATATGAAATGTTTTGAAATAAGTTGATGCTTAAGTATTAATACTGTTTGGTTTCTCTTTGCAAATTTTTCATAAGAGATTCACTGAGTTTATTAAAAATATATAATGCACAACTGACCTTGCAGCTGAACAATAGTTTGTCTGCTACTACTATATACTAATTCTTCCTTCAATAGTTTATATAAGTAAATCAATTTAGTTTATCAGACTAAGTAGATAAAAAGTTTGTTTATTACCATTAACTCAATAAAACCACTGAATTTTACATTCACCTTGGTACTTGTTAAACCTAGTTGATGGATATGGAAATTATTCCTTAGCAATGGTAGTTTTTAATCACATTAAGGCTATTCACAAACTGTTTATTTGCTTTTAGCTTTAACAAAGCTCAAGCATCAGCTGTTTGAGATTCTTCACCACATTACTCTTCCAGCACCTAAGATTCACCATATATTAATAGAACGTATAATTAAAAGCTACTTACTACTACTTTAAACTGGTCAAAGTGCTGGAGTTAAACCATAACTGACCTGAAATTTAGGTGAAGGAAAGACTTATCCTGTATTGAAGGGAAGGTCTGAAGTGAGTGGCTTGCTGCCTACTCACAAATTGAATAACAAGGAAATGGTTTGTCCTCACTGCAAAACTGAGAAATCGGGTTGAGATTGTAGCTTTTGATAAATCCTTTCCCCTTTTTCACGTTAAATTATTCATAGTCTCGCCTCCAGATATCATTGAGAGATTTAGTCATGTTGTAGTAATCATAGCAATGATGAAGTAAGAGCTACACTGACATTAAAGAACAGTTATGGTCTTCACCATTCTGTGGATTGGGGAAGAGTTGATGCAAAAGATCATAGGGTGGTTCAAAGAGCTGGTAGTGGAATAAATGCTTTTCCTCAACCAAGCTGAAACATCTCCTCTTTACTCCAAATCAGTACCAGGCACAGAAATGATAGGAATGGGACAAGGAAGGAGGGGCAATTTTCAGCTGTTTCTGGAACTCCATGAAGTTCTGGGTTAATAGTTAAACTGGAGAAACAGACTGTATTTTAGAGCTAAGCTGTCTCACTTTTTACAATTAGATGTATGACCCTAAGATTTTAGAAAATATATATTATAAAATATGTATGTTTCACTGACTGCTAGTGCCTATACTCCTATGGAGTTATGTGCAGATTATTTTTTTACCCTCTATTGATAAAATTTACCAAAAAAATATTCAAAAATTGAACTCTTGGAGACAGCTATGACAGAAGAAATACCCTTTTTTATGACTGAGGGATGAAGCTGTGTCCAAAGCTAATCAAAAAGAGGTTTTTGATTGCATTCTGTTTCAGGTAGGAATGATCCACAGCATGTATCTGATATTTACTGTGCAAGTACTTTATTTTACTACAGCAAGTGTATTATTCTCTATCACTCCTCTTATTTTCTGTCATAAAGGTCAATATTTCCCCTATTGGAAATCACATAGCACCTCTGTGATAGTTCTAGCTGTTAGGAAAGTGCAATGTTAAAGTAATACCTGTACTGTTAGAGACTGTCTTGGCAGCTGTTAGTTCAGGACAGTCAGTAACCGGGGGGAAACCACAACACGTTGTCTTCATATGACTGTTCCAAGTTCTTTTGATAGCAATAGGAATTTTTACCCTTCTTTGCTGTCCAAGAGAAAAAATGCAGCTGCCACTGAAAGTTCAATAGCATGTGAAACTGCTAATTTTGAAATCCTGCAATCTGTTCATTAAAAATCACATTTTTAAAGGTAGAAAAAAACAGTAATTATATGATTTGAATATTTTTGGAATTTTCAAGCTGAACATTTTCTTCAAACCCTTCAAAATTTTGGGTAGAAAAGGTCTGATGTGATTAGTGGGAATATTATTTGAAAATGCTTTTATGTGTCAAATCATACTTAGTAAAATTGGAATAAAACAAGTTCAATGGTGTATGCCGTGGCTCTCTTTGAAAAATATTAACCACCTTTATGCTATATAAGTGCAAATTATTATTCTGGAGTATATTATTATACCACACTGCTCCTGTAGCTATAACAGTACTCAGTGTACTGTAAATGATAGGGAAATGCTTCTCTACACAATAAGAATTGCACCATGGTTTTAATTAAGTGATCCATTTCAGCAGAATATGGATTTCAACTGGATAATAGTCCCTATCAGCAAGATAAATGCTAATTCATAGATGGGAAATTATAGAAAATAAGCATCCATGCAAAGTGGTAAACCATTAGCTAGTCACAATGCTCCGTGTCACTGACATTTTTGCTGCTGTATCTAACAGTTCATGTAGAAATAACATAATAAATAAAAGATTAAAGTAGCAGGTGGACCCCATGTTTCAGTAAAGGACTTGTAGCAGCTTTGAGAACATAAAAAGATCCCTTTTTGGTTTGGCCTGAAATCAAATGCCTGCTAATTCTGAGGCAGCTAGAAACCATCCTCTGGTAAAATTCTACCAAATTCTGGTACACCTAATATTAGTCTAAACATGTGAGAAAAGTACAGTGTCCTAACAAGCTATATGGATCCTTCAGTTGCTTTCTGAATAACGGTTACAGGCCTATAAAAGAGTAATTACAATGAAGCATCAAACCATCAAACCAAAACAGCACATTCAGGGAATGTAGTCAGTGTGGGGACAGAAAGAAATGGAGTAGTGTTACATACATGTAAACAGGAAAGAAACCAGTCCAGATTGTTTGTAGTAGCAGGTGCTGACATATATTTCCATTTACAAATGTGGTAGCAAGTCAGATGAGCTGTCTTAATTCTCTATGAACAGAGAGAAAGATGGCTGAAATAAGGCTGTGCAGATGAGTCTCTCCCATTTCCTACCTAGTCTGTGCCTGACTTTGAGAGCAACGGTATCTTGGGTTTGTTCAATTTAAGGCAGTAAGGCCTGTCATCACCCGCCCCTCACCACGTACATTTGGCAGTTTCTTCATTACCTTTGGTGCAGTGTGGTGCCAGCAAGGCAGACTTCAGCGCTGTGTCTCCTGCAGCTGTTTGTAAACAATTTGCAGTTAAGAAATAACCATGTATAGAAAGCTAAGACCAAAGGCTGTTTGTGTGGAAAACTTACTAATTGCAGGCATATTTTCTGCTTCTTACTAGAAAATGACTGGGCGATCCTTCCTTTCTTGTATTTTGGATAGTAGCAGACTGCACTGCTTTAGTATCATATTTAGTAATGGATTCTGGAGAGGGAGAGTAGTGATAAAATTGCTTATTATGCAATAAGTCTGTTAAACTCTTCCCTGACTAAACTCAGAAATAGATCTGCAGCCATTACCAATATGTGTAAGATGATTTTTTGCAAATTTGGAAATACAAAAATATATATATATTTTAAAAAGGCCATTTGTTAATAATAGAAAATATTTTAATTCCATCTTAGGTACACAATTTCAGTTGTAAAAAGATTAGCAAACCTATGTAGATATTATTGAAGCATGCCAATATACCTTGTTCTTGGATCTAGACCTCTGTGAAAGTGTATGCAAATTATGTTTAATTCTGGAAGGGAAATGCAATGCCACCAGCAGTAATCATACTTTGTTTCATGACTCAAGCAAGAAGAATTGTGTCATATAATAATGAGAAATGTGAACCTTATTGAATCTACTCTTGTCCAATAAATATTTAAAGAAATGACATACTGTTAAGCGTATGGTTAATTTAGGGAACAACAGGCACATTGACGTTTCAGTTCTTCATTTGAGTTGTCCTTCAAGTCCATTTGTAGGGTATTAAGTCTGTCAAGTGATTTTTCTCTTTGTCCCAAATTAAATGCAATGCTTTATGCCTTTAAAAAAGGAAGCTGTTTTTTAGACATAAGCAAAGCCAAGCCCATTGAAGAGGTAGCTGTAAATGCCAAAGAACGTGAAAGTAATGAAATGTAGGTAGCTTTAGAGAACAGCTGTGTTTATTAAAGACTGCAGTTTGACACATTTAGATTTTTCCTTTCTATCTGCCAACATCTGTTTGAGGGGTTTGCTTTTTTTTTTTTTTTTTTTTTCTTAGCAACTGAGGCCAAATACACACGATGAAGTAGCTTTTAGTAAACGCTAAGTAAAATGTGTAGTACTCTTTCAAATTAAAGAAATGAGGACCTTTGTGAAATACATTCTGAAAAAGGTGCCAAAGCAGTAGCCATGCAGAAGACCTTTTACTGATGTAGGCTGACTTGACTGAAGTAAATTCAATCAATATCAGACAAGCTACACTGCAGTCTAAGGCAATTGGAAATACAATGAGACATGCCAATTCACATGGCAAATTATTTGTATATAGATCACCTCTGTTAACAGGACCAATTGTAATTTCTGTAGTAGTTTTGAGACCTGATTTTGATCTCATGCTATCAGAGTTGCATTAATTCCTTTTTTTTTTTTTTTTTTTTTTTTTTTTTTTTTTTTGGGTCTAGGAAAACTAACTCAAACATACCCCTTATATCTAGAGACAACTATGAGACTCAGTATCAAAACATATCAGAAAACGACACAGGGCAGCTTGTTCACAGCTTTGCATTGGTTGAGCTTAATGGAAAATACCGTAGACTAATATTTAGGAAAAAAAAAATTAAAATTAAGTATATTCAGGGAATTATCTGGAAAAGGCAATCCACTCATTCAAAGCGTGTTTCTATATGAAGTGAGAGAGTGTGATTTCCACTGCGAGCTCAGAAGATAGAGGACATTTAGCATCTCTTTATGCTCTTTCCTCAGTATAATATCCAGTCAGTCCTGAAGAGTATCTGAAACAATAAAACACCTCTTTTGATTGGTAAAATGTAATAAGAGCTGTGGTAAAGTATAATAAGATCTATGTAGCAAGCAAAAAAATATGTTCTGGGTTGGCAAGACAGAAATATGTTTTCTTGTTGTTGCTTTCACCATGACAAGAAGTGCAGATCATATCTTCTACCTGTCTTCGTACGCATTAAGACCTGCACACCAGGTGTTTAACTGGAGTATAAATTATCAATAAATAGATTGGCTATTAGTGGTCTCATTTTTAGTATAGGGTGACACAGGATAGGGTGTCTCAACAGGTTTCTCCTCTACCTTTGCAGGAATGTAAGTGTTTAATTTAACTTTCTGAGATGAACCCATATATCTTTTGTGAGATAAAGGAAGGGTTAATTTGCCTGAAAGATATTATATCTGATAATATGCTTCCGAGACCTTAGGGAATATATAGTTGCATAAAGCTGGCAAACGCAATTCAGAAACAGTTCTTGCTTATCGATATTCCTGAGGGCATGTGTTGCCCAAAGCTATGGCACATGAGATAAGGTAAGATTTTGCTTAGCCTATCAGAGCATCAGTGATGCTTGTATTTAGGGATGTTCCTTTCTATTAAAGAGTCTCGTTCTGGTTTGTATATTTGAATTGCCTCTAAGCTATATTTATGGTTTAATATAAATGTTTACACATAAATTTGTCAGCTAGCTATGGTAAAATCAATGCACTCCAGTGATTGCTATCACCTCCCCATAAAACCTTTATTTTTTTTGCCTTCACTCTTAATTGCAATTATGTAGGTTTGAGTCTTCTTGAAAACTTGGAATATTACTGGAATATTAGAGTAATTATTTTATCTTTCACACAAAATTATTTATGTGAATGAAGGCTTCTTAAATAGAAACATCTGTGAAAACCTCTAAGTCCAAACCCCAAACCTTGAAATTACTTTAAAATATGTTCATATTTCAAATAGCTTTTTTTGTCAGTAAATATAACCATACTTCAAACAGTACCGTACAATTTTCAAATTTTATCCTGAATTCTTACTCAAATGCAGCTATGCTTATTGTAAATATAACTTTGATATATTTCACTTATTTCAGAAAGAATGGTTTAATTTTTCTTTTGAGTATATTTTTATGGGACTTCATTTAAAAACTGTAACAGCATTTTAGTTGTATTATTTTGTGTGGATTTGTGGCTTAAATCTTTTTTTTTTTTCTGTCACAATTAAACTGTAGATTTAATTAAACTGTGAATGAACTTAAAGGAGAATTTATTGCAGAAATTTGTGCCACAGTTGTTGACTGCTTTTTGATGCAAACAGTGGTCCTCTGCTTAGTGACTGAAGCTGGTCTTCTGCCAAGCCTGTTTTCAGCTATGGGTCTGACTTCCCTCTTCTTGATAGTGTTCTCTTTTTCCAAAATATAAATAGTTTTGATTACTGATGCCACAACAAGTGATAACTAACTGTCAAACTGGTGTGGCTGCCAGGCTAGTTTAATTGACCTGACCAGTCTGTGTTGGAAATTCCTAGTAACAAATCAAGGTTTGATGAATTATATTCTAGTAGTAGTATTATAAAAACATTTAGGAAGAAGGTGACAGTTTTTTTTGTTTTCGTTTTTTTTTTTTTTTTTTTTTTTTTGTCTTATAACTGTGAAAGACTTCTAAAAATATATTTATTTATTTATAATATTTGATGTTCACATTGTTGTAAGGCAGCTGGACTTAGCTGAAACAGCTAGCAGGTATACATTGAGCTTTTGCTCTGGTGCGTAGCTTAGCCTGCTGAGTAGGAGCTCTGTAGGCCAGGTCACTGGAAACACCAAGCCTAGCAGCTCAAGAGGAATTTCAACTGCCAGTGTGTAAGCTTTGTAGAATTTTCTGTGTATGAGTGGGAGCTCAGGTCGACTAGAATAACAGCAGTGAAATTTTATGTAATGCCAGTGATCAGCAATGAATCTGGTTCTCAGAGGCTTATGGTTGCATAATCCTGTATGTTTACTCACGGGTAATTTATGAAGGAGTTAGAACCACATCAGAGGGAAGCAGGTCTGGTGAATTAAAGACTTACACATTCTGATTTACCTGTGTCTCAATAAGCTTGACAAATAGCACTGAAGTCTGTTTGTTTCTTGGGGGACTTGTTTGGTTTGTTTCCCATCATATTTGTAAGCTTTAACCAGATTTGTAATAGTTCAGCAAATACAACCTAGCATTTGAAGAATATAAATAGAACAGAGTCCTCTGAACTCTTCTGGCAGAAAATTGCTATCTTGGAGCTTTTAGGTTGTGTCTTTCATGCACTTATGCTTTTCTATGCCCTTATTTGCCTGTAGACTATTATCGTGTAAAGTCTGTCATTTCCACTCTGTCCATCAGGCCCCTCCAGTCAGTGAACCTAGGGGTAAAATACTAAAAGTTGGCTAAACCAGGTGAACTTGAACTGAAGAACTTGTGAGAGTACAGTGTGTTTAAGAGCATAGTCTCACTTTAGGCTGAGAATTTGGGCTAACTGTAATGAGGCAATTAAATGACTGAATGTGAAGATAAAGGACCTACTGGGATTTTCAAAATGATTACACTAGCTAGCTTTAAGTACCTTTGCAAATCAGGTCCTCAAATTTGCATTTAGGTGCCTAATTGCCATGGAAATCAATGGAGTCTGGATATGAGCATAGATAACAATGGATGTCCACTCCAATGTTCAGGTTTTATTATATATACATATATATTTATTTTTTTTCCTGTTATTGCTATTAAAAACCAACAACATACTTAAAAATAAAAATAGCTGCCTAAACACTTAGAAGGTATTGATGTGAGTTGTTATAGGCTACACGAGACATCTAGCTTGTGTGCAGGAGTAGTCCATAAAAGCAATAAAGGAAACTTAAATGTTTATCTCCAGTCCATTGATTCACACTAGTTATAAATGAAGTAGGCCAGTGACAGTTGCCCTTTCTGTCCTGTTCCCCTGAGTGCTGACTCTTACCATGGAAGATAGCAACATTTCATTTCAGCTTTCGTTTTCAGACAATGCAGATCTTTTGATTCCTGAATCTGTATTTAGGTCCTTGCATTTAAGCAGGTTGTTAAGAAATACTGAACAATTTCACTTTTTAAAGCAGTTCTGGATGAATTTTCTAAGATGCTACACAGCTGCCACAGTATGCTATGGGGTAACAAAAAGAAAAGGTGTATTTTGCTTTGGCTGGGTGTTCTTCCATAACAGATGAATCTTTTTCCTTTGTTGTTTTTTTTTATTGTTGTTAATATTTTGCTTTGTGGAGCATAATGGGAGAGTAAAATCATTTTCAGGCTTTCTCTATTAAGCTAAAATAACTATTGGATGTCTGACTGGCTTGATTAAAAGAAGTGAGACAATCTATAGCACAAAAGAAACCAGGAAATTGCTTCATAATGTTATTGTAATTTTATTTTAAAAGACAACTATATATTTGTTGGACGGTAAGATATTTCTTTTTATTTTATTTGATATTTAGTGGGCAACGTATTGGAATATAAATGTTTTTCTTTGATTAAAACTGGTGCTTCAGTGTATGATAAAAACTTCATTTGGGGTAGTATCTGAATAATGTATCAAATGTACAACAAATGCTGGCTATAAGAACCCTTGGTATAAGTTGATGCAGTTCTATTGACTTCATTGGTTGTGTCGTGGTTCCGCTCGAGTGGGCAGCCGAGGTCCACCACAGCCGCTCTCTCACTCCCCCTCCTCAAAGAGGAATGGGGAGAAAATATGTGAAAAGGGCTCAAGGATTGAGATAAGGACGAGAAAATCACGCAATAATTATTGTAACGGGCAAAACAGACTCGGCATAAGGAGATAGTAAGATTTATTGCCTACAACTAACAAACGAGAGAAGTGAGAAAACAAAGGAAAAAAGCAAACCAAAAGCACCCTCCCCCCCATCCGCCCTCTTCCACCTCCTCCCCCTGAGCGGCGCAGGGGAACGGGGGAATGGGGGTTATGGTCAGTCTACAGCACTTCTTCTCTGCCGCTCCTTCTCGGTCACTCTTGTCCCCTGTGCTGTGGGGTCCCACCCACGGGATGCAGTCCTTGATGAACTGATCCGGCGTGGGCTTCCCACAGGCAGCAGCTCTTCCAGAACTGCTCCAGATATGGGTCCGTACCACGGGGTCCATCCCTCAGGAGAAAACTGCTCCAACCTGGCTCCCCTACGGGCAGCAGCTCCTGCCGGGTCACCTGCTCCTGCGTGGGCTCCTCTCCACGGGCTACAGGTCCGGCCCGGAATCTGCTCCGGCAGGGGTCTTCCACAGGCGGCAGCCTCCGTCGGTGCAGGGCCACCTGCTCCACCGTGGTCTCCTCCACGGGCTGCAGCATGGAACCCTGCTCCACCGTGGTACTCCATGGGCTGCAGGGGGACATCCTGCTTCACCATGGTCCTCACCACAGGCCACAGGGAACTTCTGCTCCGGCGCCTGGAGCACCTTTCCCCCTCCCTCTACACTGACCTTGGCACCTGCAGGCTGTTTCTCACTCCCTTGACTCTCCCGGCTGCTGTCTGGCGCAGCGTTTTTTTCCCTGTCTTAAATATGCTCTCACAGAGGCGCAAACAACATCGCTTATTGGCTCAGATCTGGAAAACAATGGGGCCCTTCCCAAACATGGGGCAGCTTCTAGATCTTTCTCACAGAAACCACCCCTATAGCCCCCTGCTACCAAAACCTTTCCACGTAAACCCACTACAGGTTGTAACAAAGATGGTATCAGTTGACAATATAGAGAAAAATGGTAAAGAATATGTCCAAGAAAACGAGCAGAAGATTTTGGTTATGAACTGATGATTAGACAAGTGGATTAGATGAAGGGGTTGGGTTTTAGCAAGCTTTGGAATTTTGGGGAGTGGATTCCAAGACAGAGGAGGAAGGATATATACTTTGGATCCTTTATTTCAATAGATGACAAGTGTTTAGGGTAGAACTAGAGGGAAAAGACAACGCATGGACACATTTATTGTAAAATCAGCATGAGGTATGTGAGAACAGCCTTGACACCAGAAGACAAAGGAGGAAGGATTTGTTGATTGGCAAAATGCTAATGGGAAGGATCGAGATAATGTCAACTGAGAATTGAAATCCTCATTTGTGAGCTTAAATGCAACTTAAATTATATGACAGAGACTTAGAACAGACGTGACTGGAGTGTTGAAATCCACCGTGTAGAAAGGATCAGGTAGGCAAGCAGTCAGACTGTTGCTTTTTGTCATGTATCACTCAGAAGCAAGTGATCTTGGCAACTTAGAATTGAATCACAGCAAGTGAAATGTGGTGTAAGACTACATCATGCGGGCAGTAGATCAGCAGATAGTTGTTACAGAAAGCATTTATACTAGATCTATGCTTCATATATAGGAATCTGTCCTTAACTAGTACTGTAGGTGTCATGTGGAACACATTTTACCAGTTCTATGATATCTGTGTAGCTTTAGAAAATGATTGAAGAAAGTGACTTAACTCCCCCCAATGTAATTTCAGCTATGGGAAACTGTGTACTAAAATGGCTTTCCAATATATTTACATTTATTTATTTATTTTTAATAATTTTAGAACACACCAAGAATTCCAGAAGCAGAGGTAAAGCTAAGGTTTTGTCACAGGATAAATGGGCTTACTGTCATGTAACTGGCCATCCACCACAAGTAAAGTTAGTGAGTGGTTGATGTGTGACTCGATTGATAAAGTGTTTAAGAAGTGGATTGTAATGAATGCTAATTTCTCACAAATTCATAAAAATAGACTTTAATAAGTTAAACATCACTTTTTAAAGGTTATATATTTGGTTGATAAAGGCACTGATGCAAAGTCTGCAAAAGATATCTCTAAAGCTTTAGAACTTGATAGTCCCTGCCATTTTGATTAAAAACTAGTCTTACCATGGCCCATACTAAATTTATTAAAACAGGCTAATGCATCACAAAATACAATTATAAACATATAATCATTTTTATACTTACGTATTTCTGGTGGAGTCCCTAGAGGGACTGTTTACCAGCCTTATAGTGTTTTATTTTTCAGTTTTAATCTGCAAGACCAAGTGGAAAATCATCACAAATTTAAGTTTGCAGATGACTAACATTTGTAAGAAGCTGGTCAGTGATGAAGAGAACAAACCGGCAGACCCTGAGTAATGCTGAATCACTTGGTAAGGAGACAAGGAGACAGCATTCAATGTGGCCAAGTGTAAAATCAGGCTTGTAGCAAGGAGCACTGAGCACATTAAGGCATAGGAATTTCTATCCTGTGGAAAAAATGAAGGGTACAGACCATCTCAAAATGACTTGCAGGATGACCTTGAAGGCTCATGTAGCAGTCAGACTTAAGAGCAGGTGAATACAGGACTGAAGTGGAGAAAGTCACAGTGCTTAACATGCTGCAATTAGAGTAAAAAACTAGGTAAAGCAAAAGCTGTGCACATAAGCAAAGCAAGGAATTCATTTGCTACTTCCCATTGGCAGGCAGTTGTTCAGACACTCCCAGGAAAGCAGGGCTCATCACGTGTAGTGGTTTCTTGGAAAGACAAATGTCATCGCTCCAAACATTCCCATGTTCTTCCTACTTTCTCTCCAACTTTTATTGCTAAGTGTGACACCACATGGTATGCAATACCCCTTTCACTGTTCTGAGTCAGCTGTCCTGGTTCTGTCCCCTCCCAGCTTCTTGGGCACCCCCAGCCTGCCTGCTGGCAGGGCAGCATGAAAAGCTGAACAGTCCTTGGCTCTGTGCAAGCATTGCTTAAAACCACTGGTGTGTTATCACCACTATTTTCATCAAAAATCCCAAACACAGTGTCATATGAGTCTCTCCTTGGAAAATTAACTCTATCCCAGCCCAAACCAGGGTGCTTAAAAGCATGAATTGATTGTCCTGCTACATCTCCTAAGAGTGTGATTTTTGGTACCAAAATTTACATGATACATCAGATGAAATCTCTGTCTACAGCATGGAAATATTATCATATGTGGAGACAGGGAAATCCTAATTCTTGTGCTGTTCTTTGATTGTCTTTCCAACGTTCACTTCTTTCTGATGCTCTACCTCATTCTCTCCTCATAAACTCTTAGACGCGTCCTGTTTTTTGGCTGGGATGGAGTTAATCTTCTTCATAGTAGCTGGTATCATGCCACGTCTTGGATTTACAAGGAAAATAATGTTGATAACACACCAATATTTTAGTACAAACACTGCTTATACTAAGCCAAGGACTTTTCTGCTTCTCATAGTGCCCTGCCAATGAAGAGGCTGGTGGTGCACAAGAAGCTGGGAGGGGACACAACCAGGATAGCTGAGTCAAAATGACCAAAGGAATATTCCATGTACCATACAGTGTCATACTCAACAAAAAACTGAGGGTAGTTGGCTTGTGGTTGGGGTGGGAATGTTCCTCAGGACTGGCTGAGAGCATCAGTTGGCTGGTGGTGAGCAATTGTGTTGTGCATCACTTGCTTTATGTATTTTGTTTGTTTCCTATCCCCCCTGCCCCCCCCCCCCCCTTTTTTTTTTTCCTATTAAACTGTCTTTATCTCAACCCACATGTTTTACTTTTTTCTTCCTGGTTCTCTCCCTCATCCCACTGGGGTGGAAGATGAGTGAACTGCTGTGTGGTGCTGAGCTGCCTGCTGTGTTAAACCACAACAAGATGTCATGCAGAAATAATTTCTTATATCTAGTCAAAGAGCTGTGTCATGCCTATCATAGGCAGCTGACTCTCTGCTTTCCTTCCTGTTTATTGTGATCTTCAAACTGTATTCATCTATTTGTCATGACTAATTGCATTCAGCTGAAGTAACTCTAATTTGCTACAAATTCAGTTTGTTTTCAGCTCCTCACTTAGCAACTTCTTTTGCCATGTCTTCAGTATGGAAATGAGTGCTTTCTGTTAATAATACTGAGGATTTTAGTATGAAGTGTTGCAAAACCTTTTAGGAATTTAGGATTATTACCTTTGAACCCTTGTGATCAGATAATGTGTGAATACTGAAACACTTTTGAATGGGTTTTAAAATACACTAGGTATTTCATGTAAAGGTTTGTTCAAATCTTTTTGTGTCATAGTGCCACAATTATGTTTAGAATGAGAAAATACATGTATATGAATTGAGAATGATAATGCTGATAAGATCTATGTGGGGATTTATATTCATGTAAAAATCTCAAAAGCATCCACAACTAAGTATGCATTTATGGAAAATGGAATGTGTTGAATGGAGCGTGCAACAATCTGAAATGGTAAGAAATTAGCACTGCTATCTGATGAGGCTAATGGATTCAAGATTTTGTTCTGTTAACATCTTTGGTCCCCTTCTGAGCTTCTTAAGAAAGAAAGCAAGCATCTGGTTTCACATCTTTCATGAGAAGAGTAGAGTATTGATTTCTTTTTCCTTAGACTCTATCTTTTCACTGGTTTTGGTTGATGAAAATACTAGCCAAGGCAGGATTTTTCAAACTTCTTATGTGTCTCTTGGCATCTTATGTTAGGGGAAATATACACCTCTAACCAAACAAATCAAGAAATGGACATAAAGAATAATTGTAGATTGAAAATTATACATATAAGAATAATATAGTAATTTGGGTCAGGAGTTGGACTTGATGGTCTTTGTTGCTCCTTTCCAACTCAGGGTATTCTATGAAATGCTGTTACTTTTTGTGTGACCATCAATATTTATCGTCATTAACCATATCCATCCCCTTGAATTGGTATCTTTCAAATTTCAGTGAGTACACATTGAATGGGTATCTTTCAAATTTCATTAAAGATATATAATCTAATTCAAGTTCTTGTTAAGGGAAAGGTACGTAACATGATTTTGTCCTGCAAAAGTTGTCATTGACAACATGTTACAAGAAGCACTCATTTAGGAATACATGTATGTTGTTTTCTGATGGGAAAGGTAAGATAGGAGCTGTCTGCACATTTATGCTCATTCATTACATTGGTTAAAGTAAAACAATATGAATAATTGTGGACAGACATAGTTTGATAGAAAGATTTCTCCTAAGTGAATTGACCCATACAGATAGTCTAGGTTTAATGGAAATAAGAGGTTCTATATATGCTTATATATATATTTTCTATATGTATTTTTTTTTTGCAGTAATTAAACTTATGTAGTTTAAAAGTTAACAGAAATAAATTATAGTATAGACATTTATAAATTTGAACTAAAAAAGCCTAGGAGAAGCCTGATGAAGGTTTCATTGAGTGGTATCTGCAAACTCTGCCTTTTCTGAATATTTTGTGCTACTTTTATGAAACACAAACAATAGAGATTTCTTTCTACAAATGTAGAAAGTCTAACAAACTATACACATGTACTTATCAGATTCCCCCAACTCTGCCAGCCTTGTAATTCTATGAAAAAGTATTGTATTTACAGAGGCATGAAGAAACTTAAGTGTGAAACTTGCTACTTTCAACAACAGTAATAAGAGTGATAGAAATTCAAGTATGTGCTCTGAAATACTTATTCCAGTAACTTGTTGCATGTGAGAGGCAACCTGTGATGCCAGCAGAAGATCCTGGTGATACAAGAGGATGTCAGAGTAAAGCAGTCATTTTTGGTTAGCAGTGTGCACCTAGGAATATGGTGAAAGATAGCATATAAGGATTTCTTAAAAATGCATAGAAAACACACAACATAAATTTAGATTTGGACAGCATTTGAATATGTGCAATATAAATAATATAATATCAGTAACATTATATACTTTACAGAATAATATATCTTTATACAGGTTCAGAACAACTTTTGAGCACATTCTCAAATTGCACCTAAACATGGAGGGAGGAGCTCCTGTGACAGGAGCAGTTCAAATATACACTGAGCTCTTTCAGTCAGTTACTTAGTCAAGATTACAGCTGTCAGTTTTATAGTTTAAAAATACATTACTGAAGCTTTAATGCCATCCTTGGTTTTAATCATTTTCACCAAAGCAAATCCCACTCCAGAGGTTTGTCTGTTCTAACAACGCATTTGATACAAACTTCCCTAAGGCACAAAGCAAGATGGGCAACCAATTGGAAATTATAATAATCTAGTCAAGGTTAAGATTGCCTTGTTCTGCTGGGATATTATAAATTTTGAACCATGTACATACATCTAAAATAAATTAGCTATAAGTGGTTGCTGGAGCTTTATCACTCTAGGGAACTCATTCCTTAAATTTGAAATACATTGGACTCCTATTATTTGGTAATGCATTAATTTCGGAGGCATATATTTTTAGATTAGTGTTGGCTCCAAAATTATTTGAGTATTTGGGATAAATGGGGTCAGAAGAAGACAGCTTGAAAGACAAAGAATATAATTATTATTTTAGAGTCTGTGACCCCTGGCAATGAGATACTTGCATCTCCCCTCTATTAAAAATACATGCTACACTGGAGGCTAAAAGCCTCATCCACTCAGTTGGCCAATGCTGGTGGTCTCTGTTTGCCATTCCTAAATAATTTTAAACAATATGCAATACATTATAAACTATATATATATTCCCTTTTGCTCTAGATATCTGGTTATTTAAAGCCCCATATTGCCCAAGTTGGTACATGTAGTCAGTTTCCTATGTCTCTGCTAAATTCCACCATGGGGCTGCAGAAGAACCCGTTCCCACAAACCCTGGAGCAGGTTCAAGGCTCAAATTAGACACAGCAAAAAAGCAGACAACAGTCTGAAGGACTTGGCAACCAGGTGTAATATTTTACAAATGTTCTTTTCATTGTGTATACACAGAGAGAGGTATACTTGAAGGACTGGTTAATGCCATGGTGTTATACTAATCCAAAGGGAACATGAAAGCTTTGATATATGCTCAGATCACAACCAAGTCAACCTGCAGATACACGTGTTGGTGTGATCCAGGCTGATGTTGTCTTTCTCCTGCTGTTCCTATCTCTTCCTGTGGAAAGGAAAAAATAACATCAGTACGTAGTGGCTATAAAATCAGGATACGGCTAGGACATGGATATAGCATGCTGGATTGGAAGTGCTCTGGATGTCCTGGTTGAAAGAAAAACCTCTTCAACTACCTGGTCCTGTGAGGTGTGATGACTTCTGGAAGAGAAGGACATAGAAGAGTACTTAGTGTTTGTCCTTAGAAAGTGCTAACCCCTTTCTGGGGTCTATCAGGTAGCTGTTGGATTATTGGAGGATTTCAGGCTATTTCAATGTTACAAAATCCAGTCATTGAATTATATCAAGATTGATGGTAACAGATAAAAGGAAGCAAAGGAGAAAGATGGAGGGACACAGAAATAGGCAGCATAATAAATAACCTGTTTTGGGGGGCAAACAGAAGGGAGTAAGTGTTTAGAGAAGTGAGACTGAGTAAGTGTTGTCTTCCTGATCAGTTGTTTTTGTTTAACGTTGCCCAAACCAAATTATGGTTGAATGTACTGACAAAGAACATTTAAAGGTTAGAGAGTGGAGGAACAAAAAAAAAGAGAGGAAGTCAGGTAAAGAAAGGAGCACAAATACGAAGAAAAAGGTGCCTCCATGTATTAAAACTAGGTGCCAAAAGACAAAATTAAACATCAAACATAATCACAATGTTTTGCTGGGTATTTGTTTGCTTTTCAGGCAACTAACAAAGTGCTGTGGAGCATGAGAAGGAGCTGATGATGGAAAGGGGTAAGGTGTAGGCAGGAGTCAGTGGGGCTAATGACCTAAGAAACTACAGAGAGAGGAAACAAAAGATATTTGGAAGTAAAAGAGACAGGATGAGATATGAGTTGAGGAACTCTGAAAGAAGGTGCAGGTGTGAAATTTCCCAGGAAGTGCTCAGCAGCTGGCTGAGGAATGGTCACAACAGCAGCCGGTGAGAAATGAAGTACATCTTAGGTCCTAGGTGTGTGTTTAGAGTATGTGTGATAAATTACCTTCATTTGTCCAACCATCCTATCTCACAAAGGGCAGCACAGTCATTTTCTCTTGCTGTTAACTGTGTATTTCTCACTGGCATGTCTTAGAGGAAGGGAGTCAGTATGGCTTTTGCTAGCTCCCCAAACAACCAACTGGTCAAATGAGATCAGCCTAATCCCCTTTCTGCTAAAAACACTAACAGGTTTTTGTGACGAATTTTCAAGTAGCCCTGTTTTTCAAAAAAGAACTTCTCAAAGAATGTAAAAATAATATTTTTATGCATTTGCTGTAGTTACTCTTTGTGTTTTTTAATCTCTGCAGCAAGGTAATTTTAGATATAAAGTACTGTGGTTGTAAATCTTTTCCCAGATTATGTAAAATCTTATGCATAATATGATATCTAACAATTTTTGAAGAACTTTTTTCTCTTTATTAATGATCTTAGTCTACATATGAAGTAGATGTAATTAAGTAATCAAACCTGGCCCATGCAGTTGGCTGTCAGAAAGATTTTGTGCATCCAAGAACTAGTGTGTGCTGAAATTTCATGTTTCATACCTGGCATCATGTGCTAATAGAGTTGAGTAGCCTCTGGCACTTGGACCAAATTGCATATCCTTTGTTTTGTGATTTGCTCACTGAAAAGTCTGTGTAACTCTATGTTTCACCTCTCCACAAAGGTGCCTTTAATATAAAGTCTCAATGCAGTGAATTAAATCAAAGCTTGCCCTTGGTGTGCATCTAACCCTCACTAATGGGAGCACTCCATAACTTGCAGCCACTGTAGCAATATGGTCAGATGGAAAACGATATAAGAGCCATACAAATATTTATTAAAGAAAGTTATTTTACATTAACTTTAAAGTATTTTTCATGTTATTTTTCAATACTAGAATCTTTATGTCCACTTGTGCAGAGACAAATTCTTTCCAAAGGGCTGGTGGGCTAATTGGCTCTCAGGCAAGAGTGTGAGCGTACGCTGCAGTGGAAAGGAATAGATGCAAAACATTCAGACTTCTGAACTTGATAAGCCTGATTACGCCTTCCAAGATTAAGAGTTTGTCTTCATCTTATAGGAAATAGAACAATGAAGCAGTATTTACAATATGATCTGTATTCAGTATATTGTAAGGTAAATTCACTTCCACTTCATAAAGCCCTCAGACTGTGTCGCTATAATCAATAGCAATAGCATATAACAGCAAACACTTTATAAAGGTATTTCTGTGTCTCTCTCAAGTGGCAGTGGGTGTCCCAAATCTCGCTGATTCACTTCCTGGTATAAATGCTGTAAGTTCAAATATTATTTTTGAACCTAAACCACAGGTTCTCAATCAGAGGGATTTGAGCTGCCTGGTCAGCAGTTTCAAGTTTCGGCCCAAGCAGGCACAATTTTCTAGAGAGCGACATCAGCTCTGCTCAGAGACCAAGCTCAGGACCAGCTCCTTATGCATGTAGAGCTTTCTTTCTGACAGCCCCTGTGTTTGTGCAGATCTTGAATTACCAAAATGAACAATTAACATGTCTTTTAAAGCCAAAAGAGTAACAGTGACATCAAGATATTGAAATCTTTTTTTTTTTTTAGCTTTCTTTAAGAGCCATTAAAAAATGCATTAGCTGTCTATGAATTTATGTCTAAAAAATCTCCTGATCTTGTTTCATGTTTAAAGAAAAACTGCTAAGAATAATTGTGTTTGGGGTGGTTACGAGTGCTAGGAGGAGTCTGCTTGGAGACTATCGCATTTTCTCTCACAGTACAGAGCTCTACTGACACAACTTGATGTAGAATAAAGTTTGAGCGTAGTGTTAATCCCTGTTTATCCCACCACAATAAAGTTATTGTGAAAGTCAAACAGTTCACTGAAAAGAAAACATACATCATTACAGTGTAGACATAAAAATACCTCCATGTGAACAGAAACGGAAAAGATTCTCTGTTTAGTTCAGAAAGGAGGTTAGGTAGGGGGACAAGGGAGAAGACTAACAATAGCAAGATGTTCAGAGAATAGCTAAGGTAAATACAGTGCCTTTCTTTGTAGAACAGAAACAAGATCAAAAAGTCTTAAAACAGCTGTCTGTATATGACCTCCAGTTCTAAAAACAACAACAACGGGTTGGATGTTTTCATACTTCTGGAGCTTTTTACTTTCATACCCTTCTTTCCTTCCAAGGAGATGTTGACATAAAAATGCCGTTTGAACTTCTGAACCTCGAGTTTATACATCGTTAATTTGCTACTGATTTCAATGAGAGCTGTAGGAGATTGGTAAGGCTTCCCTCTCCCCCCCCCCCCAAGAAGTGTTGAACACCAGTCACTTCAAATGACATCCATGGAAATGATCAAGGTCTGGCTTCCCTGAGAAGTTAATCCTTGATTTCTTTTGTAAATCAAGGTTTTATATTCTGGAGTACAATTAATAAGTTATAGAGGACCATTTACTTGATTCATCCAAACTGTTCTGATCATGAATTTTGATTCTCAACAAATCTGATGGAGTTGAGGTACAGGCATGCCTTGCTACCTGTTGAAAAGGTTTTGATTTTGAATATTCTGATGTAGGCATAGCCTTGTGATAGTGCATGAGGTAAAGTTTGCTGATTTCTGATCTTATAGTTCTTATAGCTCTTATAAGAACTTATATTCTTATATTAGATCTTACAGTTCTTATAGTTCACATAAAAGGATATTTCAGCCTTTGCTGCCAGTAAACAAAGATTTTGTTGGTCATATATCTTAGATAGCTATTTCACTCTTTCAATGGCAAAACAACAGTGAGAGAATGATACTGATATTCTCAATTCATATGTAACACAAATCACTTATCAGTTATTTGACTTTGAAAGATGAAAGAGGAATTGTGTAAAATCAACAGTAAGTGGTAGATCTTTGTTTTCAAGGACAGTTCTTCCTTTTTTTTTTTTTTTCTTCTTCCTTTTCCTTCAGTATGATCAATGCTGAATGTCTGAGATGAATTTTCTTGTGGTTGTTTGTTTCTCTCATGTGTTACAGGTACTGAATGTTTGAATATTTTGGATTCTGTATTTTTGGACATGCTGTGCCACTATTTTTATTGAGTTTGTATGTACTTTATTTATTTATGTATTTATTAATAGATAAGATTAAGAATAGTCTTAGGCTAAAGGTTGAGTCTCTGTGTTGCATTGTTAATGGCATGATTATTGAGAATAGTTTAACATGATTTAAAATCTAACATTTGTGTGTGTGTGTTTAGTTAATTCAAAACCACCAGTCTTGCTGGCGTATGTTGTTCAGTATGCTTTCCCAGACTTTCTATTTCTATTGTAGGGACAGCAGTACTACTTTTTGCACCAGGTTGTGTATTTTGGAGATGGCTACATAACTGCTAGCTGCCTGTGCATCGGGGAAAGCAGTGCATCTGCTCAGCCTGGTTCCTAGTAAGTGTCTACTCTTTCTGGTGGTGGAGTGGAGGGTGTGCAAAGATAGTCCTAGTTCATCTGATGAAGCTGGCAAGATGAGACCCTTGATGGGTAATGGCCTCCAAGAAAAACATGTGCTTTAAGAAGGACATCACTTCCATACTCCTTGAGTGTGCTGTGCACCTCACTGCAACAAGATGGTAACAAAAGCAGGTCCTGACCTTGTGCAGCTTGGAGGGTGCAATTTATAGCTCTTAATGTGAACAGAACTATTGGTACTTAGAGTTAGGGCAGCCACATGTGGTGATTTCCTGAGTCAGCTGAAATTAATAGCAAAAAGAAACAGTTTTTAACTGAATAGCCCAGAAGGTTTCATTTCTTTTTGATGACACCCAAAGAAAGGGGAAGGAAGGAGGGGAAAATAGATGGGGAAGATGATATTTTCCTTCTGTGTCCCCATTTCAGCTACAGACTGGAGCCGGAAACTTGCTCTATTCTGTGGTGGATAATTTGCAGTAGGATTAGTCTTTTAACTACTGTGAGTAGCTAACTGTTTTCTCTGTGTTTTGAAGTGCTCTTAATGGAGAGGAGCACAGTTGCAATATCTGTGCTCCACAACACTTGCTTTGCCAGCAGGTTTAGTAGTGCCTGTGAAGTTCTGTTTTGCTTGTGAGTCTACCAACTCTGAGTGTTCCCCACTCATCTCATTCTCCTGTTCTGATCTTGAATTATAACATGCCTTTTAAGTGACCTACTGGCATGTAAAATGTGTTTCCTTACTCTTGTAAATCTTAAGTGTTCAGTGGCAAGTCTGATTTGAAAATCTTGTTACAATGGAGAGTGAATGTCTTTATTTGTGGATAATTTTTGCATTTTATTCCTGCTGCAATTTATGAGACAGAACCCCAATTACAGCAGTGCAGCTGTAGCCAATCAATATTCTTAAAATCTGCATGGTTTATCATTCAACATCCACTATTATTTGCTTATTTACATACACTTGTAATAGAATGAAAAAATGGATTAGTAATAAAAAGTATTTAATCTTACGCTTTTTTTTTTTTTTTTTTTTTTATTTATTTAAGATACAGAGAGGCCTTGAAATCTCTTGAAATAAATGCACAATACTTTTATCCAGCACATTTGCAGAATGGTTTTTCATCTTGCTATACAAAGCAGTGTTGTGCAAAAGGCTGAAAACAGAACTAGCAGCTCCCACACTTTCCAAACCTTCCAGAAAATAAAGTCTAGTATCAGAGAAAGCTAGAAACGTATGCATAAGAATTTTCATCACACTGCTTACTGTGCTAAGTCACACTGTTCTGGCATGTCGTATTATATTGTTTCTGATTTGAAACAGCATACCCATAAATAACAAAAGGAAAATAATACCATGTGGTTAGAAACCCTTATAGTCTTTGAAGAGTATTTTTTTTTTGTCATTTACTTTTTTTTAGTTTTATTAAAATTTAATGACTCTACTAAATATATATATATTTTTTTTTGGTTGGGCTATCAGAGAAAGCCTTGCAATGCCTCCCAGACCTGTGGTGACTTCATTTTGAATACAGCTTGTGATAGCACTTCTGGGAGTTTGTACCAGCTGTGACATACTGACTAACCAATGTGGACTGCAGACAGACTGCACCCCTAAATGGCACCAAAAAAAGCCAAAGCTAAAAGCACAAACCTCTCCTCACCTCCCTAAAGTCTTATTGCCCTAGTGCTCATTTGCTCATTTTTCTTGCAAAGGGTCTGCTGCACTTGTGGGCATCCTTCACCCTCTGGAAAATTTATGTAGTTCCTGCAAAGTGGAGCCAAGTGCAAACTGAAGCTCAAAGATACAGCTATGACTATGTCTTGATCATGCACTTCCATAGAATGGGTTTGCATTTCTGTAATCCTATCATTTTACCTGTTTTATTTTTTTTTCCTCTCAGTTTTGTTTCATTCTCCAGAATTAAAACCTGAGTACCTGATAAGCTCTAACTAAAACCAATTTGCAAAGGGTTTTATTGATTCCTAACCAATGTCCTCAGTTCAACAGTAATTGTGCCTATAAGTGGAAATTGTATCTTACTGATGGAAACATGTTTAATTTTGTTCAAAAATAAATGTTTTATTCAGGATGTTTTCTTAGTTACCTCTAAACCTTGTAATGACAAGAGGTGAATGGGAAGGTTTAATTTCATTTTGAGTTAATGATTGGTTGACACATATATTTCTAAAGCCTTGTGATCGGGGAAAAAAAAGTAAGTGAATTTAGGATATTAAATTAGATACCAGGAAAAAAAAAATAGAAGAATATAGTGTCACATGATCACTGCTGAAATAAATGAAATTCATATTGAGAGGTTTAAGTGATGATAGTCTTTCTTTTTTTCTTGCTATCTGGCAAGTAGCCAGTTATCTACATAGTAGCCAGTTATTATTTGTATTGCACCTGACAGGCAGCAGCATTAGGAGCGTTATCATGTTAGAAACTGCATCTACACATTGTAAGGGGTTTCTGGACATAAAGAGTTTATATTCTAAAGTAACATGACAAGAAAGAGTTTTTTTTGTTTGTTTGTTTGTTTTTTTGAGATTCCTGTTTGCAAGAAGGATGAGTGATGCTCAGAGTATCACATGACTTTCCCAGATGTCATTGTAATGATGCTGTCAGACATGTGAACTGTGCCCAGATGAACTGATCTAAATGTTTTGAAAACAATTCGGTGAACATCTTTCTGGTTTTAGGGGAGCTCTGTCCTTGAGGGGAGTTGGCACTTCAGCGCAACTTTAGACCTCCCAGACCTCCCATGTTTTTGATTGAAGGAAAAAATGGGATTTGTATCATAACAGATTGTATAAAAAGAATGTATTCTCAAGCCTTTTTTTTTTTTTTTTTTTTTTTTTTTTTTTTTTTTTTTAATGAAGTAATGCAGAATTGAGCTCTTGGCCTAACATATGTGCTGGAGTTTCTAAAGAGATGTGTGATTTTTTTTGGCTTATATCTGTTTTTTTTTTTTTTTTTTTTTTTTTTTTCCTACAAGGTACATATTTAAACAACTTGGTTCAGAAATACTTTCACCCATCCCACTTTATTGAATTTAGATACAAATCCAAGCACCCTGATACAAGTCAATGGGAGATATTTACCTGTGTCAATATTTTATTTCTTGGCTGAAACTGCAGGCAAAAGAGGTAATTGTGATGGCTTCTGGAGCTGCTTTTGGAGTCTGTCACACAGTTGATGTAATGATGAGCTGATTGGGCTGCCTTGTCCTCATGGACACAGTTTGGCTTTGATTCTTCATTAAATCTGTAGGAAAACAAGCTGCTGTGCCAGTCGTATTCAGCAAGAGACTATCACAGATGACTGTTCTTCATCAAAAGGAAATGGTGTTTTCTCACGGCCATATGCTCTTTGGGATTTCTTCTTCTGCAACTCTTTGTTGCCCTTTGATACGGTGTATATATGGCAGTTGAACATTGGAAATTTGTTGAATTTAGAAAGGGAATGAAAAACTAATGGAAGTGTGACAAAAGAACTGCTTATTCTAAAAACAAAAATAATTGCATATTGATAACCTGGAAATGAAATAATAAAAAATTCATGATCATATTGTGGATGAAGTTCATATCTTTGTGACTGAACCAAATATGAAATTGGAGCTTAGAATATTCTGTTTCTGACAGAAGTAGTTTTCTCTTTTTGTTTTACTGATAACAGAGACGTATTCTAGTGTCTATATAGCACATGAAAGTATTTTAAATGTGTATTAACTTTTATTATTAAATAAAATTTTATAATTAAAATGCTTAAAACAAAATGCCACAGGGACGGTACAAATGCAAAAGGGAAAAATCATTTGTGATTGCAATGTAAGGGTCAAACGTAAGTGACAAGATCTTGTTATGTACAAATCCTGCATTAATTCTTGTATGTGGATGGAAGTATTGAAATTTAGCTAACAGGCAAGGTGGTTGATACATAGTGGAATGTTTTGAGAAATAAATCAGAGAGGAATAGTGAATTTTGTTTCTGACTAAAATCTATCTAGTTACATTAGGGTTTACATGTCTTTAAGGATTATGAATATTGGAGATCCAGACTTCTAAGGCTATACACGTAATTTTCACAGTGAATTCATAGAATCACAGAATATCACTAGTTGGAATGGACCCACAAGTATCATTGAGTCCAATTCCTGGGTCCCCAAAACACCACCCAAAAAATCAGATTATGTGTGTGAGAGCATTGTCCAAATGCTTCTTGAACTCCAGCAGGCTTGGTGCCATGACCACTTCCCTGGGGAGCCTGTCCAATGCCTGCCACCCTCTTGGTGAATTGGGAAACACGCTTTGCAAATCCTTGCAATAAAATCTTTATTCCTCTTTCTCTTTCCCAAAAAACACTTGGAAATATATTAAAATACACATTCCATTAATCCAGAATTAAAACACATTGAGTTATGCAGTCACATTTAGCAAAATGCTTCACGCGTGTGAAGTGCCCTCTAATGAAGATTTCAGTTATGTTTCATCATGTATGGGCATTTTGTGAATTCTAGTCTGAGAAAGAACTGGAGGATTTGGCTCACCATATAATTCACTCATTGAAAGTAGTCTCTTCTAGTGTTTAACAGTACATGGGCAGCTTAGAACAGGCAGAAGAGTATCTGATCAAAGTGAATTGCAAAGGGAATTTAGGGAGGCAAGAGGCAATTACCTGAACTGGAATTTGGCCAGGAGATAGGAACTAACACTGCAGTGCTTATTAAACACTGTGAGTAATGAAGAGCTATCTTACTGGTGTATTTCTTCTGCCAGATAGTAATGGATGCTGTTGAGCTTGGAATGACTTGATATGATTCACATTTTTTCTGGAAAAAAAAAAAAAGAAAAAAAGACTGACATTGTCAATAACTATGAAGCACTCACTGGATAAAGCTTTTATTGTGTCTAGTGGGTTTCTCTCTGGCAAACTCATTTTCTTCTATAAAAAACATGTTTAGATTACTGATAAGACTGTAAAGAGCATTCTACTTGATTTGCTAGGTGAATAGCCTAATTCTTTATGGCCAAGAACTTGTTGGGTATTGTCATTGTTTATTTCTGAAAATTGGCAATAAGGGAGTTTGCAGATTTTCAGTTTTGATTATTATCCTATTATTAATCCTTTATTATAGTATTTTTGCTTTTCAACATGAAATGTACAATATGTACAATATTTTTTTTTTTTTTTTAATATTTCATCAAGATTCTGATTCCTACTTTGTATTTAACTTACAGGTTGACATGATATTTTATTATCATCTGCCTCCTTTATTTTAAAATTCTTTCAAAAAATTCAAAAAACTCTTGCCCAAGGCATAATGCAAGCTACTGATTTTCTGTTTGTTTTCAAGTAGAGATGAAATAGAAATATTTCAAAAGCTTACATTTCTTGGAGGAACATTGAGTTCCTACTGGCTTCGTGGAATTCTTTAGGAGACTGTGAGAAATCTCAATTAGCATTGTCTGTATCTTCTACCCAAATGCAGCTGGAATAACTAGTGAAATAACTAGTGAAATTTGCCTGCAGGTGCAATATGTTTTTCTTGATAACCTAAAAATCAGATGTCTTGGTTTCTGCTCCAGTTCAATTTCCCTGTCTATATCTCTTCTCTCTTATTTTTGCTTCTTTTATTTAATTAGACTGCCAGACCTTTGGTCTGTTTTACTGTTTTTATATACTGCATAATGTAATTATCTTAACAGTATGTGAGATTCTCAGCACTTTATAGAATAAATTTCAAGTACTTCAAAGCAATACGAAATTACCACTTTCACCAAGACTCTCATTCAGCAAATGTGGTTCACTTTTAGCCTATGAATTCCACTTGATTATTATTGAGACACTATTCAGACTTGAATTTAAACACCTACTGATGTGCTTTCTGATGAAATATATGCTATGGCAAAGTTACTCAGAAATGTATTTAACACAATAATTTAATTCATCTCCACTCTATCCCTCTTCTGAGACAGACTGACGCTCCTAAGTGTCTTCAAATCAGACTTGAAGAATCTCAGTAAAAATGAATATATATTTTATTTTTTTTTCCTGAAAGTTTGTAAAGTATGTCCTATATATAAACACATGGCTGAGGGATGTATTTAATTGCAGTGAATTTTACTAGCCTAGAACAAGTCCTTTAAGCTATGATCATTCAGATTCTTCATGTTTTAGTCTACTAGACCACGAGTTTTTGCGACCTATTTTTGAATGATGAGATAATCATTTAGGCTGGCATTGAAATCAAAGTCTTACTGATTTTCTTTATTTTTTAAAGTGCAGGTGAATGTGTTGTTTTGTAAGAAAAATAAGGAAATAAATGTGAAACCTAGAACAAAGTAGTTGTTTATAATCCATATAATGACTGGGAACTTGATGTATTTAAAGCAGGCACCTTCAGGCAAGAAACAAACAAAAAAACACACAAACAAAACCCAAGAAAAATAATAAAAACACCACAAAATCAACAACAAAACAAATCAAAACAAACTGAGAATTTCAGTGAAACAAAATAGTCAGGGCTTACTTTGATAAACTCATTTGATGTTGAAGAATGTTTCAGTCTGTGGGTGTACTCTGCTCCTCCTCAGTAAATTCTGTCTCCTATGCTACACAGCTGTATGGGTGAGTACTACAGACAATGCATATCACTTACTGTAACCTCTCAAACAAACATCCCCACATCCCCACTTCACATATATTCACATATATTCACCCCTTTCACTCAAGGGTTATGGAATCTGTAGCTAGATGTGGAAAGCCCCCCCTCCCAAGCCCTGAGGAAAACAATTAATATTTGAGAATCAATAGCAAAGAAAGATGAGCCATCTTTCCTTGATGGTGAATAGCAGAGCTGCAAGCAGAATGTGGAGCTCTGACTTATGGCCAAGTGTTTTAAGCATTTCGGGCTTGATCTAAAACCTATTAAAGTCAGTTCTGTAGTTTCATTTTTCCCACTGCTTTAATAGTTTTTGGATGGTGTATTGAAGTCAATAGAAAAGCACAAGCCAAATCTGAATCCTCTGGATTTAGCCAGTCTTGCTTTCACTTCAACACTGCTTATAGACTTCCCTGTCCAGTCAGCCAGCTATGGTTTAAGGTCTTTGCAATATATATATATTTTTTTCCCTTGCTGCTGAACAATTTTATTTTGAAGATGGTTTGCCTGGAATAAAGCTTCATTCTCAACAGTTTTCTTTAGATACAGAAAATTATCATGAGGATGTGTTAAATTTTATTGCAGCATTTCATAAATGGATGCTGCTCATTCATTAAAACCCACTTCAGCCAGCTAAGTGAAAATAAATAGATATGTATTATTTACAAGACAAAATGTGAGTAAGTAGGCTACATACACAAATAGCAGATGAAAAACAAGCAGATAAAAAGCTTGTCTTCAGGCACACATGCTGTATATATACTATAAAATATAGTATATGCTAAAAAACTGATATAAAACAATTTAAACAATAATTGTCACCTACAGACTTTACTGTGAGAAACTGGTGACACTGGCATTCGCTTCCTCCAGCAGTAAGACTACATCTTGATTACAATCTTCTTTATGTAAATGGAAGAAAGAGATTAACCTGTTTAATTAGGAGATTGCTTTCCTTGCTGCCTAAGCCTTTTGCTTGATTTTTCTGGAAGCTATTTTCATCTGCCCCAGAAAATTATATCCAGCCAGCATGGTATGCATAATTCTGGCAATTGGGGTTCATACAGGCAAACCCTTCCTTACACCCATGTACTGAACACATTAAATAATGTGCTATTTTCTTGCCTGTTGCAGTGTTAATTCCAATCAAAGTGACATAATTTCTTGATACAGAAGAAGCACATGGGGCAGCACATGTCCTCCTTGAAAAAGGGACAGAACCACAGCGCATGGTCAAGAAGAGCAGAGCAGGACCAGTGATGGCTGCCAGGGTCAACCAAGAGTTCAGATCCTCAGTCCACAATGATGAGGCAGAACCACACCAGCCCAAGAAGGCAAGTCAGTGAGTCAGGACAGCAAGGCGCAAGGCTGAGCACGTGCCTTGCTTAGGTAATTGCCTGAGTGGTTCCTGAACTAAGATAGGTGGGAGACCCAGTAAAACTTTCTAAAAGTCTTTTCATAGCATTCTGGTCCCAAGTTATACACTGCCATAGCAGAGCTGCCTTGAGGGCAGACAGCCACACCCTAGGGATGTACAGAGCAAGAATGCAAAGGAGTTTGCAAAGCCTAGTCTTTGACAGTGACTCTTCAAGTATTCCCATTTTCTGAAGCTCTCCTGACTGTACCAGAACTTTCTCAATTGGTAGAAAGAACCTTGCAGACAGGAGTCACAAGAACTGTTATACTCATGACTCCTGGATACTCCAGATGTGACTGATGACAGATTTTGCATTATTAGCTGTTTTAGGCTTTCTATGAGGAAGTAGAAAACTTAAAATTAAGAAGATGGGACATAATGTTAAAAATACTGAATAAAATGTCAATATTTATTTTACTAAAAACAATTTTACCCATTATCTGACAATGGGAAAGATTTGGTTATATCTTTGCCCTGTAAGCGTGACCTAAAGCTATGATCTGCCACTGATTTTGTATCATGCCAGAGTGGCCCAAGAGAAAGAAGAGATCTGGCTATGCTTGTGAAGAAAACATTTCTCTGCACATATCTGAATAAACTCATGGTTTCTGTTGATAAATACATTGTAGCTGCTGTGAAGAAAGTTTATAATGTCATAAATATAAATGAGTTGTGGGACGAAGAGATGCTATCTTGGAAAATGAATTGGGAACACTTATTCATACACATGGGAAAACTATATGTCTTAGCTAATTCATAATAAGAAGTTCTTATAGTCTCCTTCCACGTCTAAACTACATGTTGAAGCTAGGGACTGAGGAAACTGCTTGATAAGAATTGGAACTCTTTAACTCAGTACTCCGATTACATTGTGAGATGGTAAAATGATAATTCATTAACAAAAACAAAAACAACAACAAGAAAAAAAACACACCTAAAACTAACCAACCAAAAAACCAGCCCTACACTAGTCGTAAAGTTTATAAAAGAATCTTCCTTATTTATATATAAGCTATTGTTATAATGGCTGTTTATCTTAGTAAGTGATGATTTGTGAATTAACTTCTCATTTTTGATAGGAAAGGTCAAAATAAGCACCTCAAACTCTTTGGTGTGTAGAAATAGTGAATATTTCAAATGGAGATTGTTTGTTTTTACTCAGTAGTGCAAAATAAGGAACTCTGCAAAAAGCTACAACAATGCAATTTAAGCGGTTTTAGCATAGTATGTCAGCCCTATTTGTTGTACTGCATTATATTCTGCATTGACTTGCCTTCTCTTTTGACATTGAAATTACTGTTGAAGTGTCAGAGATTCCCTTGAGACTGAAATTTGGCTTTCTATGTAACTTTAAATGGATCTGCATCTCTTCCCATACTGGTTTGATTTCTTAATTTTTAATGCAATTACTCTTGATTTATACCACTAAATGAGAAGGTGTTTTTTTAAACCAACAAACATGAGCCACCTGGGTTTTCTTAATTGCCTGAATGAGTTGTTCACATATGCCTACTTTGTATGTGATAGAATTATTCTGTTTAATACCCACGTTTCTATTCAAGAGGAGAAGTAGTGCATATTTGCAGGGCTAATGCCAGCTAAAGTGATTTATCAGTGTACTGCTGTGCAGTGTTGCATGGATTTTCTCTCTGCTAATAAGCCATACCTTTTACTGGCATCTTTAAAAGCTGGTATATTTGTGCCTTCCTTTCATCTGCTTTTCAACTGGCATGAGTGGGTGCCTCTGCACTCTCAGTGAAGACATATTATGGGTAATTCTGTTTCACTTGAGTGCTTAAACTGCACTTTAGAATTTAGTGTTGGAACAGATGCAAGAGATTCTGCCATAGAGAAGGCAGAGTGGCTAGAAGAAATCTCTCAACAGTTTTCCATTTCAAGGTCCAGTATTTTCATGTTAATCCAGGAAGTCTGGGAAATGAGAAATTACAAATGAGACATTTTAGAGACAAAAAAATTCTTGCTTTGTATTTATTTCAATGACCATTTTACAGTGACTGTTGCTCTGTTTGGAAGATGAGGGTAAGTAAACCAGAGCACTTTAAGCACATTCTGTATGTTCATAACTATTTTGTCCTTACTAACAAAAGAGGATCTAATTAAAATACTATTTTAGGCTTATTTCACTGACTTGCACTAACTTTAGTCTTGTACATACATCCTGAATGAATGTAAAATTAGACAGGTGATCTATATCCCACTCATTTTACATTCAGTGTAATAATTAATTCATTAGCAAGATGGGAGTAGAAAGAGCTTACTTCTTGCTATTCCTTGTTGTTCTTGTCCTATTTATTGCCATTAAGAAGTTTTTGATGGTTTCTATATAAAATCTACAAAAATATTTAAATACTTATTTATACTATATACTTATATACTTTATATACTTATATGCTTATATACTTAAATACTTTAAATATTTAAAAAGAAAGGTATACTTTGCACATAAACATCACACTGTTCACTTTCTGTATGGTTAAATTCAAGGTTTAATAGCCACAGCAATCACAGATTTATATTGATACAGGTGACTGACAGTGATTGAGCCAACAGGGCAGGTCTGGCTTCTGTTGAGGACAGCTCATTGAGCTAGGTGTGAAAGTGTTAAGTTGGAAGGCTAGAAATACTGGCAAGTAAGATATCAAAATCTCTGTAAAGTTATAAAGACTGAATCTACCTTCTACTATAGACATAGTCACTGCTGAAGGCCAGGCTTTCCCAAGTCTCTTATTTTCTTAGTTGACTGTTACTTTTGGTTTTTCCTTTAATTGACTGACTCCAAAATACCACCTCTTCTTTCACCTAGTTATATTGCTATGATTGAAAAATAAGGGGCTTCATTTAATTTAGATTATAGACTTTTACTCTTGTTAATGCAGGCTTTACCTCTGAGGAATGTGCCATTCCCTTTTGATGTAAGCTTGCCTTGAGCAAGTAACCAGGAGAAATTTTTTGTCATACCTTATGCTTCGTGCTACAAGGGATTTTTCTCTTTGCTTTCTAGGATTTCTAGGATTCAGTTGTGTATCTTGTGTGTTATCCATTGTGCACCCCTGCTTTCAGGTGAGAAAACTCTGTCAAGATATTTTACTCCAGCACCACTCCAGGTTATTTTTTGCTGATGTTCACTTATACATTATATGCTACCAGTGCAGCTGTGGTGGTCCACATGGCTGGAATGTCCTGATGTAAAGCCTGTTTCAAGCCAAAGTTTGTGAAAGATTTATTCCTCCTGTTCTCAAGTCCTTGCCATTCCCATCTTTAATAGTAGTTTTCTTTCCTTGTTATTACAGTAATACTTATTGACTACTAGGGAAACAATAGTGATATATTATTACTTTCCCTTTTCCTTTTGTATATAATTTGTGTGATGCAACTTTCTAAAACTTGGACTGGACATATCAGTAAATAGCAATTTCTGGAGAAATGAAAGGTTAATAAGTCTTTGTTATGGCTGTCAAGAAAAGTAACACTAATTTAATAATGTGTGATGGTTCACTGATAAAAATCACTGATCCAATCCATAAAACCTAAAACCTATTCAGATGCCTATTCAGCACAAATTAACTTTGATTCCATACTACAGAAACAGACAGGTAAGCTAGTAAGATAATGCTTTAGTAGCTTAAAGGATACCTTAGTTCAGTTTGTCTTGTTTCACTTTATGAATTACTATTAATTTCTTTTAAAGAAATACATATTTTAAAAGTATTAATTATAAAATTTGATTTAGCTGTTAAATTCCTTGGAAATCAAGGGAGAATATTTCCATTAAATTTAATGGAATGAGAAAGGCAATATTAAAAGTGTGGAGCATAAACAGACATAGCAAAATATTTGTATATTAAATATTTGTATATTTGTACATAGTTTCTACCATTGGTTGTCTGTAGCTAATGATGCCCCTTTTACCCTTTTTATTTTATTTTTTATTTTTTTTTTAATACAGCTGTAATAGCACAGAATTATAGTAGAATGGTTTGGGTTGGAAAACACCTTTAAAGATCATCTAGTTTCACACCCCCTGCCATGGACAGGCTTATCTTACACTAGACCAGGTTGCTCAAAGCCCTATCCAACCTGACCTTGAACACTTCCAGGGCTAGAACATCCATAAGTTCTCTGGACAACCTATTTCACCACGCTCTGAGTAAAGAATTTATTCACAATGTCAATCTACCACAAATCAATGAAATCTACCATATTTCAGTTTAAAGCCATTACCCCTTTTTCTGTTGTTACACTTCCTGATAAAGAATCACTCCTCATCTTTCTTGTAGGCATACTTTTAAAGTACTGGAAGCCAACTGTAATGTCTCCCCAGAGCCTTCTCTTGGCTGAACAACCCCAGCTCACTAAGCCAGTCTTCAAAATAGAGGTGCTCCAGCCGTCTGATCATTCCACAAAAGTGGAATACAGGGGGAGAATCACTTCTCTTGACCTGTGGGTCATGCTCTGTGGATGCAGATGCAGCCCAGGATACAGCTGGCCTTCTGGGCTACAAGTGCACACTGCTGCCTCATATCCAATTTTTTGTTCACCAGTATCCCCAATTCCTTCTCTGCTGGGCTGCTTTTAATCTTGCCTTCTCCAGTCTGTAGAGATATTTAGGATTTCGCTGACCCATGTGCATATTGCACTTGGACTATTTAAACTTTGTGAGATTCATGTGGTCCCACCTCTCAGGCTTGTCTAGGTTCCTCTGGATGGCATCCATTCCTTCTGGTGCCATTCAGCTTGGTGTCATCTGCAAACTTGTTGAGGGTGCACTCAATCCCACTTCTATGTCATTAATAAAGACGTTAAACATCACTGGTTCCCAGATGGGCCTTTGAAGGACACCACTCGTCACCGGCTTCCACCTGGACATGGAACTGTTGACCGCAACTCTCTGGCTGCAGCCATCCAGCCACTCCCGTATCCAGAGAAGGATGTTGTGTGGGACTGTGTCAAAGGCCTTTGAGCCTTTGATGATATCAGTTGGTCTTCCCTTGTTGATTCATGCAGTTACTCAATGATAGAAGGCCACTAGATTGGTCAGGCATGATTTGCCCTTGGTGAAGCCATGTGAGCTGTCTTAAATTGCCTCCTTATCTTCTATATACCTTAACATGGTTTCTCTAAGGATCTGTTCTGTGATATTTCCAGGCAGAAGTGAGGCTGATTAGTCTGTAGTTCCCAGGGTCTTCTTTTTTCCCCTTTTAAAAAATTGATATCATGTTTCCCTTTTCCCACTCTCCAGAGACTTCACCTGTCTGCCCTGTCTTTTCAAATATGATGGAGAGAGGCTTGGCAAGTACATCAGCTAGTTCCCTCAGGACATTGGAACAAATTTCATTAGGCCCCGTAGATTTATGGATGTTCAGGTTCCTCAAGGGGTCTCGAACCTTATCTTCACTCTGTGGCAGGGACTTCACTTCCTCAGTCCCTGTCTTGAGGTTCAGGGACTTGAGAGACATGGGAAGAGTGATTGACAGTGAAGACTGAGGCACTTTTTTTTTTTTTTTTTTTTGAGAACCTCAGTCTTTTCCATGTCTGTTGTCACCAGTTCTCCCACCTTGTTTATCAGAGAGGGGTGCACTCTCTTTAGTCTTTCTTTTTTTTTAGCTAATGTACTCTTGTGCTCTATAAGAAGAGTCTTTAAAGAGCTGCCAACTCTAATCAGTTTCCTTATCCCTAAGGACAATTTCCCAGGGGATTTCAGCCACTAATTCTTTAAACAACTGAAATTATGCTCTCCTGAAAGTTAATGGTCCTGACTTTACTCTTTGCTGGGCCCATATTCCTCAAAATCATGAACTTACCAGGGCATAACTCATCAGCTGCCTGTATTGTTTCCTCCTGCAGGACTCCGATGACTCTGCAGGACTCTCAGTTTTTGACTGCTCAATGGTTTGAACTTGCAGCAATACCCCACAAAGCTGATAAAAATTATCTTTTGTAAACAGGGAAACTGAGGAGGGCTTGAATTAACATGACATACTAGAAAATTTCAGGATGTGAAATAAGTGTTTCGTAATGTCTTCATTAAGCTAAGAAGAAATGATTGGTTAAGGTGGGCTAAGGCACACTTTATATCCTTATAAAGTTATGTTTATAAACATATAATTACAAGTCTAAGTAGTTATTTTTCTCATATTGCTGGTTCAGAAATAAATGCATGGTCTGAGAAAGTCTTCTCTCAGTAGTATGTTGATGCACTGCAAATGAAGAGAGAAAATGTGTGTCATATTTATACCTTGATAATAATATTTCATGAATCTGAGGGGAGAAGCATGCAGTGTGTTTTTATTAGTTTGTGTATATGTGACAGATAGCACAATTTTGTGAAGTCACTTAGCATGTCTTGTAAAATATTATTTTATTATCCATACTTACAGTTTGAGACCATCCTGATTTTTTTTGCAATTTTGTTACTGTAAAATATTTTTGTTGTGTGAGTTACTAGTTTACATATATTTTCTTACCACTGCTGGGATTTTTGGAACAATTTCTTAATATCATATCATATTGTGTGATTTCTCTAACTGGATAACTTTGTTATTCATGGCTACAAATTAACTATGGAAAGGTCAGAAGGATTTGTTTCTAAATAGTTACAGTCTATTTCAGTTTCTAAAGAAACTGAATCAAAAGAGGTGTGGTGCATTTGCAATATGAAGGTGAAATCGATGTATTTTGCATATTATCTCTCAAATCAAATAAACAGGGGATTATAGGCCTGATGTCTGCCTACAATCCTGGAGCTATGTATTTCTAAGTAATTCTTCTTGTAACAGCCTACTGAAATTATTTTACTATATATTTTGTTGTTTGCCTGGACCGCTTGGCACATAAATTGTCTTTGGAGGTGAGGACAGTTGCGGTTATCTGTGTTGGCTTATCTGTTTCTCATGGTACTCTGCTGTGTGGGTACCTGCTGGGGTGTCCAAGTGCTCCTATTAATCTAGGACAGCGATTTGGGACACATGAAAATATCTTCATGGCAACTTCTGCTTAAGCAGATTTAGATGTTTTGACTGCAGAAGGAAGCTTTGCATCTTCCAGATTTCTGCCTGAGCCATTAGGCATTTGTTAATGGCTTGCATTTCTTCAAGCCATTACCTTAAGAAAGGTTTTACAAAGTCTTCTTTGTCCCTGGAATCCCCCCCCCCCCCGTGTGCTTCTTTTCAGGGAAGGTTCTCAGCATACTGAAATTCACCTTTTTTTTTTTTTTTTTTTTTCATTCGCCCCCTTTTTTATTTTTATTTATTTATTTATTTATTTATTTATTTATTTATTTAATCCCTGTCAGATCCTAAGGGTGCAATGAGGTCAGTGGGAATTTAGGCTGCAAAATAAATTATTTATCAATTACCTCGTTGGATTAAAACAGCTGGATTTTTAAGGAATGTGCACATAACTGCACCCTGGCAGTTAAGTCAGTTTGACAGCAATACAATAATGACAGGTTTCAGCCCTAAAACCATACCACGAGCAAATAGTGATATTTGGATCCTTCTTTTTCATTGGCAACTTTATTGTTCTGCAGCTGCAGAAAGGATATAATAGAATTGTTCCCTGGAAGTTATAAAGCTTAACCCAAGTTTATTTTCCCATTTCATTTGTGTTAGAAATATAGAAGCTGACCTTGGCTACCATGTCTCTTGAGACTACTTCAGTTGTGCTTGTCTTAAAGGCAGGAGATAAAGTCTTCTAAGGTCACTGGGGAGTATTTAAATATGTGCAAAACACTTCTGTTTGAAATTAGAAGAAGAAAGGTAATAAACCAACTTAAAAATTGGTGGATTTTGGCAGAACAGGCGTATGAATAAGCCTGGTGAAAAGGTTATCAAACTATTTTATTTTATGCTGAAGAACTGTCTAGATAAGTAGCTTGTGTATTTGTGTTTGTACTTTATACATTTATATTCCTATTATTTTAATCTGGTAGAATATCCTAATTTGCCAATGCCTAGCCATCTAATCCATTTGGGGAAACAATCCTAATTTGAGAGAAATGTAGGTTCAGAATGCAGGGAGTTTCTTTTGGACTTAATTTATCTGTTTTCATCAGGGTGAGCAGGAAAGAAAGGATAGAGATGAGTCACTGTAGTGGTTTAACACTGATAGATAGCTAAGTACCATGGTCACTCTGCCCCTGTTCCAGGATGGGGTCCCTCCCACAGGATGCCATCTTTCCCAAACTGATCGTGCGTGGGTTTCCCACAGGCAGCAGCTCTTCAAGAACTGCTCCCACATGGCTCAGTAGTTTGGGGTCCATCCCCCAGCAAACTGCTCCAGCACGGGTCCCCCACGGGTGGCAGCTCCCTCCAGACCCCCTGCTCCGGCGTGGGCTCCTCTCCATGGGCTGCAGCTCCAGCCCGGGGCCTGCTCCTGCGGGGACTCTCCATGGGCCGCAGCCTCCTCCAGGCCACATCCACCTGCTCCACCGGGGGCTCCTCCATGGGCTGCAGTGTGGAGATCTGCTCCATGTGGGACCCATGGGCTGCAGGGGGACAACCTGCTCCACCAGGGACCTCTCCACAGGCTGCAGGAGAACTGCTGCTGTGTGCCTGGAGCACCTCCTGCCCTCCTGCTGCACTGACCTTGGGGGCTGCATAGCTGGTTCTCACTACGTTTTCTCATTCCTGTCTCTCAGCTGTTGTGCAGTGTATTTTCTCTGTTGGTTCAACAACCGAGAGAAGATGAGTCTCATAAGACACACTACAAATTCAACAGTGACCAGAACTGAGCTGGATTTGGCATCCAGTGACTCCATGCAACGCATCACCTCTCCTGTCCTGAGCAACAACCCATATCACATAGAATCTAAGTCATGGACTAAAAGAATTCAGGGGACATTTTATCGATGTTTAGACAGGGATGGTCCATAGACTAAGGGAATGATACCTGTGTATTAATTGAAGGGTGGTGATGTATTGGAAAGTTTGGGACCTGAGCGTGACATAAGTGGCATGGAGTTAGGGGTAGATTTCTGATGTTTTTATCTGAGATATTTAATTTTCCTCATAGAGGCTTGTATAATGCTGTGTTTGGGATTTTTGATGAAAATAGTGGTGATAAGACACTAGTGTTTTTGTTTTGCAGAGCAATGCTTACATGGAGCCAAGGTCTGTTCAGCTTCCCATGCTGCCCTGACAGCAAAGACGCTGGGGGTGCCAAGAAGCTGGGAAGGGTGGTTTGTGATGAGAAGTTCCCTCCCTCCAGAGTCTCTCCTAAATTGGTGCTGCCTAGAATGGCCCCATATATCTTCTATGTACATAGGTACTTGGATTGCAAGACATGTGAGCCAAACTACATAATTTTATTCATGTCTTTCCTGAAGACAGTGAACAAAAGGTCTTTTTTTTTTTTTTTTTTTTTTTTTTACTGGGTTTATTTTCATGATGCTGATGATTGTTTTAATTGAGTGACAAGGAGAAAGTTAAATGGTCTCTACAGATAAAAAACAGTCATGTTGACAACAGAATTATTCAGAATGCACGTAATAAACTGTTACGAGAAAGATAAACTCAATATGATAGATAGAAAGCTCAAAATGTCCTTGAGATTTTCAGCATTTCTGTTAGTAAGTCCTTGATGCTTGATGGAGAACTGCTTAGTTGTTATTGATAACTAACTACCTTCCCCACCTCCCCCCCCCCCTTTTTTTTTCAGATTGTGTGAAATAGTTTTTCTCTACATTGAATCCCTGATGCTAGTGATGGTTTCCTTCCCCACCTACACCATTCATGTTTTTGTTGTTTTCTCCTCCCATGTCACACTATTCCATTCTGTACCTCCTGACCTACAAATTATGTCCTGTTGCTGTTTATCTGCCCTTGCCCTTGGCAGAATATATCACTAGCATAGTGACAAGGTATTTATTTATATATTTATAGCCTTACTACTCTCTACTACTCCTGGATAGGTCTTTTTTTTTTTTTTTTTTTTTTTTAATTAATGATCTGTTTTCGGACTTGTTTTAGCACCTAAATTTTCCATATGTCTTTGGCACATTAGTGTGGACTACTCAGTTTGAAAATAATGGAATGAAACTATCTGGAGAGTTACCCTGAAATTTTTCAGTCTCCAAAATTTTTCAGTCTCCAAATAGAAGAGATCGGAATTTAAATATCTCCGTGGAACATGAGAAGGTTCCACAGTCAAAAACATGAAAAATATATATAGAGAGAGCTACATATATGTTTGTTTGTTTGTTCGTTTGTTTACAAAGTCTAGGAAAGACGTTATTTGGGCAATTACAATTAAAATGGAGGATTTAGAATGTGAAACTCTTGGGGACTTGAAAGTGAAGAAAAGCATGAATTTCCAAATTCCATGCAAAATTGTCAACTCATTTTTAAAAATGGTTTACTCTGTAATCCTATGTGTCTATAGTTTATATGTCAGAAATATACATGCCGACTTTTTATACCTGTAGAAACAAAATTTAGAAGCAACGGTAAACGTTTTCTATGTAATTTGGAAAATAATTATTTCCTAAGTGAACCCATATCAGTTTTTATACAGTCAACTCTACTAAAATGAGGATAATGCATTTCAATTTAGAAGTGATTTCTGATAGCTATATCACCATAAGTAATGATTTAACCTGAGAATAGGGTAAGATAGCATCTGAAGACACCTGGCTTGATTTTGTAGGTCTGTTGATCTTATTTGCAGCCATGTCAGTTTTCAGTAATCTCCAAACCAAAGGCTAAACTGAGTTTCTTTAGCTTCAACTCTTTTGGCAACCTCTGTTCTGATTCTCTCCCACATATTTGGAAAGATAGTATTGCTGGTATTACATTCACAGTCATTTCGTTGTTATTTTTCATCTGTGGTGTGCTGTGTGAGTTTTTTTTTCTTTTTTCTTTTTTTTTTTTTTTTCTTTTTTCTTTCTTTTTTTTTTTTCTCCCCATAATCTCCACATCATTTTAAATTCTTTAATATATTTAATAATTCTGTCATACCGTGGGTATAGGCTATCAAATTTTCTTGGTACAGAGAAAAGACCCTATTCCTGGCAATCAGGGCAAGGCTTGGCTTACAAAGTAGTGCTGAGTTACTACCATGCTTGTTGAAGTTTGTTTTGTCCCACTTGAGAAAATGTTGGGAGGTAATTTAAAAGTCTGTTTAAGGAAGCCTCAAACCTTGAGCCACTGTTTTTATTCCTGTGCTTTGATAAAGAGAATCAACCACAATCACCATGCCAATTTAAGGCTAGCCTTTCATGGTAGGGTAAATAGGAGACTTGAAAAAAAAACAAACAACAAAAACCACAACATACATAAAATGTTTGATTTGCTAAGTTGCTGAGTCTGAACCATCACAGAGGAAAAAAAATATATATACATATATATATATATTTCTGTTAAGGACTACTTTTGTTCTGTTTTCATCCAGCACTTGTTGGAAACTACTGACAATCGCATCCACCGGTACGACCTTGAAGGAAAGAACCTACATTAACACTAGACTATCAAATTATGACCTTCCTGATAAAATGGTCATATTTCCAAGTGTCTAGTATGTGTTGTGTGTGTGAGAATAAGTACAGACTAGTTAAAAAAAAAAAAAAGCTAAAAGTCGAACCTCTGGTAAAGTAAACTAAATGAAATTATCCTTACAAGTTGTTTTATCATTCATGTTATGCTCATAGTTAGAACTAAATAAAATGGTGATTTTACTGACAGTAAAATAATAAATAAAAATAATAAAAAATACATATGTTGGAAAACTTTCTTCATTAAGAGTGAAGAAAAAAAAACCAAATGCATGTGAATAGCAGGGGGAACATGAAGATGAAAACATTCAGCAGGCTGCTGAGGAGAGAGCAGGGCTTACTAGGCAAGCAAAATGAGAACCAGTAAACAACAGCAACAAAAAAAAAAAACACAAACAAAATAAAACATAACAGTGTTATTTGACTTCTGAGAAATTTGGAATGAAACCAAAGACAGCACTGAAAAGCCCAGGGCTATCTTATTGCCTCTCAAGTCAAGCTCTTCAATGCTATTGATATGTTTCCATGGAAAATGCAGTTATACTGAAAGAGTATTTTGTAAGATGAGCGTTATTTTATCAGTGTACCATTTCTGTGTTTTCTCCCCCTAAAAGACCCTATTGAAAGCATGGAAATGAATATTGCTCTAAAAACCTGTTCAGTGTTTTGGTCTGTCATTGAAAACCTTATTTAATGAACCCTACCTATACTGAACCTATACTGGATGCAGAATGAATAACTAGTGAGATTTTTCTCTTTCTTACAGAAACTTATTTTATATTAAAGGAAAACATAAGAAGACAGGATGTTATTTCGAGAGGCAGAAGACCTGCTAGAACTCTGTGAGGTTATGGGGACTTTGTCTGCACCAAGCCACATTCTCCTGTAATGGAGAAATGCAAAGGCTGTTCTCTCTAACAGACTGACATTATGAGGTGCCCTGGGAAACATCAACATTTTCAGGTTCTTTGACTATAGAATGCTTAGTTTCCCTTTCATTAGTCTTTGAACTTTTTTTTTTTTTTTTTTTTTTTTTTTTTGTCTCCTGAATTTCACAGTATTTTATAACTTATGGGTAAAATATGTGAATAAGACAAACAAGGCCCACAAAGGGTCTTCTAAAATGCATTTCTTTAAGATTGTTATTTAAATACCACAGGGCTAGAATCGATTGAAAAGTCTTGACTTCCTCAATGCACAAGCCAATGGAAATCTATAATAACCCCTGGGAGAGAAAATCAAAGCTTGTGGGTTTAGTGACCTTGAGATTTACCAGCTCCAAATCTGAGTATACATGGTGAAAAAGCAGTTTTTCAGCAAACGAAGGATGCTTTATGAAATAATTTCCATTGGCCAATTTCTGCAGTAACTGTACTGTCTAATCCTTACTATAGTGCAAAAAGAAATGGAATGCTTTCGTGCCTGTAAGTTAATGTCAAACTGTAAAGAGTATCTGTAGGAATATAATGATTCATGAATAATGGATAATTTTGTGGTGTTATGGACAATATGGAAAAAACACACACCAAAAAATAACCAGATAGGAGTATTTGGTGGGTTCTAGTCCTGATTTTGGCAAAGACAGACTTAATTTTCTTCCTAGTAGCTAGTATGGTGCTGTATTTTGGATTTGAGATGAGAATAATGCTGATAAAACACTGTGTTTTTTATTTTTTATTTTTATTTTTTAATCACAGGACACTAATAGACACGACACTACTCTTAATTTCAGCAGGAGTAGGAACAACGGAGATTAAGATAATTCAGATTCCTATCTAGGGAAAGGGCAATGTACACAATTAGAGTGACTTCCTTGAAACAGTTTTAAACCAAATTCTTTTATTAATTCATTTTTAACTTCAGCTGAAGAATCAAATTGATTGAAATTAGAAGATTAGAATAAGCATGATTACATTAGAATGGGAAATTCAGAACTGATAAAAGAAAATGCTTTTCCATGCAGCTTTTGATTAAACTGTAGAACTTTCAGACACAGGAAGATATTGAGGTCAAGAACATAACACTTATGAGATGATGAAGTATGTATTTGTATTGGATATCCATAACTACTCTAATTAATGACAAGTACTTCTGGATGGATTTCAAACATTGAGCTTCAAGGTTTAAACAAATACTTATTGGAGATGAGGCCTGGGAGCACATTATTTCACATCTTCTCCTTGTTCTGGAAGAAGAGAATCATTGAATTAACATGGTGTTATTGCAGTGAAAAAGGCCAAATGCACACCAGGTAGCATGTAGTCATCAGGCTGAAGGAAGACATGACTCCCTCCATGTTGTAATGACATGTCTAGTTCTGGGCTCCATGGAATGAAACATATTGACATAGTACCACCAGTACAATGGAGGTCACCAAGATCATCAGGTGGCTGAAACAAGCTGTGCAAAGAGAGGTTCATAGAGCCTCTTTGTTCAGCTTGGTGATGGCAAATGGGATATTTTACTGTTGTTTATCTAAAATTTAAAGGAATAGAGAAGATGGTGCTGGACACTTCCCAGACATATGCCATGATAAAACTGGAGGCAGTAGACATAAGATGGAACATGGGAAATTCTGGTGAGTTAAGTTTTATTGGTTATTTATCTATTTTTTAACCCTGAGTGTGGTCCAGTGCCACCTGAGATGCACCCTTGCATCTTGGATTAGTTTGCTAATCCACCCTTGGATTAGCTTGCTTGGCAAGATTTCATTCTTAGAAGTACTAAGAATATGATGGGACATACCTGTGAGCAACTTGGTGTAAGCTGAAACTGGGAGTAGAAGGTTGGACCAGGTGGCCTCCACTTTCAACCTAAATTGTTCTATGGCATCTGTCCAGAGCTTGAGGACTGATCTGCTTGAACAGATGCAGATCTAAACATTTTTAAAATGGTGCTGACAAGAATGCAGAAAATGACTTCATCAAAAGTGTATCCTATGAAATTAGCATGCATGGGTTGGGTAGCACAAAAAACTAATCTTTGGAAAATAGGCATTCACTATGTGTTCAGCAGTGTATAATTTTCTGAACACCTTGATGTTTATGAATGAAAAAGACAGAAGAAAATTTACAACGTGGAATTTCCCCTTGCACATAACATCTAGTGTTATTCTTTCTGGTGCTTGGTACTTTTTAAGTCTGCTTGGAGATCTTTGTGATTCTGCTGTAATTTTCTCCAAAATGCTTTGTGTAGACCTCAGTACTCATTAGACTGCAATAGTGGGAGAAATCTATCAAGAACTAACAGCAGTCGAATAGTAAACTAGTGGAAGTTGCCTAAAACTAGTAAGTGGACATTTACTGAATGAGAAGTAAAATGTGTACCAACATCAGACAGAATGTTTTCTGGAATTTTGATTGCTTATATTGCAAAGTAAAATATTTGTCTATCTTTCAAAAACTGTCTTCCATAAAAAAAAAAAAAGGTTCATTTAAAAATATGCAGTGATTCTTTAATTTGTATATAAAGTGTAAAGGTTCTATTTTATACAATGAACCTCACAGATGTATTGCATTCTGGGTTTTGTTTGATTGGTTGTTTTTTCCCCAATTGCACTGTGATTTTAAAGCAGCCTTTCCAGCCTTTCTTTTTGCTTCTCCTGGAGGATAAGATCAACTTTCCAATTTTGAGTTCCACAGTGCCTAAAGTCTTCTTGAGCTTAAAGCAGAAAATTTATTGTCTACTGCATTAATGTCAGGACATTCTTCTATAAACTTCTCTCGAAAGGGAGTCTTTGCTTGAAAATTCTGTTTGCTGTACCAGTGATTAATTCTGGGCCATACAGTAGAGACTCTTTGACTGCCTTGTCTCAGAACCCAAGATCAGGCTGATCTCTTGGCTGGAACTCTGCCTCTAATGATTGCCTCTAAAGATTTGGCTTTTATACAAAAATTTGCTGCAGTCTTTTTTTTTTTTTTTTTTTTTTTTTTTTTTTCATGTTGTTTTCACCCTGTGATTAAAACCTAAAGAAACCCACACCTCTTATGTTTTACTTTTACCTGTAGTACTTTCCTAATGGTTATAATACACATAATCCATTTTTGACTCTTAACGTCACAGTTAGTATCTATAGTTTACAGATAAATGGGCAAAATATCAAATGTTTGCAATGGTCCTCCAAATTTTCAGGGGATTTTACATCTGGCAGGCATTTTAGGAGCTCTGATTTTCAAACGGTTGTTTGCTTTATTCTTGTTGCTGTGTGTTCATTGACCACTCAGGACAAAGGAGTGAGTCCTGGCTGCTGCATTATTTGCAATATGAATGCTTCTACAACTCCTAAGAGACTTGTACGTGACTCATATGACTCTTTTTTAGGATAAAGTTTCCTAAAGTGCTTCAGGGATTATCTAGAGAGTTTAGATGATGTCAGTGTTGCTCTTGTGCATTATGCTGTACTTTTTCAAATAATATCTTAAAAAAAAAAATCCTTCTTTATTAGATCTCATGTTCATGCACTACCCAGTTGCAAGCTATCTATATTAAGCATTGCTGAAACACATCTTCTATAATTCCAAAATTGTGTGCATATTATATTGTATTATATTCAGCTTTATAACGCCTTCACCTAATTTTTAAATGTAATCTTTCAATAATTCTGTCACTCAGTTGTCTAACAAGTTGTTCACAGTATAATGAAGTTTATTCTTAGACAGTGAAAGACAGAACAGCCACCTCCACTGGGAGTATGCCTGCTTTATTTTATTTTATTTTATTTTATTATTTTTTTTTTTTTTTGAGAATAATTTTTGTTAGGAAAGAATGTACCTGAAGGTTGATGCCTTGGGAAGCTTATTCTGAAAGTGGTATTTTGGAAACACAACAGAGGGGTATATGAGAGAGAGTTATGGTTAAAGGAGTACTGTGGTAAGGAGGATGAGAAACATTCAGGGCACTGCTGAGCCAGCTAGCAGGGAGGAAAGAGTGGTTTTAGCAGCACTGGAAAGATGAAGCTAGAGCATTAATGAACTTATGACTTTGACGCAGAAGAAAAAGAGAAAATAGATGATCCCTGCCTTTGAGATGAGAAGAGTAACAGGGATAAGAGGCTGAAGGAAGATGAGTTAAACTGAGCATGACTTTAAGAATCATTCCCAGGGACAGAGGAGCTGAACCCATGCAAGAAGATGAGGTTGTATATCTTACATACTTACAGTCGTACAGTACAGTAAGAATGCCTTAAACAAAGCTTTAAGCCCTGCTTCACATCAAGGCAAAGAAAGGATGAATAACCATTAAATATTACGAAAGATATAAAGAAATGCCACATTGATAGCAAAGGAAATCATTGTTGAAACTAGGACAGTAGAACAGTCAGTCAAAAACTTGTATAGAAATGGACTAAAATTAAGTCGTCTAAGAAAAGAAATTTGATTCTTCCTTATGCTGCTGACACATTGCCCTTGCACTCATTTCCTAATTAATATCACAGTGGGAAATGTATGGGGGAGGACATGCAAAAAAGTCTAGGCTATTCACTCTTACATGTAAAACAACTTTTAGACTCTGTAGCCCTTAAGGTAATGTGAATTCAAATGGTTGAATTGGAGCAACTATACAGCAGCACCAAATTGAAAGTTAGCGGTCAGCAAAATTCGAAGACTTTTCTATGGAATTAATTCTATCTTGACCTAAACTGACTGGGAAACTCAGTTCAGGTGAGTACAGAAATATGAAATACTTGAAGCAGTGTGCAACTTGTGAACACTGATTATTTTCCCCAAAGCCTGTTTGCATTTCTAGCACATTTTTGCCTGCTTGTTCTACTTCCATTTAATAGGAATACCAAATGAGGCACTACTGTAGTTGCAACTGTATGAAATGCACTGTGTTCATTTGTCATGCTGCATTAAACTGTAAAGGCATTAATGACCAATACAGGGAATGGTGTCATTAAACAGAGGCTTAAATAGACAGAGCTCAGATCATTAATGAAGCCAGTAGATAGGAGGTATAAACTTAAGGGACAAATTACCACTGTGCCCAATTTATTACTGTATAAAAGTCCACGAGATGTGGCAATAGTGTTGAAAATCAGTAAGGATGTATTTCCTGTCTTGTTTGAAATTAAGTGGTATTTGTTAAACAGAATAACTCCACTACAGCTTTTAGGCATTGCCTTCCGTTATCAGTTCCATGGGAAGTGGGCCATATAAAGCCTTATGCCCTAAAATGTAGTGGTGCTTTTTCAGGCTGTATGACCTCATGATAACTGTTTATGGAGCTATGCTGATGCTACAGTATAGATATACTGTCTCAGTGGTTAACTGGATAGCTCTGTACTTTACAACCAGTTTATAGTCTCTTTTACAACGTATCTGTTTATACTCTGTATAATCTGTTACTTAGCTTATCACAAATGCACAGTCCTTAAGTAAAATGAGCTGTATGGTTTTATGTGAGGAGATGGATTATGTTTTTCAAAAGTACTTCAGTTCTGTCTCCAAAGAAGGTGCTGGCAACACTAGGTATTGCACAACTGTATCTCACATGGCATTTTTGTGCCAAACAGATGTTGCGGAGTGAATGGTGGTGTCCCAAGGTACATTTTAAGACTCGCATTTCTATCTCAGAATATGTTTCATTTTGCTTATGTTGCCTGGGCCAAAGGTCTGGGCAAGTAAATATATCTCAGCCTCAGACAAGAATGAGACACAGCAGCTGGGCTCAGGAGATGTGGAATAGTGAAGAACCAATTCACTGATGTAAATAATAAGGAAATAAGGATCTTTAGTCAAAGGCAAGGGCTAGCTCTGTCAGCAGAAGGGGGCTGTGAGGATTAGTAAATGCTGCTCCAGGGAACCAGGCTTTTTTAGAAATGTTTAGCTGGTGCATGAATGCATATATGCACCATCCAGTCCTGAATGCTGAAGAGGACCAGTTTTGGAGATGAGAGTTAGATACCTATTCATCTGTGTAGCTCTACATGGCATTACATTGCATCCTACTATTTCAGTCTCACTTTTGGTGCCTGCATAATGCTTTACTGTGGCCAGTATCAAGTGTATTTTGACAAGGGAGCAGAGGACATTTGTGATGGGCCTTGTGATATCATCAAAATTAAGAGACTGGAAAGAGAGTAGTGTGCAGCCAGCACACTAATGGTACAGAGCCCTTGACTGCCATACTGTTGTTACCTGGGGAGCAGCAAAGTTTTGAAATCTTTTGGGTCTGGAGATCCAGAGGCTAGTGTGGGTGATTTAACCACATAACAGCCCAGAGCTGGGCATAGCACACTCTGTGAACATCCTGGTGTTGAAGCTAATGTACCTTGAGTGCCTAATTCTCCTACTTTCTCTGGAAAGTGCCTGGATGGGTATACAGCGAGAGGTTGTGGAGGGTAAGGTGGGAGGTTTCTTTTTGCTTTCTAAATCATTTTTGTTTGTGGATAAGTGTTCACTAGCCCTGTAATGATCCTTCCAGAGGGCGGGTGAAGTAAAATTAACAGTACTTTTTCTTCACAAAGCCTGCTACTTCAATATGTCTTCATGTGCTGTTTGTTGGCATGGAAACACGATGCTGAGGCAGAGGCCAGTGTTTTCAGCAAGACCCCCACCTCTTCTCCCTGTCTCCAGCTGATCTGTTGTCTGCAGCTGAATCCTAATTGGAAACTGAGCACAAATTGGGGCTGTGTTCAGGGATGAAAAGGAGAGAGACTTTGAACTTTGTAATAATGAATACAGCAGGTTGTAAGGAAAGACCAGGGGCTAGTGGAGGAAGCAGCAATCTGAAAAGTGGAATACTATCTGATTTTCTCAGTTAAAATTACTCAGCTTCATCAGCAGCAGATTCTGCCTGGTTTCCATACTATAGTGACAGTGGTACAAATTGAGCAACATTTGCTTTCAGTCTGCTCACACGATTGTGGTTATAATATGATCAAATGAAGAATTAATGTCTGCCTCTTTGTTCCCAGAATACACTGGTGCATTTATATATATATATATAATTTTTTTTTTTTTTTTTGACAAATGAGATAGAAGTTCTTAGAAATGATGTTAATATGATCTTATCATATTTTTTAACTCAATTTATTTTCCTAAATATCTTTATCACATTAATTTGTAGAAATTTATATCAATGCTAGTTTCTGCTTTAAATGATTAAGCAAAGCTACTACTAAAACTACCTAAAATGAATAAAATAAACCTGTTTCTAGGTACTTTACTGCCCCATAATCCCAGAATAATAAATGAGATAAAAATGGTTAAGTACATATTAAAGATTTCTCTTCACCATAATATTTCAACTTTGTTGCTCTTTGACCTGCTTCATTATCATTATTTTCCTGTGAAATAGTAGAGAAGAATGGGTGAATAAAATCATTTTGTCCCGCTTCTCTAGTGCCTTTTTCAATGATGCAATTAGCATGAGATCTTTAGCACTCTTACCTGAAATGGTTGACCAAATAGTATCAGCACATCCTTGTTTAAATACTTCGTCACAGGGTTTTGTTTAATGGGAAAACTCAAAGGCATAGCACTCATGTCTCCTGCATGTTTGACACAAATCCACAAAACTGATAGTCATAGCTTCAGAGTATCCCACAGTGGCACAAATAGCCTCTCATTCTGGTGGAATATTGTTTTAACATGACAAACTGTATTTGAGAAATAATATGATTACCCGTGGATAATGCTCTTGGCCTCATTGTGGTGATTAAATAGATGCTCAGTTCGCAGCGACTTCTGCAGCCCTCTGTTAAGCGTGACCTTTTCTCCTGGCTGCAATGCACCATGGCACATTAGCATGTGTTCTGCTCATTACAGCAAGAGGTGATTGCTGCCCTGAAAAATGTCAGATATTCCACTTAGTACATGATCCGCTTTTCTCTTCCCTTGGCCTTAACCTACTGTCACTGAATATCCTGAACAAATGCTGAAGACAGTTGGCAATATCATAGAAAAATTGATCTCAGCATCTGGCACAATGTGTTTAGCACAAGATAGCACTTTAAGAGCAAGTGTTGTGCCTCTGTCTATCTTTCTTCCTTTTCCTTGCATAAATATTTCTGTCTCTAATTCTTAATTTTCCATATAGTTTGGGGAGCATAACGCTAAGGTGCCATAACTAAGGTTCAGAATGAGTTTGTCATATAAAGCAGTAATAAAAAGACTATATGTATGCACAAAAAGCAAAGTCTAAAAAGACAAGTCTTGCTTTACAGCTTAAAGCCCATTTTCTTGAGTGTTCTATCAAGCCTTTTTTTCTCTTTGGTGGTACGTGGCTTTGTCATGATAGAGAAGTGGTATGACCACACCACAAGTAACACTGGAGATGGAAACCCGATCTTGTTACCCTGAAATTAAATATGGATTAACTTCATTAGTCGCAGTGGAGATATTTGAAGCCAACAGCATTATAAATTTTATTTCATCAGAATCTCATTATAGAGAGATGCAGTACTCTTCAAATTAAAAAGACAATATTTTTGGCGTGGCAGGGACAATAGGATATAGGACAGTGCTACTTACCTCAGCCCTTTCTGCTCATGGTGATGCTCTTTATGCTACCATATCCCATGTTTACAGGCCTGTTTTCCAGCGACATATATATATAGCCTTACTAAAGGGCAATTGCCATTGCTACTGCACACTGCAAGAAGTGTTGGATCAGATGCTGTGTTCTGCATCTCCTTATATGAGAAACTGGAAATGAATGAAGTACTGTAGATCTGATAGAAGGGCTGGTAGAGGATAACAAAGGATACGTCTCTTTAAGAAGTGAAGAGTGTGTAAAAGGGTCCAGTGATTTTATGAGAACCAAGCAGGTTTCTCAAACGAATACTGTTTTACCTTCAATCCTACCACAAAAGCTCTTCTAGGAATGCTACTGAAGTGTGGCCAATATATTACTGAGGCATTAGTTTATCTCCCATGGAAATGCTGACTGGCTGAGCTAATACAGCAACTGGCAAGCTTATCCTTGAAATCCTAATGCTTTCAGACTTTGTGCAACCTTTTTCTGGGGAATTGAAGGTGCCATGCAGCTGGCTTGTATATGAGAGACTCCTGCTTCTCTGCAGTGCTCGCTGCTGTTCTGTACATGTTAAGCATCCTTTACAGTACCTACATAAAAGAGGGAGCTTGTAACTCTGTATTTTCTTTTCACATGAGGTAAAACATTGAGCTCACTCTCTATGGATTTGGGGGTCTGATTCTGATTTTGCACCAGGATTAAATTAATCAAAATTGAGTATAAATTTAATTAAATTAATTAAAATGAATTGAAAGTAATCTTGCTGATTTAAATGAGCTTCTAGTAATGTAATAAATACGTAATTAGGGAAGGGATGGAATTCTATGTTAGAAAGAGCATGGATTTTAGTCTGATCATACATAACAGCAAAGCTCCTCCTTTCTGTCTATGTAAATAATTCTGCTGATTTCAGTGTAAGATTAGAAATAGTTGGTAATTTGACCTTTTGAATCTGTTCTAATTGGCTTCCTGCTGCTAAGCAAACTATCCTCTCAGTGTATTCTTTCATTTGGAGAGGCTTATGTCACTTCACTGAAAATAGAGGTCAGATCCTCAGTTTGTGTATATTATCCCATTCCCTTTGAGTTAATAGTTATGTCTGTTTTTTGACTTGGGAGCATATCCCACATTGTCTTATAAACATGTTGAATATATGGAAATAGATAAAAGCAACTAAGTGAAAAGAGACGGTTTCAATATGTAATCAAGTAGATATGCTCAGTTTCTGTTAAAATCTCCAGCACGATCTTTAACACCACATTATTCACTTCAGCGTTTGTTCTCAAGCACCAGGGCTTCTGCTTTAGTGAAGTGTTAATGCTTGATCAAGCCTTGAAGCTTAAAGGTTTTAAACATAACACTGAAAACATCTTCAGCTAAGAGGTGAATCAGAAACTTTGATACTCCAGCGTATCATCTATGCAGAAGAGAGAATCTTTCAAGATGCACTATGAATGCCAACACTCCTTATAATCCCTGCAAGGTGCAAGAAATTGTGATTTCTTGACATTAAATTAATCTTTTCTTAAAAAAAAAAAAAATATAGGGTGAATAGAGAGCTTAGAAATAAAAAGTGAATTACTGTATTGTTGATGCAGTGGAGCTCTGAAGAATGAGCTGTTTACTGAAGCAATGGATACTTGAGAACAGTTAAGTTAATATTACCTCCTTCAGTTAATCTTACCTTTTACCTGCACATCCTTCAACATATTTTGCATATTTTATTGTTTGAAAAACATGCCTTTGCAACAAATGACTGAAAACAAAATAAAAATAAAAGCGTTCTGAGAACTAATCATTTCCCCAGTCCTGCTTAGTTATTGTCTGGACAGCTAGTATCAGATTTTGTTGCATAATGAAGATTTTCCTTGTGACTGCTATGAGGTCTACCCAGAGCCTTCTCTTCTCCAGTCTGAACAACCCCAACTCCCTCAGCTTTTTTTCAAAGGAGCTTCAACCCTCTGATCATCCTCGCAGTCGTCCTCTGCAACAGGTTCATGTCCTTCTTATGTTGGCAGCCGCAGAACTGAACACAGTACTTTAGGTGGGGGTCTAGTTCTGTACGCCACATCTCTGTCAAGGTTGTTTGCTGTTCCTCCTGAAAGCTATCAGCAATTAATTTTGTTCTTTTAACAAAATCACAGAATGGATGAGGTTGGAAGGGACCTCTGAAGATCATCTAGACCAATCCCCCTGCCAAGGTAAATTACATGACAGACAGTATGGTGATGCCTGCTGTAAATTTTTATCTATGATATTTAGCATGGGATGTCAGACTGTTCTGATGCCCTAACTAATTTCCAGAAATTTTCCAATCAGAAAATCTGGTATGATGACTAGAAGGAATTGAGAGATCTGACTCCTGACCCAAGCTAGTTCATTTCAGCAACCACAACTCTTTCATTTATTTGCACCATTTTTAAATCAGGGCTGTAAAAAGGAATGTTGTTGAAAATTTCTAGGGAACTTTTGGACACTAGCCATTTGCTATGTACTGGAGTCTGTGAGTTGAATCAAGGTGGTTTTTATGTCCTTGAGGAAGTCACTGAACCTCTTCTTGCTTCAGTTGCAAGGATTAGTTCATTCTTGTTTGAAAAATACTTTGAGATTCTCATCTGGATGGAGTCATAAAAGTGCAAATTATAAACAGCGCACCACAGTATATGGCTCAGCAAACTAAAGAAGCACTGAGAGAAATATACAACTGAGTGCTATCCAGGTATTGCTAAATCATCTTTATGTCCCTAGGGATTGTACTGCTGAAGTGTGGAAGTCTTTTTTTCTTTGAAATACATTGGGAAAAAAAAAGAATAAATTGTTTACTTGCAAGATGAGTGTCACTTTGAAAGTCTTCATATCCACATTTTAAGTATTGCAAGTGAAATGTGGTGCTACATTATTCACATACAACTTATCACATTTTTTTCCAGAAATACTGCAAAAAAAAAAAAAAAAAAAGTTTAACATATTGTTGGAAAAATTTCCACATCCTGGGTTAAAAGTCTGAGAAGGCATCTTACTTGAATAGAAAAGTATACAAATATAATTATATATCATTCCTTCTCATTTCTTTTGCTATGCTTGTGTGAATGGAACAAATCTGTTGATTCCTGACACATGGTTAGTTTAAAAAATGTGATAGACCAAATGTCAATATCTTTCTAAATGCCCCCTCCCTCCTTTTCATATCTTTATATTTCATTACTGTCTTTTACCTAGCCCTCTTTTTTCCTGATCTGAAAAGAAATATTCAATTCAGAAAACTTCTGTACTTTACAGCAAGATTTAAGCAACTTAAATATATAGTTGGAAAGGTATTGACAGTCTGCAAAGAACAGCATTTAGAGGAACGTTCCTTTTAGCATTAGCAGTATATTTGTGAGCAGATTGTGGTTTACTCAGATAGGGTTTTGAGTTTTTTCAGCAAGTGTTTTTGAATGTTTACACTATTGATTGACAATGAATATTCAACGTTTAAGCTCTGTGCCTATGAGCTCTGTGCCTACAGGCTATCGATCAGAAGCATTTTATAATGGTTTTTCTACTCCTTGATTAGACAAACATGCAGGCACTCTGGCACAAATAATTGTGTGGGTGAAACTGAGGCTTATTTGCCAGGAACACTCTTTCTTGGGTTTTTAAAGTTTGTCCAAAAACTTAGGTCGAAAAAAAAAAGGTGAATCAAACATTTTCATATAACCAACCCAAAGGCCTTGAGCAGGGTTGAGAAAATACTTAAAATGTTCATATTAATAGTTGCAGACATACTTCTTTTAGTGTTTTCCTAGCTGTATTAAAAGCAGAGCAGAAGATGACAGAATATGTAGATCTAAGTAACCACATATGTAAATAGCAGTAGTATTAAAGATTACTGCCTACTTGGAGAGAAGCATTTATGTTGCTCCTAATCCTTCAGCCGCATCTACAGAAACTCTGTTGGGTTTGACCATGCCGGTGCTAGCAGGGATATGGTTTGCACTGCCTCCTCCATGACAGAGCCCTTAAGTAACATGTCTAGTGCCTCTAGGCAGCAAGCTACGATGCATCTGAAAAAGGGATATAGCTTTAGTTTCCAACAAAAGCATTGCAATCAGTGTCATGCTGAGGACTGGGAAAATTATTAACTTAGGTCTCCTTAGAGCAAGAAATGCTGCACCATTCCTTATGGTCTGTGAAAGCCCCTGGTAAAAAGTAAAGAATATGAAAGGTAGTGAAAACACTGTTCAGACTCTGATTTGGCTCCTTTAAACTTGTCAGCTTTATGTCATAAGCTCACTGTGGTTCATGCAGGGGGTCAGGAAGAAGAGAAAGAATTGTGCTATTGAGCCATCTGGGAAATATCAAGCTGTCAGGCTCTGAGTGTGGAAACCAGTGGAGCTGCTGAAGTCAGGTAGCATGAGACAGTGTCTCTTCTCTTCTTCACAGTATTGACTAACTATGATTGCAGCTACATGGAGAAGCTGAGGCTCAGGCCTCACTGAGAAAATGAGAAAGGTAGATATCAATAAAAGACCTCTCACATTCTTTAGCACAACATTGTTAGAGTCAGAAGGAAGGTCAGTTGACTTTACCCTAGCCCAGGTTTTATCTACTGTGTCTGGGTATGTTCTCTCTGTACATCTTTACCAGAGCTCATAAAGTGGCTTGTACCAGGAGCAATGCAAACTGAATTATTTATTGCACTTAATGTAACTCTTCTTAAATGTTTGGGAACTGTGAGAGTATTTGTTCATACTTACTTGCCAAAGGCTGAAGATTGCAAATAATGTGATGTTCTTTGAAGTCTTTCTTTTCACAGTGAAGTGAAAACAAGGATCCATTGAAACCAAATGAGAATTTTTCTCCTGAAATTGGCAGACCTAGGACACAAAGTATGGATTAGTCTTCCAGATTGGGCTGCTGAAAATTTTCATACTGGTAGATAACTAAATAACAAATGACAAACAATACAATTTTCTTGCATAAAGTCTTCATACATCTTTTTTTTTTTTTTTTTCTTTTTTTTTTCTTTTTTTTTTTTCTTTTCTGGTGTTCTGAGCAGTTCAGCTGACTAATATGACACCCCTGCTATTGATTTGCTTCCTCTAACATTCAGTAGTGGTCACAATGTCCACAGTGGATTTGTCTGTTGGTAGGGACCATCATTTTGAGGCTATTTGGAACAGGGCTATCAATATTGGCACTGTAAGAAAAAACAGGTGCTGTAGCTGTAGTGAGCAGTGAGCAAGCAGGCTGATATATCCGGACAAACTGAGCTGCCTTGCAGAATAACAAGCAGATGGGTAGAATACCTTTGCTACACATGAATCACTGCTACAGTGGTTCCCTTTCATTTATTTGGCTATGTTTTCTCTCAAGCACATCTGTGCTACAGCCATTTTTCACCTCTGTTTATTTGCCAGTATAAGACATATAATACCATATTTCTCTTGCTCAAACAGAAAATAACATTGAAAACCTTTCTTTCATGTAGCAGAATATACAGAGTGCTTTGAAGGTCCTTCAGAGAGACAGTTGTAGTGATCTAAGATTTCAACAACGAGCACTCAAGGACATAGGTTGAAATTCTGGTCTTGGCCTTGAGCTTTGCTTTTACCTGTTCTTGTAGGTTGTTTTTTGTTTCCTTTCAGTTTTGAAGTTGCTGATATAAGATAACCATGCTTTCCACAGTCTCTCTTAGTTACAAACTTTGCCACAGAGAAGGAAGTACAGGTAACACTAAAAAAAAAAAAAAGGAAAAGCGTGATTATAATCTTTCCATGGGGCAGTAGACCATTGCAGAAACCAGAATCATGTTTGCATGCATTTGCCTTGATCACAGTTTCATAGAATCATAGAATTTATTTAGTTTGCATCACTCTTGCTGTAGTTCTGCTGTGTATTCCTTCTGTCACAGTGTATACCATGTCAGTGTATACCATGGTCATGCAGTCATGACCAGTTTTGGATTACTGGGAGAGGCTTCTGATAGCCTCTGGACCCTCTCTGCTAGCCACAAAGGGTCACAAATGGTGGCAAATCAGTTCTAAAAAATCTAGGCTAGATCACTAAAATCTGGCAGTAGTGATTAAAAATCACTTTGCAGTTAATGGAAGGTTTGGAAAAGGCTTTTTCTTGAATCCGAGGGTGATTATTTTTCCTCTGATTTGTAAGTAAGCTTACATATTGCTCTGACTTGCAACACAGCTATTCCTGGTTCTCATTTGTTACATCTCATTATATCTTGCACTTTGTTTTACATCTCTTGTACTTTTTACTTTATCCTGAATGCAATTAAAGTGCTTCTGGCATGCATTTGTGTATCATTATTGATATATTTCAAAGTAGGCTTATTTCTCATCTTCTCATTTTCACACTGCTTCTTAGAATCTTTCTATGGAAAGAGAACATTAGGCCCAATTCCTAAAGGATGTAACCCAGATACCAAGGGCACATATTTATCTGCTGTTTGTCTATGCAAAACTACAATCCTAAATATAAATACTCATCTGTTAGTTATTTTCATGCAAAAAAGATGATGGATGCATCCACCATCCACAAAGCTCTTTTTTTTTTTTTTTTTTTTTTTTTTTTTTTCCCAATTGCTCTGGGGAAGAGCTCTGTGATGCTGAATTACTGTAGAGTGGAAAAGGAACAATACATTATTTTTGTCAACAAGAACAATAACAGATGCAAAAACTTAATTCATTTATACCGATTATTTACTGATTTTATATATTTATTATTTTACTGATTTAATGTCTTCAGTTTGGGATTGTTTTGGCCTGGAAGTCTATATCTTTTTGGGGGGTGCTTTGGCAAAAATTCTGTTGTTTTGGGAGGCTAGGATAACCACAACACCAGGACTTGAAAAGGTCAACAATTTCCACAGATTCAATCATTCTCACTTTTCTTCACCTTTTCGTAGAGAAAATTGCTTCTTGAAAAGATTCTTGACGCATATTTCTGTTGTGTTGAGGTTGTAATGCAGAGCACCAATTTCATTAACTTATTGTGGCTATACCTGAAAACTAAGCCACAGCTTGAGATGATTATTCTGAAAAACTTGGGGCTCATAGTCTGCATTCATACTGATTACAGACTGAAGTTTAAAGACTATTTTGTTTTTGTTGTGCTGGAGGCCTAGGAACAAGTTAAATGTCTTCTAAACTCAGTGGTAAAACTTCTTTAGGCTATATGTTCAGTCTTGTATCTATAAAACTAAGCCTGTGAGAGCCATGATGAAGGGGACAGGTCTGTGTGAGAGAACATGGGAACTGCCAAATTATAAATGAACAAATTAGAGTGGTACTTTAGAACAAATTAGAGTGGTACTTTATTACAGCTAAGCCACAACATAAGAGAACAAGACCACCGTGTAAGACAACTGTAATGTTTGATACAGGTAACAGAGCACCAAAGCCACAGCAGGTTTTGATTACTTAAAGGAAATCAATTAAACAATTTTCAAGGACTGCTAATGACAACTTGCTTTGGGAAAGCACTCAAAGCACAGTCCCAATACCAAGTGAACTGCAGTCAAAATGTGTGTAGAGAGTTAATAAGCAAGAAAATATGTTTAAATTGTCTCAGTAGATTATTTACTCAGCTTTTAAGGAATGTGAAGATTACAAGATTATAAAAATGTTTTGTGGATTAACTGAGGACATTCTGAAACTCTCTAGTCATGTCTATTTTTGGTTGGAAAAGGTATATCTCTGTTCTGCTGCTATTAATGATTGCTCTTTTCGTGTGGAGAATTTCTGAAAAAGCTTTCAACTCTCATGTCAGGGAGCATTGAAATCAACGTGGGATTCACAAAGTACCTGTTCTGTTGAAACCAGCTATTACCTTTGCTTCAGTGTCTTATCTTCTAAAAGAAGTGATCTTTGCAAATTAAGAAATAAGGTGCATATACCATAGAGATTTTTGGTGGTACATTCATTTTCAAAGTTTTAATGGTTTCTTCAGTCTTTATCTTCAATTTCTCCTTTCAAGAGACAGACAGTTTAAGCAGGGTTTGTTTATCTTTTGGGGTTTAAATGAAAGTAGGAGACTGCATGTTGAAACACATGCTTGTAATAATGAAGTAAAAATACCAAGACATTGTAAAATGCTAAAAGAATACCTTATGATATATTCACTATATTACACATACTTGAATTTGACTGGGTTTTCCAAGGTATCACTGCACTGACATGTTCATGTATTAGTGGAAGTGACCTTGGCTCTCCATGACATTGCAGGCCTGAACCTGTCCTTTCCACAGACATGGCTAGGACTGGGTAGATGTTTCTTTACCAAATCTTGCCCACAGAAAAGTACAGATTTCCTTCCCCAAGCCTTTCTTCATCCCCTGTAATAGTATACGGTTACTTGTCCTGCCACCCAGAATGATAAGAATAGGATAATGCTTTTTTTTCTTCCTGTCTGTGTCAAGCTCCAACATTGCTTCTTTTGCTTTCTTCTGAAGACTTAGACCTCTGTCTGTATCAGCCAGGAAACAGAGCCCAGATAACTGCCCTCATCCTCTTTTGATTTCCGCAAGCTCCCTTCTTTTGATTTTCTCAGTATCTTCCCCATGCTGTTCCCATTCAGTGATGAAGTGGCAGGGAAGTTTTTTCGCCCTTCTATTGACATGCCACAGTGTCTCAAATCTTATTATTTTCTTGCAGTCTAGTGTAAATCCATGTTTGCCTACATCTTCAGCCTGGTTAATTGTAAAGTAATACTTGCTTTACTGCACTTTTCCCCACTCATTCATAAACATACTCTGTGCCTTTTTCTATATTGTCTTATGTTTGGATAATATCATTTTAGGTTGTTTGATAAGTCATTGCACTTTTCTCATTGATATTCCTTCTTAACACTTACCATTTCCACAAAGCCAAGCGTATGTGAGCCTGTACAAACGAAACCCTCACTTCTGGTTGAACCTCTGTGTGCTTGCTTGAAGGCAGAAGCTGAATGATCTTTTCAGTTTAGGTCTTGTCTTGTCTTCTCTCTCTAACTCACACTAACTGCATCCCCTTGAAAAGCAGGCAGTGAGTTCTTTGAGGCAATGCTTGTGACACACATGAAAACCATAGTGTATCTGGCAAGTAAGATCTTGTGTACCAAGCATAAAAATGTTTATTTGAAAACAAAGTAAATGAAGTGGAGAAGAAAGCAGATGACTGTATCGTATAACTGGCACAGTAAAGAGGTTCTTTGGGAGTACTGAATCTGTATGACACCATTTGTGCAATTACCATATGATTGTTTTCTGTTGAGAAATACCTTCTTTACCTGGGTTATGTTTTGGCATTAGCCATCTGATTTGGTATGCATACTCCCAAACAATCCTATTTTTAATGTGCTGGATTCAACAGGACATTTCTAACTCAGCTCTATTGTTATTACACTGATTAGATACAGCACTGAGAGGCACAATCCCACAGCCTGTGGGATTGAACATGGTTTGGATGAAATTCAAACAGAGATGCTTGTGGGATGACTTAAAAAAACAAATAAAATATTCTGAAAGAGAAACAACAAAATGCCATATTCCAGCTGTGAACATTTGTGGTATTTATATGATTCTGTAGGGATTAGAGGCTATGTGATATTGGGCTGGGAAGTTGGCAGTGGCATGTTTAACAAATAACTAGCCCTAAGACTCTCTGCATGCATTAGTGAAAAGTAATGGTATTGGTCTGGTGACATCTGTTGATAGTTTTTCATTTCATTAAGCCTTGATTCTATCCATCCCATAATAAATGCATGCTAATTTATGCTTGATCCCATGTGTGTTTGGATAGGAGAATGCAGGAAACTCTGTTTGACTTACTCCTTTTTCCCCCTTCTGCACCTGGGTTGGAGCAGCCCTGGGTGTATACACAGACTGGTAGATGAGCAGCTCTGCAGAAAGAGATCTGGGACTTCTGGATGACAGCAAGTCACCTGTAGTTTCTAGGCCAGCTGATGAGATGTATGAGAAACTAACTCAAGCTATTTGCAATTCTTCCATTTGTCAGGCATGTTTTCTGACATTTTGTATGCCATTTGTCTCAGCATAACCACTCTCTGTGGTTGGTGCATGCAATAATGATATGTACTCATTTTGCTGTAATATTATATTATATTATATTATATTATATTATATTTTATTTTATTTTATTTTATTTTATTTTATTTTATTTTATTTTATTTTATTTTATTTATTTTATTTTATTTAAATTGAGATAATTAATTTCAGATAGTTGCTTTGTGGCAAAGTCCTAGATGGAGTCAAATGGTCCTTACCTTGACATAGCTTGGTGAAATTATTATGTCCTTTTAACTATGGCTGACCTCAGCCAGATATATTAAGACATTATCTACATAGCTGATTTTCTTACAAAATGTTCTAGCTAAATCAGGTTAGTTGTTTTGCCATCAAATAGCCAATTTTTCTTTCTTTCTTTCCTTTTTTTTTTTTTTTTTTTTTCCCTTTGGCAATGAAAATACAAATTCAATGTACTTGACAGTAGAAAAACTCCATCAGATGGAGTGAGGGTGGTGAAGGTAGAAGCTCGTGTTCCTATGAAGTAACCCATTTGCCTACCAAAACCCCACTGATTTTATTTTTTTTCCCTTATCCATAGTTGATTCTGGTTTTGTGAATATTTTTTATGATTTATGTTTCTGTTTGTATTTGTTGGGAAATCCTAGCAGGTGTTGTGCAATGGAACAGAACCTTTCTGGATTATTTGATTCATGATTCTGGAGAATTCACACACCAAGGATTTGTTTATAGACATTTGCATGTCATCTTTACTACCTCCTGAAAAAAAAAAAAAAAGTCTAAAAAAATCCTTTCTGTATCTGTAGATGTTGAAATTTCGTACACTTTTATCCTCCTTGAAGAAGAAATTCCTTTTTTTTTTTTTTTTTTTTTTTTTTTTTTTTTCCTTCTGCATTGGTAATATACTTAGTAAATTCCCTTTTTTCCTCTGCATTGGTACAACAACACCTACAACAGTAATTTGTTGATAGGTGTAGGACATCAGCTCTGGTGATGGCATAATCTGCAGCAGAGTGAGGGATTGGAGTGTGAGGTTCACAATGCTTGGGTGGGGCCAGGAGAAGTAGTGGGATGTTTAAACGTGATGTATTGACCATTAACATTTTTGTTGCTGTTCTTGTTGTTGTTTTTTGTTTGTTTGTTTATCTTCCTCTGGAAAAGAGATGAAATGAGGAGAGTTTAAATGATGCACACAAGGTCATGCCAGGATCCTGGTACAGAGTCAGGAACTGAGTACAACTCTTCATGTCTTATGCATCTGAATGAAAGACTTTTTTTTTTTTGGTTATGAAATGTTCTTCTGATCATCTCTATGATGTCATTTCAGTCATAGCAGAAAGTTATGTGATGGCCACTGAACTGAATGTTTCACTTTTATAGTTCTTGCTCACTGTTTGTATGGGAATGATCTTTCTTAATTCCTCTTCTCCTTTCCCTGTTGTTTCCTGTACCTGAAGTGTACCCAGTTGTGCAATGAAATTACACATTTAGAGAAGCTGAGAAAGGAGGAAAAATTTTGCTACTACTTCCCCAAAAATGAATAATTCTTCATGTATGTTTAAAAAATCCCGCAATAACAAAATACACAACCAATGAAACAAAAATAAAACCAACTGAAGAAAACTTTTTCATATTAAGCAGGTACAAAATACAAAGATTGAGATTGGGAGAACATAAAATAAATTGTTTGCATAATGTAATTGCTAATGATGCTTTATTTTTAACACATGAATTCCTTGATGTTTCTAAACAAAAATCACATAAAGTACAGAATAAATTATCATAAAGCAAATAAAACGGAGTGGAAAGTCTTGCATAACACCTAATATGAAGTCTCAAAAACATGATTTCAAACATGACATTTTTAAACAATTCAAAATAATTCATTTGGAGTTCACTCCAATTCAGTTATATGTTAAGTCATTTTTAGAAAGTCATTCTCATTTAACTACTTTTGCATATTGCAGATTGTTACCTAAGGAAAAAATGTGTAAGATTTCTTGCTGATGATCTAAAGAATGTGAATAAGATAGCTGGCAGATGGCTTACAGATATCATTCTGAAATATCTTATACTGACAAATAGCAACGGTGTGTATAATTAGTACTCTGCAGATGGTATGCAAAATGATCTGCATTGTCTTAGTGCAGGAATTCTTTTTCTTTTCTTTTTTATTTGACCGACCGACTATTTTTCAGAGACAATTTTGAAAACATGGCTTGTAGTGCCATTCAGAATAGATCCAGCTGTAGTTGAGAATGTATTTCCTGTCTGGTTCTCTGTCTGAACAGCGCTGAGGCTTTGGGGTCCTGGTCCATGTAGAGAGTGTGCTGCCACAGTGTAAGTAACAATGACACATAGGTAGATTATATTAGGCTTACATAAATTTTGCAGACTTCTAAAGAGATGAGATCCAGAGGCAGGGTACAGCAGAGTCATTTAGCTTTTGTTTCTTTGAATTTAATAAATTATCAGTTATTTTCAGGCATGCAATGCATTTGCAGGCTAAAAGTTCTTTCTGGCACAAATGATTGTACTTGTACCTTCATAATGTTGATCCTTGATGATGTTTTTTCATCCAGATATTGGCAAATGCAACTGGCAAAAGTAAACTTTGGTGGCCTCCTATTGTAATGATGCTACTACCATTTTTTGGTGTTATAATACCAGTAAAGAGCCTTCGTCACTGATCAGTGCCCATTGTCTTAGGAAATAGTTCACACAAAAAATAATTTTCTACCTAATGTAGACTAGAGGTTACAGGTGAGCACATCCAGCTACTAGAATGAGAGGAAACAGGAAAATGATACTTTTATGATTTTAGTGTATGACTTTTTGCATATACTACGGCTGAGGAGAATACACAGTTTAGAGGAACGAAGACATAAGGCACAGTGGTACAACAAATTGATTCATTTGAAAAATAGAAAAACAACAACATGGCAAATAAATGATGGCAGGAGGGGTCACAAACCAAATAGGAACTGGAAATAGTCTTTTAACAGGTAATGAAAGATTATAGGGGAAGTGTGCTTTATGAAGCATTTTAAAAGAGAAAGAAGAAAATTAGTTTATGACTTTTGTGGTAAAGAAAGGAGACCATAGAAAGATACAAAGTGAAAAAGCTGCTGTAGTTGAAGTAATTGCCTATGAATATGATTTCAGTGAGCAAAATGGAAGTGAGAGCGTGGAAGTGATTTTTAGTAGCATGACAGTAGCTAGACAGGAAGGATTATAACTGAAAAATCTTATGCAAGAAAGCACTACAGAATTTGGATGAGAGCTCAGAATTGGAGGCGAGACAGGGTTTTATCATCCTGAACTACAAGCAAAGCGGTGAGTTACAGGGATCGAAAAAAAGAGAAAGGGCTTGTGGAATGGACAGGTCAGGAACTCTTTTTAGGTTTTGTTGCACCTCATGGCTATCAATCACTGAGAAGTTGGCTGAGATAATGAGTTTTGCTAGGGACAAATATGGACTATACACAGGTATTTGAGGTTATAACAAGGTGAAGATATTTGCATTTCTGATCTTATGTCAACCTGGGATATGCTTTAGAAGAACTGGCTCCTGGCAAAAATGAGTGGAGTTAGATGGAGTTAGACAAATGCACTTGGTGATAATATGAGAGTAGAGAGAAAGAAAGAATAAAATAACAGAAACCAGAGAATTTGGTACCAGGAAGGGCATATATCAAACCACATGAAAATGGAGTCCTTGCTTGAAAATGAATATTATGAAGCAACCATTAGGGACTAGCTCTGCAGAGCATGTGGGCAAGAAAAGCAGAAGCTAGGTAAGAAGGGGTTGAGGCTGAACTGTAGAAAAGAGATTCCTGATATCCAGTAGCAGCAGTGTATTTAAGGATCTTGGAAGTGAAAGGTCAAAGAGGAATGTGACAAAAGAAAAGAGACAAATGAGGTCATAGGTAGAGAAAGAGCAAACATGCTGCAATTGGAGAGGAAAAACAGCAGGGAGAGAGAGTGATTTCAAAGGGAGAAGAACAAGACAGAGTCACTGGGACATATGAAGGATTAGTGAAGAAAAGGAAATGCTAAATTCTTCATCTGTTGGAAGAAGGAGAGGAAAAGAGGAAAGGAAGCAAGTGAGGAAGAGGTCATAATGCATTGTGTCAGTGCTCCCTTGAAATAAGACACTCAGCTCCTGTGCAGAAACAGGAGCTGAAGTGGGAATATCTATTTGAGCAGCCAGAAATGGTGAAAAGTTTGCAAGGATTATAGAAATGTGCAACAAGATCCTCAGATGACACTCCTTACAGTGAGCATGCTGGAATTTACCAAAAGGACTTGTAAATTCAATAGCCAAGTTTTATTAGAACAGAGACTAGAAGAAAATCTTTGAAAATAGAGAAAACTTCAGTTGAGACAGATAAAAAGGGGTTGTAAACAAATCTGCCCCTTTCTCCTCTGCTCTTGCAGGGCAGTAGTCTTCTTTCATGCTTGCTTCTTAACAACTTGGAGTGCTTCCTCAGAGACTCTCTGCAGGTCATTTGGTGTCTCTTTATTCCTGTTACATCTGAGGCATGTGGCTGTTTCAGGTAACATCAGCCTTTGCTGGATTCTGTGGATCTGTTTCTTCTAGTTACAGGATCTCCATGCCAACATCTTGCACTCTATGGACAATTTGCTTCCCATAGTCTGTATACTTGTTACCAGAAGGTCCACCTGACCCAGTTGTACTCTGAAAATAAATGCATACAACAACAGCAAAATAATCATCATCCATGACAACACGGATTATGTTCAAGTGAAAGGAGAGATTTGCTTAATTATTTCAATGCTGACAGGACAAATCCATCGTATACATCTGATCTTGTTTTTTCAATCAGAAATGTTGAGAAAACAGGAAGGGGATCATGAGGTTGTACTGGGATTGCCAGGTTAAAAGATGAAAGAAAGGAGGAGAGAAGAGATAGTCAGGCCTATGTCAGCATCTGAGAGCAAAGAGGAATTAGTCATCAGGGTGGAGAAGTTCACAGTGCTGGAGCATGGAAATTGGTGCCACCCAGGGTGAGAAAGCCCAAGGGAAGGGTAGGCAGAGAAGTCAGAGTGGGGAATCACTACTGTAAAAGAGATGAGAGGCAGCAAGAACAGTGTGTCCTGACATGCTGCAATTACTGGAGTGGGATGACTGAATAAGAGACATGAGGAGCCATTCAGATGTGGGTTGTATGGGTCACGAGTGTGAGAGCTGAATTCACCTGGGATTACAAGCACAGTTTGTGGCAGGGAAAAGGTAGAATATGGTGAAGAAAGTCAGTACTGCTCAGAAGCAGACAAAGGAGAGAAAGGTGTTTGAGCAGCAGACAGTGGCAGAGAACCTGAACAGACAAGTTTATGGTACGTTTATGGTACATGTATATGATCTGATGTGAGAGCAGACAGCTCTACAAGGGAGAGATGCTGCATATTCAGGTAACAAGAGCAGTGCTAGATAAAGCTGAAATGTCTGTAAGTGTTGGCCATCTGCTGTCAAATACCTGTATGCACTACAGGTCTTATAAGCCTGCAGTCATCCATTATTATTCTCTGCACTGGCTTTACTTTCTGTCATCTGTCATTAGAAAGGACAAGTAGCTGATGGCATGTATTTCAGCAGTAATGAATTCTGTTTTGGAAACCAGGACCAAGGTGGACAATGTGGTTCCGCTCAACTAGAGGGGAAGACATACAAGAAGTGGCTGAGGTCACTTGGCCTGTTCAGCCTGGAAAAGAGGAGACTGAGGGGAGACCTCATTGCAGCCTACAGCTCCCTCACAAGGAGAAGTGGAGGGGCAGCTGCCAATCTATTCTCTTTAGTGACCAGTGATAGGACCCAAGGGCATGGTGTCAAACTGTGACAGGTGAGGTTCAGGTTGGATATCAGGAAGAGGTTCTTCACTGAGAGGGTTGTTGTGTACTGTAAGAGAATCCCCAGGGATGTAGTCACGGCGCCAAGCCTGTCAGAGTTTAAGAAATGTTTGGACTATGCTCTCAGTCATATGGTCAGAATTTCTGGGTAGAAAAGTGTGGTGCCAGGAGTTGGACTTGATGATCCTTATGGGTTCCTTCCAACTCAGGGTATTCTATGCTTCTATGATTCTAACTCACGTGTACGCAGGCATCCAGTGCTGGAGTATATCTGTTCAGAGTCAAAACAACTGGAGAAAGAGCTGACAGCTAAATAGGAGTAGGCCTCTCAGTCTGGGAGATGAGGAGGACCCTAGGAAGAGCCACCTGAAAAAAACTATGTTGGGATTGCATGCCTCTTGGAGAGAAGAGACAATTCAGTTGAAAACAGTGTGTTAGATGCAAATTATAGCAGTCTGGTTTTGACAGCAGGTTCAATAAACCTGATTGATTCACCACCACCCACCCCAGCATGCAGTCAGAGCACTATATTTTAATACTCCTTTGTCGCTTTCTGCTGCTACAGTTATACCCTCCTCCACAATATGAGGTCAGTTGGATTTATTGCTCACTGAGAGTGAATTGAACACTGGAGATTGAATATGTTTTTGGTTCTTCAGTGTCCAGGTCTAATGTGCATAATTTTGCTGCTATTATTCCTAGTGAGGATGAATATACCTGTGTTGATTCTGGCATTTAGCGGAACTTCAGAGAGCTGTCAGAACAGCATACCCAGGAAGACATCCTCTTCTAGTTCTTCTCTTACACTCATGTCAGGAGTAACGTCTTGGGCCATTCCTGTCAATAGATATCAACATCTCTTCAGCCAGTGATACCTGTTGCTCAGCCTCTCCTTGAATTCAGATGGACAGCTTTGTTTTTCCCATGTCCGACTGTGTTAAATGTGGTCTCCACCATTATTTACAATGGATTTACTCTGAGCAGTGAGTAGACTTAAGAAGAGGCCTGAAAACTGCCTTTGGGTCCAGAATCTATGGGAAATGCTTAAATTAACTTGAATGATGGGATTATCACATACAGAATCACAGAATTGAAGGGGTTGGAAGGGACCTCGAAAGACCATCAGGTCCAATCCCCCTGCTGAAGCAGATTCCTTAGAGCAGGCTGCCCAGGTAGGCGTCCAGATGGGCCTTGAATATCTCTAGAGCAGGAGATTCCACAACCTCCCTGGGCAGCCTGTTCCAGTGCTCCATCAACCTTTTTGTGAAGAAGTTCTTTCGCAAGTTGGTGTGGAACTTCCTGTGCTCTATCTTGTGGCCATTTCCCCTTGTCCTGTCCCTGCAAACCACTGAAAAGGGTTTGGCCAAATCCCTCTGTCTCCCACACCTCAAGTATTTAAACACATTGATGAGATCCCCTCTCAGTCTTCTTTTCTCCAGGCTGAACAGACCCAGGTCTCTCAGCCTTTCTTCATAAAGAAGATGCTCCAGACCCTGTATCATCTTTGTGGCCCTCCGCTGGACTCTTTCCAGGAGATCCCTGTCATACATTCTTGAGGCTTGCACAGTTTGTGGTGCATTACATTATAGAGTGATAAACTGTACATCTTTAAATATTCCTTTAGTTATATTGAATATATTGGGCTGCTACAGTTCAACAGAGTTAGATCATCTACAATTCTAGTCTTCAGTTGCAGATGGTCCATTTAAAGCTTCCAGGAGACTGACAATTAACTGAAATCATGATGTGGCTGGTTAAACTGGTTGTGAGTGCATTTTATATTGATCTAATATTTTTGATTCAGTAGCAACCACTGTAATAGCATGAGTGTGCCTTTGTGGACTGCAAAAGAAATGTTAATATACCTCAGAGTCACATACAACAAAACAGAAATAGTTGACATTTTAAAAAAGTTTATAAATATACTGGAGCACAGAACAAGGCAAAGTGATGACTTCATTTATTATATGAAGACTCTGTTTAATGACTTAAACAATTAAAAAGACACTAGAGAAGAAGGTAATGCTCCACTTTGGTACATTAAACTTCTTGTTTATGTTTCTACTTACTGGGTTCTCAGTGTTTGCTGTGATTGTGTTCAGATTGGGAATATTTTCTAGTTCCTAGAAGGGAAGAAAATGATAGAAACACTCTTTGACTGGGGAGTGTTTCAGACAAAAAATAGCTTAAGTTGTGTGTGGGGGTGTGGCACTGAACGTCAAAAACTGAGCCTCTCAACTTCCAAGCAGAAACCTCCTACTTGCTAGGCACAACCAGTATGTGGTGATTTTAAATTTTGAAAAACTGGACTAAACTGAAACAACATGGCCTGACTCTTCCTGTTAATAAAGGTATGTGAGACAGACCCACCAACGAGGAAAGCAATTGTATCTTGTGCTTCTATGCGTAGACTACTTAGATTAGAAAAAATGGAGACTTTGGAGTCTGGGAAAAGAGAGCTGTAAGGACAAAAAAAGAAAAAAAAAAATCCCCAAAGGAAGAAGTGGTCTCAGAAAGAAGTGGCTCTGGAAGTTAGAAGTGGGTGGTTTTACCCTGCTGGGCAGCTGAACACCACCACATCTGCTCTCTCTCCACCTCCTCATAGGAAAAGGGGGAGAAAATATAATGAAAAAGGGCTAAAGGGTTGAGATAAGGACAGAGAGATCACTCAACTATTATTGTTATGGGTAAAACAGACTCAGCAAAGGGAGATTAACAAAATTTATTACCTATCATTAACAAGGTAGAACAGTGAGAAAGTAAAAACTTCTCCTTCTCCATATACATTCTTCTATCTCCTCCCCCGAGTGGCTCAGGGGAATGGGGAAAAAAGCAAAAGATTCTTCAGCCACATATATATTTATATAAACACAAAGAACAATGAGTGAAGAATTGTTTGCTATACAGTGAGGGAGAGAGAAAACATAATCCATGCATAGCTAGGAATTGAAATGAATGGTTTGTGTTGGGATTTAGCAGGCCTGGGATGTTGACCATTTCAGCAAAGGCAAGACGGCTAACAGGACTGAAGTTATGTAAATAGAAATTATCGTTTCCGAGATGGGAACCCAAAGAGCTTAATCTTTTCAAACCCGGAGACCAACTAATTTCTGTCCCACAATGCTGAAAGAGCTGGCACATGAAATTGCAGGACTGCTGGTGAATATTTTTAATAAACCTCAGGGGAGAATGGATATGAGTACAGAATATCAAATGTACTACCTTTATTTAAGAAGGGATAGGAAAAGTGATGTGGGAAAGGACAGGCCATTAATCTCACCTCAGTTGCATGCATGGCTTAGAACAAAGTTTGAAGGAAGGACTAATTAAGACACATGAGAAAATGGGCAATGGGATAAAGCATAACCTGGCTTTACCACAAGTAATCTAAAGAAAAGGCAGGCACCTGTTTTTTTTTTTTTTTTTTTTTTTTTTTGTCTCAAAGAAGAATGCTCAGAAATTTGAAAGACTGCTTCTAAGCACCTACTCTCTGGAGAAGATTCTTAATTATCACTCCTTAGAGGCTCAAACTTCACAGTGGTTGTACTCAGCATTTCCCTCCAGACGTCCCTAAAGTTTCCTGCTGAACAAACTGATTTTTAGTAGTGATTTAAAACATAGTTATGGTTTCCTCTCTGCATACCAAACACCAAAACCTAGAAGCAAAACTAAGGCTTACTATGATGATAAGATGTTTTATATGTTTTTTACTGCATTATTTTATTTTTAATGTTGCTAATTGTTTTGTGTATCTGCAGTTGAGTGTCCTCTCAAAACAAGGACAATGTGTACTGAACCAGCCAAAGCATCAAAATAATTTTTAGGAGGCTTAATTTGGTTCAAAACAAAAAGTCAGCATTTAACATCTTTGAAATGCTTCTTAGGAGCAGCCCTCAATCTACATCATTAAAAACAACCAGTTGGTCAAGTAAGCAAAGTGAAGAGAGCATTTTTCTGTAAATGTCAAGGAATTTAACTGTAGTATTCCAGCATTACTTAGAATATGTTTAGACTATGGGTATTTTTATGACTTTATTTTATTGTAATGTCCAGAGAAATCATAAAGGAAAGTCAGATTGTATTAAGTGCGATCTCAGCCTGTTTGTACTTTTCAGTTGAGCTTGGGCATTTCTACAATACACTCATCTGCAATACCACTGTGGCAACCTTGGCTGAAGCATGCTTGGTACAGCTGCATTTCATGTTGTATCATATGTTGCTTTTCTTTTTCCTTAAATTTCTAGATCTGTATGTAATAGTAACCATGTGTACTGATAGAGATACAGAAAGTAGACTGAATGAAATGCTTCTTGAAAATTTCTGTAATCAGCAAAACATGCTAAAAATGTCTTTCCTTTAAAAGTTAGTTTACACTTTTTGCTCTCTCTAAATGATCCTTATGCATTTTGATATGCTTAGGATATTGCCTCATCAGAGAATTTTAATTGTGAGATCCTTATAGCCGTTACAATTTCTGATTCTGAAAATATTTTTGATTAGCTGCAAGTTTTAGGGACTGCTGAGAAACAAGAAGGACATTGCTGTTTCAGGCTAGGGGAAAGTATCAGCCAGTGGGCCTCCTCTTCGGTCTACCTTATGAAGACTTCTGAAAAGCTTTCAGAAGGATTTCCATATGATACCTGTATGCATTATATCTAACTCCTGCCCTTTGCAGAAAACACTAGATACCAAGGAACAGGACTGGTACTTCCCAAAGGCCCTGCAAGGTCAAAGAATTGTGTGTCCCATCTTTCCAAACACCTCCCATAAGGAATACAAAAGAATGAATATGTATGGGGCATTTAAATGAGTGTCATCACTATGAAGTGGGTGAAAAAAATAAGCCAGAAGAAATATGGAAAATGGAAAATTCCATTATTAAGGTTTCGTCATGTTACCCTCAGTAGTCAATTTTAACAGTTTCTTCACATTCAGATAGAATTATAGAATTCTAGATAGAATATAATTTGTTTTTAAATTGTGACCTGTCTTTGCTTGTATCCCTTTACTTTGTAATTTATTCTAGAGAATTTTTCAGATTTACCCATATTGAATGGTCAATACCCCTCAACAAATTATGCACTTTATGATGAACTAACTTTTAATTACCATTTCACTTTGAAATGCTAACTCTTGTTTTGGCTCTGCTCTAAGAGTGCTGGAAGAAAAAGAAGGAGGCCCTTAGATTCAAATCAGTTCAAACCTCCAGGAAGTCCTGTTAAAGACATGTGCATATGTATCACACACACACTTGTATTTTTTTTTTTTTTTTGTATTTATATACAAAAATACCTGGGCATTGGTTTAATATCTTGCATAGCTTTAAGGAAAAGTAGAATCAGAATAAAGGGACACAGCAACAACCCATGTAGTTATTTTACAATTCAATGCTAGATTGAATTTTATTGAATTACAGCTTTGCATACAATCTACAAACTAAACAAGTGTACCTAAGTGGAAAGGAGTAAGTATATAATAAAACATGGAAAGCTAAAGATGACTAATGAGCGCAGCATTTTCATGTTTCTGTTTTGTAATGCTGACAAATTATTACTATTGCATGAAAAAAACAGGTTTTTGCACAAACTTGCACATGAATTTATGTATGCTGGTTTTGCTGTAAACACTTAGACAGTTAATGGTCTTTAGTTATGTACAAAAAAAAACCAAACCCAACCCTGTAAATCTGACTTCACAATTCCATGAACAGTGGGACTGAATCTACATGTATTGCATGACAAGTGATGTCTCCTTGTTATCAGTTGAAAGAAAGATCTCTGTCTATGAAAGATTCCTAATTCAGCTTCAGAACTGCATGTTGATTTAGTGGTAAGGTTTCATTAAAAATAATCTTTGGCATATTATGGCCCATTCTCAGAACTGTATGAAAGAGAATGTACCTAAACAAGTTTGTTTGAACCATTTCCAGTGGATGTAAGAAAAGAATGGTACAGGTTCAATTTGGGTTATGAGTAAACGTAATTAAGATGGATGATGTTTGAAATGGAAATTATATATAATTATTAATAAAGTATTTTTATCAAAAAATAGAAAAAAATATGGATCATACTGTGCCAAAAGCTATTGAAATTAAGCCATAAGAGAGATATAAGGTTGAAAATTAAGTTTGTACTATAGTTTCAGTTGTGGTGCAGCTATGTATCATGCACTCGACTTATTAATTCCCTGGGTAGCCCAGGATCTCATTGGTATAGAAATGTTTGCCTAGATGTGACTAGCAACTTGCTTGAGACCATAGATTGACTTGAGATGAGGTGATTTCTGTCTTGTAACCACTGCCTCAAAAGTATTTGACTATTTGCTACAAAAGCTTTTCAGGTAGGAGTTTCAGAAAAAGCCCTACGGGTTCCCTCAGGCAACTCCTGCTGAGTCTAGAGCAATTTGTGTGTATCAGTGTTAATCAGCATGGGAAATGAGTGGACCACGTGGCTGTACCAGAGAGTCTGAGTGGTTTCTGCTACACAACTAACCAAACTGGACATAGGTAAGATGCTTGTAACAAGCTATTAGAAACTGTTTTTGTAAATGTTTGAAATGATCACAAAGGAGAGCCTTTTGTACGTAGTTAAGATAGAGAGAAAAACCTATGTACACATTGCAGGATAATAAACAGTGATGTAGCATGCATACACTGGAGCAATCAAATAGGACTGGGCCAGCTAGATGTAAGAAATCTTCCAAAGAGCAGTTCAGGGAGTTTCTCCCAAATCATGTGAACTCAGTGTTGAAAGGACACTTGTGAAAGAGTCTCTTGTTGCTTTTTGGAGAGTAACTGACCCATCCTATTCAAGAGATTTGATTATCTATGTAGGTAAAATAGTTTGTCTAGGTAAAATAGTTTGTTGTCGTTTTTTAAACAAGCACTCTGTTTTCACCTGTGTGACAATACTGACAGCTATCATATAATTATCCATCACAATGAAGTAAGGGTTTTTGCTAAGATACTAAATGCTATTTGGCTCTTGAAATATTTACCCATGATAGTATTGACTTGACTAACTGCATGCCTAGCATCAGTGGAAAAGTAATCAATACTTGAATCCCCAGGCTTCCAACTGCTATTCTGAAACCAAATTACCTAATAGAACTTGCTGAATAAAACTTACATTATTTCATTCTGAAAATATTATTCTGCCATTTTTTTTTTTCCCTGAGTAACAGGGTGTGTTATTAGTAACTAAGCCCTCAGAGAAAGGCGATTAGTCTTTGAGTGCTAACCCCCTTCAAAACATGGGTGGATAGCTGGTGAAACTGTGATGAGGAGGCCTGTTTTTTACCAGAATAATTCTGAAAACAAATCCGAAAAGGCACTAAAAGAATGTTAAATAACAAAGGAAAGTAGAAGGTGAATGGTAGAACCAATGGAGTACAAATCCAAAACAGAGCCATGAGCTCACAAAACCAATCAAAGAAGTTGAACAAAATTCTAGTGCTGGCTTCATTGGTAATACAATAGAGAATTATCGCTTATTTATAGACATTAATTTGATTAATATTATTAGTATTAATTAATATTAATGAAACCCGAGGGGGAGAACTTTATTATGAGGGTAAAAATGATGGTCATGAAGTACCAAGTGAGAAAAAATGGGAGAGGAAGTTGCAAATTGTGCCAAAATAACATATCTTATTGCCAAATGACTGGTACCTTAGAGACAAATTGTGTCCAACATTTTCCAGTTTCTGAAAGTTAAAACTGTTATTAGCTATAGTTAAATTTATTAGCTATGAATTTGAGCAGGAAAAAAAAAAAAAAAAAAAGGAATGATAACTGGGAACTGCTTTGGGATAGCTCAGTAGATGTCTACAAATTGATGATCAAACCCACAGTCAAGATGCTCAGCATGAGAAGTTCTCATGTTAAAGAAAAATGACCTGGCTAGAGAAGAAATGAAAGCAAGCTTAATTATCTTGTTTTCCTGGCCAAGGGGCAGATATTGGCCATTTTAAGCCAATCACTACTTTGCTTAGTTCACTCTTCACTTACATAATTTAAGAAGTAGAAGCCTGATTCAGTTAAACATAATTAACTTCATGAACACATCACTGGTAAGTTAGCACTCCTTAAGGGATAGGAAGGGCCTAAAAGAATATAAAAAAAAACACCTTGAATCACATTCCTTTCCCTCTCTCTCCCCCCCATCCAGTTTTTCACAGCACTACATGCATGTCCCTCTGTACTTTATTGAGACTGTTCAAATGAATACTGGAGTCTCATCTTTTAAAGGGGAGGTGCAACTCAGAAGGTTCTTAAACAGCAACAGATTAAAGGTAAGTATTTTACATCCAGAGATCTAAATAACTCACAAAGAGCTTTTATGGATCACTGATGTTGTTTTTTGTTTTTTGTTTTTTTTTTTTTTTTTTCAGGATTTTTTCAAAATTATGAGAAACATCCCTGAAATGAAAGAAAACAAGTATGCAACATTTAAATACACTAAAACAGACCATTCCGGGTACTTCTTGGCCTGTCAGTCTGGTGTCAATCCTGGACAAAATAGTTCTAGATGCTTTGCTTTAGAAATGTCTGTTACTATTGTTCCTGATGAATTGAAAACATTGAAAATTTGATGAGACAATGCATTGAAACTACCCAAATTTCTCATTAAGATCTAAAATGACACAAAATCAAAATGTTCTACAATGTATGGATGAAAAATAGCTAAGTGTGTCTCAAACTTGAACTGTAAACAAGAAGTCATTGAGAAACAAATCCCGTCTGAAATTTATTTCCTTTTGTCTCTTTCTAGTGTTGGCTTAACAAGAAGATTTGTACCACCAGTGAAGTTCAAAGGTGACACAAGTATCGGGAATATGGCGGTTGCTGGAAAAGAGAAAACTGTTGGTGCAGAATGATTTGAATTGGTTGGTATGCTGAAAGAGCAAAGAAAACCATGTTTTACTGTGATTTTTTTTTTTCCCCAGTAGTGATAATGATGGTAAGGATGGGAAGAATTCCCTTGTGGCAAATGACAATGGAAAAGTCTTGAAACTTCTGTGGAATACCACCTGGATGTGAAATCAGCATATTGTTGTGACTGAAAGTTCTCATGTAATCTTGCCTATATAGAGAGAGAATTATCAAATTTGGGGTATAGAAGGTATATCATCTGTACACCTGATATATGTTCCATATTTTTTTAAAAGGAATGTAGTGGTTTTACCCTGATGGACAGATGAACTCCACCACAACTACTCTCTCGCTCCCCTTCATCAAAGGGGAGGGAGGGGGAAGAGCAGGAGGGGAGAAAGTAGGATGGGAAAGGAAAAGGCTCACAGGTTGAGAAAAGGATAATTTAATGAGAGGGAAAAGAAACAACAACAACAAAAAACACACAAAGATCATGAGTTTCCCAGTAAGCAAAGTAATCTGTGCCATATCAGAAAAATGTTGAAAATGCTTCAAATGTGGAAAAAAAATCCAACAAAATTCCAGCTCTTGACTGGCCCCAGAAGTTGAATTCATGATAGTCAAAGGTAAAAGTACAGCAAGAGAAATTGCACTTGTGGCTCAGGATTGCACAATGGCTCAGGATTCAAATTAGGATTAAATAAAAAAATAGGATTTATTAAAAGAATATAAAGGAATAGAGGTAAGCAAACAGCGCTGGGTGCACCGGGAGTCTCCGCTCCACCAGGATGCACACCAGCCACATCAAGTAGCTGATTTTTATGCTCCTAGACTAATACATATTCATTACTACTTCTAAAAAAAACAGGTTATTATAATTCGCTTCCGGGGTCCAGTTCCTCCTACTGGAGCATGCGCATCAGTCTCCTCTGGGGGTCTCTAGGGGTCTTTCATGCTGAAGGCTCGTAGTCTTCCTCTCCAAGTCCTTCCCCTTTGTACTCCTTTGGCACCGTACCAAGTTTATAGAACATTTTCTGCAGGTCTTGTCTCCCAGCCGTCCGTCAGCTTCTTTTTTCTTCTTCTTAATCTCTTGGCCACCTGGCCAGATACCAGAGGTTTGCATATTATCCCATAACAGTCACTAGTTGTTATCAGTTGTTCTGAAACCCCCAGACATCAAAGACTTCATACAAACACAAATAGCTTTCTTATTGACACTTCACAAGTAATTAAAACATTCTTCACCAGCCATTCACAGGGACAGTCACACCTATAGCAGTGTTAAATTAATCTCGAAGAAGACAGAAAAAAGGCTGTAACTGTTAGAAATAGAAGTCCGGAATAACAAAAGCAAACAGGTTCATAAATTTGAGGAGTATTTTCTGAAGACTTGATAAATTGACTAGAATGAGGGGGAGACTGGGACACACTGCATCTGTGGTTCAAGAATTAAATTGCCAGTGCAGGGCCCAGAGGCAGACAGGACTGTTCTTTATGGACACGAATTGTTAAAACATTCCTCACACACAATTTACATTCTTTAAATGGCTTGAGTTTAGAAGGTTCATGTACGATACATTGAGACCCCACAGTGCAGTGTCCCATCACAGAACATTATCAAATGCTACCCCTGACAGCCCATGATCTGAAGGTCAAGAATTTATCATCCTTTCATTAAATAATCAGAATGGAAATAAACGAACAATAGAAGGGGAGAAAATCAACAGCTATAATGGCAGTAAGATTAAAACTAGCGCTTTCAGGAGGATTACTGTTAAAGTCCACTAGATTTTAACAGTAAATGCCAAGGTTTGGGATTTTGTTGGAGATGAAAACCCTAAGCTATTTTATTCACTGTGATGACCTTTCTGTTGTAATTTTCCTTTGAGCAAATTGATAATAGGAAAATAAGAGAGAAGATAAGCTCACCCTGATACGCTCTGCCCATTCATGGTTTTGCTCAAGATTGTGTTTTCAAATGAGAAAAAGAAAGACCTTCTTTCATTTGAAATCTCATGAACTATTTAGCCTTAAATCACAGGAGATACAACAACCTGAATGACTCCAGCAGTTTGCATTCTGTGAATAATTATGCTTTTCCTATGAGAAAATGAAGTTATTACCTGGTTTAATATGTCGCTTCCTGATTCCAGGAGAGGTTTGCCTTTTTAAACTTTATTGCAAAGACTGAAATGCTCATTCACTCTTTCTTTTCCCCCCTCCTCCACCTGTCCATCATTTTTATTATGTCATTAAGAGAACTAGATATATATATTAGCTGCTATGGGCTCAGATACAAGGTGATGCAAAGGAAAGAGGAGGTATCTTCATCTTTGAGTTATATATATGATGACCAAAATAAATACGTGATTTTTTTCTGCCTGTAGACTTTCAATTATGCTTACAGATAAAATAAATACTAAACCCCTTTCCTTACTGCTGAAGTCAGGATATGTCCATTTTCCATATAAGCTGATCTATGTTTGAATATATGTACTGATTATAGCATTGAATTGATAGTGCAACTGTGTTCAAAAAGACAATAAAGGCAGAGTCCTAACAATTCTGGCAGTAAATCCAGTCTCAAAATAATGTAATTATTTAATATAGCCTTCTTTTGCTAGGCCTTGATTCTGTTTAAAGGAAAATAATATATTCCTCTTTTGTTCTGCACAGCAACAGAGCAAGTAGAGAGTAACAGAATGTTCTATTAACTGAACTAACGGAGCAGCTCTTTCTGCTAAACTTATATAACTCTTTAGATACACCATGTGCTGCTTGTTCACTTCCAGTCTATCTCCTAATCATTCTAGCAAGTCAAGTAAGGTCTCTTCCTGCTTAAAGGATATTTCCCTACATCACAGTCTTGAAGCCTCACTTGCTGCTAATTGCAGTGATTGCAAATGTGTTGACACTAAAGCTTGTTGAATGCTGAAAAGAAATCTGCAAATATTTATTTGACTTAGTAAGCACATGTGTTTTCACAGTGTTCACACCCTTTGGAGATTTACTTCTACTCACAAGCTTAGTAACACGAATGGTTGCAAAGCAATGTATTTTGAATAAATATTGCAAATTTCTGGAAAGCAAATTTCAAAATCATAATGGCAAATATTATTGCTGAAAAACCATTCTTAAGCAGACTGTTAAGACTTACTGAAGCTGGTATAATATTCTGTAGATGAAATAGCTCGTGAGTTTTCAAGAATAAGAGAGATCAGTGAATTTGCCAGTTTGCACCAGCAAAAAACTTAACTGCTAAGCCATATCTGTAGAGCCATCTGGGCATCATTACTTGAGATGTGCACAGTTTGTCCTTGGGGAAATGAGGGATTTAAATGCCAAAATAAATGTACTGTGCTACGGTTTAAAGTATACACTGAATTGTTTTAACATTCTCATCTTTCTTTCATTTTGAAAACTGCAGAGCCCTGCAGTGATCGGTTTATTAGTGAACTTTTGTGAAAAATAGTGCTCAAAGGATCCTATTGCTCTGTGTCTTCATTTTCTCAAACCTCCTTAGATATTTTCCTTACAGGATTTTTGTTCTCCACGTTATGTACTTGACAATATAAGAAAACAAGCTAATGGGGTTGAAACGGAAGAAAGATACAGGTGAGGAGACAACAGTAAAGAAGGGATACAATCCTAATTTCTAAATAAGAAAAGGGGAATAGATGATTTTGTAATTTTTGGCTAGTAAATTTCACACCTTTGCATATAAATCAGGAAAAGATGATAAATTATATATTATATAACTATAGAACCTACTCTTTAACTGCCATTTCACCTCTGGTCTACATTACTTTACATTTAAAACATGATTAGGAATATTACCCACAAAAGCTAAGCATGGGAACAAGGTTAAGCCTGAGAAATAAAATTACCTTTTCCTTTCAATTCTTTAATGTATATATTGCAATGTTAGGAGAAAAATGGATTATGTTGAAGCTTTTTTGAAGCATTTAATCTTAGACTGCTCTTTAGTTTCAGTATACTGAATCCTACTTTGATGAAGTTACTTTAAAAAAAGAATGATAAAAATGTGCTGATGCTCAACCTTATAGAAATACTATTGCAAGCTTAAACAAGCAGTTGTCCATTTTATACTGGTGCAAAATGTAAGATGTTGACAAAAGAATTTAAGGCAAAAAAAAAAAAAGAGTTAAATTCCTTTGAAAAAAAATAGTGTGGTTGCCCCACATTTTTTCTTTAGATGTTTCCCTTTCTTTTACCTCAGTCCCAGCTATTTGAGGTTGCCATGTGTTATTAGAAAAAAATCTTAGATCAGTTTATTGTCAGTGTGTACAGCTTTCCCCAAACTATTATAATAAGAAGCCAAATCACCTGCAATGTTTGAAAACAATTTGCTGCTGCTGTGTGTGTATTCAGTGTCTTACAAAATGCAGGTAATTGTTTTAATTGTTTATTTAGCAGTATCTGATTAAACATGCAGACATATCACCATAATTAAGCTAGTTCTGTTCTGAACTTGGTGTAAATCAGCTCAGATGCTGAGGTCTAATCGCTGGTAGTTGAAAGCACTAGTGGCATCTGGTGAGACAAATGGATAAATATCTTACAGAAGCCTAGGAGTTGGTGAGGTTACCAGCCTCACAGAAGACCATTATTTTGTCATTAACTGGTGTGAGCAACAGTGTATAACTCATTTGCAGAACTCTCAAACTATGAACGTTTCCTTCCCCTTCCTTCTCATTCCCCTCCTCCCCCCAGCGATGTGCAAAATTTTAGTAAGAGACTCCATGTCCTGAAGACCATACCTTTGAAGTATATAAGATGGGCAAAGTGTGGCAGAAGGGAAGAACTGTTATAACTAATTTACAGGAAACTGAAGCTCAAAGATGTTAACTTTTTCTAAGATCAGACAGGAGGCTGGAACTGTGAATCAAGGTAAGGAGCTTAAGGACAGGATGTTCTTTCTGGATTTGTTTTCTTAAATATTGGAAAGAAAATGTTTGTGATCTCCAGATTTGACATAGCAGGGATATTTCTCCCCTTGGAAATCTCCATGGAAACGCATGATACAGATTGAAATGGAGACTGCAAAGCAAAAGCAATACAGCTCTGGGCTGTTTAACTGTAGCAAAGAATTTTCTATGCGGTAACATCTCCTTAAAAGTGGATTAGGATAACTGTGAATAAAGGGAGCATCTTTGTCAAGGGCTAAAACCAGAACTTTTGTCATCAGTGAAATGCTGTGGCAATGTGGCACCTATTCCGTAAGGGTTATCAGATTATAAAGGCTGAAAAGTAGGACAAATCCAGAATAAAAATCATTTTTACAGTAAACCAGAATTGTTTAATGCACCTGTAGGATGGCATCATGATTGTTCCTTGTATGCACCATTATGTTGTGTATTTCTCTGGCTGCTCAGCAGCTAGTGGAAAATACAGAAACCTCAACTGATTAATTTGCAAATGGACTCAGGATTTTTCTATATAGAATGAAGGTTTTGATTCCTAAAGGTTGTCTGTCAGTCTTTTTTTTCAGCCTTCTTTTGGAATCTCGTGGCATAAAGGCCAGACTCAGCCTATTCTGGGTAGAACACCACAAATTAGAAATTTTATGGTTTTAATATTTCTAAGACTTCAAGGTAGAGTTAGGCATTGTGGTCCTTTTTATGTAAAAGTAACTAGTTCAAAGACTAATGCTGCTTCTTTTTGCCCATATGTCTTAATTTCCATCATAATTTTTAGGTCCTAAGAAATGTAGATTTGGGCCTTTTCTGTTCTAAACTGACTGTGTAAACTTTGTTCTGAGTTGATGGTGCTGCTTAGTCAGTTCTACCAAGAATGAAATATATGCATATGTAGTTTAGGTATGCGACACATTTATTTACCTTCATTGTTATCCTACTATGCTTATATTCTGTCCATAAAATAATGGCTAATAAAGTTTTCCTTTAATTAGTATATTTTGATTTGATATTTTCTAGCTCATTTAAGACATGCAGAATTACTATTTGCTTGTGTTTATTTTCTTTTTGCAAACTTACAGTTATGTTCCTTTACTGAGAGACAATGTGAACAGTTAATACCAGTTTTCTAGCTTTCATGCTTTCTAGCATACTGTCTCGCATTTTAAGTTATGCCTAAGAGAACTCAGAGTAATAACTCTGATTTATTCTCAAAAGATACAGCTGATATTTATGTAGCGGTCTTGATTCTGCAGATACCTGTGTGTTAAATCCTTAATAGTCCTGCACTTCCAATTCCTACATTCAAGTGTTGTTTTCTGAAGTAATGGGGTCTTTGTACATGCCAAAGCACGTACAAAGTGATAATGAACATATAATCACTCTAGGAAGCTTAGAAATCACTTTCATTACAGGAAGTTACTTAAAAACATTTTAAGTCCTATATAAATTACCTCGAATTAATGAGACTTTCACTGAAATAGAACTGACATCCTTGCTAATGCTAAATGGAATCATGATTGTTAGTCTAATACACAGAGTAAGAAATCTGTGCATTATAGTTTAAGAACACAGGGCACGCGAGACTTGATAATATATTCACAATCAAAGGAGCTGTATTAAAACATTTTCATTGTCTGTCCTCTCTTTCCCCCTGGGAGGATGCCTGGTGTAGCAATGTTGTGTCCAGGCACAGACGCTGTGCCACTATGCCCAGCCAGCACACCAATTAGACTTAAATGGGGTATCACTGCTGTGAGCTTTAAGGCGTCACCTTTAAGGCATGAGGGAAATTCCATTGAATTTTAAAGGAGAATAGGCTATTGTCACTTCCTTATTTTAGGCACACAGACTGTGTAATCAGGGGAAGGATCCTCCAACAGAGAGCAAGTGAGAGCAGGAAATTAAATGTAAGTGATCTGGAATACCCCTTTAGAAAAACTCATCCATCTCCATGGGCTATATGGTGATCCTAGGAACAGCAGGCTTTGAGTCAGTCAGCTGAAATGGGAGGGGGAGATATTTTTGACTAGAGCTAGAATAGAATTTATGTCAAAATATCTTGGTGAGAGAATAAAATCTTTCCAGCAGCTTCATTAGTTCAAGTGAACCTGTAAGTTGTGTTACAGCAGGAAGCCACTGGACTTCTTTTGGCTTCAGACAAGAAACTTCTCGAAGCTGCTGTGTTCCTCTTTGTGTCTTCCCGGACTACGAGGACCTTCTCTTTCTCACTTGTTTTGCTGTCAGGAAATGATAGAGTTATTCTGAAAGCTGTGCTTGCCTTTCCACAGAGCAATTGAAATTCAAGCCCTTCTTCTGGACAGTCTTTAATGAGTCAAGAAATCTGAAATTTTTGGTGGAAATTGTGATTCTTCTTGGGAAGGCTTTTGGAAACACACGATTTATAAGTGAGAAATAGGGTCAGGAAAAAGCAGAATTTTGACTCTTAATGGCCAAACTGTTGCGCATTCTACCGGAAGAAGCAATTTCTAGCCTGTACATAAACTTCTTCCTGTCTCATCTCATTGGTCTTCCTGTCTTTTGAGACCTGTTATTCAACAATTATTCACTTTTCCACATGGCAGGCTCCTCAGCCTCTTTTACTCCTTTTACTCCATGGACTAACCCCCCCCCCCCCCCCCCTTTTTCTTTCTCTTTCTTTACAGATGGGTTAGGTTGTTTTTGTCTAGCCTTGCAGCTGTTAATATTTCTCTTCATGGGAAATTTCTCTGGCTTTTTTTCAGTCTCATGTTGTTTTTGTGGTAACTTGCCCAGAGTGGGAGTTGGAACAAATTCATTTTCCTGAAATGTAGTTATGGGAGGGCTGCACGAGAGGATGAGAGAGAATATGAGAGGATCTCCATTACTGTGTTTATAGCTACCTGTCGCTATTGATCATTAACCAATCTTGCTAGAAGTATGGCTTCAATTTTCTTTTTTCAATGTGGATTAAGCAGTGTTGCCAATGCACATTTTTCTCTGTCAGACTTTACAGTAAGTGTGTAGCACACAAAAGTTTGAAAGCCATCTCCTCAGATGCTGTTTTAAAAAGGACTTTTAAATGACTCAGTCAGAGATTTCATGCTCACTGGCATTGAAAAATTAGAATTTAACACTTTCAGCTGACTTTAAAGGCTGCAAAAAGGCTAAAATGGACAGCAGAATTCAGCTGTGTGAAAGATAAAAAAAAAAAAAGGAGTAGAGAACGGTGAGGAGATGCTTGCTTTTGAAAAGGCTGGAACTACAGCACCACTTAGCATACAGTGCAGCGTTTTAAAAAAGAAACAAGCAAAAAAAAAAAAAAAAGCCGGAAAACAGCACGTCTCTACCTGTGTTGGGATAGCACTTGGGTCAGGATAGTGAGGCATCTGAGTAATTTCTGAGGTCAGCAGTACCCCAGGCTTTTACCTCCACTAAGCACCTATGCACACTGAAGGAAAATAGGTGAAAATGAACTCAGAGGAAACAGATAGGTGACTGGGGAGACTGAGATTTGGAAACAGAGCTTGAAGAGTCTTATATAAAATGTCCAGAATAGAGGGTGACAAAATCAATAGGAGGAATGGTGTGTGTTCATACATTGCAGGGGATAGCCATAGGAGTTTCTGTGTTCTGGATGTTTCCTACTTCACTTTCATTGGACACTTATTTCTACTGTTTCTAAGGCCAGAACTAGGTACTCCATGTAGGAAAAATAGGCAGCAAACAGCCACAAGTGGCAAAATGTTGGTGATCTTGTGGCTTAGCCAGACGCTGGTGCTGCAAGGTAGGCATCTAGCTGCTGTCTCGTCAGGGCAAGAGCTGGGCTGTGGGTGGGCAGCTGGCTCACAAGAGAGGTGCCAGCTGATGTCCCCCTTCTCTGTCCTGCTTTGGCTGGCTGGGTTTCTCCCACTCTGTCTCTTTCCCCTGTGGCTCCCTGTGCCATGACAGTAGTTGTCTGGCCTCAGGTGGGTTCCTCATCCATGTTCAGCAGCTACAAAGCTTTGAGCCGATGCTGGCTTGTCATGTTAGAAGGTAGTTGGTCCTCTTTGTTTTGGTCCCACCAAAAACATTGTCTGAGCATAATTTGAGGAAGTTCAGTGGCCTCTTTTGTAGGACTATCCACCACAACCCACATGGGAATCGGATGATATTATTGGGTCATGATTCCTCACCAGGAGGGAGCTTTCAAGTGCTGTGGTGTTTGTAGCTAGTTGTTTCACAATGATTTACCAGGATTTTAGCAAGTCAGTTGCTTTGGTTGTATGATATTATGAAGCAGAGGTATTACATACAAAATTATTTAAGAAACATAGGGAGGAAAAGGTGGAAGCAGCATAGGAGGCACTTCATCATCAAAAGCTAAGGAAGAAAGGGTGCAGTGCTGACACTTTTTGCTGTCGCATCTGTCTTGCAGCTTGCAGCAGGTTCCAGACAGCGCAGCTGTCTCTGTTTTTATGGTGCTGCAGTTTGTGTGTGAAAATCGCAGTACATCCTTGGCCCCTCCTCCTATCCCCCTGCAGCTGGGGTTTTCTACCACTGGTTTCTCTGGGGTCAAGGTTGCACTGCTGAGTTGTGTGGAGAGGCCTAAGACATCAGGCATACATGCAGTAGGCACGCCTATCTGTCAGGGTTTCCCTCAGAAGGAGCTGCCCTGTCTACTCTGCTCTCTCTGTAAATAAAATAAAAATAGAACTCAGGCAGTATGTGAAAGGATTAATGACATTGTCTGAAGCTATATCAGTGTTGTGTACAAACTGGTAGTATGCCAGTAGTGAAATCAGATTATTTAGTAAACTTTAGTAGTAGCATTTCAAGATGATGATGCAAGATTTCTGCACAAAGTAAAAATAGTCAACGCAGATGTCTGCACTCCTGCACGTTGCTCAGCTAGTATTTAGGTGTGACATGTGTATGCTGCATCTGCAATCCAACAGAGGGAAACAAAACTCCACTAATAGCTGAAAACTCTCCTGAGTTTAATAGGTGTGGTCCTTTCAGTCTTTCAGGTTTCTTTTATTTTCAGATTTATTTATTTATTTAATTATTTTTATTTTTAAGTTTTAGGTTTGGTTGATTTTGCCACTTGGCAATAAAGGTATCCTCCAGCTGCCTTCCAATAAATGAGAGTTAATGTATAGAGTACCGTAAAGTGTTAGCCATCTTTGTGGAGCTATCTCCCTGCAGGGCAGCACATGTAAGAAAAATGCAAGCCAAAGATTCAAGAACATACAAAGGAAGATGAAACCTGCCCTCACAAAGAAATAATGCTTCGGGTGAAAGGAAATTTGAGAAGTTACGCAATGTACCAGTAAAAAAACTAGAGCTTATAGTGACAAAATAAATAATGTTAAACCACTGAAAATTCTAGTAAATGCGCAGGTTATTTCAGAAGAAGAGGTCCACCTATAAATTTGGAACAGGCAGTTTCCTTCATGTTGCAAGAATGAATGAGGGAGGCAAGAGTGGCATGAGATCAAAGGGCACTTACAGGGTGTACTAAACGAATGAGGGAGAGACAGGCAAGACAGAAAGCAGGATCAAAGGACACTAATGACAAAGAAGCTCTGCTTGCCATCTCCTATAAAGAAACACAGTGAGTCAGCAGAAGTTCAGAGAGTATTAAAAGAAAAAATCTAAAAGGAGATCACATTAGAAGCAAGCTACATGTATTTCCTGACCATCAGAGGATGAAATAATAATGGGATGCGGGCGACATTCAAGCACAAGCTTGTTGACTGCAGGTGCCTTTGGCTTGCAGCTATGGATTGAAAAGCCTTTAAGGGAATAGTCTGAAAGAAGCTAAAGCAGCCAGTGCATTAAATGATGGTCTCATTAGGGAGCTTGGTGGAGCCCTGTCTAGAGTGCTTTGAGTTCAGATCCGTTCCTAGCTAATGCCCTGCTGTAAGTATATAGAAATGGTGCACTTTTTTTCCCCCTCTTTTTTCTTTGGTTTTCCTTTAGGTTGTTTCATTGAAAGGATAGTGAAAAGCAGCTTCAAATCATACTCTGAAAGGGTACTCAATTAAGGATATAAAAAAAACTGATTAGAATAATTAGGAAATTGCTCAATATAATAGTTAGCATTTAGATACTAGTTTTCATCCATCAGTTTCAGAGGACTTTATGTGTAGTATACATAGCATATCCTTACTGCTGTTTCTCAGAGGCCTGTTTGTGCTTGAGTCAGTAAGTGGCATGTGTAGTGCTATGCCACAAATCCAATGGAAACCTGGAAATATAACTCATATCTAAGGCTTGAAAGAGGGAGGGAAATGTATCATTTCAGACAGTTCACAATAGTGTGTTATGCATAGTCTATAAAAAGCATTATTGCAGGGGAACATTACCAGCTACCTCTAGAATGGGGAAAGGAGAAGAAAAACAAAAACAAAGGAATAGCACCAAAGTCACAATTCTCCCCTGAAAAACAGATTTCTGTATCTTTATGCATCTCCCATCACAGGCCTTACTAGCAGTGTACTACCTGGTCAGTATAGCGTGGCAGGAGACAGAAAACAACTCAGGAAATTCATTGACCTGTTCCTTGAAGTAAAAGGTGTGCTTTCCATTGTCCTGGGAGATGGATGGGAGAGCCAGCCTCTATATGTAGTATCCTGTACAGAGTACTCACTTTACAGGCTGTATATACCAGAAGGTGGCATGGAGCAGTCAGTAACAGCAAGACAAGGGACTTAGGGCCAGGCTCCTCAGTTGATGCAAGTCCATATAGCTAAGAATCTTCTCATCTCTTTTACTAAATTCCATGAAGTCTTAAGACTTGCCAAAAGGAGTGAAGCTTACCTTCTGTCAAGTTATTTACTGTGTAGATGCAGTTAATCAGTGAGTGCTTTCTTTGGAGTCCCTTTCCTTTGTGTTGCTGCTTCCCTACGTATGCCTTGAGGAATTTTTCCCAATGTGGTGAATATAATCTTTAAACTTCAAGTCTCCATTGCTTTCTGCTCAGTTTATTCTAGCTGGCTTAATATTTCATTCTACCTGATTCATTTTCCTACTAGCCCTTACTTCTTATTTTTTCTTGTTGAATAAACTGTGGTAGGAAAACAGATTGAACTAGCCCAAACAGTTTGAAATATGGAACTTCTTTAGCAGTTATTCCACTGTTTTACCACTCTCAATTGCAATACAGCTGGGATTCCTCCTTCTTATCCCTGATCAATGTTCTAGTGCTTTTACATCTCATTTTTATTTGTTTAAACAAACTAGTACCTGATTTTACTGTTTTTACTCTAGAAATTTCAACTATTATTTTAGTGAACACTTTTTTTTCTTTTCTTTTTTTTTTTTTTTTTTTTTTTTTTCCTGTTGGAGTAATTAGAGTATATTTCATTTTACTACCCCTTTCATTTTCATTTTACTACCCCTTTCCACAGACTTCAGAGTTATCTTCTCACGTGCTTTCTATGTCAAGCTTAAGACTTTAAAACTATCATCTACAATTTTCCATACTTAAGATTTTTGTTAGAAGGATGAAAATTCCAAAACTGCCAGATTACGTGGAACCGTTTTTATTTAATGAAGTAGATTTATAAAAGCATGTGCCGAAACTAAGCAATGTATAATCCCTTATATATATGCATATATATATATATATGTATATATATATATTTGTTACTCTTGATGTCATCCACCTCACTGATCAAGCTGCTCGATGTTTTTTGAAAAACATGGATCTGACTAATGCATCTTGATCATCTATGGTTCTACCTTTTCAACTGAAATTAAACTCACTAATTTTACACAAGTTTTTAATTTTGATGGAAATTTAAATTTAAGATCTTGAAATTTAAGCTCACTTTTAGCATTGGCAGGCACAGCAGTAATTAGAATCAAGAGTGAAAGACTTGAATTTCTAGTCACTGAAGACTTGATAAAAATACGCGAGTTCATATATTTCATGGAACATATACATCTAATATATAGTAATGTTATAACTTATGTAAAATGTTCTGAAAAAGAAAGGAAAGGATCATATCCCCCTTTACATGCAAATGCCATATGGTGCAGTCCTATATATTTCTGTGCCAAAACAATTGCTCTCCAGAAATTATATGATGAAGTTGCCATAACAGTAGTCCTTTCCAAGCCGTGTGTGGTGGCATTAAAATAGGATAAATGAACTTCAGTAGAAAAGGGAAAATGACTCATTCCAGTTGAGTGTGAATAATTACAAATAAATTTACAATATACCCTAAATCCATGATGGTTTAAAAGTTTTGCTCATGTAAAGGATGTTTGTAATTCATCTGCAGTCTTCTGTGTGACCATCATCACTGGTCAGCAGACCTAGTTCTGAATCCAGCATCTTGAGGCTACTGAGCATTGCATACAACTTTCGGAGCTTCTGATTCAATGAACATAAAACAATTTTTCTTCCCTAAATGGGAAAAGCATTGATCCTAATGGAGAGAAAGGCTCTGAGGTAGGGTGTTGTGGTTTTCTTCTGGGACATAAGAACTTCTTGTATGTTCTGTTTTCTACCCAACAAGCCTAAATGTTACTCCCTGAAAGAGATTAATGTCTCTGGTATAATCACTGGTTTCTGCTAGTCAAAACTAAATGTGGAATAAAAAATAATGAAGTAATAGAAAATGAGTCCAAACATTTTAATACCAGCGAAATATTTCCTCCACTATGATCTGAACAGAATATGACCTAAGATCTGGTTAAATTGGGAGAAAACATTTTGGCCTGATTCTGTCCTTGAAGTCAGGAATCAAGTGGAGATATGCCAGTTGACTTTGCTTAGGGATCGGATCTTTGGATGAGAGAAAACAAAGGGAAAAACGTATATACCACAGCTAAAATAAGGTTTATTAAAGTGAGTTTGAATGGGAAGTAATAGTGCTAGATCTACAAAAGAGATTTAATAGGGGATTTAAATTGAATTGTGAAGACTTATTGGTAGTACATTATCAGCCCAAGGTATTTTTTCATCATAGCCCCATAGATTAAAGTAAAGACCATTAAGAGATTGAGGAAGGCATTGTGAACAATGACTAATGAAAAATAAGATTAATGTAGCATTCCCTAAACAAAGAATGGCCTTCAAATAAGAAAGAAATGAATCAGCAGGCAGCAATTCCACCCTGAAGATTAAGACACATTTTAAGAACCAAACCAAACCTGAGAAATAATTATGATATGCCACATGTTTCTGATGACATGCAACACACATTCTAACTCAGCTTCTCAACTTCTCCTCATTCCTACTTCAAATTAGAGAAGAAAAAGACCTAACAATATGCAGTCTGACTGAACAGCTCCCTGTTTCCTGCATCTTTCCAAGATTTCTCTGGATTTTGTCCTCCTAAGGCCTGTTGATTTGTAATCCTCACCTGATTTTGGCAATATTCTGATTTTTGGTAGCAGACTTCAAAGTTTGATTGGAAGTAGCAATTAATAAACAGAAGCTAAATGGTCTTCATAGAACCCCTTTAAAATGCGAAAGGTCAGAACAGCAACACATTCTCCCAACAGTGCCATCCTGACACTGTTTGGAGATTCCTGATGGTTGAAGTTTCACAGTCCCAGACCTGAAATTTATGGCCTAATTTTTCACCATTCTTTGGAAATAAGCATATTTTCAAAACACCAAGGGACCTTCACCTGTGAGAGATGAGCAATCTAATTTCTAGACTGTGAAGAACCCCTTCACTCTCTCTCACATATCCCCTTTTTTGTTCGTGTTGCAGTCCTTGTCAGTTTTAAAAATGGGCAGGATTCACCTTGAACAAGTTAGTTCTGAAAAGACAAAAATTTAACCCTGATTTTCAGGAAAACTTGGGAACAGTAGAAACATCTTGAAATCTATTATCTGTGTCTTGGAAAACCCCTGAGATACAAAACAGGGTCTATAAGGAATGCCTTGGATAAGTATAATTTGTCTTTCATGCACGCAACTCTACCAATGTAAGCTGATATGTTAAGTAATGGATTTGGTTAATTTGACTGTCATAATGCTAAATGACATCACATTTATAATCCTATAATTAAATTGTAATTGAGGAGGGCTTGAATCAACTAGCTAGCTGCTAATATGCAGCAGAGAGTTGAGTTGAATGAGAAGAAGTGTACATTTAATTCTTTCTCCTTTTATGCTGCCTGTTTGTGTAGCTTGATGGTTAACTGTTTCAGAATAAGACTGGCTGGTTGTGACTCTGCTATAACACCACCACCATGTCATGACACTGTGTCATGATAAGCAATCAAATTCTTGGATGGGGGCATTAATTTTTGGAATAAAATATCAGAATGGTCCTGCAATCAGATGGAATTACTCAGAAGCAAAACAGAGTAACTGTACTAAAATTAAACAAAAGTAAACTTAACAGCTTAAAAATGATAAAAATGTGAAAAAGATAAGGATGAAAAGCTGATTGGAAGTCTTATGGAGTATTTTCTAAAGATGGCAATGTGTATTGTTGATAAGAACTGTGAAATAATTTTGCATTATTGAAGGTATATATTAACATAAGAAAAAGAGTTGTTAGCAGCAATTTACAGCAATATTCTTGTATAATAATCACCCTTGGTCTAGGTGTGTTTATTCATCTAGATCTTCACTTTCACGAGGATTTTATGACAGTAGTATCAAGTACAACCGGAATGTTCTCTGCAGTCCATTGTTTACATATAGCCTTCTTTACGATACTTTTTCAGGTAGGTCTGTTCAAAAATTTGTCCTAACATTTTTCCTGGTTTGATTCTACTGCAGTTTATTTTTAAATAGTTATAAGAAATTAAGTTAGTTCTACCTGAACTGTTCTTGAGAGCATAATTTGTTAAGTATGTTTGAGAAGCCTTCATTTGAAATTGAAACTCGTATGCTGAAGTATTAAAAAGAAGCAAATATTCCCTACGTGGACATTGCAGACATTGCAGAAGAGGCATGTAAGAAACATATACACAAAGTATAAATTTGCACGTTCTGGACACATTTTGTTTTTTTCCTCTTCTCTCACCTCCTCCCTCCCATCCTTCCTTTTTTCTCTCTCCCTTCCCACTCCCCCCACAATTTTTATATAGCTCTCAGCCAGAGAAAAGGGATGTGAATATTTTTAGAAACAACCAAGGTCATAGAAATAAAATTCAGAAGAAGTAAGAAAAAAAGAGGTGCCCTGAAGCTAAGCCCCTGTTAGCAACCAATTAACTTGCTGCCTATTTGAATCATTTGGCAGGAGGGGAATACTTCCCTTCTTAGTTTTACTCATCAAATTATTGCTTACCTCCTTCATCTTTCCTCATCAAATGAAGAATAGAACTCTACTGCCCAGTAGAACTTTTAAATCAAAAAGTAAACTTCTGGACATGGATTTTTAACTAGAGTTTACCAAGAATTCCAAAGGCTGAATATATTTTACGTCATTTGTAAGTGAGATCCTTGATAGTCTGAGCAATATTTGGGAAAACCTCAGCATAGGTAAAGTACTAATTGATTAAATACAACTAATTGAAATGTCAATGTGAAAAGCCTGAGACCTTTTCTGAGAAGGAACTGTGATGGTTAGTTTGGAAATCTGCCTTTTTAATCTGACGTATAGTTGTGGCATGACTGGATTAGGACTCTGTTGGTAGTAAGCAGTGCCAGTTCCTAAGAGCTAGTCCACAAGAATCTGTGACAGAAGTGACTGGATCAGTCTGAACCCATGAACTCAAATTTGTCCAACTTACAACATTTTGAGAGTCCTCTGATTAGAAAATTAAGAATCCTGGTTTATATTGCAATAAAGCCTAGCTTCTTGGACAAAAATAAGACTTTTGTGCTTCTTTTAGAACCTCACTGAAGCATATAATCTGGGCACATCCATTTCAGAGCTCTGGCTCTCAGGTGAAGAGATAAAATTACAACTCTGACACTATAAATGAAGGTATCTGGACAGCCCACGTGCTGGTTGGGGTGTATGAAAAGGAATGGGTGCTTAGGAAACACAACATTAAGAGTGTTTTGGCTTAATAGGCCCAAATGTTTGCAATCAGAAGCATACCCTTGGAGGAACACCTATATTTTTAATACTTAGGTGCAGCATTTAGCTCCCCAACTTCCCAGAGGGACATCTCTTAAAAAAAAAAAAAAAAAAAAGTATAAGATAAAAAGGAAATAATGAGCATAAATCTATAACTGCACATGTCACTAGAGGAATAGATTTTACAGTCCCCTGTTAAATATGGCCTGTCCTTTCATGTCATGAGGATATTTCTTTTTGCATAAATCCTTTTTGCTTTTGAAGGTTTGAAATATTTGCAAATATTAGCAAGGTTACCCAGGAATGGAAAGAGAGCAATGGGCTTGCTTCTCAGTCATACGATTTATTCTGTTTCTGTCATTAGGCCAGTGAATTTAAGAACGGTTTATTAGTAAACGTAGATTGATTGAAGACAGCAAACAAACTGAGGTTGTAAAGGAACAGGACACACTATGGAGACCCCAGATATTCACAGCTTCAGGAAGTTATTTTGCAAACTAAATTGTGTTTCTCAAATTCTCAGAGTAATTCAACTTTGGATTACACAGAGTACCAAAAATCCATCAGAGTCTCTCTTCCTCATAACCCAGTTTGATTGGAATTTGTTGGTTCCCAGATTTCAGCTTGGAGTAGCAGAGGTACTCCAACTAAATCTGCGCTAGTTAGCTTGGGTACCAGAAGCACTGTAGATGTAGCAATGACAAGCATCTTTTCTATGTGGCTTCCAAGATGCTAGTTGTTTTCCAGCTGGTTCTGGTACCTCAGTATAATATTGCAGTTTTAAGGTGGGTTGCTTGCAGGGAAATCAACCAGAACCTTTTGATATTTGTACCATTGTTTGAATTTTTCATTATTTGAGTAAGACGTTCCAGCCTATTATTCTGGTTGGAAATTTTTCAGTATTGCATATTTATAGTAATGAAGTTAGAACTGCCAAAGCTAATATCTGCAATGATAAACTCGAGGCAAAATGAAGATATGAGCTATTCCCCGTGTATCCAACGGCAGTGCTATAACTGCCAGACTCTAGAGTCTTCAAATTCCTTTGTCACCCTCCCTCCCCCATTTGCAGAATTGTTGGAAAGAGCTTAGCTTTGCCTCCCAAGACCCTCTGACATTACAGAGCCCCTGGACATTTTGCAGAACAAAATAAAACAAACAAAACCCAACCAACCATCAAATCTCAAAACTAATCAGCTGGAGTTCAATTTAAAGGCCACCTATTAAGTATTTATGGAGCAAAAGCAAGCGGGAGTATGTAGGAAATTTCAAGAGACCTGTATGCTAAAGTAATAGGAAATTTTATTGTTAAAGCTCTACTCTGGGACAAAAGCAGGAATGTATGCCTTATTTTCTGATTACTTTGATGCAGCCCTAACACTGTGAGTGAGTTGCTAATAACCTCTGTATGTATAAACTCTGTGTTTGCAGAGAGTAGAGGTTTGTATGTCCAGAAATTTGCTGTGACACAGTAAGGGAAGAAAGCTGAATCATCTCTGTGCAGTTAGCAGTAACTGGGATGGTTGTAATTATTACTAAAAACATACACAAAGACCTAAAATAAGCTGCCTGTTGTTCTGGCTTTTCACTGTATTCTGTGTAAAAAGGAACATAAAATGATGTTCTGATAATTAAAGGAGTAAAAAGTGCTCTTACAATCTCACTATGCACCCAGTATAACATGTATGCTTGGTCGCTGTATGTGTTTTAAAATCAGATGAAAACCATAGAAAGCAATATGAAAAGGTACTGTGTTTAAAATCAGACGAGAGGAAATAAAAAAGCTGACATTTTATATCTGTCTGAGTTTGGATTGTATGACTGCTCGTTATTCTTAACACTGAATCATCTCATTACTGAATGACCTATCTCAGGTCACAGCAAACTACACATTACAGTATCTAACATCCATTTTTGTCATTGTAGTGTATAATTTACAAGATGTAAATATAATTTTAGTGAAAACTGGACAGGTCTTGTTTTGTGTTTTGGATACAGGTTAAATAATCTGCATTGCATATATATCAATGTCTGATTCAATGGAAATGTCCATTTTGACCTGGTTAACTCTTAGGAAGAATTGTCTTCTACTTAACACTGTGCCTGTCTTAAATTATGATGTCCTTAACTGGATATTTTTGGCTTGTAATTTTCTTCTGCTGTGTTATTTGCTGTAAATATGCATCTCTCTCTCTCTCTCTCTCTCTCTCTCTCTTTTTTTTTTTTTTAATGCAGGGTTTTATGAAATTGTAATTTTTATTGTAACATAAATAATGCTGATTTTATAATAGATATTGATGCCAATAAACATTTAACTATTTTATTGCTGCTATGTAAATAGTGTATTAATTCTGAATGTCATTTACCACTACATAGTCATTTGTAGTTCTGCAGTTCATTGAAGAGCTAGAATATACTGATTTTACCATTTTCTCTCCAGCACAGGCTGGAGGTTCAAGAGATAAGAGGAAACTTTATTAAAGGGACTTTAATAAGATGCTTCTTGAAGAAGTTACAAAGGTTTAGCAGAAATATACATTTGAGATAAGTTGCAGCATTTGACTGAGGAGCAATTGGATAATTTCACAGATAACAAACCTTGTTGTTGTTTCTTCCCCTAGGGAAAGATAGTACATCTCAGAGCACAGAACTAGCTTGGGAGATCTCTCGAGTTTGACTGCATTGTCTGGGGTGATAAACTCAAGGCAAAATGAAGATTTAAGCTATTCCTCACATATCCCATGGCAGTGCTGTAACTGCCATACTCTACAGTCTTCAAAATCATTTGTCACCCTTCCATGTTGCAGAAGTGTTGGAAAGGGCTTGGCTTTGCCTCCCAAGACTCGTGACACTACAGAGCCCCGCACGTTTTGCACCACAGAGCTGCTGTTCTTCACTCAGTGCTGGTAACAAGTTCCTGGTGTTGACTTTGGTGTTTTACATCAACTGCACTGTGACTGGAGGCAAAGTGTCAAAGGGGGGATTTGAAAGGAGCGGTGGGAAGGGATTTAAGTGCAGCACACTGGAGGAGCAGGTATGCTTGGTGCAGGGTGCAGTGTCGCTGGTGGCAGAACAGTGGGGCACTGGTGTAGAATGGAAAGGAAAGGGGATGGAGGAAATGAGAGGGTCTAATTGGGGATTCAGTAACTTCTCTAAAACCTTGGGTAAATTTTGTGTTTTCCTTTTTGGTTGCTGATGTCTGTTGTCCTTATTAGTTTCTAGTGCACAACAACAATGTTTTTTTTAAATTTTCCTTTCAATGTTTCATTTTGCATTATAATAATACATTTTAAATAATATAATAAAAGAATAGTACATTTTTTTTTTCTTAACACTTGTTTCTGTCCTGCAACGTGGGCCCATTTATCCTGTCCTTCACTCCCTCATGTTGCTTGTTTATCTATTGTTCAAGTCTCTGCATGTGCTGTAGGTCTAGTGAGGTTTAAAGTCTTTTCCATATGCCAGGGTGCTTGTGCCTTCCAGGGATAGCTGAAACTTCTTAAACACTACTTAGCTTTTACTCACCTTAGGTGAATCCCCCCTGCATGCAAGTTTTGCATGACTTTTGAGGCCTTAACGCATCAGAATTATACATTTTGGCAGGTTATTCTATATGATAACATTCTGTGGATTCTTCTATTGCTCTCTTTACTCTTTCACATTTTATTGGCCCTTCTTCTGACATCATCTCTATTGTTGTAAAGTTAGATTTAGATGTTGTATTGTGGTTCATTCTACACCCCTCCCCTGCCCCCAAGAGTACATACATTACTGTCCACAAAACTTTCATGTTTCGGGTTTTTAGGATCTATAAGCCTTTAGCTATTTTAAGTAAAGATTGAAGAGCAGACTCTTGAATTCTCTGTGAAGTGAAAGTAGATGTGACTGGTTGTTTCTTGGAAGAGATTGTTGGGATTCAGAGAAGAGCTAGGAATGTGAACAGACAAGAGGAATAAGAATGCTGTTATTGTTATTAGAATGGAGATGAGACAGCCTATATAAGTGCAGATGCATTCATGTAAACTTATGAGTCTGCTGTCTGAGAATCCAGTGAGTTGCATAATGTTGTGAGGAAATGAATGATTTTACTCGATTTGGACATTGATATGGTCAGATGCTTTGAGAAAGAGTTACTTAGCATTGGAACAAGAACCTGCAAAATATGTTGGCAATGCCCCTCCTTTTCTGAATGGCAAAACAAAGGATATATTGTCTGTATGCAAGTACAGTCAGAACTTTTTGATATAAAGTTTGCATACACAAAACACTCAGTTGGTCATGGAATTAAGATCTAAATTTGAAAGTTTCTGGCTCAATGTACTGCTCATTCCTTAAGCGAAATCCTCCTTGGTCCTTGTGATCAGTTTTGAGGTTTGGGGTGCATGGAGTGGAGTAAGAGTGCAGGATAAGGGAGATCTCCCGTATTACCCAGTTACTTCACAATTACTGCCTTCCTCTCTCAGGCCTTGCACTAGAGAACCCTTTACAGAAATGCATCAAACCATACAGTAAAAATAGGAAGGTTTTGCTGGCATTTCCCCTACTGACCTGATTTATCCTGAGCTATGCTTTTCCAACAGGAACTTCTATTTTCCCTCTAGTGGCTAGGCTGTAGCTATTTAGTTTTGTCCTTTAGCTCATGCTGCTCATTTCCCTCCCCAGTGCTGATCTCTTCTGTTGTCTTGCATTCTCAGTCTGTAGGTAGCAATGTTGCTGCCTACCGGCTTTCATTTTAGTACACTAAGAAAACCAAGCTCTTTTAGTCTGACCTCATAATAGGCTTGCCACCCCCTGTGCTCCTAATAATTCTTGCTGTCTGCTGAATCTTCTGCCACTGCAATTCAGCTGGAGCTGCAGGTACACAGCATGCCCAAAAAGCAAGCATGACTGTATGTTAGCTCAGTTCATTTTTTAAAAGGTGATTCTTATAATCACAGGATTCGCATGGTATTAGCATGTATGTTACAGAGAGATAATGCTAGTGCTGCCACCAATACCCATCCTCCTCCTCTTTGCTCTCCATTCCTGAGGCGTGTGCCTGGTGCTTGTGTCACAAAGGTGGCCTGTCTTTTATGTATTCCTTCACGCAAGCAGCTGTTAAAATAACACCAGCAGGCATTATAAAATAATAATGAATAATAATGATCCCAGGAGTAGCCTGCCCCTCCATTAGCTCAGCTGGAGGGTAGGATAAATTGTAGTACATTCTAGTTAAGAGTTTAAAGTCAGTGGGGGATATGAGACAACCCTGCTTTATGCAGATACTTCACACGTGGATGTCTGCAAGGCTGAGTCTCTGCTGACTTGCCTGTTTAACAGGCAACTTGGCTGCCATAAGCACTCCCTGTTAAGCTGTTTTTGTGATCCATTATCAAGGTGTGGGAAGAAAGCAAGCACACTCGTTTCTGTGATCCGTGCTGCTAATGGACACCTCATAGAAAGTCTTTTAATAGAAAGAAATGGGCATAATCAGAGGAGCTCTCATGGACACCTTGCAGGCTGATTATTGACCTTACTCATCATTAATCCCAGGATATCTGCAAGTAGCAAGAGTTACAAGTTAGGTGTTGAAGCGGCAACTTCACAGTAAACTCAAATTCTTGATGACCAGGATGAATTAGTACACGCAGCCATTTCCCCAAGTCTCTTCCACAAAAACAGTCTGTTTTACTTAATGTCCATGGATGTGTGCAGCATTTTTCTCTGCTACTGAGCATATATAAGCTGTTGTGAGGCCTTATAGTGCTGGTCTGATCAGAAAAGTATTGTAAGTATTTATTCTGTGCTTTCAGTGACTGTAGGACAGCTAGAGCCCACCCATAACTCAGCTGGTTGTGTATTTAGTTTTGGTTCTGGCTTCTGGGATCATGCATGGGACTCCCATTGGTAGTGTCGCAAAACTGTTTCCAAATTAAAAAGAATTTCAAAAGTTCCTGAAGGAAATACCAAGAAGTAGCATCTTTGATAATCCAATAAATGGCTTTTCCCTTGCTCTTAACTCCTCATTTCTCACAGGGGAGAAGTTTGAAAGAAGAGCATTTTTCTTTAGGAATTTGCCAATCATGGAATCACAGAAAGGATGTCTGGAAGAGACCTAGTGAAATCTGATGAAGAATGAAAAACATGCCTGGCAGCATCGTGCATGAGGCCAATAATGAATCATATGATCGCTTCAGTTAGCTTGTGCATGCCAGTGAAATGTACTTATTATTTTTTTTCTATCATTTATTTCACAGTTTTGCCTATCTCCTCAGTTGTAATTGTCATTCCATCGGGGTTCTGTCTAAGAAAGCAGAACCATCTGGGGAAATCAGCATTGCTTCACTCAGTCTCAGTTGGAATTAAAATGATGTGATGTGAAGATGAAGAAGGAAAAAAAAAATCCCAAATACCTTGTCATGGGAATTAAATGGGGCTGTTGACCAGCATCTGTAGTTCAGTATGAGAAAGAAATTTTATTTAAATACTGTAATGTACACTAACATTACAAACCAAACCAAACCAACCAACCAACCAAACAAACAAAACATAGAAATAGCTCCTGTTTTTATAGAGAAGACAGGTAGTCCTGAAATTGTGGTGCATGTGTACTCTAATGAAAGCCAATGAATTGTTCCTGCTTATAAAGACGAGAGGATGAGCCCAGCATGTGTTAAAATCAGTGAAAAATATTAATTCTCATTCCTAAAATATGACTTCATATCCCCAAGATTGCAGAGATGAAAGATATGCAGTAAATTAGCCCAACAGCCTTTTACCTCTAGGTCTGAACCCTTAGATCACCAGCTGAAATGAATCTCTGTCTTTATCTGAAGCACGTCTTCTCTGAATATTTATTGACATCACAAAACAGCTTTGGCATCTGGCACAATTTGACATGATTAATTGTCATTGTTCAAAGAGACGACAGAAACAGAGCTGAGCTCTGTTGTGTTGTCTGGGAGTCTGCACAGTGACTGCTAAACTCATGTTGCTGCTGTCAGGCCTACACTTTCAAAAACATGCAGGAAGCTAATATTAACAAAAAAAGTTTATGTATATGTGGGCGAGAGAGAAGGATAATAAATAAACATGTTAGCAAGCCAGTTGTTCAAAACGATCATCTATCACACACAATTCAGCACTGATGTCTTAATTGATGCTTGCTGCTTAAAATTTGAATGTCTCATAAAATTATCAATGCAGAGAATGCATTGGCTAAATTATCAAATAATATGAGGATTAAAGTCGTGTTAAGAAATAGCATTAAATGAATAATTCTCTGAGCACCAGAGCAAATGAAGCCTGGTGTTTTTTTATGAATTTTTATCCACTGTTTTGACAGGATAGAATTTATTATATGGCAACATCTTCCTGTTAGGATATTTCTGTCTTTTCTGCATAGATCCTAGGGTACCTGATAATGTTTTATTTTGTAGGCTGTGCCTTGGTGAGGATGACACGGTGTCTCTCCTCTAGCTAGCCTCAGACATCAAACATCTGGCAGTGTAGCATTGACTCTACATGCACAGCTGGGATGAGCTGGAATCACAGCCATTACTCCACCCATCCTGCATTTATTTATTTATTTATTTATTTGGATAGTCTGCATTGCCAATGTGGCTGTTGCTCTTGCTGCAGTGAGACAAGTAAAGACCTGGGTGTGAGAGAAGCACAAGCTCTCAGTGATAAAGGCAATGTAGGTGTAACTTGCCCAGACTATTTAGCTCTCAAGCACGGTCTTTCTGTTGGATATAGGTCAAGGTGAACCTTGTCAAAAGATGGAGACTGACAGATTTTGGCACTATATAGGCACTACATAAGACTTGCTTCCAATAAAAGCAGGTCAGCCGTTGTGCAGGAGCTGGGAGGAACTTCATGACTTCCCACTTCTGCACTTTTTAATGAATTGATGAATGGCAAATGATGACATCTGTCTGTTTCTGGAAAACAAATGCAAGACTCAATCTTATAAAGGCTTATATCAGAGCTACTATCCACTGTTAGCAAGGAAAATGTTTTAACTGATTAAAAAAAAAGCAAAGTAATGAAAGCAATACCACCACCACAGTAAGGTTAGAGATTTTATTTGTTTCTTTTTTGTCTCTGTTATTTGATTTAAAGCTGGAAGGAAACTGTAGTGTTTCATTGCACTAGAGGGTTAGAAAAAATATCCGAGATTGTCATAAAAAGTATGGGTGTAGAAATGGTGTTTTCACCCATCAAATTTTCCAGCAGCTGAGCAGAACTCTTGAGAAATGTAGGCTTCAAGTTCTGTGGAATAGCTTTTCCTCTGCCAAAAGCACGAGCTAGCTGGATGCCCTCAGTGGGTGTTCCTGGCAGATGAAAACAGGAGAGGGGAAAAAAAACACAATGCACAGAAAATGATAGTCCTAAATCTTGACAGTGATATGGGAATATTAATAGGCAGTGCTGTTTGTTAGGGACATTTATTTTTGCACCTTTGTTTTATGTTTTGTATTGTTAAGAGTGGAAGAGCGTAATAGCTGTTCTGTTTCTGTGGATGAATCTGCCTTGCTTGCTGCTGATTCAATATCACCCCATGAAGCATAATAGAAAGAAGCGAAGGGAAAGAACTCATTCCTCTTCTGCAGTTTCATACTGCTGCTTCAGGTGGCTACACTGTCTCCATGTACATGTATCCAGACATACCACTTTGAAAGCAGCCGAGTATTTGTCCTTTCCAGGTTGAATGCCATGCTCACTGTCTTACTGTTTTGATGTGATTTGGTTTACGTTTGAAAGTTATTTTATGTTCTATAAAAGTATACATTTATAAAAATACATGTCTTGGCTCATAATTTAAGAGCTTATTATCACATTTAATATCTTAAATGAGGTAGCATACAGCTGTCAATTCAATGATCAGAGTACCTGTGTCTCAGGGGCTCGGATGTTTAGAAAAAGTACTCCATGCCCTGAGCAGCTCAAAATCTAGATAAATGTCCCTCATCAAATATGGCCTGGGGTGAGGAGAAGAAGGGCAGATTGCAGAAGTCAGACAGGGGTGTTACAACTATGGATCGATGATGAAGCATAAAAAGCTATACTTAAGAGGTTGAAGAACAAATGAATGAATGAGCAAACATTTATTTGATCCATTTATTTGTTTGCAGCTATCCAGACTTTACTGTTTCAGACACTCACATAAGCTCCTCCCCATACTGTGTTTAGCTCATTTTATTGTACATCACACCTGATTTCTCTGGCCACACATCTGAGCCGGTGTGGACTGATTCTGTTAGCTGTATTTTGAATCAGTCTACATTTATCCTTCACTAGAAGGATTAATTCTTCCCATTTCTTTTTTGCTCTTTCAAATAAGCAGCAATGACCTGCAAAAACACTGGCAAGTGAGTATGTTTGAAGTGGAGTGTCCACTTTTCTGAGCTTTTCTTTATGTTTTGTGAAGTAAGCTGCCTTCCTGTTAAGTGAATTGATGGTGTACTTGATGGGTACTTTCTTCTAATGGTGGCTGGGCTTTACTTCAGGTGAAGTGCAACTGTAAGAATGGACTGGTGTTGTTCAAGAGGGAGAGATGAGTGCTTTCAGAACTGAAGGTGGGTTTTTGATCTATTCTGGGACGTTGTACGAGGAAGTTTGAAAAATGATGTAGGAATATGGAGGAGGTAAACAAGTTATCTTCAGGGTTTGAGGCATCCAAGGCAGGTTTTTGGAAGTGAATAGGCAATTCACTGTCTTGTGCACTTTATTTATTTGATAAGAGGTTGTTCTGGTGTTTATGCATTTGAAGGCTTGTTCTCCAAATCCCTTATGTAAAGAACATAAGTTGTTCCTTGCTTGGGAGAGTTGGAGGTCCATATTTGCAGAGAACAGCATGGAGTAAATAGGTCTTGAGAGGAATATGCTAAACTTCAAGGAAAATCTGCAGCAAGGCTAAGGCAGACTGAAGAGATGGTAACTACAGTGTTACATGTATGGGTAGGTCACACCTGTGAATGAAGAGATGCCCACAGGCATAAGCACACATTCTTCAAGCAGGGAAGAGACAAACTAGAGCTGCTGATCAGATCGTCCCCTGACTTCCAATGTCCCTCACATGAAAAGCACTCTCTTGGAACCACCCTGTTTCTAGTGTTATTTTTGCCTCCAAAGTTGGATTCTGATGTGATCTGTGGTGGTAATATTTTGGAAGAACAGCTGGCCTCTCATCCACTGTCAGAATGAAAATGTGAAAGCAGACCAAATGACAGAGACATCAGAGTATGCAATTTGTAAGTTTATTAATTGTGGATTGGTGTTTCCCTGTAAGTTTCCTATGAATTTCATGTGTAGTGCGTGTGGAAATCTGTCCCATCTCAACAGTGAATTCTGTTGATCCACATCATATAACTATTTGGCTCAATCAAACCATCAATTGGTATATCTAATAATGCTATATCCTCTTGCTACAGTGTGCTGTCTAAAAGACATTCTTCATTAAAGCTCATTCAAAGGAAGCATTCTGTCAGGCACCAATAAGCCTTATTTGCCTAGACCAGCCGCAGCTGGGACTCACTCCACCTGTCCCTCCACCCTCTGGAAGTTTCTTGCAGAAGCTCTGTTTAAACTGTGGTATGGCTTTTTCTTCCTGTCTGGGTTATGATGCAGGTGTATTTATTTCCAATTTTGCTCCTGACTTGTTCTTTGGATTTGCTGAATTGATCTTGGACCTGTTCTATGGCCTTCCTTTTGTCTGTGCCATCAATGAGGCCTCCTGTCTCCGCTGCTCTACTTGCCCAGCTCTGGTGTTACAGACTGAGTCCTGTTGGTGAGGTGGTTGCCCAGCCTGCACTGTGGCCACACTCAGCTCACCTTCCTTCTTGAAGCTGCCCTGTTCTCGCTCTTCTACCAGGTAGGGAACTTCTTATCATTTATCCAATTGAATGAGTTTTAAATATTATTATTTCATTCTGGAGTGTCTATGCAATGTGGTACAAGTTAAATCGTTGTTAAAATCATAATAACAACTATTGAGATGTATAAGCTAAGCATGAAAGTGAAGTTAGGTCTTCCAAAAAGTTAAGGTTATTGCTTTTGACAAAATATCAAAGTTGCAAGTGGCTAAAGACAGCTGTAATATTTTGCAGTAGAAACAGTTAAAAAATTATTCCATTTGCTGATGCTTATTTTTAAAAAGTAATCTGGGGCTAGGTGGTTTTATCATATTTGAAATGCAGATGCTGATCTTAGGTGCTTCATCGTTATTGTTTTCTGTTATTATTATTGATTCTTTTAACTCTGTAACTACTCTAGCGCAGTCATATTGGATGTGTGCTTTCTGAAGGATAAGCAGTGTCACATATCTAGCTTTCCAGTCGGGGAAAAGAAAAGAAAGGGGGAGAAGTTCTTTATGCTTTGGGAGCTGCAGGAGTGTGTCTCTAAAGAGACCCAGGAGCACCTTGTGTGCCTTCCTGCAGCCCTGCTGCTATAGCAGTCACTGCTATGTGCCTGGATGTGTCTGCATAAAGAAAATAAGGCCCACTGTGTAAGATGGAGTACGAGGGGCACTCAGCTGAAGAATTTGCATTTTATTCACCTCTTGTTGCACTTCCCAAACACTGCGCCTGGACTCAATTCACTAATAGGCAGGAATAAGGGAGGGTGAGGTGAGATGGGATGGTTCTAAGCAGAAGGTTGCTCATGAGTTTGTCGCCGGTACCTGCAGAAAGTTTAGGGGCCCACCAGTGGCTCTGAGACCATGCTGTTTTCACAGGTTGCATCCTTCTAATAACTTATTAGGTGGCAGATTTACTTGGAGCGATGTAGATATGATTGGCAAAGAATATAATTCAGTATAGTCCACCAAGGACTCTTGTTTTTTTAAGCCTTTGCTATTCATCTAGCTGAATGTATGCCTACAGTCACATTATGAAAACCTTTTCAGTTACTGCACTGTTTTGAGCTACTGTGAGCCAAATGAGTAAGAAATCCATGTAATGCTAGGTGTATGCTTAAAACATCAAAGGCTGTTCAGGAAACTAAATGGCCCATGGGCTTTGCTAGATTTATTAGTTTTTGAAAAGCAAAAAGTAACTTGTCTCATGAAATAAACGCAGTGATCCCAAAAGCATCTGTAGTTTACCAGCAAAGATGGATGACAAGCCAAATTATGCTTGCTTCTTTGGTTTAACAACCAAAGTGCCCAACCACAATGCTCAACCATGTATTTATTTGGTAGTAAAAATAACATGACAGAAAGCAAAGTCTATATACGACTATTTACCAATTCTGCCATTGGAGATAATAAATGCTGTTTGAGTTTATATTCTCTTGTTGGTTAATTTGGAGGAATTTACCACCACTGTGAAATCTGAAAGTGTAAGGGAAGAAGCTATGAAAGGGAATACGTAATTTCTTTACTCTAACTGCTGTTTCATTGCCTCAATTAATCTACATTTCCAAGGCCTTCAATTTATGGAAAATTATTGGAGTGGCAATATGCACCATGGTACAGCTGAAAGCTGGATTTTAATAAATGTGGACTATTCAGTACATAGACATAGGCTGGCCTTTGAAATCCATCAAGACTTGTCCAGCCTGTTCTGAATAATTTTAAGAAATCTGTGCATAATTAATGAAGAATGCTAACAGATCTTCTGCCCATGGGCTATCATCCTTATTTCCATGAGGAGCAGGAAACGTGAGGTTTGTATACTCAAGGTTAAAACTTCTGAATCTGTTCCCCTCTTGTCCCTTGTCTGCTAGCACAGGAGTATGATTTGTATCTATGAATTTAAATTAAGCAGCTCTTTTCTGTTAATGAGTAGTATATGTGAACTAGAAGTGTAATTATTTATATAACACATCTAGTCATAGTGTCAGAACTGTATTTCAGTGTGCTTTGGCTCTGAAAGGATGTTGCCTTGTATCAAGAAGCTGGGGTGCAGTGGTGTGTCCCTCTTCCCCGCCTCCCAGTGTCCTGATGCACCATTCTGGCTGTTAAATCTTTTATATATATATATATATATATATATAAATACACCCCCAGTTAATTAGTTATATTAATTACATAAAAAAAAAAAAGTATGTAACTGGAAGATCTGAATGTGGAATCTGCTTCTGAGCAGCCTGTGAACAAAAAACGAAAACAATCCTGACACAGGAAGCTGGCATTTGCCTGAGACTGAGGTCTCACCTGCCTCATTATCCCCTCTTTTTCCAGCAGTATTCGTAGCGAGGAGGTTGGGCCTGGCCAGGCTCCTCAGCCATGACAGGCCCAGGCTGCGGCCTGGCAGCCATTTTTCCCCTGCCAGTCTGTCCTGGTTTGGCCTGGGTTAGCGTTAATATTTTTCACAGTAGATGGTGTGATGCTGTTTTAAATTTAAGACGAAACACACTGACTTGTCAGCTTGTTGTGCTGCCCTGCCAGCGAGGAGGCTGGGGGTATCCAAGGAGCTGGGAGGAGACACAGCCAGGACAGCTGAGCCAGAGCAACCAAAGGGATATCGCATACCATGTGGCATCATGCTGAACAAAGAAAAAGTAAAACTGGGAGGAGTTGGCTAGGGAGGCCGTCATTTCTGGGCATCCATCAGCTAGCTCTGAGCAATTGTGTTGCTTTTTTTTTTTTTTTTTTTTTTTTTTCCTTCCCACTTTTACCTTTCTAATTCTCTTCCCACATCCTAGTGCACGGGGGAGTGAGCGAGTGGCTGAGTGGTGCTGAGCTGCCTATTGGGTTAAACCACAACATGGTTGCCAGCATTTCCATGTAGGCACTCAGATATTCAAGGGCCTACAAATAGAAAGTGACTGTGCTCTAGTACAAGTAATCACTCATTTTCATCTGGAGATGCCACTAATTATCTTTCTAGTGGGTTTGATCCTTCTGCTGCAGTGCTTGGCCTGCTATTAACTGTGAGTGGCCAAGGGATAGATCAAGGTATTATAGCTAGTGCCACTGGTTTCAATTACACTATCTGAAGTGAGCTTGGATTCTGAGCAGCAGAATTTTTATTTTTTTTTAAACATTATTGTATATTAAAGAAGGCCTCATTTCTGAACCCTTAGAAGCTGGTAGAGTCCACAAAAAGTAAAGGGAAGGGAAGCGGGGACATGCCAAGATACCTTGCCATGAATCTCCCACTTGACAACTATTTTGTTTCCAAATAGAAACGTAGGATTATGGAGATTACCAGACTTGGCTGTTTCTTCTATTCTACCGTAATCCATTTGTTTAGCTTTGTGAGCATTTACCCCAAAACCACAATGCTTTCCTTCTGCTTTTCCTGTTCTGGTGTTGCCACACATCAGTGGCTGAGTGACCTTCGTCAAATTTTCAATGCAAATCTGCTTTTGGCAAATGGTGTATATCTTTGCCCTGCATTGTCTTCTCTTAAATTTATTTTTTTTTTCCTAATGTCTAAGTGGGTTGTTCATGTCAACTGGCAAGAGGGAAAGGCAGCATTCTGCTTGACTGCACAAGGTTGTTTCCAGAGGATCAAAGCACTATCTGCACCATGTTTAAATCACTCTCCAAATTTTAAAATTGCTTGTTTACAATTTACTAGTTATCTGAAAATATCACATAACCCATAGAACAGGCACAGATAGTTCACTCAGTCTTCATTGACAGTTCTTGCTCATTATAAAATGCAACTTATTTTTATGTCTGAGACCAATACTGGGAAAGTGCATCATGTTAGCTCCACCATTAAAAAAACAAACAAACATTAATAGTCTACATTTTTAGTCAGAGAGTAATGATTGAAATGTCAGCCTTGTAGCTTGTTAAGCCCTTTGAGGGTTCACAGTTCATAGGAAAAAAGATGACTACTTTCTTCTTGACAAAAATGAACTATTTCAGTCTTGGAAACCACTCCCTAATTAAAAAGTAAATCATGTTAAATGTTCACCATGATGAACTGGTAATAATTGGAAATATCAATTTTATTGATATAAGGTAATAAACTATTTGTGAGTAAGAAATCAAAAATACCCTTATATTCTATGTTTCAATAATAGTCTTTTTAATGTCTATAAGCATAGGCATTACTTTTGTGTCTGTTGTGGCTTAATGCTTTTATTATCTTGAATACCTCATAGAAATAAGAAATTGCTTCCCATCACATTTTAAATATTATTCCATAATAAACCTTGACTGTACCATTAAATCTTCAGGAGCTCTTAACTGCTTTAACAGTAACAGAATTTACATTTGGGCATACTGTAGCTCTTTGCTTAAGTACAGGACATTTAGGGGTTGGTCATAACTCCATAATAAAAGATATTTGTCTCTTTTCTAAGTATTAGATATTAGCTGGTTTGCAAATGAGGTGATAGTGCAGAGCTGTATCAGTGCAATGCATACAGGTGTGATAGAACTGCTAGTCGCTCACAAACTACTTATTCCAAGGCAATTTCAAGGCCTATTCATTTAGCCTTTGGTGACTGAGCATCCAGGCTAGCCTTGTATGTAAGCAAGAAGACTTGCACCATTACAGAGATACAGTATGCAGGCAAACTGGAAAATGCAATTCTGTAATGTTTTAAAGTGGATACCATGAGAACCAAGTGTGTAGTAGAACTACATTTCCCTGAGTAGGCTGGGAGATGGAATTTATTCAGCTAAATGAGGTTTCAGATTCAGGAGACTTTTTGGTGCAAATGATGCATGTCAGGGGAGGTAACACAATTTTGCATGATAGGAGGTTTAGGTAATAATAACAATCCAGACAAACAAGTCCCCAGTGTTCTGTGTATTGTATTTAAATGCAAACTTGTGTCCCTACCACATTTTAAAATAACTGCTCTTTGTACTAATTCTCAAAAAAGATAAGATTTCTTTATAAGAAAAAGTGCTTGCTTCTATGCTTCTTTCTGGGTTCTGCAGCAAAGTCATTGTGATCAATACTTGTGAAATTACAGGTGATTCTTGTCAATAAAAGTTGTCATACTCTGTATTCTAGTTTCATTGCAGAATAAGGTAAAATCTAATTTAGGAGAGAAGTTGTTGTTCATAAAACTTTACATAGTTAGAAAGCACAACAGGGGTAAAGGAAATTAGACACAGTAAATTGCTTTTTGTTCCAACTTTCTCTTTATTCAAGCTTGCCCCAGCGTGGTAGCCATTCTTTCAGTGTCAGTTTTCATTAGTGATGCCAAGAGATTTCAACAGCACTAAATGGTAATCTTTAGCGTCTCTCAAGCTCAAACCAATTTCTTAGTCTTCTGATTTTGGTGAAAATAATCCCTTTCAGGGCTACTTATGTCTTGGGAGGAGTTATGTGAAGAAAAATCTGATCTTTGCCCTATAAATGATGATAATTTCACAGATAGAAAGCACACTAATACACACTTGGAGGCAGAAAACTGGACTCTCAAATATTAATGTCAGGTGTGAGGCTGTGCTTGTTAAACTTATGTAGGCAAAATCAATTGTGATGTTCCAGCTTGAGTTCTGTCATCTAAAAAGTTTTTTTTTTTTTTTTTTTCTCCTATTTGAAAGCAGCTTCCCTCCCTCCCCCCACCCCCTCTATTATTTTAAAGCAGAGTAGGGAAAAAGTATGTACCTGTGGTACAAAATAGTCAATAAAGAACTGCTGGAGCTATGTGCTGTGTTGATAAATCTGTGTTCCAGTCTTAGAGATATTTGAGGTAGTGTCTTGGTCATGGTGGCCTTAGGAAAAAGGGAGTGTTGGATGCAATTCGGCATTTCCTGTTTAGAAGAATTAGTGCCTCACTTTTACTGCAGCATAACGTTTGAGCAGCCTTGGTGACTTTGTGACTGTTAGTTGCCTTTGAAGGATGGAGTAGAGCTAATAGAGGAGGACAAATGGTGATACACTCTATTCAGGCTTTCCCAAAGCTGTCACCATGCTTGGCAAACTTGAGCAAGGAGAGCTCTGCAGGACCATATTTCCTACTGTTGTGTGGAGCTGGACCATGCCACTTCAAAGAGTTCAACTGGGCTCTCTGGGACTTGGCAGTGTGCAAGGGTGAGGGTTTTCTATAGAGATAGCAGGGTGGAAAACCCCTGGACAGCTTAGCGCTTGCAGTCCTAACTGCAACTTCTGCAGCATGTGATTCAAAGTTCTCCCTATCAAGAACTTGTATTTGACACGTTTTGTACACTCACCACTTGACAATACTAGAAATAGCCAAAACCAACACCAACTTCAATATTTTCCCATTTGTCTGAGTGTAGTGCTACCTTTTCTCCTATGTCCTCAGTGTTCTACCTGGATCGTGAGTAGCTCCCTTGTGCCTTTTTATATACTTCTGGGTTTGGAATAGACTATCTGAGTTTTTGGTTTGGAAACTGAAAAAAAATAAGGAATATTGAACTCTGCTGATCTGTCAGTAGCTAGCCACATGATCTAACTATTAATAAACTATACTTTTGCAAAAAAGAATCACAGCATGTGTTTTACATGTTTCTTAGTCATTCAGATGCTATTGAATGTTTTGTAGTCTAGGAGTGGCTGAGTTAAGTTCAGCTGGGCATGCTGTATTTTTTTTTTTTGTTTTGTTTCATAGCTGTGTGCTAGTAAATGGAGTAAAACTTAAATTGATTTCAGTTTGAACAAGTTTCTGCCTCTGTTAATCAGATAAATTTAGATAGTGGTGGTAACTGCCATTGTTGATATTGCATAAGCAGTTCTGCTTTGCTCAGCTGGTTTCTGCTAGTTACAGTATTTTCAGTTATAGCATTTTCAGTCAACAATTTTGGAGAAAGAAGACTGAAAATGTTTGCTCCATGCCACGAAGACATATGAAGTTACATATATCAGTCTCTGTGCCTTGCTTATTTCTTTATCTGTAACAAATGTTTGAAGATTTTTAAAAATTTGTTCTTTGCAGTTAAATGCCCTGAAGTGTCCTGATGAATATGTCTCTTAAAACAGACTAACACACTAAATACGCCATTTTGATTAAGTCCTGTGTGTATTCATTTGTAACTTTATTAAGAGAGAAGGTGGGATTTACTATCACTTACCAAGGAATTAGGGAAACTAGCTTTTGTTATCACATCTTTCAGAGTTGTGCACTCTGTCTCTGGAGATACAGGTCCATTCAGGAAATCACTAAGAAATGTCAATAGTTTCTGGGTTCTCCTATGTACCTGTGTAATTTAGAACTGATTGTAACAAAACATGATTTGAAAATCACACTGAAAATCACATCATGAAATTGCGATTTGAAAATCACACAATATTCATTGTCAAAGAACAACTGGTCTTTGGACTCTGTCTAGAATATTAAACTTTCATTTATGAAGGAAAAATAATCTTTAAGATTAAACTTATACTAACCCTCCACAGAAAAAAAAAAAAACAACAACAACAAAAACTCACCTCAGTGCTTACATTGCTCTAATGTAGGAAGTACTGATGTCCTCCAGTGGTGTGAGTTCAGTTCCAGGAAAGTGTAAAAAACAAAAACAAAAAACGTGTGTGATATCAGCATATCTATTGTATCTCTTTCTGCTTCTTGCTTGAGCTGCGTTGGCCCACTGACAATATTTCTTGGCACCTCTTGTCCCTGTCCATTTTTTCTTATTGCTTAAAAATAGAGAAACAGCATCACTGCTTTCCCCAGCTTTGCTCCCGAATGACTGATTTATTCCTAAATTAATCTTGTGTTACCATCCTTTTCAAACATCACATAAACCTACATAATGAACACTACTTGGCATTTATCAGCTTGTTACTCCAGTAAACTAACTGCAGACTTTCTGGTCTAGTCACTAGTTTAATTGTGCTTCCTTTTATCAAATTCAAGCAATTTTTCAGATTATGAATTGATGGTCTTAGGTACTTTTAATAAAGTGTGTGCTTTTATCTCATCTTTTAAAGCCTTTTATGCTTGGAGTTTTAATCACTGGTCAGTACTGACATAGTTGGTGATTTATGATTAAGGAAGCAGCCAGTTCTGCATTAAAATTCATTTCTACATAAATACTTTAAAATCATCCCCTTAAACTATTTGGTTTGCCATTATTTGCAAAGAGAACCAGAGTGATGGTAGGGTAATTTATGCACATACAATGTTCTCTTCATATGGAAACTTTTCACATAAAAGAAGCAAATCTTAAAACAGCTGTAGTCATCTAAGAGTGAAGACAGCTTCTTTTCTAAGATATATGTCTATTTTAAATGCTGACTAGCTTTCTGTTATGGTGGTGGTTGTTTAATTTTTATGTTTTGCCAATTGAAAATGCATCAATATTTGTTCAGGCTTAGTTGCAAAATGACAGAGCAATGGCTCATGTACTGTACTTTCTTGACGGAACAATTTAATTGAAGTCCATAGGGAAACTCATGGGGGGGGAGGGGAGTAAATCAATGCTCATTTCCAAGGGTATTTCAGGTACTGTCTTTTCAGCCATAGCGGCATAACAGATAACTATGGGGAGGCATTATTTTACAGTTTGGTATTCTTGTTGACATTTCTGCTCTCTTGAAAGACATTCAATGCAAGTGTGCAAAATATGCACAATATGCAAAGTTTCTGGGTTCTGTTCTGAACAAATCTGCTAGTCTGGGAAATCCAAGTATGTTTCATTGTAATGAGAAAAAGTTAGATCTATAACATGGTATTTCTGCTTCAATTATCTTTCACATTTCACTCTCCCATACACACTGGATTTGTGTCTGTCTGATATTTAAAACAAAACATCTCACTGGGAGACATAAAAAGGAATAAATGGAACATCATGTTATTGCTTTATACAAACTAAGTCAGTGAAGAGCTGTAGATGACTTCTACTTTTTCTAGCCATTTTCTTAGAGCTTTATAAACGTAGATACCATAAATAGGAGGAAGGATAACCATTTTTGGTGGTACCAGGATCAGCTGGTGTACCAGGATCCAGATTTTAAGTGTTCTCTGCCTAGTTCTGACACGAATTATTGGCTGATTTTGATCAAATAATTACTACTATTTTTTTTAACGTATAAAATAGTTGAGACTGTTAAATAAAGATGATAATTTGACAGCTCAATTATGATGGTCTGTACTTGAAAAGAACTCTGAATTTATGCAATAAAAGCAGTTCTGTAAACTCAAATGGCTAGACAGACAATTTATTACCAGACCTTTTTGGTGCAAATTTCCTTTCCAAGTGTATGTGCACAGCTACATAAAGTGATTTATGGGCAGCCATAGTTACTTGATTGCTGATACTAATGATGTTGATGGTAACACCTCAAAATTATTGCCCCACATAGCCCGCATACATGGGATCAACTTTGCCTTCATCAGCTTACTGTATTCATGCGATTCAGAAAAGGACTGATTTTATTTTCTTTATTTTTGGCAAGCAATATTTAAGTATATTTCTTACTCTTCAATTAACATTGTAACATAGCTTCTTTGACTGTGAATATAAAGGAAATCAAAATTAATACTAACTGCACAGAATTTGGAATAGAATATTCCAAATACGTAAGGTGTTTCAGTATGTTATTTATGTTATTTAAGACATCTGATAAACTGATTTGATCTGTTCCAATGAGAAATAGAACTCTGAATTAATAACTTCACCACTTTTTGGAATTATCCCAGGATGAATCATTCCAAAAAAAAAAAAAAAAAAAGGAAGAATCATAGTCCTGAAAAATCTCTAGGCCATAAAGCAAGCAGGATTACTGACACGTGTACTTCCTGTACATGTGTCTTAATTAACGGAGGATAGCATGCCTGAATTTGTGTACTCTGTTATTTTTTTTTGTATGCAACTGTCAATTTTATGATCACCTGTCTATCCTATTTCAAAGCGGGTGGCAATATGTGAGAGGATTTTTACGTGTAATCACAACTATCCTATCTATCTCATTGCATTTCCGATAGTTGCATCTGTCTCTCATAGGCTAATTCAAGAGGGAATTGCTACCACTGACAAGATCAACTTGTGCTGGGTAATCTTGAAGCAATTATGAAAGAATTTTCTGACATCAGACGCTTTTCTTGACTTTCATAATTCCCCCCAGGGAAATGCACTTTTAATACAGGAGATTATTTACAGAGTCTATGACACTTCTGGATTCTGTACACAGAATGAAAAGGTGGAAAAACACTCACAAAGCAGACGTTGCATATACAGCCCGTTTTACCTTCCAGGGGTCTCCTGTTGCTTTGAGGAGATGTGCTTATGGGTGGACAAAGCTTACAGAAGAAATAATTAGCTCTTGACTAGCTGAGAAGGAGGCTCTAAACCCAGTCCTAGGAGAGGTTTTTGAGTCAACCCAGTTATCCTTGTAAGGGTGGAACACAATAAAGAAGTCTTGATCCTTTCATCCTGTGCCTTTAACATGGTTGCTATCAAGAGCTCTGCAGATACTTGGGACAAAACTGACCTTTGGACTTGGAGAAGCCTGGTGGTTCTGGCCTTTCTTGATTGTGAGGAGGAAAAAGAAGAAAAGGAACCATTGGTTTGATAGGCCAGTCTGTCACTTTAACCTTATAAAGATCACTCTGGGGGTGGGGTGGGAAGTCTGGAAGAAACGTGTGCTAAAACTCTGTATGTTTGTTAAAGAGAAAGGAGAGAAAATTTACATAACTTTAAAAAAAAAAATATAAAATATTTATGACCTAAAAATTGGATATGATTTGAAGTGGTGGGAAACAAACAGGAGAGAGACTATTCTAAGGTGAGGGAGTTTCTGAATGTGCCTGGTATGAATTCCCTTCCTGCTGACTCATGCGGGATCTTTGTCTCCTTCAGTCTTACTCCATGCTGTTTGAGAAGATACAGTTCCAGAGACAAGTAAACTTGCTTTTCTTTACTTCCATGAATCTGTAACAGTTCACTAGAAGTTCAGAAAAAATGTGTTGGTTGTTGGAGAAGTTTTTCTCATAGCATTTGAAGTTGCGCCTTTCTAGAAATTGTGGTTAGTCTGCAACTTCTCGGAAGTTCATGGATGTCCTGGCTGATGCTTCCTCGAGATGTGCTATAGCAAAAACAAATGTTCATGAGCAGTTTGTACTGAGTGTATGGTATTTCCACTTGGGGAATTAAAAGTGTTTTGAGTTCATGTATGGCAGGTGCTGCAGTGTTACTACCTGGTGCAGTCATTGCAAGGTTCAGTTAATAGTACGGATTAATAAAACAGAATTTATTACTTCTGTATCTTGCACACTGTTCTGTGGTGGGAATTTTTCATGTGCCATGAAGCTGTGCATTCTGCCACCTGCAATGTTTGAAAATAATTGCACGGATCTGCCCTGGATATGCTTTGGTCAGAGGGTGTGTCCCACGCTTCAGATACATTTAGATGTCACAGCCCCATGGCAGAAGTTTGCTCCTAATGAAGGCTTTATTTAGGCTGGAATGTGTCTCGAGCCTTTATTTGTTCGATATGATCATCAAAGCAAAGTAAATACAGTTCTGAAACAAAATGTCAGTGAAATGACTTGGTGGCCCTTTGGTAGCTTGGCCAAGAAAAAATAACCCTTTGAATATGTGTAAGCGGATGTCAAAGATTTTTCTAAAATCTGGAGGATTAGCCCATAAATGAGGAGGAAATGGCTTTTCCCTTTCCTCCCTTTCAAAGGTATCTGCCCCAGTCAAAATATCAGTATTTCTTGTATCACTAAACATGATACGCTGAGTTTCAGTGAGAGGGATGCTTTATTTAAAGTAGTGTTTCATAAAAAAGATTAATTTCTCAGAGGCAAAAAGCAAAGCTTCCTGAAAGAACTGTGATGTTGATCCAATTCCATTACTTTCAACTTTTTGATGCCTGCTGAAGCGTAATGTTGCTTCAGAAGTGAAAGGAAGGGACTTTTTCACAGATTGTAAAGAAGTTGTGACATTTCTCAGATTCATAATAGCTTCTCAGAAGTTCCAGCATTAACTCTTTTATGCTATCGTACATCTGAACTGAAAAACCCCTTTGTTCCCTATACCAATTATCTTCTTAGAGTGAATCAGTTGCTACAGCTCATGCATACCAGAAGCTCTCTATTCCTAGGAATATGCTTAGCTTTGTTGTGCTTCTTCTATATACAAAAAATAATCATATCAGTCTTTCCTAATTTTAATTTTTTGGCTCAAATTAATGGATGTTGCAGTAGCAGATCCAATATTAATGCAATTAAAATACTTAAAGTATAGAGGAGCTGAAATTCCAGGAAAATGTTTGCGCAAGCTGAGAAGTGAGATTGATATTTTACTCTTCCAGTAATAGAATAGTAATTATGCTATTTCATTGCAGGTTCAGTAGTGATTATCTACGCTGCTGAAAAAGGAAGTGGGGCAAAATATCCTGCTCCAGGCTTTGACAATAACTTGTTGTTTGAGTCTGGGCATATTAACTAATGTCTGCCCATTCCTTTTCATGAGCAGGAATGCAGATAATGTGACAATAAAACCACAAAATGTGGCTGGGGAATAAGGTGGTGTGACCGGATCCTATCTGAGAAAGCCAGCAGAAATTGCTGTAGGATGCTCCCTAGAGGGCCAACCAGTACAGCTCTGACTAAGGCATGAGTTTGTGCAGGAAATGTGCTTCTAGGATACTGAAATCCTTTCTTAAAAGATCAATCTTTTTTTTTTTTTTTTTTTTTTTTTTTTTTTTTTTTTTTGCTTCATGAGAAAGAAACTTCTGTGGCAGAAGGATTAAGGATTTTTTTTTTTTTTTTTTTTATTTTTTTAATGTCAGAAAAACAGATTATTTTGAACAGCTCTGGTATTTAGTACACCAAAGGGCATGTTGTGAGACTTTTATATGCTTCCAGGGAAATCTTAATGAGTGGAAGAATAATGTGGGGAAGGAACAGTGTTGCTCCTTACTGAGGCAAGTCAGGTGTTGCTTCTTTGGTATCATGAAGCCTTGCTGCTTGGGGCTGCAGACTGTGTCACAGAGATGCGTGAGCTACTGGAGCAATTCACCCTGTAAGTGTAGAAGCAGTACACAGCTGCATGGGAGCTCTCTGTAGAGCTTACTGGTTTTGGTGTGGGTCTCTACAGCTTTGCTAACACTGGTGCCTCAACTTAAGCTCACTACTTTGTGGATGCAGCAGACCACTGCAGGGGGTGGGAGGTTAGACACCTCCTAACACTACGTTCAGGCTGCGATATTTAAAATTTACATTTCCTGTGGCAAAGCACAGAAGAGACTGCTGCAACCACTGCATGCTTTAGGTGGTGTCAGTTGTTGCATTGAGTGAACCCTGCAGAGATTTCTGCGTGTATCCCACAAACTGTCCTTCACAGCGAAGTGTTACTGATGCCAGTTGTCCTAATGAGATGGTCAAAGTACTGTTATGGATCAGACACTCTCTAGAAGGGAAGAAAACATAAATATTTAATCCAAGGTCAATATCATATATCAGCTAAGCTGTGCATCAGTGGTGCATTGCTCTCAATCCCCTTTTTTCCAAAATATGAATAAAATTGGAAAATTGGATGATAGTATTTGATAACTTTACTTACAGTCAAGAGGACACTGAGCAATTTTGGCATGAGTTCAGACTAGGTGAAGAGACTATATGGTATCAAGTCAAATTAAGAAGTGCCAGGGGGGTAAAGGGATGGGGTTTCTAAACCTGTGGTTTTTAGAATGACTGGATTTTTAAATGTTTATTCTTTGCTTGGAGAAGCCACATCAGACTCAGAGACAAAGCAGATGAAAGATGAGTATACACTAAGAGTAGAATAGTCAATAAAGGGAACTTCCCAGTAATGCTGTATTACATCTTCCAATGTAACCCAGGGGTATTCAGTACATGGAGGAGAAAACTCATGACAAGACAGGAAAGGTTGAGAACAACAACTGAGGAAAGAGATGATAGATACATGAAAGAGTGTGTTCCTTTTTTTTGGGGGGGGGAATTATCAGTTGGAGATACAAGTGACATTAATAGCTTGTAAGACAGATCTCCTTCTTCCCTCATAACCTCCAAAACAACAACAACAACAAAAAAGAACAACAAACTCCAAGAGGAACGCATTTTACAGCTTGTAATTTGGTAGTGCTGACAGTCATGATGTAATTAAATACTACAATAAAGGAGGGGTATTTAGAGGTATAAATTCTCATGCTTCAGGGATAAGCTAAGTGTCTAACCGCTGGAGTTTCTAGAAGAAACCTTCCTCGAGAACAAACTATTTCCAAATATCTACTGCAAGGTTTCTTAAGGGAAATATTCTGTTAGATCACATGGAGGGTTTGTACCATGCTCATGTTTTTCTGTACTAACTAGTTATATCTTGGTCATTAAAAGAAGCAGAATCAATTGGAGTCTGTGACTCCAAGTGTCACTGAACAGCCCACTATCTTCACTTTTTCTCTGAAGCACTTCTTGTTGCTGCTAGGATGCTCATCTAAGTGTAACACTGCTAAACAGTACGTCAACTCTTATGATCTTTGTTTCTTTTGATCTCTCCTAAAAAATACAGTTCAGTCAAAAACAACGGGAAGAAGCGGAAACCATTAATTTTATCACAATTAATGTTGTGCAAGCCTATGCACTGACTTCTGTGTCTACTTGTATAAATAAGTCTGACTGCTTAAAAGTTTGATATACTTCAAGAACTGTTTTGAAACTTGGTTTATTTCAAATTATAATGAAATTTGAACCCATATGAGGTTTTTGATAATTTTGGCCTTTGTTTCAAGAGCAGTTCTGAAGAAGTAATATTCTTTTATCTCACGGACTACCTGGTATTTCTCTGTTTAGTATTACAGTTGTTAAATTCACCCCACACAATCTCATTGACTTACGTGAGATTTTTCCTATAAAAAGGAATTAAATAGCCTTCAGAATTAGTTCCCCCATGAATTCAAAATATTAGATATTACCACAAATCATGTTACTGTTGCATGCTGTCAGTTTTCCACCTTGTAAAATTCTTGGTGCAGAAGCAATATGTATACATACACACACACACATATATATATATATATATAAAGTCTAGGAATTTTGTTGACGCTTGTTTAGGCTACTCTGAGCATCTTCTACAGGAAAGGAAGTTCTTTGTTCAACGTTTTGCCCTTCCTCTCCTCCCCCTGCAATTCTGCATTTACTTTGTTGTTATGCATTTAAATGAAGAAAAATAACTATTTTTGGGGGCAAATGATAATTACATGATAAAGGCAAGGGCATAATAAAAGATGCCAAGCTCAACATGATTATTTTAACTTGAAAAAAGACCCACAATAATTTACATTTTTATTTTTTTTTTTGTGTGTAATGAGAGCAAAAATGCAGCTAGTGTTTGGGAAATGGGGAGTAACATTATCATTAGTTATGCAAAATTAAAGGATTCTTATGATGACTTCTCCTTTATATGAAAGCAAACTTTGGAATACTTTTAATCTTCCTTGGCTCTTTTTGAGGTCTTGGTCTGTCAATGTACATTTATGCCTAAAGTTAGCAGAGAGACACAGTAACAGAATTTAGAGGTGCCCACTGGACTTTACTTTGGATTTAGAAAAAGGAAGAAAAAGTGATTTGATGTACAAGTTGTGAATAATGTCATTCACCTTAATCCAGCATGTGAAGGTTGCTTTTTTTCCCCTCAAGACTTTTTTTTTTTTTTTTTTTAAATATGCATCTTCCATGCAATTAGATAATTCTAACATGAGGTGGATGATTTTGATATGAATTCAATTTTTTTTCCAGTATATAAAGAGTTTTGAGGATGTAGTAAGAAATAGACTAGAAGCATATATACAACTTTCTATGCTATGTGCACCAAGTGATAAAACAAGGGGAAATCACCTAAAGTTTAGGTAATTTAGGCTGGATAGAGTTTAGGAGGTTTAGACTGGATATTAGGGGAAATTTATTTAACGAAAGGGTTGCGTGGCATTGGAATAGAGTGCTCAGGGAAGTGGTTGAGTCATCATTCCTGGAGGTCTTCAAGAAATGTGTAGAGTTGGAACTTAGTGTGGTTTGGTGGTGGAGTTTAGTACTAGGTTAAAGGTTGGACTAAATGATCTTAGAGCTCTTCTCCAGCCTGTGTGATTCTGTGCATATACTTCATAGGTTCAGATGATTAAGTCAAGGAAAGTGGAGCTTGTCAGTCTTCCACACTAAAGAAGATAAAGTTTATTTAACATTTCATAGCTGAATGCAGTATGTATAGCATGTCCTTGTGAACTGGTGTTCTTTTAGCCAACTAAAAATAAATCCTCAGGTTATGTTTGGTTCTCAGCAAGCAACAGTTCTATGTGTTTGTTGTTCTGATTTTTTTTTTTTTTTTAAATCATTATTATTTTAAAACTGGATGTTACGACATGTCTGTGGATGTTGTGCTCCATAAATAAATCATGTACTCTGAAAGCACATTGTAACTGCATCATCTTTAAAATGCTCTAAGTCCTCTGGATGGATTGCATCACTTTTTTTTTTTTTTTTTTTTTTTTTTTCTTCTTCTTCCCCTTATTCTTTTATCCTTGCCACCATTTGAAACTGCTACAGTTTCATCTCTTCCTCAGAACTGGGTGAAAGCCAGGGGCGAGATTTTCACCTAGAATAGATCAGTGCAGCTTGTCTGGTTTCACAGGAAAAAAACACCCTGCCTTTGCCCTGCTGATGATCTCACTCTCTGAGAACATTTTCTTCTTGAAGAAATGTACTTCAGCCTGCCTTTCATAACAATGTTGTTCCCCTGAGATGTCTAAGGAGTCTGGCAGGTCTGTAGCCTGGCTTCCAGCACTCTAACAACTTCCCTCCCTCCTACCCCTCACCGGGCAATATGTTTTTTTTTTCTTCTTTGCTTAAAACAGGCTTAGATCACTTCCATGGTTTAACAAATGGAAACAATGCTTCTGCATTGGTAAGAAGCAAGGTTGAGGCTTCAGGTATGGCTTTCCTGTACTGGGCCTTATATATGGTCTGCCTTTGTGAGCTGATATTTTAGCAGTAGTAAAAGCACTACTTGTTTTAGCTCAGAAATTCCCCAGAAGACACTTTAACAGTAAATAATCTAGAAATAGCTAATCTTATTTTAAAGTAAGCACACCAGATCTTGACTTCCTGATTTAGTTTTTCATTGGTCAAGCTGCTATAGACTCCAGTATGAGCTGGTTCAAGAGACAAGAATATAAACATGCAGGCCTGAAAATACAATAGTACAAAGGCACTGAAGATCAAAAGTGGCTTTATTGTTACAGAGCAAGTGACTACATAGGTGGTATCTGTGTGTTTGAACAAGTAGGGAAAGTATTGTGCTACACTGAAACTCAAAATATAATATATTTCTAGTATTTTTTATTTCTCTGTAGTACGAGCTGATAGAATTTATCATCATGAGCTTCTCCTGAATGGGTTTTGGGAACAGATATTTCCATAATGAAACCTAAGATTTGCAATGAAACCATGTGATCTCAGGAGCTAGCAGATAATGAAAAATACTGAACGTTGTGGAAACTTTCAGTTAGCAATTCTGCAAGGCAATTTCTGGCCATTTGGGATGCTGCTTGCCCAGGACTTTACTATCCATATACAAAGTCAGTTGTTTGATTTTTGTCTTTAATCTTTTCTCTATCACATGAGGATCTGCAGTGTCTAGTATCTAACTTGTTGTTTCCAAATACTGCAGAGTGACTGTCATAATTTTGTAATGAATAATGTTATTGTTCAAGGTCTGCATAAGATCTTGATGGAATTAATTGGAGGGAAATTCAGCATGACTTGAGGATGTGCACAGGGAGAAAAATTGGATTGCTGATATTTATTGCTGATATTTATCAAGGAAGGGTTTTTTCTTTTTTTATTGACACACTAGGAGCTGTTTTTACTATTGTCATGTAAACCTGTAGAAGAAAGAAGAAAGAAGAGAAGCAACTTCAGGGAAGATATTTATGTGACAGATTGATGATGAGTTTCACCAGATAGTTCCACTCTCTGATTGAATGTGAACCGGGAAAGGTTTGTCCCTTTCCTTACTTGATCATTTAGGCTTATCGCCTGACAGAAAGCAGGAGGCATGCTCCTAGCCATGGAGCACAGCAGGACTTTTGTTTGCAATAAAATGACACTATAGAGAAGTTACGAGTCATTGAAGAAAGAACAAAGCAACCTTTCTGGAAAGGTTGTGGGGTCTGCTGAATCGGAACACTGTGTTATTCCAATGCAAATGTTGAAGCCTGGTGTGATCTCAGAGCACTGTGGTTGATGCATGACACTATTTCTAAATGAGTGTAGAAATGCATCTATGTGCATAGCAGGGGCTGCTAGCAAAAGGCCAAAACATGCAGGAGACTGTGTGGCACTGTACTCATGGGGTTAAGGTTTTCCCTAATAACATTCAGTTAAGCCTACTGCCTGTTGGAAGTATCCAAGTTCCTTTCCCACAGCTTTGTCAGGTCTTGAGAGTGAGATGACAGAAAGAGTATAGATAATAGAAAGACTTCCTAGAGATGGCTTAATAACTGCAGACATTTGTCATTTGGTCAGAAAAGCTTCCAGTGCAAAAGAAGCAAGCTGGTATTTGCTGACCATATGCTCAAGCAATTAATATACAATTCATGTGTGGTTTAGGAGCCATTTGATCTCAGCCTTCTAGACTGCCGTCAGACAACCTGATCAGGCTGTGGTGGTAGGTGAGAAATCCAGCTTGCACTCAGGTGGCCTTGTCAGGCTGCTGTGTGTCAGACTGCTGGATAGCTGTATTCTGTCAGGCGTAACCAGTGAAAATATTAAGAGGGGGGTGGTGACCTTTACTGTGTTGCTGGCTATCGAATACTTCTAAATTTTGGTTGTGTGTGTTTCTTGAACTGAACAATTGTGCTTAAACAGTACAAAATATGGCATGGCTAGGGAGTTGAAGGCCTCATTGTGAGAAGTATTCAGGAAACTCCTCATATTTGTATGAATTTGAGGGGGTATTCAAGAAGAATAGCAAAATGGTTCAGCTATTCTGATATGAATGTATGAAAACAAGTAGAAAATTAGAATAATATAAACAGATCAGCCTGGCTGCTTCAGTTTTGTAACGGTGGAAGTGTCTGCAGGTAATCCTAATGTAGAACCACAGAGTCAGCATAGGTTACCAAGTCCAACTCCCTGATTCCATGCAGGGCAACCGAAGTGTTAAACCATATATCTAAGAGCATTATCCAAATGCTTCTTGAACGTGGACAGGCTTGGGGCCATGACCACTTCTCTGGGGAGCTTGCTCCAGTGCTTGACCACCTTTCCAGTGAAGAACTTGCTTCTAATATCTGATCTGAACTTCCACTGATGCAGCTGTAAGCTGTCATGATGTTGGTGGTTGAGAACTTTGTGCCTTGTCCTTTTTGCCGTTCCCCTGAGAGACCTCTGTTAACTTGGCTTTGCAAAAAACAAACAACAACAACAAAAAACACCACCTAGAATATAGACGCAATCTCAACCTTTCCTTTAGCAATTGGACGAGCGTGGGTTTCCCTTGTCTGTTCCTGCTGTTGTCTTATCCCCGCAGGGAGACATGCAGAGCACGGGGAAAGAAATAGCAGATGGCATTGTTAGGGTAGGCAACAACAGCACAGATGATGAGGAGGACATGCCCTACAACAATAGATGACCCAGGCCACAGACATAAGTGAGGGGCAGAGTAGAGGAGAACAGGCAGGCACTTACCTCAGATACAGAGCAGTGAAAAATCTGGAAAAGAAGCTCATCTCATGATTTGCAGAGCTGTTCACTTGTCATTTGGCCTAACACCTTTTCACTGGTGAAATGGGCTCATTAGGACCATTGTGAATCTGGGCTGGTATCAAGTTCCTCTGCTGCCCTCATTGGGCTTGCTGGCCCTCAAGTCTCTGTATGGACTGTCTGCCCAAGGGCCATTGTGTTGCTTCAGAGGGCAGGGCCCAGGCAGAAGATGGTGGTTGATGATGCAGTGTCAGCCTATTGCCCTGTTACCATCCCCCTACCTCCTCCTTTTTGTCACTTCTTTTCCATGACTGTGTAAGAAAAGGCAGACGAACATTCTAATAGAGGAAGCAGGAGTTAAATGGTACAGACGTATTTTTTTAAATAATTTATTTTGCAGTTTTAGTCAGCCTTGAGATGGGAGCTCATTTATATTCTACCAGTGAAAGAGAGAACATTGCTTATTTCTTTTTCAAAAGAGGGTTGGTTACTAGGACTTACTGAAGCTGTGGATTTTGGCAAGCAACAAAAGACCTAAAGTTCAACCAGTTTTGCCTAAACCAGTCACATTTAACCTCTGCATCCCAGCTATAATCTGTGATTGGGTCACTTCAGCAGAAATGGTTTGTTTTGTTTAGAAGCTGTGTCATTCTGTCTGAAAACATAAAGGCACAGAATACAGGTATAATACAGCTCTTGGACCTGTGTAAGCCTTCTTGAACCTTAAAAGCCCTTAAAAGCACTAAAAAAAGTGTTCAGTTAGTCTTTTGGACTGTAGAATTTGTGGGATCTCCATTCTTACAAAACTCCTGTATTTGAACTAGATGGGATAGGTATCTATGACGTTTTCCTCTGGTCAATACCACTAATGCTATCTATAAGAGTACCAGAGAAATATTTTTTTAGTCTTTGCCCTGATTCCCTCCCCTCTTTGTTTTCCTTCGTACACACAGAGGAAAAAATGCTAAAAATCAGTTTTATGAAAACATCTGATCTTTAGTACAGAACTGGTTACTATTACAATCCAGCTTTTATTAGCAGAAAAACACAGGTTAAAGCTCTTTATAAAAAGAAACAAGTGGCATAGCAGTGAGAGCTAGGTATCTCCTGAAATGCCCTTGGTCTGTCTTTGAAAATATCCTTGAGAGAAGAGAAAGATGTGTCATCTGTATGTGTATGTGTTTGGAAAGGAAAAGTCTCCTAAGATATACCAGTGTGTGGTGCTGGTGTGGAAGGCTGCTTTTTCTCTGTATGTGTGTACATGAATTGAGGTAGAAAGTGAGTCTAGACTGTGGCAAATTATGATTAAATAAAGTGCCCTTCTTGTTATTTCCAAAGGAAAAAGATTTCATTACTCTATTGATTTACAGTGATTAGTGTTTTCTTTCTGTCTCTCTCTCTCTCTTTTTTTTTTTTTTTTTTTTTTTTTTCTCCTTTGGAAGCTGCATTGTCAGAAGAAGAGTGGTCATTCACAGCCTCTTATTGATTCTAGCCAGGACTGAAAAGATGATTGAGTGCTGTGACTTTTTGTGTCCTATAATTTGTCCTTGTACTGTGGTGAAAAACAAACAAGCAAAAAAACAATTAAAAGTATTCTTGTTCCCAATAACAGTATCTTCCTATGTACTCTTAGTCTCCAAAAATACCACTATGGAAAGCAATGGAAAAGCCAGTGACTACCAGACAACCTAGTGTAAAATGAATGCTCATCATTTTACGATATAACATCTATAAGCAGTACAGTCAGGTTCTTTGGAACGGGATTGGAGCATTAATTTAATCTGTAAAACTGCAGGCATATAGGAATAAAGAATTTTAACAAAGAAAAGATTTAAGGATTCAGCTGCACTGTAGTTTGTTTATGATAACCAAACATCTAGAAACATGTCCGATTAGCTGATCAATGACAGTCTGTTGCTGTGCTTTTTATTATCCTGTCACTGCGATAATGACATCGGGGATGTAATTGGTTCTTTAGCTTCGTTGATACTACACATTTGAATCCAAAAATAGGATTTAGCTTTGCTAAATATAGATTGGGATTATACAGCATTGCTAGCACTGGTTTTTAGTGCTTCAGCATTTTAGTGAACAAGATTGGCTTTGCTTCATTCTTGTGGGTCCTTTCCAACTCAGGATGTTCTTTTCTTTAAAAGTGCTTGTTCTCCCACTAGTGAAAAATATAGATGAAGATAAAACTGGTAGGTTGATAAGGGGAATAAAGCAGGGTGCTGGAAAAAATGTGGATTTTGAATCATTGTCAAAATTGTGGATTTTGAAGTAGTTTAAACTGTTGTTGTAATCCAGTTGCATTGGCTTCTGGTTTACAGCTGTCGCCACTCTTGGATCAGAGGCACCCAGGTCATCCGCCTTTTCCACACTTTTCTCCCTTAATGGCTATTTTTGTCCCCAGGAAGCTGTAGACTTGGTAGCTGTTAAAGCTACCTTTTCACTGCTGGGATACCATGTAAAGTTTCAAGGAGACACCCCCGATTGTTGGTCATACTGTTTCTCAATTTGCTCCTTGGTCACTGAGAAATGTCCCTCTGGGGTGACAGTCTGCAGCATCTCACAGGGCATCACGTTTGAATTTCTCATTTGATAGGTTTGCAAGGTCTTTTATGGAGATGAAAAAACATAGCAACAAAATCTACTTATTCATCTGATCGTTTTTTCCAGCCTAAAAGTGAACAGCAGCCAGAACCCAAATAACTAGGAAGTAATATGTATGTGAGCCAGATCCTACAGCTCCATTGTAGCTTGAGTGATCTTTCTACGTACAAGTCAGACAGTGAAATCTACTTAATTTCTGGGAAAATCCAGGGTCCTGGGAAGATCTGAATTTGTGCTAGAAAACGTTCCTGATCTTCCCCCTCTGTTGATAATAGACTAGGCATTTGTCTGTGTGACTACTGCTGCATGAAAGGAGAGAGCTGAAATTGTGTGTACGTGAGTTCAAATGAAATGTGGGAAATGCCAGCATTCGGGCTTTTTGGTTTTACAGTAGAGAAAGCAGGCTCTGCCATTCTAGTTGGATGAGGTAAAATATTTGTTGTCCTCCCTCTTCCCCCTCACCCCTGCACCCTTGCTTTATTTAACTTGTCACTACTTGTTTTTCTCTGGCAGATGAGTGTTTGTAGATCCGACTTACCTGAGCACTGATGCTGACAGTTTTGTTGCAGTAAGAGCGTGCTAGTGCCTGTGTCATAAATTACAGCTACTGATTTGGAGTTAAATAACAGGTATGTCTTTGTCCTGTACAATCAAGGGGCAAAATAAATAATTGCTATGGATTTTAATAATCAGCAAAGTACTGTCAACTATATGTTGGTTGCTGCTGGTATGTTACGTGTGTTTTTTTTTTTTTTTTTTTTTTTTTAACTATTATTAAATATAACATTGAGCAACATGGCTACTGTCAGTTGATAGAAGGAATGACAGCATTGCCACCAGCGCAGCTGTTTAGCTGGAAGTGTACTGTTGTCTCCCTGAGGAAGGGGGCATTTATGAGAAGGCAAGACATACTGCAGACAGCAGTAATATTCCTCCAGCTGTCAGGGGCTGACATCTCCTAGAACAATCGCAATAGCAGCAGAGTTCAGTGCTAAATACAATTTCAGTAAACCAAAGAGAAGTTCCACCTAGAAAATCACTATCCATATCCAGCTCAAAATGGCAAGCTGGCATACAGAGTAAATTTGAATTGGGTGATCATACTGGGGGCAGATACATTTTGGTGTCTTGCTCTAAGCTAATGGTCAAACTTCTTGCTATATGTTTCACTGGAAGTGATGCTGCTGAGTGCCCTGCAGGAGAGAGTGGATGGTTAAGGGGCAATATGTAGGTTAACTAAGAGATATTATGGGTGTGTCTACTCTCCTTTGTTAAAGGAAAAACATGCCAGGGTTTCCATGCATAGAGCACTAAAGTTGAAAATCAGCACTGCATTCAAAACTAGAAAGATTTGGTGGCAAAATCAAAGTCTGAGGTTGGTTAGAAGAGGGGCTGCTATGTACTGATCTGTTGCAAAAACCAGTACTGAAGGTGTTTGCTTTACTCCACTAGGAACACATTTAGCCAATGCCAGTGTACCTGAATCTTCTAACACATCATCTTCTAGTGCTTTGGATGATCAGTCTAAAATACTTCTTGCTACTGGAATTATTTCTACCTGGACAGGAATAGAAAGGTTCTGCTGACATTTTATTTCTGCTGAGGCTACACCTCCTACTTAGACTGTGCTGTTAAAGCTGTAGCAAACCTCTGATTTTCACTGTATAACTACTATGTTCATGTATGAAAACTGACATTTTGATACACTGAAGAAGATCTTAAATCAAACAAAGGTGTAAAGGGTTATTTGTAGAGAAAAATAAAGAAACTGTATGCTGGTCTCTGAACTTGCATCTGTATGAGTTGGGCTCTGGTGGAAACGTGCTTGTTTTCTCCTAAGAGAGAGCAGCTCTCTCCTATAGCAGGGAATTGTGTAATTTTCTTTTAGCAGTTGAAAGAATTCTCTTCATCTTTCTGTTAGTACTCTTTCTTGTAACATGGCATGCCTTTTCTTATCTGAGTTGACTGGAGAACAAAATGTTTGTTTCCCTGTTGCATTGCTGTTATGATACTGTCATGCTGAAAGGCATATATGTTGAGTGTGGTCATGTTTCTTCTCTGTCGGCCTTGGAGAAGAAACCAAAACCTGTTTAGTCCTGGACAGTTCTGCCCAGGCTCAAAATCCTTACCCCTGTACCTCTGTCCTCTCATTTCTGAAGTGAATGGTTTTATGTGGAAATACTGACCTAATCCAAGAGGTACCTGCATTTCACCAGCTTTAACAGGATGGCCAAGTTCCTTGTTGTTAGTGGCTTTCACTGTAAAGGACAGAATATAAGAATGGAAATAAAATAACCTGTGATTATTAAAAACCAGTGAACAACATCAATGAAGTAGACAGAAAGCTGCACCATATATATAGCGATGTACTTTTGATCCTTTTGAAAATTACAATTCAAGCAACTTCTTGTTTTTCTTGGATTTAATGTCTTGAATAGAAATAATCTTCGTTAATGTGTTTGCTGTTTGAATAAATCATTCAAATTTCAGCACTTCAGAGAGGCCTTCATACCAACCAACTCATGCATCTAACACAGATGCTCTGAATTCCCCCATTGACTTCTCACCATTCATTACGTAAAGAATTTCATCTCCTAAATTGTGAGATGTAATAGAAAGGTACCTAAAGAAAGAGGTGGAGCAACACTGGAGTTGCTGAAACTCCCATTCAGAATTGTAAATGGATGCAGCTGAGTACTTAATGGAAAAATAGTCATATATTATTAAGGAAGAAGAAAAAATATATGCTTAGAAACCGGGAGTCTTAAATTGCAGTGGCATACTGGGGGAAAATACTTAACTATTGTTGTTAATATTTCATGATTCCTCACGCTTCTGAGAAAAAGTTGTAGAAGTAGCACTTCAGTCAATATGTTGCTAATATATTTACATGTTATGCCTCAGATCATGTGTAATGCTTTATGAAAAAAATAGTTATTTGTCATGAGTTTTGCAAGAGATACAACTTTACAATCTGTGTTAATATTGAAATATCCTTTGCTTTTTAAAGATCTATGTACCATTTGTAGTGCTGTTGAGGCTTTAAGTTTCTACCTCCTTGCTGATATAATTTATTACTAACTTTTATCTGAAGGATATAAATGAGGGTAGAATTGCTTGAAGCCTTCATATAACCTGCAGGCTTCTTTGATATAGGATAATGAAGAAGCAGGACGTTTTCCCATGGTGCTTGCTTATTGAAAGTCCTGTTTAGCCCAGTGGAGATGCATGATTTCTTTATATTTATATATATAAATAAATATGTGCACATATTCACTCACTCTCCTGCAAATTCTGCAAGGTACCATGAGAAATTTATGCGTCCTTAGTTTCTTTTTAAAAAAGGAAGACAAAGAAGAGAGTTGTCAGGGCACATCATATACAAACAGTATTTAGTTTCCTGCATTATAGATCATCACATTACCTGCAGTTTACTGGTAATACAAATGTATTTTTTCTCTTGCTGGCTAAGCTACACTTAGCTAGTTTCAGGTATTTTAATCTACAGGATCTTGCTTAACTTTCATCTCTTATGCCCTGTAGTTTGTGATAGTTTTCTGCCATTAAAATGTGAAATTTTAATTATAAATAAAAATTCCAGAAGGAATGTGATATAACTGATATATGGTTCAGTTTTCCAGTGGGATAGCTTTTCCTGCAGATGGAATCAAGCATGAATTTCAATGCTGTGCCTCTCGAGACTTCTGTGTCTCTCTTGAGACCTGAGAAGTATTGTTTTTCTTTGTAGTAATAGACTGTCAGGAAGTACCTTCAGTGATTCTTAGCAGTAGACAAATGGAGCAAAATGGACGTAGAGTATGATTCTTAGTAGTAGATGAATGCTAATGAAAGTGATTTGTAGCAGTAGATGAATGAAGCAAAATGGACATGCTAGGTTGGCCTGAGGAAGGCAGAATTCTTACTAGTTTCTGACTGAAGAACATCAAACTGTTGTGAGAAAATTTCTTGACCAGAAATAATTTTTAGTATTGTGGCTTTTCAGTGAACATTTGTTTTCTGCAATGAACTACTTTTTCCAAATTCACATATTAAATTTTTCCCTGTAGTGGGAAAATTTGGAAAGATTTCTTAGTGAATAGAACACTACTGAGCAGCAGAAAAAAATCTAGAAAACTTTCTATTGTCTAACTCAGTGACATAAACCTTAGGCAGTAAAGTATGCAGGGATAAGCTTGTTAAACAAATGCCAGTATTTACTTCTCCCCTGTGGTGACAAAGCATGGTTATCATTTTGATTGTTATAAGATCAAAAAAAAAAAAAAAAAAAAAGGCATGAAAATTATTTCTGTTTTCTGACTAGCAACTTCTGACAGATTTGGAGTAAAACTAGAGTGGAGCAAAGCTTTCATGTCTTGCCTTTCAATACCAAGGCATTGTGGCTTAGGCAGGTATTCCTGACATGTTGACAGTGATGTATATAAATGATCTAACTTTAAATCCAACTCATTAGCTAAGTGCTGAGGGTATAAATAAGGAATGAACTTCAGGAGCTGTGGATTGACTACTAACAGATCAATAGAACTGGGAGGGGTACATCAGCTTTTGAAACTGCAGAACTTTTTTTCCCTGTGTGTTTTCATGTTGTGTGGACATGGGAGTTGCAAAATTGCTTTGCTCTTCTCAGTATCTGTATTGAGCTTTTCGATAAGTTATCCAATGCGTACCCCATGTTTGTAGATGCCTCACTTTTTCTAAAATAAATGGACTTAAAATTCTAGTAAACAGTGAAGTGGGCTTTGGATGATGATCAGTTCTGGTATTCAACTGAATTAGGTATTACCTAAAGCCAGCTAGTATCGTCATGTCACCATGCAGTTTTCTCATGAACATCTGAATCAGCTTCCCTTTTGGTAGTACGCAAATCTGTACAATGTAATACACATACTTCAGCTTGAATCTCAGTGGGGTGTAAGCTCTGTCTCTGTGGGACAGCGTGCAGGCCACCAGGAACGGTCCCAGCTGCTCAGAGGTGGTGTTTCAATTCTACATGGTTGTGGTGATGCTGGTTTTGTAGTTTATTTGAAATCTGACTGCACCTACAGCTACATGGTGGTACCTTTCAGTAGTGGAGCAGCTAGAAATGACTACTGAAACAAATGTTCAGCAATTAACATGTTTCTGAGCCAGAAACACTTCACTGAGAGGTCTGAACCTTGAAAAGTATTCTCTATTCTAAGACAGAGTTTGTTGGCTTCCTACTTGGATTCCTAGTGGGTTTGTCCTGGAGCAAAGCCAACACCAAATAGCAAAAGATATTTTGGGCTGAAACTTTGTAATTTAGAAGCTCCTTTCACAACCATCATACCAGCAAAAGATGCTCACAGTATGAAAGAATAAATGCTTTCATAATTTGCCAGAAGTCATCTTGGCATTGGAAACTAATGTGGCTTCAGTCTTATCCCGTATAGATTTCTTTTCACATTTCTTATGAAAGAAAATAGATGTAATAAACAGTTACACTGCAACAAAATTATAAAACATACAAGTATGAAGTCCCCTCTTGCTGACTTCCATTTTACTATTTGAAAGGGAGCTCTGCTGTTGAACATATCTTCCTGAAACTTGGAGGAATTTCACTCTAATTCACCAGCAATTTTTAAAGGCTTTTTAAATCTTTAATACCTGCTGGGGAGCTGTTTGCATGTCTGATATGGGTGTGGTGATGACTCAAAAAATCATGCAAACACTTTCATTTGTGGCTACCATTTTCAGAATGGCAGGTGGAAATGAAGACTTACTGTCCGTTTATATTTATTCTACATGTATATCTGCATTGCCCCATGTTGTGGTGTACCTTTTTCTTTTTTTCGCAATAAACCTGTGGGAAGCTGTTGGACGTCTGCTGCATTCATGGTTTCTCTTGCAATGTGCAGTTTACCACGTGCATCTTTTGCATAGAACACCATTCACTCTAATGCCTCTTCCTTTACTGCATATACAATGTGTGCATATATATGTATATTTTAGAGTTGTTATTTTATTTTATTTTTTTTTTTTAATTTTACATCTTCTTTTATTTGCTGCTAGGCAGACAAAATTTGGTCATGATACTGCTGTCTTGTTCTTGCTTTCTGTGTTCTAATTGGTTATCACAGGCAGGCAGCACCATGTAATCTCAGAGGTTTATTGGTGGTGAGGAGGAACCTCACATTTGTGAGTTGAGGGTATTCAGCCTGTTTGCAAGTTAGAGCGTGGTTTATTTTGCTTTTTGATTTGCCATAGTCATAATATGCCATTGCTGCAATGTTTTTCTTAGGTGGATTATTTTTTTTTTTTCTCCCACAACATCTGTGAAGCTCCACTAAGTGATAGGAAACTAGGAAGTATTCTTTCCTTGCTGGTTAGTGCGGCTCCTCCACCTGATGCATTTTCAGTATTTTGGTTTGCAATTATTTTACCCAGGAGACCCTAAAGCACCTCTATTTTTCACGTACATTTATACTGCATGTTTGTGTCAAGGGAAGAAGGGGAATTGTTGATGGTTCTCTGTGGCTGACCACAGGGACGAAGCTTTAGGATGATATGTCTTTGTGTCAGGCATTCTGCTAATTTTCTACATGATGAGATGCATCTGGGAAGCACAGCACCAAATCATACTGAATTCTAACTAATCTCTCCTCATTGCTTCCTCCCACTAAAAAGGGTATGTATCCTGAGTATCATAACTGGCATGTCCATTAACTACTTAGAGTAGGCAGCTGCAGTTTTGGTGTGCATGGCCTGTGGCTGTGGGAAGACTTGCTTGTTCCCCTCCTTGCTCTGTTGCTTGTGCTCTTTCCAGAAATTTGCCTTGCTGCTGGTCCTTGATGCACTAGAGCTGAGCACCACTGGGTATTAGGCTGGATGTGGCAGGGCAAAGGATCCTGTGCAGTGTTTGTGGTGTTTTTTTTTTTTTTTTTTGCAGGGTGGCAAGCATGTTTGAAGTGCTGATCTCCTTTGCTAAGGGGAAAATAGGTTCCTCAGTCTGCCAAAGGCATTGATTTGTGTCCCCATATATCCCCATCATCCCTACTAAAATTTAACAGTTCTGAGATTTATTCAATGTTTTTGTTGACTCCTAAAGAATCAGAAGAAGTGTATGAAGCCCATCTGACACAAAGAAACCTAACTAATCTGTGCAATTTCTAATAACTTTCGTTGGTGTTCTTCTAGAGTATTTTATGCTTTTGCTGGTGGTATTAATTGAATCTAACAACTTAGTCTTGTTAGTGGAGACTGATATAAACCAGGGTTTATGTTCATTGGACTTCCAGATACGATTTACTGATACTTTGGCTCTCATTTGAGCAGCAGTCCTGCACTTGTTTTGCTCTTCCTTCTCTGGCTAATCTGTTTATAGATGACTCGTCTGTGAGCTGCATCTCATTTTATGGCTTATCTGTTCTCACTAACGAGCATTGCTTTTGTTCTTCCTGCATGTTTTCTTCTTGTGTGAGATCAGCAAATAAGGTCTCATTCAGTTGACACACCAGGCTGCGCATCGCCTGGCTGCTAGAAAGCATGTGAGTGGAGTGTACGGTATCTGAGGGTGTGTTTTTGCACCGTGTTTTTGTGGGTTGGAAACTTGTAAGTAGTGCCTTCAGTAGAAGAAAGGTGGTTCCAAAGCTGTTGGATAATTAGGGTGGAAATTCTAGATTATATTCTTACTGCAGTGGGTATTTCATATGCTGAACATACTGTTTTCCTGCTTGGGGCAGTGTGATTTAATCTTAAAAGAGATTTTGAAAAATACAAATGTATGAATTCTAATACTCCTTTCCCTCTCATTTTTAATATTTTGTAATGGTTTTAACAAGTGTTATCAGATGACTTTGATTTCAGGGCAAATCAAATCTTCATTTTCAACTAAACAATTGGAAATAAGGATTTCCAGCACATGAACTCTTTTTTAATAACAGCCATGGTTAAGCTTATAAAGTATTGCACAGTAATTAGGTTTATTGCAGTGTGCCATGGTGTACGCTTATTTAAATTCTGAACATACAGATCTAATTTGTATCTTGATGGCAGGGAGAGAAAGAGAATACATAAAAAGGTGTTACACATACCACTGCTCTGTTGTTGGAAGGTGATGAAATAAAAATCAAACCACCCTAAGTGCAAGGGTAATGTGCACTGGATAACATTCCTTTTAGACTCAACTGTTTTATACAGTATTTTTTTCAGTGTTATTGAAAATAATGCATAGTAATTAAAATGGGGTGATTTTTCCCTTCCAAGTAAGCCTTTATATCCTGTCTAAGAGCAATTGGATGATATTAGGTAAATTCATTCTCTGCATTCAGACATGTTATCTTCTTCCTGATTCATACGTTGCTATAGAAACAATTGACTTCACAAGGGCTGACTCAGCTTTCACAGAAATATGAAATGTCCTGTTTTATATTTTTTTCTGGCATAAGTCACAGAGGTGACTTCAATAGCAATAGCTGATCTTTATACCACGATTTATCTTTTTTTTTTTTTTTTTTAATTTGAAGATAAAACAAATTTTTTTCTTAAGTTGAATACATTCATTTTCTTCCATATTTATTTCTATTAGCATAAATAATGAGATTTGTAGAATGAAAAATACAGATATGATTTTAAAAAGGGCAACTATGATTTTAAATCTTATTTAATTATATACATGCTTATATCGAACTTCTGTTAGTCACCAAAATTGACATCAAATGGCTAAAACCTGCATGCCACATACAAATATGCAGGTAAAATACAAGTACACAAGGTAAATGCCTTCATTCACTCACCAAAAAAGCAAATGGAAATGTTGCTCTGACAGATCTGCTCTTCTTGACTGACTCCTTAATTCCTTAGTTTGCTCAGAAACAGCTCTTTCCCTTGCCTTGTGACTTTCAAGTGTTACGGGTCACTGTCTGCCCAGCCATATTTTATCAACCCATAAATTGACAGGACTATAAACAGATTTAATAAATGGAGTTTATTGCTGCCTTTTGACTGAGACCAGGCAATGATAATCAATCAGGCTGAGGTGACAAAACCCAAAAGCATCCTGTAACAAACAGTGAAGCTAATCATTCTGCATTTGCAGTGGAATCACTTTTAATTGTTAATAGAACCAGACTAGCTTGCTTGATGTCTGTATGTCAAAGTTCACAGCAAATTGCATTGTCTAGTGAGTATTTCAAGCTCTTACATCCCTTCACAGGAGAAAGGCTAAAACTGTAATTTATGTGTGCTGTTTATGAGGCAGTGACCTTGCATGGAGTTTCTAAGCATGTATTTAAGAGTTCATTTTACAGCTTTTCTCCAGTTATTAACAGAGATAATTTAATTGAATTCTAGAGTAGAAATTTTTACATTACCTTATCATTATGAACTTCTAACGGATGCCCTAATTAGGCAGTGTTTCTACTGGGAATTTTAAACTAAATTAAAATAGGGATGAAAATGTTCAACATGCTTGGTAGCTTTAGCTTGGAAGGTTGTGCATCCCATAACCTGCTCAATAAACAAGGGTAAATGAGAAAATGAGGCTGAAACATAGGGTGTGAGTTTCATGAGCTTTTTTTGATATCGCACTGATATTGAGGTAATGTGCTGGCTTTTGAATGCTTGTTAGTGAAAAGTTGTTATGCTGTTTTCTTCCAATCTGTGAAGAAAAGCAGCACATGAGTATTGGAATTCCCATGAAATGAAAGCTTAAAATTTGGGGGTAGGGGCCTTTCCACTTAGTGTCACAGCTTTTCAAAAGAGCAGGTGAAAAAGATGATATTTTTATTAAATCTGTACCAGGAATAACTTTGGAATTTCTCTATATATTCTGATCCGCATCTCTTTACTTATTTGAACTTTATGTACTTTGCAACCTTGAACTGTAAAATTGTAGCTGGACTGAAAACAGGCTATTTTAAACTTTTCTCCCCCTTGATTTCTTATGACATTGCCACAGGCATGCATGAGATAGTAGCAATGTTGATGACAACTTTCTTCACTGACCTGGGAGGGTTCTACCACCATGTGGCCTCTGCCTTTTCCATTTACTCCTTACCTCTCACCTAATACATCATAATTGGGCCTGTGAATGCCAGAGCTTAATATAACCACAGGAGAACAAAATAAACCATCTTGAAGATGGTGCAAAACAATAGAGGTGTCCAGTCATGTGACAGGTATCGCACCCGGAATACATTTATCTTGGGCACTGCATTCTCCACTCTTCTTGCCCACAGCAGATACTTGTGAGTGCAGTGCAGCCATCCCACGCAACAGGGCATATCCCTTCTTATGATGCCTGATTACAGGGTAGGGAGAGAATAAATCTCTCTACTGTGGCCAGAAAAGTGCTGGTTATACAGTAGTGGTATCTACAGCTGCTGCATGAAAGTCCAGTTTATGTATGGAAAGGGTTCATCAAAAAAAATTTAGTACTGATTTTATAAGAGACTGGGCTGCTTTGGTGGAGGGATAAACATATAAAGAATGTGTATAAGGATGGCAAATTAAAATCGCATAGATAATCTGAATTCTGGAATAGTACGACTTTTCAGTGCCTAAATCTGCCATGGCATTCTATCAAAGTAACATTTCTGTGTTATATATAGATGCCAATACATTTACTTTTTTTTTTTTTTTTTTTTTTGAGAATTCATGGAATAATCAGTAGAGTCGATTTTTGCAGTAGTAACTATTCTTATTGAGAATGCAGGTGAAGTCATTGCATATGTTACAAAATATAAATTAGTCACCCCAGTGGCTGACACATGCAGGCGTGTGTATAATTTAGAAAATACGTGATTGGATGGAATGTTGATGCATTTAATTTTTCTCTGAGAGTATTCTGAATAATTTTATTTTTTTGTGACAATTTCTCATCCTTGTACATTTGTGCTAATTTTAGCTTACCTGCTAAAGTAGGTAAGCATCAGAAATACTGTTCTGAGATGCTTCTGAGTAACCTGTTGAAATTTGATTGCTGTTTCTAATTACATGAGATTAACAGGCTACAATTTATACTTCATATTTTATTTTCTTATCTAAAGATTTTCAAGTATGCAAACTAAAAAATAGCAATGCCCTGGTTTGGAGTAGGGAAGCATAACAGCAAGAAAAACAAGAGGAAAAGTACTTGCAATGCCTAGTCAGCCTAGGTGTTAGCATTTATTTTTCAATGCAAGGTTTGAGGTATTTTCACTGCATTGATGATTGATTTTCTTGAGCTAGTAATGCCCAGAGGGGCAACTGTCATGCAGCAAGGTGTGAAAGGGCATGTAGCAGAGTTGGGATGGAGCAAACCTCCCAGGATGTTATAATAGTCCCATTTGCTTAGCTGTTATGTGTCTATTCATGGTTCATTAATTTTGATGGTATCTAGCATTCTTTCAGCTTTCTCGGAAAAAGAAATGATTCATTCATTTGTATTATTGTTTGGCTATATATTCAAAGTTCATTGAAACAAATCCTCCCTCCTCAACCTCCACAATATTCCACTTGCCAGAACTGCCCTATCTGTAGGGTATTGGTAGAATATGAATTTCCTGTTGCAATTTTATTATGTCTGTCTAAAAAGATCTTCTAGTAATGGTTTATGGTAGTGTTTTTTTTTTTTGTTTGTTTGTTTTGTTTGCTGCTATTTTTATTTTTTATTTTTTTTTTTTTAATTCTGTTGGCGTATTTGTGGGTAAAAAGATGAAGTTTGCATGCAGTAAATGCTGTTCTCTGTTGGACTCATAAATAGGAATCATTAAATGGCTAAACTGGTGTTCATGTTCAAATATCATATTTTAATTACCAGCCAGAGGCTTTAGACGTGAGGACGGACTGTTTAAATCATCTTTGCTTCTGGCAATGACAGATTTTCTGCTTACTGTATATTTTCTATGCTTTTGTCCAGTTTAATTATAAATCTCTAATTAGCAGTATAACTTAAGTAAATTTCTAACAATGTATGTTTCTTGGCAGGGTCTTAAATACATTTGCAAATCAGTCTGCAAAGAAAAAAATTATCTGTGGTAGTTATTTGCAGTGACTCATAAATAGCATTGACATACAGACCTATACTCAGTAAAAGAAGAGAGATCTGTTCTAGGCTGAAGGAAATAGACCAGAGCAGGACAGAGTGTGGGGAAAATATTATTTTGTGTGCAAGGGGGCAAAAATATGTCTATTGTACACATATATGTTGAATGAAGTGGGGCAACAGTAAAAACAGTCTTTTGAGTTCATATAGAAGAGAGAGAAGGTTTTACTGAGGGTTACAGCTCCTCGTTGAGACTGCACAGCTATCACATTGTAATCATGTACCACTAAATTGGGTCTAAGCTATATGAGGATAATTAAAGCAGTGAACACACTTGAAAAAAAAAAAAAACAAACAACTAGCTAGATTGAATTACTCAAAGTCTCTAGAGGTCTTCAAAAAACATGTAGACGTAGAGCTTAGTGACACGGTTTAATGGTGGACTTAGGAGTGCTAGGTTGGACTAGACAATCTTGGAGGTCTTTTCCAACATGAATGATGGCCTGAAGGGTCCCTGAATGGGCTAGTTCTGAGTCCATGCTGTGAGCCAGGCTGCACCTACCAGAGGTTCTCATCTGGGGACTGTGGGTCTGGCCCTCTGGGTCGTCCAGCTTGGTTGGTTGCTGCTGAGGTGACTCACTGGTGCTGGTGGTTCTTCATTCAGTCTGTGTGACTGCAGAAGCTGGGGAATAAAGAAAGGTCAATGACAAAGCTGATGTCAGGATATATGATGACAGTATCTTTTCACAAGAATGTGAAATGAAATACACACATTAAAATCTTGGCCCCTGTCTGAGAATGGATTTTTGATTTAAATCAGGTGGAACTCTTTTCTGATTGTCATAAACCCATGAAAATACATAATCCACGCTTCTGTTAGAAATAAAGAACAGTTCAATGTTATTAACAAAGTAGACTTTTATTATTATTGATATTATTTTTTTCTAAATGGACTCTCCTCAGCTTTACAGTCTTTTTTCCCTCCTCCAAGTCTCTAGCTTGCTCCTTTTCCCCATCTCCTTTACTTTAAAAAATGCATTGTAAAACTGAATGTAGAAGGAAGGAGGAAGGCTGTGGATTTAATGGATTCTAATAATGACCCAGGGATCATATTAAAAACAAATAAAGGAGAGAAAAAAAAAAGGAAAAGAAAAGATACTTAAGTCATGTACAGCCTTATACTTGGCAGTTAATTATGCTTCGCTGTACAATATGTAATTCAATATTTCATGTGTGGCATTTGCACTAGCTGCATGAATGCTGCGTTACATTTCTGAATGACCTGACTATGCTGAAGTATGTGCAGTTTTCCTGCGTGCATTTCATTCTTTTTTTTTTTTTATTGTTCAACTTAATTTTCATCGCATTTTAGGAAGGCAGTAGATAAAAAGCAATCTTAATGATAAAGAAGGTATCCTCAGCAGAGGAGAGAAATGATGCAGGTCAAAATGTTGACTCAGTGCCACTCAATGGACTGTTTCTAACTTTGCAGTGAATGAGATAATTTGCTTATGGACAGCCAAGTTTGTGTCAAGCTCACTAGGAGCTATGAAAATATCCCTGCTTAGGATACAGCCCAAGTCCCTCTAATGGAAGTTCTCACAAATTTTGCACTTTCAGGAATTATTCTCGCATCCTTCAGCCACTCTGGGCCTATGATCTCTTAAGAATGTTACAGGTTAGCTGATGGATAGGGTTTTTTAAGACCACTTGAGGTATCTCTTTGTTTACTCCTTCCTCTGTTTTCAAAAAAGCAGAAGTTTCTTTGCTCCCTCACATCCTTGTTAAAATGACTCTGAATTTCCTATTGGAAGTGTTAAAATGGCTTTCCAGGCAAGTTCCTGAATACATTTACGAGTGAATGTAATCAGTAATAAAGGAAAAATTGGCTTATAAAGTGGGCTTCATGAGCACGGGTCTGTGCAGACATTAGCACTGTCCTGTGGGAAAGCAGTACAGTCCCTGTGGCACAATGCCTCAGTTTTCTGTGCTTCAACTTCTTCTTTTCCTCCTTCTACCATTTTGCAATTCTGTATTCCCCAAAGGAAGAAGAGTGCAAACTCACTCTAAAACGGATGATTATGATTTGATTATTATTATTTTTATTGGCACACATGAGTTGCTCAAAGACAAAAAGACTAGGGAAAATTTTTACACCATTTTCATATAATATATATATATATATTCTCCAGGCTGTCATAATCTGTGTAAATATCTGAGAGATATTTCTTTCACAGTAAAGTTCTAGATTGAGCATTTATAAAGGAATATGCTTTCCAGAACATCAGTGTTTATCTGAGTAAAGATATATTTTTATTTGCAATATAAGTTTAGCGATTAAAATGTAATTAGTGACTAAACAAGTAAGACTGAAACAGAAACCTCAGTGGTATGAGAGGTTTCTGACTCCTGGAAGGGTGTTAATCCATTTAGAGATTTTTCAAAATAACAACAACAAAAAAGGCGATAGTAATTATCTAATTAATAGGCAACAGGGTCCACTTTCCATAACCACTTTTCTACTGGTATGTTACATTTATTGAAGATAGGGTGGTTCACTGCAAAAACATGAGGGTAAACTTGCAACTAGGGCCAGACACAATTAAAACTGAAAATTGAGACCTGTAACGTTAATTAGAAAATCATTAACTATCACTTATGATAATGTGCCTTTGTGTTTCTCCTTCATCCTCATGTCCCTGTCTTGCTCAAATAAAAACAAAAACTTTCTGATATATCGTTTCTTGAAGGGCAGGGTAATCATGTTATGCTTCCATGCAGTGTCATAATGATTTAGGGACTGAAACTCATGCTTCATTCATAGGAAGGCCATCATGTTGTGGCTTGAGGAGTAAGAAAGCAAATGCTGGGGACAGGATAGAAGGAAATGTTTGAGGGAGAGGGTCTGACGTAAAGAAGCAAGTAGCAAGAGTCTGTCAATATAAAGATTACATTGGGATTAGATTGTTTTCTCAGTAAGCATGATTTAAACATGGTCACTTTAATTTGAGGAAGACCAGAAGAGGCAGGTGAACAAGACATTAGAGTAAACAACTGTTTATCTCGAAATCAGTGAAAAATTTCTTTATATAATCTGCAGAAGGTATATTAAAACTTGGCTGTTTTCAAGACTTGAGAGATTTTCACATTGGGAAATATATGAGGGGAGATTTATTACAGGGAGCTACAAATCAAAGTAATTTCTGAGTCATCCACAGCTGGCATGTACGCTACCCATTATTTCTGATAATATGTTCTTTCATTTCATGGACAATATGAATATTTAGTAACAAAGAAAGCTTGCAGGATTTCAAGACACTTCATTAACAGCAGTGAAGGTAGAATTGAGTAAAAAATCACCTTATTTGTTGCTTTTCATTTGGTTGGCAAAAAGACAAACAAACCGCTATTTCTGATTGGATTGACAATAAGGCTCTCTCGTTCTCTGAAATGTTGATAATTAAGAAAATAAATGTTCTGAGGGTGATCGTGATTTTCTGTGTTTTGCCATGATTTGTGTTTGAAAATATTTTGACTTTTAATGAGGTTTTCAATTCAGCTTTTTGTTTTGTTTTGTTTTTTTTTGGTTTTTTTTTTTTTTTTTTGAATGGGAAGAAGTCATGCATATTTTGTGTGGGAACTATCTGCTTAGAATTGTGTTTATTTATTTATTATAAGAGTGAGAAACATGGTGAAATAGGAAAATGTTATCAATTTTTAAGTGAATCCTTACTGGATACAGTTTTTTTTTTTTTTTTTTTCTTCTTGGCATGGCTTGTTCTCACCACCGAAAGTAGATTTAGGGAACATTTAGGTAAATGGTTTGCTGGGGTAGTAGGATGGTACTTTGACATTCCAGAAAAGGTTTCAGTCCCCTCCAAAAGGCCTCTTCACAAGGCTGAGGAGAACACAAAGATGATGATCTTTCTTCTCACATATCAGGGATGTCTTTGTGCTGCACTAGTTTTCAGCTGGTTTGGGCACCTTGTATGTTTGATGTTATCTGAGCTTTCCTTTAATGCAGAGTGGGTAATTTGCTTTCCTCAGACCTCGGCCATGAGAATGATTGCTAAAGGTTTGTGTTACTCTCATCAGCGATGCCCCCTCTCTCTTGCTGACCAAAGCTATAGTGTTACCTATGTACCAGGAGATCTCTCATACCATAGGAAAATCTATTTGAGGTGCCTGAACCAGCTTTGTGCTGGTTCTCAAGCACCATGATTCAGTCATGTGAAGCTGCTCATGTGCAACAGACAAGGTCAGATGGCACCTGATCTGGTCAGCAGGTGAAGTGAACTGTATTCAGTTAATAGGACTTCGCAGAGTTGACTCCCTCTTCACACTGCCTTACCTCGGAACCTGCACTGCTATTTGCAGAGCAGTACTATAATTTTTTGATCTGGTAAAAAAGTCTGAGCTGTCTGAGACAGACTGCAGTGTTGTCCCCAGCCAGCGTGCAGGTTCACAAGGCCAGAGGAGAGGCTACAGAGGTATTTAGGAGCTGGGAGGCCACCTGTTTGGAAGAAAAGAGTTTGCTCAAGACTTAGCCTAACAGAGGACTCCAGCTCTTAGAGTAGTTAGGTAAAACTAACTGAATGTTTTTTTTCATGGTAGTGTAGGCTCATGTGGCATGCCTCTGAAAATTACTATTAATGCTCTAAGGCTATAGCCATATTTCTGTTGAAAACTGCTCTTTTCATGTGTAATCACAGCAAACAACTTATTAGGAATGTTCTGTGTAACCAAATGATCTGCTGTGTGTCCTAATTTTCGTTAATGTTATTGCTCACATGGCAAATTTATTACCACATGGCAGGACCTATGTTCATTGTGCCACAATTCATCTTTATAACTCAGACTGCATAGTGTATCACCTGGGTAAACATCAGCTTGAACGTAGGGACACACCATCCCAAAAGACACATCAAGGCAGTAAGTGCCAGCCCTAGCAGTGTGCAGAGGGTTTACATTCTCTTCATCCCAGTTTGTTAAAGAAGCGTACCTGACCAGTTTGTGTGGAAGCACCAGTTTTTGAGGAGGATTTGGGTTTAGCAATCCTTGTTCGCATCTGCTGAGACCAAGGAAGCCAGATGCCTTAGGTGGATTGGAATATTCCACATTTGATGCTGAAGAATCTCATCGTCCTGTTGGAGTTTGTAACAGTTGTCGTTGGTAGCTGGCAGTTTGTAGTATTTCATTTAGCTAGCAAAGATAGCCATAAATTGTTATTTCTATTAACGTGTGATTTGTACAGACGTGGATCATTACAACAATTCAATGCTCTAATCATCATGATAATGGAGCCTAATTGCTAAGCTCCGTAAAAACTTTAAGACAAAATCTATGCTAATACCATCTGAAGGCTGGCAGCAGTTCATTATTTCTATTTTGATTTATATTATTTCTATTTTATGTCTATTTTCTGTTCCTATTCTGTAAGGGGGGGAGGGGGAAGGTGTTCTAATTATGCACTTTGAAACATGACCTTGGGATTGTAGATTCAGGCAGACAATGGGAACATTATCCTTTTTTCTTTCTCCCTTTCTGAGTAAGGAAAGAACACCGAATTCTCACATACTATCTAATAGGTAAGCATGGTCTTATTAAAAATAGATAATCAAGCACTCAAGGAAGAGCTTAATTAAATCCAGTGTGTCTTTTTTCATAAGGTTGCTAAAACAAAAAGAGGGAATAGCTGAACCTGCTAATAGTCTTTTAGAATGATCTGCCTTCAGTGTCAGTCTCAGTTTTTGGGATGTACTAAAGATGTATATTGTGCACATCTACAGAAAGAGCTTCCACACAAGAGTTATTTATTACCTTCAGAAGGTCAGCAATTGCATCTCATTGCAACACAAAAGCTCAGGTATAAGGGTGACATTTCATACCTAGCACAACATCGGTTTCCAAGCATTTACCTGCAAAATCAGAGCACTTGACCACATAAAGGCCTTTTCTGAACATGCTTTCCTTTTGATAGAAAAATTGCCTTCTGAACACCACATCAGAATGAAATTTTGAGTTAGCTAGACAGTACTCTAATATTGTTTGTTTTTCTTGCAAATATAGCTTAACATTTTTATCTTCTGACTAGCACCAGGATCTTCACTGTACGTGTCACAAATGACGCCTATGAGCTTGTGTCTGTAATTCAGTGAAGCGCTTACACGCTTACAACCTGAATAGCACAGGCATTTCTAGATGATTCCTGCACCCCTCCCCCCCCCCCCCACTCCATTTTTTTTTTGTTTCCATTTTTCTTTTTTCCTTACTATCCAAGGTCTTTTCAGAAGATATGTGCTACTTCTGGGAGAAAAGACCATTCTCCATGTTTGTTAGCTCTGCCTTGCCCTCTGGTCTGTACCACTGGTGTTCTCTTTCATGGAGCTTTTCAGAGTGTGTTCAGCTACCCTTCAGTTTTATTTTCACCTTCCTTTTTGTGTCAACCTTAAGAGTATAAGTAAGAAAAAAATCTTTCCCTACCTCGTAAAAATGGTCTCTTAATCAGCATTTGAATATCTAGTAAACAGTTTGCTTCAAGTCTGATGCCAAGAAAGCTTTCCTGATGTACTGTCACTTAGTTTCTGCAAGTTTTCATATATAGTATTAAGTATTTTTCTCAAGGTTTTTACAGGTATTGCTAGTAACACTGATCCAAATTACTTTGTTGCGTGTTTTATGGAAATACATTGAAAAAATATAAGCAATCTTCTTCTGCAGGCTGTAGCCAATACACAGGGCTTAATAAGCGAAGTTATGTTTGTCTGGGGGACTTTTTCACGAAACATAACTGAGGATGACAGCTTGGTCATGAGAAACTCGATGTATACATCAGTTTAAAAGCTTGTCACCTACTTGATGCATTAATTCAAGTATTTTGTGCAAGCCAAAGTTCCTATTCAAGGCAAAGCATATGGTCTGTCACTTAGCACATGACATGTTTTCAGAGCACTGTGTCTGCAATTGCACCACCATCCCTGAATGTGAATGTATAGGCTTGCCCTGTAAAAGCTAGCACTAATTTACTGCTCGTTCAGATAGCTCTGCTGTATTGTTGTGATTATTTATAGATTAAATATGCGGAAAGATGTTTATGGTTTAGCCCACAGGTTGACTTTACTGTCTTTCAAGTTATTCCTGTGAGAAATGGCTTCTATTAATCCATCAGTTTAAATAATATTCATAGGAGCATAAATGTATACACACGTGTTTCTCTGTAGAAAAGTCTCAAGTCTCATAACTTTTGCTTTGACTATTTTCTTTGCTTACTGGGAACTGAACTTGATTGTGTAAAGATTGGCTAATTCATCAGGGCTAACTAGATTTTAGTCAGATAAAGGTGAACTGAAAGAAAGAAAGAAACAAAACCCCAAACACCTGAAATTAAGCTTTAAAAGATATCTGTTCATTTACACTTTTGGCCAGCAACTCTGGGTAACAGTACATAAGTATAATTTATGATCAGGCTCATACATATAGGAATGATTTACTTTTCAGTGCACCAGAATAAGGTCCAAAGATCACTCAATATATTACGCTAAAAATCAGTAATTGCTGGATACCTGTGTTCTAAAATTTCATGCAGTTACTGGGGCATAGGTACATTAGATTAAGTGCCTTTCTATAAAAGTAAGTAGACTGCGAACTTAATGAAAAATATCAAAATCTCTGTTCTAAATGTCAAATAATATGTCACTTCCTGAATGAACCAGAAGATTTATAAATGTGATAAACTTGCAACCAAATTTTGTTTCCCCATAGAAATGTAGTAATTCAAAAAAGTACATCCCTTAATAAAACAATGAAAGAAAAAAAATCTGTCTTTAAACATTTATTTGCATTCTGGATTGCTGATTAGCATGATTAACCTTATTCCTTTTCCATTTTCTTTTTGCAGCTATTGATATGAATGTTTTTTTTTGTTTTCATACACTGATTAGCAAATGTCAGTAACAGAATGTGTATATCTGCATTCGTACATGTCTTGAAGCTTTTGCTCTTTGTGTTTTGCTATTATAATCCCTCCCCCCTCTAAGTTGTCACCATTCAGTTACAAAGCAGAAAAGGTGCTGGCCTGTGTGAAAAATTGCACACTAATGAAGTGAATTCTAAATCTTGGGATAAAAACCTGTGAAAAATGCATAGGATGTATTTCATCCAGCCCTGGGAACAAGTATGTACCCAGACTGCTTGAAGGGGTGAACTGTAGTTAACTTTTTTTTTTTGTTGTTAGCTTTTGTTTTTCAGGCCACTTTTGTCCTTCAGAGAAAACTTTCAAGTGTAAAGTAAAGAAAGATTCTGGCATGTGACGAGTAGTATTAATTTCAAAGACTAATAAATACTGCATTGTAATTGGTTTTGGTCTGAGTGCTGTGAACATGCTCTTCCCCTACCTTTTGTTCCTCAAATTTTGTAAAAAATAAAAATAAAAGTAAAGGCATGTGTGGAGGAGATATCCTTCCAAATGCATGCAGGTACAAAAACTCGAGTACAGAAGATGTAAAAATTGAGAGGTATATGATTTTAGCAACATGATCAAAGTTTAAGCATTAATACTTGCTTTGGTATCTCTGAAAGAGGTCTTACAAAGGTTGTGTGAAGCTGTGGTGGTGGCATTTAAAAATGGGTTTGTAGGAAAGCGTGTAATGACCCCCCAAAAAGCATACCAAGGCCTGGAACGAAATGAAAGTAGTAATTGTTTTTGCACTTTGTATTTACAAAGGAAAGATTTGTGCATTGACTTCTTGAGTCTTGAAACATGGATGTGGAAGGCAAGTAGAGCAGGTAATTGGCTGAGAAGGGGTGGCTCCAGTTTTGTGAGGAAATCATCTAATGTCTGGTGTTTCCTGGTAACAAAATTTGCAGCCTTGCTAGCTACTTTATTTACAGTGAACAGTTCAACATATGTTCTGATTAATGTTCATTTTGCTCAAGGTTTTCTCATGTCTATCTCTATTTTAAACAACGTGCCAAATAAACCTCAGGTTAGTAGGTGTTAGTTTTTCAGGCTGTTGTATCAGAGACAAATTCTGGAAGTTGTGGGAAATGAAAACATTTCTGACTTCAGAAGGAGAAAAAGTGAACACAGGAATGAGGTAGAAGACTGAGCAATCACATGAAATTGAAAAACCTGGGTGTTAAAGTAAAAAGTGCTTCCTGGCTATGACTTGCTACCTTAAGGCACTGAGCATATTGTTGACATTAGTAGGGCCAGAGCTAGGCACAAAGTACTTGAGAAAACAGTTTTCCTGTCTCACTGTTTCTGCATTCACATGAAACAGCTAGAAAATGACTTGTATTGTCAAGAGCTCTACTCAGCTTAAGTTTAAATAAATAAATAAATAGTATACATAAACATATATATATATATATATTATTTACTAATTCCTCTCAGTGTTCATTTCACTTCTCCAAAGAACTGAGTGGTACAGTGGCTCTTCCCAAATACAGCTTTTCTTGAGAGTGAAGAATCAAGTAATAAGATAAATGTAATTAGGAGAGACTTGTTCATTTAACAAATGGAGCAGGAGTTTTCGAACAGAAGCTTGGAAGAAGCAACCTAGTGGAAAAAGAGCTCAAGTATTAGCTTTGTTTTCCCTCAGTTAATTGTATTCATAGTAAACAATATGTAGTATTGCTCATAAATGTGATTTTTTTAAAAATCTGTGGTGACTAATGTATCTAGCCTTACTATTATCAGCTTAAAATAAATAATAATAATAATAATGAAAAAAATGCCCTAGGAAAAACTCTGATTGGCCTTAACACTGGTGCAGTCCTACTGATTACAATAGGATTTCATGAGAGAGAAATCAATGTAAAATTAAAGTCCTTATATTTATAAAGCACTCTTTGATCAAGGGCCTCTGCATTAAGTAAGTTTTACAGTTTCTGAAAAATATAATAAAAATCTCATATTGAAAATGTTATTCAAGGCTGTTAAAATAATTTGCTTAAGGCTATAGAACAGAGGAATCAGGAAACAATATTCTGTTCACTTTTTTGAAGTGCTCTGACTGCAATTGTCTCTAATGCGCTTGACCAATTCTGCTAGAGTAGGGTAAAAATAAGTGTAAGAAGAAAACTCTTGTGAGAGAATCAGTGAACTGCTTTTATTATTGCATCTTGCCGCATAAAGCAATCATTACTTTCAGAATACTATATTGGATTTGCACTGGGCTAAATAAAAATGGAAGTTCAGCAGTATGTTGGCAAAGACCAAGTAAACATTTAACTGTTGCTTTTTACATCTTAAAACCAACCAACCAAACAAAAAACAGTGCATCAGATGCCACATTGCCAGTCACCTTTATGGACTCTGAACTAGTATTATCTGGTATGGCTTGCAGTCGATCCCATCATGTGACTTGGTGGTTCAGTCAGGAAGATAACTTTAATGCCAGACAGGGAATAAATATGTTGTTGCCAGTGTCTATAAAGCAGAATGAGATAAGGGTTACTTCAGCATTTTTAGCTGAAGTAGATTGATCTTGACTGGGATTGATCTTAACTGGGAGATAAAATGGCAGATTGAATTCAATCTAGACCACGCACCCTGGGGGCAAAAAACCTTAAATAAAATGATGAGCTTTGAACTGACTGTTTCTGCTCAAGAACATGATGTTGGCATTGTCTTAAATGACAGCACTGACTTACCATTTTGCTTCATTCTGAAAAAGTGGCTTCAGGTTTAGAATTATTAGGAAAGGAATGGATGGCAAAAAAGTGTGTGTTATTAAGATACTCTGTAAACCCGTGGTTCAACTGTACCTCAAACACTGCATGGAGTTCTGACTCTTCTGTCTGAAAAGGTTCAAAAAAAGTGTCAAAATATTTGGAAGGATGGGGGGAAAAAAAAAAGGCTTCCACAGGAAGATAAATGAAGTGGGAAGGAGATGTAGAGAGAAGTATAACACAATAAAGGCACCGAGGAATCATAAGGGGAACAAAGGGGGGTAAATAGCAAATGATTGCTTGGTTGTTCCTGTACAAGAAATGATGGACGTCATTTAACAGATGGATGGTTCCTCGCACTGCATGTAATTGGGTTGTAGAACTCTTTGCTACAGGACCTTGCTACGGGATTTTGGGGAGATAAAAAGCTAACTAAAAATAAAACCTTATAAGCAAAGAAACAAAAATCCACCAAGGGACTTTTTATAAGATGTTAATACTGGACCCAGAAGACTATTTTGGGTTAAAGTACTAAATGTTTGCCTTATCCTCATGCAGGTTGTTTTACATTCACTAGTGATTATGCTGAGCTATAGATGTGCATTTGCTCTCATGGAGTGTAGCCATGCTTATTGCAGTTACCCAAAGCAAAATAGCTGTATGGTTTGCAAAATTAAATCTTTCAGTTACTGTGCACCATTGTGGAAAAAAAAAATCCATATTTTTAAATGGATAAATAAACTCAGAGTAGTTTGTATACACAGCTTCACTTATTCGTCTTTATTTTCAACTGTATTAACATCTGCACACCATAATCTTGGGATATAGTGACAATAATAGCAGTAGTGGAAGTGACTGATAATCCTTTCACCTGTTGGTTCACTGAAGACTTAAAGCAGATGCCATAAAAATGTGGGACTAAGAAACTGAGGAGTAGTGATGCTTTCCCTTATATTGGTGCATAAAACTTTATGTTTTGCTCTGGAAATATGGCTTGTGGAGCTTGCATGAGGACTTTGTCAACAAAACCAATTGGTGGTCCTCATTCCAGAGAGAGTGATTTCTGTTAGACTTATTAGATCTCTGTCCTTGGAGTGGCTGGACTATCCAGATTTTGGTGTGAAGACTCAGCCTTATCACAGAACAGTAAATCAATTACAGAATTTCTGTCAAAGGATGCTTATTGCCAATTTTACCAGCTTCTCTAGGGTGTTAGAGGGTAGAACACACATAGCAGAACCCCGCTGCTGTGGGGAAGAACAGACAAGTAGGAATATCTTTGAAGAGAGATATTTAAGAGAATTTAAGAGAACAGTGCTGATATAAAAGGGAGATAGAGATCATAAAATTAATTTCTGTGGGGGTTGGGACTGTTTTGTTTTAGGAAGGAAGGATAAATACGTACGTGTTTATCTGAATAAATTAGTAGATTAACTTTTTTTTCTAGAGTACTTGTACTCTATAGAAATTGTCTGCTTAATAATTAAGTAGGGGAAAAAGTGAAATTAAAATGGCTTTTGAACTTTTGCCATGGAAAAGGAGTTATTTCTGCATAAATTAAACACATATTTAAATAGAATTACAGAAAAAAGAATGGAATTATTGCTTTCTTCTAAAAGTATTTTATTTTGACAATATGCTATTTCAGTCCTTATTTTCTGGATAAAACAACTCTGTTTTCAAATGTAATTGTTACCATCAAGTGATATGGACATTTTTTTCATGACAAGTAAATTGACTAAAAATGAATGTTCAGAAGCATTGAAATGACTTCTCAGTCTGGGTCAATTTGGTGACTAAATTCTTGTTAAATTATATTGATAAGGATTTAAAAAAAATCAAAGCATACTGTACTTGCATTTAAAAAAAACTTCCTTACTTGTCTGTTTGAAACAAAACTTCTCCTGAAAACTCTTGTTTATATCTTAAAGTCCAATGTCATATTGGAGATGTTCAAGTTTATTTCAAAAGAAAAGATATCCGCTGAGCCAAAGTAAATGTCTTTGTGTATTTTGGAGTTATATTTCAGCAGAACAAACTGTACTTATTGATTCTGTTGCTAAATAGAAGAAACCAAATTTTTCCTAGTTGTAATGCTGCTATTGTCACATAATGTCTTGTGTTATTAAAACTAGCAAATCAGTATAATTTTTTAATAAACATCTACTAAACATTTTTTATTAACCATATCCTTAAGCGTTGTGAATAATTCCAAGTGTTGGTGGTTTCCTGGAGAATTCTAAGACTGCATGGAACATGTGAGATAAAATGTTAAATCACCAGGACTTGTATCAGTGTACTATCAGTTCAACAGAGTGGTATTGATACCTACTCAGCTGAAGGTATCATTTGCCCACAAAAGTGGGCAAATTAAGGGCAGGAACTAATTTCAGGAAAAGAAATATATTTAAACATCAACTGGGGAAAAATGAAAATGATCATTCTTATCTGTTACCAAACTACTATGCTAATTCTGTTTTTATGAGACCTTGGAAAAGTAGACAGCACAGAGTTGATAACAAAAATCATATGAAATATTATAAATGTCTGTTTGCCTGGCAGAGATGTTCAATTTGTTTCTGGTAATTTTTTTGTTAACAAATTAAATATGTCAACATGACCTTAGTTTGGATTTTGCTCAATGCTATTTCTCTTCAGCTTAACAAGAGTTAAACACTTGCATGGACCAAATGTTATTTCTCTTCAGCTTAACAAGAGTTAAACACTTGCATGGACCATTCGAACACATGGGGTTATAAACAGATCTTTTATCTTTTGGCTCTCAAGATGGAAACCAGTTACACTTTGTAGCTTTTGGTTTAACAGAGATTGCTTTTTGGGCAGCATGTGGTACTGTCAAACACTCTGATCGTGGTGATAACTTGCCAACCTCTTGATTATGTCCTCCCATAGTTGTTCAGGTTCAATTATCACATTATCGTCATCATCCAAAAAGTGGCAAATATATACAGATAACCTGCTATGCATATAATCCAGATATGTGAATTCATAGTGAACTTTAAGAAAGACAGTATTTCTTTTTTTCCGGGGGGGGGGGACACTTTGAAAGGTCTTTGGATGAAAATATGGCAACGTTCTGATCAAGGTTAACCTTGATCAGATAAAGATGTGGCAGGTAGCCAAGTGTAAATAAGTTTCTGGGTATATACTATAATTCAAATAAAAGATGGTTCTTTGGTTGTAGAAGCTGATTTGATTTGATTTTTAAAGGGAAGGGAAGAAACTAGTCTTGTAGCCATCAGGTGTTTCTCAATCAGTCTTGCAGGAACATGCAGGAAATCTTAAATGCTCCTGTGAAAATGATGAGAGTTTTGCTTCTCCTGTGACATTGGTAGGTGATTTATATATACAGCACATCTGACAATGACATATAAATGTAGAGCATGAAATATTTACATCTGAGCTTTATCCAAGGTTTAACAATAGCATTGAAGTCTCACTTCTTAATGATGACAACCTGGACAAGTATAAAAGACGTAGATAGAAAGTATTTCTATTCTGATGCTCCATCAAACACAATTGCATGAAAGAGGAGGAGGAGGGCAAGGGGAGTAGGGGGGGGGGGAAGGCCTCAGCCATTTTCACTGCATCTCTCATTCCTCTTTGTCCTAGCAGCTCCCACTGTAAACAGTGGTATAGACCTAAGATGCAGGTAATTTCTCTTGTCATAATAAAACACTGCAGAAAAAGGTCTATTTGTGAAAACCATCCTGTGTTCTTATACATAGACCATTTATTTTAAATCAAATGCTATCAAGAAGTCAGTATTCTTTTGTGTTATTTTCTGACAGATAATATGCATGCATCCTGTTTGAAGAATCATAGAGTAAATTAATTACTTAGTTTCTTTAATGGTGTATTTTTAAGTTATATCAACTTTGCTGGTATCGTAATTACTAATGTCACAGTAATCACTGTGTGTAAACCCAGCTACAGAGATAACAAAAGGCACCTGAGAAGTAAGCACAGAATAAGTTTGTTTTCATTAAAATCATGATATATAACATCAGTAGTGATTACCTACAATTTCTTAAACTGATATGCAGTGTCAACTGAGGATAAGATATGTTCATGTAATGAAAAGCTTTTTTACAGTGGATGAGCTCATTACCCTGGACTGCTCCTGCAGGCCTGGCTTCCAAAGTGAGAGATCACTAAATTAAAAATTAAACATGGTATTGATTTCATTACTGACAATATGGTTAACAAGCACTGTGAAACAGAAACAAAGAGCTGGTGCAAAATCTAGCCTGGAGGTACCTGAGGAAAGTGTATTGTTTTTACCCAAACTCTGGGCCAAGTTCTAAAGCAGAAAGAATGGTTCTGTGCTGGGTCAAAGCTTTCAGAAAATGGGAGATAAATAAATGGAAGAAGGATAGATTTTTAAACTATATACTAGTGCAAAGTTAAAAATAGAAGTGGATACAATTTTGATGCTCCTACTACTTTTAATTCAGGGTAATTTTTCTTAACCCTACTTGGAACAACATCACATTGCGGGTTTGTACTCATTTTTCAGCCCACTCTAAATAACATGTTCTATTTGGTACTTCAGCTAAGTCGTTTTTCTCCATTTTTGTTTCTAATCTGTCATGTGCCATCATCATTGTTTTTTTTTTTTTTTTTTATTTATTTTTTAATAAGAAGTCTTATTGATTTTGATTTCAGGCTATTTCTATATCAAGATCACTTGAACCCATCATAGAAGTGTTTGCAGGTGATGTGCACAGTCTCTTTGTTTTGCCACCTGGGTTATTAATGGACATTTTGAACAGAAATAAACCTGAAAAAACATTCCCAGGTTTAAACAGCCTCTTGATTTGACACAAAAATTGTTGATACTCAGACATGAAGCGTTGGCTGCACAGAAAACTCTAATGTCATCACATAACTGGTCTGTGGAATTGTTGGGGGGACAGTATCCATTGCTTCTACAGGGCTTGCAAAAGGCAATGTAAATCAGTAATCTTAAATATGTAAAGTTTACAAGGTGCTCATACCTCTTTGGCACAATGGATATAGATCCAAAAAAACAAAAAAGGTTGAAAAGACAAAGAATTTGTAGTGTTAGGTAGATGGTTGGACTTGACTATCTTAAAGTCTTTTCCAGCAAAAATGATTCTATAATTCTATGAAAAAATATCGACCTATATATAGATCTATATACATTTTTACCTAGTTTGGCTATATAATGTGATTTTTGCTCTTTAAAAAATGCGTTCAAAGCAACAGATAGTGCATCTGGTTTCTATTTTATTTTTTTTCCCCACTTTCTATAGCACTGCCAGAGAAGGAATTTAAACTGGATTGATGGAAATTGTTCTTGACAAATTGATCCCCTTCTGCAATATTGTGTGATCTTTTAGATGCGTAACACATTGCTTCCTTAATCATTGTATCTTTGTAGATTCAGTTTTCTAATCTCCAATTCCCAATGTTCCCTTTAAAATTACATGTTACATTTGCTCTTTATAGGAATAATGACTTAATTGGCAAATAAATATAGTTGTAACTATTTTATGTTAATATGCACTTTTAATGAAGTAACAAAATGTGACAAAGTAAACCAAAGAAAATAAAACAATTATCTGTCAAATAAAATGTTTTTCTCCACTTTACCATCCTCTTGATGTAATATAACCAGGCTCAAAACACCTTTGACATCATTCAGATGTTAACTAGTTACTATTGATTTTTGTTTGATTCTTTTTTTTTTTTTTCCCCCTCAAACAGAGAGAGGGAAATAAAACAAACTCTTTTTCTTTCCTTCCTCATTTTCCTGTTTTGAATCTGCAAGTTGAAAGAAAGAACAGCAGCAAAAGAGCGAGGGAAAGAGAACTAAATACTATAGCATCCTGGGGAAGGTCTGTTGTGTTTCTCTGTGTTTCTGTCCACTGGACTCTAGGGAATGAAGTCTTCAAGGTTTCCGCCTTGTCAGTTCTCTAATGTATTTCTGGACTTTATTCCCACATAATGTAGATGCTCTCCTGATTCTGGAGGAACATCCAGCAAAAATATTAAATCTACAAAACAGAAAATTAATGTAAAGACCTTGCTCCCGTATTTAAATGTTGATGTTAACAGACCTGTGTTCAGCTTGCATCAGTTGAGGATTAATCTAGTGATTGAGGATAGTAGTTGAGGATTAGTCTAGTGATCAAATCACAAATATGGCTGTGAACTAACCAAAGGTCCACTTGTCATGGAGAAGTGAAAAAGGTAGACTGAGAAAGCTAAAAACATTTGAAAATAATGGTAATAAGTAGTTAAAATATTATTAGAAGCCTAATGTTTTTCTTCTTAGTTTTGTAAGAAGGTATTATAGTCTACAATAAAACATACTTCTGGAATACTCAGAAAATATATGAAAATACTCTGCAGTATTTTCAAATCTCTTATGCCAGTTTACAGCTACTTTTTATTTGCAGTATGCTTCTGCTGTCATTACTTCTCAGTTTGTCTTCTGCTAACATCAGGGATACTCCCAAGACATGTCATCTCTAGTGCTTCCAGTTGATATTCATTTACATTCTTCAGGGTCCATAGCTCTGGACCCATACAACACCAGGGAGAGCCTCTTTGTTGAGGCAGTTAAGCAGGAGCATAATACCCCAGTCAGTCACTGGTGGGCTTGTGTTCCCAGAGTACATAAGTCCTAAAGACAATAAATGGTAATTTACCCAACTGATTATCCACTGCTTTAAAACCCAATCAGCTGTTGACAATGAGTTCCTATCAGCCATGCTCTATGAATTCAATAAAATCATACTGGAAAAGCAGGATCATACCTTGAGAGCTGTTCTCTCTGTGTGTGTCCCTTTATAGCTCACTCAAAAATAAAGATAAGCAAAGCACTTTAAATAAGAGCAGGAAAATGGTAAATTTTACCAACTTTTTTTTTTCCTCTTAATCCACAAAGGTGAATAAAACAGAAAAGCACTAGACACATTTTCCTTTTGCACTTTTTTTTTTTTTTTTAGTTGGTGTGATTTATGTTAGTTACTGTTGGTTATTTAAAGGTATATTTACAAGATTTTAGCATTGTTTATAGAGTTGCTTTGGTTAAGCTTGGTCCTTCACTAGCATCTCTTCACAAGAGGATTTTCACTTCAGAGAGAGCTTGAAAGAAAAGTGTTTTTATAGAAAAAGAAATGTACTTAAGCAAGGTTTACTTTTTTTTTTTTTTTTTTTTCTTCCCCTAAGCGTCTCCTTAAGACTCTAGGGAGCAGAATGTTCAATAGGAGTAAGTATAAACGCTGTTCAGGAGCTCATGAACAGAAGGCCAGAAGGCCTCAGCTGCATGAATGAATTCACTGTGTTGGCAGCTTCGATGAAGAGTCATTGATGATAATTTTCAGTGTTCTTCAGGATACAATTTATTGGCCACAGGCTGAAATTTGTTTTCATTTTGACTCTAAAAATGCTATGCTCTCTGTGGACTTTTTTGCCTTGAATTTGATTTGACTCTTGATTAAAAACAAAAAATAAAAATCTGTGGCTTTCCAATTCCCCGAGTCTGTTGGTCATTTGTAGGTACAATCTATCTGCTTTCCATGTCCTGTAACCAAAAGAGATATTTTTTGTTGTTGAATCAATAGTGGTAGGAAGTTTTGAGATATGATTTTTTTTTTTTTTTTTGTGGAAATTTTATTGTAGGTGCTGACAAAAGGAGCAAATATCTCCTGAGTTGTCCATACATGTCTAGCACCTTCTATATTTAAAAAAAAAAAAAAAAAAAAAAAAAAAAAAGCCTCATATGTAGTTCATGTTAAACAATACTACCTAAGATGAGCACATTAAGAAATTAGAAATTAATGCAACAGATATCCAGTGTCGCTATTTTTGTTATAGAACTAATTTGAAGTTAGTTAATTATATTTTTGTGGTTGTGTTGCATTTAAATTGGCAGAAGTACTTTAAAGACAGAACTTCTCCATAAAGATCATGAGGTGTAGAGGCTTGCGGTGATCATTAGTGGGCATTTGTTGCAGAGTCTTTGAACAACTTTCTAGTAAGATGTTTCTTTCTCATTGTGTGAATATTACAACAGAGTGGATGGCGTCCAGAAAAGGGGGGCAGCTAAATTATAGCATTAGATTTTCAGCGTGTTTGAAAAATTGTTCCTGGAAGTAAGGTATATCGATTTGTTTTCAAGTGAATTCTGTATTTGTGTGTGTATATTACATACATGTATACAGTGCATTCATTGAATGTATATTTATATAAAACTATATCTCTGTACATACAGATTTCAAAACAAAAATCAAGTCAAATGCTATTTGAAGGTTTCTTTCCTAGAGGCATGCAAAAAAATTTTTGGTGTATACCTCTATATGAAAACTAGCTATTTATTTTCAGGTTTCTTTAAAACATAAATCCCTAAGAGCCATCTGGAGTAGAAAGTATGCCCTGGTTTGGGTTGCTTTTAATTGTTTCATGTTTTATAGAAAAGATGACACAATCTTTTGGGCTAAGGTAGTATTAGGAAATATACTCTCATTTTTTTCCTTATCTTCTAATCCACCTCCTCCCCCCCCTCCCCCCCCACCCCCCAAACAAACAAACAAAACAAAGCAACCAACAAAACAACCAAAACAAAACAAAACACACACCACACACACACACAGACACACACACACACACACACACACACAAAACAGAGGAAAATTAGTATTTTCTTTTCATTTAGTCTTCAAGGTATGGAGTTCACTAGCATATTATGTCACTGAGATCATGTCAGAGACCACTGAAAATGTAGAGGAAATTAAGTTTTCAATTTTATGGTAGGGAACCCAACTTTCAACATGTAAAGTTGTGATTCATGAAATTACTGTGTTTAAATGCCATTTCCCAAATTATCCTCTGCTGACGCTTACGAGATGATTATACAGAGGTTTATTTACACTCAGACTGCCTCATAGAAGGACCTTGTGTATGTAAAGTATTAATATTATCCTGTGTTGAGGTTAAAATCCTACTCTTTCAAATTTGAGCCTTGGGGTGGGACTGAGTACTGTACCCTAAACAATTACTAAAGTAGCAATTTGAAATTCATGCTGGAGTATGGTTTGGGTAGGGCAACCCAAGTGAAGCTTTCCATTCCAGCCAGTGAAAAATCCTGTTTTGCCTAGTGCTTGAATTGATTAATGACTGTGAGCTCTGCATCCACCTGCAAGTGGTTCTTGCAAATCAAGGCAAGATTTCAAAACTTTTTTCAATAATTTCTCAACTCTTCCCTGTGGTTCCTACTTTAGCAGAATAAATGTGGTTCCTTGACCTGCAGGCTGCAAAATCCTGCTCTTGACAATAAAAGGCAATCTGGGAGCGGGCACAAAGACTGCAGGCAACACGTGGAACTCTTCATTTAAAATGGGTGTTTTCATCATCAGCTTTCTTCCTTGATGTTCTATTCTGCCTTCAGAGTTTAAACCCTCAGGCCTACATCCCCATTCCAAGTGGTGATGTAGTTGTAATTCTCTAATTGCCTGGCAAGAAGAATAGGGTCATTACCCATGATTAGCAATACTAAAAGAGCAGCTGGATTTTATACCAATTGTGATTTTTTTGTTAATTGTTGAATGGCTGACTGGCTGGGTACTTCATGCTAGGGTTCTTAGGTGTTTTACTGAACTGTACCACTGCATGTACTCAGGGTTTATGAGACAGATAATACCATGTCAGCGTCTCCTGGAATTAGTATATATTTTAGGACTTATGATTATTTTCATAGTGTTGTAAATGAGTAATCTTTGTGATAAAAAACATTATTTTCAGTAAACTGCTGTGAGAATTGATGCTCTTTTCAATCTGATGCCTACTAGAAGCAATAGCCCAAACAGACTGAATTGCAGAGTTCTGGGACATACCGTGATCCTGGGTTGTCTGCAGACTCTGGAAGGAAATGAAAGAATAAAATCTCACTAGACAGTGAGTAGAAGGCCAGGTAACCTTGAATTTTGGTTTTAACCAGTTGCAAGGGAAGTTTTTCCAGAATAATTAACACCGCATATGTTAGAGGTGTGAATCATGATATCAATAGGGCTTTTCAAGCAATTGCTCCACACACAGAGGCTGATGTGTGTGAAACACCTTACCTGCAGAAAACCTTCTGCATCTCTGATTCTGTGATTGCTGAGGTTGATGCCTTTTTTTCCAGATGCCAATCAAAAGAGTAAATAAAACATTTTGAATTTTCCTTCTTATCCTCTTTCTTCCGTTTAAGTTAGATGAACTCAGTGCTTTTCAGCGTTATCTTTAAGGTGTAAAAGTGAGTCTATAGCTGTTTAATCACAGAATTTCTAGGTTGGAAGAGACCTCAAGATCATTGAGTCCAACCTCTGACCTAACACTAACAGTCCTCCACTAAACCATACCCCTAAGCTCTACACCTAAACGTCTTTTAAAGACCTCCACGGATGGTGACTCCACCACTTCCCTGGGCAGCCTGTTCCAATGTCTAACAACCCTTTCAGTAAAGAAGTCCTTCCTAACATCCAACCTAAACCTCCCCTGGCGCAACTTTAGCCCATTCCCCCTTGTCCTGTCACCAGGCACGTGGGAGAACAGACTAACCCCCACCTCGCTACAGCCTCCTTTAAGGTACCCGTAGAGAGCAATAAGGTCGCCCTTGAGCCTCCTCTTCTCCAGGCTGAACAAGCCCAGCTCCCTCAGCCGCTCCTCGTAGGACTTGTTCTACAGACCCCTCACCAGCTTCGTCGCTCTTCTCTGGGCTTGCTCAAGCACCTCGATGTCCTTCTTGTAGCGAGGGACCCAAAACTGAACACACTACTCGAGGTGTGGCCTCACCAGAGCTGAGTACAGGGGGACGATCACTTCCCTAGCCCTGCTGGCCACACTGCTTCTGATACAAGCCAGGATGCCGTTGGCCTTCTTGGCCACCTGCTGGCTCATATTCAGCCCACTATCCACCAATACTCCCAGGTCCTTCTCCGCCAGGCAGCTTTCCAACCATTCTTCTCCCAGTCTGTAGCTCTGCTTGGGGTTATTGCGCCCCAGGTGCAGGACCCGGCACTTGGCCTTGTTGAGCTTCATGCAGTTGACCTCAGCCCATCGGTGCAGCCTATCCAGATCCTCCTGCAGAGCCTTCCTACCCTCGAGCAGATCGACACATGCACCTAACTTGGTGTCATCTGCAAACTTAATGAGGGTGCACTCAATGCCCTCGTCCAGATCATCAATGAAGATATTAAAAAGGACTGGCCCCAGCACCAAGCCCTGGGGAATGCCACTAGTGACTGGCCTCCAACTGGACTTGACTCCATTCACCACAACTCTTTGGGCCTGGCTATCTAGCCAGTTTCTAACCCAACGAAGCGTATGCCAGTCCAAGCCAAGAGCAGCCAGTTTCTTGAGGAGAATGCTGTGGGAGACGGTGTCAAAAGCCTTGCTGAAGTCAAGGTAGACCACATCCACAGCCTTTCCCTCATCCACCAAGCGTGTCACTTTGTCATAGAAGGAGATCAGGTTCGTCAGGCATGACCTGCCTTTCATAAACCAATGCTGACTGGGCCTGATTGCATGGTTGCCCTGCAAGTGCTGCGTAAGGACTCTCAAGATAATCTGCTCCATGAGCTTCCCTGGCACTGAGGTCAAACTGACAGGCCTATAGTTCCCCGGGTCTGCCCTCTGGCCCTTCTTGTAGATGGGTGTCACGTTTTCTAGCTGTCAGTCAACTGGGACCTCCCTGATAGCCAGGACTGCTGTTAAATGATGGAAAGCGGCTTGGCCAGCTCCTCCTCCAGTTCTCTCAGTACCCTCGGGTGGATCCCATCTGGCCCCATCAACTTGCGCACATCCAAGTGCCGTAGCAGGTCACCAACCATTTCTTCATGGATCGTGAGGGCCACGTTCTACTCCCCATCCCCTTCCACCGGCTCAGGGTACTGGGTATCCAGAGAACAACCAGTATTGCCGCTAAAGACTGAGGCAAAGAAGGCATTAAGCACCTCCGCCTTTTCCTCATCTTTTGTAACAGGGTTTCCCCTCGCCTCCAGTAAAGGATGGAGATTTTCCTTAGTCCTCCGTTTTGCGTTGATGTATTTCTAAAAAGATTTTTTGTTGTCTTTAACAGCAGTAGCCAGATTGAGCTCCAGATGAGCTTTGGCCTTTCTAATTTTGTCCCTGTACAGACTCATAACATCCTTATAATCCTCCTCAGTGGCCTGCCCTTTTTTCCAAAGATTATAAACCCTCTTTTTTCTCCTAAGCTCAAGCTGCAACTCCCTGTTGAGCCAGGCTGGTCTTCTTCCACGCCGGCTCGTCTTTGGGCACGTGGGGACAGACAGCTCCTGCGCCATTAAGATTTCCTTCTTGAAGAGTGCCCAGTCTTCCTGGACTCCTCTGCCCTTCAGAACCTCCTCCCAAGGGACTCCACCAACTAGTGTCCTGAGCAGCTCAAAGTCAGCCCTCCGAAAGTCCAATACAGCAGTTTTACTGGTCCCCTTCCTGGCCTCACCAAGAATAGAGAACTCCACCATTTCATGGTCACTCTGCCCAAGGCATCTTCCGACCACCATGTCTCCCACCAGTCCTTCTCTGTTTGTGAAGAGAAGGTCTAGTGGGGTGCCACCCCTGGTAGGCTCACTGACCAGCTGCGTCAGGAAGCTATCTTCCATGCTCTCCAGAAACCTCCTAGACTGCTTTCTCTGGGCTGTGTTGTGCTTCCAGGATATGTCAGGGAAGTTGAAGTCCCCCATGAGAACAAGCGTCGATGATTTCGCAACTTCTGTCAGCTGCCTGTAGAACTCCTCATCCGTCTCCTCATCCTGGTTCGGCGGTCTATAGCAGACCTCGACCAGGACGCTAGCCTTGTTGGCCTTCCCGCTGATCCTAACCCAAAGGGACTCAACCTTGTCATTCCCAGCCTCGAGTTCCACAACATCGAAAGATTCTCTAATATAGAGAGCCACACCACCACCCCTTCTGTGCTGCCTGTCCCTTCTGAAGAGCCTATAGCCAGTCATTGCAGCACTCCAGTCATGAGACTGGTCCCACCACGTCTCCGTGATGGCAACCAAGTCGTAGCCTGCCTGCCGCATGATGGCTTCCAGCTCCTCCTGTTTGTTACCCATGCTGCATGCATTGGTGTAGATGCACTTCAGCTGGGCCATTGCCTTATCCACAGGCCTTGCCATTGTCCCCCCTGGCACAGCTCCAACAAGCCTTGTTTCAGAGAAAACCTTGTTTAAGTTATTGTAGACTTAATACAATGGGGTAAGAAGTACTTCATTTATCTGGAAGTTTGTTTAAAATTTACTGTACGTAATTTCTTATTAAAAAAACAGAAGTGGTTGCTTTTCAGCTTGGTACAAAGAATCATAGTAGGAACAGATAGTGGAGAAAATAAGACGTGGATGCACAAAGAGTGGAAGTGTAAGCAGGAAGTATTATTGATGAGGTTCTATTAAGAAAAATAACAAAGCAAACAACAACAAAAAACACCACAAACATTTTAATATTTATTTAATGGAAACCAAAACAGATTGAACTGACTGAATTCTCTAGTTGATAATCACAAATAAAATGGCAGAAGAATATAAGTTTTCTTAATCTTTCTTCATTAGCAGGAGCACATTTTTTGATGTTGCTTTCTAGTTAACTTTTAATTAATATATAAATTGTGGATAGGACCTGATATTTGGTGGTACCACTACGGAGACAAGAGTGGCTCACCCTCTTTGAGTTAGTAGTCACCAGATGGTTAGCTTTACAAAACTGTTTTCAACCCATAGGAATTTTCATGGTTTCTAGATGAATGGATATTACTGGGAATAAGTGGAATATGGGAATGTTCCTGGTGGTGCTCAGACCTTGTCAGTACATGGTGGACATTGCTGGCAATGAGGAGCAACACAAAGACACCTGCAATTGTCCGAAGTACTGTATGTACAAGCTATGTATGGCTTGTGTGATTAAGGAACATATATCTAATAATCATAGTTATAAACAAATATGTCACTGGTATTTCTACCCCTCTGGCTACCCAGCCTGTCTTGGAAGAGATTGTGATGTGTCAAATTGGACATAATGACTTACCTTTAGTGCAGAATGATAGAAGAGCAGATGTGCCCTTCAGTGTGCTCCTGGTTAAATACAGACATCTGCAGCCTGAAAAGCACAGGTAACAGCTTAAGGATCTATATTACCCATAAAACCAGTAGGGATTACAGGCATCCATAAACTGTCACATGTAGTCAGAAGTAAATTAATAATTAAAAAAAAAAAAAAAAAGAGAGAGAGAGAGAGAGAGAAAAGACATTTTAGAAGGGAAAACTTGTAAATAGGACTACACGGTATACTGCTATGTTACCACTGCACTTTGTCTCAGCTCAGCTCATGAGGGCTACCAGAACTGCTGATACTGAGATAACTCATGTGCTGTGGTTGCCACCAGAGCTATGGCATTTCCCAGGTAGTCAAGTTTGCCAATGGAGGCAGGTGTTCGCAGGGCTGATCTCCTTTCTCCTACAGGGAGAAAGTTCAAATCTGTCTTCAGTTGCATACCTGCAAATTATATCTTATATTTGTATTATATCTTAGATCTGAAACCAAAACAAAATGAATACATGTATATTTAATAAGTATTATCTTTACTAAGTGTTCAGAAGCGAAGAGAAGTATTTCTTGAACAGTATGTAGAGGAAAGAAACTTAATACAGTATAAGGGCATATTTCTAACCCCACTGAAGTAGATTATTAAATTCTGATTGACTTCAGTCTGCCTTGGACCAGGTATTAATGGAGGATGAAGAAATGCTCTTTAGCTGATATATCTCAGCAGGTATTCTGCTTTCCTTCTAGCTGGTATTTAAGTTCTGGAGAGCATGTCTCTGTTGACAAAAGCTTTGTTCTTTAAGAAGGTGGTTCATTTTAAAGTTTGGATGTTGCACTTGTCAAGTATAGATAATAATGATTATTCCTGTTGAGATATATTATTATACTGTCCTACATAAAACTATATAATCAGCCCCTTTCTAAATTGGTGTGTTTATTGGCAGTAAAATTAGTGTGTTGGCAGAGTGCAGAGATGCTATTTAGAAGAGCATTGGTACATTGGCTTAAAAATCTGGAGCTAACAAATATTGGTGAGAGGAAAATGAAGAGTAGATTGAACTGTAATGTCAGCTTTTAGCCCAAAGGGAGCGAAAGATTATTGCAACTCACCTGCTGTCATGTATGATAGCTAATCTCTTGTAATTCCTTGTACGCTTCATAGAATACTGTGAAGAGTACATATATTGAACCAGAGTTGTTTTCATTTGCCCCATTCCCAATTTAAGCTAACCTGATTGTCTCTGATCCTTGACAAGTGAGACCTGGAGTTTGTGTCATACAACCACAAGCTGTTTTGAGCAAGTGGGACAGTATACTGTGCTTCAGCATACTGTAATAGCACTTGTTTGACTGTTTTTGTATGGAAGGGCTATGCTGCTTAATGCTTGGTGTAGATCTTGACCTAGTGGCATGAAAATGACTGGTTAAAACTTTTGTTTGTGTGTTTTTGTTTTGTTTTGTACTCCCTATTCCCACTTGAATGCTCTGGGGCTCTGCAGAGAATGTAGTACTGAAAATAAACTGCCTCACCTTGTAGTTGCTGAGGCTAAACCAATAGTTCAGTGCATTTTTATTTTATTTTATTTTATTTTATTTTATTTTATTTTATTTTATTTTATTTTATTTTATTTTATTTTATTTTATTTTATTTTATTTTATTTTATTTTATTTACTGCAAATGTAAGTAAATAAGAGGTTGTGACTTCTAGATTCTATCCAGTTGTACAAAATTGTACTTAGGAACCATGTAATGGACAGCTGCCAGGAAGTGGACATTGATACCTGCCTGATGAGTTCTCTGCTGAAATTGGTACTATTTTCACATTGTTGCCCACTCCCCTCTTGTCCTTTGTAATGCAGGCAGAACACACTGCTCTCATAGACGTAGGTGCTTAGGTGCTTAAAGAGAATTACGTTAAGATTTCAGGACTCCTTCCTACTACATACAACAAAGATCTGGGAAAAAAATACAAAACAAAACAAAACAAAACACATTGCTTAAAATTTCTCCTTTCCTCTTGCATTTTCACTGCAGAGACTGTGACCTAATGGTTTGCCTTGGCAGGGCTTCCCCTCCCCTGCTGTTTCTCCCCCTGCAGCTGCTCATTTTGGAGCCCATGAGGCTGCATGCATTGTTAAAAGCCACAGCTGCTCTGCATCCATTGTGAGCTCCAGCTATTGATTTAGATCCTCCAATTTTAATGTGCTGAAAAAGAAAATGGTTGTTTAAAAAGGCATTTGTGCGGGACCTGGAGTCAGCCAGGGCCTCGAGGCAGAATGGCCACTACTTCCCTGTACAGCAGATATGCCAAAGTGCTGAAAGTGTCTCCCAGGCTCTGGTCCTTGTTTCACTAGAACAAACACAAACTAATAAGCTAGAACCAGAGAAATGTTTTAGAGAGAACACACAGATCTGTTGGGTCAGGCAGATTTAAATCAAAAGTGTTTTTTTTTTTTTTTTAATATAAATCTTTTCCATCCTCAATGGGGCCTTGAAAGGTTGGTCCTTTTTTTCTGATTTTGGTTTTGACAGCTGCTGAGAAAAGCCCAGCTTTGTGGGTTGGAATAATCCCCCACGCTGCCCTAGTGAGCTGCAGGTACCTCTCCTTATCGACATCTCCTTTGGGCCCCTCTGTGGCTTTGCTTCTCTCTAAGCATGTGCCCTACTTCTCTCCAAGGTATACAAATCCATATTTTCACTGGAAGCTCTGTGCTTGGCAGTGTCTCTTTTCTACCTGGCATGTGTTGCAGTACACAAGCTTGTTGTACTCTGCCATTGCAGGGGAGCAGAGCAGCCCTGTCTGAATTTCTGGAAGGATCTTGACAAGACCTGGGTCCAGCCTGTGGCTTTGCTGCACAGCATCATGCCACCACAGTATAGTTTATGTAGAACGCAGCAAGCCAGGGAAGCACAACAAATGGTGCTGTCATCATCACTTTGCTTTATACAGGCTTTTTAGCACTTAGGTATTTATTAAAAACATGAAAAGATTTTAACTTTAATGTTGACTCTTGTGTATCACAGCTCTTTGCTTTCTTGTCAAATGGATAAACATAGCAGACTTCACAGAGCTTTTCACAGGTCATTATACATGTATTTTGTTGATGTTCTGGTAGTGAGTGAAGAAGATAAGGAATAGGAAATCAGGGGCGTTCAAGATTGCTTGCAAGAAGTCCTGATTCTCATGGATGGTTTAAATCATGACCTGCCAAAAGGCAGTGTTCTCTAAGGATGATTTGAATTATGTTTTCTGTGAGCTCTCACAGGGTGTGTTGCTTTGTGGTATGCTTTATTTCACCTGTTCATAACATTATGGCCCTACGCTCCTGAATGTCCCATGATGACTTGCCCATTGTCATTAGACATATGGATTAGGACATGAATGGCTGGTAAAAAGAAGTATATTAACACACTATCTCAACAGTTGCAAGGCTGTATTTTCTGTGACAACCTACAGCAGAAACATTTTTACACGTAGGTAACTGAGAGGTCAAAGTAATAATATGTTTGTTGTTTCTCTTCCCATACTCCCACCGTCAAGATTTAGGAAAGCATATTCTAGAAAGCATATGTGAACAGTCAAATAATAAAGTCAGCATCTTTTAAACCACTGTGCTTAAGGGCATTAAGTGTTAAATCCAGGATTTAGAGGCTCTAGGTTTTGCTAAAGATTTTCTCTGCAATCTTAGGTGAAGTCATAGAATCCTACAATTCTTTGAGTCAGAAGGGACCTTAAAGATAATCTGGTTCCAATCCCCCTGCCATGGACAGGGACACCTCCCACCAGACCAGGTGGCTCAAAGCCTCATCCAACCTGGCCTTGAACAGGGAAGGGAATTTACTGTTTCTTGGTGGAGCCTGTTCCAGTGCCTCATCACCCTCTGAGTAAGGAATTTCTTCCTTATATCTAATCTAAATCTACCCTCTCTTTGTTTAAAGCCATTTTACCCCTTGTCCTATCACTACACTCCCTGACAAAGAGTCCCTCTCCAGCTTTCTTGTAGGACCCCTTTAGATACAAAAAGCTTGCTATAAGGTCTCCCCAGAGCCTTCTCTTCTCCAGGATGAGCAACCCCAACTCCCTCAGGCTGTCTTCATAGGAGAGGTGCTCCAGCCCTCTGATCATCCTTGGGGGCCCTCCTCTGGATGCACTCCAACAGGCCAATGTCCTTGTTATGCTGGGAGCCCCTGAGCTGAACACAGTACTCTAGGTGGTTAGCCATTAACAAAAATCTACTCATTAATAGAACTTTAGAACTTTTTTTTTTTTTCTTTATCAGTGGAAAATACTGTACATAGCTTTTCAGTTGAAAACTATCAGACGGAGCCATCATACAGACTGGCAGATAGAAGTATAGCATTCTCAATTAATTGGAAATTTTCAATTGTATACAGTAAATACTGGTGTTACTAAGAAATGTAAATATATGTTATCATACCGGAAATTGTATTTTGAAATTAATATTGTCAAATCAACATTACTATGATTTTTATTTCAGTAGGTTAAATTATTAGTGCAGTAATAAGCTGCAAAATACACTTGATTTGTTTTCTAGAATCTGCAAGCAGAATGAAATAAGTGCCAACTGATATCAAAATAAGTGTTCAGGGTGTACCTGTTTTTACTTAAAGGTCTATTTGCAGCAGTTTATTTGTATTGTTTAGACATAGAATTAGAGGTGTCTGTGGAAAAGAAGAATAGAGCTATGTCTGCATATACTGAGTTTAGGTCTAGTATATGTTTTGACTGCTGCAGAAATGCAGATAAACTACTGCAGTCGCTACAAGATTGGGATGAGATATAGATCAGAAGTAGGTTTCACCCCAGAGTTAGGGTAGGGAGTGAGGTAGTGGCTTCTCCCACTACCCATTTCTCCTTACTAAATGTAACTATTTTGTCCTTCAGGAGGGATAATTATTTATTGCGTGATGTGTCTGTAGCCAGGGTCATGCATTAACAGACATATAATTTGGATGGCTTATGCATGCCCATTATGGAATTTATGTTGCATCCACACTGGAACCATGTTGTGCCTAATAGCTGGGAGTTTATGGTGCATGGGTTTAGCAGCTGAGGTTATGCGTGGAATATAGGATTCAGAGTGTGCCTTTGTATATAGCATGTTTTGCATGCTTTGCTGAATACGCATCTAACATACTGTGGAAAACAAGCTGCAGGCATGTTTTTGGGAATTTATGGCATAACAAAGGAAGCTTGTCTCAGGTTTGGAAGTTTGGTACTTCAGTGTCAAACTTTTTGCGTTTGGGATGGAATGTGTGTTACCTCATTTATTGTGCTCCTAAGTTCTGCGTATGATTTGTCGTTTACTTGGTGCCAGCACACTCTCTTGGCAATCTCTGTTTTGAACTGTAGCACAATATTAGTGAAATACAGTCAAAGCCTCCTTAGGGAGGCTGTTTGTATATCACTGTACAACATGGCACTATTGGTAGCTATAAAAAGGAATTTAAGAAAGCTAAAAGAGGTTGTATTTTAGAAGACAACACCTCTGTGTAGCTGCACAGCACTATATTCAGTTCCCTTGCTGTTTACTCCATGGATTGCTCCAGGCCTGGAATATGGAAGACTTGCAAATAGTTCCCTTCATCCTTTGCTTTCCTAAGAAAATAAATTCATTAGGAAATTTTTTGCAGAAGGGAATGTGGTAGTAAAATTATTAATATTTAAGATTGAGAGGTCAGGCTAAGAAATTTATCCTAACTAAAAGAACTAGGGCCTTTCAACTAAAAGCTAACTTGGATTGTTTCCATCTCCCCACTTCTGAGATAGGATGGTTCTTGGTGTGCCACTGCTTATAGGCTCCACCAAAAGCCATCTCTACGTAGTGTGGCAGTTAACAAGCTACTTAAGGAGTCTATCCTTCCTAGGCCTTGCTAATGGTGGAATGATTGTTTTTCCTCAACTTTATTCCCCTTCCCCTTCCCCTTCAACTGAACTATTCTATGCTATTTTATGCTATTCCTCTATGCTATTCTCTTCTATGACTATAGTTAATAAAACTTCTCACTGACCTGTCTTAAATTGCACTTCCAGTATTGCAGATGTTATTGTAGTCCCTAGATCACCAACAGGAAATTCTGCTGTTTATACAAATTTATCCTAGCAATGTGGAATAACATCATACATGCATAAAAGATGCTTCCAGCTCTTAATAGAATAACACTTACTACTAAGAGATTGCCAGTATGGCTTCTTTTCTATGGGAGGATGTGGGGAACACAAACTGAATGGTAAAATGAAGGTGCCAAAAGATAAGCTAATCAAGATGCACATACTGCTTGTGCAACAGTTTTTTCAAAGGACAATAAAAATGTCAGAAAATTTCAGACTGTAGAAAAATATGCAGATGTGTGCCTACGATACTAGTTAATAGCCAAACACATGGATTAAGTAATATCATTTAGATGCAGGTATTGCCTTGTCTTCCCTCCTTCCCCCTGTATTTTCCACCCCCTTTTCAATTACTTGCTGAAGACCTCATCTTTTAACTGTATTATGTCTTTTAGGGACAGGCACTTTCTACTCTCGGGGGGGAGGGGGAGGAAAAAAGAATTAGTTCACTGCCTCTGGAAAACTAGTGCTCTCTCAAGCTTAAGCCCAAGTTGTCTTAATGGGTTTTACACCACCAGATAGCAGGCATTCTGCTCTATGACAACTCTACTTTTGAAACTCACTGAACATACGTAATGGAAATGGATGTAAAGTGTAGTGACTGTTAAACTGTGAAGCTTAGAGACAGCACCCTTGAGGTAAAATTCTCCAAACGAACTGAAACTGCAGAATAGTTGCAGGATAAGGAAATTTGTCACATAACCACTAGGATCCTTCATTACTCCTGACTGGCAGAAGACAAGATAAAAACAGTCTCTAGCTACCTAAAGTCAGAAACAGAATTTCACAGTTAAGGAGTAAATCAATTTTTATTTTTTATTTTTTTGGATGTGTTTTATCTTCGTAAACATCTGATTTTACTGAATTGCAAATAAGCCTATTAGAAGGTTAAGTTGAATACCAGCAGCCCATGTAGTATACTGACAAACCCTCTTTGTTACAGTTTCTATTTTTTTTTATTATTTTTATTTATTTTTAAGATAAGATGACAGTGTAACTTCATGTAACTGCTATTAGAGAACTTTGGCAATGATATAATACATCTTTCCTGATCTTGTCACAACATTATCCTTCTTTATAATTCATTTAAGGCATGTTAGAGTTGGAATTTGAGGACTCTAAAGCCCTAAACGGGTAAATTTTGGAATATCCAAGTTTATGTTAAGCTTAGTTGGGTGCCAAGTTAAGCTTATGCACTTGACCTGCATGACTCAAAAAAATTGCTTTTGCAAAGAAATGGGGACTGTGCTCAGTGGCACAGTCTCTTATAGTGCAACAGAAACTTTACTTGTCTCAAAATTAACAACTTGTGAATTGGTGTATTACGTGTTGTCTTACAGCATGATCTAACCATGGAAATCAGCATGAAAAGTTACATATTTTGGTAGGTTTACTAGTGGACTCTGATATGTAAAGCCTTTCGCTAAAAACTTTCCCTTTAGACACCAGATACTCTGAAAGCTGTAGAACTGAAGTTAGATTTAGGTGTGTCTGTTCTGTTCAGAAATACCTGTATCACGATACTGAGAAGATGGAGAACAACTTTGTTTTGTGTGTGTTTGTATCGTCTGAGAGTTTTACAGTCACAGTGGTGTTGAAAGATGACCTGTGTGACACTGGGTGTTCAGGGCTGCTGTTTCTAAGATACCACCATGATAAACAAGTAAATATGACATTTTTGGAGAGCAGAGTCCTTTGGGATGTCACCATTTTAGAAAACTATAGATCAGACTCCATCAGATGATGATCTCCAGTATTGATCCATGGTTTCAATATACATATATGTATATACATGTATATCTCTCTCTATATATATACACACACATAAACACGTATGTCTTCTGAGAATCTGCTCTGTATTTCCTGTATTCCTAGGAGCTTCTTCACTGAAACAGATCATGACGACCAGACAGTGTTTCTGTAGAGCAGGCTGTTGGTTGGAAGGATCTCTGTGCCTGTCAGACTGTGGTTATAGAATGGTCTTGTTTCTTTTATATTTTGTTGCCTGCCCCCCCCCCCCCCCCCCCCCCCCTTCATTTGAGAAGAGGTCTAAGAAATTGGGTTCTATCCTGGATGAAATCTCAATGCTTTATTTTTATATGCTCTACATACTTTAATATGTTTCTGACTATGAAATAAAATGCATCTTTTCAATGAAATAGCTTCTTTTTTACTGCTGTTTCACTCTAGAAAGCATCTTCTGCAATATGTTTAACTTCCCCAGCAGCAATTCAGCTCAGTTAATATACTACAAGTGTAGAACTTGTATTAAGTCTGTGAAATGACTGCTCACCCCAAAATAATCTCACTAAAGAAACTCTGCTAAAAACTGTTAACACATCCTAATAAAAGGATGTAATAGCTTTAGAAAGTTTTAAAGAATTGCTATGGAACTGTAAAGCATATTGCAGAATTTATTTTATTGCACTTCTTAGGTGAGCAGAGTATGAGGACAGTTGCCTTCAAGTGGTAGCTGTGAGAGGCACAGATTGAGAGAAACTTTCTTCAGAAACTGGTAGTAGGCCTGCATTTTGGCACTCAGCTGAACTGAGCCTTTTCTAGACCTCTTTCATGGAGAAACTGTCCCCTCCACTATTGCCAGTTTTGTGTGTGCTGTCTGCATCCTGACGTGCACAGTAGCATGTGCCTCTTCTCCAAAACTATGAGATAGGAAGTAAAAGTAAAGGCTTGCTCTGTTTGACTTAGCGTTACCCATGAAATGTATTGTAAGGCACTGGCCTAGAGCAGGTGGGCTGGTAGTGCCATAGTTTGAGACTGCTGCTTCTATGGAAATGGCACATCTTTTGTGCTCTTGTCCTGTGGAAACTACTGCATGAGATATGATTGAAAGAACATGCTTACTTAAAAGCATAAATTTACAGTATTGAAGTTATATAAAAAGAAAACAAAACACAACAAAACAAAAAATCATTAATATTATACCCTCTAAGGATACCACTATAGCTTGCAAGCCAGTTGTGTCCTGAGAAAATATTAAAGCTATGTCCTTCCTGCTTCTGTTGTGAAATGTACCTAGCAGAGAGATGTAGAAGTTTCACTGGATGTTCTGCTGCTCTTCAGCACAAGATAAAAAGCTTCACTTCATCTGCTCTTTATCTTACTCCTGTGGCTGGGAACACCACTTGTTGATGCTGGGGGATTAAGTTATTTTCTTCTCCTTTTCAAAGTCTTGAAACATGTATACCTTATTGGTACATTTCTAACCTTTGGCGTTCCAACTGTTTAGTTATTTGTTGTCTGTTTATTTTAGGCCTGTTCAGACATGGTAATAAGATTTTTAAGGATTTTGCATTATTGCCATTGCTAATCACACACATTTTAGGCATTGATGAAATTTGTTTATTTTCAGCAACGTGTATGTTTACATCTCACATCTTGGATTCTCAGTTAATGATGATGAGAAAAAAATAATCACAAAAAAAACCATGCCCATCTCTGCTTTAAGGAATTCTCAGGTGACATGGTTGGAGGGGTGGTGTCTTGTATGTTGTGATGCTCATGCATTTCTTCTTCATGAAAAAGAAAACATAAGCTTTTAATATCTGGTAGTGGAAGCATATCATAGCAACAACGATGGGCTCCCTACATCAAGCAGAAGATACAGGACAAAAAAAAATGGACAGGTAGTAATTAAAGCAGAAATTGTGCATTTCTAATATTTCTATGCAGATCCATGTGAAATGCAGGGGGGAATTGGTTTAGTCCTAAGACTTCTGGTGCGTGGAGGAACATCAACAACATAGCTAAAAGGTCTGCTGATTCTCCTACCCTACTGAGCCCTTTCAGTGCAAAGACAGACAGGCTGAGCTAGCTCAATAATACCAATCTTTTTTTCTAAAACATACAGAAGTTGATATTTATCTATTTCTTAGTGAAAGAATCAAGATGAATAGGCAGGATTATGCACGTGTCCTTCTCTTTAAATATAAAAAGTCTGATTATTTGGCAGTAGGGCAACGTTATGATATCAGTAATGATAAGAAGCTGGTTTACACTTGCACAGACTTTCACTGGCTCCATTTTGAATGTAAAATAAATAACCCAATATTTCAGTAGCACTATTTATCAGATCATCATGAATGAATAAATATCATTTTACCATCACCTTGGCTTTACTGAAAGTCTGGGTTAATGGAAAAGGCATAATCTATTCCTTAGTTGGCTTTTTGGTGAATTATTTAGCTGTTCCTTTTATATTTCTTTTTTAAGAGCTGCCTGTTCTGAAATTCTGGATGTACAGCATCTGTAAGACTTGCTGTTGCAACAAGTAGCATGAAATGATGGGGCATATTGTTGACCAGACATAAAATAATTTTATAAACATGTTCTGATGTCTGAATTATCTCTTTCCTTAAAAGGAAAACTTCAGTTTTAATTTGTGTCTTCATCCAAGTAAAGATGTAAACACAGAGGAAATCTTGTGTACATGCTCTTTTTTTTTTTTTCTTTTTTTTTTTTTAAATCACATATATCTTTTCTGCATATACAACTAGATGATGAATTAAGTTCCTTTCCCTTCTCAACATCTGAGAGACTGTATCATTTAGAAGTTTTTTGAAAGACTCTTAGTTTCAATTAGCATATGTGGTTTTCTAGAAACTTTCCAGATACAGCCAGTACCTTGGTCTTTCCAGGAAACGTTATAATTACAGATTACAGAGACAAATGAAGATTAAGAAAAAGTGTTGCATGTTGTGGCTTGGCAGAATGATCCTTTTACCTGTCTTCAAACTTCACTTGAGTGAACACAGGAGAGTATAAACTTAGAAGTCTACTACTTTTTTACTGATAAAAGATTCTACATTTTTCTGGAAAGTGGTGCAAAGTGGCTATTCATTTTTCTGATTCTGGAATGAAGCTTCAGTGACAGAGATTAGTTAGAAAAGGGAAGAAAACCCAATAAACATGGCTTCTTTTTTTTTTTTTTTTTTTTAAATCTTCTACTTCCAAGGACACTGTTGGTTCACTCAACCCTCCATCTGTGAACTGCTTGGCATGGGGTATTTCCATTAGTGTAGACTACAGAAGAGAAGGAAGACAGATTGGATCCTCCTACTCACTGTGACCTGTTTTGCCCTGAGGCAACACTCACCTATCTTTCTCTCACTGAGAAAGAAAAAAAGGCAAGATGTTGGTGTGTTTGTGGCAGAGGAGATGGTGATATCTGAGTTGGTGGTGTAGTTATGAATATATACCTCTAAGCATCTTCCAGTCCTAAAACGTGTTGCTCACCTGCAAAGCTGTCACTTGTGGGCAGTCTGTGAATGCATCTGCAGCTTACTTCTTAGTAGGAGGGACATGTGAGCACAAATGGACTGCATGTCCAAACAGCAAGGCTGAAGTAAGTGGGTGAGACGATCACCTGGCCATCTGCTTAATGATAGGAGTGAATTTTCAACTGTTGCAGTAAAATAAGCATTTGTCAAAGTATTAAACAACAGCTAGTATTATTTTGTTCTCAGTTTTTCTCCCAAACAAATTCTGTGACAATTTAAAATATTTTTTCCAGTAACTTGTGCATAAAGGTCTATTAAAAAAGAAAGAAAATCAGTTAAAAGAAACTACAGTCAGCTCTGACTAAATGCATACATCCTGAAATGAACAATGGAGTTAAATAAATAAATAATTAAATAAATAAAATCTATTGGAGAGAAATGTGGAACTTCATACATAATCCCAAATAAAAGCAGATATAAGTTTATCCTGACTCAATCCACTAATTTGTACTTTTCATGTAACAGAGTGCAGAAACTTAAATTTGATTTGTGTCTTGTGGCACAAATGCATATAAAAAGGCTGCCAAATTTGCTTATATAAAAAATCCAATATTTCACATATTTTCATCAGAAGTAAATCTTTTGCTTGTTTTCTTTTAATGTGCAAAGCAAAAAAAAATATTTTCAGATTCATTCGTACTTAGTTTTCCAGAAGTACAGGTCATTAAACGGAATTATTATCTGTTTAAACCATGGGACAAAGTATCAAATTGAATGGACCAATACTACTACTTGGGCTAAATGTCATTGTAGTGTCACCATGTAACTAACAGAAAAAAAAGGCAGTTTTCCTTCTTTGGGATGTGTTTCATTTCTTGGTGTGGCTCTTAAATTCTTTGAGAATATTTTGGACAGAACCTTTCAAATATATGTTTGCTTAGACAACTGAAACAGCCAAAATAATCCACTTATTTTTAATAAAATATTTTTATTATAATACATAGTTGTACTACATGTAATTCTTTTGTAAAATACAAGTCTCTTTTGCAGTGAAACATAGGATAATTGTGAAGTGTAAAACACATGAAATGAGAGTGAACATGAATGTAGTTTAACAATGGCAGATGATACATTTCTCTAAAGGCTGGCTGTGATGTTATCAAAAAAAACGTTCTCACTATAGCACTGTAAAACAGTAAAGTCATTTAGTAACAGAGATGGTGTTTCCATGATATACAGAAGAGCAAAATATCTATCCTGTCGTGTGTGACAGTACAGCTCTAATTATGAATCATTTCTACAGAATTATTTTGATTTTTTTCCTTTTAAACAATCTTCCAGGTTCTGTAAACCCAGCACTTGGGTTTACAGCATTATTATATATATTACCTATATATTATCTCTCTATATATTACCTATAGATATGAATAATATATTCAGGTAAACATATGCCATTCATATTTAAAATATGCTCTTGGCCTTTTTAAATTATATATCTATACTTTGGTATAGACCAAATTGTAATATAAATCACGAGCACCTATCTAATTAGATAAATCAGTTCTAAAAGCATTTAAATATTATATTTCCCCCTGACTTTTCCCTCTGTCCTAATACTGAGCTATGAAAGTAGCACTGCTAGTCCTCCTTACCAGGATGGATCTTATCCTTTCAGAAAGAAAGGTTAGAGAGGTGCTCTTGAGGGGATGGACAGGAGAGGAAAGTGAAGCCTGGTATGGACAATCAGCTGTGTAGGGTCAGTTGGATGTTGAGAATGTAGTAGCGCTAAATTCTCTTACAATGTTTTTTGCTGAGTTATCTGCCTGGATTTCTTCTTTCTGGAACCGTTTATTTATTTATTTTTTTCTGTTCCCACTTTCCTAACATGTTCCTGTTTCTGTATTACCCTTTTTCCTCCAAGTTCATGAACAAGATACCCTTGCTCTCCTTGTCTCTGTTTTACTGACCCCTCTGGTATAACTTCCTTGACCTGCTTTCCCCAGAAAAATAAACCCTAAGAAAGTTTTGGAAGGACAGAATATATATATATATATATATTTATGTATATATATATATATATATATATATATATTTTTTTTTTTAATATATATATATATATTTTTTTTTTCAACCCCACTGAGGTATAACATGCTGTAAATGTTTACTTGCTAATGTCAGACTTTCATTCTCTTCATTCTAGTAGCATGGTAAAAAGTAGTTTATTTTCTGATTAACTGGTGACAGATTACCACGAGAGGAATGAAAGAAGTTTCAGAGAAAATTAACTCCATGACTTTGAGTTCCTAATACTCACCCAGCTAATTACTGATATTTGTCATTAAAGTTGGTTGTGGGAAGAATGTGTGATCCCTTTGACTCTGGCTTTCATATTTTTATTTCTCACTTAGATTGAAATGTCAAATATCTGCAAGTGGTATTGTGCTAATAATTAATTAAATCATAAAGAAAATAGCCATGACTGTGTAGACTTATCAGTAAAAACAATTGTTTATCCCAGCTGTGTTCTTCTCCAGAGCAGTCTTTCAAAATTAGTATTGGAATCCTTTTTTCTTTTCTTTTTTTTTTTTTTTTCTTCTTCCAGATCATTATCTATTTAATTGTATTTCATTAATGCTGGTTTTTATTATTTTGTTTTCCCTTTCTCTTGGTTTCTGTTATTTCTCATGTCAGCACTTTCTGCTTTCCATTTTTTTTTAATACAAGTTAAATTATCCAAATTAAAAAAAAAAAAAAAAAAAAGATTTAGAACTTCACATTAAACAGCATAATTTATCCATTGGGATTTTTTGCCATATTATTTCAAATGTGTGAACAGAAAGAATCACAGATGTATGAAATCACACAATTCAGTTCTGGTTTCATTAATGTATAGCTACTGGAAGTAAGAGTATCAGCATATGTAGCATGCAGATTGATGTATAAATCAGCATACTGAAGATGCAACATCGGTTGATCAAGGTCTTGATCAAAAAACGCTGACCAATAAATAGTAAATTTTTATGTCTTTTCAGCTGAACTTAAAATCTCTTAGAAATGTATTGGAAAATAGAAGAGATCAGAAAATATCATGTGAATGAGGACTGCAAAAAATATCTTTTTCAGTAATCTGACAGCATCACTGCATATGAAATTTATCAGGATGAGGTTTCTAAAAGCCAGTGTTTGGTGTTGCATAGCAACACTCATTGAGATTTTGATGTATAAATATTGAGCTACATCAGCTCTGAAGTTTGGGATTCTTTGCTCTACCTAAGGTAGCTAAAAGTTAGACATCTACACCCACACTAATATTTCTGAGGCCTATGTTTTATAACTGGGGAAAAATAAGCATTTCTCCAAATCTGATTCCATCCAAGAAGGGTGACTTTGTCCAGTTGTGACATGGTGGTAATCTTGTATTTCTCAGTTTTTGGATGCTTAACTTGAAAATGAAACCCTTGTGTCAACGGAGAAGACAGGAAGCCCTTTTTAGAAAGGTAGACCTTTTAAAGATGGTACAGGGCAACCCACACGTAAGAGTATTAATTTCAGTTTTGAGTGTGAAGTGGTAAGGAGAACATGCAAGATAAGGACGTGCTGGGATATATAGAAAGTCAAAAAAATGTTATGTCTAGAATGGAAAAGCTTACAGAAAACTGAACCTGTGTGTTGTCAGCTGGGAAGGCCCAAGTGTTTTTTTTTGCTTTTTTTTTTTTTTTTCCTCATTTTGTTTGATTTTGGCTGTTGTGCTTAATGGGTATGTGGGAAGAAAATGTCTTGCATTGCTGCTGTGCTCCCTTCAGATTTTGTCTTCTTTGCCCTTCTGCAAGTAAACACGTAACCGCTTTTTGTCACATTTATTATGTTTCTAGTGCTTCCTTTCCTTCCTGCACTGCTACCGTCTCCATCTGTGCAATATCATACACAAAAAACAGTGAGGCATCAGATAAAGTAGTCTACAGTCTCAATACATTGCAAACATACAGGGGCTGATTCTGACATCCTCTTTATGCATTCCTTCGCTACTCTGCCTGACCTCTGAAATAAAGCACTGCAGAATTAAGAATGACAAAATCTGCTTCATCATAACTCAGCTTGACTATTCAGTTAAAATAATTAACAGGCAGTTTATGTGAGATGATGTACAGAGAAATTTTATGGTATATCCTGTTAGAATTATTTAGGTGGACCATGTGAAACAGTGTGGGGACTCCTTGCTGATCTGCAGAGATAGACGCTTTGTGCTTCCCTGTTACAAATGCATGCATGTACCCATACTCTGCTAACCCATAGGGATTGCTTGAGGGCTTGTGCATGCACACCACAAGCACCAATACTTGTACAATACAGGCACATAATTGAGGCGTCGAGTTTGTATACACATACATTTGAGGCCAATGACAGATTGGCTGGGAATTTATTACATGAACTATCCTGAGGATCCTGAACCATTTTTGATGCTCACTGACCACAGGTGGCTGATGCAGAGCATGAATTTGTTGCTCAGGCTTCTCCTTTTAGGCTTTCTGATTGGTTGGAAATGCAGCACTCAAACTAGAGTTAAACAGGTATATGGCAATGGAAATAACTGCTGCTCGGATTTTGACCTGCTCAAATCCCAAGTATTGAATCATACCAGCATTGGCTGTTATCATCTGTTACGCATCTAAAGGGCATCTCTTAACTGGATCATTTCTATATCCAGATGCTGAGCCCACAGTCAAATGCTAATCACTACTAAAACTACGGTCTCAGGCCATGTAACTTTGAATGTGGTTTCTGGAAGTTTTTGGAGTCGCAAGTTGCCATTGTGCGAAATTGTTTCTGCCTCTTGTGCAAGTCAAATGATAGCGACATCATAAACCATATTCCATTCACAAATGGAATTTAGTTGTGCATGTAGTTGGCTGCTTGATATATGAGTGATGGAGAAAGCAATGTAAAGAGGCAGCAGAGACTGAAAAAAAAGTTAATTACAATACATTTTCACTGATGTTGGTAGCAGAACACAGCTGAGTTCAACATACTTTTCAGCACTACAAAGCTGATACATGACGTGAAACATCTAATGATCTTTGTCCAGTGTCTGTTGGGCTCTCTGCCTTTGCAGCACTGTGTAGGCTATGGAAAGCATTCTGAAAGCCCGACTGAAAGTGGTGTAAACCAGTTTTACTATTTTGTCCTTAGCTGAACTAGTATCAGACCAACTGTAGAACTAGCCAGATCCATAACCTTTACAATTTGGCATATATAGGTAACTTTGACAGAAACTGGTTCTATGTTTGCTTGTGTATGCAGAGATGTGTACAAGCATGGAATGATTCTGAGTTGGTACATATTTTCTGTTTATTAATGAGACGAGCACATTTAGCCCTACTGAGACAGCTTATCATTTCTTGTATTGCTCTAGTCATGTTCTAAGTGATGGCAGATGAGGGTTGATTTTCTAACATGCAGTTTGACTTCATTAAGCTTACTTTTCAGAGCTAATTCATCTATTAGTGGCAAATTGAATTTTTCCTGCTTTGACATGCTTCAAAATACATTTTTCAGAGACTCCCCCGTAGCTGAAGATAAGACATGCGTTCCATCTCAATTCACTTTTTCTGCATTTACCTTCTCTTTGTCACTGGCAGCAAGATATGATCCAGCAGCAACTGTCTCATCATTAGAACATTGGTTTCCCATTGAGATTTCTATTGACCTCCACTTCAGCTTTGTTTACAGCGAGAGCAATAAGCTTTCAGCGCATTGTTTGGTTCTACCATATGGGACAGGTCCTGCAGACAAAGAAGATTGGTTAGGTCTCAAATCTGAGCAGGAAAGGCATTAATGCCAACACACTGCCAAAAGCTAAAAGCAATTGGATAGTTTATGCTTTGGAAAGATCCCATTTTCTGAATTTACTGCATGGGCTCCCTGTTTATTTCTTTTTCCTTTCTTGTGTTGTTGTAACATTTGATTTCTCTGTCCAGTTTTACTTCTCACAGTCAAATTCCTTTCTGAGGATCAGACAATCGCTGTCAGATTTATCTTTTTCTGTGGCTGATCTTTATTCAATGAGGACAGGTTTCAAGCGAAGCTGCATGGTCCAATAGTAAGAAACCGACACTGAAAAAAAGTGCTCTGTTTTTCAGTATATCTTGGTATTAGGGTTGAAAAGTGTTAGATTATAAGTGGCCTGGTTTCATGCAGTTCTATTGCCTTCACTGAACAGTTTTCAGCTTTTATTATCTTAGTGTGATGTCAGAGTGCTTTAAAGGCAAAGTACTTGAGATCCTGGGTCCAGATTCTGGATCCAGAGGTTGTGATTAAAATGGGCTTTGTTTGAAAGGCAGTAAGCAGAGAATCTCACCCTACTAGCTGCTGAATCAAGTCCTTGGCACTTTACTACAATCCTTCTCCTTCCTTCTGACCTCATTCACCCTCCCTGCAGTGCCCCCCAGAAGGATGCTGCTGGTGTGAGAAGTGAAACCATCAGTGTAGGAATCAAGTGATTAAGTGGGCTGTGGGAAAATTCAAAGACATCATTGTGCTGCTTCAGTGACAGACAGAAGAAGTCAGCAGGTCTATAGCCTGCTCTCTATAGTTTCCTGGAGGGAAATACATATATTCCTCCTACTGTATGTGGTGCTTCAGTGGTTGTGACTTCTCTATTGGGTAGATGCAAGCGGAGTTGATGCTTAGCTGACCTGTGACACCTGCTTGTCCACTTTGTCTGTTGTGAGGCCAGGAAGAGAGAGACATGACAGCAAGCATGATCGGGCTTCTGCCTCCCTCTGCATGCAGCTCTGTGTCTTTCATCAAACCTTTCCCCAAAGGAATTTTTGCCAGATTTGTGCATCTCTGAGGAGGCAGTTATTAAAGTAAGACTGAGCTCCCAGCTGCAGGAAGGGCAGTAGCAGCCCACTGGGGGCTGCCAGCATCCCTGTGCTGTGCTGCATGATACAGGTAGTTTCCAGAAAGAAAAGAAAAGAAAAGAAAAGAAAAGAAAAGAAAAGAAAAGAAAAGAAAAGAAAAGAAAAGAAAAGAAAAGAAAAGAAAAGAAAAGAAAAGAAAAGAAAAGAAAAGAAAAGAAAAGAAAAGAAAAGAAAAGAACACTGTATGCCTCCCTCTGCATCTGCTTTATGAAGATTACTGTGGAGGGTAATCTGTGGCTTTAATTGGCCAAGGAGCTCAAGGGACTGTGGGAAGGGCTCCTGAGGGACCCAGCAGCTTGGGAATGGTCAGTGTGATCTCTGTACATAAGGTGTCAACAAAACTTTCACAAAGGATAAAATTAGTAGATAACAAGTGAGTGAAGTGAATGGGATGCGTTGGGAAAGTGTCACTGTGGCTTTTCCAAAGGGACATAATGCCTCGCAAATGGCTTGGATTTCTCTGGAAGGGAAAAAAGAAGCCTGTCAATCAAGTGATGAGCTAGATTTAGAAAAATGTTACAGAATACACTGGAAGCTATTAAAGAAATTAAGCTGTCATGTGGGAGGCTTTCTCATGGATTAATAACTTGTTGGGAAGGAAGGATAGTTTAGTCCTGCTTCTGATTTTTATGCTTTTCTAATGTGTTTCTTTCTCCAGAAATGGCTAGGGGTAGATACTGAGCTGAATAGATGGATTTGGGGTCTAACGTAACATGGTCATTCTTACAATTTAGATATTTGCAATATTTGAAGTTTTGCATTGCATTATTTTCAGTAAAACATGATCTGTGGGAATATTTTCCTTCACTGGAAGATATTTGAAGCAGACAATGGTAGGTATAGAAAACACTTATTAAGGAGTGCTCTTTTACTGAGAGACTAGTTAAGGAATACACAATAATTAATATCATGTCAGTTGGAACATCACATGGAAGTGGGAATAACTCAAGATTAAGACATTTCAGACATTAAGACATTTTCAGGACTTTAATTTACCTTTTTTTTTTTTTTTTTTTTTTAACAATCATTATTGTAACTATTTTTTTTTAAGGATAATTTAAAAGAATCTAATGATCAAAATAGTTTGCAGTTCTGAGATTTAGCATGCACTACTGCTGCTGTTTGAAGAGCTTTTCAAGACCTTGTTAGGTCTGGTTTGAATGTTATTTTAGTATAAAAATCATCTCTAATCCTCATTGTTAAGCTGTTGTATTTTTTAAAACCTTGTTATAGGTTTTAAAATAGGTTAGGAGGGCATCTCAGCTTTCTTTTTTTCCTGGAAAGGTTGTAATAACCTCTAACCTAGCTGAAGACACTAATGAATTAAAAGTATAACAGCTGAATGTGCTGTGTGGGTGGATGCCTGGTGCTTATGCTGCTGGTGATCCCTGCAGGGACTAATTTATTTCCAAAGTGGCAGCTAGATAAGAAAGCTGACTTAGACTAGAATTTATTTCAAGAGTTCAGTTTTGCTTCATTTTAATGTAGCCTATCAAATGCACAAATGGAGTTTGAGAAGTATTATCAGAACATTGCTAATATGAAAGCTCCATCTGTGTGAGCAGTACTATTATTGATTAAGTGCATTTGTGATATGAAATATATGACAACCCTAATGCCAACTTATACCAAACTTACTGATGAATATTTGCTGAGCAAAGTGAGGTCTGTTTGTCCAGTATGTGCTGATGACTCTTGACTTGGGCTTAATGTACTTCAGCCATAGTTAGGAGCACTGATCTGAGGACGGGTTATGGAGGTGGATGCAGGACTTTAGTGGTGAGCTTCAAGTGACATCTAGACTTAACTGCTAGTGAGCATTTTAAATCTAGTTCTGAGATCCAGTTGTCTTAGCACTGCATAAGTGAAATCTATGTGATCCAAGTGAAGTCCCATGAATGTATGCAGTTTAAAGCCCCAGGCCAAGTAAACTTCACTTGTAAAAAGAGTTGTGTGGCCTGTTTTAAAATCAAAATATCATGTGGTACATTCATGGCAAAGTTGTGCTTGTTTTTTCTTGCTAAGATTTGGGAATATGTAGGTGTCATCAGTACCTTTGCCTTAGGGTTACACTAGATGTAGACAAGATCACCCAATCAGATCTGATCATTACTGTTGCAGAGGATACAGCTGGTCACAGGAGGAACTTCTGAAATGAAAGGCATCTACCTGTATGAAGAGTAGGCACTCCCTCTGAACTAAAACCAAAATAGATTTTATTGAAAAAAATAACTTTTCTTTTCTTTTCTTTTCTTTTTTTTTAAAGCTTCAATTTGTAAATATTTCCATTCCAATTCAGCTTGTCGAGTCCTACTACTCTGTACAGACATATTAGCTTTACTAAAGCAGAAGAGCAAATTCTTAGGGTTAAAAACAGCCTACATGGAAAGGTAACATTTCTTTTCCAATGCTAATACAGCAGTGCAGCATTTCTTAATATATACGGTAAAAGATGAGTATCTCCTATTGAATATGACAGCAATAGCTGGAATTATTCACTCTTCTGCTCTCTTCCTTCTTAACATATAGGGAAGAACTTGATCTAGAGGGATTATACTTTACCTGTGGATTTATTTTCTTCTTCAGTTCATGAAATAACAACGACAGTAATTGATGATTGTATGAGATAAACACATAAGATAGTTGTTGAATTCTTGAGGAAAGTGTTTTATTGAGGTAATTTCACATAGGTCAAACTTTCTGCAGCTCTTTTGGCCCCTATGGGCAGACTAGAAGGCCCTTCAATAAAATTCCAGTGACTTTCAAATAATAAAATTTTGGAAATATGAGTTACTGCCTTTCAAGTGCTGTGATGTGATGGTCATTTATTTGCAAAAGACCAATATTGGTATAAAAGGGGAACATTTTAATATAACAACATTCAATATCAGCATATCATTGGTCTACATGCCTACTCTCTACTCTTTTCAACAGGCAGATGAGTGCAATGGATCTGTTGGGGTGTGAGGAACAGATCCTGCTCTACTTGTTGCTGTGTTAGGTTGCAGAGAGTGCCAGCTTGGGTGGAGGCTGGTGGAGCAGCTAAGGAGGGACTGTGTACCTTAGTGGGTGAGCTCTTTTTGGGGATAAGAGTAAGGTTTGAAGCAGATCTTTATGTATATTCAAGCTGTACTGTGGCATAGGTGCACACGGGCTTCTGAAATATGGGTAGAATTAGGGCAATAGCCTTTCAGGCATTTATAATTGACCTAGAGACAGAAATAGCTTCTTTGGTTTTCTTACACTGGCCCTTTTCTCAAAGCAAGAATAAAAAGGCCTTTCTGACTGGATCCTTCTTCTGAGGTTGTTTTTTAATATAGGCATAAATGAAACATGGGAATACTGTATCACCCTGGTGTGGAAAGGTTGTACAGGTTAGTTATTATGCACTTCGTACTTTTGCAGATACTGAAATTTTGAATTTCAGACCTTCCCTTTGTATTTTCATATCTGTTTCTAAGTACAGAAAGAGCTGGTTTTATAAATTGCTCATAACTCTTTTCTGTGTGTATCTCTTGTGCTGCCAGTTTTTAAATAGTACAAAACTACTGTCTTTCTGTGTTCCTTGCAGTGCTGTGACTTACAGTTAGGTGAAATATCCCAAATATATGGTGAACATTTAGAATATAATATCCCTTCATCCTAAACTGAACCACTTCTCTCCCATTTTATTTCATCTCCAGGGCAGCTGTTCTGGTGAGGGTCCTTCTGCAGTGGAAATAGTGCAAATGTCAGCTTAAAGAGTTGTCGCCCCATTTTCTCACATAATATTTGCTGGCAGGCGATAACTACTGTAGCTATCTTGTGAGGACTGTGGTGACAAAGATAAACCTCAGGCTAATTTTCTAAACAAAACCAGTCAGCTTGAGTGAGTCTTCTTGTTTAAAAATTAGATAACGATGATCTTAGTTGTAATGTTTTAAATTATGTAGTAAATAAAGAATGGGATGCTTCCTTGTGGTTAGCTCTTAATTGTCATCTCCAGTGGCAGTGACAGGATATGTCAATGTTTATGATTGATATAGAGATTGTTAAAAAATTTCTTTGGGCAACAGTCTGGAAAATCTACATTTGCTTACACTGGGGAGAATAACATCTGTTTCTCTCTCTCTCTCTTTTTTTTTTTTTTTTTTTTTTTTTTTTTTTTTGACAATGGGCACCAGCTATATTTTATCATGACATAAATTTCCTGGGGAGACAGTAGGTATTGATCCATAAATTACCAATTTTTTTTTCTCAGTCTTTCTTCAAAAGTAGTTTCCTACTGTAAAAAATAAAAAGCCATCCATGGAGGAAGGCAACCGTCAGGTAGACAGGATCCACTGTAGCAACATGTAGAGCTTCAAGCTGATCTTGCTGCACTTGTTTACCCATGCCTAAATGGTATCAATCCTATCTGCTTCTTGGTATTTGTGCATTGTTAAATGAATACATGGGTTGATGCGGGCAGCCCTACTCCTCTGCACTTCTGAGATGGAAAATCCTGAGAATATGAAAATATGTCCACTAGGATGTTGATATAAGTCAGCTGTGCACGTGTGTTATTTTAGGTTAAGTCTTTCTGTTCAAGTGGAACAGTGTCCCCCAAGTGCATGAATATTTCTGTCAGTAATGAAGATACATATTCATTTGGAGCTTATGATACTCATTCTTGGTTCCCTTTCTGTCATTAGAGGAAAATGAGCTTCTATTTAATGACGTTTTCCCATTCTTGATTATACAAGAGGAAAGATTGTAATAAGTTTAACAAGTAAATCACAAGTCAGAAACAGATTTTAAAACTTTATTCCAGCGATGCCACCTGGTTTTGAGGAAAGCATAGAGTTGTCTGATTAGAAATGTTGCTTTGGAAGTGAAAGCAAAAACTTGACATTTGATATGATGAATATTAATCTTCTTATAATCAGGATTTTCAGTGAAGCCCATGAGTAGAATTGTTCTGTAAAGCTTTATTCCCCCAAAGGACGTATCCATGTGGGGTCACCAATGTACTGCACACTGGACTAAAGTATGAAATCACAACCTCACAATGTCATTCCCATTGCAGAAGGATCATTTGTGAGCAGGAACATCCAGACCATGTTTCTTATGCTGGAGTAAGCCTGGGACTGCTATGTCTGAAAACTCACACATGGATTTAGTTGCTTTGCATATACAATAGAGAGGATTCAGCTGAGGATATGAACTGAAACTGGTATCACCTGCTATATCTGTATCTCAGTGTCATGGGGAGGGGGGAAAATGACTTTTTTTTTTTCTTTTTTTTTAAAATGTGTTGAGTTTTTAGTAAAGATGGTGCTGTATGAACTGAAGAAAAATTCCATATAAATAAAACAGAATTATCAATCTATTCAGACTGGAGAACAATTTGGTGTTAAAATACAGCTCATACTCTGATGAGGCTAATGTGCTGGGAGCAGTTAGTGAGTATTTGGTCTGGCAAGCACCATATGTTTACCCAATGCAACTAAAACTTTAATAGGGGAATCATCCTGGAAGGAAAATTGTGGGAATGCCATCATTTTCCAGTTTAATTTTAAATGTATTCAAAGTAGTTACGTTGCATTGCACAACTAGAGATGTGAAGAGATGGACTCTGCTCAGATAAGGGTTTGAACTGGGTCTGAACCTGGGCTGGAGGGTAAAATTCTAAGTACTTGTGACCGATAACATAAAGGATCTACAACTAGAGCCTCTAGTGCTTGTTCAAAGCTTCTCCAAAATATAAACTTTTTTGGACTAGCACCTAAGTGGAACCAAAATTTAATGGGAACATGCTTGTAACCCCAAGCCAGAATATGACTCGCAGTGTGGAAATGCTGAGGAATGTGGGAGAGGCAGTTTTAAGTCTGGTTTAGATTGATTGTAATCCTGATTTATACTTTTCATCTCTAAGGGCATTTGAACAGGGAAAATAGCTTTCCCTATGGTTTAGATGGCTGAAGGACCATATTACTTAAGACCTCCACACATTGGCATGGCTGTGAACCAGTCAGAGTTTCAAAACCCTGATGTTCCCTTTGAGAGCAATCAGAAAGGTCTGTAAGAAAGTGTTCATAGAGGAAGCAGAAATATTTTGTAGGACTGTGTCAAAAAGCATCCTGTAGTCTTAACTATAATTGTGTGGCAGCTCTGGGCTGCAGGCTTTCATAACTAGGGCATTTTGCAATATAATTTTGTCAGGAAACATAGTTTGCAGCAAATAAGTCACCAACTTTTTGGGCCTAATATATGTAATTTAATCCTATTAAACTTGTTTTCCTCATTTACAGCAGCACCACCAGCAAGCAAAACAGTGATTCAGTGCCATTACAGTTTCCCAGATGCAGTCTGTGCCAGAGACTACACAGACACTGCCATTAAGGCTCCCTGAGAGACTGCTCGGAGCAGCAGAAAATGTGCTACATTTTCCGGATGTCCTCATAAGGCTGAATGTGAAATGAGACTTATTGTTTGAAAGCAAAGCATGCATATAATGAGCCAATAATATTAGATATCAGATGTGATACTATTTCAAAAGATATATCACGTGCTTTTACCCACTTCTGCATTTAATACTGTAGAACATTTGTTCTGCTACTCCCTTCCTTTGAGTTGGATCACAGGTTTGTTATTAAATGGAAACAAACAATGCTTTTTAGTCTGCATCATTTAGAAGACTCCTTCCTGAGAAGTTCTCACTTTCATTTTCATTTCAACAACTATATCCTTATGGTCTACAGTGTATAATAGAAATTAAATTCTGTGCTACCTAGAAGATATATTTTCCCTTCCACTATTTTTTTGGATCACATGGGTAATTTTGTTCTTGTGGGGATGTTGATGCAGACTTTGAGTCAAACTTGCATTAAAAAGTCCCAGCCTGTCTGAAATGCTTTATTTTTTTTTTTTGCCTCTTTTTAAATTTTGGATTTTTTTTTTTTCAGGTTTTTGGAAGGCTCTGAAATGTATTTTGAAAGACCCAGGAAAGACTTTGAACTTGAAATCAAACCTGCTTTTATTTTTTATTATTATTATTATTATTATTATTATTATTATTATTATTATTATTATTATTATTATTATTATTTTAATTAGCCCCACTGTAATAGATGGTGAATTACAGAAAGTTCTAAACTTCATTTTGGAGGTGTTCTTATTTCAGTAGTGTTTCAGCTACCACAGGGGTTACTTTTTATCTGTGTCTGAATTTAAGCATGTGTGAGGGGCCACTATGGGGAAGGCAATCTACTACAGATAGGTCAGTGAAGTATTTTTGGCTGTGGCTGGTTTCTTTATTTTCTTTGTTGCAGAGGTGTGCTCACAGTGGATTAGCTTCTCCATCTGTAGCAGCAGTGGCTCCAAATGTCTGAAAACAGTTTGGTTTGGCTATCTGAAAGGGGGCAATGCCTTTGCTGGCCTGGCCTTCTAGCTTAAGGAACAATATCTCACATGAAGGCTTTTTGTTGTGGCAAACTGTCACTTTTAAGGGATGCCAGAAAATGATCTGAAAACACGAACCTGCAGAAGAAAAGGTTTTTATCTTGAGATTAAATTTGGGCACTTTGTAACGATCACTCCTCATGTCCTCAGTCCAATGACTTGAGACTCATCTAAAATGCTTGGCATTTCTAGCCTGGCTTTTAGAGGCAGACTGTTCTATACCAGTTACCAGGCAAAGCTTATTTGGAGCATCTTAATTAAAATTACAAAAGAAAAGATATAGAAGAGATACTAGCTCTGCTACAGTATTTATTTTCCTTGTTGTGGCTCCTTGCATACTATATTGACTGCTTCAGTGGTACTGCTTAGCATAACTGCTTTCTTAGTAGTTTTTACAGTTAAAGAGATTCAAAAGAATGACAGTGGTAAGTGCTCCTCAACTTCACGTGGGATTATGAGCTGAGAAAAGCTTCCACTTTGAGAGGTCAGTCAGGCTGCATACATTTCCTTGCCAGAATTGCCATATTTGCTGGAATAAAAGCCTTCAAGGGAAAAGTCCAAGAGGGAAAAATTACACTTCAATTATTAGAGTGTAGTGTAGTTATTTATCTAATAGGTCAACATTTCTATAGAGATGTAAGCCTCCAAGAGGAAAAGAAATAGTTGTGGGTACTCAAACAGAGATGCACAGCAGGAGCACAGAACATAAAGTCTGGACCAGTCCCTCCTCTTGGACTGTTCCCCCCTCTCTGGTGAGTGGCTGTCCTACTTTCCCTGGATGCAGCCGCTTAGATCAGTACAAAGCAGATTTGACATTGGCACTAGAAGTGAGTGAATCAGGGAGGAACCAGTTTGCATTGCTCCCATGCCACACACTGTGCCACAACATAGATGCCAACCCCAAAGTCGGGACTGATGGGAAGCACAAAGGAAAGAAGCCTTCCCGCTGCAAATATCGATCTTTTGTTTATCCACATGGAAAGTAGATCCTGGGCAGTGCTTAGCCACGTATCAAGCATGGGGTGAGTTTTTGTGTATGGAAAACATCTTCAAATGACTTAGGGAAGGAAAGAATTTAAAAAGAAAAAAAAAAAAAAAAAAAAAGAGTTCTTGGGTAATTCATAAATGATAAAAAAAAAAAAGGCTAAAAGCTCTGAAAACTTCCCCCATTTCTTCCTCACAGTTTGCCAGCTCAAACAATGGCCATTAGACAAACTTGTGCAACTTGCAATAATGCAGTAGCAAGCTATGCAATTTGCATGTCACAATACTGGGACTTGTTTGTTTGGATACAGTTCACTTACTGTTTGCAGTTGTGTTGGTAGTTCTTGATAAATGAGAAATAAGAACTTAAAGTTTGCATATTCATACAACTGCCATCTGATCTCTCTCCTCTACAGGGTGCATAGGAAGTTAGCGTAATGAAAATGTCTATAAAGGGGCTGTGCTTTGAAAGCAGAGATATGTTTTCATACTAAAAGGCCATATTGTTGGACCGAAAACTAGAAAGGTTTATATTTGTATCTGCCTTTTGATTCCTTCAGACCAAACACTTGAATTAAAACATGTTTTTTAGAAAAAAAGTGAAAGAGAATGGAAGTTACAGGTACTAGCATTCCATTATCAATCTTATTTCAAACATGTCCTTACCAGTTCACAAACAGAAAACTGGAGCCTCAGCTGGTGAATATCAGCATACTTCTATGGACTTCGGTTTGAACTGTACTGACACTTTTCAACAGACTTGGTTTAAAGCATTTTTATTTTTATTTTTATTTTTATTTTTACTTTTTTCCCTACATCAAACATGATCTCTTTTGCTTTCAGACTATCATCCAGTTCACAGATTATTTTTTTTTCCTAGAGCAGGAAAGCTTCAATGTTTATACAATGGAAATGTTCCACAGCAGTGCTGTGGATGATATCACTATTATTTCTAAAATAAATTTTCTTTACCTGAAAGAAAAAATCAGAACAAATGAATTTACTGCTTGTATACCTCTGGGGAAAAGTGGAAACAAAAAATATATTGCATGAATGATTTCATTGAATATTTTTACAGTGTCTTAAAAAATCTGTTTTTAAATTGTTTAAATAATAAATAGAAAATAGAACATAAATGGAGCTTATTTATCTAACCACTGTATCTTAAAAAATGGTGAATGTTGCCAATACTCTTAGTTCATTATGATTATATGGGTATGTCTGCAGTTCTTCAAGTATGAGAAATATGCTTCTGTTTCATATTTGTTTTTTGTCAGCTATTCTTCACCAGCATAAGTGCTCACTAGGAATATATTTCAACATCTCCAGCCAGTAAGTTTCCTGAAAAGACTTTGCCTTTGGTGTGCATTAAACACAGCATAGACATAGTCAAAAGAGGTGATCCTCCTGCTATAGTTAGTGTTGGTGTGGCCTCTCCCTTTCTTCTCCCCTCCTCTCCTCTCCAATGTTTCTGCATATAGGCAAACATGAAACAAAAATATTTAAGCTTGGTTTCTCCACTTCTCTCACAGTTAATCAATGAAATTTGCTTAGTATATATTAGGGGCTTAGTCCTCAGATAATACATTTGGATTATAATTGAAGATTGTCATGAACGTTCTGAAAATTGAGAGATCTTTACGTGTTGCTGTGTGTATATAAGGCAGAGGCTAAGTTAATCAAATATGATTTTCACAGTGAAATAGATGCTACAGTTGCTGAAAATTTAAAGCAACATATTTGGTGCCCAAATAATTTCTTTTTTTTTCAATAAGCTAAGAATGATTGCTTGTTGATAATGATCCGTGAAAGACATTTACATTTTAGTGTCACTTTACATGACAGAATTTGATACTGTTTTGTGGACTTAAAAAAAAAAAAAAAAAAAAAAAATGACAATTATGAAAAGGCTCCCCTTTTTCCTATTTAGTAATGTATTTTTCTTTCATGTGTGAAAGTAAACCTGTGCAAGAAAAAAAGAAAAAAAGAAAAAAAGGTGTCTACTACTTGGAACTTAACTCCTGTGTCTATTGTAAACATATTCAAAAAACAAATAAGTACCTTAAGCTTTTAATATTATTATTATTATTTTTTAAAATATTAATATCTGATAGAAATATATGGTCATGAATAGAAACTAGAGTAGTCCTGAATTAAATCTTAAGAATTAAGAACTCCTCAGAATTTCATGGAAGTTTGGATGTGAAATTGTAAGCCAGCTATGTTGCTATCTCTGCTTATGGTCATCTGAATACAAGTGCACAGCAGAAGCCTTCTAAATGGAGTATAAAGTGCTAAGTGTGAGTGTTTCATGGTCCAATAAATGCAGTTCATCTTCTGTCATACAAGTGAGTTCTGATTCTCAGTCTACAACTTCCTCGTAAGGGGGTGTCGAGAGGCAGGAGACCTTTTCTCCATTAACACCAGTGACAGGACCCACGGGAATGGGGTTAAGCTGAGGCAGGGGAAATTTAGGTTTGACATCAGGAGGGGGTTCTTCACAGAGAGGGTGGTTGCACACTGGAACAGGATCCCCAGGGAAGTGGTCACTGCACCGAGCCTGTCTGAATTTAAGAAGAGATTGGACTGTGCACTTAGTCACATGGTCTGAACTTTTGGGTAGACCTGTGCGGTGTCAAGAGTTGGACTTGATGATCCTTAAGAGTCCCTTCCAACTCAGGATATTCTATCGTTCTATGATTCTATGATTTTTGTGATTCTGGTAATCCAACAACAGTATAGATAAATGTGATTTAGGATTTCAGGCACATTCCTGAAGTGGTGAAAGAACAAAAAGGGGAGAAATTCTAATAAACAGTACACAAGAAGGAGATTAAGAAAGAATGTTTTATGCACTTGCATATAAGATAGCACAGAAATAATGATAATGAAAAAATACTTCTCCAAGGTATCCAATTTTGAAATAATTCCAATGCCTTTAGGGGGAAAAAAAAAAAAAAAAGAAACTCAAACCAGGCAGATCTAAAACTAGCAAGCTATAGGATTTGTTAAACAAATATTCCAGCTCAAGGGGGTGTGGTTGTTTTACCCTGCTGGGCAATTGAATTCTGTCATAGCTATTCTCTCACTCCCCCTCCTCAAAAGAAAAGGAGAAAACATGATGGAAAAAGGGCTCAAGGATTCAGATGATGACAGATAACTAATAATAACTGTTACAGGCAAAACAGACTCGACATAGGGAAATTAATATTATTTATTGCCTATTTGTAATGGACTAGAGCAGTGAGAAACTCAAAGCAAACAAGAAACACCTTCCCTCCATCCACTCTCTTCTACCTCCTCCCCCTGAGCGGTGCAGGGGAACTTGGAGTGGGGGCTGTAGTCAGACCCTAACGCTTTGTCTCTGCCCCTGCTCCCGAGGAGCAGATCCTGCGTGGGTTTCCCCACAGCCAGCAGCTCTTCCAGAACTGCTCCCACATGGCTCCGTACCACGGGGTCCATCCCCCAGGAGCAAGCTGCTCAAGCACTGGTCCCCCAGAGGCGGCAGCTCCCCCCAGACCCCCTGCTCCTGTGTGGGCTCCTCTCCATGGGCTGCAGCTCTGGCCCAGGGCCTGATCCTGTGGGGGTTCTCCATGGGCCACAGCCTCCTCCAGGCCACATCCACCTGCTCCACCAGGGGCTCCTCCAAGGGCTGCAGCATGGAGATCTGCTCCATGTGGGACCCATGGGCTGCAGGGGGACAGCCTGCTCCACCTCTACATGGGCCTTTGGGCAGGCCTGTGGGCTTCTCCATGAGCCACAGGGGAACTGCTGCTGTGTGCCTGGAGCACCTCCTGCCCTCCTTCTGCACTGTCCTTGGGGTGTGCAGGACTGTTTCTCAGCTGCTGTTGTGCAGCAGTTCTCCCCCCCCTCCCCCCTTTATTAAATCTGCTCTCCCAGAGGCCCATCCAACATCATTCAGTGGCTCGGCTCTGGCCAGCAGTGGGTCCCTTTTGGATCCTGCTGGAGCTGGCTCTGATCTGACATGGGACAGCTAATGGGCTCTGTTCACAGAGATACCCTGCAGCCCCCCTTCTAGCAAACCCTTGCCACATTAGAATCAATACTGGGGGAATAAAGTGTTTAGAGAAAGGAAATATCAAGTGAATAAAAATTTAAAATGTTTTGCCTTCTGCAGCAAAGGCACAGTGAAGACAATAGCTGGGGTTACTTGGCAGTGCTTTCCTGCTGTTCTAGAACAGGTATAGAAGATAGATCAGGAATTTGGGTTATTGGTAAGGCTTGCAAGAAAGGCTTTGAACTGCTTAGAGGTTTTAACTGCACAGCTATTGACTTTGAGAGTGGTGTAAAACTTTGGAAAGGATCTTCTTTTTCTTTATTTTTATTTTTTGAAACACAGAGATGTCTTTTATATGCAATGTGCTAGAGAGTGACATGATCTGTTTTGGCCCTAACCTAAGTAAATGAGCCTACTGTGACAGACAGTGCCAGAACTGTCGCCGTCTAGGGTTTTCAGCTTCAGATGTCATTATATTCGACATTGTCATGCAAGCACATTTTTGAGGAACAGCACAAGAATGAATTTTGCCTTCAGGAGAGCTGACTTCGAGTAAATGTGAAATGCCCTAGGGATTTCTCATTGGAATTCAGTAATGATTTGGAAGTAAATACAGAAATAGAGCTGGTTTTAAAAATAAAGCAATAGGTAGGTCTGAAAGAATGTTAATATATGTATATGTATTTTATCAGAGAAAATACAACTCTGTCTAATTGACCAGAATTTGAAATCGAGTAGTCAGAGTATACATAACTAAAGACTTGATGGTTTTTATGTTAAAAACCAAACATATAAAGTAACATTAAAATGTATATATGTCTAATAAGTAAGACATTGTACTGAAACAGTAAGTTGACAATGTAAAGATTAATTAAGATGGTATTTAAATTTACTTTAAGCCTTAGTAAAACTATTCTTCTGCACTTCAAGAATTTGGATCATTTTTTATGGGTCTAATGGTAATGTGAATAAAAACTTATTTCTGCCAGTGTGTTTACAGAAGATTGAAGTAATATCTGATCAACTATAAAGTGAATTTGAAAACAAAGAGTTTTAAAGAAGGTCGATTTCTTTTAGTAGTCTTTGCTTTCTGCCTTTTTGTGAAGCAAGCACAGCAAAAATTTACTTTGGATAGCCAAAGAGAAAATGGTTGGCTATGTGAAGGCTGCATGTCCCAAAGCAGCTTTCCAAATTCATAAAATGTAGATTTTCATTTTCTTAACACACTCTGTAAAAAATAATAATAATAAAAAAAAATCATAGAATCATATATGTTGGAAAAGACCTTCAAAATCATCAAGTCCAACCATCAACCTGACCTACTGAGTGCCATCACTAAACCATGTCCCTTTGTGTCATGTCCACACATCTCATAAATACCTCCAGGCATGGGAACTCTAACACTTCCTCAGGCAGCCCATTCCAATGCTTGACCACCCGCTCTATGAAGACTGTCTTCCTGAGATCCAATTTTGAATGTCCTCTGGCACAACTTGAGATGACATGAATTGTTTGATTCCAGGAATGCTCATGCACAGAATCAGAGAGCTAGGATGTCACAATGTGCACAAACCCACTTATTTTTCTCAAGAGTTTATGAGATTGAACTATTTAGGTTGATTGGCTTTGGCCTTGATTGCTCCCCCCCCCCCCTTTTTTTTTTTTTTTTTTTTTTTTTTTTTTTGTAATTATACTTGGAAATAGATTGTTTTTTTCCAGAAGCTGATAGTATGTAACATTATCTAGGAGCTATACAAAGCTGAAAATTGCTCTGTCAAATTGTTGTAGAATACTCAGTAATATGTTTGTCTTCCATTGGTTCATTTGAGTACTGGAGAAAAATAACCTGAGAAGGAAAGGAGGAATCAACAGACAAGTGATAGTGAAAGGCAGCTCAATAGGCAAAGGCAGTATACAATACAGTATATTGGTGAACTGATTTTGAGAATTTTTGGGAGGGAGAGTGAAGATGATCCAAGCTGTGGAAACATTTCTGAACAAGGAATGGTTAAGTAGGTTAGGACTGTTGCTTGTACAAGAGAGAACTGAAGCAGAAGTCGCAGCAGTATATAAAGATCAGGATAGCCAGGGAAAAGAAAGGTTGCGGTTGCTTGTTCTTCTCCCAGTATAAGAACTAAGTGGTATTAAATGGTCACATATTCAAAACAAGAGAAGATGCTTCTTTATGCAACATGTACTGGAGCTGGGTACCCAGACGCAGGATGCTGAAGTGTCACTGCTATATGCTAGCCTCTTTAGAAAATACTGCTTCCATGATAGATCAATTTTGAGAAGATACTCTTATCTCTTTGAGGATATATTAAAAATCATTACAATATTACTGACCACATACAGATCTGATTTTCAAAAGTATTAAGGAATGTGAATCTGTGATTAACTACAAAGAGTAATGCCAGTAAGAAAATGGATTTGTTGGCCTACCAAATTTTTGAAATTTCCAAAATGCCTGTCTTCATCAAAAAAGATGAAGTTTTTCTAATTATTTTATTTTATTTTATTTTTTATTCTGAGATGTAATAAATCAAAAGAGTTGTTATTCTGGGGGAGAAGCGAGGAAAAAAATTACATGCAAAATAATGGGCCTATCCCAGCAAATGTTTTAGTAATTGTATTTCCATGGTGGGTTTTGGGTTTAGGTAGTCTGTTTTCTAAAGACGAAATTGGTCTTCAAAATGCCCCTGAATATCTTTGTGTGTGAAAAGACCTCTAAAGATAAACAGGATTCATAGAATCACAGAATGTTAGGAATTGAAAGGGGCCTTGAAAGATCGTCTAGTCCAATCCCCCAGCCATTGGCAGGAACAGCTTCCACTAGATCAAGTTGCTCGAAGCCCCATCCAACCTGGCATTGAACACTTCCAGGGATTATTGAAATGCTTTGTTCAGTTGAGGCCTACCTTTAAGACATTTTGAATAGATGGCATGACAAATTGTCAATTGTCATCAGATGTGGATAAAATAATTGTATGGTTTTTTTTTTGGGGGTCCGTTTTAACAAGTAGATTCAAATGCTAACTTTTTTTTTTTTTTTTTCCTCAAAAAGCACTTAAGAATTACTACAATATATGTAGCATTGCTACTCCACTCTGTGTAATAATCCCCATTGTCTATAATCTGAATCCCAGTATATGAACGTGATAAATAATTCAGAACTGTTAGTTTGCCAACTAAAGCTGCTTCTTAGATTGCTGGAGAGGGTTGTTTTGTGCAGGTATGATCTGAATCAACAACCAGGGACATTTGATTGTGCTAAAACGCCTGGGAACAATAGCTATCAAGAAATAGGCATTTCTTACACAGTAGAGAGAGTGATCTGATTTTCTTTTAGGTGGATGGAAGATGAAAATGCAACCACATTTGTAACATTAAGACTGGGTACTGGCAAAATAGAGAATATTAAATGAGGTAGGAATAAAAGTTAGGGAGTATGGGAAAGGATTTAGTCTCAAAGATATTTGCTCAATGATTGCCTCTGTCAGGCCACTATGCAGGTAAATGGAGGAAAAAAAAAAGAAAAAAAAAAGGATGCAAGGTTAGAGCAAGAAGAATGATAATGGGGTTAATCCTTGCTGATATCAACTGGCAGAGATCCACTGACATCAGTGGGGCTGGCAGCTTGTATCAGTTCTGTAAGTACTGGGTTATAGCCAGCCCTTCAAAAGCAAGGTTAGACATATTAGGATTTTCCTTGTTTTATTACAGAGGCATGTAAATTTGGCTTTAAAAATAGGGCAATGAAGTTACCATGTTTTTAAATATTAAAAATCAGCTTTTAATATCAACTTCCTATAGGACACTGCTAGTTCTTGTTTCCTTGAGAGGTTATTTAATACAATTAACCTGAATGAGGGTGTCTTTGTAACTAATTAATAATTAGTTACAAGTTTTTGGTTGTGTTGCAGTGTGGGATCATGTATTGATCCCATTGAGGAGTCAAGTAGAATTTCAACACACAGGCTATTCTAGGGGAAATCAAATAGTTCATGCTCTCTGTGCAGATATCTGGATGATTTGAACATCCTGAAGAATGGAAAAGGGAGCATGAAAAGAGACAGAAGAGATAGATCTTCTTGTACAGGCTGAAGGCCCTCAGAGGAATTTTGAGAATGAACTTTCAAATTGTACTTCTGCTTCCCTCATATGTGTCAACTAGTGCAAAGCATCTTCTTGCTGGGGTCAGTGATTTGGCTTACAGAAAATGCAGTAAGTGGCTAATTAGATGGATTCCATATCTACCTCATGCACAATTACCTAATTGCTACAAATTTGATACACTGCTCATGATTTGTGAGATAAATGGAGACAGAGATCACAGATCTTATGGCACCATGCAAGTTTGGATTTCATTATGCAAGCATAAAAAAAAATCTAGTGCTTAGCCTTTTGATTATTTCTTGCACAGGCAGTATTTCATAATCAAGATCTTGTTTTTATGACACTCTCAGAAGAAAATCAGCAAAGGAACTGTTTCCATATGTCTGAATCATTGTCTGTATGGTTTTGTGCCATGACATCAACCTACTGTCTTTTGAAATCTCCTCCTCTCCTTTCCCCACAGTTGCATTTTAGGGAGACTTCCTCTTGTATCTTCAGTGAAGTATCTCAAGCAATGAAAGAGGCTTTGTTCATACATCTTTTCTCAAGTGAAATGTATTTAACTACTGACACTTTAGATTAAAGATAAAGTCCAAACAGAGTCAGAAATTAAGATCTGACTGGAAATCTGAGAGTCTACAAAACCAGGTTAAATGAAAGTTGAAGAGGTTCTGATCTTACATTATTTTATAATGGCTTAGATTCATTTCCTCAGCTCAGCAGTTTTAATTACATAGGAAGGAATACCCACTTACACCCAAGAAGGTAATTGCTAATGTAACAAGCCAATTACTTGCAAACTTTTGGAACAATGAACTGTTAAATAAAGAATGTGGTAAAAGTGGGCTGTTACAGATGGCTTAGAGCTGGGCTTTCATTCCCAGATTAGCCCTGTGGCATTGAAAAGATTTTGCTCAAAGACAATTGAAAACATTTCCAAATGCTCAGCTATAATACTCTAGTAGTTTAGAAGAGCTTCAACGTGTGTTTAGACCCCAGATTTGACATTACTTCTGTACTGGCAGCAATCACTATCTTTCTATCCTGTGTATATTCATGATTTGTAGAACAGGAGAAATAAGACACAGAGCAGCTTTGAAGAGCAAGTGAGTTATTTGGTATATGCATGTGCACAGTTAAAGGACATGAGCCCCATGAACCAGCAATGTGCCTTTGTGGCCAAGAAGGCCAGTGGTATCCTGGTGTGCATTAGGAATAGTGTTGCCAGCAGGTCGAGGGAGGTGATCCCACCTCTCTACTCAACACTGGTGAGGCCACCTCTGGAGCACTGTGTCCAGTTCTGGTCTCCCCTGTCCAGCAGAGGGCTATGAAGATGATTAGGGGACTTATGAAGGAAAGTTGAAGAGAGAGGCCTATTTAACTTGGATTAGAAAAGGCTGAGAGGGCATCTGATCAATGTTTATCAATATTTTAAGGAAGGATGTCAAGGTGATGGGGCCAGATTCTTCAGTGATGCCCAGCAAAAGAATAAGAAGCAATGGGAACAAAATGAAATGAACGTGAGGTTCCATCTGAATATGAGGAAAAACTTTATTGTAAGGGTGACAGAGCAGTGGAACAGGTTGCCCAAAGAGGTTGTAGAATTTCCTTCTCTAAATATATTCAAAACCCACCCAGACATGATCTTGTACAATGTGCTCTATGTGACCCTGCTTGAGCTGGGGGCAGGGGTGGACTAGATGATCTCCAGAGATCCGTTCTAACCTCAGTCTTTCTGTGATTCTCACATATATGTGATTAATGCAGTGAATGAACATTTCATTGCTCTCCAGTCACAGACTGTAGCTTGTTGTCCATCTGTTAAAGCTGCCTGTTGTCTGTCTGTAGGAGTCTGAATGCACCCCTGAGTTAATGACCAGTGTCCTTTGACACAGTAAATGGTTGATGCCTTGAGAATTTGTTGAGTTGCTGGGATCAGTCCCTGCCACTGAGGAAGTTTAGATGTTCATTTATTCCATTTTCTCTTCGAACTGTCCGGTTCCTTGCCTATTGTGCTGAGTTTGATTTTTTTTTTTTTTTTTAATGCATTGCCTATTGATGATCTACTGAAGCAATTCCTTGAACATCTGGATTTCAAGACCGCTGCTCATCTTGGGTTTTATTTTTCCATTTGCTTTTAAGTAAAGCAGGAAAGCTTTTTAAGGAACATACACACACACACAAAAGTGAAGCAAATGTTACAGCAGAGCACCCTTGGTCAGGTTTCGGACTACATTTTTCCCTATGCATGTTAATACAATGTGATAGCACAAACTACATGGAAGCTAGTCTATTTCCTATAAGGCTCTTAAGATAGAAATCTGATAACTATAAATATATAGACATCTAACATTTTTCCTTGCTACAAAGAAGAGTTTTGTAATAAAGACCAGCACCGTTTCTGACAAACTGTAGGCTTGTGAATGCTAGGTAAATACTTGTTCCTCCTTCTAACCATTTCACAGGCTTATGACTCAGAAGAAAATATTCATAAACTTTATTTTCAACCCGAATTAGGTTAAAAAAAAAAAACACAACACAACACACACACAAAAAGCCAGCACAATTGTGATACCAATGTGCTCAGGACTTTCATAGGCAAACTGTCCAGCTTACACTATGACATAATATGCCATTTTCAGTAACTTCAGCATCATTTTAATAACAAATGAGAAGTAATGAGATTAATGGTGGTTTGTTCACTAGTTTTTGTGAGAACCATTGCCATCTAACCTGGACAGCTCTTTTGAAGAAGAAATAAAGCAGAAAAAAAAATATTAATTTAGAGTAAGAAATCCAAGAAGACTATTCTTCTCATTTTCTCTTCTCATCCCACGTTTGTGTCACCTGTCATAGACACCCAGATGATTTTTTTGAAATTAAAAATACTGTTTTTCTTTGTGGCTTCTGAAGAACCACTTGAATTCTTAAGTGATATTTCCCCTAGGAAGCCTGAAGAGAACATGATTCAAACAAATAGCTCTCAGATGCATGTTGCATAGGGGTCTCTGTGGAAAATGACAAATCTTGTGGTCCAGCAATGTGATGGCAGTACTGTTTACAAATGTGGAGACTGTAAGAGGTCCGACCAGATTGACTAGTGTCCTTGATTCAGCATGTTTTAGAAATAAATTAAGAATTTTCTTGGCTTGTTCTTTCAAGACACATCTACCTGAGAGTTGAACTGAGTTCATCTGCATTTCTTAAACTCACTTGGACCTTTATTAATATTCCAGTGTCCTAAACAGTACCGATTCCCTGCATAATGCAACAGCTGTCCCTTGTAGCCCTTGTACTAGTGCTGTCTGTAGAGACAGCTGGTCTCATGCCCTTTAAACCTGATATCAAACACTGAACAGTTGTGCAGGCTAAAGCGTCCCTAACAACTGTCTCCTCCAGGACCCTCTTGTCTACTTAGACTGATGGTAGTTGGTGGTGCACTTGACCAGTGGAGAAAATGAATGAGAGGGAATGAAAAGATGAGCAAGTTTCAGCAGAGAGGGTCAACAGCTCCTCATAATTTAGTATTATCTGCAAACTTACTTAGTATACATTTGAGTCCTGCATCCAGATCGTTTATAAAAACATGAAAGAAAACTGTCCGTAAAATGGAGGCCTGGGGATCCCCACCAGTGACTGGCCACCAGCCTGATGTAAACCCACTTACTACATAACCCTTACAGCCTGACCTGTCAGCCAGTTGTTCACACATCATCTTATTTGTCTAGCTGTAAGCTGGACATTCTGTTTAGGAGGATACTGTGAGAAACAGTATTGAAAACTTTGCTGAAATCCAAAAAGGTCACATCCCATGTCTTTCCTTGGTCAACTAGATGGGTAATCTTGTCATACAAGGAAATTAAATACGTTAAAGAGGACTTTCCCTTTGAGAACTTGTGCTGACAATCACCAATGTGTCTGTTGTCTTTCAGATGATTTTCAGTAACTTCCAGAATAATTTTCTTCATAATTTTACCAGGCACTGAAGTGAGATTGACAGACCTCTAATTACTAGGGTCTTCTTTCTTAACCTTAGTGAAAACTGGGGCAACATTTTTCAGCTTCCCGTAACCTGGAAAAACATCCACCAGCTCTTTGAATACCCTGGGATTAATTCCATCAGGCCCTATAGATTTACGTGCATCTGGCTGAAGCAGTAAATCTCACACAAATTCAGAGCTGGCTGGGAGTTTGTTGTTCTCGCAGTCATGGTCCTCCAACTCAGGGTCTAGGGAGTAAAGAATCTCCCAGACCTCTGTTTCAGCTGTGTGGTATTCCCAGTTAGCATCTGGAAAGTTGAAGTCCAGAAGGACAAGGATAGATCTAGAGATCTTTCTCAGATCCTTGAAGAATAACTCATTGGTGAAATACACCATCATCACCACAGTACACATGTCACAGGACTCTTCCCACCAAGTTTTGATTATACCAATGATGTCATAGGTCTAGGACTGAACCAAAGCTTCTCTTGCTTATTCCTCTTGCTTCGTGCATCAGTATAGAAACATTTCACATGTACTCCAGTGGACTCAGCATCTCATGGAGAAGACTGAAGGACCTCACTAGCACGCAGTCCCTCAAACTTAGCCGTAGCTTATCAGCGGTGAGACTGATTTTATCCCTTTCCCCTCCAAATCTAGTTCAATGCTCTTTCAATCAGTCCTTCTAACTTGTGAACAAAAATCATAGAATCATAGAATATCCTGAGTTGGAAGGGACCCTTAAGGATCATCAAGTCCAACTCTTGACACCGCACAGGTCTACCCAAAAGTTCAGACCATGTGACTAAGTGCACAGTCCAATCTCTTCTTAAATTCAGACAGGCTCGGTGCAGTGACCACTTCCCTGGGGATCCTGTTCCAGTGTGCAACCACCCTCTCTGTGAAGAACCCCCTCCTGATGTCAAACCTAAATTTCCCCTGCCTCAGCTTAACCCCATTCCCGCGGGTCCTGTCACTGGTGTTAGTGGAGAAAAGGTCTCCTGCCTCTCGACACCCCCTTACGAGGAAGTTGTAGACTGTGATGAGGTCTTCCCTCAGCCTCCTCTTCTCCAGGCTGAACAGGCCCAGTGACCTCAGCCATTCTTCGTACGTCTTCCCCTCCAGGCCTTTCACCATCTTCGTAGCCCTTCTCTGGACATTCTCCAACAGTTTCATGTCCTTTTTATACTGTGGTGCCCAGAACTGCACACAGTACTCGAGGTGAGGCCGCACCAGCGCAGAGTAGAGCGGGACAATCACCTCCCTTGACCTACTAGCGATGCCGTGCTTGATGCACCCCAGGACACGGTTGGCCCTCCTGGCTGCCAGGGCACACTGCTGGCTCATATTCAACTTGCTGTCTACCACGACCCCCAGATCCCTCTCTTCTAGGCTGCTCTCCAGCGTCTCATCGCCCAGTCTGTACGTGCAGCCAGGGTTTCCCCATCCCAGGTGCAGGACCCGGCACTTGCTCTTATTGAACTTCATGCGGTTGGTGATCGCCCAGCTCTCCAACCTATCCAGATCCCTCTGCAAGGCCTTTCCACCCTCATTTGAGTCCACAACTCCTCCAAGTTTGGTGTCATCAGCAAACTTGCTCAAAATACCTTCTATTCCTACATCCAGATCGTTTATAAAAATATTGAAAAGTACCGGCCCTAAAATGGAGCCTTGAGGGACCCCATTGGTGACCGCCCGCCAGCCTGACGCAGCCCCATTTACCATAACCCTTTGGGCCCTGCCCGTTAGCCAATCGCTCACCCATCTTATGATGTTTTTATTTAGCTGTATGGTGGACATTTTGTCCAGTAGGATCCTATGGGAAACCGTGTCAAAAGCCTTGCTGAAGTCCAAAAAAATCACATCAGCTGGTTTCCCTTGGTCCACCAACCCTTTCCATCTCTGAGAAAGGTGTATCCTGTCAGGTGCCAGCAGGCCTGGTGTCGTGTAGACCACCCCATGATCAAAGAAAAAGAAAATTTTGCCAGTGACACCAGCCTCAGAGCCACACATTGATAAGCTGGGTCTGCCTGTTTCTACCAATATCGTTCCCTGTTACTGGAAGGGTAGAAGAAAACTGCCTGTGTGCCTGCTCCTTTAACCAATAGTCTCAAGGCCTGGAAGACCTTTTGGATTGCTCTTGGACTTTCTTTGCAACTTCATTGCCTCCTACATGAAAAAACATGAATAGTCTGAGGGCCATACAAGTCTAGTGAGTTTTCTAGCAATATCTTTAACCTGTCCCCAGGGAGGCAGCAGACCTCCCTGTGAGGCAGGTCTGGTTGGCATACTAGGCCCTCTCTTCCCCTCAGAAGGGATGATGCCCACCATGCTCCCTAAGGCTGCCTTCCAGAGGTGTCGGGATGGCCACTGCTGCTCCTGGCTCCCATGCCTCCTCAAGAGAGCTGCCAGTTCGTGGTGGGTCTTTGCTGCCCCAGGGTTTCCCCAGTGTGGTGAGAAAAGAACACTAGACCGCGATCCCTTGCTCCGAGCCAGCACAGGAAATGGTCACCTCAGCGTGAGATATGTATTTGCTAATAACCAAGACATGTTATTAAAAAGTCAAAAATGGAAAGCAAAATTAGAAAGGAAAATGTGTGGGAGAAATGAAAGAGGATTCTTTTAAGACAAAAAAAAAAACAAAACATAGTAGACTGTAGGGCTCCAGTTACTATGAATGACTTAAGCAGGCAGACAACACAAAAGGGTGAAAAGGAGGAGAGAATAAAGAGAAGAAAAGAAAATGTAGGTTATACAATCCTTTAAATGATATTACAAAAGCTTTCACAGGTATTTGGATTTCAAATAGAATTAAAATGCACTAAATTACTTCAGTTATTATGAGGAAAATTAAAACGCCTTTTTTTTTTTTTTTAATATGAATATAGGTTCAGACTATACCCGTGATCTTGGTAGTCATATTTCTAATGTAGTTGTTCATTATTTGGCTGGTGACGGAATGCAAGTTTTCCTCACTTCATTCTTTCTCTGAGGTATGCACAAAGGTTGAATTTAATTTAATGGAGAAAACGCAATTATATGGCAGTTAGAATGTTAAGGAAGTAGATTTAAAGTAAGTCAAACTTTTTTTTTTTTTTTTTTTTGATAAAACACTAGTTGCTTGTACTGTGCACATTTTAAAGTGCTTCATCTTCTTTTCAGCAGGGACTGCAACGTTTGAGATTATCTTGACTTTGCTAAAGTACTACACATTTGACAACTGTCAACAGGACTATATTTAGAGGGCCAATACTTCATGTAGTGGTTTAGCAGCCAGCGTTCCAGTGAAGGAGCATTTCTCAAAGGCTCTTCACTCAGTAAGTAAATGCATGAAGCCCTGATCTGTCACCTGTTCTGCATGTAATGAAAATGTTAATTGTTCTCTTAGATGAATATATTCTCATCTCTTATAAAAATGAAAAGTTGTCCAAAAAATAGCAAGCACAGTAACCATCCTGTAGGGGCAGAATCTCTTACATAGATACAATATGAAGTACGTAAAACTGTATATACACAGTATATAGTCAATTGTTTTGTGTAATTTAAGTAACTGAATTGAGAGCCGCTCTAGAAGGGAAGATAGTGGAAACTAATTTTGCTCATTGCAATAACTGACTAAAGAGGCTGTTGGAATTCTGCCCTGGTATCTGATGTCAGAAAGAAAATTCAGTATTATGCCTTAAGGTTGTTTTTTGTTTCTTGGTTTGCTATTTAATCTCAGAAGAATTTTATATAATACTCTCAGTTGTCTATAATTTAATTATTTTACATTTGGAGCCTCCACTCAAATGCTGTGTTTTCCTTGAAAATGAGTACTTAGTTGGGAGCTCTACTGTTGCAGCTCCTCCATCCTGGTTAGATCAGGATGAAACCTGATTCTCTAAAGCTGCCTGATCATAATTTGCTCCTATAATTCCTTTTAACAATGCTTTTACAATTTGGTTGGCCTCAATTTTTGAATCTGTCACATACCCACCACTTCTTTTGTTCTGTTTATGAATCATGTTTTGAGAGAAGATAAGCTTAGTGGATTTTTTTTTTCTTTTTTCTTTAATATCTGAGAAGGAGCTGGTAGGGATCCATTGTTGTTGTTATGTGTGTTTCGAGTCTGAGTGCTTCATTACCATAGCCTGTGAAATCCATAAGAATCATCTATCCCTCAAGGTATGGGTTTTGTCCCAAAGATGAGGTTTTACCTGAGCCAGACTTCAAATTGATTAAGAACAAGCTAGTTTAAGACTTATTTGTACACACAACTGCTGGATTCTTGTAGTCTTTAGATATGATTTAAATCTATGTGTACAGAGTTAATGGTTCATACACAGATATATATATCTGCAGCCGTAGTATTTACTTTATGTAGTATTTCCTTTTTATGACTTTTTCAAGCTAAATTACTTGCCATAACTGACATAAATTAAATGTTCAGAACCTGCATTCAGTTTTCACTCCAGCAATTCAGTTTGAGAGTTTATATTCATGTGAGCAGGAAGTAGTCACCCATCTGATGATCTGTCTCACAGCCTAAATCACAACCAGAAAGTATTTTATGCCTGAAGAAATAATCTCTGCAACCTCTTCATGATGATTTCTTTTGACTCTATCAGTCTGCAGTGTGTAAGGGTAGTCTGTGTAATCATATTTCTACTCTTAAGTTATGTGGCAGTATTAGAAAATGATTATGCATACAGAGAATAATAGCAGTTATAACTTCAAGATAAAATCTGCTTCCAATCTTTAGTTAGTAAAGATTTTGAAGTGTCGTGGACAATCTTTTCATTTTTGTGTTGGTGTGACCTTGTCTGGCTGCCTGATTCAGTCAGCTTCTCTCTTGTTCCCCTTCTCAACAGAACAAGGGGAGAAACTAAGAGAAATTTCTGGGTGTAGATAAGGACAGGGAGATGAATTACCAATTATCACCAAAGGCAAAACAGGCTTGACTTGGTTAGGATTAATTAGCTTTTACTAATTGAAAATAGAGTAGGATGGTGAGAAATAAAAACACAACTAAACCCACCTTTCCCTAATTCTCCCATCTTTCTTGGCTTGCTTTCCCTCCTTTGCTTCCTCTACTGCCTCCTCCCTTCCATGTGGCACAGGAGATGGGGAGCAGGTGTTGCAGTCAGCCCATAAGAGTTCCTCTCTGCTGCTTCTTCCTCCAAACACTTTTCAGATATGTGCAAAGGATGGAAAAGTAATAAATCCATGCTCATGCAGCAGGAGAGGTGAGTGGAACACATACAGAGCCATCTCCAGGCACTGCAGACCATTATTGATATGCTTGAAAGTTGACATTGTTAATTTTTCCTCTAGAAATCATTGGCTGTTTTTTTTTCTAGTTAGTTCAGTGGAGGCTTTTATAAATATGTTTTTAAAATAATGTTTTTAAATAATGCAATAATGCTAAATGCTTATAAAACACACTCTAATGACATTGTTTTAGGTTCTGTGCGTCAGTGTCTGTGCGTAGGTTTTACTCTAAGCACATACAAAGCATTCCAGCCATCATTATGCTCCAACTAGAGAAAGTGTTTTTGCAAAAGCCATGTTGTTAACTTTCATAGTGTTTATGACTTTTCTGATGCTTTATATATATGTGTGTGTATGTAATATATATGATTTCTTTCTGTAAAAAAGAGTTCACAAATCTACATTTCTGAGCTATTAGTTTTCAGGAATGTTTTCCTTGCACCTCTGTGGTCACCTATATGTGGCATAACTTCAGGCTGATTGCGATAAAAAGGTGGTACATTCATGGCACTAGCAGCCAGCTTCTGAAGTCTTTGGCAAAATCCTGTTCAAGTTGTAAGGATTTTATCCAGAGTACAGTTGTTGCTGTAAATTACAAATGCTGTTTTGCTGAGATAAACCAAAATGTTGCTATTCATGGGTACACATTAGAAAAATGTTCACTGGTTTTGTGGTTTACTACTTCTCTACAAAAGAAAGTTCATTTTCTGTAAGCTGGTCAGTTTGGAGTGAAAGACTTTGTCTACTTTGATGCCACCTTTCTTTGTATCAGAATCACGCAATACCAATGTGTGTGCCTTTTACTGTCTGGAGCTATGAACACTCCTAGAGACCTTTTTTGTCTTTATCTTTCACCACTCATGCATAAAATTTTAGGATATATCCTTTCTTTTGTACCTCTGCTTTAATTTTGATTGGGTGAAGTACTGTCTGAGGAGAAAGGAGAAAACTGCTAACTGAGATCTATGGAAGCCTACGGTATGCAATTAACTTCCTTTAAACATGTAGTATTACGTGATAATAGCCAGCGAAAATAATTTCCCAGTATTCTAAAGTTGCAAAGCTGACTCACCTCTAATAATCTGGGCAAAAGCATTTAAGCTGGGGTGTAAACTGTCTTGGATTATCAATGTTGAGAAATATGAAACTGAATAATATTTTGGAAACCCTATTCTGAACATTTGATACCCACATGTACTGTTTCTCAGAGGAAATGACAACTATTAGCCAAAAATTTCTCCTGTCTCCCCTTATGCTGACTTACTCTAACATCTTCAGGGAGTACCTGATCACCATGGACTGCCGCATATGGAAGTGGGTTTATAACCTCAGGAAATAAAATCAAGAGACAACTGCTTAACTTTAAATCCCAAAACTCAATGTAGCAACACTTACAAGTGTGAAAAGATTTTGGTTTACAGTGTTTAATTATAAATAGCAACAACAACAGTGGGAAAAGAGTAGTGCTAGCAGGAAAAGTGTGGGGGGCAGGAAGGTCTAGAAATGGAGGGGAAAAAAAGTTATTTTTGGAATGCAGCTCTGATTAAAAATCTTTAACTACCTTAAAATTATTTATGTGATGAGTGTGTTGCTGCTAGGTTATTCCTCCAGTTCAGGGAAACTCATGGCCTTTTTAGAAGACAAGGATTGTTCATGTTCATGCTTCAACATGCTGCCTCTGTGATAGGAAGAGGTGTTTGTTTTCTTATAAGAACTTGTGATTAAATTATCCAGTCACATCCTTGACCCTTGAACAAAGCATTTTGATAACTTTGACTCATATTCATGGCCAGACTTGCCAAAACATGCAGGCAGAATTGAACCCAAATCCAAATCACTCTTATTTCTCCCTGAGACTCCAGTATAGTATAGACCAAGAACAGCAATGCTGATTATTTAAAGGAAAAAAAGCTGACGACCATAGTGACCCCCAGTGAAGATGTGTACAAACAGCAAGGCAAGTGGAGTTTATTCCTGAAAGACCCTGAGCTCCTGTGTTTATATTTTGTAAATGTGGTATTCTAGGATTTCATGGCTTCCCGCTGCGGTTAATTGCCCAATCCCCAGACGGTGCTTTCTCTGCGTGAAAGACAGCCATTGCACACACTTATTCATGTGAGGACAGTTTTATCGAATATCTGACTGTGTGCTAGAACACCAGCTGTTGGTCTCCACTGAGGTGTGCAGCACTCATCTGTACTTAGTTTGATTACTTTTGTTGTACTTCAGATTCGTTAACTCTTCAGAAGCTTTACAATTAATTGGCAGTCAAGTCACATCATTCCTTTTCTATTTTTCAGTCTTTGCAGTATACTTTAGGCAAATGATCTTTTCTTGCTCAGACAGTCAGGTTTGGCTGCTGTCCTCAAAAACATTGTAAAATTAATGCATTGAGAATGATAAGAAAATGCCTTTTAATTTCTATTGCTATTACTGAAGGAAGACAAACTGTTTAGAAGGTGGAAATGATAGCATGCAGTTCATTTAGGTTTCTTTAGTAGGTATGTAGTGCTGGATGAACAGAAATACTCTGGTGTTGACAAACAAGGCTTTCAATGGATCAGCTGATGAACTGCTGTGTTTGTGTGATATATTACCTACAGGTGCAGGTATATATGGTGACTGTTAGCTAGAACCCTGTTATACAGGGATCAGAGGTTGCAGTGAATGAATTAAAGATGATTGACTCATAATGTAGAGAGCTGCTGTCATTGCTGGGCTGCTGTTGACTTTTGACAGTAAGCTACTCCTTGCAAGAGCATAAGGTCTGAAGTAACTTCTATGCCAACCAAAATAATTCTGTGCTTACTCAAAGAATTTGACTATCTCCCATTTCTCAATGGTGAACATAGAGGTATCATCATATTTCAGTAGCTATAAGCCTCTGTTTCATAATAGCAAGAAGAACTTACTGCAAAGACTTCTATATATAGAAGCCATAGTATATTCCTGCTGCTAGCAGCATGCTTCCTGTTGTGGGTCACATTGGTATTATCGTTTTGGCTAAGGAAGTGAACTTGTGATACTCTAATAGCTGGATCTTGCTACGTTTTCACATCATACTGCTGAATCTCAGTACTTTGTATAAACACAGCTATCTTGCAAACTCAAGAACTGTATTTTATGATCTTTGAATTTTCTTTGTTTCATGAGTATTATGTGGTATCTGATGTATCCAGTATGTGTGGGACATTTACTTATTAAAGGTATTTGGGAAAGAAGTCTAACTGTAGAGCACAAAAGTATCCTGTCAATACTAGGGGGTGTTTTTGACTTTCCTCCTAGAGGTGGGAAACTGGAAGGAGTTCATAGATACCTGCAGGCCTCTGGAGGGTTGAAAGCTGTAGATACCAGACACAGGCAGTAGCTTGTTGGCTTTTGTTCTCAACACTTCTGAAAGGTATGGTGAAGAAGACCATTGATAAAGAAGGAAAGCTCTATCTGGGATACTGGATGCTTCCTTTAATAGGCTTGAGTAAATGAAACAAAGTTTAGGAACACAGAAAAGCTCCTGGGAGCTTATTTGATTTGATTACTAAACCTTTTGAAGTGTGCTTATTGCTATAAGGAAGGAAATCTGGAAAAGGTCAAGTATGAATTAGGTGAGAAATACAAAAAGGAATTGCTTGAGATGGTCATTAAATAAGACAAAAATGAGATTCAGGAATAAATGGAACAGTATCACTGTAAAGGTGAAATGCCTCAGCATAAATCACTAAAGACAGTGAAACTGGAACAAGTCTATCCAAGATGCATTGATTTTGTAGAGGTCCAATTCCAATCTGATGAAATTGATATTTTGCAAGAGCCTCATATCCCAGTCTACATGCCTGCTTGTGAAGACCTTGTAAAGACTAAAGGTCAGTCTATCTGTCTCTGTCTACTGTACTTACGTATTTCTAACACAACCATTACCATCATGTCTAGGAGTAGGAAAAATGATCAATATTATCGTCTCTGGTGTTGGGGAGTATCCAAAGCCCTGCTACATTAGGCTCTGAGTGACTGAAACAAAGATATATCCGTGCCCATGGGAGCTCACAATCTAGTGTTTGAGGCAATAAGAAAGGAACAATTGAATAATCAGATGAGCACGAAACAAAGGCATGGTAATGCAGATGAAGGAAGCATTCAGTGTAGCTGCCAGAAGTGTCTGTAGTCTGGGCCTCCAAGTTATCAAGATGTTTATTTGAGATGGGACCCACCTCCTCTTTTCATGTAGCAGTGTCAGGGATTATCAGAGCAATTCTCTGGGACCTTTCTGATGCTCTGTTGCTTTGCTGCCTGCTTTGAATGGGGGAAGACTCTAAGTCCTGTTGTTCCCATGTGGTTATTCACACTCTGAATCAATCCAAACAAATCTCAGGTGTATTTCTTGGGATTTCATCTTATTTGTCCCACTTTTTTATTAAAGTAAAAAGGCCACCAATATGAAACAGGTAATATTGCTCAGAAGGGGGCTCTGGGACTTTGAGAATGATCGCAGGAATAAATCAAAGGGTTAATACAGAAATAAACTGCTGAACACATTACTTAGGTCTTTGTAATATTTGCCTTCTAAAATGTAGTTTTATGTGAGTAATGTTAGTATCAATATTAATATCTGCTGAGATGAACAAAACTAACGAAGTAATAGGAAAAATAAATGTTAGCCTCCACAATAAAGTTTTCCATGGGGAGTGTCAGAAAGCCTAGGACAATTTGCAAGGGCTGATTTAAATCTCTGAATTTTAGACTGGTGTCACTGTTCTACTCAGTCTGTCACTGTTACTTATTTTCTTTCTTTCTTTTTTTTTTTTTTTTTTTTTTAAACCTGTCTCTACACAGTTGCAGTTAATGTCCTACAGAGAAGAACATCTTTAGTTTGTGCCTGCATGAATATGCATAGCTTGTTTCAGTACTTAACTGTCTGATATCTTCAACAGAAGATACAATAACTGTATTTTTAAGTACATTTTTCTTGTAATTGCAATATTAGATATATTCACTGTACACTTCCTTGATATTTGCAAACACTAAAATGAAAGTGGTTTATAAGAGGAGAAGGGGATCATCCATGGTGTGTGTTTTTTTTTTTTTTTTTTTTTTTTTCCAGAGGATATTTATCTTTAAACAAGTTGGACAGTCTGGAGATGAAAGAAAATGCTATATAGCTCTACAGGCAGAGCCAAATACAAGTGCTCTGTACTCTGTCTCGGTGTAGGTCTTTAGTGAAAGCCCAGAGCTAAGCTACCTGGACAACCATTAGCAGGGAAGATGAATATGGGCAGTACCTTCACATTTAGGATTCGTTCTGTTGACAACTACAATACTAAATTCACATTTAGTATTCGTTCTGTTGACAACTCCACCAGTGATAGCTGGTATCACACTAGCTCAGATTTGCTTGAACATACTTTCGTCACACTGAATTACAACGTAGATCTGCTCTGACGAGACAACACCTCATTCTCTGCCCCTGCTAGATAGAGGTTTAGCCAAAGCATGCTCTTGTGGTCTCTGAGCTCTGGGTGATTGCTCGTTGTCTGACGAGCAATTCCTGCAAGGTACAGCATGTCCTAAAACCAGCACATTGCTTGTAGCCATGCCTTCCCCTGAACAGCCGCAGGAGGAAATTTCACAACTGTTTTCCCAATTGTTGTGACAGGCAAATCCAATGTCCTGCAGGGGTTGGAAGCTTTATGTGGTCCCTGCTGCCATTCTGGGGAGCTTTAATCCAGTGTCTGGATAGCTCTGCCTGTAACATTGGCAAAGTAGAACTGTGAAAGAAATGTCTATGAGGGTGTTTTCTCCAGTGACAAAAACTTGAATGCAGTGAAAGCATTTTATTCTGTGAAATGGGGGCCAGAGGCAGCAGCTGGTGTAAATCAGCACAGCTCCTTTGAAGAGACTAGGGAGATGATACTTTAGTTCTGCAGCTGCATCTTATCTTGCATTTTCAAATTAGAATATTATGCATAAACACAATGAGTTGTTCTCCTCAGTGGTGTGGGAAGTACACATTTTGGCCCTCTTGACCTGCAATCTGTTAGCAGCTTTCAGCAATTACACACTTCGTATAAATGATAAATGACTAATATTACAGAATGCATTAATTTTACACTCTTCAACCTCTTGGTAGATATTTTCTTGTGGTAAAACTATATCCTGATATTTATGAAAAGAATAAAAATCTTAAAGAAAAATGAGCAAAGATCATAGAATTGGCCTGGTACGGTTGGCAGCCTCTGCATGTTTCACTCATGTACAGCAACAGCCTAGTAAACACATAAGGGTATCTCCATCTTCTATTAATTATCTCAGGCTGAAAGGAGAAGGAACCCTACCTTGTACAGAGGTCTCATGAGAGTAATTATTTTTTATGCTAATTCTGCCAGCCAAAATTTTGGTCATTGTGGAAACAAATGCCCCTGTATTTTCCTATTATTATTATTATTATTATTATTTTAATAATGCTTTCCATTTAGGCTGTTGTTCTTGCCTTAGATGTTGGCCCTAGCAACTTGGCCAATTCCTGTCTGTCTCATGGGCTTTTTCCATGTCTTCCTTCAGGCAGACCACTGCATACCTGCACTTCCCACCATGATCAACTCCCTGGGCCATTTCTCCTCACCAGCTTTTGACTCTGGTAATTGCCCCTGGCTGTGAAAGTTTTCCCCTTCACTAAATATCACGGAGGCACAAGAACCTCATCACAGTGCTGAATCCATCCCCTTGGCTTCCTCAAATGGCCTTTTGCTCTTTGCTTTCTGTGGCAGCATAATGAAATGAGGCAGCAGGTTCATTACAGTATGCTCCAAATGCTGTTTTATGTAATGTTGTTTGCAGTGCTGTAGTTTGTTTCCTTACTGCCAGTTTCATCACCTTCTATAAAGCTTAATTCAATTGTTTGTTGATTATCTCTTTGGATTAGTGCATAAATCTCAAATTGAAGCTGCTAGAAGCATTGGTAGGGCTACAGATGTCACAAAACTTTGTCTCTCTATTTTTGTGTCCTTATCTGGGGTTACACTGGAGTAAACCTTTGCTGCTGTTGTAAAGATGTTCAGGAATGAGAGGAGAAGGCTTCATGCTCATAAAACTTCTACAGAATTGTTTAAAAAGAACAAAAAGAACAACTATGGAGAGAATTGTATATGTCTACTCTAAGTTCTATATCCTCTTTCAACTAGAACATGTATTACTTTGCATTACTTTGGTGTTTGTCAAATTACATGAAGAGAATAAATCTCTGCTCTATTTAATGTATGAGATATTATCTGAATACTGCCAGGACCATGAAGGTTTCTATTTTGAGGCATCTCTTTAAATAAACCACATTTCGTACTTTGGAAGCAAGCCAAACAGAAGTGGTTTTGACTCAAGTTTTTAAGCCAGGATCTGCCTTAGAAGCAGTTGTGTTGACCTCTGCCTCTTTGCCCACATTCCCAGCTCCTGAGAAGTCCTGAGACTTATGGAGATTATGGTTTGCTTTCATAACTTGCAAGGTGCTTTTCTCACCTCTCCTATGCCATCTGAGTGTGGGAAGCTCTCACGTTCATTTTAGGTTTTCAACATGGATCTTTAATGTCTTAGTATACGTTACTTTAAATGTTTTTTCCTTTCAAAGGTTATACAGTTCTATTATTCAAATAGTTTTCCAGGTAAAGGAAATTATATGCTATATATAGAATTAAACACAGAGGAATATTGATAATAAATTGAGATGGCATCAGCAAATGATGTGTAGACTTGTTTACAACTAGCTTTTTTTTTTTCTCTGTCATGCTTTTATGTGTTTTTACCTCCCCCCCCCCCCCCTTTTGCCTTCCTTTTTGTTATTTTTTTTCCTTACTTTTTCCTTCCTTGCCTTTCTGTCCAAGTTGCATGTTCTGTCTTACATGGTTTCTGCTCCATTTTCCTTCTGTGACCTCATGAAGGCAGAATAGAAAGCCATTAATATTAACATGTTGTCTGAAGTTTGTGATGTACACAGGAATTCAGAAATGAGCAATATCAATTTCCCAGCTATTATTGAATCTGAATTTACAAAAAACAAATACACTTGACATTTTCATCATATTTCTTTCTTAATTAAGTTTGTTGAATGCCTTGGTGCAATTTTATTTATTGGAAAATTACAAAAAGCATGTATGGAGATCATGAAACTTCTGCTTGGTCTTCTGAGACTCAAGATGCAACTACCTTCTACAAATTACACTTGGATAGGGCTATTTTTCTACCTCCTTTTTCTACATATCAGCCTTGCTTGTTTGGTGACAATGGCAAGAGCAAGTGATCTACTCTGGTGCTGCTGTTTCTTGCTTGTGCAGATGGTCACTTACTTTTGCTGGGGACTGTGTCTACAAGGCCAGTCTTCTTCTGAGAATTGATGAGGTTTCGGTAATAAACATGCCTTGATGTAATACACAAGGATTTAAATGTATATTAAAATATACTGACAAATAAACCCCTTAAATTACTTGAAGAAAAGGATTTTTGAAATCTGATTCACACTTCCTACTTGTAATGTGGCTAGTGTTTGTCATCTGACCCTTATCAGCTGATGAGAGCAACCTGTCCACTTTGTTTACATTTTCAGTCAGTTTATGGTCAAGTTTCATTGTCCCTTGTGTACATACCATCAAGGTGTCACACCACCATAGCAGCAAAACCAGGAGAGTGTTTGCTTAAAAGTATGCATCCTTTTGGAGTTCCTCCTCCAACTCTCATAACCATTTTTTGTTGACTCTGAAACTAGGTTTTTTACTTTTTAATAAACCTTTTGTTGGGTGTAAGTTTTGCTTGGTGGTGTCCCTTTAAATACTACACTCTGCCTAAATAAAAGATGGGAAGACAGATGTTGAATGAACGTTCATTGATTGCTTTCTGATTGCTACTTCAGGTGTCTTTCTTCAGCCATATAGAATGGCCATATGGGAAATCAATAGTGATGATCTTTATTATAAAGTACCAGAAGCGAGGTGCTTCACCTATACATGTTTTTGGAGAGGGAGAGGGATCAGAACCCAATTAGAAAATGCATGAAACTGACAGAGCACAATGTTCCTTTAAAATTGCTGAGGGCTGCAAAATGAACAGAAAGCTTAATGAAATATTCAGACATTTGCATATTCTGTATGTAAGTTAATCTCAGAGTTGGAGAGGTCCACAAATTTAGTACATCTTGCTTCATTTTTGTATAAAATGCTGGTAGTTGTATGCTTTTACGTGTGAAATTACAATAATTAGTGAGAAAGGCATTGGAAAGTTCAGTAAGTTCAATTATAAAGAAGTTATTGGAATTGATTCTCACTGAGTAAGCAAATAAGCCAGGGTCTGATTTGATCTCTCTGATACTTCTTGTTATGTTAAGAATGACAGTTTTTTTTTATTTTTATTTTCTTACTATTTACTTTTGAAAGAGTAGGAGTAACAATTTCAAACTCTTCAAATCATACTAAAAGGCTTCGCAGCAGACATGCAAGATAAGACAAAAAAATTCAGTCATTGAGGAGATAATGGGTTTGGGTTTTGGATGGTTAACTGTAGTGTGTGCCTAAGTTAAATGTATAGGCTACACTTGCAGAAGCAGCCATCTGCACTAGGCAAGAAAGTGAAGTTCTTTATCTACCTGCCCAGGCGGTGCAGCACAAGCTGCCACTGCTTCTCAGCTCCACTGAAATCTTTGTCAGTGTATCTCTACCCTCCTGCGGCAGCTGCAGATTTGTTTGCAATGTTTATTTTGGCATTTCTTATTTTGGTCCCCCAAAGAAATCAAGCAAAACTTGTCTCTAGCCCATATTGTATTATATGGGAAGAGATGCCACTTCTTTCTTACCCTAATCATATTTTATGATTCGTCAAAGGTTTGGTGCAGTCGTAGATCTGGTTGTACTTCACCCTTTGATTAAAGACAAGTCTTCCACATCACCAATTCCATTTCAGTCTCCAGATTCTTAACATTTAGATATGTAGGGCAAAAAATAACCTCTATATCCTGTTGTAAAATCCAGGAACTGTTTCATTTTATTTTGCCTTTTATCTGACTTTTTTTTTAATCTTTAACAATGCCTGTGCTGTAAAAAGCTATATGGAACTTTCTGCATGTTTATCATATATTTATCATCTCAGAGGGGTAAAAAGTCATCTAGTTCATATTAACTGAACTCTGTGGTTCCCTGTGGTCAACAGCTGGATGACAAGACATCGAGTGTACATTAGGCAGCTTTCTAATTAAACATCTTCATTGCATCTAAAACACATAGTAGCACTTCCTTGCTAATAAAGTACACTGCAGTCAATTTGTTGCAGATACCACATTGCCACTCCTATTCCAGACCTCTTACAGTCTGTTGCAAGAGTAGAATACAAACATAATATGTTGTAAAAAGTAACATTTAGCTGTGATTTTGCAAAGTGTTATGCTATTTGTTTTAAGTGTCATGTAATTATCAATTCATTTACTACCTATTGTAATGCCATGAATCATAATGAATGTATTTGCATAATAGGTAGTATCACATGAGCTCAATTATAATTCAGTATTAGCTAAATGTACCATGAAAACAAAATGTTTCCCATAAAGGTAGGCTGGGGTTGATATATAACCTGTCTCATACATGGTGTATCACAAAAGCTGTCAAGGGAAATTGTTCCATTTGTGGACTTGCTCTCAGAGGGAACTATTTTGCAGCTCTGAACTTCATATATTTCCTCTTCCACCTCCAACCCCCCATATTTAAATGCTCTGTGGCCATGTCAACCCTGCAGATGAAGTTATTGCACACAGCATGCTCAGAAACTTGTCCTTGCTATTTAGTTGATATGCCAGTGCTCTGCTAGCTCGTATCACAAAACAGTCTCTGCCCAAAAGACTGAAATTATTGCTCCAGTGATACTCTGAGACCTTCACACACTGTACTGGGTGACTGGGGACTTGTCTCCAGAGGGCTGCCTGAGCTCTGTGTAGGCTTTAAAACTCTTTGATGCCAGACATAACTTCTTTTTAAATAAAAAGGTCTCTAAAATGACATCTGCTCCTTCTCGGAATAGGAGTCAGCTCTACCTCACCGTGTTGCAGAATTTGATATGAACATTCTCCCAGCTGCATCAGTTACTTGGTTTGCTCAAGTTACGTTGCCTGTGCTGTCCACCACTTACTGATTATCACAGTCAGTTGTCACTTCTCTCCCTACTGTGTTAAAAGCAAGGTCTTCCTTTCAAAACCAGACCCAGCCCATTGCATATACCCTAGCTTGAAGAACTGCCTGATGTCCCTTTAAGTAAAGAACAATGTTATCAGCAGTCCCTGGTTTCTGTACAGCCTGGCATTGCAGATCCTGCTCTACCTCTCAGTGTTTCTAATGGGTGATCAAAAGTGATCCACCAGGGATATGCCACTGGGGAGGAAATGGCTTTGTACTTGCATTAGTCATCATTGGCAGTTCAGCTACCAGTATTCTTTCTCCACCTTTCCCCTTCTTTATTTTAGAGCTGCTTCTCCTACCCCAAATCCTCTCTGCTATATCTTATAGTTTAATATGCTTTTATTACATGAAGATTTATGTAAGCTGATATGAAGCACGTATTACTTTGCATATAAAATAAGTGGTCCCTTTCAGCTTTGGTTTAATGTGTTTTGAAGACATATGGTCTTGCAATAGCAGAGTGGGTAGAATAACCCAAATGTGAGGAAAAGCCAGTTTCTGAGATGAATGGCTCATACCACTCATTTGGTTCACTTACAAGTTCAATGTTTTTCGTTGCAGAAGCAAGAGTTGCTCGTGCGGTTCCAGTTGCCTTGCAAATGATTGTTGTGTGAACTGCTGTCTATAACAGATGTGTCTAATCCCACTTCTCACTTTTAAATGTATCCTATTTCAGTACAGAATGTGAAATGCTCACTTTCTGGCTAGTCTAGTTCTTTTTTTACTTGTTGCCTTCAAGTTAAATTAAATATACTGATATTGTTGAGGAAACAAGAGAGTTATTTTCCCAAATATAGTATAGTTAATGGTGCCTCGAGGATTATTTAGCCTGATCTACATTCAGGAGACAGCACTGCAATGGCAAAAGGCTAACACAGTTGGCAAAACTTAATTTGTTTGGACTCATGTCACCATCGGCTTTAAAATGTGACAGGAGAAATACATCGTAGGAATTGATGAAGTAGTGACACATTTGCACAATACTACAACTCTTTACAGTCACTTAGGGCAGTGCAAATGCTCCAGTGTTACTACTGGGAATGGTGCAATGTTGCTGCTGGATTTATGTAAATTTAGAGTATTAAAAAGTGAAAGACTAAACGTGTAAGTATTATAAATGTTACAAGGGATCTGTATGATATTCACATAACAGACATTACTGCTAAATGTATTGTTTGTAGTCCCCTTAACTGGGAAAAGCACTGGACCTGACAGAAGGGAGTTGTCTATGTACATATACACAGGCTGGTGTACCTGGCACTGGAACTATACTTCAGTAAGAAAGTTTTTCCAATGCCTGTATATGCACTAGGCCAGTTTGTCAGATAGTAGCATCTCCAAAGAAAGTTGCTGTTCTGAATTTGAAAGGAAATGCTTTCTGTTTAATGGAAATATCAATTTATGTTTTCATAGTTCTCTTTGGCTTAGTGCTAACTATCAGACAGGAATTTCTGGGCTTTGTTCCTTAATATGAAGTTTGCAAATAAGGATTAAGAGAAAATTAAAAGCTAATGTGCACATGAATTTCTCAGGGGATTATTCCGTGGTGTTTGTATTCTTTATAAGGTTTCTGTTTTAAGCATGTATCTTTGAAATGCACCTTATTTTTATTTTTTGTTCTTGTTTTGTTATAAGTATCCTTTTTATAGGACAACCGCTTATTCAGGTTAATCACAGTTGCAAGGATCCTACTATGTAGGAATCAAACTTACTGGATGATTGCATTTGCACAGCAGATGTAGTACTATCTTACGTAAGACTTACAAGTCTTATGAAGAGCAGCTGAGGGAACTGGTGTTGTTTAGTCGGGAAAAGAGGATGCTCTTCTCCAGAGGGAATCTCTTCCCTTCTTGCACAAGCTGTTAGCTGCATTCAAGTGATGGGGCTACCAGCTGTCCGAGGCTGATTAGGTCTCTCTCTTACCACCTCTCACCTTGCATGAGACTTCCAACAATGGCATGAAGAAAGTTTGGATCAATTTATGTACTTTTTATCTTGTGTGTCCCTGTTATCCTTTCGTGGAAAGGCAGAAGGTTGTGGTATGTTTGAATCCTAACTCTGGTATATCATTTAAGATCCCTTTGTGATGACAACTCTGAAAATTGTCGATTCACTGAATGAGATGAAAAGGAACAGACCTGTCCTAGGAATCAGAGCCTGGGAATTAAAATCTCCTTCATGTGCCATATGAAGCTCAGTGTAATTTTTACTGATCCATAAAAAGTGAAACTATGCAAAAACTCTTCCCGCATGATTGTAATTATGTGCTTTTCTTCCCCCAAGACTCCCTCTTTAGTATTTTGTATTGCTGTTAAATGTTTTGAAAAGCCTCCTGAAAATTACGTGGAAGTGTCTTCCATTCACGCTATGGCTTCTGTGATGCTAGCTGTAAATCTGCTAGCTGGGGGTCAACTAAATTAGTGGAAAAGTTCAGTTCTGCTCTTCTATCTTTATCTCATTTGGGGGCAGAAAAAAAAAAAGGAAATACTTCTCTAACATTGGCAGCTTCTGCATCAATTGAAAATTGTTACTGGTTGCACTCATTTGTTGACACAACAGTATTTTGTCCATATAGACATTGTGTCTCAAATGGGAAGAAAAACATTATCATTTGGCACAGGCCTTGAAGTGGTGCAAAGGAAGAAGAGGAAGAAATAGCTGCATATGACCTAGAGCTAGGTACAGGCATTATAGCTGGTCATCTGCACTTTTATTGAACTAACTCTTTTCAATATGTTTTAGTTCACTAGTTCTGATGAAGGTTCGTTTTGCAGATGATACTGCAAAGAGAAGCAGTTGCTTCCTTGTTTTTAGACAGACTTTCTAGATGGGATATTTCCACCAAGAGTATCTTTCCTTAATTTTCCCTGCTATGGTACATCAATCATAAACATCCTGAAATAAAGCTCTCCAAAATCATTTGTATCATGGGACCAGTAACACTGCTATATAAAATTTTAAAGCTTAATGAAAGTATCAGTGTAGTCTAGTATAGCCAAAGCTAGAAAATACCTTCTCATCTATAGTTTTTTTTCTCTTCCAGTTTTCCTTTACAAGCTAGACTTCTTCAAGCTCTGGTTTTGTACTCAGCAAAAATGCCTGGAAACCTAAAATTCAGCAACCTTCTGTCCCCCCAGATATGACTAGCATAACTTTCTGCATGCTTTGACAGCAAGGGAACCAAATCTTATACTGTGGTGAGACATTAGTACCTAAGTGAGGAGAGCACCATGTGAAACCTTGCCTGGCCTGCTTTGTGCCTAGTTAGTGTGACTTGTTCACAAGCCTTGTCACTTGCACAGCTCCAGCTTACTGCACAAGGAAGTGATGGTATACGCTGGCAAACTGCGTGAGGCTCTAAAAGCAGAGTGAGTCCTGAAAAGCCCTATTAAGTGTCCAAGACACTCACTGTCTGCTGCTCCACTGGCACACCAAAAAATGCAGTTCAGGCACATTTATTTCTTCATTTATTTTAAAGCTAAGCTTTGCATGTGGGACAGAGCACATTTAAATTAATTATGTGGTTTTGAAAATACTCTGTCTGTCTAACACTATAGCTGTTTGGTAGGTCAAGCTTGGGCATTTTTCACCTTAGCAGTGACCCTGATAGTAAATTTATAAAACCATATCAAGGATGTTTAGTTTCCTGTGTCCAATAAATTTCTGTGCAGTGCCATTTGTAAATGGCAGCAATAGTGAAAGCCTGCAGGAGAAGCTTTTCTTGCCTGCCTGATGTGGTTTCTAATTCTTGGTCCTGCAGCTCTTTACAGACATCTATTGTGTTATGTTAGTTTTAGTCTATGGGTGGCAGTCACTTTCTAAATTTCTTGCACGATGATTGCAGTCTTGCCTGCACTAGCCTTATCAAATTTGCTGTTAGTAACACACATCAACAGGCAATCGATAAAAAAAAAAAAAAAGAAAAACACATTATGTAATTAGCTCTGATTTAAAAAAAAAAAAACAACTCTGCAGCACAAGCAGATGTTAAATGAAAGCTAATAAAGTGTGTCATCTTTAAATAAGGGTATGCCCTGTGATTTTAGACTGGACAAACTCTGAGCCACAAAAGGCAATTTCCACAGAGGTCTGCATGCTTCGAAATAATGAAATAATCATGCAAGCAATGCATACAGGAGCTAAACCTGAATAGTCATTTCAGATCTCTGCAAACACTTGGAGCTTGTTAGAAAATGAAAGAGATACCAGGCAAAGGCAGCAAGCAGTGCAGCTAGCAAACTAACAGACTACTTAATAGTAAAGATACACTATCAGAGTCCTGGCCATTTCTATAGGTTTTCATATGTCTTCACTGGAAGTCCAATGCTTGTCTAAATAGTGGCTCATTTGGTGCTGGGGTGGTGCTCATTTACGTGACTTTTATTCAAGAAGCGAGAATTTAAACTATGGGCTATTTCATACTGTGAAGGAGAGCACAGAAGATAGAAATAATGTAACAGCTGGCTATTATTTATTTATTTATCTATTTTACTTGTTCCACTAATAATCTCACACAATAACACATTATACTACTGCAAGTTATTTTTAGTTTTTTGATTCCTTTATATTTCTCAGCAATATTAGTGACAGGGAAATCTCTATGGTTTGAGACTGTATCCCTTTTACAACTAATAAGTAACTGTCCAATCTCTAAGCTGGCTGTTAGTGAGAAGAGAGCCAGTCCAAAATAGGAGGAGGGGAAAATCCTAAATTCCACCAAAATCAATAGAAATAATGGACTGGCTCTGCCTCACAAGTAACATCGTGAATTAGGTATTGCAAGGGCTGTGCACGTGCTTTGTCAGGAAAACTGTGTTTTTTCACAGGCTTAAAATTCTTCTTGGCACTTCAGTAAATAGACAGCACTAAAATTTAAATGTCATGAAACAGATCCCAAGTATCCTGCAGGTAGTCACTTTAAAAAAAAATATATATATATACAGCTGAAACACTTTTATTTACTATATATATTTTGGACTCCTGAGAGCTCACGTTTTTTAGCAATCTTTCCCTGAGTCCCTAAAGGCTGCAAATTTATTCTATTAAAAAAAAAAAAGAGAGGAAAAAAAAAAGGCAAAGCTAGGAATTTCAGGTAGTGATATATACAGGTGGCTTTTAATAAAATTTTATTAAATGTGATAAAAATGTTCAGAAAACAAAATAGCTGAGAGAAAATAACGTTAAAAAATAATAGTTTTGAGCAATCACCTTAATGTTCATGAACAATGAATATTATCATCACATTAATAAGAAGAACATCATATTTGAATTGTTAAATCCTATTTTTTTTCATGAATGTTTGTTTTCATTATTCAGCTACCTTTATTTCCTTCCCTCAGGAGGGGAGGTGGCTCCTTCACAGATATCATTCTGTTCTCCGTGCCTTTTGATAATGATCTAAAAGGTTATTGGAATAATTTGTCACTCCTGTGTGCCTGAAAGCTTGTCTCCCTCAACACTCTAGACCAGGTAAAGACTGGAATTATAACTAATGCATTTCAGAGGACTCCAAATATTGTTTTAGACTTTGAAAATGCAAAATAATTAGACTAAGTTATGGTATGTCAGAACTTTCGTAGAATCATATAATCATAGAATGGTTTGGGTTGGAAGGGACCTTAAAGACCATCTAGTTCCAACCCCCCTGCCACAGGCAGGGACACTTCCAACTAGGTCAGGTTGTCCAGGATGTGTCCAACCTAGCCTCCAGTGATGTGACAACCACAGCTTCTGTGGGCAACCTCTTCCAGCGCCTGACCACACTCTGAGTAAACAACTTCATCTTAATGTATTTAATCTAAATCTCCCCTCTCTTAAAACTTTCTGGGGCTAGGAAATGAGGAAAAAAAAAAATCAGAAGTTATTTTGAATGAGCTTTTTTTCTGCTATCAGTAGAGCATCCCTTCAAAAGCTATGCTAAATAGGAGTACCCTAAAATAAAAATGTAACTCAAAAGACTTTCAGTCAGCCTAGACAAATTTTGAATGGTATTTATGACTTAGTGGACTTCATCATCTGTCTTGTCTATACGGTTCTTGCATCTGCTGGCATTCATTTATCATCAGAGCTCTTCAACCTTGTTACCATCAGACCATGCCTCACCACAAAGTGGCTTCTTTTCCCTCTTTATCTGGGTGGCAGAAAGTAAATGCTATAACAAGATATCAACAGTGGTCACAAGTGACTATTTAGGAGGAAACAAGAAACATCAGTGGTAATTTAGCATCTTCCTCTTATCTCTCTTCAGCACAGCCAACAGTCTGACTCCTCAATGGAAGATAGATTGAAGCATGAAAACTAAAACTAAATAAGTATATTTATTGGATTATTTTTTATCATAATATTTTAACTATAGAATGATACTGCTAAATAACCTAAAGGCACTATCACATTAACCTTTCTTTGCTGTTTCTCAGTTTATTGACTTTCATAAAAATCCAGGCATCACACAAAATAACTAATCAGATTCAGTGAGCAGGAGGGCTGTGAGACGGCATTTTAATCAGAAATGGTGAAGATTTCCAACATTTCTCTCTCTGTGTTAGGGGGTGACATTTTTAAATGCTCAAAGGGCATGCAGGTACTCAACTCCTGGTGAAACAATGTGTGAATGTGATGTTCAGCTCTGATTTCTGTTCTTTATCGTAATAATAATAAAAATACTTATTATTATCATTAGTTATTTCAGATCTGGATTTTTAATGCAGTAATAAGAAAATATGCCAGCCAGCGACACTCCGAAAAAAAATCCACTCAAGGAACTGCAACTACAGAGCTCAGCGCACACACCTTCCAGTAATTGTATTTTATTTAAGTAGAATATACAGACATCTTTTAAGATCCCCTTGTTATGTGGCTAAATAAATGCAGCTTTTTAATTATATTCAGTATAATTTGGTAATTACTTGGTTTCAGAAATTGCCTGAACTTCTTTTTATACTCTTTTCATGCACATACGAATGATTTGAGTGCTGCAAGTGTGACTGTCTGCTGAAAGAGAGAATTTCAGAGTCCTGAGAAAGCTGAACAACTCTAAAAAGCAACATTGACATTTTCAGAATTATTTTGTCCAGAAGATACTTTCTGCTTGCTCATTAAGGAATCAGTATTAGGAGGAGGTTGATGGTCAGCTTCTTATTCTCTGGGAGGAATGTGCAGGTCTCAAAAAGATTTAGTTTTCTACCTGAGGAGAAATAAAACTCATTCATTTTATAAAGGCTAAACTTAATAGTCATGGTCACAAATTGTGAACTTAGTGTTTCAGGAAATGTATGTAGCAGAGGATGGACTTGATGTGCAGAGATCAGCCATGTCATTGAGAAGATAAGTTGCAGTGGTTGGATACTAGTTGAAATGTCAAAAAAAGTGGTAGGCATGATTATATTGTTTTAGATTATGACCACAGACAAACGTTCTTCCATACAGATGGACCTGATGACTTGAACAGTTGGCTACTTGATAGGCTTGGAAATAGAAGGCTATGAAAGCACTTAAGCCCATCTGAAAATTTCACTGTGGATGTTAGATCTGTAAGGTAAATCTGTGTTCTGATGTTAACTGAAATTGGGCTCCCTCCACTTGTTTCCTCCTTTTTCTAGTCTCTTCCAGTTAAACTTCTTTACTACTAGAAATTTCTAATCTGCAATAGAAGGGTATATATGAAATTTGAGTACTCTGATTTTTGTTTTGTGTCTGGGCATAATCCCAAATTTATCTGTTTAGAACTATCATGTTTTTACTAGCTTTTGATAAATCACTTTTTTTTTTTTTTTTCTTTCCATTCTGTATCCTGTGATCACAGTTCGCAAGAAAAAATTTTCTGTTCAAAATAATAGTGCACTGGGGAGAAGATTTAATGTCTTAGATTATCAGATCTCTGAATTTATCCAAATTAGGTCAAGGCATTAAGTCCTAAGAGCAACTTTTCTTTTTTTTTTTTTTTTTTTCCCCCCATTTTGAGTGTCTCTCCTGCTTATTGTAAACTAAGCCAGTAATAAGCCATATTCCTTCCATGTTCTCTTCCATATTTCCTACTGTTGTACTGTGCAAGTGATAGTTTAGTTGCATCTCTGCCTCGACACTACATACTAGAATGCATGAATTAACTACTCAATACAGGATCTCAAAGACTGAAGTGTTTCAGGATGGCAGCATCACATGTTAAATTCATGCCAGTATGAACAACATATAACCCAATTAGAAAGAAGTGAACAGAAATTGAGTGAGATGATGGCTCACCGATTAGTGACAGGAGGTAGGGTGGGGATGGATGACAGCAGGTGAAACTTCACCTTGTTGTGGGGAACCTGCAGCTTGCTGGAGATTAGGTACAAGAAATAGCTCAGAGGGATTTCTTTCAAAACACAGCTGTTAGCTGACACTGGTTGACAATCCAAGGCAAAACACTCAGATATGAAGTGTTCTACCTTACTTATTGTACTGTAAAATGATTTGTCTGTCAAGTGCACGCTTTGGCAGACAGACATGGCATAATAAACTTACCATAAAATATCCATGTATAGCAAATGCCTATAATGTCAGTTACAAAACTAGTTCAAAGTTGAAAAATATTTACAAAATTTTTGGCATGCCTATGTTAAAAAGCTTTTGATATATTAAAGTGATGAAAGTTTTGTTGTTGTTTAGTTTTCTTTTTGTGCTTGGCTAAATGCTTGGCTCAAATTTGCCTTTTTTTTTTTTGTGTGTGTGTTTGTGCGAATGTTACATACTTTTGTAGAACTGAAAGATGGTCCAATTGCAACTGGATGAGCTAAGCAAACATATTGCAATGCAAAGCAATATATCCCCCCATCGCAAAGAAACTGCGTGGCATTTGATGGAGACTGATTAGCCTTAAATCCTATAAATACATATTCTGTAACACTGAAGTTTTGTGGAGTGAGCTCATAGAGAGACAGCTCTGTGCACTCTTGAGTGGGACATGTTTCATGAAATGGAACAATATCTTTTACCTGTAGGACTGTAAACTAAACGTTTTGAATTGTGGACATGTATGCAAGTATATATACTGTTTTCAAAACCATGACAGGGGAAGATTGTTGATTTTGCTTGAATTTTATTCTTAAAATTAGGCATCTGCTCAAAGGTTTTCTAATCAAAAGGAAAAGGCTGAATCCAGTCTATTGGTTTCAGAGCAGTATGAGAGGAATGAACTCCTGACCTTTATAGGGAGAGATAGCAATAATTCAACCATTTGATCTTTGATCAATTGTTGTATTAAAAAAGTGATATAAAAACTTTTAACACACAGTACTTGAATGCCTACATTCTTCTGTCTCCTTTTGTAATCATCTATCATTTCCACTACAAAATGAAACAATGATAAAGATATTTGATACATCAAACAACAGAAGCAGGTTATCTGAGGCCTACATAGCACTTGTAAAAAGATCAGTGTACTCCACATAAAAGATGCACTGAGATTCATGAGTTGGAAATTAAACTTCATGCTGATTTTAACAAAGATTTTAAGATAAAGCCAAAAAGCTGTCATCTATATCATTCAAATCAGTTACTTGAATATTCAAGGCTATTATTTATATAATGGATAAAATTCAAAATATATACAATTTCTTTAGGCATCTTTCTTTTTTATTTTGGCTAATCTATGCAACTACGCAGTTAGGAAATAGAGTATATTATTGTGATCTTGTGCAACAATGCACATTATAAGAACTTTGAATAGCTGTGACTTGTTTGTTCTGAAAGATACTATTCCAAAGGGGCTCTGATCAAAACTTTGTAAAACCTACTAGTATTTGATCACTGGGTTTGGTCTATTGTGACTTTGTATGTTGAGATTCTGACTCAGAAATTCAAAGGCCAATTATGTTGGTTATATACGATTTCTACCACAAAGAATAAATTGGCCAGAGCAAAACTCAGATAAACTCTTGAGAAACATGTTTGATGGTACATATTCTGGATAAATAATTTATTCAACTCTAATTGCAGGCACTGAGGAATTATAAACCAGATTTTTCATGTTGAAATGCATACATAGATATACTTTTAAGATGCAGAGATTTAAAAAACGAAAGGGAAAATGATGATTAAACTAATCTGACCTCTTGTGTAATGTGGGCTAAGGAATTACAGTGGTTCTCACTTCAAATGCTAAATGATTGTGTTTTGTTTTATAAATGTGTTATGGTATGAGTTTCACTATCAGAAGCTGGAGGAAACTAAAAGGGAACTCTCCTGAGTTGCAACGCATATCAAATGACCTCCCTGACTACTATGTTTTGCTGAGGTTGACAGTGTCACAACAAATAGGGTTTGGACTCCATGTTGAAAAGGTGAAACAATAAAATTAGCAAACGGGTTTTGCAGAAATTCTAAAAGTGTTAACACAGTAAAACATGAGTCAGCAGTGATTATCAGTGGGGTTTGTTTGTATTATGACATAAATGTTAACCAGAGAAGGCATAGTAGAATGGAAGCAGATTGCTAGTCAAATGAACTTGACTGTGATGGGCATCTGCAGACTTCTATGTTTCTATGCCAAATAGGATAGTCAACTTAATTGTCTTCAAAGCGAGTTGGGCATTCATTTCAGTTCTTTGTTGGCATACATATTTCCCAACCTGCCAGGCAGCTCTGTTCTTCAGTCATGTACAACTGTTACTTGGGACAGTCTTGCTCCACTGAAGTGTTATTTTTTGAAGACAATGAATGAGGGGAATTTGTATTTCCATGTAGCTTCCTCTGCCACTGTACTGTGCCGTGTTGCCAGTATCACTTTCTCACTGTAGCAAATATGCTGTTTCTACTCACTTCAGATTCCCAGTATGATTGCACATACCGGCTTTATAAAGAAATGGCAAGAGGTAAATCAAAAAGCCAGTAAGGAACTATGATATGGCTCAGGATTTTTATTTCATTTCAATGTCTATATTTAATTTTTAAACAAAATTTTAAAGTTCTAGGAATTACATGTGTGCTTGGCTGCTTTTTCTTTATTATTATTATTATTTTTGTTGTTGTTCAAGGAACCCTTTTAAATGAGGCAGTGCTTGCAGATGCATTTCTTAATTAATTGTGAACACGTAGTGTGGTGACAGATGCAGAGGATGTTGCCTTTATCCTGATCACATTAAAATGAGTTGTGTTGAATATTCTATGATGCTTGGGGAAATTGCTTAATCCTATTACTTCTTGGAGAAGATTGAGTGCCTCCTAATGTGAAATACGAAACCTCACCGCCGCACAGTGCAAATGCTGCCTCTGAGAGTGCAGCACAAAATGTATAGGATTTCTTCTAATGTGAGTCAACAATGATTTCTAGGCTTGTTTATCACATAAATGTTATCTGGCAAATTATTAGACAGTTGCTATGGAAACAAAGGCCTACTACTAGAAGGATTTGTTACCATAAGCAGTTAAGACAATGCTCAGACCTGCATTCCTGCTGCAAACAGTCAGCTCCTAAGGATGGAAGTGACAGATAACAAAACACACTGATAACAACAATACAGAAATATTTATCAGCTGGCCTTTTTTTTTTTTTTTTTTTTTTTTTAGCAAATATATAGATATATTATAAAGGTGTGAGAACACTAAAGGAAAATGCTTTTTATCTTATTTCATGTGGTTCAAAAAGAAAATATAGATGTTGGAATCTAATAGAGCACAGAGGGTAAGACATATGGAAGGCCTGGACAGGCTTATATTGCTCCTCTGTAGTGTTTCATGAAACAAAATGAAAAAGTATTCCATCTGGAGGAAATATTAATTGCTGGTTTTTGAACTGGATAGAAAGAAAAGCAAGATGTTTGGAACTGGTGTTTTCTTCCGATGAAAGGTATAATGGAAATATTTGCAAAAAAGGAAACAAGTCCTTCTTGTGGAAAAGATGATCTACAGCCAGATTGCTCTTGATTATATTCCTTTGTGGAGTGGCAGAAGTGATATCTCCACTTTCTGTATTTATCTAGTAAAGAAAGGCAAGCTGCCTCCAATTTCCACGTAGATTTCAGTGACCTTAGTGCTTGTAATATTCTAAGGGGTTTCATAATATTTTGTGTTTGATCCATCCTCTGAATAAGGCAGTTATCTGAACTTCTCTGCTGTCATTTTGGAAGACCTAGTCTTTAAATTTGTAGAAAAAACCTTGGAAGATGCGAAGGCTGTAAGTTAAATAATCGAAAGCTATAAATCCCCCAAAATAAAATGTCATTTTGTTTTTCCTGTCTCATAATTTTGAAACCAATAGCACATCTACTAGGCTGGGTTATTTTTATCTTCTTAGAGCCAGCAGTCCCATGATTCTCATGAATGTGATCAGTATTTTTGTGAATATGATACTAACATTTTTGTATGGCAGCTTCCAGCAGCATGGTTTTTGGACTGTGGAGCGTGAAGCAGCATGCTGCATTAAGTGCGGGTAGCAGTTACAGGCATATGAGAGGGAGAGTCCTGTGGCAGCAGCGTAACTGAAATGGGAAGTCAGATTCCAACAAAACAGACTGTAGTGGCAATTGACACCAGCTGAAGTGATTTCCCAGTGCCGTAAGCATATGGGAAAATGTGCAAGAAATATAGCCTGCTACACAGCTGGGCAGAGAGTCTGTCATCACCTGTGCAATATGCACAAAAAAGACAAAAAGGTGACATTCATTGTGTGATTTTTTTTTTTTTTTTTTTCCTAGTAGCTATGGGCAGGAAGAGAACAGAATATGAACAGGCTATTGATCTAAAAGCAAACAGGATGGCTGTTTAAATTAGATGCTCATACACAGTCTAACACATTGCCACGAATTATGTTCTAGCAATAAAGGAAAAGCCAGAGGCACTGGAGGGTTAAAATACTAAAGCAGATGATTTATAGAGCTGAATTTCTATGCACCGAATGCATACGTTAAATGTGTGGGAAATGCAAAATGACACAACTTGTGCTAGAACCAGCAAAAACAGACAACGATATCCATCACTGGGTTAAATCCTATCAGACCTTTAGCAAGAGAACAAGTTTTTTTGGTGGGTTAGAAAGAGCTAAGGAAATTTTAATACTTCATTCAGGGAACACAAAAACTCTCAGCAGAATATTGAATTGAGTTTAAAAAAAAAATAAATCTCAGTTTAGCCACATGGTTGATGCCCTAGGACAGATTCCCCCAGTCCAAAGAAGCAGAAAAAGAATTGCGTAGACCTGTTGCTTTGGAAACTGCTGAGCAAAGAGAAGAAACAACAGGATGGATGTATTAATTTTTTTTTCATTTCAGGAGAAAAATGAGGAATTAAATACATTAAAAGGAAAGGGGGGGGGGGGGAAGAACGCTCTCCATCACATATAAAAGACGACGTTTCTGGAAATGTGATTGATGCCAAATATATCTGTATATACATTTATATATATGCATAGTTATATTTTATAATGAACGTAACAGCAGGGTTCTGGCAGCTCTTTTTAGCAAACTGAACTAGTCTTTGTGTGTGTTCAGCACCTCCTTTGGGGAGACAGTTTCCTCCTGCTGCTGTCTGGATCATGTTCAACACCTGAGGTGTAACACATTTTTGAAGGTATAGAGGGCTTTAGGTTTACACAGATGAATTTTTTATCTGGGGACAAACAGAAGAATATACACCCAAAGGCAATGAGACATTTTGGGAAGGATGAGAATTTTGGCTTCAGCTAACTACATGTAGATATGCAAATTGTGTATGATAGAAATAAGATTCATGAGACAGAAATTAATCTAGCAGCATGTACAGGTAGATCTTAACTAACACACTTGTCCCAGTAGTCAATGGAAAATATACAGAGTCCTTATTTTGAGAGATTTTAAGGGAATTTGGGCCATATCTTATAGGCTTTGAGATGAGATGGCACAGTGATAGCTCAGTGAATGAAATTCATGACCTCGAACATGCTGAGATGAGGTCTTCAAAACTAACCAATGGAAATACCAGCTTAATTTCTGAAATTCTATTTATTATTATTATTATTATTTTATTTTTTTTCTCTGAAACTAAGGCATGTGTTTGCTGCCTTCAGTTAGGTGCAGTGTAAAACTGGAATATCATAGTTTCCAAAGGCATCCCACAGAGATTACAGGCTTGTCCTTTCATCTCAGCATGGAGTCAGTGATGGTTCTGTGACAGTAAAGGCAGCAGGGGACTGAAACAGGGAGTCTGGGGTTAAATTCTCTTCGCAGTCAGAGAAAATCAACTCTATATTACCTGCTGTTAGAAAATTATCTATGCCATCCCCTTACACATCCCAAGAGCTCATTCTTATTCATTCCTCTTGAAACTGGACATCAGATTTAAAAGAATCCAAGGAGGAATTTTCAAGGAGAGAAAGCAAGCGTGAGCTTGACTTAATGTCTGGGAGTAAGAAACCTTGGGGGAAAAAAAAAAAAGAGAAGTGCCTAGAAAGATGGTCCATTTAGCAAGGATGATGGTGACTACATATATTCAAGAACAGATTTTTGAATGCCCAGAGATTTGCAAGGAAATGTAAAAACCTGCAGCCTTTCATATGCCTAAACAGGCTTTGTGCATGCGCAATGCAAATTTAGGATTTAGGCACACAGCTTCTGCCAATTTTGTATCTGTAGTGTGCCAGTACCAGTTTGGGTCTTGCCCTTTGTGCAAAATACAGCTGCTTAAACAATTAAAATTGGGAACACACTGTGGAAAGAATAATGTCCGTGACTCAGGGAGTGTCTCAGTGGAGTTTTGAGAAACCTCTGTCAGTATGATGCAACATGTTAATTTCATCTCTTTGTATTCAACGTTGTACCAACTATTAAGCAATTAGATTAGGATAAAGTTAGGTCAAAAAGGAAAGAATAATTTTCAGTATAAATATTCTTGATTTTTTTTTTTTTTTTTTTTTTTTGGTCAGCTTTCTCAGCCTCTAAAACTTGGATGCCCTTCATAGAATCAGCTACCTTCTGGTAAGCTCTCACATGTACTCAATTTTAGAAGCTCTTTTCTTATAATATACACATATGTATATTATAAAATTCCTTATACTTGCAAAGATATATATGTAGCTGTTTTTAATGATGTAAGCAATACTCCAGTTCATTTTTAGGTACATTTTAAGGTATGATATTGATGAACCAGTACTGGTTTAGGAGGAAACTGCAAAACTGGAACTAATTTAATGTCAGCAGTAGTTTAACATTAGAAATGGGTGACTTATGTTTCCCAGCCTCACTCAATTTTTAAAAACATTTAATTCTGCTTGAGAATTCATATGTGTGTGTGTGTATATATATATTATAATATATATTATATATAATACATATAATATATATATTAATTTCAAGTGATGTGAAACTTCTTCCTATTGTTTTTTTTTTTTTTTTTTTTTTTTTTTTTTTTTTTTGTGCAAACAACAGAATAGACCCAGGGAAGGTAGGTCTTCCCACTGGATCTTTTCACATAAAACTGTATTATGTGTGTATGAGTATGTATGTATATCATATCACATCAAATCTATTATGTGATCAGTAAAGACCATATGTGATTTTTGCATGCATGCATATTTGACTATTAGGAGTAAATATAGCCAAAAGTATTTCAGAAAGCAACTTAGAAAGTTCAGAGCACATCTCTTTTTGGACTATAATTGCCATTAAAGCAATTCTCCTTCATAATTACAATGTGTTTCAGCATGCATTTCTCAGTCCAATTTTGCATTAACAAAACAGATGAAAAACTACATCTCCTTCATTTCCTTCCTAAAATCAGGGTTTCATATTCCCCTGTATAATCACTAACAGCATTACAATATTATCTTGAGCAAGGCAGAGAAGTATGAAAAGAAGGAAAAAAAAAAAGGCTTTCCTTCTCTGCCCACAGGCCAGTAACTTCATTGAGTCTAGTGTGGAAGACATGGAGCTCAGAGTATAGGGTTTCAGGGAAGAAAAATGATTTTACATATTTCCTTTTGTGTAGTCAATTTTAATTCATGGATAACCACCAGTGATTGTATTGTGTTCATGACTTCAATCTTTAAATTCTTTTTATTTCTTTGTAAAAAAAATAGTTTATGTGCAAAAGGAAATATCCTTTGAACCAAGCAATTGTCAGTAAGCATGTTGCTTATGGAAAAACATTTTTTTTTTTTTTGGGTAATTTTAAAGTCTGTATTTATTTTCTTTAGAGAACAATGAAAACCTAGCAACACTGTACTACTTATTTTTCTCCCTTTCCATGCTTTTTCCTCATCGACTAATTTTCTTTCCTTCACCTTACATCCTAACAGTAAGTTGAAATGCATTCAATTTTGTGAGTGAGCGTTATTTGTACAGATCGGCTTTGAATCTTTTGGAGTGGAACTATGGCAGGTAATTCTGGCAAATTTCATTTTCTTTTGTTCTTGTCACTCAATTGCTCAAAATTAGGAAATGGAGCTCAAAGATGGACAATTGCTTACCTGGATAGAATCCTTATTGTTTTATTACAACTCAATCTATTGATAAGACTGGAGGTCATTAAGGAAGAAATTTCCTCTTTACTATAACCTTTGACATCCAGGAGAGAAGAGGAGACAGAGAAAGCTGAGACTCCCATGGGGCTGTGAAAGAGTCAGTTCAAATCTTCAGTTCCTGATGGTATGAGAGGAAGAGGTTAATTGAGTACAGAGAAAAGGCATGCATCCAGAAATGAGCTGTGTGACCTATTTGTGTTCTGAGAGGACTTTCAATGAGCTGTAGGTGTCTGTTTGGAAGCTGACAGCATTAGAAGGTGAAGTGAAAATCTTGCTGGAAAAAGAAGCATTTTTGTGTTATGGTCAGGTACTGACTGTTTGCTTTGAAGATCCTTCATTAGTGAAGGAGACTCATGAATAAAATAGGGCCTTGCTTTCCTGAGAATGGAGCCCCACTTGCCAAAGGTGTTGCTTGTAATGCATGTTTCAAACTACCATTTAAATAACTAGCAAATCGCAGAAGGCCATAGTCTGGCATCTTGCTTGTCCAACGAGAGAATCACGATTTAGCTTGGTTTCCCAAGGGCAGAAGACTTCTGTGACCATGTTTTGTAAACGTGTATATATATATGGAGCTATACACACACTTTATTTGTTCTTTCTGTTCTCCAATGTCTTTAATCTATTGGCTAATTTCAACCAAATTTCACAGATTCACAAAATACTGTATTTCTAGGAGTTTTATTTAAAAAAAAAAAAAAAAAAAAAAGCAGACAGAAAGAGGAGAACCTACTACTCAACTGAAAGAAGTTTCTCATCCGAATTCTGTGCTAATTATACATAATGAAATCCACACAAGGGATAGCCACCGAGACACAAATTATTAAAAACTCTGCTTCCATTAATTGTATGGTTCATGAAAGTAATCCTAGTAGGTAGAAATTAGCAGGTTCTTGAGCAAACTTGAGTCTAAATAACCCTAACACTGGTGGGGAAACAAAAAAATAAAAAATGGGGGTGGGGGGAAGTGTGAGTGGGCAAGACAACGCATTTCATGTCTCAGCAGCAAAGAGTGCTGTACTATTTTTGTCAGTTCTTGCATGATGATTAGGTTTCTTAAATGTTATGGTTTACCAATAAAATAAAATATAAAATGTATGCTTGTAGACATTAAGATGCTGAGCCATTTTTTCCACACCTGCTTTTGCTTAAATCTGATTTACCTCAAAATATAATTATTGCGATCACAGATTTGCACACTTAACCACTTAAGGATAATGTTAAAATAGCTTAGATGATTGTATGTCAGGCTTACCTACTTACTCAGCTAAGTTTTACTCAGTTTAATTCTGCATATTAAATTTTGGAGATAAATTAGATCTTGGCATGCATGAAGATCTGTGCCTTTGTGCAGACTACAGTAAAGGTCACTACCATTAAAACATAACAAACAGAAATCTTAGTAAATAAATTGGCTACATCAGACTTGCTTCAACTAGATCTAGAATATAGATTCTGTAAACATAAAATGAGAGGAAAACAATATGGAATGGCTTAAGTAAAAAAAAAAAAAAAAAAAAATACTCCAGAAATCAGAGGGTGTTGTTCAGATTTTTGTTCTAGCCTATTTTTTTTAATTGTTGTTTTAAACCAGTATGCAGTTATACCTTCTTTGTATAATGAACAGATGAAAACATTTCATATAATAGAAACGAGGACTTTTATGCTGTTACCTTCTTGTAACATGGCAGTAAGAAATTTGTAACTAAATTTGAGCTAAAATTCAACCTACATCACTTCTTACTGTATGTGTGTATCAGGGTAAATCTTTACCTTCATTGGTGGTAGAAAGAGCAGTATAGTTGAGGAGATTTATCTTTGTCTTTCTGGTCCAGGCTTCTGGAGCTGGACCAGCAGTGATAAACACCTAATGAGGTAGGCTTTGTCACTACTTTGCAGCAGCAGCATGTGCCCAGTAATGAATGCATCCTCTGATCTACAGAACATGCACTATAGAGCTCAAATTGCAATCACGTGGTCTGGCACAGAGATGTGCCAGTCCATGGATACTCAGGCAGCTCTCCAAGCACTCTTTGTAGCCATTGTACTAGGCTTTTTTTCCTTGTTTGTATATTTGTTGGTGCAGTGTAGGAAGGGGGGGGGGGAGGGGAATGACCTATGTAACTTGTCTTTCCTAGCTCATCTGTGATCACCTGGGGTGTGATAATTATTTCTGGTGTTACTTTCTATGAAGATGATAATCTGATTTCAAAGCGCTTCTGTTCATTAAAAAACACTAAATCCTTTAAATCTCTTCACTGAAGTTTTTATATGTTGTTGCTTGGTCCTTTCTTATTCTGCTTCTTGCCCTATTAATTTTTATATTTGAAATAAAGCAGCACACCACAAGTTTAGAGTCAGAGTTCCCCTTTCCTGCAGTACAACAAATCTGTCTTCCTATACACCAGATGGAGATAACATTGGCTGCTGGAGGCTTGACCATCATCTCAACAATGCATAGATAACTGCGGAAGCCAGTGTGACAGTAAATTAACAGGATGGTAATACTTGAAGAAGTTGCCTTTGAAAGGAATGTGTGGTAATTGACTTTGTGTTGGCAAGAAGTATGGGCACTCCATCCTACTATAGCTTCTGTGACACCTTGAGATCCTTATCTTTTCTGAAATTAGTGTCACAAGCTAGCTTTTTTTTTAATTTAAAAAACAGAATGGAACACCTGTTTAAGGGAGGCTTGACTTTTTTAACCATCTCCACTGACTTACAGTGCATGCCCATACCCAAAGATCATGTGTTATTGATTATGTGCATGTTAAATAACTCCTGTTTGTCTCAGTCCTTCCCCTGTGTTGAGCATGGAAACAGTTTTTGGTTGATAGAATAGATTTATATGGTAATTAAAAATGTTATAAGTGTACTCTCATTTCCTATTTCTTAGCTTTCTCACGTCTAGTAACAAAAGGCATGTCTGAAACAGGCAAAGGGCAAGGAAGTTTTTGTTTTTTTACTGTGAAAGATGAAACTGGGAGAGCTCGTATGGAACACAGCTGTTGACCTGTCCAGCACAGAAAGGTTAGATCTGTGCAGAAGAAGGCTCTGCTAGTAAACAGAGCCAAATACTAAGTCTGGACTTTCAAGAGGGAAGTACCTCTGACATTTTTTTTTTCCTGGCAGGATTTTCAGCAGACAGGGGAAAAAAAAATAAAAATTACCTGGCAAACCACAATGTATACACCTATGTCACTTGATTTAGACTCTTATTTTTCTTCACTTCAGCAAATCCTCCCTTGCTGATGCCTCAGGGACTGTGTAAGGTAGCAGCTATCCCAGAGGTAGCAGAGCTAGCCTGTTTGCTTGTTTAGCATGTATCTTAATACTCGATTTTTCAAGCTTGCAGCCAGGAGTCTTTGGCTTATCTACAGCAGGACAGCGCAGGCAGGGACATTTCACAATGCTCTATTCTGCAACTCTGCTTTCCAGCCATCACCTGTGGGAGTGGGGGAGTCATTCCCTTTCTCATTCATTTCTCTAACGAAGTAAAGCTGTTCACAAGGAGGCAGTGTTTGGTGTCCCCTCCAGAATGAGACTGAAGTCAGCAGTTTGTGTCAGATATGCTGTGAATGGCTCTTGCATGGATATTCAAGTATGCTGTCTATATAGCCAACATCAGCATTTTCTCTGGCCACATCCATACTGTGGATGTGTTTATTGTTTGTTGCTGTCACTGTGCTAGGGTTTGTTGGGCTCTGGATGTAACTATTCAGTTAGGCATAGGAGAGCTTCCAGTCTCATTACAGTCAAAATAAGCAATTCAAACAGTCAACATAGTTCCTTCTGACAGAAGTAGGTCATAGAGGTATCTTCTGGGCAGCTCAGCCAGTCATTCTAGTGTGGCTGGAGACTCCCACTCCTCTCCTCCTCCCCCACAAATGGGAAAAAGGAGGACAAGCAGGAGGTGGGAGAGCATCATGGGCACTATGCTGGGAAGAGTGCTCAAGTTTACATCCTCAGGTGCAAGATATTCATTATCTTGTTGGTTCTTTTAATGTGTTTCCAACCCTTCTGTGTTTTTCTTTATCTAACTGAGAATAGATTTTGAATGCTGCTGTTGTGTCCCCATATCCCAATAGGTTTCAGAGTACTTAGCTTGTCAGTGAATAACATACACAACTGCTTGATGATAATGTTAGTAACAAAGTATATAAGGACATATTAGCAGATGACTATTTCATAGCCATTGCTCAATTAATGAGTATGAAAAATGTGGTTAAAGAATTGTGCCATTCATTCACTCCTGATGGGGATCCAATTATTCTTTTATTTCCTGCTGTTCTTTATTTGCATGTTCAAGATTAACAATATTCTCAGAAGGACAGCTTTAGAAAGCATTTTGTAACCCTGGCTACAATGGTTCCTCTTCCCCTACAGTGATGGTAATCTGATTTTAGAAAACCTTACTGAACTTCAAAGCTCATCATGTGAAACATACAGTGTGATGTTAAAAAACAGTATAACTGGAGCCAGAAAGAAATGTGTGATTCTCAAAATAGTGGCATCCCTTCATCATGTAGTACAGCTTTCAGCAACAAACAAGCAAAATGTTGTAGGTGAATATATATTTTTATGTATCTATCTATCTAAGTCAGAGAATTAGATATTATGTTGATAGGAATATTTAGAAGATTGACAAATTAGGCCATTTTTCAACTTCAAAACTAAATGTCACTAAATTCATTCTTTATCAACAAATTTTGCTCTTCTGTTTTTCTGTCTGCAATTCCTTGGCTTTACCCCTTTGATGGTCAGGTTGTTCACATACTGTTTATTGTATATTGGGTTTGGCATAATACTTGCACATTGTTGTTGGTTACATTATTTTAGTATGCTTATATTTGGGTTCAGTACAAGCTAATAACAATTATTTCCTAAGGCACTTATAAATTCTAGGTATCATAGGTATCTGTTTTGCCTTTCTTCAGCATTGTTTATAAAACATAAATCAATACTGTGGTGCTATCATCTGGGAGCCCTATAACTTCATCTGCCTCTGGTTCTTGTCCTTCTTTTACCTTATCTTGTGTCCAGCTGAACATTTTGTACCAGCTGTATGGAGGCGGAAGAACAGATCTGATGGCTTTTTTCTTTTTTTTGGAGAAGGATGTGTGTGGGAAAAGCACAATATAATGCACCACAAAGCAATCTGTACCTTGCCCAAGAGAAAACATAACTTGATGAAATGTCTCAGTACAAAAGAATATACCCTTGGATTTGACATAAATGATCAGTGGTCATGTATTTGTAATATAGTAGTGACTTAGTTTATTTTAGGGTTAGTTCTCTTTAATGTTATTATAAATTACCTGTATGTAGGATTCAAATGTCTAAGTAAGTTTTCAGATAATACTCAGGTAGGAGGAGCTGTTGACTCCCTTGAGGGTGGAGTGGCCTTGCAGTGAGATCTTAAACTAGAGGTATGGGTGATCACCAAGAAATTTAACAAGAGCGAGTGTCGGGTTCTGCCCTGGCCAAAGGCTGGAGAACAGCCCCTGCAGAAAGGCATCGGGGTTTTTGGTTGACGGCAAGATGAACATGGGTCAACAGTGTGCCCTGACAGCCAAAAGGGCCAACTGTATTCTCGAGTGCATCAGAGACAGCATAGCCAACCAGTCCAGTGAAGTGACTCAGCTCTGCACTGGTGTGGTTTCACCTAAAATACTGTGTGAAGTTCTGGGTGCTACAGTATCAGAATGGCATAAAAGAAAAAGTGTGTCCAAAAGAAGGATATAAAGATTGTGAAAGGTCTGGAGGGGAAGATGTATGAGGAGCGGCTGAAGTGACTTGGTTTGTTTAGCCTGGAGAAGAGCAGACTGAGAGGAGGCCTCGTGGCCGATGGATTCCTTGGGAGGGGAGGGGAAGGACCCGATCTCTGCTCTCTGGTGACCAGCCAAAGGAATGACGTGAATCTGCATCAGATGTTTGGATTGGATATCAGGGAAAGGTTCATTGAGAGGGTGGTTAGGCACCAAAACAGTCTCCCCTGGGCAGTGGTCATGGCACTGAGCCTGCCAGAGTTCAAGAAGCATTTGGACAATGCTCTCAGACATAGGCTTTAATTTTTACATACTCGTGTGCCAAGTCAGGAGTTGGACTTGAAGATTCTTGTGTGACCCTTCCAACTTGTGATATTCTAGGATTCTATGATTCAATGTTTTCCATTTTTGTCATAAGTATTTCACAAAACCAATGACCAAGTGGTCATTTTTAGGAAGGGCTTGAAGGAAGGACAGAAGTGACCCTAAGCTTATGTAAAGTTGTCTCTGGGGAAGACACATGGGCAAGAATTGAAGTCATTTTGGAACAGGGAGAAAATTTAATGATGAAGATTGTATTGCTCTTGAGTATGTTCTTAATGAGAAATGACTAAAACAAATGGACTTCTGGCTAAATTCAGAGTCATTAGAAGATGAAAGGGGAAGGAGGGATGCAAAGTAAATGAGCCATTTGCAGGTTGCCTTATCAGCAACCTGCTGTATTGTAGCAACTGTATTGCTACCTTAACTTCCTCAACCACTGTAATAGGGATATGCAAAAAGAGTTCAATGTGTGTGAAATGCTAGCTTTTACAGCTCTAAAGGAATTTAAGTGCTTTATTCTTCTTATCCAACCCTGGCTGCCATAGCCAGAAGGAAGCATACTGTCGTGGTTTAACCCGGCTGGCAGCTAAACACCACGCAGCCGTTCGCTCACCTTCCCCCCTCCCTCTCTGGGACGGGGGAGAGAAATGGAAAGTGAAGCCCGTGAGTTGAGATAAAGATAGTTTAATAAGACAGGAAAATAATAATAATAATAATAATACAATGATGATAATAGTACTACTAATAATAATATGTACAAACAAGTGATGCACAATGCAATTGCTCACCACCTGCTGACCGATGCCCAGCTTAACCCCGAGCAGTCCGGCCCCCTTCCCCCGGCTAGCCACCCCTATATATTGTTTAGCATGACATCAGATGGTATGGAATACCCCTTTGGCTAGTTTGGGTCACCTGTCCTGGGTCTGTCCCCTCCCAGCTCTTACTGCACCCCCAGCCTGCCTGTTGGCAGGGCAGAGCGAAAGGCTGAGGTGTCCTTGGCTTGGTATAAGCACTGCTCTGCAACAATTAAAACATCGGGGTGTTATCAGCACTCTTCTCATCTTAAGCCAAAACACAGCATTCCACCAGCTACTAGGAAGAAAATTAATTCTGTTCTAACTGAAACCAGGACACATACATGAATCCATTTGGGGTTGAAAAAGCCCTGAGTGCAGCACAGTAAAAGCTGTTGCACTTTTCAGTCAGCTTTCAGAGGGTGGTGTAGCTTGGGCAGCCTCCCTGGGGGAACTGCTTGTTACCAGGTGGTGAGCACAGCCTGTGCCCAAAAGAGAAATTGCTTCCGAAGCCCTAAATCTGCAGAACTATCTGTATCTTCTGCATGCCATTCAGCTGCAGTAGTTTCAAACTGATGGCTATCTAAACTCCAGCATACTGCTCTATCACTCCTCCTTCTCCAAGGAAATCGGAGAGAAAATGATGAAAAAAGGCTCAACGGTTGAGATACAGACAGGATGATCACTCACCAATTCCAGCAATTGCAAAACAAACTCAACAGAAGGGAGATTAATGTAATTCATTGCCTATTGATAATGGAGTAGAACACGGAGAATCTCAAAGCAAACTAAAAATCCTGCTCCCCCATCCACCTTCTTCGGTTTCCTCCCCCTGAGTGGCACAGGAGAATGGGGAACTGGGGCTGCGGTCAGTCCCTGACACTTCGTCATCTCCACTGCTCCTTCACGGTCACTCTCTTCCCCTGCCCCATGTGGGGTCCCTCCCACAGGATGCCGTCCTTCCCAAACTGATCCTGCGGGGGCTTCCCACAAGCAGCAGCTCTTCAAGACCTGCTCCCACATGGCTCCATACCATGTCCATACCCACATGGTCCATTCCCCAGGAGCAAACTGCTCCAGCATGGGTCCCCCATGGGTGGCAGCTCCCCCCAGACCCCCTGCTCCAGTGTGGGCTCCTCTCCATGGGCTGCAGCTCCGGCCCGGGGCCTGCTCCTGTGGGGACTCTCCATGGGCCGCAGCCTCCTCCAGGCCACATCCACCTGCTCCATCGTGGGCTCCTCCACGGGCTGCAGTGTAGAGATCTGTTCTCTATGGGAGCCATGGGCTGCAGGGGGACAGCCTGCTCCACCTCTACACAGGCCTTTGGGCAGGCCTGTGGGCTTCTCCATGAGCCACAGGGGAACTGCTGCTGTGTGCCTGGAGCACCTCCTGCCCTCCTTCTGCACTGTCCTTGGGGTGTGCAGGACTGTTTCTCAGCTGCTGTTGTGCAGCAGTTCTCCCCCCCCTCCCCCCTTTATTAAATCTGCTCTCCCAGAGGCCCATCCAACATCATTCAGTGGCTCGGCTCTGGCCAGCAGTGGGTCCCTTTTGGATCCTGCTGGAGCACCTCCTGCCCTCCTGCTGCACTGACCTTGGGGTCTGCAGGGCTGATTCTCACTCCTATCTCCCAGCTGCTGTTGTGCAGCAGTTTTTTCCTGTTTTAAAATCTGCTCTCCCAGAGGCCCAACCAACTTTGCTCATTGTCTCAGTTCTGGCCAGGACCAGGTGCCTTTTGGATCCAGATGGAGCTGGCTCTGATCTGACATGGGGCAGCTGCTGGGCTCTGCTCACAGAGGTGACCCCTGCAGCCCCCCGCTACCAACACCTATTCATGTAAGCCCAGTACTTCATTGCACGTAATTCTTCATGTATTCAGTTTACTTTGAAGCTGGGGCTCACGTATATAGGTAGTACTGTAAACTATGGGAAGGAAGTCAGGCAACTGACTAATTGTGCGTGCGTGCAAGGGGAATGTCTATATCCTCCAGGCTTAAAAAAAAATTAACTTTAGTATATCTTTGTAATTTTATAGCACACGCATACATGTACATATTTATGATGGTATTATGCACTTCACTTGAAAAAAAATATTTATAATTTCTGTACAAAAAAGTGTTTTAAAGATTTTTTCTTTCTAAAATTATTTTGAGGATTTTAAATGATCATAAAAACAATTGCTTTTGGACACTTGCTCTTGATATTCCAAAATACACCTCTAAAAGTTAACATAGTACAGTGTTATCCCCAGATGCTCTTCTCTACTCTAAAGGAAGAAAAGGAATAGATAAATGAGTTATATTTTAATAAAGTCATCTGTTGAAGCAGGTCTTAAGGGGGTAGTTCTAAAGAATAGAAAAGTGTATTTTGCTAAATGATTATTTCTGTCATTTTAATAGTAGGGGAAAATTAAAATGCAGGCAGTCATGATTGGGAAGAACGGTATTACTCTTGACTGTGCAAGAGCATGAAGGATCTGTTCAAGTGGAAAAGATAAAAGATTATTGAATATGGGACAAATAGGTTTGGGGCAACATGATTACAGCTATATTGAATAATGGGATGGAGGGTGAATGATGTAATTTCTAAATTGTTTCTTTAAACAAGGTCTCTTAGTCAAAAGGAGCAATACTGCTTAGGAGATGTTGGAGATGAAAGTGGAGATGAAATTTATGAAAATTAGGTCATGGAATAGTCACATGAAGAGAACAAGCTACAATTCTAATAGGGTTGAAAATGAGTGTTTTTCTTTTTCTTTTTTTTTTTTTTTTCATTCTTTTGATTACTTTCTAACAATCTTTTTAAAATGATAGGAGGTTTACTTTCTTTATTCTCCCCCCTATTTTTTTTTTTTTTTTATTTTTCTCAGAAAAGTCTTTGCTACCTGTTTGTGGACCTCTTCATATACATGGCTTACATGCTGATTTATGAAATGATAGGTTTAGTTTTAATGATTTAGCACTTTAAGGCACCCACTTATTATCCTAGACCTTTTTTTTAGAGGTTACCATTTATGCAGAAAGAATGACAGAGCAAGATATGAACTGCTGCCTCAGCTGCTCTGCATCACAGCCTGGAGTATTAATGTGAGTGAGTACTGAAAGTGATGAAATAAAGATACTCTAGGAATCACATGCAAAATCTTTCTTTTATAAATCAAGAAACTGGAAAATGCTCTTAGAAAATAAAATATTTTTTTATTCTGTTTAAATTCTTATTTATATTCTTCAATGAAAGAAAAAAAGTATTATTATTATTATTATTTTTTTTTAAATAAAACTAAACGATTTCTTTGAATCAAATTTAACTTACTGTGTCTGTAGTCTTTCAGGCAGGATCTCTGACACTGAAACCCTCCCGGTACAAATATGTGATTGACTTCAGATATCACATTTATGCCTTTGACTTCAGTGCATGGGTCATCTACTTTAGAGAGAAGCAAATTTATGTAGCAGGGCTTATGGCCCTGATGTGCATAATTTGCTTGGAATTAATTTCTTTCATATACTCAAATATTCTAGTGGAAGAGCGTAACCTATTCATTCTAAAACTTTTTTTTTCCCCCAATAACCGTTTGTTATATTGTCAGAGCTTCTGAAATATTTTGTGATGTTTGTAAGTTGGTGTTTATTATTTTGTAAAATATTTTGAGTGTTAGTTTCACAGTGTGTCCATCTGGGCTTAATAATTGTTGGGTAAATGAAGAAAAAACCCTCATTAATGTTGTTATAATTACTGTTTAGTATTAACTACTATTTGTCACCTGCTCAGGCAGTGCTGTAGGATTTTGGACTTAGGACAGAATTAATAGCAATACAAAGGTTTTAATCATAGCAATTGTATTTTAAAGGAACTGAGAAGTCTAAAGATGCACCCCCCCCCCCCCAATATATATATAGTTGGTGATAATCTACCATCCCCTTTTTAATAGCACAAACATGTCATATGTCTGTTCATTCCTTCCTTCATGCACTCAGCTTTTTGTGGAAGAAGTAGGAAAGACAGAATGCCGTGGATCTGTTCCCCTCCACCCTACCAATGTTCATGGGAGCTTTTTTACCCACTCATGTTTTCAACTTTCAGTGGTCTGTAAAGTAAATCTCCTATGGCAAAGGGAACTCCATGTTTTCTTATACCTGTGTTATGTTGAATGGTTTCCCTGAACTACAGACTCAGTTGTACAGAGTCCAGGTACAAGAGGCTGGTCTCTGGGTTATTTGGTTTAACACCAAATGATGGAAAAATAAGTTTTATTGTTCTTTCAAATCTCAAGCTTTTTTGATGAAATAATGGTAAAACCACTTTAATGAATATATATAGGAGCTCAAATGAAAACTGCTGAACACTGCTGTCTGTATTCCATATCTCCTGTATTTTTGCAATATGTGAAATTACTTTATAGTTGTATGTTAGTATTAATTTTAATTCACTTCTAGACTTCTGCTTTTGATTAAAGATTGATCCTTTGTCACTCACAAGCAATAAATCTGGATAATGTTGTGAGAAGAAGTCATGTACAAGTCCTTAGCTGCTGTAAATGTACCTCAGTTTTTTGAGGTTGTGCTTATTTAATGCTACATGAGCATTTGTCCTGCTATATTTATTATATCATGAGTATTTTGTTCTAAGTAAAAGCAGACCTCTGTTCATCTTCAGGAGAATGTTATAGGCTCTGAGTTGCTATAAACAGCTGTAACACCTCTGGCCTTGGCAGCTGTCTGCTGAAATTATGATTTTATATTAGGAACATGCCCTTACCTCCAATTTTAATGGTGGTGGACAGTACATTTCCATCTGTTATTTCCATTGCACCTTTTTTATAATCGTATGCTGAAGTACGTCTAGATTTATGCTTGTTACCCAGCTGTAATTCTGGGATAATGCTTTTCTGGGGCTAAAAAGGGATCTGAAGAGCTTCTGGTGTGGTGCCAGCATCTCCCCCTCCAGCCAGAGACTACAATGGCTACATGGAGCAGTCATTGCCTGTCACAGTAGCAGCAGCAGGGCTTCTATTTTTTTTTCCCCCTTTTCTCCAATCCCAGTGTAATTCTCTGCTTTTCTCATGTTGAACTAAAGAACACCCATCTGCTAAACATTGACCTCCAGCCTTCCAGTCCATCAACTCAAGAACAGGAATATCATTTCACAATGATTATAACCGTTCCTTGCCTTGTTTTGTACCATTCTAACTTCCTGAAGTTCCTTCACTTCTGTGAGAGGAACATTTCAGGATTTAAGCATAAGATGGTCAGTGTGACATCCAGATTTTATACCTTCCTTTGTGCAGATCGTGCTCTCTTATCCACTGTTGCTCAGCAGTTCCCAGAGCTGAGTCATCAGGAGGTATGCATTAAGGGCAAGGGAATGAAACCCTACCTTGGATCTACCTTCTCTTTGGTATGGTTGAGCACAACTCCTATCCACAAGCCATTTGTATTAACACAGTGTTGGGCATGAGGCCGTGAACCATGATGAAGCTGGCCTCTGCACCACACTAATGAATGAAACAGTACTCGGGATGGAGCCACCCTCCTCAGAGTAGTGATTAAGACAGCACTCAGTGTTTTTCAATACTTCACATTTTTCTTCAGGTTCAGTACAGGTACAGTTTGTTGAACTTTTTGTAGATGGAGATGTCTGTAAAATGAAGAGCAGAATGATGACAGTATAGTTCCTGCTAAATGAGAGACCTAGAGGAAAAAAAAAGAAAATCAAATAAAATACAAAAGTAACATTATTTTTACATTTGAGTTAGTTATACCTAGGGATGAAGCCATACCTCTGAAACAGAACCCAAGTTAGTCCCATTGATGCTGTAAAAGATTTTATATAATGTAGACTATTTTGCTATATCACCTGTTAGATGATTTTCATTAAAAGCCTAAGTGTTCATATGTATTCTTTACCTAAAAATAAATAAATAAATAAATAAATCTAACTGAAGACCAAAATTTTGGAGGGGTTGATTAATATGATCAAGTAAGTTTAAATTTAAAATGGTGATTCTTCAAGTAGAACCAGAAATTGGTAGGGTTATTATCATCAAAGAAGGGAAAGTGTAGCTACTGGTCAATCAAGTAAATACAAGTAAATCAAAATCAAACTATCAGATACACTTTCATTTGGTTTCTTGAACTTAAAAAAAAAAAAAAAAAAAAAAAAAAAGTGAGAGAAAATAAAATAAAAAATCTTCAACAGTTCCTTATGTTTCTAGCTGGGTGTTTGTAAAGTGTCTCACATCACAGAGGACTGAATTTGGGATTTTATTGTAAAGAAGACTGATGTATTTTTAGCTGATGTTAATCCCTTACTGAAATGATGTATGAAGATATATCTGCCCTATATCTTCTTACCTCTATATTCATGTGAAGTGTAAAGGAAAAGTGTTAAAGTAGGAACAGAAAGAAAAGTACCTCTCATGGAGTGTTCTGTTATTTCTCCTGTCTTGTCTCATTCTCCCCCTCCTCTGCAGTGTTTCATATTGTAACCATGAAAAGAAGGAGGAGGCATCGTCTCCCGTCTGTAGTTTGAACAACATTTTATTTGCAGTTTGCTGTGAATACCTAACTAGCAGCATACATATGCTGGCTTTAGAGCACTCTTTGAATTGGTGAACTGCTAGGATGGCCACATTAAGGATTAAATCTCTTTTGTATATTTTACAAATATTTACATGAGCAATAATATTATCTCCCATTACTACTTCATATCTTGGCAAATTGCTCTTAGATCATATGCATTTATAAACAACAACAAAAAAGCCAGTTCTTACACAAACAAAATAATTAGCATCCACCTCTAGTTCTCTATCTGCTAAAATTATCAGAAGCTATAATAACAAAATCTGCTGATGCAAGCTTCTCCAATAGCTGTTAAATCACATCAAAATAAAACTTGCAATTGGCCGCTGTGAGTTGCAGGATCTGTTCCAGGTTATTACACACAAAGCATCCTTTGATCCCCTTCCTTGTGCCATGTCTTAATTCAACTTTTTTTTTTTTTTTTTTTTTTTTTTTTTTTTTTTTAACCTTTATTCTGCATCATAATTCTGTTGCTTGCCTTTCTCTCTCTCCTATGGCACAGAACAAATATTAGGCCACAAATGGCCTTGGTAACTGACCAAGTCTTACAAGGACCTCTTCTGGTTATCAGGATGAGCTCTCCTACTGTTGTGGGGGCTGGAGGGTGGTGTGGAGGAGCACACACCACTGTATTTTCCTGTTGGTTTTAGACTTTTCATAATTTCAGACTTCTGTCACCCTAAAGCTATATTCCTGAAGATGCATACATCAGTAACATCTTCTTGTTCAGGCTGGAGATCAAGCAGAACAATACAGATGTAAGGTCTAATGCCCTCCTCCTTTTAATGTTTGGAAGACTTCAGATCAGTGTTTGGGTGCCTGTGTTGCTGAGATTGTTTTTTTTTTTTTTTTTTTTTTTTTTTTATGTACTGAAAAACTCATTCAGAAAATGTCTATCCAGATTGCTTGAGCATAGGAAACTGAGCTAGAATTTCCATTAGAAGTTTGATAAATTTATGGCATCTTGCCATCTAGTCCAGACTGGAATGTGGAACTTTAAGACTCTTCTCAGAACATTTCAGACCTCAAATATATTTTGGTCTTTAAATGGTCACAGGTTCAGCACAGAACTAATGTGTTTGTGTCATTTAGTTCGGTTCATTTGCCTCATAACCTGAAAACAGAGGCATAAACTCTGACAAGAAGAGTTGTAGGTTTAGTGGTTGCAGACTTTTGAGTATGAGGAGATGTTAATGTGCAGAAAGTTGTAACGAATATACAGGTTAATTGAACAACTGCGATATAGAGGAACATTTTTCATTGTAGGGAACAAACAGGCAAGGACAGGTGGCCTTTTTAATGTAAGCTGATGATTAATGCAAAGCAATATGAGTTATGAAGTGTGTTGATAGCCCACTAAACCTTATCCTTATGAGTTCTCATGGGAGGCTGTAAAAATGCATTATTTGTTGTACAAAAAGTTGTAGGCAAGATTAGTTGTTCTTTCTTGCCTCACTGTTTCTGATTAGAGGAAAGTGGCATGCCTGACTCCAGCTTCGAGACAAAGCTGTCTACTGAAAGAAATTAGGACAACTAACTGTACCTAGGAGAGGTAATAAGGTCTGTTACATGGAAAAGCAAAATGAATGTAATTGCTAATGAAGGAAATCATGGTTAATTTGCATACCTTGCATTTGGCTTGGTTAATTTTGATTAGTTGTCCATTTTTAGTGGATTCGCCTGTGGCACCATGTGTCTCATTTTACAGTCTTTCACAACTGCACTTGGATGATCCTGATTACCTTGACCTAGCAAAGGGATCTTTATGCACATTTAAAAAAAATATTCTAGTGAGTGGTTATTAATAAAACAACAAATAGAGCTGATAGTTCAGTGACCTTCTCATTTTCCACCTAGAATCACAGAGTTACAGCTGAGGTTTTATTCATGCTGTCTATCATTTCCAAAGAACATCTCCTCCTTGCTCAGTAAAACCTGTCTGAATCTTTATTGCCTGTGTCCCATGCTGTTGTGGACCTAGAGGGTGTGTTGCTTTATGCATATGCTGTTGTTGATTATTCTGACTCTCCTAATTTAAATTGTCTGCATCTGTTTCTTGAAGAAGGATTAATTTTTAAAACATGGAAAAATTCCATATTCACCATTATTTTAGCAAAAAGGAATTCAATCTGCATGTTCCACATAGGCCGTTGATTAATTCCCAAGGCAAAGGTACCCTTTAGCTTTACCATCTCACTAAATTTATGTTTTGTGCAAAGAAAACACATTGAGCTATGATCCTGACAAATGTAGTTATGAAAATGTATTTAATTTTGATAGTACACAGTCTTAAAATATTACTGGGTGGTTAGTTGGTCAGAATATGCAGAGAAACATATTTTGTTTTGATACACATGGCTGAGCAAATAAATTACCTACACATTTGTAATTTTATCTTCAGCAGTTTTCTTGAGGGAGATGGGTGAATACTAACAGTAGTCTAAATCATATCCTTTTCTGCAAAATATTAATGAAAATTAGGTTGTTGATTCTTTAAATAACAATAGCAGAAGCAGCAAATAGAACCAATTAATCTTTATGAGTAGATAGATTCATCATAGTTAACTATTCATACTGCATTTGCATCAACCTCTGAAAACAAATGTAGGAGAGCACCACTGCTCAACTGTGAGTGCCAATTTGTCTGATGCACTTTGGCAGATGTTGCCGCCTCCCCAACCTCAAAGGTACTGAAAGAAGAGGAGTAGAGAAACTTTTATATCATGATTGCTCAATCTTGAAGAAACACCTAAGACTTTGCAAAAATCTCTCTCTGGGAAGCTGAAGAACAGCCACAGCAGCACCAGGACTGTATACTGTGCTGGTCTAGCTGAAATTCTGCCCTGCCCTTAGATGGTGCCAAATAAAACAATGCCTCTCTTCCAGTAGTCTAGCCTTCCTGCCTAGTGAAATTCAAAAAGGAGCTGGTGAAATATCTGTATCACATAAAACATTATTTAGGCGTGATATTTTTTGTAACTATTGCTAAGCTGGGCTTATTTCTAATTAAGGGAAACATCAGTGTGTGGGTTAGGGAACCTGCCCTAGCTTTGTCCTGGTTCAAGCAAGTCCTTGAGAGAGTTGGTTTCTGAGCATCTGGTGTTGCACAATGGCACGTGTTAGTGAGGTAGTTGTATGTACATGTTCATCTAATTATCTAAATGGATGTTTTAATCTTATTATTAAGGAGCCTGTGGAAATCAGACATTTAACATCACTGATCTATGTTATGGAAAACAACCATCTCAGCTATTTGCAGCTGTAGAATGGGTTAAAGTTGGCAGTAGCTGTGTTTTACTTTGAGCCGAGGCCATTGAAACGATGATTTAAAAAAAAAAAAAAAAACTTATACTGAAAGTGGAGGTAAAATATTGTAAAGTAATGGAGAAAAAATCTGTAGGAACATCTATTTACACTATTTTTAAACTGCGTTATTTGGAATTGAGCCCAGAAGCAAATGTGAATGTTGCCAAGGATTGTATGTAGGTATAGCAGCAACACATGCTATTCACTCAGGTCATAAGTCGAAATGACAAGTTCTTTAAATGTTAGTTGAAATGTGCTGTTTTTTAAAATGAGAAATAAAACTGTAAACAGATCCTTAATTATTTTTATAGGTGGCAGGTAGAACCAGCGGAATAGCTTTTGTTGAAAATATTTTACTGAGGCAGGGGAAATTTAGGCTGGACGTCAGGAGGGGGTTCTTCACAGAGAGGGTGGTTGCACACTGGAACAGGCTCCCCAGGGAAGTGGTCACGGCACCGAGCCTGTCTGAATTTAAGAAGAGATTGGACTGTGCACTTAGGCACATGGTCTGAACTTTTGGGTAGACCTGTGCAGTGTCAAGAGTTGGACTTGATGATCCTTAAGGGTCTCTTCCAACTCAGGATATTCTATGATTCTATGATTCTATTTGAGAAGTGGGAATATTTGTCAAAAATATTCCATCATCCCATTCAAATTGAAAGGCTTGACTGAAAAGCTTAGCTCATAAGCAAGGAGGAATTGTCCAGTGACTCCTGGACACTTTTCCCTTAAAAAGGTCAGAAAAATCTAATTCCAACTGAATACTTTCAAAATGATACAGAAGTTTTACACATCCATTGTTTAGAATGGACTGAGTTAAACCTATAGCAGAATAGGTAGAAGTTTTTTTTTTCTTTTAGACATAGTAACAGTGAAAAGTGTCTAAGAAATTAATTGTTATAAATTATCTCTGCAACTTCTTGAGGAGGGGAAATGGAGAGAGAGATGCTGATCTCTTCTCCCTGGTAACAGATGACAGGACATGCAGCATTGGCACAAAGCTGCACCAGGTGAGGTGGGGTGGTTTTACCCAGCTGGGCAGCTGAGCTCCACCACAACCACTCTCTTGCTCCCCCTTATCAAGAGGAAAGGGGGAGAAAATAAGATGAAAAGGGATGAAGAGTTGAGATAAGGACAGGGAGATCACTCAACAATAACCGTCATGGGCAAAACAGACTCAGCACAGGGAGATTAATGTAATGTATTACTTACAGCAAAAGCAGTAGGTAACCAAAGTAAAAACACCTTCCCCCCCCCCATCTGCCCTATGTCCTCTCTCCAAGCAGTGCAGGAAAACAGGGAATGGGGGCTGCGATCAGTCAGTAAGGCTTCGTCTCCACCACTCCTTTACGGTCATTCTCTGTCCCTGCTCCATGTGGGATCCCTCCCATGGGATGCCATCCTTCCCAAACTGATCCTGCAGGGGCTTCCCACAGACAGTTGCTCTTCAAGAACTGCTTCCACGTGGCTCTGTACCAAGGGGTCCATCCATCAAACCTGTCCACGTAAACCCAATACAGGAGGTTCAGAATGGACATAAGGAAAAATTTCTTTACCACGAAGGTGGTCAAATGCTAGAACAGGCTTCCTTGTATGAGGTGGTTGTCAGTATTGCTTGTCACTATGCAAGAAAGATTTGCCCTCATTAAGAGATGATGCCCTCATTAATGTGCTTTAAATTTTGGTTAGCACTGGAAAGGTTAGGCAGTTGGACTCGAGGATCTTTGACTCAAGTTGGACTCAGGAGTTGGACTCAATGATCCTTGCGGGTTCCTTCCAAATTGGGATATTCCATGATTCTATGATCTTTGAAGTCCCTTCCAAATGAACTATTCTATTCTATTCCATTGTATTCTCATAAACCATGGTTAATGTATCAACACAATTAATACATGTTTTCTGGAAAGAGAAGTATTCCAGTGAACAGCTTTATTATACCAAGATGAATAAAACCATACCTGTTTTTTTTTTTTTTTTTTTTTTTTTTTTTTTTTTTTATAATACAAATATTCTACAGAAAATTTGTCACAATGAAGTATCTGAAAATATATGTAATGTCAATTTCAACATAATTTTTCTAGCAATTCTGCAGTAGCAATCTTCACTACAACACGCTGTCTTATTTCATTGAGATAAATCTTTGGAATGTAGAACTAGTACTAAATGCAGTGTAAATTTACCCCCTAAGTAATTTCTTCACATACTTTCCTGGGTTCATGACAAGAAACCTGCCTCATTTAAATTCACAAGGTCCAGTCAAATCTTACCCATATTCATCATTGTATCACACTGACTTTTAAAAAATATTCAGAAATAACACCCTTGATCTATAAAGTGTAGATAAAGAACAGGCTATGTTTGATGTGAACAGTATCCTTCTCTTATTCTGATGTCATTTACACAATCTCAGAGAAGGGTCACCTACACTGCATTAAATTTGAAGATTTCCATGCCAGCAATGACATTCAGACTTTTTTTTTTTTTTTTTTTTTTTTCCACTGTATGTGTTGTCTTGGTTGTGCACTATCATATCTTAAGCTACAAAATTAATCTTGAAAATTCTGAGCCAAACTCTCTTCTCAATGTATATTGATGACACTGTTGAAGTCATACAATGTACACTGATAAAAAGGAGGCTTGAACCAAAGTCATGAAGATAAAGCTTAGAGGAGTAGTGATAGTGATCCCCTTGAAATTTGAAGTCTGACATCTCAAGTTCCCTTCTTTTCAAATGTAATGGATTTATGACATGACATTTCATTTACTTTTCCCTGTAATCATGTCACCTATGTCTGCCTGGACATCATTATTTTGACATGAGTTCCAAATGATTTGATGTAAGGATTACTCTGTTCCTAGATGTAATAGGGAAAACAGATGAAATACAAATATGGGAGCTTGATTCTATAAATCTCCTTCATACTGAGTCCTTTCATTTCGGTGATGGTCATAAGTAGGGAGTTTCAATTTCTGCATGTGGAATGTGAATTTTGCATGTACATGTAGGGACATTCAGGTATCTCTGTGTACCTAAATGAATCTGTAAACCAAAGAGATAACATTAATATAATATATATGCCAGAAATGTCACCATTAATGCCACCTAGTCATTAAACTGGAAACAAAAAGATGAGAGATGACACGTAACCATTCAGAAATATTATTTTTACATATGGCAAATATTCTATTTGCATTCTTCAGGAAAAACACTCTTATTTAATCCTGTATTTTACTCCAACATCATCATTTCTAGACACTATAATCTGCCTCAAAAATGGCAAAAAGTTCTCTTCAGAAAAATCATTAAAAAAACAAACAAAAAACTGGTTCTCCAAAACATGTGTCATTCCTCTTCTGTCAAAATGCCACATCCTTGCATAATAAAACATCCTCTCCTAAACAGAATGTTCTTTGTACTTGAAGATTATTGTTAACTTCTAAGATCATTTCTACATCAAAGTACATCTAGCCTCTAAGTAAAATAGCAATATATTATATAAATCTTAATTAATGCTATGCTGTACTAAAATGTGTACTGAAAAGTATTAAGAACTTACCTAGTAAAGTAGAAATGGGTTATGATTTTACTTCTTTCCCAGAATATCTGTGTTAAGTCTTCAAATAGTTCATACACTTGGCCAGACTTACCACTGAAAGCAAAAGAGATCAGTGAGCACCAAATGGTGCCTAACATTTCTGTTTTCCAAGGTGCAAAGTGCACCTTCATATCCCTGAAGCCTTCAGAATGGCCACCTACTCTATATGTGCATTTTGCGGTTTGCAGTTGACTTCATCAAATACACCAAATGCAGGCAGGAAACTACATGGGTAAAAATTGCTCTAGAATGAACACAAACACAATGGTCAATAAAGAAAAGAAAGAGTTATTTCTTTGTGGAAGAATACTTTCCATGTTTTTGGAAGTGCATTTCTGAACTCTACACACTGTATTGGTTTGCAGAGCAGAGTGTGCTTGGAGCACATAAACTGCATTTCAGTTGAACCTTTCAGTTGAAACTAAATGTCAAAATACATTATCAGGAATGCACCTGCAGCTACAGATGGCCACTTGGTCTACAGCAGCAAACAGGACCTTGCTCCACATGTTACCTAGGTAGGTGTATAGTGTAGGCATTGGGAGTACCTCACAGAGCTGCATTGCTCTACAGATCTGCTGATAGAGGCTGCACTACTGGCAAGCTAGTTGCAGCATCAGGCCGCTTGTGGTAGAACAGTCCACGTTTCTACAATTACACTTTCTTATCCTCTAGAATAGGGTAGCAACTTCCAAACTGCCACCAGGACTAGTCTGAGGCACCTTCTAAGCCTCTAGAGATGCCAAGTAAATGTTTGAAGTAATGTTAGTTGGAATGGGCCAAAACCATGTGATGGATGCTTTTGAAAACAGCATAGTTGTGGTAGTTTAGTTCCCCTGCTGAGAAACATCTGACGCTTTAAAGATAGTGATACAAGTATAGCTCCTCTGTCCACAAGCTAATGCTGCCAGGGGGACTATGTGAATTCAGACTTTGAGGGGTTGGGATCTGTAACCAGGGACCAGTCTTGCTGACTGAGCTTCAAGCCTGGCACTCAGTAGTTTCATGACCATTGGGCTGTAGAACCCAGTAACCAAATGGCTCCAGAAGCAGGAGTGCTTTGCAATCCAGGTCTGCCCAGGACAGGAATGTGGAGCCCTGTTTGTTACTAGCTCAAATGTGTATGTTTAGTATCAGTTTCTCACCACTCTTTCAGCCTTCACAACTTTGTAGACATTTGCGACGACAGGCATTCTGATTTCATTATTTAGCAAATTCACAAGCCATTCTTAAAAAGAGTCGTTTGTGAGAATTTGAGTGAAGAGGTGACAGTAAACAAACCCATGTCAGTGGCAGAGATGATAAATCCCAGCTAGAAGTGACAAATCAAGAAAGGCAAAACGCCTACTGCAAAAGCAAAAGTTCTGTCTCTGACAGGTAAGGGTTAGGAGGCATCTCCTGTACCTTTTCTTTCCTCATATTGCTTCCATATAAATACTTTTAGATCTGGGAAATGTGAGTGTATTCTTGCTCATCGCAAAAGAATTGTAGGGACTGAAGGCAAAAAAGTGAACTTGGCATTACAATACATTTTCACAGGCTGAATCAATACCCGTGTGATTGGTAGTGTTTAGTATATGGGAAAAGAAAAGAGCTTCTACCAGCATTTTTCTTATTAAAAAAAATGCAGAATGAGCACAAAAAAATGCTCAAGATTTGTCTGATAATTTTTCTTCACTAGAGTGATGTTTTTTACCTTTCTCTTTATGAGAAATAAAAATACTTATTTTTAATATATTTTTCTGGAAAAGAAGTGAGTGTAGGAGATAAATAAAGACAGAAATGGGACCAGAATTCAGTAAATAGGCAAAAGCATGGCAAGAAATTAACAAAATATGTGAGACTATCCTCCCTCACATAAATGACTATTTAAAGACATTAATTTATGCAACAGTAATGGGATAAGAGTCATGGCAGGTTCTGTAATATGAACAACATTATAAATAATTCCAGATCTCCATGTAATGAAAATTAAAGAATACTCGTTATTTCAAGAGAACTTTTGATTCCAGATCACAAACTTATTTGCATCAGTTTTATTTTGTAGTTGCTTCTAACTTACACAGATATAAAGGTGGAATTGGGACCTCTTTTACATGTACAAATACACTACAGTCTATTCCACAAGAACTTTATTGTTACTTCACAAATTGCAACACTCAGCCTCAGAAAGGATAGATGAAGCTCCCCAGGGATATTGAATCTCTTTCTTGGACAAATTTACCAGTAGCAGGGTAGCATGGATGAGGAGTGAAACCCATGAAAATACACAAAGTGAATTATTTTGGATTCAGCAAATGTGTGAAGTCTTAGTAAATGCATTGGGCTTATTTAAGTAGTTATGCATTAAGAACTACTTTTTGTTTTAGTTAGCTTTTCTTTGGTGTTTATCATGGTTACAATCCATCATTTCATCTGCGTTAAAGACTGTAGAAATAGTGATATATTACTACCACATTAGTAGTTTGCCATTTTACAGTGTGTGTTGCAGAACCTGGAAGCAACCTCTCTTGGATTTGTTCAGACAAAAACTGTGGTCTCATTTCTGCTATTTCTGTACTCCAATTTGGGAAAAGCCTTGCATAGGAATTCCCCTGCTGCTTTGGGTTATTAGGTGTAAGCGTCCTCTCTGGTGCCAATTAGTTTGTGGGATAACAAGTTAGCCATAGTTAATGCCCAGGTATTTCTCATGAGTTAGAAGTCAAACTTTCACTACATGGTTTTAAGACTGATACACCTTTCCACGTCGTAAATATTCACTATTGAAATTTTCTCAGTGCCTGCAAAATCCTTTTAAAACTCTGCTTAGTTGCGATAACCTGGTATGAGTTTCTCATTCATAGTGTAACAAAGTATTTTCTTTTACTATTTTGATTTGTGTAGGATACCATGTACTCCCTAACAACATACAGAAAATTGCTAGACCAATTGCATGTCTGGGTGATAGGTTCCAGTTTGGTACAAGCTGTACCACAGTTTTATAGACTTACTATACTAGTGAGTAAATGAAACAGGTGAGTAGACATTTGGTACTGGGTACTGACAAACAATTAAGAAAGGTGACTAGCTGAAAAACTCTAAAAGTTGCAAAGGAAATGTTACAAATCTCTCTGCTACCTCTGATTTTCTTTGAGGTAGAGGCCGTAAGGTTAAGGCAATTTTTTTTCCTTGGCACCTTGATTCCTGTGGAGCAGATGGGTAGTACTAGTTAGCACAGTGAGCCAGTGAGGGAAGCATCATTGTTTCTGGCTAAGGAGAAGGGCACAAGTTGTACATTGTTGGGTTGGAAGGAGTAACACCAGCTTTTGGGGAATCCGATGTGTAACCACTGGACAAAAGCTTCATGGGTAGCCACTGGATTAAAGCCTTAGGTAGCATTTGTGGCCTTGGTGTTAATGAACTCCTTTTGGGTAATGAACTCCTTTTCTATGCAGTTGTGCCTTTGGTGAAAGCTATAATGCTGCCAGCAATGCACATATTACTGACCCAGGAGGAAGAGTTCAACAGAGGTCTGGGAAGTGGTATGTTTAAGGTGAAATAATGTGACACGTATTTTAAAGGGGCCACTAATTTTGGATGCCCTGCTTTTTAGCTGGTCAGATATGAAACATTTTGGTAAAACTCACAGAGGCTTTAGAAGCTACCAGTTCTCACTGAAGTGAAAATGTGTACCTGTTTTACAGTGCTTTGCACAAAAGAGAAATAACAGGAAGAGTATATGGCTATTTGAGAGGTGAACACTTAAACCAGAAGAACATTTTTAGCCTACAAAAAGACATATAATCACTGTAGGAGTGCTAAGATTATAAAAAGAGAAACGATAATGAAATGTTTGTGGGGAAATAAATATTCTTGAGCTCAATTACATTATAGGTAGTAAAATTAGTAATTAATAATGAATTATTAAGTCTTAAATACTACCGCTACTTAGCACTGGAAAAGTCAATTTATGGCTCAGTATTTAGTGGAACTGTTATGCCCTACAGCAGCAGGTAACTACTAATATATAGATCCATCATCTGGGCTTGCTGCAAGCAGTTCTGCAGTTCTGAGAGGTACTGACTGTTTTCCCAAAATGCTCATGGGGCTAAATTCTGTCTGTGGCTTTCTGTGTGAATGCTAGTATCTGCAATGCAGTCTTTTCTGGAGCATATATTACTCATTTGGTACGCATGTGTATTACACATGCCACTGCACTGACCTTTCCCATCCCTTCTTTCTGTTTCATTTGGCTTGTACAGAGAATATCCTTGGCATTTGTCTGCCCTGTCAGTCAAACAGGGTTATAAGCCTGTTCTTAAATCTGGATTAGCCCACGTCCATTATTTATTTATTTATTTATTTATTTTCCCCAGAAGTATTACTTAGGCACAGGCTGTTATTTAGAGCACACTTGAACATATTTTGTGCTGTATTGCAGTCTGTGTTCATTGTGAGTGAGGTGGACATGGACAGGACACAGAAATGTTCTGTGATCCTTTCTACTAGCAGCACCTGCAAGCTGCTATCTTTACCAACAAATCTGACCTTGACTGGTGCCCAGAAATGTGGAACAATAAATGCTCAGCCAGGATTTCAATTTTGCCTGCCGAGCCTTTTTTTCAATCTGACATTTTAGACGGCAGTAGAAGGTTGTCCAAAATATTTGAAAAGTCAGACTCGGATACTGAGAGGCTCTTTTCTTAGGTCTCTATCCACCAAATGTGGAGGAATTTATTCCAGTCTGCTTTCCATACCGTTGTGTGTTAGCCTTGGGCATGACAGTAGCAAAGAAATAGAATGACCAAGGTGTGACAAACATGAGTTCACACAATAAAATCACTCTCATTTAGTGGAAAAGAGATGTCATTCTTGGCTTTTTGAAAATCACTTTGTTGTTTTTTAATAATATTCATGATGACTGCATCATAGTTATTGAGTACTCTTGTTTTACCACTAAGCTTTCTGTGTTATATGTCCCATTATTTTTGTTTGCTCAGTGCAAAAGTGTTGAACAAAGGTGGCAAAGGAAAGCAAATCAAACCAAATCCTGGAAGGTTTTGCTGTCACTTCATCTGTTAATGAGGATAGATACCAGCATCTAATAACAACATAAGGCTTTTTCACAGAGGTGGGATTATTTTCTGCTTCTTTACAGTTACCACATATTCTTCACAAAGCGTAAAAGAACAAATAGGAGGTAAAAGTTGGATTTTTATGGTCTTGCTGATATGCAGTCAAACTTGAATAATACAAACTGATGAAAATTCTGTTGCTGTGGCATTCCTATATTTCATTTTAGCCTTCTCAGTTGTACTATTTCCTGATTGTTATTATTCTGACTCAGATACAAGGAACTCTGATCAATGTCCTTTTTGAACTATTACTTTTAATGAAATATTAAGCTATTGGCAAGATCAGAGACATACCCAGAAAGTTGAGCTGCACAAAAGTTGATGCTGTATCTAAATATACCACATATTAATACAGTGTCCTCATCACTACATACAAAGGATGTATGCAATGTACATACATGTATGTAGTTACATCAGTTGATTATGGAAATGATCATTAATGTATCAGAGTTGCATGTTTCATGTAGAAACTCAATTTCAATTGTTAGTTTGATGCCTTAACAGCAGCTAGGATTTTTACAAATTATATCTATGCAACTTATTATTAATAAATAGCTGTGCCTGAAGATGTTTCTTGTTCTAAGAAAAGTGGACCTGAGTAACTTTGCACTCTTTCCAGTGAAATTTCAAAAATAATTAGATATGTAATAATGGATTCCTTTAAAATCCCTTTTATGCAGGCTTAGAGTAATGACCATCTTTCAAGAACAGGATAGCAAGTCTTAAGTGTAGTCTAGTTAAACTGTGGCATGACATCAGTGTACCCCAGTAAGAAAACAAGCCATATCTTAAATGATGCCTCTTCAGCCAAAAAGAGAGAACTGCACAGATTTCTCTAACTGTTCAGCCTACACTGCTGTTCAGAGGAGGCTTAAATACTGTCAGCTCTTAATTTCTGTAAGGTGCTACATTGGGCCCATATTTTCCTTCAGACTTTAGGAAAGGGTTACTTTTTAAAGTACTTATAAGGAAATAAAGATGTCCTCATAACCTGGAGCTTAGTGTCAGGAGCATAATGTGCATTGTTAGTAATGCAGCTGTGTTTTCATTTAGTGTGCTGCCATTCAAATACACACATTTACAATTTCCTTTTATTAAGATATCCCCTTGATAATATTGTGAAAGATTACAAATTCTTTGTGACAAATCCTTCAGCAGGTATTGTATATATAGCTACACCTCAAGTAATTCACATGAAATAGATTTCAAGGGAAAACAGTTGTGTGTCAACAGCTCATTTCATTTCTTTACCTTATTGAAGAAACTTCAACAAAGTGAAAGCCATTCTGTTCCTGAAACAAGATACAGATGATATAGCTCACTATTTTGGAGAACACTGTGCAATCCATAAGCTTTAGAGCACATACTGTAATTGCTTTCAGAAGAAGAGTGAGTGTGGCATGTAGCTGAATTAGGTAAAGGATCAATTAAGCTATTTGTCTTTCTGCTATTTACTCTATGTAAGAAGAATACTTTAAAAGTACTTATTTTTCTTAATTTAACCATGAAATAGCTATATATCCAAAAATAAAGCCCAAAGCTTTCAGTTTCTAAAATACAGCAGATATTTCAGACAAAAACATTTCAAGGTGATTTAAAGCTCTAGCATAAATTTTGCCTTAATTGTGTCTTATATTGACTGTGTTTACTATCCCTTCAGCACAGAGTCATTGCACAAGACTGTTTTACTGAGCTGATTGTATTATCCAATTCCTGGAAAGATTCAGTTTTATAATATTATATATGCTTAGGCCTAGCTTATTCATGGAGATGAGCAGATTCTCATATTGCAGACACATTTATATTATACCCGCATAATATAATGGACATAAAAGAATGATAAAAATATAAAAGAATGGGTACAATATATATATAAAAATATATATATTTCACCTATTTATTTTTCTTCTAAAATATAAGCTGTTTTGTGAGTTTTATGGAAGGTCACAATCCAAATCACAGTAGAAAAGAGTCTGATCAGGTGCTTCCTTATCCTTGCCCTTCCTGTTTCTCTTTTCCCCTTTTTCCTTTCCTCTTTCCCCTTTCATTCTGTCTTTTCTCTTCTTCAACACGTTCCCATGTGGCAATGCTGAGTTGGGATGAGCTGACAGAAATAAACTGGCAGTTGCAATTCACTTCCTAAGCTACAAGTGTTGATGCTCATGGCATCTTTTCTCTTGCGGTTCATGGCTTGGCATGTGCTGAAGGGAGATGGACAATGAGTAACGTTTTCAAACTCTTGGTGATATCATTCTGAAGCTTTGTTTTAGCATCAATAGATCTTGAGTTTCCAGCTTGTGGGAGACAAGTGTACTTTGACAGCAGGTGGGTTGTCTGTAATATGGTAAAGGTTGGTGCATAGCCTACGTGTTTACAGAATCCCACACATGGAAAAGTTAGTGTAATAGCATAAATTCGTGGAATATTACTGAACATAGGAAGCTAAATTCCCACTTTCTAGATTTAGATTCAGCAGCTCAAAATACATTTTGTATTTGCAGAATGTAGAAGCTCATGAAAACAGAGACTGCTGCTGCTTCACACAGGCTTGTGGCTGTGTTTTGCTGGCTTCACCAGGAACAGAAGATAAAACTCTGAGATTCCATATTAAAATGCAATCAGGGATGAGTCATCAACCATGTTTTCCTTGTTAGGAGCCATTTAAGTTGTGCCTGGTACAGCTGCTCTGTCTACAGTTAGTGCCAAACACTGTGTCAGGGCTGCCAGCTCTACTGGGTCAGAAAAGGACAAATTAAGGACCAGTACAACTGTTTTCATAAAATCAGTTTCAAAAATTGATTGGAAAAAGACTGGTCCTTTACCAATATACTAGTTCTGTTCTCACAGGGAAAAACATTTGGTAGAAATGTCTGTATAAGGAGCTGGTGCTTTGCTAGTGGCATGGTGTGGAAATGTGTGTGTGGCTTCCCACCAGTGCTGGTATTGAGTAATCTTGAATATTGAGATGTCCACACCCTGCTCCAACATGCCAAGACAGGCTTGCCATCAACCCCATTCTTCTTCACACAGCTACAGCCATGGAAAGGAATCTTGTGGAAATAATCCATGTGTGATCCTGTGGGCTTCTAGAAGCTTCCTTCACATGAAACCTTTTCTTTTAAGCAAGTGTCAGGCAGAAATCTGACCTCAACAGATTGAGAGGAACCTGTAGAATGTTTCACAAGAAACCTTTTATTTCTTTCACTAAGATGTGTAGCCTCAATGCTAAATATCTCTTTTAGTTAACCCACTTTTTTCCCATTAGAATATCAAAGATAGGAGAAACTTATAAATACTAAAAAGGACTTTCAAGAAATGCTTGCAAGGTTTTGCACTGCTGTTCAAATTGTATTATCTGTTATTCTTAAAAAGTGTAAGCCTTTGTCAACACCTCCTATGGTCAAAATTGTCTCAGTCTGGTTACCAGTAGCATGACTTGACTACCTGTATGGCTCTTAATTTGTCTTCCTTTAGGGAGATACTTTTTCTCTCAGCAATACATAATTTAAGCCTCTGAACTCTGGAAGTTAAAATGAAAAGGTTACCAGAATTCTCTAAGTGGAGATTTTCATGCCATTTAGGAGTCTTTTTTTTTTTTTTTTAATTATGATCAAAGATTCATTTTATAGCCTCCATCAAATCCTTTACATGTATAACATTCAATAGTTCAAAGCATGGTACATGGTAGCTTGAAAACTGCTCTAACTGGTCTGAATGCTCCATATAACTCCATATTCCATGCAGCTAAGGTGTTTATCCATTGTCTGATCTGCCTTTTGCAGAAAAGGTGTGTTTGCTTTTTAAAACTCTTCTTGCATTTATAAATAAGGTGTGGGGTTCATGACTGTGGCCTAAATTGAAAAAAAATAATAATTCTGCCAGATAAAACAGGGACAGATGTGTTGGTTTGTCAGGTTGGTGACTTAGTACCGGTATAGGCTCTTCTAAGCAAGGAATGTAGACCAAATTATCATCCCATTAAAATCCTAGATAAATGGTCTTTCCTTGAGTTTTGCAGGAGAGGATGTTCCTGGAGGTCTGTATCTCAGACCGTCTAGACCAGTGAGAAGTGAAAAGACTTGCCCATGAGGTCAGAGTCTAATCTGGTTCTTCTGAAGTCAAGCACTGCCCCAAAACAGTACTTCCAAAAATGTACTAAGTCTCAAGTCCTATGTTTCAGTGGGGAAAAAAAGCTCCTGCCCCTATTGTGTGTATCTTTCTCTGTGTTTCTGATTTCTGCAGGATTCACATGGCTCAGTCTTGTGCAAGTTTACATTTTCTTGAAATGCTAAATGACCTGCAGGTTTTCTGACAAGGGTGATGGTGTGGTTTGTTGAAGCAGAATTCCTGGTATGTACTAGCATTTGCCTGCAGCTTCAATTAAGTTTATCTAAACAAGTGCTCTACCAGATGGTAACTTGTAATTGTTTTGGATTATCACTGCTGTACTGCCCTTTCCTCAGGAGTGGGCAACAAAACTTCCGTAGTCTTTTTTTTTTTTTCTTTTCTTTTTTTTTCTTCCTAGAAGTATTCAAAGACCAAATTTTGAGTGGCAAATGGGTATGCAGTGCAAAGAGTAGTAGTTGTAGTAGGGTTTTTTTGTTGTTGTTTTGTTTTTTGTCACTTTATGGCATGGATTTCAAGCGGTTTTCTGGAGGTCAGTCTAGAACTGCCCATGTTCCTTGTCCATGTCACTCTGAGAGCAACATAAAATGACAAAAAGTGGCTGTAGTCTACTTATGCTGATCTGGATTAAGGGTAAATTTGTGTTAGATTTGTTGCTCGTTAATTCAGCTTTGATTATAAAGAAGAGTTTGGTAGGAGAAAATAACTGCATCATGCTAAAAACAAGAGGTAAGCTCTCCAGATACAGAGATTACAAGTATATGTGTAGAATCCAAGAATTAGTCTCAAATATCTCAACAGTGAAGATTTTCTGATTGATAATGGAGTAACACTGATTTATACTGTCTGAGGACCTCTACTGAAAAATGAGCCATTGTTGGTTCATTGCTGTTGGCTGCATATCAGAAATGAGGCTGAAAAGGAAACACATCAGTTGCAGAAAATACAGGTAACAATAATTATGTGCAATAGGGAAAAATACAGCATTAGGAAAAAATAATAAAAATGCGGTTCACAGCTCAGAAAATAGGACTGAAGAACTACCGTGTAATTAATAAAATTCACAAAGTGTCAATCAAGTAAACAATCTGGTTTGGGGCAGATTGAAAATAGAGAGGGCCAAATTCTGTCTTCAGCTGCTCATATGTGGTTTTGTCTCCAAGGCAGAATTTACTTTATAGTCTATGAATGGATAACAACAGAAAACAAGAGAAAGGATGTTTTAGTGGTAGCCACAAATGACAGACACGAGGCAAATCTGTTAGATTTAACAGAGCTTTAATTGAGAAGGCTGACCTTGCATAACAGCAGCAGACTATGCTGCCAGTCCTTGAACCTACCCTCTAATAAAAAATCATTGTTAACTGTTAGGCCTTATGAATACAGCATTGGTTTCCAGCCAGAGAATCATAAGAAGTTGATTGCCCAGACATAATGGTAGCAATTTCCAATAATACTGTGTTGCAGCAGTTTAGAGGATATAGCAGCATGAGAAAGAGATGCAACTGCTTGAAGAAAAATGTATGTTGCTGGCATACCCTATAAGAAGCTTGATTAGCAAAGAAATAGTTAAAAAGTGATCAGTTTTTCAGGTAGGCTAAGAACATGGATGAAGAAATATTTGTCTAGGTTCTTCTCACCCTCCAAAAGTCTAGAACATGGATAGATCTGAATGGAATAAGGAATAATGAGATAGCAGAAGACAGCTTTTCTAAGATCCCTGGTAAGAAAAAAATGGGATTTCTACTATGATAATTTCAGTAGCTGTTGTGGTTAACGAAAAGGGTGCAACTAATGCAAAGGGCTACATGGGCATTTTTTTTTTTTTTTTTGTCAAAGCACAGCAATGCAATTATGCGTATGGCATCACTTTTCATTTTGTATCATTTAGATATTTGAAACTATGGAGGCCACAGTAATTTAGCATGTATTAACAATCTAAATTCAGTGTTATTGGTGAGATTGTCAGAGGACATCAATAAGACAAAATTTGTAGTAAGAAGTAATATATTTTATTGGACAAATAAGTAATTGAAAAATTGAAACAGGCTTTTGGGCCTGCAAACCTTCCTTTGTGTCTTCATTTGAAAATACAGCCTTTAAAGGGTGATGCAAATGTGATCTTCAGGTGACTTCCCCAAAATTGTATAAGCATTTTATTGCATTCATATAACACAGAAAGCAGAAAAAAACTTTAAAGATTTTAGTGTCATTTAGGCCCCACATGAAGAATACATAAGCTTCAATCTCCTTCCCAGACTATGTTGCACTGAATTATATCTATAGCCACAGGAAAACAAAACAAAACAAAACAATAACAAAAACAACAACAAAAAACACCACACAACCACAAACAAACAAAAACACCAGAAAAATGGGAGTAGAATTTGTATCCCAGAAGAACTATCCTTTTCACTACTGACTTTGGTACAGCTCTCAACAAGCTCCAGAAAACGAAGTGCCTTTATTTTAGAGATGAGAGAGTGTCCTGAGACTGAAATTCTTGTCCATGTCAAGCACAAATTTCATCAGGATTCCTGGCTCAGCCACACAGAAATTTAAGGACCTCAAGTTGCTTATCTAGTCCAGCCTCTGTTTAAAGGTTCACTGGCAGATGTTTTTCTATTCCATATTTAAAAAATTTCTGGTAGATATTCCACAACTTCCCTATCTATAACCTGTTCTAGTGCTTGTTTTGCATTACAGTTATAAAGTCCTACCTCATATCTAGCCTATTTTAATTCTTGCTAAAAATCTGTACTTCATAGGAAAATGCAGAGAACAATAGATAACCATCAAGTTTATAATGCATTTTTATAGTGAAGGAAATTAAGCAGGGTCTTATGTAGTCTCCTCTATCACTTCCTTCCACCTTGATAAGTCATGTTTATAACCCTCTTATTATTTTTGCCCTCTTTGGGATCTTTCCATCTAGTTTACATTTTTTTTTTCCTCAAGTGTAGTGGAGAATGGGATTAAGAACTTCAGTAAGGCTGTGTCTGTACTGAGACAAGTCAAGTGTAATAATGATTGACCTTGTTGTACTCACAATGCTCCTGTTAGTACATCTCAGAAAGACACTTGCTGTTTTGGGGACATGTTGTTTACTCACACTTAGCCCAGAGTCTGTTACAGAGCCCAGATTATTTGCCAGTTATTGCACATTTTGTATTTGTGTATTTTTTCTTCCTTCCTAAATCCACTTTGCATTCTGTGTTATAGTACATCCTATTGATTTCAAACAATTTCTTCCCTTGATCAAGATCATTACTTACTTTAAGATTTTCATCCCAGATGAATCCCAGTGAGCTAGTTCTCAACCATAGCACAGGTTTTATAGCTGGATTCGTTATTTCATCTTGCAAGTCTTGAGTGAAGTTATTAAACAGAAGCAAGCTTCAGCTAGGCCTCTAGTAAAGTGCCTTCCCAAAGTGATAGCAAACCTTTTCAGAGTACACAGGATAATGCATTCACCTTTCACTAGTCTAATTATGACTCTGTTTTCCTGACTCATGTAGGAGAATGCTGTGATACAGTATCTCAAAAGCCTTACAGAGGTCAAATTGTATCACATATACAGCTTCTCCACACTCCACAAAACCAGCGTATTCTGTCAAAGAAGCTAATGAGTTTGGTCTTATATGATCTGCTCTTGACAAATCTGTGTTGTCTGTTTCTTTTCTGCTTATTATGCTTGAAAATCTTAAAAACAGATTATTAATAATTTGTCCCTGTATCTTTCCAGGTGTCAGTTCAATGCCACCTTGTCTACAAATCCCCAACTTCCTCTTTTCCACTTTTAAAAGTTATTCAGTTACTTGTCTCTCCTCAGGTCTTTGGGAACTCTTAATTTTCAATGAGTTCTTGAAGATAATTATTAATGGTTTGGAGATTGCTTTAGCTAGTTCCTTAAGCACTCTAGGGTGAATTTCAGTAGGCCCCGCTGACTTGAATTCATCTGACATTTAAATACCCTGCTCTATCCCTCTTTTTGCCTGTACTTCTCTCCTCTTATTCAAGCTAATTGTGCTAATCATTCTGAACATTTTCTGAAAAGACAGAAGAGAAGTACAGGAGGTATTGAAGACTTCAGCCTTCTCTGTTTCTTTCATCATTTGTCTCCTCTTTCTTTCCATCTTCATTATTATCTTTATCTAGGTCTTTACTTTTAAGTTTGATCACTCTGTAATTCACTTTTTACTGTAGCTTCTCAAAGTTTAATTCAGGCCATCTCTTGGCTTGTTCTACACATCCTCCAATGATGCAATTACCCTGCTTACATTCAAAGAATGAAGTGGTTTATGCTGTGTTTATGCTGCAAATGGGCTTAGTATGCAACCTAGAGTTTCTCCCTGCTGCCAGTGTGTAATGTATAGAGTTTGACATATTGAACTTACTATTATTTTTTGGAAATAATACCCCATGCTGCTGGATCTAAGATACTATCACCTAAGATCAACTGAGATATTTTTGGACCTTATGACTTAACCTGCTTATTTTTTCTCCTATGCATGAAGGCAGCAAAACAGGTGTGGGAATTTATGACTGAACTCAATGAAGTCTGTAGAGACTGTCATATAATTGGGATGTTAGCGAATGGCATTATCTGTCGGCCTGAAATCCAGAGCAGAGGAACACTTCCAGCTGCAATAGGGACAACTCCTTATGTATCCGTTCAAGGGGGAAAAAAACAAAAACAAAAAGCATACTGCTTGTGAAATCTTAAATAGCAACATCTTGAAAGTTTCCTCTTTGAAAGTAGATTTTAAGAGGTGCTATTGGAATAGAAATTTTCTTTACTTTTAAACATTTTCTTTACCTTTAAAATGCTGAGGATAGCTTACTCTATTGTTCAAAACCAGCTGTGGCTGTGCAGTAGCTGTGCTTTGGTGAAAGATACGCAATGGTGGTCATGACTTCTGAAAGAATATCAGCCATGCTGCTGCATCAGGGTTGTTCAGAGCACATATTATATGGTCACAGGTCCTCACTGTCTTTTTTTTTGAGTGCTGAGGAGAGAGTTGCTGACTATAACAGAGCTCACAGTGCTCAATTTCCTTCTGCTTTGAACCTGTGGGAGCTAGTAGAGAAGTTTGTACTTTGACACGGATGTGTTAGGCTACTCTGGACTTCTGACACATGCCCTGGGGGTGTGAAATTCCTAGAAGACCTGTTTCTTTATTAAATATGTTCAGGACCCATTGCAGCAGGAAATGTTCAAAAGCCTCTGATAACAGTAACTTCGGCACATACTTCTTTCCCCCCACATATCCTAGGCCCCCACGGTCCCAGTGGGGCCTATAGAGAGTTGACACTTCTGGTTGTCCATCCTTTTGCTGTATAAATGGGTAAATATTGATTCAAGAGTTGATTCAAAAGATGATCACTCAGGAAGGAGGCATTATGGAGGTATTGCTCTTAGTTTTTTTTTGCCTGGTGGCATTGCCTGGAGGCCTGTACCGGTGCTTAGGAGTCTGCATGTGCAGGTAGCAGAAAGAGATTTCTGCAGTGCAGGAGAAAGTATAAGACCCATTAAATGCATCATATTACTAACAGTAGTGTTATTTTGTATCTGATATGCTGACAGTAAAACAAAATAGTATCCACTTTTATTTTTAAACCCATGACAGATTAGAAGACAAATCCGTATGCAGCTATCTCAGTTTGTTACCTCCATTTTGTTTATAAAGGCATTTTTGATTGCAAAGCTGTCCAGTGCCCTGCTATAGATTCCACTGAGACTTCATGCTGCACTGAATCAGCAGGCTGTCAAGCCTTGAGAATCACCCATTCAGACAAGGCTTTCATGAAGAGCTAACTGTTTTCTAGCCAAGAAAATCCTGTTTCTTAACAATCTGTAACATTCACGCATCGAAACTGAGAAAGGAGGTAGCATGTATGCGTCTTACATCAGCATCACTTATGCTGTTGCAAAATAAAAATGATTGATTTAGTAATCTTTCTAAAATGTCTTTGTCTTACATCAAGTAGTTTGTGGTCACAAAGGGCTTAGGCGTTAACTGGAAAATCTTATAAATTAGAGCTTTGCAAAAAGGCCTGCTCAGGCTCCTTGAGTGTTTTGCGGGGCACAGGTGTAATTTTCAGGCATCTGTCTTGCAAAATCCTTTTTCTGGCAAAGGGATACATTTCAGTAACTCAAACCCCAAGTTTAAATAATGATGTCTAGAGCTCTGAGGGAGTGTATCTAAGTAGTCTGGTCCTATGTGGAAGGAAAGTGTGGATGCCATGTGAGATCACAGACATACATGTGTGATTTGGCTTTTGCAAGGTCAGAAGCTGCTGAGGTTATACTGAAGTCCAACTGAAAAATACGCAGGAAACTGACTTTTTGGTTGGGTCTGAGGTGAAATGAAAAAGTTAATAGAGAATGATGCAATCATTGGGTGCTTGTCCAAAGGCTAACAATTTTGGCCTGAATTTATACCCCACACAAACTCAATTGGAAACTAAATGTTAGCAGCAGACCCCTTAAGATTTGCATTTGAAGAGTTATTTTCCATTTATTTATTTCTTCTGGAGCTTCAAGAAACAAAGTCTGGAGACTAGAACCTGCCTTACTACAAATTTCTTTCAAGTAGTTGTAGAGATCAATGACATTTTTTCTCAGTCTCCTCCAGACAAACCAACCCCAGTACCCTCAGTTGCTCCTCAGTCAGTTTTCTAGTCCCTTCACCTGAGATGGGGAAGATTACTTGTAGGAGGAGGCAGTTTTAGTGAAATGTCTGACACTCACAGTTCAGGAGCATCACTAAGGTAGAAAAGGGTTTCCTGGTGTTGCTGAAATATGTTCAAGTATATGAGTAAGATGCAGTCAGCTAATAATTTAAAGCAGGCTTACGGCACTGGTAAAATTTTATGAAAACCAAAGATGTCTTCCTACGTATTTGCTTTTATTTATTGTTCTAAAAATATCATACTTTTGTGAACAAATATATTAATAAATCTGTGTTAATAGTATTGAAACATCTACAGATGTTAGTTGAGTTATCACTTTGCCCCAAGTATATAATACTTTCCAGCTCTGGATTAGTTCATTCCTAGCAGGAAGAAAATAGGTAGATTAATAGGACAATGTGAAAATGCATGTTGTTCGCCACTGACTCAACTCCGCAGAAACACGCCTCTGAGATACAGTTGAAAGAAAATACTTAAATGTATAGAAACAGTGTCTTTACAGAGCTTTCTGAGCTTTATAGACCCCCTTCTCATTATTGGCTTTCAGCATTGAATGAAGGATTGGAACTTCAATTATTTGTAAATTCTACATAATTAAAGAAATGATTTAAATCACGCTTGTATGTGTGTGGGAAGATGTTTTACATATTTTTCTACAAATTCTGGTTATTTTAAACGGATTCAGAAGTATCCCTAGGAGGTGGGAGCCAGGTGCAGCAGCTTCACTGTTCTGCCTAAATGAATGGCTCTAAATCTTATATACCTCTTTGGTACTATAAAGAACAGGAGCTGTGTCTGTGTCTGCTTGCCCTTCACTGAGCTGACTGCCATCACCCATGCCATTTAATCTTTAACTTGTTCTTTCATGTGTCTTACACATAAACACAATTTTCTGTTTGCTTTTCCTATAAACTGGCTTGTTAATTTGGATGTCAATGAGACAGAGTTTCTTATAGTGCCAGACACGTAGTCACCAATGTACACAATCCAGGTTTGGTTGCAGAGAGCTCCAGGAATTATTTGCACCTTTCCCGAAAGGTCACTCTCTTCAATGTGATCTCAGTCTTGTTGACTTCTGTCAACTTCACAGCTCTTGATGAGAGTTTACAACTACTGTGTACCTGAGAAGTTTTGCTACCATTGATGGTGCATAGTGCTAGTGTTAACATCTGTTAGAAGGATCTAGAGAATGGCTCCTATCTGATAAAAAAAACCTGCTGAAACAACAAGCTTCCTTTGTGCAGTGTTCTTTCAGGATTCATGTAAGAAAATCTGTTAGTTAATGGATTAAAGGTTTGCACATTAGTTATTAGTCCAGTTAGAAGCTTTCTAAATGCTTGTCTCAATTTTACACTTTAAAAGAGTTAAGAAATGTGTAATAGCTAGTTAGAATGGACTGTGTTTCAGTAGGTTGAGTAACCCAGTCAGTCTCTGAATTGAAGTAATATGATTACAGATAAATTACTGTTATTCATTCAGCCATCTTTCAGGGGATTATTGATCTTGCCAAGCCTCAGAGAATGTGTTGTTCCCAGGTGCAAACACAAACTGTCATGCCTGCGTGGGTCACTGCAGCTCAGAGCAGAGCTAGTGCAGACTTTGAGCAAAACTGCAACAAATTTGTTAAGGCTGGAGTGGATGCTCTGGACTATTTGTACTTCCAACAATTCAGCTTCAAAGAGTGCAATTTGCTTGTGCAGTCAAGGTTAAATGAAGACTATTACCTTCTGGAAAGATCATGAGAATGGGACAGGTCAAGAGAATAGTCCATTGAGAGGTATTTTCGTTTTAATAATGCTACTTTGGACTTTGGAGCAATTTAAACTAAAATCTGAAAAAGCTTGAGATTTTTTACTTTATTTCTTTATTTTTTTATAATGGTGAAGGCAAGTACAGTAACCTTGGGCTGGGATCTTTTGTTTTCAGTAGTTACTACCCCAGTGAAACTGATAACATGCCCCTTAAAGAGTGAAACTTTATATTTTGCACATACCTCAAGTAAATGAATACAGTGGTCTGGTAGTGGGATCACAAAATCATGGGATGTCTGATTTAGGAAGGCACCTCTGGAGATTATCTAATCCAACCCTGCTGCTCAAAGCAGTGTCAGATTAAGCAGGTTATTTATTGCATTGTTCAGCAGGGATTTTAGTATCTCCAAGGATGGAGATTCCACAGCCTCTCTGGGTAACCTGCTCCAGAGTTTGATTGCGCTTCCAGAAAAAAAGTGTTTCCTAATATTTAAGTGGACTTTTCTGTATTTCAGTATGTGCCCATTACGTCTTTTCCTGTCACTGGATATATCCCTGAGAAATCTGGCTCCATCTCCATTACTGCCTTGTGAGGAAGTAAGATTGATACCATTCCCCCCGTGCCTCCTCCAGGCTGCTCAGCTCCAACTCTCCCAAAGTTTTACCTCTCCCATTGTCCAAGAGATGTTCCAGTCCCTTAAACATCCTTGTGATGCTGTGTGAGGCTCACTACAGCATGTCTTTGTCTGTCTTGAACTGGACCCGGCACTACAGATGTGTCTCACCAGTGCTGAGTGGAAAGGAAGCATCATCTGTCAGCTTGCTGGTGATGTTTTTCCTAATGCAGTCCAGAACGCTCTTGGCTACAAAACAGTCCAGAACATGTGGGCTCATGTTCAAGTTTGTGGTCACCAGGACCCAGGCCTTTTTCTGCAAAGTTTGCAGATGTGTTTGTCAGTACCTCCTTGTGCATCCATGCAGGCCACCTGCTACCTCCTTTGGTTGACTTGAGTGGACTAGGCCTTGGGCTTGGAGAATGTGATCTTTGAAAATCATCCCACTCTCCTGGACTCCTTTTTCTCCAGGCTGCATACATGGGATTCTTCCAAGCAGGCCCTGAAAAGGCCACAGTCTGCTCTCATGAAGTCCAGGGTTGTGATCCTGCTATTTACTTAGTTACTCCTGCTAAGGTTCCTGAAACTCCACTACCTCATGGTAATTGCAGCCAAGGTTGACCCTAGTATTCCCATCCCTGACCAGCTTTACCTTTCTTGAAAATACGAGGTCCAGCAGTTGCCTGAAGAAGGCCTCATCTATTTCTTTCTGATTAGATTATCTGCAGCTGACACCTACCACAATGTTGACAGAGCACTCTTCCACTGCCTCACCACCCTATTGTATCTAATCTAAATCTACTCTCATTTAGTTTAAAACCATTACTCCTTGTCATATCATTCCACTCTCTGACAAAGAGTTCTCCCCCAGCTTAGGTACTGGAAGGATGCTATAAGGTCTCCCTGGAGATCTCCTTTCTTTTCTCTGGGAGAGATGATTACAAAACCCAGCCTTGATGGTTTAGTGCAAGTGGGAAAAATGCCTTAACTTAGTATGTGCATTAATAAGATAAACAAAGTTTTATTTCTTCAATTCCTGAAGTTTTAGTAGAAAAAATACTAATAAGATAGAGAATTCAAAACTAGTTAGGTATTCATCAAATTACATTCTAGAGGAGACAGCAAAATTAGTTTCCTGTTTATATGATGAAAAGTAAACACAAATGTATAGTTTTCCAGTTCACACATGTTCTGTATAAAATGCCATTAGAAAGGGAGTTAGGTACATTATTTAAATAACTAAAGAAAAATGAAACATAACCCTCATTACATTGACATTCATGGAATAAAGAGCAGGATTAATATACTTATTCATATCTCTTATTTAAATCCTTTAGAGAGCAATGATAGGAAAGGCTCTGGTTGCATTGGGGAAATTGCTGATGACCAGCCCATAGTCCTGCACTGAAGAGCAAGCACACAGGAGTACTGCAAGGTCTGACAGCAGGACAGTGTAGCCATAGCCACCCACCAATTGTGGAGACCAGCCCTTTGTGCCCTTATTACCCAGTGAGCACACAGGATAGGGACATGAGCTGATATGAGGATCTGATGCCAAGTGCAAGCTTTTAACCTTTTGAAATTTCAGTCTCAAATAGTCACAGAAAGCAACCGGGAGTGAAAATTATTTCATTACAGTTCACATCAGACTGAATCACTATTTAAATCACTCAGCTTTTCGGCGCCGTTCCTCTGTTATTTGCCTTGTTAGTGTGTGCCACTGTCAGAAATGAGATTATTTAGTGTCCTTCAGAGCACAGCACTTAAAAAGAAAGTTAACTGTGTCAACACATCCTGGTGAAAAGATTGCTTATTTTACCATGTACTTCATCCTTTGTAGCATGTGGAAGTCTCAGGGCAGATATGTTCACTGTACAAATACTTGGATCCTTTGGGTCTTCACATAAACCAGTTTGCCTCATCTTAGAGAAGATGTGTGTGTTTTTACAGCAGAAGTGTGTGTGTAGCAGGCTACCTAGTTTGTGATTACAGTGTGGGGTAGGTTTTGCTACATGGGCTTAAATCAAGTCTACTGGTTCCAGTCTGTCCTGCAGAGAAGATGGCTGTGCATGTACTAACTTTCCAGGGATTTACTGTGCTTCTTAGCTGGGTTTTGCAGTCTGTGTTAACACTAAGATATTGTATGTTAGCTACTACTTATTATAGATGTATGGGGGGACTTAAATCCAAGGATGCCCAGATTTGGAAGGCACCCAGAGATACATAAATATTTGAAGAAATATATCCTGGCTGCATCTGTAGATGTATTTAGAGTATTATAGTTCTAAATAAATATATCATATTGTAAACATAACCCTTAGAGACCATAAATCAGTTCCCTCTGCAGAATTCATTGTTTATGCCACTGTTTCCCTTTGGAATATTTGGTGAAATTGTTACATTTTCATATTTTTCATGATTTGTTAGTTTTGCTAGCAGTGTTAACTTCTATTAGCAGCTGAATGTGTTATAGCGGTGCTAAGGGTGTTAATAGAACAATGAGATTAGAAGATTCAGTAAGCCCCCTCCTTCCCATGAACTGGAGATTATTACAAAGGTAATAAGGCTTGCCTTTTCAACTATTTCATATAATTTTTACTGATATCAATTTAAGTATGGCAGCCAGAACACTAGGCAGAAATGCAGGGTTAGATATGTTCTTAGCTCTGTCACTGATAAAACTGGGCAGGCCATTATACCTCTCCAAGCTCCATTTTCCCACCAGTAAAACCACTTTCACAAACTGTTGAACTCCGTGACACTGCCAAATATGTTTTGAAACAGATGAGGAAAACACAGACTACTGCTCTGTAAAGGGCTTTGAAACGTGTTAAGCAGCACCTAGACAGCATTATATTTGCTCTTCTGGCTTCTGAAAACTCTTACTGGATTCTGATTTTCAAATTTTATTTATTTATTTATTTTCTGGCTATGTCTTATTTTGAAATGGGTTGTTGCTTTTGTCACCTTGGGAGTGACTTGTTTATAAAACAACAGATGAAGACAGTGACCCCGTACAGTCAGGTGTCTCAGACATGTAATAATCTGTGGTGATGCTGAGCATATCTGAAAGAAATGTTCCTCCATTCTAGCATTTTCCGCTCTAAGGATCCTCTGGAGATCTTTCTGTAAATTAGAAGGACTAGAAAGCCTTTGAGGTCACACTGTTGTACTGTCTTTGCTAGTTACATAGTAAAGTTAAAGACTATATCAGTTACATTAAACTTGATAAATTGTTCAAGGTGAGCTCACAGAACTGCTTTGCAAAGCCGTGAGGCCTGTTCTGGGAAATAAAGACCATCTATGGAGCTCTTGATCTATTGTCTTTTCTGATGACTTAGTTTAATAGAATCGGAGTTGGGCAGCGAAGATTCAAAAGGTCAAGGCTTCATCAAGGGCTGTGTGACATCGACCTGGTCAGTAGGACATGCTTACATTATTTTTATTTCTGCCAATTTCCCTTTCTCTTCAAATAATAATTTTGAAAGTTTTATTTTTTCCAGTTCAAAAGCTGACACCAATAGTGAAACACATCACATAGCCTGGTGACAAGGCGCTTGTTTGGAAAACATCTTTTTCCATTCCGTGCTCAAGTAGATACAGGTACCACACTTTGTGGTAGTTCTGGTAGTCTTGTAGGAGCTGGTGTTTGGACTCAAATCCCATTAGCAGAGAAGAAGATTTCAATCTGAATCCACTTCATCCTGGACAAACATTACAAGTATTTTATTCTCCCCAACTCCACAGCTTTTTTTCCTTCTCTCCACCATTCATTTGTCTTTTTTTTTTTTTTTTTTAATTCAATGAAAAAATATTTGAATAAAATGTCAAATTCTCAAGGGGTGATAGAGAACAGATGATAAAAATTTAAAGTCAGCATTGACAGATACTGAAAGAAAAGTGAGGTTATAAATACTCTTGACACAATGTTGTGGATAGGTCAAAATGGTTTAGACTATGCTTTGCAGAAGGCAAGGGGACTTTAAACTTACTTTACGCTTACGCTGCAGCAGATGTGGGCTCTGCACAGATCACTCCTTCTTGTTTCTCTTTTTTTCTACTGCCTTGACAAAATGTAGTTGGTGTCATGGCTGGGCTGCTTGGCACTCTCATTGCTGCAAAGTCAGGGCAGGGCTGTCAGGAGTACAGAGGGATTCGTATTCAAAGAATTTCTTTTCAGTGTTATAGCTTCTCATCTTGAGCTGACATTACATACTGCATTGCTGTTGCTGTTAGAAGTTACCACAGTGCTGGTATCAGCTGCAGCATTTTCTGGATGAGAAAGCCTCTGTTTTCATTTTGTAAACGAATGCCAGTGAGTCCATATTCTTGACATGCTCCCATGTTAACAACACTGTCCCGTGTGCTGCCAAAAGCACATGGAATAAACAACAGAGGAGGGCTGGAAAGATTCTCAAACTTACTGACATTCATGATAAGTAGTTTTATATAGCTGCCTTTATTTTAGAAAAATAAAGAGAAGAAAGTTTTAGAAAGTGGATTCTAGAACCAGTCAAAAGGTGGAAGATGCAGATTTTTTTTTTTTTTTCCTCTGGTTGAATTTGAATCTACTTAATTCTGAAGAAGTATCATAATTCATTGGTCCTCCCATGATGCACCCCAGTTCCTCTTTCCCTTTCCCTCCTTAATGCATTGGTATTTTTTTTTCTTTTTTTCCCCTTACTGTAATATGCTGACAAATGAGAATCAGAATTCACAGCTATCTCTTGATACATTTGATATATGGAGCTTTAAAAGTAGTCTGAATGGGAAGGAATAATAATATGTGCCTTTAAAGATTGATGCTAGCAGGAATTCAATGACACAGAGTGGAGATGAGGAAGGATCTGTTGACAGTTTGACAAACCCTCATATATCCTAAGAAGAAAACTTTGGGAATATGGTAAAGAACCTGGAGACATAAACAATGGTAAAACTGTGCATTTGAGCTGAAGCTGGCATGTAAGGTATCTGTGGGTGCTGCTGATGAGTGATTGTTACTTTTATGCCATGGAGGGTCTCTCTCATCTAGTTGATGAAGTCCATAGATTGACACTGAAAACTAAATTCATCTTTATTAGATTTCAGACAAGGATCTAGATCTGAATTAGAGGGGACGTTGATTTAAAAATCTCCCCTCTTTTAGTTTAAAACCACCCCCCCTTGTCCTATTATCTTCATAAGTAAAAGGTTGCTCTCCATCTTTTCTATAAGCCCCCTTCAAGTACTGAAAGGCTGCAATGAAGTCTCCCCACAGCCTTCTCTTTTTCAGGCTGAACAGCCCCAGCTCTCTCAGCCTTTCTTCTTGGGAGAGGTGCTCCAGCCCTCTAATCAACTTTGTGGCCCTCCTCTGCACATGTTCTAAAGATCAACATTGTTCTTGTGCTGGGAGCCCCAGACCTGGATGCAGTGCTCCAAATGGGGCCTTGCAAGGGCAGAACAGAAGAGAGCAATCACCTCCCTCAATCTGTTGATGCAGCCCAGCATGCAGTTGGCCTTCTGGGCTACAAGTGCACACTGCTGGCTCAAGCCTTTTGTCCACCAGAACCCCCAAGTCCTTCTCTGCAGGGCTGCTCTCGATGAGTTCTTCTTCCCATTATGTACTCATGTCTGGGATTGCCCTGACCTAGGTGCAGCACCTTGCACTTGGACTTGTTGAACCTCATGTGGTTCACAACGTAGGCCCACTACTCATGTAGGCCCACTTACCTAGCTTGTCCAGGGATGCCCTCTTACCTGCCTGACAGTATAGCTGTGATATATTGCTTCAGCGTATAGGGTGTGCTTTAGAAGGGGTTGCTAAAAAGGCATTCCTAAACAGTTTGAGTGCCACAGTTTGATCTTAGCAGTTCCTTCTGTTCACATACTTGGAGTTGGGAAGAGTATGTCTTTTTTTGGTAGACTTTACATTTAACAAATAAATGACCTTGATCTCTTGATTTGTGGATCTTCCATGCTTATGAACAGCATGTGACTCATGAGCTGTTTAAGGTTTTCTCTTCAGCGTTTGACTACTGGCAAACACATTGTTGAAGGCTCCCTGCAATGTCAGACCTCTCCTACAAAATGCCACACACATTATAACATTCACTGAACGATGATGCCCTCAGACATGCAATTCTCCATCTGAAGTGGTATGATGTTAGCTAAGGTTGGCTACGCTATTTCATGCTCTGTGCTCATTTAATGACATTTAAAAATAACTCATACTTACAACAAACTATGAGATATTGTGTTAACATGTGGTTGCTTAGCACAAATGGGTCTGGATATATATAAGTCTCCAGAAATGTTCATTTCTGAGTCTAAAAGTCTCATGTATAGGTGCCAAAAATCAGACACCAAGTCCTTATTCTTTTGTCATCTATATAATAATGTGTTTCTTGCCAGGGCAACACACCTTACAAGGAAGATAACATCCCTATTATCCGAAGTACAGATTCTTGAAGTCCATGAATTTCATTGTGCTGCTAGGAATTCATATCTATAGTACTTCAATTTAATGGCTGCAAACTTCTCTTACAGATACTGAACATACTGAAGTGTTTTCTGAGAAAGCAATTTAAATTGTTTGCATGAGATGAACATATAGGAGACAATAAAGCTATCTATTCTAATATTCCATAAGGAGAAAGCATGTGGCACATTTTATTATAGTCTAGTAGAAATACAAATGTTTAAAGGAAAAAATAGTTTCTACGGGAAAGTATGATATGAATGATAGAGAAAGTGTTCCAGGTGAATTCAATCAAGTTCAGGATATGGAAACATTCTTGTCAGGAAAGTATTAGATTGTTCAGAACTTTTCTTATATTTTTGTCTTTCTTGCTGATAATCTAATTTTTCAAGAACTTCTCATGGCTTTACTATCAAAATCAGGTCCAAAAACAAAAATGCTGACAAAAAAATCAAACTTATTCTGTTGATGAAATATTTCAAATGAAGAATGTCAGAGGGCAAATGACTCAATTGACTAGGTATTTCTTGCACATCTACCTTGATCTTGAGAATTCACGCATGATGCAAAGTTGGTTAGATACTGTAGTTTTAGCTGCTATGTGAAAATAGCTCATTTTTTTTCTGAAACAAATCATCCTTAAAATTCAATGACTAACAGTTGTGTGATACTATTTTGAAAGGGGGGGGGGAAGGAGGAATGAAAGGTATTTAATTAAATGTGGGCTACTAGAAGCTGTAGCTTTCTAAAAAGTATGCTAAAGAATTTACCCTCTCTCTTCTTAAAATGTATTTCCTAATGTAGAATGCGGTATAGATTTTTTTCCCCCATGTTGTTATTCACATTTACAGACAGTATTGCTAGATATGCTTTGTTTTTCCAACATTTCTGAAAGTTCTCCAGAGTCCCCCTGTTTCTCCAAGAATAGCACTGCAGAGTTCTGATAATTCAATTGTTTAAGTTAGGCAGCCAGACTAGAGATTCTGAATGCTGAAAATCTAGCCTAAAAAGGCTAAAACCCCTTTGCATTACAAATGATTCTGTAGACTTCTTTAGAACCCAATGTGGGACCATGAAACTGAAATACAAGCCTTTTCTTTGTGATATTTTAGTAGCCATCATAAAATAAAGATCTGTTACTAAAAGAAAAAAAAAAAAAAAGACGGAAACAGAGAGAGAAAGGAGATAAGTGTCTAGGGATATCTAGAGATATCCTCTCCCCTGTTTCTTTCAAGCCACCCCCCCATTCTTTAATTACAGGGAGGGTGGAACAAGACACAATCTTTCAAGTGAATTGAGCTGCTCCAGGAACTTAAAGAAAAGTCCAGTACCAATTAATTCCAATTGTCTTAGCATTTAATGCAATCCCTGTGTGTGTGGAGTCATGCATAGATGTTTGTATTCCAGTCTTAGAGGCGACAACACTGTGCCAAGTAGAAAATAGGATAAGGGAAATTGAATGCATTATTTCTTATGCCTGTTTACGATTTCACCACACATAGCACGTTGCCTTTCCTGACACTGAATGCCTTTAAAATGTGAATAATCCAGTAAAGTCCATTTGTCTACCACTGGTTGAAACATCTCCTTTACAAGACGGTCAGTTTAAGACTGTCAGGTCTGCTATCAGCTCAGCTGGCATTAATCATGTCATTGAGTGCTGTTTCCTCATCTTTACTGAACTCCAAAGTGTTTGGAGCCTCATGGATGGCTAGTCAATGTTTATGAGGTTTGGGAAATAAAACTATAAGTAACTTAGTGTGCAGATATTGAAAAGTCTGCAGGAGAAATCATTTGGTAGCAAATCAAAGGGTAGCAATTGTATGAAATTGTTTTGGCTTCTTAGGCAGATACATATTATACAAACAGACTCTTTTAAAATTACTTAACCTTTTTTTTTTCTTTTCTTTAAATGCTTAAAATGCATACACAGTTTTTTTATGAATCTTTTTCTCTGATAAACACTTTCTTCTGAGCTGAAGGAGCATTAATAGTAATCAATTCTTTAGTTTCATCAGCTTCTAAGCAATAGATAAGACTTGACTTGTGTGCTTGAGATAGATCCTTATCCAGCTTATGTTACCATGGCTCTTCAGTTTAGCAGTTAACATTTGTGCTATATTAACATTAATTCTCTGCCTTCCTCACCGTGCAGTTCCCGTTACGTGATGCACCTGTCTAACCCACATCTGTAAATAGATTTTTCACCTCCTAGGATGGCACCTGAGCCTAAGTGAGCCACATCTGTTAAGGCAGTTTAATTGTAAAAATGCCATGTAAGCTAGAGGAGGAGGTGATGACATCTGCCAGGATGGTTGGTGTTTCTGTATGACTTCTTTTAAATGTGGTAAAAGTCAGGGAAGGGAAAGGAAGAAAAAATTTGGAACTGAGTAACTCATACAGCTAGATCTGGATTCCAGAGGAAAACATGTCCCTTTCATGGCAGGCCCTTCCTCATGAAAACAATGCACAAATGTAGGACTCGGTCTTTGGCCTGGTACTATGAGGCACCTATATACCTATGAGATGACATAAACCTGGCTCAGTTTGCACACTGTCTTCAATTAAATAAACCTTTGTCGTTTTTATATTTTATAAAAGATTAATTGCTTTAACTCACTTTTTTATCTTGTTAGTGTTAAAAGTGATTTGAGGTAATAGACCAAAACAATCATAAGCATCCCTTTTGGCAGCAGTGGTTCTTACAGCTGACCTACATGAACATCTTTGCTGTTCTAGGAATTGCTCTAGAGCATTCAGAATAACTGATAAAGTAGGTATTATCATCCAGACCTGCTTGGGAGATAGTAGCATGGGAGTCTGTAGACTGAGAGCAGTGATTATTCTCTTCTGCTTGGCATTGGTGGTAACACATTTGGAAAAGTGCTTCCGCTATGAGAGAAGTTGATGAACCAGTATAATATATATGTATATAATGTAAGTAAAAGCAAAAGATGACTACGAGATCACATTATAATTGAGAAAAGAGGGTGATGGGGGAAGACAGATAGACACCTCTCAGAGGTGCACCGCAAACAAAGAGGAGTCTTAAGTGGAAACAAAGGAAATTCTGATTTTAGATTAAGGAAAAAGAAAATTTACCATGACAGTGGTTCAGCACTGGAAAGGGTTGTCCAGAGATGCTGGAGATTTTCCATACTCAGCTAGAGAAGGCCCTGTGCTACCTTGGAAATTAACCCTGGTTTGGGCAGGGGTTTGCTCTAGGTGACCTGGTTCTGGCCAACCTGCATTACCCTGGTGTTCCCTACATTGACCAGCTCTATTGAGAAAATCTTCCCTGCAAGTTGGTCCAGGAGCAATTCTAGTCCTGATGTACAGGTGAATGCAGGAGTTTCTTTACAAACACTTTGCCAGGGCATCTCTCTGATTTGTTATATGTTCTTTTGATTTCTGAAATGACATAAGAAAAGAAAGGTGTGCAAGCAGCTACAGTGCTTCGAATTTCCATAGATACAGTATAATGTATCTTGACCTATTCCTATATATTCCCACCTAGGCTCAGATGTTCCTTACATTAAGTTGATGATGTTTAAGTGAACTGTTCAGTGAATAGTATAATTATGAGGCACTCCCAGGTTCACAGTGACTTTCCTTGCCTGTACACCATTATGTAGTTAAAAGCCAGCTCAGCTTGCTTCTAGCAGCCTGCTATCTATCTGCTGAACAAGCCACATGCAGGTTGATTCAGAAAGAGTAAAGCACAAAAACCAAGAGAGCAGGAAAATCTCTAATATGATAAGGAAACATATTTTTCAGTTCCTGCTGTTCTTTATTGTTACTCTTTTCCAGTGTATTCACTTACCTTGCTGCTTTAAGTTTGACATTTTTAATTTATCTATTAGCTGTGATTCAGATCACACTACATGCATGAGGAATGACTTTGCTTGCCAAGAAGCGTTCCTGAGGTATTACAACTCTAGCAAGGGGCCATACCTTACTGGAGTAAAGTTTAATAATCTCTAAAATGTTCATTGAGAAAAACCTGCAAGTTTAATTCCAACTCTTTCCTTATAAATCAAACAGTATTTTTTATGTGTATAGCTATGCAACGTAATTATTTCATTACTAGAAACATGGTGCACTAAAAGTCTTACAGTATGACAACACAATAGTGCAAATTTGATGAAGTTTCACATGTAGTTCTTGCTGTCATCATAAAGACAACTTTACATATTTTTTTTTTTTTTGAGAATTAAGTGATACAAAGGTTTTATGAGACAGGTAAATTTTTCACAATCAAAATTAGGAAAAAAATAACAGGTTATCTTATATGCCTCTTATATGTATGATATAAGAGGCACGGAAACAACCTTAAAAGGGGCATGAACCATATATATGAAACAAAGAATCTAATCAAAGTAGAATTAATGCTCTAATGTTTTTCAAATTATCAAATCAATACAAAAAAAGCCTCATTAATAATTCAGTTAAATTGTTATGCAGAGACCTCACAACTGTCTACCCCTATTTCCTAGTGTTATGCTCACCATACCAGTGTTGCTCTGGATCCTACAGTCAACATTTTCAACCTGGCTCCAGCAGAGCAGCAGTGGGCTGTGGCAAGTCAGGGACTTGTTGAGGTCTTCACCAGGAAGTATATTACAGGTGTTATGGAGACCTCCTTGGTCTAGTGTCTACTTGGGTTTATTTTTTATACCCTTTTCATCATAGTTTGCTTTCTTACCATGGGTTTCCCACTCAAGTTTGAAAATCACACTCTAGCATCAACTAGCATAAAAGGGGTATTGTTTCTTATGAAGTGTCAACCTGGGTTTGTCAGATCTTTGCCAAACAGTATTATTGTATTTACAGAATTTAAGATAACACAGATTATGTAATCATCACTTGAACCAGTAGACAACTGCTAAAACCTGTTAAATCTAGACAAGGCCAAGGCAGTCCTGTACAACTGCAGAGACCCCACACTGTCAAATCAATACAAAACCCGTGGCCCTTTATTATTCATGGAAGAAATCACATTTACTAGGTTACAAGGGAGGGAGCAGTGCTTTTATAGTTGGCCATATACAATTATGCAGTGAAAGCTGATTTATCACTCCATGTGGAGAAAGGAGAATGTGAATACAGCTACCCCTGGAGCAGAATACTACAGATACGTATAAGTGTGATAGCATAAGTTGCACTGTTTTAACACAATAGACATTTGAGATGTAGTGCTTTCAGTGCCAGAAAGTATGTCCTGCTAACCTCAGTAGAGCTGATGAACAGGAGTCAAAAATAATGTGTACTTTCTATTGCGTATTTTTGAAATCCTTAATTAGGTTATTTTCTGAACTTGAACTTACTGCAGCATTTCTGAGAATCAAACTTTATTCATACTATGTAAAACAATATTACCCAATTCAATGTCCTGGTATTGTTGCTGCATTTTTTTTTACACTTTAAAAGCAGGATTGTGCCTGACTCCTTGCATTTGTACTGTAGGTGGGAAGAAAAGATACAGAGATTGTGTTGTCACTTGTTCCACTATGTAATATTCAAATATATTATGGAGTTTAACTGTCTCTTGAAAGAAGAATTTTGTGGTGGTGGTCACAGTGGATTGTGAAACTAAATGGCTAAACACCATCATCAATCATAAAATCACAGAATTGTAAAACCACAGAATCATTAAAGTTGGAAAAGACCTCCAAGATCATCTGGTCCAACCATCCCCCCCTACCACCAGTGTCACCAACTAAACCATGTCCCTAAACAGCATGTCCAACCTTTCCTTAAACATCCCTAAGGACAGTGACTCCATCACCTCCCTGGGCAACCCATTAAGATAATCAAGATCATCAAGCAAGATCATCAAGCTTGAAAAACATGGGAATGGGTACCACTATATTCTGACAAATCTGGGAAGTCTTTGTGAGAACTTCTGCTCAACTCGACTGTGACTGTGGTCTAAACTGCCCTAGGTGGCTAAAAGCATTCCTTAAGCTGGTGGGGACGGTTCGTTTCATGTGACTAGAGTTCTCTTTGCCCTTAATCTGTCTCTGCTTTGCACCACCTGCATCCTTTTTCTGCTTTTTCTGACATCCTGAGAGTCATTTTTTTAATGTTGTATATAAGATCTTGCTCCATTATAGTCACAGGAACATAGTTATTGAGTTCATGTGTCACATATTTTTAATCTACTTATATTGATTATGTCCTCAGCAATCTAGCAAAAGTTTTATCTGATCTGGAGTGTTTTAATTTATTTCTGATACCAAACAGTTCATGAATGATAGCTGACCAAATCAAAATTATCAGATCTTCTAGCAATCACTTTCCAAATACACTAATATGTTTTCTTCTGTCATTAAGGGTATGATCAAGAATTTATTTTCTAGCCATATAGCTGAACTTCTGCTGTTTATTGAATTCAGAATGCAGATGCCCTCAACCACTTTTTTTTTTTTTTTTTTTTTTTTCCTTTAGAAAAGGAAGTAAGTGAACATCCTGTATCTAGAGGTCTTTTATCAAGTACTAAAAATGTTAGCTATACTTATTGGCTAGGTATTTTTTACACTGAATACTGAAAATGAATAAAGAGGTACTATCTTTAGTGTTACGTATTTATACAAATTAAGCAGATGCTGAATGAACATTTATAATGTTCAAATAGGCAAATCAGGTGAGTATGAAAGCTGGAGTTACCTTCCACACTGCTATAGCTCTGCAACTATGGTTTTGCCCTACTCTCCCATATAATTTCTATATTCTGCAAAAAGATTAAATTTGCAGTTTGCCCCATAATGATCTGACTCATACTGTTTCAGAGAAGTGTTTAGAAGTAAATATTTCTGTCATTTGAAGGAATTTCTTTACAACTATCTAGGTAAATTACAGTGTTCACATTGACTTACAGACTGGCAACATAAGTACACAACAGCAGCGCAAGTCATCCCTGTACAATGTGCTAATGTGTCTTTTGCAAAGGTGGCACAGGAGTTTAAAATTAAGCGAAATGCATTCCTTGGTTCTGTCACCAAGCGGTATAAAATGATGTGGAAAATGTGGCAGTTAAATTAGGAAAAAATAGGAGATAATGCTTTTATCTTATCTACCTGAAGGATGTAGAAATGGATGAAGAGGAAGGGTTTGACAATAGGTCTGAAGAAGAAAATAATGAGAGGAAGTTATTAAGAAGAGAAACTTAGATTGAATATCAGGGAACTTGTCCAGACAGTGAAATCTGTTACAACCTGGAATTGTCTCCCAAAGGAAGACGTCAAAACTTAATTGCTTTGGGCATTTTTAACAATTCTTGTCAAATTGCATGGAAGAAATGTAGAGAACAATCAAGGACTTGCAGAGGAGTACACTAGGTGATATACTAGGCTTTGCCACCTCTTATTCTTTAACTGCCAGAAGGAGTGACACTAATTATACTGGCAGTTTTTGTTGGGAGGGAGACCTGTTGTCTAAGAGCTCAGCTGTATTACAGCCTTGGTTTGGAACAGCCTTCAAGCATGGAAGTTCAGAATGAAGAAACTAATGCTCTATTGAGGGTGTTGTGCTGAAACCTGTAGTCAATTCATTTGGATGTTGAAGCTTCTGTTAGGTGACCACATAAATGGTCAGGAGAAAGTGTTCATTAGACTGGAAAAAAATGGAAAGTAATTGGATTGCAAGGCACAAGAGATCTGTGCTTGCTTGCTTGTAAAACAAGTTGCTGCTGTGGGCTTTGGAGAGGAGGACAAGGACAAGGACATGGATGAGGGGAGGATGTCCTCATTTGCCCTGAGGTTCAGGTGAAAGTCTGGTATTATGTATTGCTTTATAGCTTTTCTCCTTGCAGTAGGCAAAATCAGAGTGGGAAGGCAATAAATTACTGACATTCCAGATAAGATCATCTCTCCTGTCTGTGGGACTGTTAAATAAAATTAATAAAGAAAAGGTTAAAAGTTAGATTTTGCCCTTCTCCACCAGACCACAAAGATACTTAGGATACAGGACTGTAAACACAAAGAAAATAAGCTCTGAAAACTGCATATATTCATATTAGTTGTGGTGCAGATTTTTGCATGGTCACATTTAAATCCTATTAACTGAAATACAATGTAAACTCATTTGTATTAATGTATGCCAGTGTACAGGCACGTAGGCATGCCAGAGAACATGTACTGAGAGTATTGCAACTTCTTGTCGAATTATCTGGCACAGACATCAAAGAAAAAAAGTCAAAGACATTGACCCAACACAGAGGAGAGAGTTGTTGTTGTCGTCCCAGGAAGTGAATCCACTGGGACTGCGTCATGTCCCTCAGTAGGTGTGTGGCTAGAACTCAGCTCTTATTTAGGTTGTATATTGCTTTCACTGAAGGTCCAGTGGTTCTTCTATTTGTTTGATAGTGAACCATGTGAATGTTTGATGAAAACAAACCTGGAAATTGGGGAAAGGAAAGGGAGTTGGGTCTAAGTGTGAAAGATTGTGCCACACTGAAAGTGAGGTGCCACTGTGCCTAATTCACCTGCAGGTGTAACAGGCAGAGTAAAATTTACTTGTGCTTGCTGTTCTGTGTTTTTGTGCAGGCAGCATTGTCCTTGTGCTTTGGCCTATTTCACCTTTACCTGTCTCCATTCTGGGTACAACAGTGGTCTGTTGTAGGAGCAGGAGGAGCATTACAGGCCATGCATTGTTGTGGCCTATATCAACGGTAAGGAGCCTCTTTTGCATACTTCCACTTTTAAGTGGACTACCCACAGTTTTTCTTAGCACTGTAGATCTGCCTGTCATACTTTGCTCTGATTACTGCCATCTGTTAAAGAGATTCATTTGTGGTCTCTGTTTCTAAAGTTACCATGAAAGATCAGGGACCATAATTCTATTATGTGTTAGTAAAGCATCCAGCATGACGAGAGTCCAATTCCATTTGAGATCAAGAGTTTATATTACATTTCCTGTTATGTCTGTTATTGTTATTCATTGTAAACCAAATCCTTTTCTTATTTTACCCAGTGGGCTTCTCATTGTCTTGAATGGGAGCTGGATTAACTCCTGTCAGACTACATGAAAAGTCTGTATTTTCCTCAGATATAATACTGCATTGTTACTCTTTTGGTGTGATGAAATTATAAAGCTCAATTGCTTGTTGAGTTTAGTACATGTTACAAACACCTATACATTGACCTATGGAAAAATTTTGATGTGTCACTGGTCAGACTGATTTTGTAGAGCTCTTAAAAATGGTGGCAGAAAGGTGGCAGTGTATGTGACAATACATTCTATAAATTACAACAATAAATTTTAATTAGAAGAGACTAAGATACATCTTCTGAGGAATAAAATGCTACTCAGAGAAAGTGGCAATAAAAGTAAATGGCTTACTGGTCTTATGCCTTTACTTTTGGAAAGGCTGAGGGGGATGGCACACTTCAAATATTCTCCATCAAGTTAGCTTCTCCGTTACAGATATGCTGAGCACAGAAATATTGACCTTAACAGCACTGTGAATTTAAGATAAGATCTGACAGTATTAACAAGAGTAAGGCTTTATGGTCTCCTCTAGCCTAGTAAGTATCATCTGAGGATATTCAAAAAAAATCAGATAAATTTAGATTTCAACATGTGAAAAATCCAGACTAAACCTAACAAGTCCATGAGATACAGGCTTTTTGAATTCCTGCTTGTAAGTGACTGATTTCAAAGTAATTATTTTCATTTTTTTCTTCCATATTGCTTCAAATGATTTTCCTTTTCTTAAAAAAGAAACACACAATGGCAGATTATATCATGCTTTATAATGCTATATAATGCTTCATTAAGCTTTAGCCACAACTGTTCAACCATGGGCACGTTATTTGAAATATACATGTATGTACCTGAGTATGTGTGTTACTCATTCAAATATATATGCAAGAGGAGAGGTGGTATATGGATGCTGGCTGATGGACATTTGCCCAATCTTTTTCTGGTAATTCTAGTGAAAAAGGCTTCCTCATCTTGGTTGGCAGCCTGTTCCACTTAGCACATAGTTATGTAGTTATATATCCTTTCCCCTTTTCTGACAGCACATGGGTAGCAGTGGATAACTTTCTGACTTTTGCAAACTGAAACATCCTTATTGTGTCCCTCGCTATCTGTCTCTTTTGGAGACCATCAGACCAAATCATTCTACACTAATTCATGGCTAAGACCACTTCATTTAAAGCTTCTTATCAGTTCTGTTTCTTTCCTCTAGCCCTTTTCTTATTTTCTCTCCTTAAAGAGCACACTCCAGTTGAGGCCTCACTGAGGAAAGAATAATAACCAGATCCCATGTTTTGGAGAGTGCATTACTATTGCTGAAGAGCAAAATAGATTTGTCTTCTTTAGCGTTTTCTTTCTTTCTTTCTTTCTTTCTTTCTTTCTTTCTTTCTTTCTTTCTTTCTTTCTTTCTTTCTTTCTTTCTTTCTTTCTTTCTTTCTTTCTTTTTCCTCTCTCTCTTTTATTTTTTGATTTTTGATTTTTTTTTTTTTTCCTTTCTGTTTTCTTTGTTTTTCAGCATGGGCTGTGTTGACTTGCAACTATAGAAACAGGCATGGAATTAAATGATTAAATATTTAAAATCCAGGAACAGCAGTGTGCTCCTGTGATAATGTATGGGTTCTGGTTCTTTCACAGCTGAAAATTTGACAACTCCAGCTTTCTGTTCCTGTTGTACTCACTGATAACACCTTTTGGGGCTTTGGGGGTATAGAGATGTTTAATATCCAGTCTGAGAAATGTGATTTTTAATAGTTTTGGGACCTGTCCTGCTGAAATTGGCAGAAAGAGCTGCTCTTAGATCTGGCCTTTATCAGGTTTCTGTTATGTGGACCAGCCATAATATGGTTTGGTTCAGGAGTTATAATTAATAGCTGCCATTTTGATACATCTGTAAATAATTTGGCCAGGGAAGAATTTTCTTAACAGGGATTTAGAAATGAAACCCCTACATTCTGGAAACATTTGCAGCAAAAGTAAAGAAGCAAAGTCTCATAAAGAAACAATAGTATTGACTAATTTGAACAAAAGAAGAAAGTCATATTACATCCCAAGTCTTGCTGAAATGTGGATAATCTGGAACATTTGAAGCAAGAGATAGCCTTGAGCAATGGTTATTGCTTAGGGTCTAAGGTCAGTTGAGACAAAATAGAGGTCAGAGTAATGGCATCAGGTTTAATAGTAGATGTTTTCAATTCCACTGAAAGCATCTGAAGGCATGAAATTAGTCGCTGGAGGAACAAGGCATCTGAGGAAATGTAAACTGATTCTAAGGGACCAACTTCTTAAAAATGTGCATTCTTAGAGAGAGATATGGAAGAAGTTAAAATGTGTAGTTTTATGCCTTCCAATCTGAAGGCTTGCAGAAGGCTGAATTAGCATATATTTATCTGAGCTTTTCATACATATTTTTGCCTGATTGAGAAAAATCACAACAGACATTCCTTCAAAATTGGAAAGAACTCTGTTTTAAGGATGGGAAAATTAATACACCGAACTGCTAATAGTGATGAAGGCCTCTGTGATTGAGTGCATGTTTTGGGGGTCATTACACTTGTGACTAACTTATGCTATTATGTATTGAAGCCAAGGAGTAAGTATTGCAAAATCATACTTACTACAAAAATACAGAAGACATATCTTTTTAAAGTGTTTGCTTTTAACTTTGGTCTTCTTATCTTTGCTGTTTTTTTTTTTTTTTTTTTTTTTTTTTTTTTTTTTTTCCAGTATGATATATAATTATACTGTTGAACCTATAGAAGCTAGTTACATTGTCTGTGGCTTTAGAAATGATACATACACTTTCAAATTACACTTTATGATCCAGTGTCCAAAATCTCATTTTTATCTGTCTCAAGAAGTAGTGAGCAGTTGAGTAGCCATCGGTTGATGTGATAGAGTCCCGTAGTAAACTGATGGCAGCTGGGACTGCACTTCAATTCCCTCTTTTCAAAACCGTTTTCTGTCATACCTGTCTGTCATGGTTATATTCTGTGAAGAGCTGGGAAGAAACAGCAAGAAGCTGAGACATGCTGACACCAAAACTATGATGATATAGTCATCTATAACTGAGGTTATAGTGGAGAGCTTCCTTGTCCTAGTTACATTGTTGGGGATTAAAACTGTAGTGGCCAAATGGGAGAGCAAACCTGACATGGCTTGATTTGAAATTTCACTGGCAACAGTCTCTTATACAATGATATAAATTTAATTTGTAGAAGAAGGAGGAAATGAAATTAATATACGTGTATTTTTTCTATAACTGAAGAATGAGAGAAGCATCATCCCCAAGAGAGCCCTTTTGGTAATCAATTCATGCTGCAAGGAAACCTGATAGTCTCAAAAAACATGTTTAAAACAGCATTTCCCCCACCTATGTCATGTATTTGGTGTAATGTTAGAGCAGTATTATATTAATCCTGCCATCAGCTGTCAGGATAGCACTGCTGCACCAGGCCTGAGTCTGAGTAGGAAGCCTGGCAAAGGGAGGCACTTAGCCTGTTGTGTAATTTTCCTCTGTTATTTGATTCTGATCCTCCAGTTGATCTCCTAACCTGGCAGTCCATTTTCAAATTTCCCTTGTAATAAAAATGCATCTAGCTGATCTGTAGAATACCAGACTCTCCTTTTCTTTGAGACTGAAAAGCTTGTGGACACTGGCCATGGTACTCAGAATGTCTCTTAGTATTTATGCCTGAATCGTATGATTTACCAAACACTTTCTACCAAGTGCCTTTCAAAACTGGTGATACCAGTTGCCAAGGCAGTGTGGAACACCCTTGCAAATGCAAACAGTGCATTGCAGCAAAATACTGAGATGTTTTTATTTACTGAGAATATTTTATTATTTACAGTTGGTTAGGTAACTTGCACTGCTTAGTCAGTGATGAGGATACATGCACCAAGTAACATCACATTGCACACTAAGGACAAAAATGACTTAATTGATGATTCTCTGAAGATCAGATAAGTTGTTAGATATCTAGAAAGTCTTTTGTTATTGTTCAGGGTGTTCATATGCTCTCAATTGTTGAATTGAAAGCTCTTGATAGACTTAGATGCCCAGTTTTAGAGATTTTTCCTTCACTTCTAAAATGAGGCGAGAGTGGCAAGAAAGGAATGGGGATGTAGAAGAAATTATAATGAATCATGTAATACTTTGAATTTCTCCTGAAGCTAATTTCAAAGTTTGTAGTGTTATAAAGGAATAAGTAGTTCACAGTGTTTCAATGTCTTTTAGAGGAATCTAATGTGCAAGAATTGGAGTTTCCTCATATTGGGAAAATATGGTGTATGTGATTTTCAACATATTGTTTGTTCTGGAGCATTCCCATATGGTCTTTGCATTCATCTCAGTAATCCCTTACTGATTCTTTGTCTTTACTGCCTCTCCATCTTTTGCCTTTCGTCTTTGTCCACCCCTCCATTATTTGTTGTATTAACTGTTTATTTGTGTATCTTACAGATAGGCATCTCTTTGCCATCTACCTTGGTGTTTACTTGTGCAGGAAAAGGGGGTAGTGGCCAGCTGCCATGAGCAGATAAATTCTCATGGAGTAGCTGGCTTCACTTCCCTTGTTTTTTTTTCATCATGATAAATCTTCCTGTCTCTGTCAGTTCGGCAAAATGACTCACAGGCACTAAGTGCTAGCAGAACAAACATATTTCCAAAACCATATCATGTATGTAAGAATTGATTTTAAAGACTGGGGAGTTTCATTCTCCAGTTTATGTAAAGTCAATTTAAAAGGCTGCCAGCCCGATCTGAGTGAGCTTCATACTCTGTAAAGGCAGGACAGCAGTCCAAAACAAAGTCCATTGAAAACAGTGGAAATCTTTCTGCTGCTTTTGCTGTGCAGTGGATCATGCAAACCATGAAAGTTAGCAACCATGAAAGTAAGATGCAGAGTCCACAGGTTTTTTAGCCAGTGGCTTTTATATAACTTTGAACAGAAATTGTCCTGAAAATAAGCAATTTTGCACATACATGTTTAAACATCCAGTGACAGTTAATTATAAATAAAGATATTCTATCCAAGGAGAGCAGATTTTTTAAAAATAGTGTTATCTTTTGAAATCTAAGAACTGTTTATAGAAAAGATTGCATAGGAATACACAGGGATGTCTTATTGGAGACTTATTCAGGGTAGCAGCTTTGAAAATGAACAAGAAGATTGCTGCTTTTCTGTCCTAATTTTTATTTCTTCCTAAGTTTAGATACAGTTTCAGTTTCTTATTATAATTCTACATTTCTGTAAATAAAGTGTAGAACAACCCAAAGACCATTTTCAATGATGTAATATGCCCTTTTCACTGTCTGCTGAGATCACAGCTGACAAAAAATTGTCTTTCTGTTGTGTTCTTTGGAGACCTTCCTGCCAAACAAGATTAAGATCTGTACTGCAGCAATACAGTCTTTTGCAGGCAGCGACAGCTTCTGCTGGTGGAACCCAAAGCTACTTCATTTTAAAGATGAGAAAGGGTTAACATGAATGCAATGACATCTGGTTCCTGGTAAAAGGCCTTTTTAATGTAGCTATATGGCTTGTAGTCATAGCTATATTATAAAAGTCCTTTGGGAACAGTAAAAGCACATGCAATCCTTGCAGGTATAACAAGTGGAGAATTTTCTTAGTGCTTGATCAAGGTTAAGGTCAGATTAAATTTAAAGGTGATTCAAATGTTTGCCTCAATTCAGAGCAAAGTGCCGAGGTGATAATATGCAGTTAGAGTACAAGGGAAATGATAAGAAATTGGCTATAGCAAAGTCAATGCAAAAGAAGAGCACCCAATATACTTGCTTACATTTGAAGCTTGGTCAGATGTAACAGTCAGATGAATGCTCTCATCTTCTTGACATAATGACCCCTTATGAGGCAGCTTGACATTTTTCTCCTCCCTTGTCAAAGCTTATTTACTCTACTTCACTTTGGATAAGATAACTTACAGGTAAGTCTGAACATTGCTGGAGGTACCTTAGATACCGGAGTTTCTTACAATTTCCCCGTTTCTCTATTTAGTAATTGCTGTAAAATGAAAATAAATAAATAAATAAATAAACAAATAAATAAATAAATAAACCCATTGTGTCCATTATCCTAATTCTGGAAGATAGGGAAACATTATATTTTACCTTTTCTAGTACAAGTAGACTAGTATCTTGTGAGGTTGTAACCCTCTGGACAGGAGCTATCTCTGCTTCCAAGATCACCCTTTCTTTATTCTGCTACAGTCAAGCTAGTTAGGCTGTATAATCTCAGAGAAGCTGAGGCCTCCAAAATGTAAAACAATGGGACAAAATTCACATTTGTCAAGTTTTTCTTATGTATACTCATATCTGACACGGAGAATGATATGTTCTGCAATTATATGTTGTGCGTTTTGCAATTTAGATAGTATATACTGATAAGCTGTACAGTTAAATGTTGTTACTCTGTATTCTACAGTTTGAGTTAAAAATTGACTCAACTCCAGCGTTACAGGACTTGAGCAGACTGTATAAATGCGAGTCATTACTGCCTAAATGTTGCAGAGTGTTATGGTGAGCAAAGACAAGTGTCAAATAAACCCTTTTATCTAAGGACAGAATAATTCCCTGCTTTAATCCTAAAACAAATGCAATTTGTGAAAAGTCAGACATTAGAGAGACCTGCATTTTGATAGACTTTATAAGCAGATATTAGGGTAAGTGTAATGGTAATGTCTCAGAGAGACATGTCATGCCTGTGGGTTAGAACAAATTCCGTTAATAATTAGTGGAGTAAAGCTCTGACAAATAAATGGTAGGTACTTAGTCTGAGCTCTGTCTTTGCCTTTGTGGGTTGTGATTAGACTATCAGTGCTACATCAATGGTATTTTTTTTTCTCTGATTTAATACTACATCTCTTCTATCCCCAATCCAGTTGTGATCTGATAAACATAGCTTGAGTCTAGAAAAAGAAATGCCATTTGCACATTTTAGTTTATCCTTGTTGGCATTAAATGCATTCCAGGCACACTTTCCTTTTATAAGACAGCATCTGAATTTGAGTGGATGTATTTGTAATAAGAGTTTTACCAGATACATACTTATTTTGACATCTAGTGTTAAATATCTTCAATATGTACAATGGCATTAAATTCAAGCTTGCATATGCTACTGGGTTTGACTTTGAAATTGCAAACAATGGTCTAGTAGAGATTGAAAGTTTGCACACTAACAGCTTGTTTCAGATACCTCAAAGGTATAGCATAGCCTTTCTTTTCATAAGAAAATATGGTGGCAGATGTTATTACTAATAGTGCTAAAGAGCCTCAGTTTGTGTCTCTCTGTGGACTGTATTCAAGTCCCATTAAAATCACTGGGAAGATTTTGCCTGCCTGCCATGAAAGCAGAGCAGGCCTTACATCTTTGAACTACACTGGCTGAAAATGTCTTCAGTGCACAAAACTTCATAGTCAACAGTTCTGAAGAAACTGATGCTGACAACAACTGGGATTATTTTCATTTTCCCATAACTACTGGCTTAAAAATAACTCATGAATGTGCACTTGCTAATTCAGAAAGTGATGAAGTATTTTAGAATTTTGCTTTTTTATAACTAGCAAGAGACACAGTAATAGTGAATTTGTCATGTAGAAGTACACAGCTGCTGCACTGAAAATCTTTTACAGCATCGGGACTATATGAGTGGGCCTAATTAAAAAAAAAAATCTTTTTTTTTTTTTTTAATTCTTTTTTTTTTTTTTCTACCTGAGCAAGGTTCTGCGATCTCATGTTATTCATCATATGTGATGATAGTGTCTAATCGGCATCTTTTTTGCTTGCCTGGAAATTGCTGAAGGAAATCCTTCCAAGCATCAGCTGCCAGTATCTGTGTAATAGTCCAAATCAAGGTCTGGCTTCAATAAAAAACTGTGCTGTTAGTTCTCTGAATTTCAGTAAGGTTAACTATTGCATGGTGTTATATGCACAGGTGCTTGCAGCAAAGTAAGTCCAGAACATGGGATGTCTGGGAACAGACTTAGAGGTGAGATTGTAACTGAGTACATGACCACCAAGAACTGTAAGATCTCTGAAATTCATTCACCATAGATTTATGGGCACCTGACTTTTATTAATTTGCTGCTTGGCTCCCACTTTGCAATTTACCTTGCTGTGTTATAGGGCCTCATCATTAGCTAAATAGTCTGAAGTACCTGTGATGCTCAAAAGCCAGGGAAGGTAGTGTTTGCTTTGGCATTTTAATGATGTGTTGTATGTCCCTTATGGCTATCAGACTGGCTGAGTCAATCATTGCAGATAAACAGGAGATATTCTTTCTCCCTTCCAATTGCTTATATCGCGTATATCACCCTACAATGTCCCAACAATGGTTTTATCTTACATTTGCTGTTCAATTAGCTAAACAAGTGCTGCTTTGACTTGCTGCTTTGAGGCTGTTGTTACTGTGAAACCATGGGTGGCTGTTAGCAGTGTCCAGGGGTTATAAAAAGGACCTTCCCAATACCTCTTTGCCCTCACGGTTTAGAATTATTACTAAAACCCCCAGCCTTTTTTGTCTTTCTTGTGTCGGCTCCCCTTGGGGATTAGTGTTCATGGAGGCCACCCAGGTGGGCAGGTGGACTGCATGTGGTGCCCACCACTGCCGAAGGCCTGTTTTAACCCCTTATTTCAAGTAGGAGGCTGCTGTGCTGAGGAAGAATGGGCTGCTCTCATGCATGAGTTCACAACAGGGCTGCTTTCCCTCTGCTAGTATGGTGCAATGCCTTTTGGGGGGCTTTGAGTGCTTCTCTCCTTGGCTCCTCCTTTCACCAACTGTGAAATGAAGAGCAACCAGTACCAGGTAAGTTATTGCCAGCTCTTTTCTCAGATGTATTGAGTGAATAGCTCTGTGACCTGTTTAAACCACAGCCTCAGTCACCTTGTTCCTCTTCCTGCAGTGTTGAGGCTTATGGATGACAGTTTTGCCTGAAAAATATCCAAGTATTCTGATATACGTAGGATTTTCAAATTTGGGAAACGATTGCATCATCTTTTCTTCATGTAGCAATTTCCTTTTAAATTGTGCAGAAATGCAGGGGGCAGCTTTCTGAGCTGTTTATAAAATTAGACTGCCTTCATTTATTTGGTTTTATTGTTAGGAAAAACAAAAAGCATATAACCACATAGATATATATTCAGATGCAAGTAGTCCGTGAACACCAAAGACAGTTTTTTAAACAGTTCTAGAAATGCAAGCCATATTATTGCTTTCTAATATGTCTGCATATAGTTGTTCACTTTTCTGCTGACATATTTTCCCGGAGGAAATAAACACATTTTACTAGTTTGCCCATAGCATTCACTCCCTTGCTTTAATTTTGTAATGATGGAGCAAAAAGCCACAGAAGGGTTTGGCTGATAAACAGAGATGCTTCTCTCCTTATCTAGCTATTATGATGCAGTCATCAAAATTAAGATAGGAGTAAAAAGATATAAAATCAATGATAATGAAGCAAATGTTCTAATAGCTGTTTAGTATTTTACTAAATGGCAGTGGTGTTAGCTTTTAGAAAAATGTTACTTTGTTCTGGACTTACAATACCAAAAAGTGCTGCATGAATGTTATTAATACACTAGCTCAGCTTTGCTCCTGTGTAGAACAGGTACTAACCCAATGAGGTGTATTGGTAGCCATTTACAGTTAAGATATACGGGTTGGATGATGGGCTGTGATGGGACTTCCATGGCAAATGTGAATTTTATATGCTTTGTTGCAAAGCTGTCTCTGCAGCTAACCTTTGGGTGATCTGACACAACCTCCTTAATCTGTTTTGTTTTATTTATTAATGTATTTATTTTTATGTAACGACTAGATATAACAACTTTGATGTTCTTTTAAATCAGTTAGAGCAAGATGGGAGGTATTGTTTCTTAAAGTCCAGAAAACTGACTGCAAATCATAGGTGGTCTCACTGATAAAGCTTGATATTGATAAACAGGTTTCTGGTGATCTGTGTGTAGCTGTACCTGTCTTTGAATGCTTTAAAAGTCTGTATGGGTACATTATGAGGTAATAAGTAAAAAACCAACAAACAGAAAACCCTCTCCAATGAGGGGTAGCAAATGATTTTAAAAAGTTAAAATCAAGATGATTTGATTAAAACTGATACACTTATGCCAAGTAGTATTGGCAACAAGAAGCAACAAAATTGTTCTGGATCTACTTTGCTCTTGTTCTGTGCAGGTCTGTCTGTCTGGATCTGCAGAAGTCATTTTATTTTTTTAAAAAGAATAATAGAATCATTCAGGTTGGAAAACACCTCTAAGATCATATAGTTCAATCTTTAACCTAGTACTAAAATTCACCACTAAACCATGCTACTAAGTTCTACATCTACACATTTCTTGAAGACCCCCAGGGACGGTGACTCAACCACTTCCTTAAGCAGCCTGTTCCAATGCCGCACAACTCTATCACTAAAGAAATTTCTCCTAATATCCAAAGAGGATCGAGACAGTTGATTTGTTCTCTTTTGTTGCAAATTCACAGAAGATGTATGTTATAAATGGGTAGTCTATATTTGTAGCCCATTAGGGTTTAAGGTTAGAGCATATTAGATGCTACTGGCAAAAAGTGAACTTTGTTGTCAGATATTAGCTGTTCAGTCTCTTGAAAGCCTTGGGGTTTATGAGCCACATTTTCATTATTTGTGGTCATGGCAAAAAAAAAAAAAAAAAAAAAAAAAAAGGCAACAAAATAATAAAATGGCAAATAAAATGCAAAATTAAAGCCTTTAAAGAACTCAGAGGATGAAGGAAGCAAATTAAAGATGTTGGGACTTATTACAGATTCTGCCTTAAATGATCTGTGAGGTCTGCATATGAATCTGGAACAGTATTTTGAGATATAAAGAAATCAAACAAAACACAACAGTATGTTATCCTTAGCAGATGAAGAGGAAACAAAACTGCAAATGGGTAGCTTCCTACATTTTCATTCCTGATGCAGTTTCTCATTCTAAGATTCTTTTGCACAGAGAGACTTTCTTTAATAATGGCAACATTTCTTTGTCTCTGAAATAAAGTGTAAGACTAATGCAGTAGGTAGCTATCTGCAAATTTGTTCTTACCTTGCAGTGCATTTACTTTTTAATGAGAACTATAGAAGCTGATTAACTGTGGCTTCTGCACCTATAATTTAGGTAGGACACATTTTCAAACAGACTGCCCATCAAACTGAACTCATCAGGAAATCTTCCTGTTTACAGTAATAAAAGATACCATTTAAGAGTTCCTCCCAGAACCAAGATTGTTCTTGGAGCTGAGGCTCTCAGGGGTAGTGAGAATTTGCAACATCCATTAAAACCAATGAACTGGTCCTGCAAACCTTGTACTCACCATTAATTCTTCTCACCATATGTATTCACCATTATTTCTTCTGGCCAACATTAGCAGGATGGAATAATACTTTATTTGGCCTAATATATTATACTACGGATGGATTTGTTAATTTATTAATAATCACAGTGTAAGAGTTCTTATTTATATTAGCAATATAGTTTGTAATTAAAAATATCTTTCAAGTTAAGAATTCAACTTCATACCTGTCTGCAATGAAACCCTTATATATGAAATTTCTGAATTAAGGTCTCCTTAGTAGTCTAATGTATTTTCTGTGGAGAACATGTTTGTAGGATGTTTGACAAGAGGATACTGTCATAAATTTATAAGCAAATACTGTATTTAGATTCAGTTTTCAGCTAAATTGAATAATAAATATAGTTTCTTACATGAAAAGATTGGCACTAAATACATAGTCCCATTTGTTCTGAAGGTTTTCTACTGCTAAAATACATTAGAACATGTAAGAAAATAATTAACTCACCCTAAATGGCTTCTGTTAAATCCCATTTGTTTTATTGGATTTTCCTGTGCTGCAGAAGTTGTAACCCATGTTCTGTTTTCACTTTTGCTTTATTTGATAACTGTATGAAGTTGCATGTAGCTTGGTAAAATCCTCTTTTTGGAGAGGAAGTATCCAAATTGTCAACCACAGCAGACAGGGTCATGCTGTACAAGTGTCTGTTCTCTATTCCAGCTGCCTAGCAGAAAGAGTTCAGCACATGCAGCATCAAGGAATTTTTTGATAAGTTTTATGTCTTTTTATATCTAATTTAATGTTGAGCTTTCCAAGAACAAAAGCTGTTTGCCTTGAGATGGCTTATTTGGGTTTGACAAAAGAAAGCAAAAATATGAAAACAGCAATCTATAATGATGATAATTTGACTCATGGCATATGCTTTTGGGTTCAGTGAATTTCCTGTATCGATTTTTGAGCATGAGCATTAATGAATTCCATCTTCAAGCAACATGCATCCTTTGGGATGCGCAGGCTTTCTGAGTATTATTGAATTAAGGCTGTGGGATGCTCACGAGGTATTTTTTTCCTTGGCTGCTGATGGGGGTTCCAGCTGAGTTTTTGTTCTGCTACACTGTTTCAGCTTCATGGTTGTTGTCTCCTTTGATTTTTTATTTTTTTCAGCAGAATCTAACAGCTTGATATTTTTAATTAAAACGTTTGATAAATATTCATTCTAATTTGTATATGATTTGCAGCATTTTCACTAGAGATCAGCCTCTGCACTGGGTATTCTCACATGTAGGTTGAACCAGCAGTTCAAATTCTCAATGTGTTTGCAATCATAGTTTTTCTGGGTTTTATTTTAATAATCTATGCAATATTCTTTACAACTTTCAGTTCTTTTGCATAATTCACAATCAGTTTTCTTGTATTAGCTCTCATCAGCACCACCAGAAAACATTGCCACCTGGGCTCTTTTACCAGGAGGGACTGCCTTCTCTAAGGAATACTTGGAGGTATTTTACTCTGAACTTACATCGTATATTAAAAACTACTGTAGTATCCCCTGATCCCTCCTCCCAGCTGAAGAGTACTGAATTTCTATCTTGTGCTTCCTTAAAACAATTACATAGCATGAAATTACATTGTTCCTTTATTTGAGTATTGTGTTCCATATTAGGTGGTATTTTAACTAGAGTTGAGGTGCCCTGGTAAGGCTGATACTTTAGTGATTGCTTCTACTGGCATCCATTGACTAGTTTGTTCTGTCCACCAATTTGTGATTAAAATGTACAAAAATAGACGGTATTCTTGTGATAGATGTTTATATGGTTCATGACCAGCAGTGCTTGTGGAAATGTGATTCTGATGTTTGGATTACAGGAATGAAATGAAAAAGTGAGAACTCCAAGGTATATCTTATCTATAGCAGACAAATTTACAGACACAAAACAATCTCTGAATAACATGATTCTTTGAATAATATGCTCAGGAATATGACCTATATTTCATTATATATGGACTCAGAAAATATCAATATAAACATGCTTAAGATCTCCAAAATTACCAAATCCATACAGTACCATTCTGTGGTGTCAGGGTCTATTTTGATATTGCTTATAAGAACTGATGTGCAAGTCAGCCATTTGCTGAGTTGTGAAAGACAGGAATGCTGACCATTTTTTTTAAAGAAAATTTGCAGCTACAAAACAAGCGTTTCTTCTGTGTACGGTCATGATAGAGTGTTTGCTGATTTTTTTTTTTTTTTTTTTTTTTTTTTTTTTTTTTTGTGAATCACTTAGCAGTGGAAGACAAATCAGCAGTATAAGTTTGTGTGGTAATAAAAGAAATCTCTTTTCAGAAAACAAAACGTCCCGCTGTTAGATTCCAGAATAGTTGGGCTGGGAAGACTGACATGGAGTCTTCAACATTTTGTGTGTCCTCACGGTTGGCTTTGACAGTATAGACTGCTAAACACATTCTCCTATTTGTTGCAGAACATTAGACATTGGGCACATGCCTTTGAACAAATTAATGGAATTAATGCTCTGAGCTGTTAGAAAGTCTCACTCTGACAGATAATACTTTCATCCAGGTCTGCTGGGTGTATGCTAAGTACACACCCCTGCATCCTGGGGTTCTGCTTTTATTCTAAAGCCATCTGTTGGGAAAGGTCATGTCTGTTTGCTAGCCCAGAAATGTTTCCTATGAAATGTGTTCTACTGTTTCCTGCTTAAATAGTCTCAGAGTACCAAGATGGACTCCTTTCACAAGCGATCAAGATTCTAAACATACTTGCTGTTCAAACACACCCACCACTAAGTGAATCCTTAATAATAATAATAATAATAATAAAACTAGCTAAAGCAGAGGCCAAAATAGAAAACAGAAATCAGTCTCAGATCATCAGCTTTCCATTTATTTATTTTTTAATTTTTATCTTTTCTGGTGTTTACGATGATTAGTGACAAACAAATTGTCCTCATTATCAGCCTCCTTGTCTCTCTGATGACACTTGGAAATATGTTCCAGAACATGTTGTCTAAGTAACAAATGGTTTTTTATTTTTAAGAATGTCACTCTATGAGCTTTTCAGCTAGAAGACCAAACTCATCTATCATTTGTGAATTGCAAGGTATTGAATTACAGCCAGGGCCTAATCTGCAGACCCAAACACCTACACTAAGCAGCTAGCTGGACCCAGGGATGTCAGCACCCTTAAGTATACTGTGTTTGAGTGAGCCCACAAGTTAGTCTGAAAGCTCATTTAACTGTCTGTCCTTGAAAACTGAGTTCCTAAATTCCTAAATTAGTTTTGGCACGTTTGGAAAAGAAAACCCATGTCTTTGTTAAAACTGAAAAATAGGCATGTATGCTGGGAATTCATATAGACAGCATACATTGCTTCAAGTGAATATATGCACTTATCTGTTATTGAGTCAAGCAAAAGCATCACAACTTTGTGTCAATAATGCTGCATAACATGATCAACTGTTTTCTTTTGATGTAATAAACCCTGTCTTAAAACTATAGTAACATGTGTGTTATTTAATGCAATAGTGTTAAATGACAACCTCCAAGATATAGGTAGTTTATTGAACTCAAATCAAATGACTAGAAATATTCTAGTAGAAATATTCTTATGAAGAGTTAACACATCAACTTGCTAAGCCTATCCAGTAGTTTTGGAAGGATTAGCCAAGTATTCTCTTTGTACTGTCTTTTTGGCAAGAACATTATCTGCTGTACAAGCATGTGCCTCTTAAAGGCAATTTATAATTAATATAATTGCTTAATGGGACTTTTCCCTTGACCATAGCATGCCATGCTGCCCAGACGTCATCTTATGTTTCAGTGCTTTGCTGAAGAGCTACTGGCATTTTTTTCAAAGAGGAGAGTAAAAATGTCTCCAACAAATACGTCATCCAATATCTCTAAAGCAGGAGAGTAAGTTCATCATGACACATCAAATACCATATCCTGCATATGTTTGAATTGGTAACGTATTTTCTAGTTGCCTTATCCAAAAAGTGTCTCTGTTCAGGAGCTACACTTTTATTGACATGAACTCCAAGGATTGCTTTTAATTTATGGTAAACTGCAAACAGTCTACTGGTTTTCCTTAGGGTGCTGAGGGATCAGTAAATAATATATGTGACCTATTGTTATTATGTAAACTATGTCTGCTAGCATAAAGGTCATTTTTCTAGAAAGAAACATTTACTGATTCTGGGGTGACATCATTTTAAAAGATAGAAGGACCCAACTGAACTGGAAATCTCTTCATTATAAATTGAGCAGAATTGCTCTTTTGTTTATAAAATAATCATGTTTCAGTTTTCTCACCTCTTCCTTGTTTTGCCTAGCAGTAATCAAAGGGCTGTGAAAAAGCTTCATAAAGCTGCTTTTTTTTTTTTTTTCTTTTTTTTTAAGCCTCGTAAATTATTTACAGCTTTTAGATTGTGTAGAACTATCTGTAAATCATGCTGAGTTCAGTGACCATTTCTGTCCAAAACTAAAACAAGTTATCAGAACAGAAAGAGGAGAAAACAAACGCAAAGGTGAAAAATTACCCTGGAATATTTTATACATATATATATATATACACACAACTAAAGTATTTTTCATTATTGGAATTTGAGAAAAAAATTACTATGACCACATAAAAATTATAAAGCAAAGCAATATGAATTGTTTCATTAAACTTAAAATACTTGGAAGGCAGTGAGAGAGATGGAAGTACCAGGAGGGAAAAGTTATTTCTGTCAAGGAAAGTATTTACATTTCAAGTTGGAGGTTTGATTTGCTTTGCAAATTTAACAAACTGAAAAATCAATTATTAACATAACTCTAACTTCATTTACTAAATAAGGAGTATTATCTCTATAATTCCAAGCTGAAAAGAAAAGTACTAGAAGTAGTACTAGAAAAAAAGCCTTGATGGCATTCATCTATTGGCTTTGATTAGACTAAAGATTGGTAGATTTTTAAGTTAAGAAAAAAGGCACAAACCTAGCCAACTCTTTTGAAGTTCTGCTTCCATCTCTGAGATGGAAAGCAGGGAAATTCGTGTTATTATGGCATTGTTTCTGACGTATCAGGGAATGGTTATATCAGAGATTACTGAGAGGATATCCATTCTTACTTTTCTGAAGTTATTATGCATTATTTATATTTTTTCCTGCAAAGTCCTCTTCCTTTTGACAATGCAGAATGCATTGGATCAAAAACTAATCAACAAAGCTTAATTCATTGCCTTTTTTGCATGCAATTAGCAAATTTTGCTCTTAACTTTGTAGGTAAGCTAAGCTTGAAATCTGCAGAAGCACAACTCTCTTCAACTTGAAGCAATAACACGTACAAGACAAAACCATGGTAGGTTTTGAAATCTTATTTTTAGAAATTTGCTATTTGAGAGTGTCAATGGAGCTGAGGTCACTATTACATTTTGCTGCTCCTTGAAGTTGCCAAATAAATAAATGCCTTTGTAGTCTAGCTATCTTTCAGTGTTTGAACAAGCATTACAGCACCAAAAAGACTAAGTCAATCAATGCTGTGTGCTAGCTATATAGTATGCTGGATGAATGTAACCACTACCATTTACACTAATATCAGTGAAAGTCTCCTAATGGATGTTCAAGTGAACAAATATCAGTAGCAATATTAAATAAAAACAAATGCCTACTGCAAACCATTTGAATTTACAGTTCTGTGAACAGTAACAGCTATTGTTACAGTATCTGCTACCCCCCTACCTTAACATATTGGAATAAGGAATAGTAACAGTCACTATTTGAACATCTTTCAATTATTAAGTTATTCAGTGCATTACATAAGGTTAAGCTGGAAAAAACATTTATTCATACTTTCTAAAGGCATCCAGTGGAACAATAAGCTGGACAAATACTGTTTTGCTGAACATTCAACTCTAGTAGAATTATATGTATTTTTGGTATTATTTTTTTGCAGTATTAACTCTACTGGAAAGAAGAACTAAAATACAATAAAATTAATAGCAGCAACTACATCTTGGCGTATATAAAAAATAAAAGATTTTGCAATTGCTAACTATATGTTTGCATAATACAGTGGCTAAGAAGAGCTTGTCATAAAGAGTGTTTTCAGTATCTGTTATGTAGTTTGGATGATCTTTGAGGATGAAAGTGGGTCATTCTGCATGTGCCTGACCCCTGGGGGAGGTAAATGGAAGTTGTGCTGTATTGCAATTGTCTGCAGAGACAAAAGTAAATTTGATCAATGAGCTCTCTCTGTTGTCCAGTTGTCAAACACTTTTGTACATAAATGATGCCTAAGAGTAAATTGCCACTGAATATATCTAAGTAAACACAATGCTATGGTAGCCCAGTAGTAGTTTTTTTTTTTTTTTTTCTTTCTTTCTTCTAAAGCATTTGCCATACTCCCAATCATGAAAGAGGAATACTAAAACAAACAAACAAAAACAAAAAACAAACAACAACAACAAAAAAGTGTTTCCACTTAGCCTCCATTTTCTCTGATTACAGAAAGAATATATGCAATGAAATAAAACATGAGAAAAAAGCATAAAACAATGATCGAGCTTTCCTTAGAATTACATGTAATTTCTATTGCCCAGCATTTGAGAAGCAAATAGGACAGAATTATATTCAATGTATTTCATACTTGTTCAAAAGCAAAATATATAAGGAAAAATCATGCTTAGAGGTTTAGGATATTGAAAATATCCATTAATTCCCTTTGAACCAAAAAAAGATAGAGTGTTGCTTACAGGCATGAAGGACCTTTCATATAACAATCTGTTGCTTTTACTGGGGAAAAAAAAAAAAAAAGGCCATGAAAAAAGTGCTTGTTTCAGGATTAGTATGTTATCCTTTACCCAGATCCATGCCTCTGATCAAGCATTTCCTTAATTTTTTTGTTACGTATACCGAAAGAAAAGATATGCCCAATGCGACATGATGGATAAACTTTTGTTCTAGCTGCCTTATTCATACATCTTTGCCTTTTTCTCATCCTCACATTTAATTCAAAGTTTGATGTCGTGTGGGAAGGCAGATAGATGTCAATTTTCATTAAAAAATGAACTAAAAAGGAAACATACTAAATATCATGAATAGTACTTTCAAGTACCTAGAATCCTCAGTTGACTTCTCTGGTCAATTAAAGACAGCTCCATAGCATTATTTCATTGCTAAACTGGGGTCCGCTGGTGCCCGCAGTACTCTGATTTGGAGGATTATGGACAATTACAGTAACTGTTTTACAGTGCTTGGAATTGAAAACTTGACAATGAACTAACATTTCTGCCTATATAGAAAATATATGCAATGGATCTAGCAGACCCGGTTAAAGGTGTACCATCTGTATAAATATCAAAACAGCTTTCTGTGAACAGTAAGGGATGCCTTAGATCTTTATATTGATGGAAGCTAAAATACATAACTGTGGGTAGCTCAAATACATATGTGGATGAAGAGAATATATTATAGACGTAAACCTGGAGTAATGCATACTACTATCTACTACTACTATCCGTGAACATACTACTACTATCCGTGAACACATAATAATGCTGTCAATCAAAAAGTGAGCTTTTCAGAGTACGGGCTAAGCTCTAATTTTTTTTTTTTTTTTTTTCAGTGGAGTCAATTTTCCACTCTTGAGATGAGGCTCAGTCACCTTTAGTTTTGTATTACATGTTCACAGGACGGAACCAAATGGTTTTCAGCTGCTGTTGTGATGTATTCACAATGATGTAGCTAAATCTGTTTCAGGGATGCTGTTATGTTTTTATAGCTCTTTAAAATGGGCCAAATTATCTGGCTATAACTTCATTCTTCATGTATGGTTGGGTTAATTGGTTTAAAATCAAAAGACAATTCAATGCTAACATCTGTAGCAGTGCAGAATGACCAAAGTAGTTCTGGGATTTCCGTGTATATTCCTAAGATGTTCAAGAACTTTAGCTCTTTAATTTTTACATTAGAGGCAGGAAGAAAAAAGATTATGCATTAAAAAAAAATATATATGTTTTCTCGTATTTCTCAGTTCACTAAAATAAATGTGTCACAAAAATCTTATATGCTCATCACTTCTAATTTTTGTTTTCAAACTGAGTAGGATAAAATCACAGACATACTTTTGAATATTCCATAAGCTGAAATAACAGACTTAATATAGTATTACTTATCAATAGCATAAGAATTAGCAAATATATTTGCTGTATTTTATTGCTTATGCTGTTACTAATTCTTTTGAAATGATGTACTATTCTAATCCTTGACATAGTCTGAATAAGCCTTATTTTTTTTCCTAGTTTCTAAGCTTTTCTGTGACATTGTGAAATCAGTTTAACATCTGACCTTTTAGCCAGCTGACTGGAGAGCAGCCCTGCTGAGTTTATGCAGAAGGGCTTGATTGCTCTGCTGGATAGTACAGTATTTTGGATATGCAGATGTTAGTGACTGAAGTGAATTATCCATCTTGAACGCCACTTGAATTTATGCTGAAGCTTTCGAGCTCTGTTCTTTGAATAGGTCCCACAGTAATTGAATTCTCATATTGTGCACAAAAAAAAAAAAAAAAAAAAAAAAAAAAAAAAAAAAAAAAGTCATACCTTATGTGCAGAACTGAGAAACTCCCCTGATTGTTAAAAATTGGCATGAGAGGGCTTTCAAAAAAAGGACATCGAGCACCTGCAGCAATATTCTAGCTCTCCAGGTTCTGATAGTTTCATATAGAAATTGATTTCTATTACTGACCTAGGGATGACAGACAAGATGACAATGTGCTGAGCATTCAGTGTTATTGCAGCTCCTGGAGATTTGTTGAAATTTTCAGTGCTTCATTCCTCTTGCCTGCCAGATCTGTCTTCGAGTACTCAACTCTTTTTGTGGAGCTAGTTAACTTCCTGTGAGCATGGTGCTAAATGAAAGGAGGATCCCAGAGGAAAGACATGATACCAAAGAGTCAGACAAGGTTACCTAGTATGAGAACAAAGTTAAGAAAAATTTCTTCAGATGTTAGTTCAGTCCATCCCTGAGAAAGACCTTCAACCTTCAGATACAGATTCTGGAGATTTCAGTGGACTTTCACTATACACTTTGCTGTCACTTCTGCAGTGAAGGCAGGAATACCCAATTTACTATGAGTTTATTGGGGGAAATTGCCACCATGTCTTAGCAAAATGCAGGCACTATTGATTTTTCCCACAATAAGAAAGATAGGCCTCAGAGACAAACTGAGATTGAAGAATATGAGCTCACAAAAGTGGAGGCAAAGTAACAAGAGTTCCTTTAAAGAAAGCATGGTCTTGCAGAACAGTAATGATAACAAGTGGGCTCTAGCTAACAGTTTAAAGAAAAGCCATTTGAACTAAGGTCCTGTTTTGCTGAATCCCATTCAGCCAAGGAAGACTGGTGAGAGAATTTCAGTATTTCTATTTTAGTTGAACAGCCATGGGAGTTGTCTGTCTTCTTTCATAGTACAGTAATTGGTTCAAATGCTGCTGCCAGTTAAGCAGCTCCTGTAGACTTAATGGGAATCTATATTGTGCTCACAAGGTTAGAGTTTGGGTCAAGGTCAAAGCAGTCACCATTATGGAAATACTGGGGACTGATTTAATATATTAAGATGATAGAAAGAAAAGCATTGCCTGACCACGAACACCATTTTCTACTGTCTATGTTTAACAGGACACCTGAAATAAAATCCATGAGATTGAAGATCCATGCTGTCAGAAGCAAAGAGTTGCAACCCTCTGTGAGAACAGTAGGTCCTATATTTGCTCAGGAATTCTGTAAACCAGTCTTATGTCTCACATGAGGGGTGTTATACTATGAATGTACTGTTTTTGGAGAGGTGGTCTAGATTTTTTTGTTTGTTTGTTCTAATAGTGATGTAAAGTTCTTCAGCAATAAACCACTACTTCATCTAACATATTATTTTGACAACAGCAGGGCCAATCCAGTTTTCTTTATAGGAAGTCATGGAATCTTTGTTATGCCTCTAAATACAAATTTTAAGAAAGGGCATAAATTTCTAGCTGCAATCTATGTCTTCTGCATAGCCTTTCTTCCATAGTTAGAAGACCATTTTATACACGTATAATTATGTTATTGAATTTTCAATCTTTCTTCAGGTTTTTAATTTCAAGAAATGTCCCTCAATAAGTTTTGTGATTGTGCAGAATATACCCTACAAAAACGATTCTGCCATCAGGGAGTACTCACACCTCCTAAGGTTTGACTGGCAGAAACATGTTTTCCAATTGAGTTCTGCCAGTGGTATTTGTGTATGACAAATAGGACCTCGAAAGAGAAGAGATTCAAGCAAGACAGTGTGATAAATCCTTCTGCAGAAACATAAATGATTTATTATATTATTATGAATTATTAATGTTTCATCAGATGGACTTGAAAAGCTTCAGCACATTATTGTAAACACTGCATCATTTCTGAGTGACTCCAGGTAAGATTAAAGTAAAAAGCAAGGTAGAAAACAGAGCTGACCGTGGTGACTGAAAGTCTCTTAGGGTCACAGAAGGAAAGAGCTTTGATCAGTGTCATCAGAAGAGAAAAAACAAAACAAAACAAAACAAAACACTAAATGTTTTCACTGGAAGAGAAGTTACCAGTTAAAATACCAGATACAAAAAATGTTTCACAGTGAAGTCGGTGGCTGTAAACTGAAAAGTCTTGCAACCCTTTGCTTGAATGGTTTATCTGAATCACTGCAGTGACTCAAATTCAACACATATGCAGTTTTCCTGTTCAAAACCTCAGAAGGAATCTTCCACTTTGAAAGTATCGGAGATCCCATCACATATTACATAAAATCCTAGCTATCACTTAAACTTTTATATCTGCCTTTGAGGAAAAGTCCAGAACACTCTGAAGTGGTGTGCCCACATTTAGCCAAGCAGAGCATGAGCATTTGGCTGTCTGGGAAGGTTGACATTAGCCCTTCTGTAGGGTGGCTGCCACTTCCGACTCTCTATCCAGAATTTTTAACAAGCATCATTTAATTACTTCTTTCCAGATCATCATTATGTTGTTTTGAGTTTATATCTTTGTCTAAAAGATAATAAAAAATATAGTAGTAGTCTTTTTTTTTTTTTTTTTTAGTAGTTTTACTGTACAGGTTAGTCATCATCTTGAAGATAACTTGAGTCCTTTCTCCAGTGATTCATATTTTCTTATTTTCTATCATGTCTTTAGTGTCATCAGGCCATATACAGCATTTTATATATGCGTGTTGGAGTAAAGACTTACGTGCTCAGCTTCCCCTAGATAATGTTCCTGAAACTTCTGAATTGAAAAAAAAAATGCTAATATTGTTCCAGCCTCACCCTATGTTGATAACATCTTCTGTCTCTGCTTGCCTAACCCTGTGCATCATTTTCTTCCAACCTTTCTCAAGCCTTTTACTCTGATATAATTCATCTGTTCCTTGCTTTTGTGACCTGCAAAAAAAAAAAAAAAATTCAAAGATAGGTCCCCTTAAGACACACAGGGCAGCCTAATGTGAAGATAAATGTTTCAAGGTCTTTGGGGATTTGAGAGCATTTTTGCATCACAGATAACAGTTTGTGTTCCTTAGAGAAGTCTTTTCCAAGTATAAACTATTTTTTTTTGATTAAGCTGATATTCTTGAGGACAACTTTAAAGTTCTCCCCTTCCTTATCATGCTAATTTATTTTCATTGCTTTTTTTTTTTTTTTTTTTTTTTTTTTTTTTTTTTTTTCCCCGAGGCAAGACCTTTCTGCTTTGTAAAAGGGATACATAGAGTTAATGCATCAGGTGTATTTCTTGGCTGGAGCATGGCTCCAATACTGCTTGGTTCATTGATGGTCTCCTGATGGTCAACTAATGTGTAAAATTATGGTTTTGTCATTTCAAACCAAAGGCTTTTCTCTTTCTCTCTGTGACCGTCTCTGTAGTCAACTGAGATGCTGAATCTGGATTCCCAGTGCCAGATGAATAATAATATAAAAACACTTATAGATCTTTCTATAATGAACTTTAAAGTACATTTTTATGCTTTAAACCATTTCTTCCCCTCTATTTTTTAGCTTTCAGAGCAAAGCATGATGTTTGGGGGAAGCACTGCAGTGTGAGTTGTTAGCTCATGTACCCTGGGGAATTTTTGTGCGTTGACAAAGACAAATGGGCTTAGATGCTTTGTGTGCAAGAGCTCTAAAGCCTTGGGTGAAACAGGTATTTTTAATACAGATTCTAAATAAGTAATATATATATATAATAAACAAAAGTGACAGATATTTACAAATGAAAAGCATATAATTGTTTAAGACAGTTTGCAGGAAAGTTGGTTGTTCAATTATTTTCTTTTGGATAGTGGAGGGAGTGTACATTTTGTGTGTTGACCTCTTAGGGAGCAGAGGAAGCAAAGCTTAGCAGTTAAATAAGAGATCATATGTCTCCCTTTGTTTTGGTAAAATTAACAGATCTTTTTCTATAGCTCGGAATAAATATTTGGAAGGTGTCTGTCATAGCGTGTTCGATTGTATGCCTGATAGCTGACAGTCGATCAGCCTGAGTTTTATAAAAGGAGAAGAAGGGCTCAAGCAGAGGGAACAGAGCTTGATGGTCTAGAGTTACTTCCATGTGAAATATCTCATTGTGGGAAAAGTTAGGATCCTTACCCACATTTTAAATATAGAAAAATAGATGTCAGAGTCAAAGATAACTTCTACAAGTACATAAACATATTGCTCTTCAGCTGAACATTTAAACCTTTGACTTTAACTTAATAAAACACATTTTTCTTTGGATCCCCAGAAAAATTAGGGCTGCCTCAACAAATTTTCAAACAATGTTAACTCTCTTTGTAGGAGGAAAAAGGACTGAAAAAACTATAAAAGGTTTCCCACTAGAAAGGTTTGTGCATGGATATGTTAGCCTCGGCTATGCTGTTAATGGATCAAGATAAAAAGAAAAGCAATAAATCTATTTCAAGTAGTACACTTTAAAATAAATAATTATAAATTAGTATTTATGATCTTTTTTTTTTTTTCTTTTTGTGTTCAGGTGCAATCAGCACCTGATTCATCAGCAATACCCATTTTTAATGTTACTTTTGTCCATACTTTTGCATTTATGCAGTGCATTATTTAGTATCAAATAAAATTGTTCCATCATCATGAAGAACTGGTTGGTGACCTACTACAGCACTTAGATGTGCACAAGTCGATGGGGCCAGATGGGATCCACCCAAGGGTACTGAGGGAACTGGCAGAGGAGCTGGCCAAGCCGCTGTCCATCATTTATCAACAGTCCTGGCTATCGGGGGAGGTCCCAATCGACTGGCGGCTAGCAAACGTGACGCCCATCTACAAGAAGGGCCGGAGGGCAGACCCAGGAAACTACAGGCCTGTCAGTTTGACCTCAGTGCCAGGAAAGCTCATGGAGCAGATCCTCCTGAGAGTCATCATGCAGCACTTGAAGGGGAAGCAGGCGATCAGGCCCAGTCAGCATGGCTTTATGAAAGGCAGGTCATGCCTGACGAACCTGATCTCCTTCTATGACAGAGTGACGCGCTGGGTGGATGAGGGAAAGGCTGTGGATGTGGTCTACCTTGACTTCAGCAAGGCTTTTGACACCGTCTCCCACAGCATTCTCCTCAAGAAACTGGCTGCTCTTGGCTTGGACTGGCGCACGCTTCGTTGGGTTAGAAACTGGCTGGATAGCCGGGCCCAAAGAGTCGTGGTGAATGGAGCCAAGTCCAGTTGGAGGCCAGTCACTAGTGGCGTCCCCCAGGGCTCGGTGCTGGGGCCGGTCCTCTTTAATATCTTCATCGATGATCTGGACGAGGGCATCGAGTGCACCCTCAGTAAGTTCGCAGATGACACCAAGTTAGGTGCGTGTGTCGATCTGCTTGAGGGTAGGAAAGCTCTGCAGGAGGATCTGGATAGGCTGGACCGATGGGCTGAGGTCAACTGCATGAAGTTTAACAAGGCCAAGTGCCGGGTCCTGCACCTGGGGCGCAATAACCCCAAGCAGAGCTACAGGCTGGGAGAGGAATGGTTGGAAAGCTGCCAGGCAGAGAAGGACCTGGGAGTGATGGTGGACAGTCGGCTGAATATGAGCCAGCAGTGTGCTCAGGTGGCCAAGAAGGCCAACGGCATCCTGGCTTGTATTAGGAACAGCGTGACCAGCAGGGCTAGGGAGGTGATCGTCCCCCTGTACTCAGCTCTGGTGAGGCCGCACCTCGAGTACTGTGTTCAGTTTTGGGCCCCTCGCTACAAGAAGGACATCGAGGTGCTTGAGCGGGTGCAGAGAAGGGCGACGAAGCTGGTGAGGGGCCTGGAGAACAAGTCCTACGAGGAGCGGCTGAGGGAGCTGGGCTTGTTCAGCCTGGAGAAGAGGAGGCTCAGGGGCGACCTTATTGCTCTTTACAGATACCTTAAAGGAGGCTGTAGCGAGGTGGGGGTTGGCCTGTTCTCCCACGTGCCTGGTGACAGGACGAGGGGGAATGGGCTTAAGTTGAGCCAGGGGAGTTTTAGGTTAGATGTTAGGAAGAACTTCTTTACAGAAAGGGTTGTGAGGCATTGGAACAGGCTGCCCAGGGAAGTGGTGGAGTCACCATCCCTGGAAGTCTTCAAAAGACGCTTAGATGTAGAGCTTAGGGATATGGTTTAGTGGAGGGCTGTTAGCGTTAGGTTGGAGGTTGGACTCGATGACCTTGAGGTCTCTTCCAACCTAGAAAATTCTGTGATTCTGTGATCATTTAGCAGTCTATTTTTTTGGCAGTGGAGTAAGGGCAAAAAACACATTCTTCAAAACGTCACTGAAAAATATCCTAAAGCCCAACAAATGTGGATATTATAACTCAGCTGTCAAATCAAAGGAATTTTGAACACTCTGGGAGAACTAGAAAAATAATATTTTTGTTGCGTATTGATACTTGCATATATTCAATTAGAGTGAATCTTTTTTTTTTTTTTTTTTTTTTCTATATCCAATTCCAGTAGTAGTTTTAAAATTCATGTTTTGGAATAATATATTGAAATGTTCCTTTCAAATATAGCTATGAAACATTTTGATTTCTTAAGAATGCAAATTCTTTTAAACTTTTTTACATGCCCTTCCTCCCCTTTTTCTGTCAAACTGTTTCACAAAATGAAAGTAAATATGTGATCAGTTTAATTTCTTCCAAGTTGTACTTTCATTTTCTCCAAACCTGTGGGTTTTGGTGAAGTTTCTGTCTGGGAAACACTTTTGCCCAGCTCTACTTCCTAGTGAAGACAGTGATGGTTTTATCCTGGATCTAAATGAGAGTTGCTTCAGATTCCAGTACTGTGGCCATTATATAACAAATTTCTGAATTGTCTTGCAAGGTCAGTTTCTCACTAAATGAAGTTATTTAAGATGTACAGGCCAAAAGAAATAAGAGATATTTCAAATATCAAATCAAAACTATTTTCTTGGGTAGTCAGTGATTTTTGGTACATTTTATGTAACTGACTTAGAAAATGATAAGGAAAAGAATTATATACATTCATTTATTTGTTTTCTGCAGATTTTTCGCTGATGTATCATTTCAATGTATTTGTCTGAATGTCAAACCAGAGCTCAACAGCTAAAATTGTTGTAATTTTTATATTTCATTAGTATCATTAGGCTGTTCTATTGTCATTTATGGCTATAATGGCTGCTCAACCAAATTTTAGCACAAATTAAAAGCATGATAGAATCTCTCTTTTTTATTATTATTATTAAGCTTTAAAAATGCATGTGGACTCTACAGTGTGGATTATTTAATACAACATTGTCTTTATGTGGGCAGTTTCTTCTCCTGGTTTTGATAATCATTGTTATTTAATAAATGTAAACTAATGTTTATATTCTGGGCTTGATTCTACGCTTCTACAACTTTATACTTTTTGTAAAGCTATCATTTTAGTTCTAATTTTATAATTCTAATAATTATTTAACAATCCTTTGCAGTTTCTGCATGTTTTCAAAAAGCGAAATAATACACAAAAACTCAAATAACTCTGCAAGAGTAAGGACATTTGTATACTTTTGAGTATTGCTGTTTTTTAAGCGCTTTTGTTATTTTAAAAGTTATGAGACACAGCATCCACTGATGATGGTTGGAAAACTAAGGAAAGCTGATGTTGTGCATCTGCTATGTAATTTAATATAGGCCCATTTCTGCTGGTACATAAAATGTTTATAGTCAAATTAGACAGATTGTTTCTTTTGATATAGATTGAATTTAGGGGTAGTCCTATACTCAAATCTTGAGTATGATCAGAAATGACCCCTTGAAAGGGTAAGATCAAAAACATGTTGCTGATTACAATTTCTACTGCTGTCTTGACAAGAACCTCAGATTGAAATTTATTTATTTGAAATTTATTTAAAAGTTAGAATTCTTGTCCCTGCATGTGTTCTTCCATTAATTTCTACACTTTCACAATGATACGGTAAAACAGAGAGAGCTGTGCCCATCTTTCATAACAGAAGAACAAAGAAACCTGAACTATGTCAGTGAAGTTGTGTATTTGAATCTTAGTGAGGATCCCCCAGAATTTTACGTAAGCCCTTACTTAATAGTTTTTGTTTGTTTGTTTTTTAATTCTCCATTGTGATCTCCTTTTTCTATTCATTTTGAAAATGTCTACATTTCTAATTGAGTATTTTTATAAAGGTAAGGAAGCTCAGATGTTGAGCATTTATTCCAACTGCACCTTCCTGCCAAAAAGCAGCAAGTGCTTGGTTTGACTCTCCCACCCACTCTGTCTTTAAAGTCCTGGGCATCTGTGTGAGTTATATCCACCCTCATGTCAGACAAACACACGCCATCTGGACGGAAGACACTGAGGCATTCTCTAAGTAATGAGGTCATCTCTCAGGAGTGAAATTCAGCAAAAGCATGCCACTTCATAATGTACATATGTACAGATTTCTAAACTCATTGAAACTGGGAAAAAAAAAAAAAAAAAAGAGGAAGAAGAAGGAAAAAAAGGAAATATGGAAAGTAGCTACTGAAATTCATGGAACTCTTCTTTGTAAGTGAACAAATATGCTTTCTTGGTAGGCTATTTGTGCACACTCTCTTCATAGTGAAATAATTTGGACTGCACTAAGATCCATGTGATAGATAGATGTTGGAGGCTGCATCTGTGAGCTGCTGAAGTGGCATTATGAGCCTGTATAACGCATCTGTAAGGTTGGAATTTCCATGTACCCTCTTGTTATATAAATGCCCGTTTGGTTTGATGGCATTTTTAATGACAAAATTATATAACAGTGTCTGCTGAGATGGTCTAAATAATAATGCTACTATGGAAATAGCATTGCAGCTAGGGTAAAGAAAGAAAGTGTTCTCTCTAGGAATAAGATAACACATAAGTATTATTGTAATATCCATATGAATAGTAGAAGCAGATGAACTGAGTAATAAACTTGTTGAAGATCTGTACTATTTCCTCAACCTTATTCCTCTCGAGAGACATCAGCAGGTGCCAGGCTAGCCCAAGATCATCTAACAGAAGAACAGAGGCAATAGACCAAGTAGACAAGAGAAGTCTTACTCCATTCCAGAGCCCACCTGATATTTCAAAGTTCTCTGCTTACCATCCTTCCAATGCAACAGAGAGATGGAAAACACTAAGCAGCATGGAGCAGGCTGCAAATCTTCCCATGCTTTTATATACCACCAGAGATGTAAAGATTTGTTGCTGCCATCCCCTCAGCTGTAAACCAGGGATGACCAACTTCTCTTTCATCCTTATGTGGTTATAAACTATTTCACACAGTCACATCCCACAAAGAGATTAAAAGCAATTCAGTCAGTTTAAATCAAGACGAACAAGTGCAATGGAAATGTTGTTTTTGAGCAAAGGTGTGGAAGCTACTAGACAAAGCTTCACAATGAAAGACCAGTGGAGGATCTCTGTGAGCAGAAGATGTTTTAATTTTGTATTATTTTTTGTTAACAGAATGGAGCAGGTGCCAGACCTAGTGGCTGGTTGGATGCATAATTAAAAGACAATTTCATTTAACAATGGAATAATAGAATTGCATAGTAGATTTTAATTACTTTAGGACCAAGTTAGTACTTGATACTCCCCAGAGATGTGCCTGAAGTATTCATAACTGAGATTGCCTCACAGAACAGGAACAAACCTATGTCTGGGATATGTACAGCCAGAACCACCTCAGACGTAGCTATTTTTTATCAAGAGGGTGGGGGGCTCTTCTGCTTCCAGCAGATTGGTTCAAATACTGAATTTAACCTGCTGGGTAGATTCCTGCACTGGGTAAAGGTGAATAGTTCCATGCGTTCAGCTTGCTTTCCTACCCTCTCAACCTACTCACAAGGTAATTCTGCAATCAAAGCAGCATCCATTTAAAAGTAAAAGCAGGATTAAACATTGCCTGGTGGCATAAGCTATCTGGGCTTGGTAGGTCCCCTCTCTAAGAAGAGGCTGTTGCTGTCCCTCTGTCTGCTGGTGGCAGGGTGCAGAGGAGGATGCATGGTCTCACAAGGGAGTGACAGGTGCAGTATCTGTCGGCATCCCGGCAGCAGCCCTTTCTGCAGTGCTCCATGCTCGCTCCAAAGGGGTGGCTGCTCACAGGGCATACCACCCCATGCAGCATTTTTGGCCTCTATTTCGCCAGCGCCTTGCTTTTCCTAACATTTTGGCTTAGACTTAACACCTTGTCTCTGTGTGATACATGACTGTAGAGCAGCAATTCCTCTTTGGAGCAAGGGAGGATAAATAGCAGTTTGCTTCAGAGGTTTTCTTCCTGCTCTGTACATGCACTTGGCAAACAAAAGACCATTTTCCCCAGCCTCATTATATGCATGTCTTGCTGCCAGCTTTGTGTTACTGTATCTGTGGTTGTCTGCTCTGCTTCCCCCCTTTCTTTACTTTCCCTGGCACAAATCTCCCAGTCTTCATTTCTATTTTGGATCTTTTGTGGCTGCTGAGATTCATGGTATTATGGCTTATGACCATAAACAAGGTAATTTTATTTTCCTGAATATTATAATGTTTTAAGGACCAATCCTATTTTTTTATAAAAATTAGTGAAAGGTTTTCTGTTTACATTTGTGGGAAAAGGCTAACCCTCTCCATGATTATGTCTTGGAAAATGAAATGATCTGGGCTTGGTACCATGATGTCTCTGTAAATTGTTCCTGTTGTGCTGTCTAATCCAAACAACATGTGATATATATGTGAATACACCTTAGGGTATAATCTTTGCTGTCAATAGTTCTCTGTAGCTGGTAACTGGCATAATTTTCCAAAATTCTCATTAGCTTGCTGCAGATAGAGGGCTTAATCGATCACTGATGACAAATATTTTTTTAAAGTATGCTGTGTCAAATCCCTAACCGAATTGTGTAAGAGAGAAATAGATATACCAGTTATTGCAGTATGTAATGCTGCTTTGCTTTAGTGTTTCTGGGACATTTTAAGACAGAAACACATTTTCATGGCTTGGTAGACCAAACTATTGATGAACTGTATGAGAAACAAACTTTGAAAGCAGGAGTCTGGATCTTGCCCTCCCTCCCTTTTTACTCTAACTTGTTCCAGCCATTCCCTGAAGCTAAACATTCCCAAATCGATGCATTTATTTTATTTTCTCAGACCTATTAGACTTTCCCATTCCCATAATTGCTTTTCTCAAGACAGTTACTCCCAGCAGAGAGTCACTTAGTTCCACCTCCCTCCAAGAAGCTCCTTCACTTCTGCTGGAAATGTCTTCAGGCAGATTTTCCCCATCCGCTTGCTCCTCCCTGGAAAAGGTTGCTGGAGGTGATGGAGAGCAATGATAAGTCCAGACTGGACAGCAGGGCTATACACAGCTATCCACAACATTAGTGGACTAACCACAGCTGGGCGTTATTTTGTTCTGTCTCACAAGAGAAACAAGTCATTTTTTTTAGAGCCCAGTTACACTGTAATATGGTGATTACCAAGAATAGCTCTCCTCCCATTGTAATGGAAATAAGTCATCACACACAGATCTGCTTACCGCCAGCCAACAAGTGGTAAAACCAGGGGAAACAAATGGAGAAATGTTTTATGAAGTTTTGGGAAGTATGGAGATACAATTTTTTCGTTTGCCTATTTGTCTTGAATGCAGGATCCAAACTGTCTGACAGCATAAACCTTTATTTTTAGTGTATAACTGGACCAAGGATACTGAATATTATTGGCAAATGAGTTATCTAATGAGAGGTGGAAAGTGACCAATCCTGATATATCTAGGCAGAAATGCCTTGAATTAGGAAAATATGAAGGGGAAAACCTTTTAGGACTTAATAAATCCTAAGGCTGCCCTGCCTTTGTGAGGGATCCTATTCTCCAGCATGTATGCAGATGTTGCTTGCCCTCTCTTCATCTTGCTTCTTCCAGTGCATGTGAAAGAGGTACATAGGGATACTGGTGCTTGAAGAACTTGCTTCATAGAAGGTGATGTCATGTCTGTGCCAGACATTAGATAATTTATTACATTTTTCTTTTGCTGTGTGTTGCTGTGTTTCTTTTGGGGTTTGTGATACCTGCTTCCTATTTAGAATACAGTGTGAGGTGTAGTTAGGATATATGTAGAACTGCTGTTCTTCATTATTCCAAACTAAGCAAGTTTTGAGGGTAGGATTATTTGAAATAAAGCAATGGGTAGACTTTTCTGACACTACTATTCAGGGATTGCTAGTGTTCTTACAAGTCATGTTTTCCATTCCTGTTTTTTTTTTTTTTTTTTTTTTTTTTTTTTTAAATGCTATGTGCAACTTTTAAAGGGTTGCTTCCTAATTGGAAGCAATCAATCTGGTCACAGGTGCCTGGGACCAATAGATATACTAGATCTGGGACCAATAGATATACTGACAGATTTTAGTCCTCTAAGGATACTCGGATGCTGTTTTGTCGTGGTTTAACCTGGCCGACAGCTAAACACCACACAGCTGTTCGCTCACTCTCCCCCTCCCTTTCTGGGACGGGGGAGAGAAATGGAAAGTGAAGCCCGTGAGTTGAGATAAAGACAGTTTAATAAGACAGGAAAATAATAATAATAATAATAATAATAACAATAATAATAATAAAAATACAGTGGTAATAATAGGAAAGTAATAATAATATGTACAAAGAAGTGATGCACAATGCAATTGCTCATCACCCGCTGACTGATGCCCAGCCTAACCCCGAGCAGTCCGGCCCCCTCCCCCTGGCTAGCCACCCCTATATATTGTTTAGCATGACATCAGATGGTATGGAATACCCCTTTGGCTAGTTTGGGTCACCTGTCCTGGGTCTGTCCCCTCTCAGCTCTTACTGCACCCCCAGCCTGTCTGTTGGCAGGACAGAGCAAAAGGCTGAGATGTCCTTGGCTTAGTATAAGCACTGCTCTGCAACAATTAAAACATCGGGGTGTTATCAGCACTCTTCTCATCCTAAGCCAAAACACAGCATTCCACCAGCTACTAGGAAGAAAATTAATTCTGTTCTAACTGAAACCAGGACATTTTTTTAGTGGTTTTATTTTCATATAAACAATTTTCTGGGATCATCTCAATGTAGTCTTTCTCATCTCTTCTCTAAAAACAAACAAACAAAAAAACTCTTCTGTTTTAAACTGTATCATCCTTTTCAAAAACTAGGCTAGGACTGTTTGAGGGGAAAAAGTTTCTAACAGTGCCAAGTTAAATCTGATTTTCTATTAAATTAGATATATAAAGGGCATATTAAATGTTAACAGTGTCTAAGATTGATTATTGCATTTTGGGTTTATTTACTAGGATAGTACGTATTGTGTACCAGCCTTGCCAATAATTGAAGTGAATCGAGTTTAAGTGGTAGAAGAAGGACTTGCAGATTTAGTTTGTTTTTAGATTGCTTGTCTAAGCAAGTAAGCACTTTCCACTTTTTTAGCCCCAGGAAGGATGATATACTGTAAGCTTTAAAGGACTCATCAACTCAAGGTTAGGTAAGGACTGTTTATTACGTTTTATCAGCGACAGAAAAAGTACCCTGGGGATGGGGAAATTGAGTGTGTTACACAGTTTCAGCATAAAAGGTGAGGGAAGAACTAGTCTGTCATGATTAGTGGTGAATGAACTGGCATGGAATAAATATTCCATCTGTTGCAACTAGCACAGGTTCTAAATCTTGGGATCAAACATATGCAACCCTAATGATCCTGGCTAACACCCAGCAATAGATTAGCTCTTCCTAATGTGTGAAGATAGCTTTTGAAAGCACTGGTGCACAAAGGTCAGATAACAACTTCCTTTCCTCCCATGGACAAGTCCTCTTGCTTCACAGCCCAACTCTGAGCCTCCTCCTTCCAGCATGCCAGGCATGGCACTGGGCAGAAAAATAAACTCTTGTTGCAGGAGGCGTCACCAGTTGACACAAGGGCTTTAATGTCACCTCAATTGAGTTCATCCTTAAAGAGGGAAATATTAATGTTTCTTGTCAGCGTGAACTGACACTGGAAGGCATGTTAAAAAGAAGTTAGTATCTCAGCAAAAAATAAACCTGAAAGTTTAAAATGTGTTAGGCTGACATTTAATGTTTATTACTGAACAAGAGAAGAAAAATGGAAGAAAGGCATTTAAAAAATCTTTTTCCTCTTGGCCTCTGACAAATCTCCCTTCCCCCCTTTTTCAATAAATAAATAAATAAAAATTATATATATATATATATATATATCCATGAGCAGTGTTTTGGCATTGCCATATTGAAAATGTATGGGTACATATTCATTAACATTTGTAAATTTTCTTCACATGAGTCATAACTCTGAGCACTGTGGGAAATGAACATGAAATAAATTCCTATGTCCTCTAGATTTTAATTCTATAATAATGCGTTCTTAGCAACTTGGGTAAGATTGTAGGGTCACCTCTCACATTTTCTGTTTGGATCTTTTTACAGGTTACTCATCTCTCCTATTCAGTTTTTGAAATCTTAGGCTAACAGCCACTATATTGTTAAGGACCACAGCAAACAAAACACAGACTTTGTACTGTTAATTTGTAGCATCTGTGAAAAGGAAGTCTGATTCATCACTTACTGATGTCAAGGGTTTTTATCAGTTCCAACAGACCAGGGATGACATTTCTTTGAAATACTAAGGGTGAATTTATTTTCTTTCTTTTTCTTTTATTGTTCCATTAAGCATAGCATATGATGTGTTTGGGAGGTTAAAAAAGTGTTTCCTGTGAATTTTGTTCTCTAGCAGAGCAATGTGTTGTCTTTCATAATGAATTCAGTAAGTGCTTGGAAACTTGTTCATGCCTCTAGGTCTCACACACTTTAAAATATTCATATCCAGAAAATACCTTGTAATAGGCCAACAACAATCAGAACAGCTGAGTCTCACTTGGTCCTTAGTCTCAAGGAGCAAGTGCTTGAGTCTTTTTCTCGTTTAATCTGATGGCTGTTCAGGTCCTCTACAGAAACAAAATCAGTTGTGTCTTATATGGCTCATAAAGAGTTAAGCTGGAAAGGTGCCACTAATACAAATCAAAACAGGCTGTTTCTGTTATTAATTTGGGAAATGACTCCTTTTCCAGCAGGCAACTGGCATTTAGTAAATAAGGAAAACTGTGATAAGCAGAAAGAATCATGATCTATTATTTCAGCTTGATCACTTTTAGAAAATGCAAAAGTTAATGAGGTAATTTGTTGCTCTAGGTGAGCTGCATATTTTTCAGAATGACTTAAAGTGGCAGTGAAAGTATAGGTGAGGTGTAATGTGCTCTGGCTTTAAAAGCGAGACACAGTGTTTCTCAAATACAAGCGTTTTCTTTTCTTATGTCTTAGCCATCTTCTACTTCACCATAGCACACAAACAAATGCTTTGTAAAGGCTTTAATAAAATGACAAACCTACACTGCAAGTCCAGAATCTGCTGGACCATAAGAGAAACAAAAATAAGACAAAAAAAAAAAGCTCCAACCCCTTCCTAATTAGTTGACTTCAGCAAGGCTTGTAACCTTACATGTGCATTTAGCTTTGGGCATATGAATAGTTTCCCAGAATCTAGCATACTTGTGCATGCCAGACAGTGACTCACTGGTCTGGGACCTGGCTAATGGAGGTGTTCTCCATAGAAGCTTGAGAGAAAAAAACAACTGCTTCCTTCAGGATGAGCTGTGTGGGCAGCACAAGTCTCGAAATGCCTTTTTCAGGAGGGATAGAATCCAGAGGCATCTCCAGGCAGCAGGAAGCCTTCCTCTGTCCATGGAAGAAAGGTATAGTCTGAAAAGTTATGGTTCCCACATATGATGGAAGGAACTGGCAAGCAATACACCGACACTAGGATGGATCTTTCTGTATTTCCAAGCTTTCATAGAAAACACTCATAGAAATCTATAGTAAAACTTCCACAGACTTCTGCAGGTCTTGGATTGAGCCCTTTCCTTCCTTTCTTCCTCTTTTCCTTCCTTCCTTCCTTCTTTTTTTTTTTTTTTTTTTTTCCAGTCCTATAATATTCATTCTGATGAGGTTCAACCAAAACACTAAAGTTTAATAGAAATACTTTGTTTTGTATGAGCATTTTTATCTGGAGCTCAGTAAAACCAATTACTAGTTGCATCGAGAAACAAAAAGGAAGAGACTTGTGTACTTTCCTGCACATTGGTGCCTTAAAAATTAATATTTTCTACTTCAAAAACATGCTGAATGAAATGCATGTCTCATTTATCACTTAAATAGTAATAATAGTGTCCACTGCATGCTGCAGGCTGGATTCTGACATAGGTGGATTGACAGTGTTCGCTCAGCGGAAGCAATAAACAGATCAATAACAAAACGTTGCCTGGGGGGCTGGAGGTGTGACAAGTCAACCATGATTTCAGACTCTTGCTGGGACCCTTATTAAACTCATTTGTACATCTGAAAACAACCGATGGCTCATTGGGTTGAAGGTAGCTGCAAATATTGGTCTGAAGCAGGCTTGAATCTTATCAGTGCCCCAGAGGAACAGGAGTGCTCAGGCTTGCTCTTTTGGAAGAGCGAGAAGCAGCGAGATCCAAAATGTAATTAACTAAAAAGGCAATGTTGTATTTGATTTTTGTTTCCTTCCCCATAAATGTTGTCAGTGGTGGTTTGGACTGAGAGCTTTTCTTATGTGAGGGAGAAAAGTAAATCAGATTTTACCTGTCTTATCGTTGTACTCTCTTGTTACGCCCCACTAAGTGATGGCAACGTACCTCCAGGGCGAAGGAAATAGCTTGCTCCTTCTGGTCACTTTACTGGAGGGAGTGATAATAAGAGAGTGCCTTGCACTCTCTCCTGCCATGCTTAGCAGCTGCCTGACCACAAGGCTGTCGGAAAAAAAACTTCTCTCTTCAGGCAGCAATGACTCAGGTTTCTACTTTTTAGCCTGTTAGGGCTGTGTCTCAGTTACTCTGCCCTGGAGGCGACAGTCGTTAGGCCTTTTGCCAGGAGAAGTCCCTACAGCCACAAACAGGCCTTATAAATGTTTTGCTCACCTTTCAGGCCAGGAAAGGAGTGTGCCTGATTTGAAGGTTAACCGAAATGAAAAACTTGGAAGCTTGAACACCTGTTGCGTGTTATTCTTTTTATCAGACTTCTGTGGGCAGGAATGAGGTCAATGGCAGGAGGAACTGTGGTGTTCCAGAAGCAGCTTGGAAAGCTGCTGAGCTGCTAACCACAGACACCTGAGTGGGCAGAGCATGGCCATCTCTCACTCCTTTTGGATGAAAGTGCCTAGCCTGCCTGGAAATGCTGCTTTAGTATCTGGTGCTCAGCATGCTAAGATAAAACACTGGCTACTCTGAAAAGTATCCCTCTGGCAGGTTGATCAGAATGGGTGATGACCTCACTTTCAGAAGTGCTCTCCGGGAACATTATTATTATTTTTTTAATATATAAATTAACAAGTGACTCTCTAAGGAAACATTTCGCTAATACTAGGTATTAGCTCCTTGCTGTGTCTCTAGTTTAGCAGCATTTCAGAAAGGATCATTATGGGTAGGGTAGAGAGTGTTGTGGTTTAGCCCTGACAGGCAGCTAATTACCACAGAGCCAGTCATTCAATCTCCCCAGGTGGGATGGGGGAGAGAATTAGAAAGGTGAAAGTGCAAAAACTCATGGGTTGAGACAAAGGCAAATTACTAGGTAAAGCAAAAGCTGTGCATGTAAGCAAAGCAAACCAAGGAATTGATTTGCTACTTCCCATTGTCAGTCAGGTGTTCTGCCACTGCCAGGAAATCAGGGCTCATCACATGTAATGGTTTCTTGGGAAGACAAATGTCATCACTCCCAATATTCCCCCCCTACCCCCCCCCCCCCCCCCCCCCTTCCTCCTTCTTTGACCCACTTTTATTTCTGAGTGCGACTCCATGTGGTATGGAATATCCCTTTCGTCAGTCTGGGCCAGCTGTCCTGGTTCTGTCCCCTCCCAGCTCCTGGGGCACCCCCAGCCTCCTCACTGGCAGGGCAGCATGAGAAGCTGAAAAGTCCTTGGCTCTGTGTAAGCACTGTGTGCATTACCTGAAAGAAGCTCCTCACTGTGAGAAAACTGTTGCAACTTGTGTGATGCTTCCTGTACTCAAGAAATGAGGATCCCATGAACTTTTGCAAAACAGCATGGTTGCATCAACCATGATTTCAGCTATGTTGTTTTCTGCTAGCTGGTGCGTCAAGCATTGGCTAGCAATCTATAACATATCTGACTCAAGATGAGCTAGACTGTTCACAGAAACCAAACCCATGGTGGTAGTTAAGGTTTAGTGACTAAAAGAAAGTGAGAAGAATCTGTCTGTAAATTTTGCATAGATTATTTTATTTTTACTGAATCCACCTCAGACTGCACACAGATATTCTGTCAAAACAAAACAAAACAAAACTTACATTTGCAAAAGCATTTAATTCCATGGGGTTTAGATACTGATTTAATTTGCAACCACACAGCAGGAACTTTGTTTTAAAATATAGGGGAAAAATTGGACCAGTAGTCAGACCTCAAAGAAAAAATAAATGAAATACAAATAGCTTGGAGATGACCTAGAAAAGATCACAGCTGTTTTCTGTTTAAATGGACAAATATTTTTGAAAAGAAAATAAATAACCATAGAGAACTTATACACTTGATGTTTAGGTTCAGCAGCATATCACTCAGCATAAATGCATAAATAGCTTATCCATGGCACTTAAATGGGTTAGCCAGACACTAAGAGAGAGGAATGGTACAAAGAAACAGAGACTTCATACTATAGCCAAATTCATCAAATTCATCCTGGATACAATGAAGAATAGTACAGAACAACTATCTCTAGGCTTGGGTGACTGTCTAAACAGGTTTGAGTTGACTCATACAATAGGTTCCACTGGTTAATTTGGAGCTACTCACATGCAATTGCAAATAAACAAGAATACATTCAGATCTGTATCTTCATTTCTGCATATAGGATAGTTATACAGTGTATCCAAAATCATTATTATGTCTTATTTGTAATCAGATGCATAGTTCATTACAAGGTATAGCTTGTAAAGTGCATAGAAAGATTACAGAAGTTCAAAAGAAAAAAGAAATAAAAAAAAAAGTAAAGCTTTGTGTTCTAGCTGATAAATACATTTAAACACTTCATTGCATAAAAGTAGGACTGATAACTGGAGTATCGTCACCAAATGAATGTATGCAAAATTTTTAACCTTTCCTTTGTGAGCAGAAAGTTTCATTTTCCTAATCATGATCGAAACAGATGGAAAAAATCGATGTGGTATATACACAGACTGGAATGAGCACATTTTATACAGAAGTCTTCAGAGGTCTACAGTTATTAATGCAATCAATGCTGCAGCTTTATTGCATAAAATTCTGTATATCTATATCCTTATTGATTTCTGGTAAGTGAACATTATGAACTTCGCTAAAAATTTAAAAATCTCACCAAACGTTACAAAGATGTTCTCCTTTATCTTAACCCTTATTTTGCTGCATTTAACAAATTAATTTTTTGTTGCTGTTGTTTTGTTTTTTCCCCCTAGAGGATTTCAAAGTGTTTTCCATCAAAAAATTTGCACAATGGCATTTGCGTTATCTTGTTTATATATAATGTGCTTCTGAAATTATTTTATTTTTCCTCTTAAAGTGCTATCTTTTTTTTTTTTTCTTTCAGCATACTAAATAACAATTACTTATATGAAATAATCTTATGTAAATTAGATTCAGTAAGAACAAACAATCTTATTTCTCTACAAAAATAACAAGAAATTCCAGCAACCCAAAGAGTCCAAGAAAAAGCAATATTCTTAGCACTTTAGCCTGTTTCACAGAGGAGGTGGGTGATGTACTTTATGTGTAGGTATAGACCCATGAAAGAAGCGAATGAATCAGGCTTTTCAAGATGTCATCTGGAAACACATCATGAGGAGTAATGACCAAGTCACTAAGTAATCACAAAGAAAGTATCATTTTACTTCCAGAGTAACACATTGGTCCTGTTGGATGTGAGTTTATACATGGGGCTGTTAACAATGAATGGTCTCATAAAGAACAGTGCTGAACTACAGTTATTTATTATTTTCTTCTCTAAAGAATTAAGATTGGCTCATCTTGTAGGAAATTGCCTGACTCTTTCATGCACTTTATCACCAGCCTTGATTTCTGAAATCAAGTTTTCTGTGTTGCTTCGGCTGGTAAAATATTTTTATCTGGATTATTTAAAATGGCCATAAACTGGTGCAAACATTATATTAGAGAACAAGATTTTAGTGGAAGAGGAAGAAGAAAAATAATTTGCTGTTTAAATTGAATGTCTATGTATTGAATAATAATTCGCTCTAGTAATTAGCTTTCAAAATAGAGCTAGTAAGATGGATAAACTAATGAAGAAAAATAATTTGTTATACCAGCCTTCATCAGATTTTAATTTAGAGTATGTGATTGGGAGGAATATTTGGTGAGATGGAATTTCTAAAGTATAATTCAGTAGGACACATAAAAGACTAAAAAAAGAAATTAAATTTTATCGTTTAAAATTTGTGAATCACACATGGATGATTGCCTTAAAGTGTTTTGTTTTGTTTTGTTTTGTTTGTTTGTTTTTTCCATCTACTCAATATGAGCAGTCCAGAGATTTTCTTTCTGTTGTAGTGGACCAAGAGAAGCATCTATCATTAAAATTATGTGGCAGGTTCCCTTATAAATCTCTTTCTCATTTTAACTTTACCAAAGTGCAGAATCATGGTCATGAAATTTGCTGTGCCTAAAGTCTTCTGAAGGCCGTTCCCAACATTAGTTGCTAACAGGTCAAAAAGGATAGCATTAAATGCATTTGTTTCTACCTTCACATCATCATACTAAAGACATAGTCCTTACTTTTGTGTCCTTTTAATATCTAAATTTTGGCATGGGAAATCATCAGTTGTAGTTTGAAGTATAGTAAACTGTTAATCTTTACTAACATATTTTTTTCTTTTTGTGGAAAAGTAAGTCCAGAACTAGCTCACGTACAACAGCATAATTCCTGTGAATTCAGTAATTAAAACACAGCAAAGCTACTTTCCTACCTTAATTATTTATATTGTATTATCCATTATAGTTATGAATACAGTGGAATTAATGATGCTTTTCTAATTTACACCAGCAAAGGCATAATATACTGCCCAATATAAGTAGCTTAATTGGTATGGAGTGAATGTCACTTTCTTTAAATAACGTTAGTATCCTTCTTGTGCAATTCATTAAAATACATGATGTGTCTGCCTATATTATTAGGGCCTCATTGGCAAAGCATCAGAGAGTAAATGACAAGAAATATGAAATCTCAGGCATGTAGTTTAAGACAAAAGAGGAATTTGTTCCCTGCCCCAAATAACTCCAGCCTTATACGTCCCAGGATGGCAATGCACTAGGGCAACTTGAGAGAAAGAGAACATGTGTGCATGTGTGCCTATGTGTTTGAACACAGGAGAGAAAAAAGAGAGAGGATTACAATGAATTTGAACACAGTTGTCATGGAAAATGAAATTACCGTTTTTCCTCTGCGAATATAAATGTAGAAGCAAATTCTTTTAAAAAATCAGTAATAACTATGAAGTCTGCTGAAGTGAATGCAAGTCTATGACCTTCTTAGTGCCTCTCTATTGCAGTAAATATTTTATGACTGTGAATGGAATTAATAAAATCTAAGCCTCGCACGTACAGATATGCACCACATACACAGAGTGAATACATGCTTGTGCATATCAGACACCAGAGGTAATATTCCCAGGGAGAAAACTTCAGGGCTAATAGCAGTGTGTGTGTTTACCACAGTGTGCTAGGCAATTCTCAAGTTGGAGGAAGGGCCGTTCATAATTTCTCTGCACCTGAAGGAGATGGGCATCTCATCAGAGAGTGGGGGCTAATTCTGATCTATGCTGAGATATTAGCAATGCTGGATTTTAATGCTCCGTACCTGATGAATAATTGCATTAATCAAGCACTGGCTATTTACTTTCCTTAAGCAATCAGAAACTCTGAGTGCAGATTTTAGTAGTGAATTAGTCTGCCATTTTTATTCTCATGGACCTTGGCCTGATACAAAAATTGAGGTCAGTTGGAAGACATCCACTGATTTCCACAGGCTTTGAATTTTGCTCTGTAGGGACTGAACTGAATTACAGCTAAAATGACTGGGATTCCTGAATCCCTTCCACATGTCCCTGACCTGTGAGATATTTCACCTCTCTCCCTCAGAACAGATTTCAGCTCCATATATTATGTTCATTAGCCATCTTAAACCCCTGCTGTAAATCTTATGGACTGAAAGGAAATAAACCGTCAGTTTAGGAAATATATGGGGCCAGATGAGAAAATTTGTATTAGGCAGAATAAATCCACTCACTTCTGTGGGACAATTATAATTATTTGCATTATAGAACAATTATTTTCAAATTTTCATTTAAACCATTAATTAAAATGTAAATTAATACACTTCTACTTTCTACTCTTTATTAGTACAATTAATATTATGTAGAAGACAGCACACACACACACACAAAAAAAGAAGAAATTAAGAACAATTTTGGGAGGAAGAATAGTTATGTGACTGGTGGAGACAGTGGAGACATCGATCTCAATTCCACTTTTGCTCTGCTACAGATACCCCACATACCTTCACATAAACTACTGAATACCTCAGCCTTCTAGCTTTAAGATGGGTGTAGCAATCCTTGCTTTTCAGTTATTTTCTGTTTGGACTGTAAATGTTTCAGAGCACGTTTGTCTTTGGAAGAATGCTTGTATAACCCAAGAGACTTGCTGCCTCTCTTGGGACCCCATTAAGTAACCTGTGATATCTCTAATTTCACTCTTTTGCTTTGGGGATCTTGCAGAACTCTAGTTTCAAATTTTTCATTGGCAGTATATGAGGCAGGAATCAGGAAGGTATATATAATCTCTTGTTAAAAAGAAAAAAGAAAACCTATTCAGCTATCGCCTCTTACTCCTCTTTTGCTGTGGTGTCAGTGCAGACCAGGGCAGTCACACAGACTGGACATGCCCTAGCATTCTGTCTGTGTTCTGGGTGAGGTTAAAGTTTATTATTTCAATTTTCACTTCCTTTTGCCAATTTAACGGCTATTTGCCATAGCCAGCTCCACTTCTTTGGAGTTATCTCACCTTCTAGATGTTTTTTGCCACCTATTACTCTGCTTGTCTGTTTTTGAATTAGGACTGATAGGATGTTAGAAATGAAAAAGAAGTGTCAAGCTACCTGAAGGAGACAGATTCCTGAAAACCTTAGCAGTATTTCTAAATATAAGGGGAAATCTCTCGTACCTTACTCTTATTTTAAGATGCACAGGAGTAAAATGTGTTTATTTGTGTTAGAGCTTTTTGGGGCTTGGATTTTTTTATTTTTTTTTAATAGTTTGTAAATAATTGTGTCATTTGTGCAACGTTCATGCACACTGTTGGAAGTTTTGTCTAACTTGTTATATAGCACTTATTACTGTATTATCTCAGCTTTGCCATTCCTAATAAGCTTTAACTCTTCAAGTTTCTGTTCCATGAGGTCCATATGTTAATTAAGAGAAGTCAGTGATATAGATGGGAACAGAAAGGGTTTCTGATAGTGTTGAAGGGCAGAAGGAGGGCAGTTTGTAGGGTTCTGTCATTTCTCTGCCATCCATAGCGCTTTCAAGACAACTTGAAAGTTTTCTGGAATTTTCTTGAAAAGATATAGAGGGGGAATTAAATGCTTTCTTGTGTGTTTTTTGTTTGGTTGGTCAGTTTTCCAAAAGGCTCAGAAAAAGCATTTGGACTTTTTATTTTGTTTATTTATTTATTTTTAAGGACTTGATTACAAGAGTTGTGAGACTGAATGAGGAACTCTAGTGCTTGTTCAAAGTCTTGATTTAAAGTTTCTGGTTTATATGGTTAGAGAGATTAAATGAAAGTAGAAACATTCATCTACACCCTTTGTCATGTTAAAGTCTCTTTTCACTCTAACAGCGTTGCAGGGCAGCTTGGTTAGAAAACACTAATGGTTTGCCCCCCTACTTCAGTATCTCTTGTGTCATGCCAGCAGCTTTACCACAAAAGCAGAATGTAGCCAACTTACCACTTTCCCCAGTCATCTTCAGGCTTGTCAAGCGCGTGCAATGGCTTTGTGCTTAGTGGGGTTTGTGCTTAATGGACTTCATGGTGGAGCTCAGACATAAAATTTTTGCAGGAGGATGGGGTCGAAGAGAGCAATAAAATGTAGAACTGAATCTTGTTTCAGGAAACCCAAGCCTTGTGATGAACTAAATACCACACCATGCCATGGGGACACCTGTTGCACCTCAGAAAATTTCTGCTCTCCTGTCCTATCTCCCCAGATCTCCTACCATGAAAAAAACAACAACCAACCAAGCAAAAAAAAAAAAAAAACAAACCAAACCAAACAAAACAAACAAACAAAAAAAAAGTTTTGGGTGCCCTTTTCTCTGACAGAAAAGACAGCACCATCAAGAGCTGAGGCCCATTCTCTGTGGAGCACAGGTGTTATGTGTAAGGGAAAACCTTATCGAGGGTGTTACTGGTATGGCTGTGCTTTGAGTGTTCTGGAGACGACTGAGAGGCTGTATGTGGAGAAAAATCTATTACTGACCATAAACTCTAAATGTAAGGCTGCTGCTTGTTCTTTTCCAAATATTTAAGAATAATTGAATAGCCTAATCAGAGCACTGCTTTGCCTAAATGAGAGAGCTTAAATATTTTACCCTGTCGTATTTAAAGATTAATATAGTTGTCCTGGTTTTCCTATACATTTGTTAATATGGTTGGTTTTGTAAGAACTCTGCAAATCCCCTTGGTTGTATTTGCCAGACCTGCATGATTGTACACAGGGCTCGATAGTAATTTTTATTCAGTGAAAGAGGTACTGCCTATCCCACTGATTGTGAACTATGTAGGGCAAAAAGGTTTGAGGAGGATATCTAAAACACAGTAGTCCTAACTTAAAATAATTGGGGCCCTAGCCACACAGATGAACTTAGAGAAATCTTGCTGGTTTTACACCAATCTCCATTAAAGTTGGAATGGTTTCAGGCAGCAGACTGCTTCCAAGGAAGAGTATTTCCAGGAATGAGGATATACGTGTATTTAGTGTGACTTGTGATTATAGCTGATTTATTTCCTTAACAAAAACAAACAAAAAAAGTTGAATAATGTATTTTGAAAATGGATCCATTAGGCTTTTTACTTTCCTGGTTCTGGTTCTGTAAAGAGTGTTTGCAACAAATGTGCGAATAGCCATTGTAACTGAGCTGGAAAATAGGAAGTGAGGAGTGTAATGGTATCTTCAAATTCCATGTGCTGATCAGAAATGCAAGAAATTTAAAAGAAGGGCATGTGACAGGGTGGGAAAGATGGTGAGAATTTAAGTAAGAGGAAGCCATGCCATGAGAGCGTTAGCGTAACTGAAGATGAGAAAAACCTTCAGAGCAGCTGAGTGTTTGCCCTTGTCTACCAGACTTGTATTACAACATAATAACTAAACCAAATGCTTGAAGAACCAAAACCAATCCTGCATGGCTCAAAGTAAGTGATAATACCTAGATTTATTTCAGGAGAAACAGTAGTAAGTCCCAGACACTTGTCTCTTTTATTGACTTGAGCATTAATTAATTTATGAGTGGGTTTCACATTTCCACATGTTGCAAAATTATAGGGTTGAATTAATTATTTGGTAATCATTGAATCCCATTAGGTGAAACAATATGGAGTTGTTCAGTAGCTTAAACATTATTCAACATTAGTGTAGCAGTTGTATACTCATTACAATGATGATGCTTTCATTAAATATACCTTCAATTAGTTCTGGTTCATTTTAATCTCTACCTCCTGAAAAAACATTCAATCAAGCACTGTGACAATAGCAGAATGATGAATATGCCAGGGCCAGTTCTGCTTAGTCCTTCAAGGGTACTGCACAGGCTATAGTAAGTTGAACTTCAGAAATGTTTGCCTTTCTTTTCCTTGAAACTTCATATATAATCACCAAGTCATAGAAGATCCTTAGTTGGAAGGACACAGAGCATGACATGTTAGACATCAAGACATGCTATTTTTCTTTAACACTTTAAAATAACATTAATGATCCAGCCATTTACAACGTTGCATTTGGACCCACAGCAGAAAATAAAGGGGAATCAGGGCATGTCTTTCTTACCTGCCTTCTCCTTGCCTGTCATACTCAAAGCAGTTTGCCCTTGTACTAGGGGACCTGCTTCCTTGAAGCTATTTTCCACCTCTCCCAGTTTTGATCCTTTCAGCAGTCTTAAGGTGGTGCAGAGGCAGGATGGCTAGCATCCCCAGGCCAGTACTGAGGCAAGGGATTTTTGGGGTCACAGGACTGTACAGGGAAAATAAAACCCATCCTGAGAGACAGAGCTGTCTCTCCCAGGGCAAGGGGGAGGGCATGCCCCTTTTCACCCACGAAAGACCTTTCTGTTTGTAGAGTTATTTACAGCAGTGGTTATCCTAATAAAACCTGTAAAGTGGCTCCTACAATGTGATATGTGGGTAGCCAGTGGGATTTGTCTCCACTACGATGTGACGTGTGGGTAACCAGTGGGTTTTGGCTCCCCTCAGAGTAGTACTGCACTGCCATTTGCCTTGTAACAAGTTCTGCTGAAGATATTGCTTTGCTGCTTCTCTTGCTTATATTTAAATGAAAACCATCATTATTAATCAGAGAATTAGAATAGCTAACAAAGGAGACAATTCTTATTCCCTGGAGGATGTGATATTCAGGGAGTCAGTAATGGATACAGAGCCTTTCCCCTTTCAAATCCCAGCAAGGGCAACCGTGACTGAAAAATCATTACCATATGCTATTTTGTCTGTCATCTTTGTGAAATGAGTAAGTAGACTGGACAGATTCCATATTACATAAAATAATATTACTACCAGCATCTTTGGAGCCTCTGCAAGCTAGCTGAATGTAGCAGAGGAGAATGTGGGGGAAGTGAGAACTGAGAAAGATTCAGGCCTACACTACATGCTTTTTTTTGTGTGGTGATGTTTTTGAATATGCAGCCTAGAAAGCTGCATTCCATATTCATAATCTGTGAATCTGAACTCTTTTAATATAGTTTCTTCTGGGCTCTAAAAGATGTAAATGATGCATTCCTGGTTAATAGTTCTCTCCAAAACTTGGATCTGAATTTTTTCTACCCACTCAACTTGCACAGTGACAGTGTGAACTTCTTCACAGTGACCTGCTGCAGCTCCTTTTAGAAGTGCCGCCCACTAATATTACAACTATTAACCCATCTGAGCGTAATATTAATGAACTTATTCTCTGTTCATTTCAGTTCTGCTGCTGAAACACATATATGAAGAGTTTCTTCATGCACTTTATGTGCACTTGTCCTGGGAAATTGTGTGAGTACTGTGTACTTCAATTTCATTTGCTGTTTTGGTTTCTCTAGCAACTAGAATGTGCCTTTGATCCCTCTACCATCTCTTTGTTTTTTGCATTTTGATGATTTTATCATGAATTCATGTTTAATTCATGTTGAAGTGATGCAGTAAGTGGCAACACTCAAAGAAAAGATACTTTCTGCAAAATCAAACCATATTCATTTGAACTCTGTATGAACTACTCCTTTCCTTTCAAGTAGAATATATTAATGAGGGCAGATATTAAAAAAGATACTTATACTAAGTAACATTTGTTATCCCATCTGAGACTACAGTGGAAGTAGATCTATCAGATTAAAAAAGAGTGTGCTTTGAGTAAACTTTTAGTTGAAACACGTTGACAAGAGACTAATTGTTTTGTGTTGGCTTTTTGATTTTTTGTTGTTTCTATGTCCTTTTCTACTTCTGCGTTACATATTCACTGATGTACTTGAATTTTATGGACAAATCACATGAATAATTAACAAGACATGCACAAATGTGAAATATATTTCCTCTGGGGGAAAAAAGGGCATATAAATTTCACGTGGCACGCTCTGTTTACAGGCAGTTTTCATCTTTTTAATCAGAGGTTTCCTGTGAAAGTATTAGTGGGGCTGTGTTTTTTTTTTTTTTTTTTTTTTTTTTTTTTTATGAATTGGGATAGAATCAAAGGAACTATCTGTAATTCTTTCAAAGGAAACCACAATGACATGATGTTGAAGGTATCCATAGCTCTGGACATGAGATGCATGTAGCACTTTGAGATGGGGTAGGCACAGCCCAGGAGTATAAATTGATAGATGTCATCATAGGACACTAGCATATAGCATAGGGCCACTAGTGATGCCATCTTGCATGGATTTTAAAGGACCCCAGCTGCTTTGCAGTGCAGTTAAATTTATTTATACAGCTAGTGGATCTTCTGGAGGTGTCTAGATTTGCCTAACATTAATACTCGAACTCCTTTTTTTTTTTTTTTTTTTTTTCTTTTTCCCCATAGAAAAGCATCTTAAGCATTTGAGTTTTGACATAGTAGGAGAGAGTTGTATGCCTACAATGTTGCATTAAAATAAATGTATCCTAAATTGTGCTCTCTCCCCCCTCCCCCCCCAATGGTTTTAACATCCATTTTGAAGTACTATCATGATTTCTGTTAGTCATAAAGTCACCACTTTCATGCAAAAGTGGGTGTCATCTGCCTGGGTGGCAGCACACTCTCCCTGCTCACCAGGTCAGAGCAGAGGAGGAGTAATAGGACAAGTCACCACTGGGATGACACAAAATGCATAACACTATGCTTATAATTTAAGGCAAATGAAAAGCAGACTGTCAAAGAACAATTATGGTTTATGAGAAGAAAATAATTGTGAGTACATAAAGCTAAATTGGATTATATTTGAATATATGTAAAATTGATTGAACTCAAAATTTAATCTCTAGGACACCATTTTAATTTGCAGTTGCATGCAACAATCTATCTTTTTGAATGGTTATTAATTTATTTGAGAATTGCTGGTCATTGATGTTTTCTCTGGATTTTGGTAGATGTTAAAATTTTTAGTAGTTTGTTATTGGCTAGACTGTTTTATGGTTTCTTTAGCATAGTGAGTTTTTGTCTAAACAGAGACCTTAGCTTCAGTCTACAAAATTATCGGAAGCACTGTAACTGTTGTTCATAACGATGGTAGCCATTTGAATCTATATGACATTTACTCCTAAAATAAGCTGATGTAATGACACAAGACTACTTAAGAAAAAAGAAAAAGCCATGTGATGTTTAAAGTGAACTCAAATGTGTTTGGTTTTCACAAAGATCCCTTTGATTGATGTAGGGAGTGCTGAGACAAGGGAAGTGGGTTGGTTGTGAATATAGACTTGAATATACTGTGAATATAAACTTGGACTTGGTCAGGTTGATGATCAGACTTTGTGATCTTGAAGGTCTTTTCCAGCCTAGATGACTTTTATGATTCTATAAGACAGAATTAAAGGAAAGCAATTTTTTTTTTTTTTTTTGTATATATATATATATTTTTTTTTTGTGTGGACATAATAAAAGTGATTAGCTGATATTTATTATTTTTTTCTGCTTTCTGATCAAATTCACTTCTTGGCCAAGGCATGTGACTTGGAGAGTACTTACTACCTCTTCATTATGGGTCAGATAACATGTGAAAATGTGACTCCTGTTACACGGAATCATCTCTGATGGACAGCTGCGGTGCCTGTGGAAAAGGGATGGGAAGAAAGTGCAAGAAGGGAAAAATAAAAACAGGTGGCAAGGGGCCCAGAAACAATAAAAGTCTGAATGAGAACACCTTTATCACTTCTGCAACAACAGCTTAGAGGTCCAAGGAGAAAAATAGATTTTGTAAATCAGGGTAAATATTTTTTACAGGGTGCAGTGTGCAGCTTAAGAACCCAGTTGGGAAAAATAGCTTTTGAAAATCAGTAAAGAAAATATATTTTCCTGGCTACTGTTTAGGAGCAGGGGGAGAGAGGAGATGGAAATAACTTTTACAGGGCAAAGAACAAATGTGTATGTATATATGTATATATATTTTGGGAGGACTCCATAAAAAGCTACATTTAAAGAAGCCTTCTCCATTGCATAGCCACATTTACTGGTTCTTATAAAACCTGTAAACCTTTGTGTGCATTTTTATGCATTAGTTACTGACATGCACTTTTATATATACTAAGTACTTGTACAGATAAAAGCATCTCTTTTCAGAACAATGATTCTACATGTGATGACTTTGGAGAAGCCCTTTTGAATTAAGAGAAAATGACCAAATACATTGTATGGAAACTCCTACTGAAGTTAGAGGTATTGAGCAACAAATCATTACAATGACCCTCCCAAAAATTATTACTTAGCTTATCAAGGCAGTTATGTGAAAAGTTCATAATGTTGTGTAGGCCCTCACATAGGTCAGGGCCATGATTAAGACCCCCCCAAGTTTTAATGCCCAGTTATAGGACTCTTTGCAGAGGCATGATGCCCATTATTGCTGGTCCAGGACAGGCTCGTCTGTGAGAACAAAAGGATGATATTGGAAATAGAATTCTTAACGAGACATCTTAACTAGATAAGATTTTTATTATTATGTCTAGTAAATGGAATTGCTTAATAGTGCCAAGAATACTGAAATTGGATGGAATCATATACAAATGCCTGATATTTTTTGTTTTGCTTTTTTTTTTTTTTTTCATCTGATCCATCTTTCTTCAAGATGGACAGGAACTGTGTACAGATTGAGAACAGAATAGACTGGCAAAGAACATACTGAATATCTACCCACTCATTTTTTTTTTTTTTTTTTTTTTTTTTTGACGTCATTAAGAAGTTGAATAGAAAAGATCAGAACACTAAAATGATTCTCATCTTATAAAAAAAAAAAAGTCAAAATATTTCTTTTAGTTCTTTTGGCAAAACCAGGCTTTGGGATTGTCCGACTTTTCTTAGTTAGTCTGCATTGAAACGGACTCTTGTGCTTACTTGAAAATTGGGGCAATTTTTTAAAGAGCAGAATTGTCTTATTTCTGCTTCTTATATATAAAATGATGCAGGAACAGTCACCATAACAAATAAAATGATGTATTACCACTGTCAGTGTAAAATGTTATATCGGGCAAGATGCTTCCTCCTTCTCTGGGATGTGTTATTGTTATTGATGGCAGCTCTGGGTGTCTGTTGCCACTGAGTGTGCTGGGAAGCTTTTATATTCCTCCTTGTGAAAGGACAACTTTTTTGCTTTGACATCTGTTGTCCAGACTTCTGTACATTTTTCATTTGATCAAACCTTTTGTAAGTGTCACCTGTTTTTAAGAAAGAATTTCCCCTAAACAGCGTCCTCTTTTTAAAACAAACAAACAAAAAAATGATACCTACAGCTCTTAGCTTCCTAATGAGACCTTCCTACCCAAGTAGGGGCAGTAATGGAAGATGTTGTATGGGGGAGGATGAGTTTTTAGTTTGTTTTTAGTTTCTCACTGCTCTAACTTGTTAATAATGAGTAATAAGTTTTGTTAACCTCCGTATGCTGAGTCTGTTTTGCCCATGGCAATAATTGTTGAGTGATCTCCTTGTCATTATCTCAAGCCTTGAGCCCTTTGCATCCTATTTTCTCCTGCTTTTCCTTTGAGGAGTGGGAACGAGAGAGTGGTTGTGGTGGAGCTCAGCTGCCCAGCTGGCTAAAACCACCACAGGGTTGTTCAGACTGGAGAAGAGAAGGCTCCAGGGAGACCTCATTGCAGCTTTCAGTGAAGGGAGGTTATAAAGAGATAGAGAGTTACTTTTTACATAGGCAAATAGTGGTAGGATAAGGGCGAAATGATTTCAAACTAAAAGAGGGTAGATTTAGATTAGATATTAGCAGAAAATTCTTCACTCAGAGGGTGGTGAGGCACTGGCACAGGTTGCCCAGAGAAGTTGTGGATGCCCCATCCCTGGAGGGTCAGGTTGGACGAGGCCCTGGGCAACCTGCTCTAGTGGGTGGCATCTCTGCCTATGGCAGGGGGATTGAAAGTAGGTGATCTTTAAAGTCTTTTCTAACTCAAGACATTCTATAATTCTGTAAATATTGTATTAACTCAAATAGGCTGTAGTTTCTTAAATTTTGGAATGGATGAGCTTACTTGGTCTGATATCTCCTTCAGCAAAACAACCTGCTTATGGTGGGTTTCAATGCCACCTGTTAGTCAAAAATTAAGGTAGCCACATTATGTAAGGAAACCATTGTGAAACTTGCTTAGGACATGATGCACGTGTTCTGTGTGCTTGTAACAACCTCACCTGTGTGCTAAATTGACTTAGTATTAGAAGAGCTGCAACTGTATGCCAAGTGGATAATAGAAGTGTTAAAGCTGTACTGCCCTTGGACATTTGATGGTCCTGTCCTGTGGGTGTTCCCCTGCCCCTGAGAACTGCTGCTCTGGAGTGTCAGGGATCTGTGCAAAATCATGGTAGTCAACCAGCAAAGCCAGAAAGCTGATCAGGTGTTGTCCAGTAGCCTTCCAGGATTCAGTGAACAATAGTCATACATGTACAGTTAATTCTTCAGGCAAAGGAAAGCAACAGTTCAAACATTGATTGAGGTGGTATGGGGATCATCAAGAAGGTATTTTAATAGAAAAAAGACAATCTTATTAAAATTTAAACATTTTTGTAATGTTGGAAATAGAGTTTGAACATATATCCAGTACGTATTTTTAAAATGCTCCATAAGCCAAGTGCAAATTTACATTTTATATGAACCTGGGATGCCTTGGCACTTCCTACTAGGAGTTTCCAGAGCTTGTTTTCATGTTGTCCAGAAGTATTCTTAAATAAAAAATAAAAAAAAAAAAAAAAAAAAAAAAAGTAACCACTGGCTGGGTTGCAAGGTGTAACTTTGGAGGCAGCTCAGGGAATCACAGTTAAGTATGACCAACCTTCCAACTGTTATTTCAGAAGGAAGTTATCTAATACTTAGATGCACTAAGACAAGATAGTGTTGAGATAAATGATAAGATGTAGGAGTTCAGGAATGCAGGAAAACCCTAGTTGCTATCTTGTTTGCAGAGCATAAAGCCACTGAGGTGTGCCTTGTTGTGTGTATCTTCTGCATCATTTTACACAGTGACATGTTTGGTTTAAACAGAGATTTATACTGGTGTTAAAATGTTAATGAAACTTTCAGGTACCTTCACTGGAATAACACAGCATTTAATATGAGGATGACACAAATAACTCTTTACAAGTCCTGTAATCTCAGTGATTAAGTACATAATTTTGCAGGTGCATGCCTGTGTTGTGTAAAGTAGGTGCTTTTAAATTGTGTCCAAATCTGAACTTGAGTGTTCAGCTGCCATTAGGACCTTTTTTTTTTTTTTTTTCTTTGTATAGCATAAGCCTCTGAATTGGTGCCTGATTTGTTACCACTAATCAAATACTTTTATCACGGTAATGGTCTCAAGTTGCACAGGAGACATTTACATTGGACATAAAGAATAATTTCCTCAGAGAGAGAGTGGTCAAGTGTTACACTGGGCTGCCCAGGGAAGTGGTGGAGTGCCCATCCCTGGAGGTATTTGACAAACATGTGGACATGGCACTAAGGAACAATGGTTTAGTGATGGGACTCAGTAGGTCAGGTTGATGTTTGGGCTTGGTGGTCTTGAACATCTTTTCCAACCAATGATTATATAATTCAGTGATTCTATTTGTGGTTGTCAGGTATCTTCCTTATAAAACTACCTCTGGAAGGAACAGCCTGTTTTTTGTTTTCGTTGTTATTGTTCTGTTTGTTTTTAATTTATGTTGGTGTCCATTTGAACTGAGTCAGAATCCTGAAATAAACCCCTTGTTGAAAAGGTGATTTGCTGTCTGGACAAACATTTCCTTTGGTTGTTCTACCTCTGGGTCTGTTATTTCTGTATAGGGACTGACATTTCTATTAAAGGCCACCTTGAAGCTACAATTAGTACTTACAATCAGTACTTAACAGGAAATATTAGAATGATAGGTGTATTGTGGAAAAATCTAATAATGAGGAATTGATATAATGAGCACAGTGATGATGACACTGAGTTTTCCTCAGCAGAGGAATGTGAAATGTTAAATTGTACATAATCATGAAGCAAGGTAAAAACATATTATTTCTGACTCTGTTATGTGACAGTAGGCTGCCGCTTCATTCCTTCTCTCCACCACTGGTGGGACACCTTTGGGGTCCATGGGCTGGGGAAAAGCCCAACAAGAACTGTTCAAAAAAGGTTCCTTGAGATCTGAGATGGAAGCTTTGTTCAGGAAGCAGAGCTGAGCAGGCAGTCTGGCTGGCCAGGAGTATTTGAAAAGGGGAGTTGTGAGCCTGTGCCTGCTGTGCTTGACAGTTCTGGAGAGGGGGGTCACAAGAAGAATACATGCAAAGCAGGGGGATGATGAGAGACTTATGGAGCCATTCAACCATTCCCGTGGAAAACACACATTATTTTCATGTGAAGAAACAGCATCAAGGTATTTTCTGCTTAATGTAGGATATGGAAGGGTGTGTGGCAGTGTGTGCTACTGTGTTCTTCCTTTTTGTTTTGTTAAATTACTATGCTTAAATAGGTCTATTGTACTTCCCTGGGAGCCCTGTTGCTCTGTCGTATTAACACAGAAGTTAGCTAATGAAAGGACTCCATCCCTGCATTCTCCAAGCTGTGGGAAATTATTGTTTCATTTGAATTGACCTGCTGAGTGCTTAAGCAGTGCTACATCCTCTAGGACAGGTTTTGTTTTCTATTGGTTTTGATGTTGATGTATGAAAGAAAACCAAACCAAAACAAACCTACAATTACGAATTTCAAATTTAGTCATTTACTGCACCCTTGTAGCACCAGTAAAAACAAACAAACAAAAACAAAACAAAACAAAAACCAAACAAACAAAAAATAAAAAAACAGTTCTTTCTCTGACAGTAGCAGTGTGGCACAGAACCTAGTATCTAGTATTTCTGTTTTACTCTGAGAGTGGAGAGAGAAGGAAGTTTTTCTTTAGAAAAGATATTAATTGGTTTGCTTCTCCTTTTATCCATTATTGATCAGGGAGGCTACACTTCTACAATTTTAAAATAGTAAAACAAGTATTATGGGAATGTTTCATAATTAATTATTGGGTTAACTTATTATTACTATTGAAAAAATTGTTACGGAATGCTAGAGGATAATCTTTATTATAACTTCTACAAACTGTGTGAACAAGCAATCTTTTAATCTTACCAAAATTATCGTTGAAATAAAGGGATTCTTGCTTGAATCAAAACTCAGTAAGGCCTACAGAAGTACAGTGCAGTAATCGTGTGCTGGGCAGGGCATGATGTAGTGCAGCAGGTTGTGCACGTAGAGGTTTATAGTCCAGGGATATGGTGTATGAATGGAGAGTTCTCCTTGCAAGGACTTACTAACTTGGGTGAAGACTGAGGCTCACATCATTCTTCTGCTTCCAGAACGAGAAGGGGCTTGGCTTAAAACTATATTATTATCAGGTCAATTTCTATGTTTCTTAGGCATTTTTTTTTTACATATACATATATTTTAAATAGTACCCTAATTTCATTTTTCTGCTGGAACTTAAAATTTTGTGCAAGATTGTGCTGAAATAAATTATATATATATATATTTTGTATAAACCTTACATTGTTAAAGTTGGTTCCTGATTAAAAGAAGTGTAGGATAAAGAATCTTGTAGTAGTCATGGGTTGACTTATCACTTGCTTCAGTACAAATGCCTTTTTCAGAATTGGATGAAAACAGGAAGATACATTTCATTTATTTTCTTGCAGTGCTTGTGGCTAGTTGCCAGCTTGTCAATGATGTGCTCCAAAAAGGACATTGAATCATGACAAGAACTGTCAGTACAGCTGTGTTTTTCCATCAAAATTGCATGAAACAATAAACTTCATGTGGTTTTGAAGTGAAACTGTATTTAAGGTCTAGCTTGCTTGAAACAGTGCCCAGGTTTGTTTGCAAAGTTCTGGAAACTTTTTGAATAATGCCCAGGGTAATATCTTGCTGGGATCATAGAATATGACTGTCTTTGTATGATTCAGATACTGATTATAGAGATTTGAACTAAATTACTCTCACATGCTCTTCTGTGTATGGGGTCCTTATGTCATGATGATTTATAGCATTATGAGCTAAGATAAAGGCTGTAGGCTACTTCATCTACAGCCATTTAAGTCTTTTTTCTTTCTCTCCAACACAGAAATGGAACTTCAAGCTTGTCTTCTCTGCAGAGCTAGATAAATATCACTCGTTTCAGCATGTGGTAGCTCTCACTGAAGTTAAATTTATCTTCATAAATGACCACTTTTTAGAGAGGTTATCTCCTGTTGTGTGGTACTTATGCCTAATTTGTTTGGGGATTGCAATGCTTTGACCCACGGACAGAAAGAGATACCAGAATGAAAGTCACAGAATTCAATCAGTTATAGACTGTGGCAAGGCAAGATCCCATACATTTGCCTGCGAATGTCTGCTTGTCATGTGCGCAATATATAAATGGGAGTAACAGTTACAGTTGAGGAGTTCTGTAGAAAAAACAAGAACAACCACCAAAAAAAAAAAAAAAAAAAAAAAAAACACCCCACACACAAAAAACAGACAATGATTTCATTTGCTGTGTTGTTGTTGTAGGGTTTTTTTGTTTGTTTGCTTTTTTGTTGTTGTTTTGTTTTTCTCTCCAGGGCCCAGCAGAATTCAAAAAGAGGTGGTGAACCTTTATCCTTCACACATTAAAACTTCAGCTTGATGTCAGCAAAGTGTCTTATGTAAATGTTGCAATACATTCAGGTGTGGCTGTGCTCTAAGAATAGAGCAGCTTCAGAGAGAATTTTAAATGGCTTGTCTTCTGGTACTGTCAGTCACTATTTTGTAAGCTGGTCACATATTGCTGGTGATGCGTAGTAATCCACTTTCTGCCTATAGCATCACCTGTTTTATTTTCTATCCCAGTTTCATACCTTTTTTTTTGGCAAAACCACAGGGGAAATATATTTCAGTGACAGTATATGATAATTCTGCTCTATTCACTCTAGCTCATTACCCAACCCTTGTCTTTTTAAAATAGAGAAAGGATTTACGTCTCCTAGTATCATTTCTGCCACACACTGATTCAGTGGGAGAGCTTTGGGGTGGCTGGGAGTAAATTTAATTTTCCCTGCTGTTTCATGAAGTGTGTGAATCACTTTCTATCAGTTGATGTCACTGCCAACTTACAAGTTTTTCTTCCTGTACTCCTGTGTAGGAGGAATCGTAAGGACTCTTTTTGTCATGGTAATGTAGTTAGGTGTAGAGGACTATGCAGTACAGGAGGCAGTGTTCAAACTATTTTATTTTTGCCAAAACAGATAAGCTAAATTTGAAAGGAGGGGCAGGAAGTGTCCCATTCAAACTCTGGCTAGTGGGGAGTGAGAAATTTTGTCCATGTTTGGTTCTTACACATTGAAGAGACTTGTTTTCTGTGTGGTCCATGACCATAGCTCTAACAGTGAAGAATTTAGTTTGTTTTGGAAAAGAAACTTTAGTTTATTTTTGAAAAAGTGGAAATCCCAAAGAAGCATGTCAGGTTAGAGGGAAGGACGGTGAGTAATTAGCACTGAGAGAGAGGAAATCTTTTATAGATTATGCATGTCTATTAGGCTTCAGAGGAAGATATAAATCCTTTCTGTAATTCACACAGTTATATAAGCTAATACTTCTTTACATATATTCCCTACGTAGAATCATAGAATTCTTTAGTGGTTTGGATTGGATGGGACCTTAAACACAGTCTAATCCCAACCCCCCAGCAGGGACACATGTCAGCATGGCTTTATGAAAGGCAGGTCATGCCTGACGAACCTGATCTCCTTCTATGACAGAGTGACGCGCTGGGTGGATGAGGGAAAGGCTGTGGATGTGGTCTACCTTGACTTCAGCAAGGCTTTTGACACCGTCTCCCACAGCATTCTCCTCAAGAAACTGGCTGCTCTTGGCTTGGACTGGCGCACGCTTCGTTGGGTTAGAAACTGGCTGGATAGCCGGGCCCAAAGAGTCGTGGTGAATGGAGCCAAGTCCAGTTGGAGGCCAGTCACTAGTGGCGTCCCCCAGGGCTCGGTGCTGGGGCCGGTCCTCTTTAATATCTTCATCGATGATCTGGACGAGGGCATCGAGTGCACCCTCAGTAAGTTCGCAGATGACACCAAGTTAGGTGCGTGTGTCGATCTGCTTGAGGGTAGGAAAGCTCTGCAGGAGGATCTGGATAGGCTGGACCGATGGGCTGAGGTCAACTGCATGAAGTTTAACAAGGCCAAGTGCCGGGTCCTGCACCTGGGGCGCAATAACCCCAAGCAGAGCTACAGGCTGGGAGAGGAATGGTTGGAAAGCTGCCAGGCAGAGAAGGACCTGGGAGTGATGGTGGACAGTCGGCTGAATATGAGCCAGCAGTGTGCTCAGGTGGCCAAGAAGGCCAACGGCATCCTGGCTTGTATCAGGAACAGCGTGACCAGCAGGGCTAGGGAGGTGATCGTCCCCCTGTACTCAGCTCTGGTGAGGCCGCACCTCGAGTACTGTGTTCAGTTTTGGGCCCCTCGCTACAAGAAGGACATCGAGGTGCTTGAGCGGGTGCAGAGAAGGGCGACGAAGCTGGTGAGGGGCCTGGAGAACAAGTCCTACGAGGAGCGGCTGAGGGAGCTGGGCTTGTTCAGCCTGGAGAAGAGGAGGCTCAGGGGTGACCTTATTGCTCTTTACAGATACCTTAAAGGAGGCTGTAGCGAGGTGGGGGTTGGCCTGTTCTCCCACGTGCCTGGTGACAGGACGAGGGGGAATGGGCTTAAGTTGAGCCAGGGGAGTTTTAGGTTAGATGTTAGGAAGAACTTCTTTACAGAAAGGGTTGTGAGGCATTGGAACAGGCTGCCCAGGGAAGTGGTGGAGTCACCATCCCTGGAAGTCTTCAAAAGACGCTTAGATGTAGAGCTTAGGGATATGGTTTAGTGGAGGGCTGTTAGCGTTAGGTTGGAGGTTGGACTCGATGACCTTGAGGTCTCTTCCAACCTAGAAAATTCTGTGTGATTCTGTGTGATTCTGTGACACTTCCTACTAGACCAGGTTTCTCAAATCCCCATCCAACCTGACCTTGAAAACTTTGAGGGATGGGTCATCCACAACTTCTCTCTTCTTCCTCTGACACATCTGGTGCCTTGTTATATTTGGCATCTAGTTCCAGTCTGCTGTTTGTTTATCCTTCATCTGGTGATTTATTGTGAAGTAGACAGAAACCATAGGTTCGTTGGGAGGCAGGGGGAAGAGTAGGGAATTATTAGTTCCTTATTAACCTGAAATAGTAGCAGATCCCAACTGAACTTCTTCTCCCAAAGGCTTCAGTCTTGAGAGCTGTATGTACCATCCAGATTTGGATTGTTGTTTCTTAAAGACAAATGTAGACTCCTACTGAGTGTGTAAAAATGCATTTACAATTTCATGGTCTCCATTCAGCTAGCAGAATATCTGAAATGATTAAATAGAACTATTGCAGTGTGCTCCTGTTAGGCAAAAAGAATAATGCAAGTAAAATTCATACTTACAGTGAGTTGTATTTACTTGGTTTTATGAGTATATGCAGTTCAGCTAAGTTAGTTTGTTCCTGGCTAGCTGCTTTTCATGTTTGAGGGCATGCATTCCTGCTAAATGCACTTGCGTATTCCCATGATCATGCCAAACATTAAACGATTTATGCTTAATTTGTGTCAGTGAATGCATCTTTTAATACCCGGTACTTCTGTAAATGCCTTTTAGGCAAGGATCTAGCACCTTAGATAAATTGCACTCAGTGTCACATACCTGAGCTAAGGAAAAATTTTACAAGTAGTGTACTGATAAATGGAGAGAGACAAATGTAATTTAATAGATAAGTTTAATTTTTATTTGTGTCCAATTCCCTTACAATGAGTAAAATACTTCCATCCCACCAACTTCCAACCTTCCTCACACCCCATCTGGGTATTCCCGAATGAAGTAGTTGAGGAGTCCTGCCTTTTTGCATTTTTTCTCTCAAGTAATTGAGATCATCACCAAGGAAGCTGTCTCTTTGTGTTAACGAGCAATAACTTTGATAGTGCTTTCAGCAAAATGAACATATTCTGCAGAGCATGTGTGGGATTGCCATATAATTACTGTAACACGCCATACCTGGTTACTTCATGTTAAGCCAACATGCTACTTGCACCTGGGTATGGGTGTCTGCATTTCTGAAGGTGTCTGGTTCACACCATACTATTTCTATGTACCTTGAATTCCTCTTCAAATCACAGAATCACAGAATTTCTAGGTTGGAAGAGACCTCAAGATTCAAGACCTCATTGAGTCCAACCTCTGACCTAACACTAACAGTCCCCACTAAACCATATCCCTAAGTTCTACATCTAAACGTCTTTTAAAGACCTCCAGGGATGGTGACTCCACCACTTCCCTGGGCAGCCTGTTCCAATGTCTAACAACCATTTCAGGAAAGAAGTTCTTCCTAAGATCCAACCTAAAACTCCACTGGTGCAACTTAAGCCCATTCCCCCTCGTCCTGTCACCAGGCACGTGGGAGAACAGACCAACCCCCACCTCACTACAGCCTCCCTTGAGGTACCTATAGAGAGCGATAAGGTCGCCCCTGAGCCTCCTCTTCTCCAGGCTGAACAAGCCCAGCTCCCTCAGCCGCTCCTTGTAGGACTTGTTCTCCAGACCCCTCACCAGCTTCGTTGCCCTTCTCTGGACCTGCTCAAGCACCTCGATGTCCTTCTTGTAGCGAGGGGCCCAAAACTGAACACAGTACTCGAGGTGCGGCCTCACCAGAGCTGAGTACACAAAGGTGCATCCTGACTGCAGATGCTCATCTTTTACTTTTTTTTTTTTTTTTTTTTTTTTTGGTATGCATATTTGACTCACAAGCACTGAGAGGAAGCTTATTGCCTTTTAACATGCAGTACACTCTGCTTCCACTTTCAGTCACTCTGCTTCCACTTTCAGTCATGGAAGAGTTGGGTTCATGTCTTTCTGCAGCCATGTGTTGTTTTGTGCTGGTTTGTAAGCCATATGTAGAAAAAAAAAATCTCAGTTCTCTATAACTATCATTCAGCTGCAGTTCAAGATGCAGCAAGCATCTGAATTTACTCTAAATATGTTTTGTGATTGAATATTTCAAAGAATCTAACCCAGTACTTCCTATGATCATAAATCATATGCATGACCAGGTCACCCACCATAAGATTGTATTATATGAAGTTATGTGTTCTTTTTTTATTATTTCTCCTTTTTTATTGTCATATTGTTGTATATCTAAAACAGAAATTAGCATCTTCACACTGTCAAAATCTGCTGTAATTACAGAAGATTGAAAGAATTTTCCTTATTTTTTTAATAAGCAGTGAATCTTGTTACTTACATTTGGCTAGATGACAGATTTATTTTTTTTTTCTAGCATGCAGAATAAACACTTCAGCAAATTTTTACAGGTAATAATTTTTAGAAAGTCTCTTTTATATCTTACAGTAGTACTATATGCTACCTTTAAAAGAATTCCTTACCCAATGGGAATAGTTAGCACAACCTCTTAATTACAGGGCAAGAAAGTAATGTTACTACTCTTTCTAAATGTTTCATTATATCTTCAGAACATACTAAACCATCACAAACTTCCCTTTGGGCATCTAGGTATAAAATGTTGAAGCAAGAAGGTCCAAATTAGAGCAAGTCAAGAGCTACAGTTGAGAAGATTTGTTTTTCCCATAAGTGAATTTTATTTCCATACATTTTTATTCCAGTTCTGCAACATTCTGTAAGGAGAAACTACTCTGGCTGGCGTAATATGTCATTCTTGTGCATATACGTTATGATTTAATCTTTAATCAACCTCCCATAGGACTTCTTTCTTTTCTGGTATTCGAGGTGAACACTGCTTGATTATTAATGAGTACATATAGTATTGTGGTGGGTTTACATGGCAAGGTTTTGGTAGCAGGGTGCTGTAGGGTGGTCTCTGTGGCAAGAGTCCAGAAGCTGCCCAATGTTAGATGAGGGCCAGTTTCAGCCACCTCCAAAGGGACCCGCCACTGCCCAGGACTGAGCCAATAAGATATGTTGTTTGAACCTCTGTGAGACCAGATTTAAGAAAAGGGGGAAAAAAATGCTTTGCAACAGCAGGAGAGAGCAAGGAGTAAGAACCAGCCTCAGAGAACCCCAGGTCAGTGCAGCAGGATGGCAGGAGGTGCTCCAGGCACACAGCAGCAGTTGCTTATGGAGAGGCCCCTGGTGAAGAAGGCTGTCCCCCTGCAGCCCATGGGTCCCACATGGAGCAGATCTCTATGCTGCAGCCTGTGGAGGAGCCCCCAGTGGAGAAGGTGGATGTGGCCTGGAGGAGGCTGCGGCCCATGGAGAAGCCCCTGCAGGAGCAGGCCCCAGGCCGGAGCTGCAGCCCTTGGAGAGGAGCCCATGCAGGAGCAGGGGGTCTGGGGGGAGCTGCCTCCTGTGGGGGACCCATGCTGGAGCAGTTTGCTCCTGGGGGATGGACCCCGTGGTACGGAGCCATGTGGGAGCAGTTCCTGAAGAGTTACTGCCTGTGGGCAGCAGGCTCAGTTTGGGAAGGACGGTGTCCCTGTGCGGGGGACCCCATGTGGAGCAGGGGCAGAGAGTGACTATGAAGGAATGGCAGGGACTGACTGCAGCCCCCATTCCCTGTTCACCTGCATTGCTTGGGGGAAGGTGATCAAAGAGGATGGATGGGGGGAAGGTGTTTTTAGTTTTTTGTTTGTTTGTTTGTTTCTCACTTCTCTAGCTTGTTAGTAATAGGTAACAATTTATATTAATATCCCTGCATTGTCCATTTTGCTTGTGAGGATAATTGTTGAGTAATCTTGCTGTCCTTATCTCAACCCTTGAGCCCTTTTCATCATATTTTCTCCCCTTTCCCTTTGAGGAGGGAGAGTGTGAGAGCAGTTATGGTGGAGCTCAGCTGTCCAGCTGGGCAAAACCACCAGAACTATGAAGAAAAACTTGTAATAAGCCCATGGGTTTCTCTACAATGTTTATCAATGAAGTGTCTGAATACTAGTATATTCTAATTTTATCTTCACATTAGCCTATGGGAGAAAATCATGGCAAAATTCCCATTTTACAGATGGGAAATTCAGAGAACAGGTTAAAGCCAGAAGCATCCACCAGTTGTTGGCAGCTTGTCCAACCAATATGAAACTTTTTTTTTTTTTTTTTTTTTTTTTTTTTTCTAATTTAAGTGAAACACTGCTTTTGTTAGAATCATAGAATCATAGAACATCCTGAGTTGGAAGGGACCCTTAAGGATCATCAAGTCCAACTCTTGACACCGCACAGGTCTACCCAAAAGTTCAGACCATGTGCCTAAGTTCACAGTCCAATCTCTTCTTAAATTCAGACAGGCTCGGTGCAGTGACCACTTCCCTGGGGAGCCTGTTCCAGTGTGCAACCACCCTCTCTGTGAATAACCCCCTCCTGACGTCCAGCCTAAATTTCCCCTGCCTCAGCTTAACCCCGTTCCCGCGGGTCCTGTCACTAGTGTTAATGGAGAAAAGGTCTCCTGCCTCTCGACACCCCCTTACGAGGAAGTTGTAGACTGTGATGAGGTCTCCCCTCAGCCTCCTCTTCTCCAGGCTGAACAGGCCCAGTGACCTCAGCCGTTCTTCGTACGTCTTCCCCTCCAGGCCTTTCACCATCTTCGTAGCCCTCCTCTGGACACTTTCCAACAGTTTCATGTCCTTTTTATACTGTGGTGCCCAGAACTGCACACAGTACTCGAGGTGAGGCCGCACCAGCGCAGAGTAGAGCGGGACAATCACCTCCCTTGACCTACTAGCGATGCCGTGCTTGATGCACCCCAGGACACGGTTGGCCCTCCTGGCTGCCAGGGCACACTGCTGGCTCATATTCAACTTGCTGTCTACCACGACCCCCAGATCCCTCTCTTCTAGGCTGCTCTCCAGCGTCTCATCGCCCAGTCTGTACGTGCAGCCAGGGTTTCCCCGTCCCAGGTGCAGGACCCGGCACTTGCTCTTATTGAACTTCATGCGGTTGGTGATCGCCCAGCTCTCCAACCTGTCCAGATCCCTCTGTAAGGCCTTTACGCCCTCATTCGAGTCCACAACTCCTCCAAGTTTGGTGTCATCAGCAAACTTGCTCAAAATACCCTCTATTCCTACATCCAGATCGTTTATGAAAATATTGAAAAGTACCGGCCCTAAAATGGAGCCTTGAGGGACCCCACTGGTGACCGCCCGCCAGCCTGACGCAGCCCCATTTACCATAACCCTTTGGGCCCTGCCCGTTAGCCAATCGCTCACCCATCTTATGATGTTTTTATTTAGCTGTATGGTGGACATTTTGTCCAGTAGGATCCTATGGGAAACCGTGTCAAAAGCCTTGCTGAAGTCCAAAAAAATCACATCAGCTGGTTTCCCTTGGTCCACCATACGGGTGATCTTATCATAAAAGGAAATCAGGTTAGTTAGGCAGGACCTACCCTTCACAAACCCATGCTGGCTGGGACCAATGACTGCTTTGTTCCCCAGGTGCGCCTCAATAAGTCCGAGAACCAACTTCTCCATGATTTTACCAGGCACTGACGTGAGACTGACAGGCCTGTAATTGCTAGGGTCTTCTTTCTGACCCTTCTTGAAAATCGGCACAACATTTGCCAGCTTCCAGTCTACCGGGACCTCTCCAAATTCCCAGGATCGTTGAAAAATAATTGAAAGAGGTTCTGCGATGACATCCGCCAGCTCTTTCAGCACCCGGGGATGAATCCCATCCGGACCCATGGACTTGTAGGGATCCAGGTGGAGTAGCAAATCCCGCACACGTTCAGGGTCAGTTGGGAGTTTGTCATCCCCACCGTCCCGGCCCTCCAGCTCAGGACACCCTGGGTCCCGAAGCCCATCATCGGCATTGAAGACAGAGGCAAAGAAGGCGTTAAGCGTCTCTGCTTTGCCTACGTCATCGTCTGTGAGGAGACCTTCCCTATCAAGGAGCGGCCCTATGTATTCTTTAGTTCTCCTTTTTCCATTTACATATCTAAAAAAACCCTTTTTATTTTCTCTCACAGACACAGCCAGCTTCAACTCTAGCTGTGCTTTGGCCAGAACTCTACTCTAGCTCAACTCTAGCTGTGCTTTGGCCAGAACTCTACTCTAGCTCAACTCTAGCTGTGCTTTGGCAGAAGCGTGTTGGCTTCTGTTGGGTCTGTGAATGTTCAGCATTTCTTCACAATAGATCCAATGATTTTCAGAGGACTATACAGTTAAGTACATTTTCTTTACATACCTAATCTCCACTGCAGCCAAAGATATTTAGGAACCTAGTAGATCTCAGTGACTTATTGCAAAAGATTGATTTTAAGTGATTAGCTTAATTGCAGTAGAAATTCTTTGGAGAAGCACATACGGAAGCTGATTCCTTAGGGAAACATTTACTTCCCTTACAAAAGATTAATCTCCTTTTGACCCTTGCAATTTTATTTTTCATTCATCTCTATGCGGTAGAGATGTGATGAGAAGACGTATCTTTGACTTCTTTGTTTTTTTGACTGGTCTTTGGGGTGCACCCACTGGCTGCAGTGCCTTTTGCAGGTGTGTGCTGTCAGTATGCTATAGAACTGCTCACTTCTGCATGCTCCAGTCATAGGTCTTCCAGGAAGAACCATCTCTGTGTGTCTGGAGGACACAGAACAGGGCTTGGGCTTTAGCAGGTATAAGAAATAATCTGAATAAAGTATACCTGTCATTTCACAACCTGGACTTTTATGGTTTTATCTAACTGTCTAGTCTGCCATGTTTTAGTTTATAGGGACTACTGGTAAAACCAAGAATTGTAACTTGAAACAGGAAAACATGGTGATATCTTGGCCTTATGGAGCCTCTAAAGGTGTGTTTATCAGCTCTCCCGGTAAAGCTGTGATTGACATGTTTGATATATCATCCAGGGCTTTCATGATGTCTCTTGAAAGAGTTTCATAAGCTTTTGCCTTCCATTTATTACTTTCAGCGAATTAAAATGACATGGTAGGCGTACAATCCTTACATCTTTTGCATGTGCTAGGTGAGCTGTTAAGAGTCAGTGCTGAGCAACAGCGTCCTTTCTACTGTGGGACAAAATTTTTCCCTGCTGTGAATGCTGGACTTGCAGACACCAACTAAGCTCAAAGGCATTTCTAGATGAAAACAGGTACCAACAGAATTATTGGTACAATAGGCTGAGGCAGAATAAAGCAGTGATGGAAAAGGCAGGCAGAAAACAATTTGTGGAAGGATAGCTACAGGAGATGAAGCAATAAAATGTGAAGAAACAGCAGGGAAGCATCTGTTAGTGCTGGAGATTACCTCTGCGAAGAAAAGCTAAATAGGTACTGATTTTGGAGAGATGAGGTAAAAAGTATAGTCTGATAATTAGAAAAGGAAACCGGATGGACATGAGATTAATTAGTTTTTTTTTTTTTTTTTTTTTTTTTTTTTTAGGAGGAAGACTAAGAAAAAAAATAAGCATCTGGTAGGTGACTATGGGATATAGATAAGTGACAGTTCTGAGGACATTTTAACAAAAGTGATACAGAGAAAGTCAGCAAGGATGCAGAGGAGACTCTGGAGAAAACTTGATAATATTTGGTATTTAGTGGTATACTTCACCACTGGGGTCTCAGTGCTTTCAAAGAAACCAACAGAATAAATATTTTCTTCCCTTTACAATGATATTTTAAAGAATGATACATCATTCTAGTGAAATCTGCCAGTCTAATCAAGCAAAAAATGAGACTGATGAATATACATGTATATTTATTGTTGTTTCCTACACGTCAGGCTTGCAGTCTCCTGTGTAGAAATCAGATTGCTATCCACCATCCTGCACCTTTCTCTGAATCTTATTTACTGCAGTCTGATCCCAGAAGACTGATCCCTACACTCTGAACACAGAATCCTGCCTCCACGAAAATGGAGGAAGAAGGCTTCCTATGCCTATTCCCAAGATCTTCCTATGCCTGATCCCACCTTTCCAGTAAGCTCTGTGGTATTTGTGCTCCTGTTTTTCCTTTGAAGCTTGCTGTGGAGAAACAGCAGGAGTTTACAGTTAGTCTAACCTGATTCCTTTGACATAAAATCCCTAGTTTACTTAGCTGGAGCCAAAGTTGGTTTACATTTTAGGTAGCAATCAATTCTACTAGGTACTAATCTGAAAAGCTATGAAGAGTGGCCCACAGACCTCTTTTACTACTGCTGAGATAACGGAACAGGAAGATGCTGAGATGAAAGTGACAGACTCAGTTCAAAGGAAGAAGAGGGATTACTCTGGTCATCCTGTTTGGAGCTAGACCAGTTTGAAAGGCATAGGTGATCCATGAGAAATGGGAGTCCTCTGCCTATGCTGTTGTCTGCTCTTAAAGATTACTAGTTGCTTCAATGGTTTTAATACTGAGAAAGGTGTGATTGTGTTCTGTGTCCCCAGCACTCTTGCATAGTGGGCCATCTTTCCTGCTTGTGGCCTCATGTTTGTTCCAAGGAAGCAGTCAGCAGCAGCTGTGTTGTTAAAAGCAGCCAGATGACATTTCTGAGTGATAAATTTGCGTTGTAAGAACAGATGTCTTGTATGCAGTTATTTTCATGGTTTAAGAGTGGTTCATGTTTTTCACATTACCTTGACCATGACACTTGCCTGTGCTTTAGAAATGTTGCATCTTTTTGTAATGAAACAGTTCTAAATGGTTTCTTTTTAAAATGAGAGTAGTTTAATCTCTAGAATATTACTTTTATTTCAGTGTGTTGTGTATCTCTAGGACCTGCATTGTATACATCTGCATGAGCTCTATGCCTTCCTTTACTGAGTGCTCCATGAACTAGGTATTTTTGAAAGGACAACTTGCTGTTCATTCTAGGTTATTTTCAAGCTTCTTTCTTTAACTCTCTCCTGTTATTTTGTGTTGAGCACAGTGGTATTACTGTATATCTGTAAAATTAGTTAGTTAGTTAGTTAGTTAGTTTGTTTTGTTTGTTTGTTTGTTTGTTTTTCCCTCATAGCCAAGTTTGCTTTAAAACAAAAAGGCAGTAGGGCTTGGGGTAAGAGGGAAGGTCTATTAATTTATGCTTGGGAAATCTTGGAGTAAGGTTGAGGATAGTGCTGGTGCCCATAACAGGTGAAAGCACTTTCACTAGTCACTTACCCCCAGTATCTGTGAAAACAAATCCTATTCAGTATGATATATGAAAGCATAACCCTCTGTAGTATAGGAATCAATGGAACAATTCATGTAATAGATGACTTTTCAGGTTTGTGCAGTCTGCCACTTGAACATAATTGGCATCTATGTAATAAAATACTGAACACCAAGGGAAATATTTTAGATGTTTATGAGTCATCACATGGTTTATTATAGAAGACTGACATACAACTGTGTAAAGCAGAATAGGCTAAATAGCACTTGAATTACTGTTAACAGTATTTAACACTGCGTTAAAGAAATATGAAGATTTTAGACTTCCCTTGTGTTTAAATTATATACCATCAAAATCAGTTATTGGGAACCTGGCAGGTATAATATAGCAGCACATTTTTAAGCCAGCGATTTTACATGAAATCCATAAGTCATTGCTCAAAAACACAGGTGTGAAATACAGGTCTTAGAGTGCAGCATTGCTGACAAGCAGAATTGGCTGAACATTTGCACAGTGCATTGTAAGCCCCTCTGAATGGTTCCTGTCTTTTGCTGTGTGCCTGCATAGTATTTAGTGCAGCTGGGAGTCCTTATCTCAGCTGGAGGCCTCTCTAGATGCTACTGTAAAGGAAATAATAATATATTTGTCAGCTGCATGTCTTAAGCATGTTAATAAATTCCCTATTTATGAAAAGGACCTGCTTGCTTGGCATTTGAACAGCCTTGCAGCCTATTGATCTTATCCTGCAAATCTTGGGCTCTGTTTAGAGAAATATGAGCTCTGGAGAGTTATTTTACCATATCTCATCATGACAGCATTGTTTCTAGCACCCAGACAGCAAGTATAAAGCTAGCTCTGGTGTGACGATGTATTGCAGTCTGCAGTGTATACATGTTAACGTTAAGTGTTGTGCTTGCTCTGTGAGATGCTTCTCAAAAGTAAAGTTAGGAATTGTGGTACGCAGAAGTACCAGAACTCTCCTCATATTTCAGCGCTACTCACTTGACAGTCTAGTTTGTCACCCTCCATTAAACTCATATTTGATTGAAAAAAATAGAAAGCAAATGACTATAAATATGTCTGCGATAGAAAGTGAATGAGTACAACACTAACAAAAAGCATGCAAGGGTTTGTACATATTCTGTTTTGCTGAGTAACAAAGCTCAGCATGTCCGTCCTGTACCATGCCATTCAGTACCTTGTAAGAGTGTCTCATTTCTCTTAATTATTAATGCTTTTGATTCTACCACAGAAAATGGGAAAAAGAAAATGGTACTCTGCCTTTTGAATGTTGCATTACCAATGCTAATACATCTTCCCCACCTCCCACGAAAAATGGCTTAACCACACCAAGCAAATTAATGAATTGATATGTAGTACATGCAGATGACATGTAATTCACAGGATATTCATACTATTCTTTGTCCACATGAGATGTAGATGTCCATTTTTTCATGTGCATGGAAATGCTCTGGAAAATGTCTTAAATGGCAGAGTTTTTCTTCTTCCTTACCTTATCTGTGTGCAAGATCCTTAACTGTGACAATTCTGCTTAGCCCTGCTGATTTTTTTTTTTTTTTTAAGAATCTTTCACTTATAGCAGAGGCACTTTCTACCTTTTATTTAGTGTCCCTCCTCCCCCCCCATTTTTTGATTATGGGATGAGTCCATTTAGTCTTTAGTCCATAAGTCTTCAATTTCACTATTAAAAGTATTATCCTTAGGTAATATAACAGTAAATCATGCTTTCTTTCATTGTCCTGTCCCAGTGGTTGGTATTTCTACATTATGCATTGTTCAGAGTGTGGTGGGGGTGTGTAACAGCAAAAGGAGCTAAGAAACACAGAGATCAGGATTGCCCTGTCTCTTTACGGTAACTCTCCAGCTTGTGATTTTGGACAGCTGAGGCAGGTTTTCAAAGAGAGTGAACACAGAGTTCTTGACAATTAGGAAAAAATAATATTTACAAGGTAAATATGGTTCTTTCCCTCAGACATGAAAGAGAAGTGATATTAAAGTACTAAAGATGTAGAAGTGGGGAAAAATAACATGATGTAAAAAAGAAACTTGTCATTTATCCATGGGAAATATTGATAAAGCTTTCAGAACTGAAGGACAAGCCCTAAGATACAAAGCTACACAAAAATGTGGTGAAGGTGCAGGAAAGAAGATGGAAACAGATTTCCTAGGGTATATCCACTGTGATATGTATCAGGGCTAAGGTACAAAGAGACTTGGGAACAGAGGAAGAGTTATAAGAACATGCTGTATTGGGAGAAAGGATCTGCTTATGCTGTCCCTGGATAATTAAAACCTTCCAGAATAAATCTAGACCTTGAATAGAACTTGAGAGAAAGGTAGAGATAAATCTAGCAGGAAAAAAAAACAAAAAAAAAAAAACAAAAACAAAAACAAACAAACAAACAAACAAAACTTTATCTGGAACTTTTGTACAGTCCAGGTGAATATCTTGCTGTGATGCAACCCCATCTAAACTTCACTGACCTTGGAGACCAAAGCATTGGATCGACTTCAGTTTGCAGCCACACGAGGCTTGTGGGGGAAGGTTAACAGTTCCCTGTAGTTCTAGAAATCAGCTACTATTAGCCATAGTGTGTAGGTCAGGGATATACTAAGGTGCAAATCTGATGGGACCGTATGAGGTTTCCTTTCCTTCTTCTAGTAATCTGACTGTTAGAGAATAAAAAAGCATTTGATAGTAATATCCAGGTGCAGTTTTTTGCAGCGTAAGCTTTATTTGGGGTTTATCACTGTTGGAAATAGTTGGCAGACTGTATGGTCAACTTTCTGCTCCTAAGGAGTTGCCAAACCTGATCCACAGTACATGGATGACATATGTGACCTTTTTTTTTTTTTTCAAATCTGCAGTGTGGCATTGGAAGATTTGTTCACACCTTGTGTTTTCAGCTTTTAATCAAACCTCCATGCTATAGAAAATTCACATGGAAATCTCACAGCAGAACCTCTCTTGGGACTTCTTAATTTTCTCAAGCATGGAACATATTTTGAGAATAGGTAGTTCATAGCAACATATTCCTTTGGGGGCAAATCTAAAATGAGAAGAGCTATGAGAAAGTGAAAATAAAATATTTTGAATCTCAGAAGAGATTCAGTATGGATTTGATCTCAAGATAATTTGGTCTATTTAGGCCATTCTTATTAACTCAAAGCTGATTCATATATGCCTATTAGAAAGGTGCTGTGAGGACCTTAAGCTAAGAGAGTGAAGGTTGGATGTCTTGTTTTTACTCTTGCAGCTTGGTGTAATGGGAATTCATCTACAAGTCAGAACAAAGCCCTGACTATTTTCCTCACTACTTTAGGTCTTGAAAAAGAATTGAATATATGTCAATTCATTACCTGATTCTTATAGTAAAAGTATGGTTGATGGTATTTCATATCAGTAGTCTTTCACAAAGGTTATTCTGTCGTATTAGAGTTATATCTTTTATTTAATGGTGTTATGTTCATGGCCACATATGTAGTGCAGCTTTTAACTGGGATAGCAAAATGGTTATTAACTAACAAATGCATTTGCAGCATGAGTGAAAATATGCTAATATCTGTTGCAGTGTACCTAGCTGTAGGAAAGTGAATGGCAAAATACTTAGACATTCAAACAAAAAGCAGGGTTTTTAGTAAGTGATGAATTGCCTTTTTTTTTTTTTTTTAAACCATAATTTGCTTTCCCACCCTATTGGGAATAGCTTGTGCACTTCACCTCAGTATTGGAAAAATGAGAATTTCACAAATTGCAGAAATTGCCTAGCAAAAAAGAACTGGCCATATTTTTGAAACTGTTGAAATATTATTTATAGATTGGTGACAGCTTGATAAAAACTACCATTGCACACTTGATTTATTTTAAAGTGAATGATAAAGTATTTTTTAGCAAGCAGATTCTATATCGACTCCTATAAAAAATTTGGTTTGAAAATAATCAAGAAAAATATCCTCCTACTGTTTTTTTTACAGTAGCCAGCCTTGGCAAAGGACTCAGATACAGTCAGCAGTGGGTAGCTTAGTATCACCTTTTGTTCTAACTCCCTGTAAAACCTAAAATCTGGTTTTTGTTTGTTAGTTTTTTTTTTTTTTTTTTTTTTTTTTTTTTTTTTGTCATTATGAAGGTGTTGTGAAATATAAGCTGATGGGTTAAGACCCAGCCCTGCAACCATCTCCCTTAAACAACAAGGGAAGAGGCAGCAGCAACGAAGGACTGAACTCTGCAACCTCGTTCATCTCTCTGCTACCATCATCATACCTCCAGTACAATGATAAAACCATATCTGAGAATGACAGCAGGAAGCTAAAACTGGGAAAGAGTGAGGATTAGTTCATGTTTGCCATTTTGTATGTTTTCTTGCATGAATATAGATCAAGACCTAACTGGAGGAGCTGTTAGGAATTGTAAGCTTATTGGGTTTTCCCAGGATTTACAGGGACTTTGTTTCTGCTAAGTGTACAGTGTCATACCACAAAAATCATCATGTCCTAAGTCATAGGACTACAAGCTCTGATCAGCCTTTACTCTGTGCTTCCCTGTGATGCCATAACTAAATGCAATGGAAACTTGTTGGCTCTACTTTCCTCAACAATGTTCATTCTTCTGCAACACAAGCATCTCTTTGCTGATGGGGAAACAGCATCTTTTTGCTTTTCTGTACTGGCAGTAAAGGATCATCTCATTCTTACCAAGTATTACAGATATCTATTTTTTTTTCTTAAAGGGGTGATTTGTTCTTTTGACTTTATTTTCAGCTTGCAACTTCTCTGCATTGCTTCTTTCTGGAGCTAATATTGCTAATCCTAACATATTCAAATCTTCCCTTACTCAGGAGAAGAATGATATGTAGCTCATTTTTTCTACTGCTTCTATAACTTGAACAAATCAGAAATTGTTCAATTGCATTTCTGTTATGCAGACCCAGCAACTATGCTTGCAAAATCTTATCTTTCATACAGCCGAGTTCTCCCTGCATGCCGTCAAAGCAAGCAAGGAAGCATTGATAAGTGTGTATAAAAGGGCTCTTCTGACCATAGAAAATTCCTACAAATCCTACAAGCAGGTACTTCGGTCTGCTGATGTCATTGATTACGGGGCCCATTCATATGCCAGAATGATTTGCAGCTGCCAAAATGGGAATAAAATGTCATTTCTGGTGACTCATTTTTTTTTTTTTAGTAACTCAGTTGAGTATGAGAAAGTCTTATGAAACTTAATTGTGACTCGAGCCTCAGTTCAGGAACACCTTTTAATTGGTTTCACTGGGACTTTAAAAATATTTCCTGCAGCTAATTGTTGAATTGGGGACAAATGCTATAGGATTTTGTGGACACACATAAATGTGCTCAAGAAAGTTTGCAGACATGAATAATCCCACAGCTTGTGCCATTCTCTAGTAATACTCTGCACATTTATATTCTTCTTCTGTACTGTCTCCTCTCCTAAAAAATATGACTTTTTATCCCCTGTCTGGTTGTGTCTTTTCCTTACATGAGTCAAATATAAAACATGCAGCAGGCTCTTCTTTCCAAAGAGACTTAAAAATAACTGAAGATTTGCCCAGTGCACTCAGGCCATTGGGAAGTGCTCTGAGAGGGACTAAAGAAACACAGATCAGGTTGAAAATCTCTTGGATATTATGGCTGGATATGGTGTCTGTCTTCTTCTCCATCTTAAACAGTTGTGATGCCATTAAAAGTCAATGTGCTTCCCAGCAGAAGTGGTTGAGTTTCAAAAATGAGAGGAATGATCGCTGTGTGCAGTTGGCAGATGAGTTTGTAATGTGCTCTGGGATTCTTTTCCATGCTGTAAATTCAAATTACATCTCATCATGTGCCTAGTTAAAGAACAGAATATGTCACAATAGAGAAAGAGAAAACCAGGAACAGATTGTGATCCTGTTGACAATTATGTAAGCCTAGACTACTTTTCTGTCATTTCTTCATTTCCCAGGATAAACGACAGCAGGGCAGGGGTTCTTTGGGGAAAAAAGCTAAGAAACAAACAAACAGCCCCAACTCATATTGGACAAATTATGATAGCACTTGCATTTCAAGTGATTTAAAAACTAAGAGCTACTATTCAATTTAAACGACTGAAAGTCAGAACCATCCCTCAGTGCTCAAGGATAGCTGCCTTGGAGCTGCCACAGCACCTGACCACGTGTTGCAGGGGGATTTGGGCCATGCTTCGCCAGGGATGGCCTGGGACAGTGGCATGACCAAGTCACACCTGCCTGCTCTCGCTGCGCCCCTGTCCTCTGCCTAGAAAATGGCCCCAGGAGGGTAGCACCATGCAGTGCCTGCCAGGCATGAGGAGCATGCAGTGTGCTGTGGTGGTGGCTGTGGGAGTTTGTGTGGTAGGGTATGGGGGTTCTGTCCCTCTTTTTCGAGTCCACCCTATCTGCTAGCAGTTTCTGACCGTAGATTTTGCCATGGTTTCCCCCAGGCAGAGAGCTTGTAACCCCCCCCACCTCCCCCATCTGCTTCCCTCACATCCCCAGGTCCCCCTAAGCAATAGGTTTCTAGCATTGGACATTGAAGGGGAGGTCAGTGGGGAGGCGCAGGAAGGTTCCCCAAAGAGCTTACCAAGGACGAAGCAGTCAACTCCACGCATTCAGACTGCCTCTGCCAGGAAAGAAAGAAGCATGGTTGTGGTAGGTGACTCCCTCGGCCTGACCCTACCCGTAGGGAAGTCTGCTGCCTCCCTGGGGCCAGGGTCAGGGACGTTGCCAGGAAGCTTCCTAACCTGGTACGCCCCTCTGACTATTACCCCCTTTTGATAGTCCAGGCGGGCAGTGATAACATCGAAGAGAGAAGCCTCAAGGCTATCAAAAGGGAATTTAGGGGACTGGGTCGGTTAGTGGATGGAGCGGGAGTGCAGGTGGTGTTTTCGTCCATCCCTACGGTGGCAGGGAGGGGTTCAGAGAGGACACGGAAAGCCCACCTGTTAAACACGTGGCTCCGGGACTGGTGCCAACACAGAAATCTTGTTTTTTTTTGATCATGGGGCACTTTACTCAGCACCTGGCCTGATGGCCGCAGACGGGTCCCTATCTTTTAGGGGAAAAAGGATCCTGGGCCAGGAGCTGGCAGGGCTCATTGAGAGGGCTTTAAACTAGGTAGGAAGGGGGATGGGGCTGAGGCTAGGATTGTTGGGGCTGTGCCAGGGGGAACAATGGCAAGGCCGGAGGATAAGGCAATGGCCCAGCTGAAGTGCATCTACACCAATGCACGCAGCATGGGTAACAAACAGGAGGAGCTGGAAGCCATCGTGCGGCAGGCAGGCTACGACTTGGTTGCCATCACGGAGACGTGGTGGGACCAGTCTCATGACTGAAGTGCTGCAATGCCTGGCTATAAGCTCTATAGAAGGGACAGGCAGCATAGAAGGGGTGGTGGTGTGGCTCTCTATATTAGAGAGTCTTTCGAGGTTGTAGAACTCGAGGTTGGGAATGACAAGGTCGAGTCCCTTTGGGTTAGGATCGGCAGGGACAACAAAGCTAGTGTCCTGGTCGAGGTCTGTTATAGACCGCCGAACCAGGATGAGGAGACGGATGAGGAATTCTACAGGCAGCTGACAGAGGTTGCAAAATCATCAGCTCTTGTACTCGTGGCGGACTTCAACTTCCCTGACATATCCTGGAAGCACAACACAGCCCTGAGAAAGCAGTCTAGGAGGTTTCTGGAGAGCGTGGAAGATAGCTTCCTGACGCAGCTGGTTAGTGAACCTACCAGGGGTGGCGCCCCGCTAGACCTTCTCTTCACAAACAGAGAAGGACTGGTGGAGGATGTGATTGTCGGGAGCTGTCTTGGGCAGAGTGACCACGCAATGGTGGAGTTCACTATTCTTGGCGAGGTCAGGAAGCGGACCAGTAAAACCGCTGTATTGGACTTTCGGAGGGCTGACTTTGAGCTGCTCAGGACACTGGTTGGTGGAGTCCCTTGGGAGGCGGTTCTGAAGGGCAGGGAAGTCCAGGAAGGCTGGGCGCTCTTCAAGAAGGAAATCTTAATGGCGCAGGCACGGTCTGTCCCCACGTGCCCAAAGACGAGCTGGCGGGGAAGAAGACCGGCCTGGCTCAACAGAGAATTGTGGCTTGATCTTAGGAGGAAAAAGAGGGTTTATAAGCTTTGGAAAAGTGGGCAGGCCACTAAGGAAGACTTTAAAGAAGTAGCGAGGCTGTGCAGGGACAAAATTAGGAAGGCCAAAGCTCATCTGGAGCTCAACTGGCTACTGCCGTTAAAGATAACAAAAAACGTTTCTATAAATACATCAACACAAAAAGGAGGACTAAGGAGAATCTCCATCCTTTACTGGATGCAGGGGGAAACTTAGTTACAAGAGATGAGGAAAAGGCGGAGGTGCTCAATGCCTTCTTTGCCTCAGTCTTTAGCGGCAATACCGGATGTTCTCTGGATACTCAGTACCCTGAGCTGGTGGAAGGGGATGGGGAGCAGGATGTGGCCCTCATTATCCATGAAGAACTGGTTGGTGACCTGTTACGGCACTTAGATGTGCACAAGTCGATGGGGCCGGATGGGATCCACCCAAGGGTACTGAGGGAACTGGCAGAGGAGCTGGCCAAGCCACTATCCATCATTTATCAGCAGTCCTGGCTATCGGGGGAGGTCCCAATTGACTGGCGGCTAGCAACTGTGACGCCCATCTACAAGAAGGGCTGGAGGGCAGACCCGGGAAACTACAGGCCTGTCAGTTTGACCTCAGTGCCAGGAAAGCTCATGGAGCAGATCCTCCTGAGAGTCATCATGCAGCACTTGCAGGGGAAGCAGGCGATCAGGCCCAGTCAGCATGGCTTTATGAAAGGCAGGTCATGCCTGACGAACCTGATCTCCTTCTATGACAAAGTGACGCACTGGGTGGACGAGGGAAAGGCTGTGGATGTGGTCTACCTTGACTTCAGCAAGGCTTTTGACACCGTCTCCCACAGCATTCTCCTCAAGAAACTGGCTGCTCTTGGCTTGGACTGGCGCACGCTTCATTGGGTTAGAAACTGGCTGGATAGCCGGGCCCAAAGAGTTGTGGTGAATGGAGCCAAGTCCAGTTGGAGGCCAGTCACTAGTGGCGTCCCCCAGGGCTCGGTGCTGGGGCCGGTCCTCTTTAATATCTTCATCGATGATCTGGACGAGGGCATCGAGTGCACCCTCAGCAAGTTCGCAGATGACACCAAGTTAGGTGCGTGTGTCGATCTGCTTGAGGGTAGGAAGGCTCTGCAGGAGGATCTGGATAGGCTGCACCGATGGGCTGAGGTCAACTGCATGAAGTTCAACAAGGCCAAGTGCCGGGTCCTGCACCTGGGGCGCAATAACCCCAAGCAGAGCTACAGGCTGGGAGAGGAATGGTTGGAGAGCTGCCAGGCAGAGAAGGACCTGGGAGTGATGGTGGATAGTGGGCTGAATATGAGCCAGCAGTGTGCTCAGGTGGCCAAGAAGGCCAACGGCATCCTGGCTTGTATCAGGAACAGTGTGACCAGCAGGGCTAGGGAGGTGATCGTCCCCCTGTACTCAGCTCTGGTGAGGCCGCACCTCGAGTACTGTGTACAGTTTTGGGCCCCTCGCTACAAGAAGGACATCGAGGTGCTTGAGCGGGTGCAGAGAAGGGCAATGAAGCTGGTGAGGGGCCTGTAGAACAAGTCCTACGAGGAGCGGCTGAGGGAGCTGGGCTTGTTCAGCCTGGAGAAGAGGAGGCTCAGGGGCGACCTTATCGCTCTCTATGGGTACCTCAAGGGAGGCTGTAGCGAGGTGGGGGTTGGCCTGTTCTCCCACGTGCCTGGTGACAGGACGAGGGGGAATGGGCTTAAGTTGAGCCAGGGGAGTTTTAGGTTAGATGTTAGGAAGAACTTCTTCACTTAAAGGGTTGTGAGGCACTGGAACAGGCTGCCCAGGGAAGTGGTGGAGTCACCATCCCTGGAAGTCTTCAAAAGACGTTTAGATGTAGAGCTTAGGGAAATGGTTTAGTGGGGATTGTTAGCGTTAGGTCAGAGGTTGGACTCGATGACCTTGAGGTCTCTTCCAACCTAGAAAATTCTGTGATTCTGTGATTCCCTTCTCAGATGAACAGACGGTCCCATTTGCAGACCAGACCCGAGCTGTAGGGGAGTGTGCTGCCTACCTGGGTCCCAGGTCAGGGGCATAACTAGAAAACTCCTGGAGCTGATTCACCATGCTTATTATTACCCATTGCTCATAGTTCAGGCGAGCAATGATGAAATCTCTAAGAGAAGCCTGCAAACTGTGAAGAGAAATTTCAGGGGTTTAGGGTGAATAGTTCAAGGAGCGGGAGTGCAAGTTGTGTTTTGTTCTATTCCTTTTGGGGAGGTTAAGGACATGGAGAGGGCTAGGAAAACACAAGTAATGAATAATTGGCTGAGAGGCTCGCGTCGAGACAGGAACTTGTTTCTTTGACCACGGGGCAGTTTACTCAACTCCTGGCCTGTTGTCAATGGATGGAACTCACCTGTCTCAAAGGGGGAAATAAATTCTTTCACAGGAGCTAGCAGGACTTGTGGAGAGAGCTTTAATCTAGCTCTGACAGGGGAAGAGGGTAAAACAGGGCTCACCAGATAAGTGCCTGGGGGAACAATGCTGAAGCTGAGGGTGAGGCAGATGCCTCATCTGAAGTGCATCTACACCAATGCATGCAGCATGGGCAACAAACAGGAGGAGCTGGAAGCGATTGTGTGACAGGCAAATTACGACCTAGTTGAAATAAATGAAACATGGTGGGATCGCTCCCACGACTGGAATACTGTGATGGACAGCTACAAGCTCTTCCACAGGGATCAAAGGAAGGGTGATGGTGTGGCTCTTTATATTAAAGAGTGTTTTGATGTTGAAGAGCTTCCAGTTGGGAATGAAAAAGTTGCGTGCCTACGGATAAGGATCTGGGGAAGGCCTGTAGGGGTGACATCTTGGTAAGTGTCTGTTATAAAGCGCCTAATCAGGATGAAGAAATGGATGAGGCATTCTGTGAGCAGCTTGCAAAAGTTACACGATCACCAGCACTCATTCTCATGGGAGACTTCAACTTCCCTGATATATGCTGGAAGTATAATACTTCACAGAGGAGCCATTCCAGGAGGTTTCTAGAGTGTGTGGAAGATAGCTTCCTGACACAGCTGGTCCAAGAGCCTACCAGGGGAGGTGCCCCGCTAGACCTTCTCTTCACTAACAGAGAAGGACTGGTGTGATATCTGAAAGCGGGGGACTGTCCTGGATAGAGTGACCATGAAATTGTGGAGTTTTCTGTCCTTGGTGATGTCAGAAGGGTAACTAGCAAAACTGTCTTGAACTTCCTGAGGGCGGACTTTGACTTATTCGGGACGCTTGTTGCAGGGGTCCCTTGGGAGTCACTCCCGAATGGCAAAGGGGTCCAGGAAGCCTGGACACTCCTCAAGAAGGAAATTTCAAATGCACAGGAGCAGGCTGTTCCTGAGTCCCATAAGGTGAGCCAGAGGGGAAGAACACTGGTGTGGATGAACCAAGAATTTTTTGAGACTCTGGGAGAAAAAGAGAGTCTATGTCTGCTGGAAGAAGAGACAGGCTACTTGAGGCGACTACAAGGAATTTGCTAAGAGGTGCAGAGAGGAAGTTAGAAAGGCAAAATCCCAGCCTGAACTCAGCTTGGCCACTGCAGTAAAAGAGAACAAGAAATCCTTTTACAAATACATTAACAACAAGAGAAGAACCAAGGAAATTTTCCATCGTTTACTCAATGCAGCAGGGAATGTGATCACTGAGGATAAGGATAAGGCTGAGGTTCTCAACACCTTCTATACATCTGTCTTTAATAGCTGGATCAGTTATCTTCAGGGTACTTCACTCCATGACCTGGATGTCCCCTGTGATTCGTGTAAAGAATGCCCCCTACCCCCCACACACCCCGTGATCCAGGAAGAGAGAGTTAGAGACCTGCTCCTCCACCTGGAATGTCGCAAGTCCATGGGACCATACAAACTCCACCCTAGGGTGCTGAGGGAGCTGTCGGAGATGATTGCTAAGCCGCTTTCCACCATCTATCAGCATTCCCAGTTATCTGGAGAGGTCCCAGAGGATTGGAGGCTTGCCAATGTGACTCCCATCTACAAGAAGGGCCATGGGGAGGACCTGGGGAACTGCAGACCTGTAGCTTGACCTCAGTCCAGGGAAAGTTATGGGGCAAATCATCTTGGGTGAAATCACCCAGCACTTGCATGGCATCCAGGGGATCAGGCCCAGCCAGCACAGGTTCACAAAATGCAGGTTGTGCTTGTCCAACCTCATCTCCTTCTATGATTGTGTGACCAGACTGGTAGATGAGGGAAAGGCTGTTGATGTAGTCTACTTAGACTTCATCAAAGCCTTTGAGATGGTCTCCCACAGTATTCTCCTGGGGAAACTGGCTGCCTGTGGCCTGGACAGGTACACTCTTATCTGGGTAAAGAACTGGCTGGAAGGCTGTGCCTAGTGGGTAGTGGTTAGTGGAGTTAAGTCCAGCTGGCATCCCATTACAAGTGGTGACCCCCAGGGGTTAGTACTGGGGCCTGTCTTGTTCAATATCTTTACTGATGACCTGGACGAGGGGATTGAGTGTACCCTCAGTAAGTTTGCAGACAACACCAAGTTGGGAGGTAGTGTCGATCAACCTGAGGGTAGGATGGCCCTTCAGAGGGATCTGGATAGGCTGGACTGCTGGGCTGAGGTGAATGGGATGAGGTTTAACAAGGCCAAGTGCTGGGTCCTGCACTTTGACCACAATAATCCCATGCAATGCTATAGGCTTGGGGCAGCGTGGCTAGAAGATTGTGAAGAGGAAAGGGACCTGGGAGTGTTGATCGATGCTCGGCTGAACATGAGTCAGCAGTGTGCCCAGGTGGCCAAGAAGGCCAATGGCATCTTGGCCTGTATCAGGAATAGTGTAGCCAACAGGAGCAGGGAGGTGATTGTCCCCCTGTACTCTCAGCTTTGGTGAGGCCACACCTCGAGTTCCGTGTTCAGCTTTGGACCCCTCAATACAAGGACATCGAGACCCTGAAGCATGTCCAGAGACAGGCAACAAAACTGGTGAGGGGTCTGGAGCACAACTCTTATGAGAAGCAGCTGAGGGAGTTGGGGTTGTTTAGTCTGGAGAAGATGAGGCTCAGGGGAGACCTCATTGCACTGTGCAACTGCCTGAAAGGAAGTGGTGGAGAGCTGGGGGTTGGCCTCTTCTCTTAGATAACTGATGATAGGACTTGAAGGAATGGGCACAAGTTGCACCTGGGGAGATTTAGATTAGATATCAGGAAAAACTATTTCTCTCAAAGAGTGGTCAGGCACTGGGGTGGCCTACCCAGGGAGGTGGTGGAGTCACCGTCCCTTGTGGTGTTCAAGAAGCACCTGGACAAGGTGCTACAAGAACAGATTTAGTAGCTTAGTGGGTAGTATTGGTGATAGGAGGGTGGTTGGACTAGATGATCTTGTAGGTCCTTTCCAACCTTGTGTTTCTATGATTCTATAAATTAAGACATACATGTATATGTAAACATGAAAATTGTTGGAAACAAGTCACAAAATGAAACAAAATCAGTTGTGTCTTGTTTGTTTATTTGGTGTGGTTTGTTTTCAGTCTATTCCTTCTGCTGCCTGTTGCACATTACATTCTTTGCAAGCTTTAAGTTTTCATGATGGGTTGGTACCACCAAACAAATGCTAGGAAATGAACCATAGGAGTAAGGACCTGCTCATGTTCTGCCAATGCTGTCAAGTAGCTAAAAACCCAGCTATGGGGTCAAGAAAGGAATTTGTTCTTGTTTTGTATCACTGACCAGATGACCACACTTGCTGACCAGGACAAAATGCAATATATTCATTGCCCTTTAAGAAGAACATTTAATGTATGTTCCCAGAAGCAGAAATTGAACTATTGAACTTATGTTCCAAATAATGAGTGATATGGAGACCTGAAGAAATGTCAGAACCTAAATGTAACTAGATTCAGGGGGAGTATCAAAGAACTTTATTGGGTTGTTTACTGATTCTTCACTTCTTTTTTAAAAATCTTTCATTATCCATGTCTACTTTTATTGTTGCTTAAAAAAACCACAACTGTAGTAGGTTTAAATAAACATATATAATACATTTTAGTGTAGCAAACCATGTTACTGCTATCTATTAAATTATAAGTATTTGTTTGTGTTGTCTTGGGAGTAAGCGTGTCACTTCTTGTGGGCATTTTGGTGACATAAAGCCATTATAATGGCACCAACAATGACCCCTGGTGCTTTACAAAAGGAATTTATGGAAACTTCATGTCATGTTTAAGTGTCAGGGGAATTTAGGTATGTTACCCTGAATGCAATTACTCAACTCAGAGCACAGCCAAGACAGTGAGACTAACAATATGTTTCATCCTATAAAAATTGGCATGGGATCTTTAGTGACCATGTTTTGTCAGGATCTTAGATTTATTATGTCTCTAAAAGACATTTCTTCTGGTGCCATATTCAAAAAGACATAATTAGAAAATTCTGCTATTTTTTAATTTTTATTTTTATTTTATTTTATTTTATTTTTAAAGTGGTGTGCATTTATTCTGTTTTATTCCTACTCTGTTTAGCCCAGCCTTCTGATGTCAGGGAGCTAGTCTTGGGAGGAAGCAGCTGGTCGGACCCCATGCCATCCATTGACGGGAAGTTGTTTCCCTGGCAACAGAAACTATGAGAAACCAAAGAACAGCTCTTTTCCAGTTCATGTTTCTTTTTCACTCAGTGTTACAGGCACTCCTTAGCTTCTTAGAAGGAATCATATAGCTACTATCAATTCAAACTAAAGCTAAGTGGAACAGTGTAAATGTCACCACAGTTTTCAAGGCTGTGAGGTTCTGAAGCCTACTGCTATCAACATTAATTTTGTATTGAAAAATATTAACAAACTAGATTTTTCCCCCCTTTGGGAATTATTCATGGTACTGTATCAAAACAAAGAGGCAAGGAAAAAGAGTAAAAATTGCTACACTGGCTTTGCTTCATGCATTGTGCAGAATGCATCTTTTTTGTGTGCAAGGATGCAGTTTAAAGGGAATTTTTGGTAGTCAATTATGGTTGTAGAGCTGACACACATGGCACAACAAGCACATTCCTTTTCATTAGTGCTCCTGAAATTCTGGAGTTCCTTAGGAAAAGGAAAAAATGAGAGACTAGACAAAAACAACAGCTGGATTGGCATAGACAGTTGACAGTGAAGGCATCCTGGAGTTTTTGTGCCTGTGTGAATGGTGCATTGGAGTCTGTGTCTGTGATCCACTATGCCTTGTGTAAACTTTTACCCAGGATACTACCATTTCTCTGAAATTTGGCAAATGTTTTTCCCTGGTAACATCTTCATTAAAAAACTGACTGCATAAATTGTAGAGTAATGTTAAAGACAGTCCAGAATTTGTTTAACATCAACTAATGTATTCTCTGGATCTATTCTGCTTTGTGTAAGAAAAACTCTGATTATTGTTTTCAAATGTTATGGTTAATAAATATAGAAATTAAATCAAAACCAGGAATCTTGGGAACTAGTAAACTGTAATTCAGCAATTCATAGAACAGAATTTCTTAGTTTATGCTTGTGCAAAACACTTGATTGATTTAATTAATTAATTCACAAAGTAATATTAATATACATATCTATGTATTTCAAAAATGATGTTGCCACAGAAGTTTTGCAAGGTTTGAGGGTTCTCTGTGATGACTCCTGGAATAGCTGCTGTTCCAGGAGTGTGAAGGTCCTTTTACTTGCCAGTGTATGTAATAAGGTACACATGCTTTCTGCATTCTGTAACAACCTTGTTTTACTAAAGCAGAAGTGATCATTACTTTGTGTAATCCTTCAAGAAAATGTGTTCTTTTGTCTCATACAAACTGTGAAACTGTGAGGACTAGCCTAAGGATTGAAAGATCCACTGGGAGTTTAGGTGTGTTGGATTTCATTGTGAGCTACACAGGTCCAAAAATTGTTATTTACAAGGTATGATGAAATTTAGCATTATACTCAGGTGGTAAATGTATATTGGCTCGAGCTCAGATGATTTAAAATGATGTGGTTTTAGAAGTGGCGACTTCTACAAGTAGCAACTGAGGGGCTTAATGGAAAGGTCATTGTGACATGGGCTTTGACCAATAGTCCAAATCCAGTTTGTCTAGTCTGAGTGCATCAGAGATCAGATCCTAAAATTCAGTTAAATTTCTGCTAATTTCTGGGGTAGCTTAAAGTTCTGGGTAGAGTATGAGATGCTGCCAAGTGATCAGGTTGCATGAAAAATTGGGATTTTTATGCACATATATTGAAAACCTAAATGTTAACCCTCTAAAAAAAAACAAACCTCTCCTTAATAAATAGTACAAACAAAACAAAACATATCTTTGAATAGGCACCATCAAGCTGTCATTTTTATAAAACAATATTTTTTCCAAAAGCCTCATGCTTTCAAGCATTATTATGATTATATATCATATGGTTTATATGACTATTAATCTTTATAATGGCTGTCATGTTTTAAGCAGCATAAATACAGCATATTTTAATGTCTTAATAGATGCTGCTCATCTAGTTAGTCAGTGGCTTGAACTACCAATATGGTCTTTGGAGAGACATAGAACCTGGATTATTTTTATTTTTATTTTTTTATTTTATTTTTTTTTATTTTATTCCTCTTATGATGTGTTAAAGCCAAAAAATAGGTGTATATGAATGACTGCTTTATTTTGGACATGAAACATTTTTATGCAACATCAGGTTCAATTCATGTGAAACTAAATCTCTTAAAGCCTACAGACACCGATCTCTTTCAGAACAGGTAACACCCATCCTCCAGCCCAACTTGTAATTTTACTGCAGTGCCATTTCATGAGCAGACATTTTTTGGACTTGAGCTTTTGGTTGGCCATGGCTTCATAACTGAGACTAAATGACAATTAGCTGTTGTTTGTGGTTAGTGGTCGTCACTTGGGGATCAGAGAGAGGGTGCTGTGTGGGTAGTTTATGGTTGTGATTTCTTACAGCAGTTCCTGTACTCTGAAAACAAAAACAACATTTCAACAGGTGGGAAAAGAAATCAAAAGAAGCTAGGGGCCCAAGTACTCACAGCAACGTTTTAAACATAAACATTAACCTATTGTTTTCATTGCAGCAATTATTATTAATAATAATATTATTTGATGAAAGTACAGCGTCTTCCTGCTAATGATTGCTTTTCTTTAAGCATTTTAACACATACTTCATTGGGTGATGGAATAACATGTTCTTCCCTGTCAATTCCAAATATCCTTGTTTCTAATTTTTCCAAAAGCATCTCTGTAGAGGCAGAGACAATTCTGATATTTGTTTTATTCCTGATCTCTTTTTTTTTTTTTTTTTTTCCCAAGTTAAAACTACAAATGTATGTGGTTTCCTCTTCAATGTTGTTATACCCAACTCATGAGCAGCACTGTCAAATTAAATGTGATTAAAAAAAATAAATCAACAAAATGTATTACTTGAAAGGCTTCTAAATTCTGTGCTCTGCTTCTGTTTTGAGAATGCACTGCAAAGTGATTTTTGGTTGTTTTTATTTTGGGGGTATAATCTAATATGTAGTGATCAAGGCAAACATCTGATGCAGCACAGCTACTGAGATTCGGTAAGATGGATAATGGATTCTCAAATCCTGTGTTCAGTGGGGTTTCAGTGACAGTGGAAAACTGTTTTTCACTCTGTTATTTGTAGGAATAGCTAACCTGCCTGATAAGGCATGAATCGTCTTTCTTCTTTCTCCTTATACTCTAAACCTCCAGAATCTTAAGCATAGCTTTTGGAAGAGGGCTGAGTAAATTATCAAGACAGTGTGTTTCAGGACTGGAGGAGCTGCAGTCTCAATGCTAGTGGCTCTGCTCTGACGCTACTCTGAACATCCTGTTCATCATACCCAGACAATAAGGAATAGTGTGCAAGAGCAAATGAGGAATGCTGGTTAAACTAGACACTGTTTGAGGCATTTCACAAAGTTCAGACTACCCTACAAATCTGACCAGCATTTTCACTAGCCATGGTCATGCAGGATGAGGATATCAGAACACAGTTTGTAAGCAAAAGTCCACCACAGGAACCTCTCTAAGCCCCAGCCTCTGTGTTGGAGTTAGAATGAATAGAATTGTAACAAAAACAATTAAGGATTCAATTGAAATATTGGACCTGTTTACCAAACCACTACCCCAGGTATGATCAAATTTAATGCATAACTAAGGAAGCTATGGTGAATGTTGCCACAGTGGACATTATATTTTATCCTATATCAACAGAAGGTTGAAAAGTAACACTTACCTGTCTTTTTAAGGCTTGAATGAAACTACAGTTATCTGTGAAATGTATCCAATTGTCACTGCCCTCCTTACATGCATTTTTCTGCAACAGAACTGAATTGCAGGATAGATGTTAGTTATATGGGCATTTATCCTGCAATGCAAGTTAAACAGTCCTATAGATTTTGGGAACCCTCTGCACACTGAGCGTTCTGAAGTTAGTGTTGAGAGCTGAGAGAATTGCTCTCTTGATGAGTATAGGAAAGATTTTTAATGAGATGCAATTTGTCTACATGTTAGTGTATGTTTTGAATGCTATGTAGCATCTAACAGTACACATCCTGCTTTGATGGTGGTGGAGACCTGAACTACACCAGAACCAAAGCCAGTTCTGAAAGAGCGTAATGAAATCAGTTATGCTAGATGAGAATGATAGTAAAGAACCTTCTCTGGAGCATTAGTTGCCTAGAAATAGTGCCAGCACTTGTAAAATTGCACAGACTCCCCTTGCTACAGATTCATATGCAGGCAAGCTTGAGAGGAGCAAGAAATCTTGCATTTTCTTGTGGGAGGTGTTGAGCTAGAAAGGAGTTTAGCTTGGATTAACAAGTTTCTAGTGGGTGGAGGTGTTCAGCACCTGTTATCTTTCATTTGAAGCTTAGCTTCTTTGAAAGGTCTCCATGCTGTGTCACTTTCCTGGAGACAATGCTTTGAAAAATAATTGCTCAAGCATCAGGAGACATGGAAACAAGTTAAGGATGGGATTTTTGTGTTCAATTTGAGGAAGACACTTTCTGTGCAGCTGGTTATGGGTGTGTTTTGTTGTTGTTGATCTAGAAATTAGTTTTAAATGCATGAAATCTATTCTAAAAATCTAAAGAAAAAAAAAACAACAAAACAACAACACAGGATGTGTTTAAATTGAAATGCGAAATACACTTGCTTGAAATAAGAGTGATTTGCTAAAAAAAAAAATAAAAATTCTTAGACAAAGGGTTGTCATTATCCACTGGGAAACTTGTGATCTGTGAGCTCTTTGATTTAATTCACTTGAGGCAGAGATGCTTGCTAATTGCTGAGAAATTAATTTAAAAACCCAAACACATATCCTTTTTGCACACACTAAACACCCATCCTGTCTTGCACAAATTAGCAAATTGTGCGTGCTGCCTATAGGTCCCCCTAGGTTAATCTACAGATAGTCATGAAATTATCCAGTTTGTACATGTTTCTATCATATTTAAAAACAAAACAAAACAACAACAACAACAAAAAAAAAACATAGCAAGGGTGCACATTTGAGGAGGTGGGTGTAGAGAAAATGAAATATTTGGGAACACTTTTTAAGCATACAGTAGCTGGTAATACATTTCTAGAGCATGTCTTCCCACCTAATCATAGGACTAACCTAAGCTTCACAGGGAGCTTTGTGGCTTTGTGGCTAATTTCCTCCACATCTTTCTTTTCCCCCACACAATCCAAGTACCTTGTGATTTAGTTCAGCCTGTTCTTATTACACTTTGGTTTCCAAAACTGTTGGATACTACAAACAAGGTAAGTGGTGTGTCCCCCAAGGTTGTCCAGTCAAACCTACTCTTAACAATGAAGGATTATTTCATATTCTGTATTTTCTAATGCTTGTGCTTGCTTTCTTTTGAGCATCTCAATGACATTTCTACTACCTATTATGGAAGATTATTTCACATGTTCTTGAATTATTATTATTTCTTCAAGTTCTTGAAATCAAAAAATCATTATGAAATCTTTTGGATTTAACAAGATATATGATAATAGAAATACACTTATTTGAGTCTATTCTAGGTGACACTTGTGCCTTCTTTTTTATGGGCCAGCTTAATCTGGTTTTAAGAAACTTGATTTTATAGGAGGTGGAGGACTAAGCTTATTTAAAACTATTTGTCCTTAGAGAATTAGAAATGCACGTTCTCTCATTGATTTCAGTAATGCTGAGAACCTTATACTGTGACAGTTGGAGGGCATGAGAAGGTCACAGAATTATATCCTAGCAATAGGATTTTAGATTTTTTTTAAAGCTTTACAGAAAATAAAGTTTCTTTAATAATTCTGTGATGAATTAATAGGTATTACAAGGCTAGCTTGTGTGTGTTGAAAATAATTTTCTTTCATAATTGAAAGAAAAGAGACTGAGCTGAATGCAAATCAGAAATTTGAAAATGTAATATAGTTTAGGGTGCAATGTCCCAATCTGTATCTCATTTACCTTTCATAGGTCTATGCTGGTCTGTATAAGCAACAGCCCCATCATCTTTAAATGGTTATGAATAAGAACTGAGGAAACAGGTCTGTTTCATCTTGTCTTGCCTTCCAGAAGTGGGAAGGAAAAAAAAAAAAAAGGCATTTTGCTTGCTTTACGACATGCTTATTATAAACTAGAATTGGTGTACAGATTTTTCCTCAGATTTGCCTCAGTCTTTAGCAAGAATAGTTGTTCTCTGGTTACTGAGCCCCCTGACCTGGTAGATAGGGATGGGGAGCAGAATGAAGCCCTCATAATCTGTGAGGAAATAGTTAACGGCCTGCTAAACCACTTCGATGTACATCAGTCTGTGAGGCTAGATGGAATCCACCTGAGGGTACCAAGGAAGATGGCAAAAATGCTCGCCAAGACACTTTATCAGCAGTCCTGGCTATCAGGAGAGATCCCAGTTGACTGGTGGCTAGCAAATGTAACATCCATATACAAGAAGGGCTGGAAAGAGGATCTGTGAAATTACAGGCCTGTCAATCTGACCTTGGTGACAGGGAAGCTCATGGAGGTTATCTTGAGTGCTATCATGCGGAACTTACAACCAGGTGATCAGGCCCTGTCAGCATGGGTTTACCAAAGGCAAGTCCTGCTTGACGAACCTGATCTCCTTCTATGACAAGGTGATGTGTTCAGTGGATGAGGGAAAGGCTATGGTTGTGGTCTGCCTAGCCTTCAGTAAGACTTTTTGACCCTGTCTCCCACAGCATTTTCCTGGAGAAACTGACATCTCATGATTTGGATGGGTATATGCTTTGTTGGGTTAAAAACTGGCTGGCTGGCTGGCTGGTCCCAAAGAGTTGTGGTGAATAGTGTTAAATCCAGTTGGAGGCCAATCCCAAGTGTTGGGTCTAGTTCTCTTCAATATATTTATCAAAGATCTGGATGAGTGGATTAAGTGCACACTCAGTAAGTTTGCAGATGACACCAAGTTAGATGCAGGTGTTGATCTGTTCGAAGGATCTGTAGAGGGACCTGGATAAGCTGGAGCAATGGGCCGAGGCCAACTGTATGAAGTTCAACAAGACTAAGTGCTGGGTCCTGCACTTGGGACACAACAACCCTATGTGGTGCTACAGGCTGGTAGATGAGTGGCTAGAAAGCTGCCCAGAGGAAAGGGTCCTGGAAGTATTGGTCAATAGCCAGCTGAACATGATCCAGCAGTGTGCCCAGGTGGTCAAGAACCAATGGCATCCTGGCCTGTATTAGAAATAGTGTAGCCAACGGGAGCAGGAAGGTGATCATCACCCTGTACTCTGCTCTGTTGAGGCTGCACCTCGAGTACTATGTTCTGTTCTGGGCCTCTCAGTACAAGAAGGACATTGAGGTGTGTCCAGAGAAGGGCAACAAAGATGGTGAAAGGTCTGGAACACAAGTCTTATGAGGAGTGGCTGAGGGAGCTGGGGTTGTTTAGGCTGGAGAAAAGGAGGCTCAGGGGAGACCTTCTCACACTCCACAGTTGCCTTAAAGGAGGCCATACCGAGATGGAGGTCAGTCTCTTCTCCCAAGCACCAAGTGATAAGGCAAGAGGAAAAGAAGAAAAAGGGGAAGTTTAGGCTGGACATTAGGAAGAATTTCTGCACTGAAAGGGTTGTGAAGTACTGGAACAGGCTGCATAGGGAAGTAGTTAAGTCACCATCCCTGGAGGTATTCAAAAGTGCATAGACGTAGTGCTTAGTGACATGGTTTAATGGTGGCCTCGGCGGTGCTAGGTTGGACTAAATGATCTTAGAGGTTGTTTCCAACCTAAAAGATTCTATGAAAAGGCAAGCAAGAAATCCATATTCAAGTAGGAGGAGCTGCAAAAAATAACACAGGGAGGGAGGCCTGTACCTAGCCTTTGTCTTTATTTGAAGGTTGGTGTCAGTCATCTGAAAAAGGAGTGATTTTACTAATCTTATTCATATGATTAGAACTTATGTGTATGTGGCATGAAATAAAATACATGAAAGCAGTAGCAGTCATATTTGAGGAGGTTCTAGTGGTATCTTGTTCTCTGGTTTTCCTTTTTTAAAGTACATTGAGCAACCTCTAATCACAAGAAACCTTGAAATGCAGCTTCTGGAGCCTTTGACCAAGTCTTTGACCAGAATAAATTATACCAACTGTAATGGATGCCTTGAGGCAAGACGGATTTGCTCTATTTGGAACAGTTTATGAAACAGTTACAATAACTCTCTATACATCTTGTAAATTATTTATTTGTCTTCTCTGGTCACCTTCTGCGAATAAGTTGGCAAACAAATTAATCTGCAGACTACTCATAGAACCATATTTAAGAGAGTTTTGGAAACTTTTGCACGTATGTTTGGATGTATGTCAGACATCTGAATCTCAGAGTTACACTATGCGTAGTATAAACGTTATTTTGTTCACAGACAAGATTCAGTTAAATTTGACTGAGGAATTAAAAATGTGCAAGGGTCCTGTCATCATCTTCAGATTAAAAAAAAAAAAAAAAAAAAAAAAGTATTTTCTGAGAAGCTGCTTTGTCGAAAATAGGAAGCAGTTGAAGAAAATTCAAGAATAGGGGAGATGCCATAATTGGTTATGTATTTATTATGAACCATTTATTTAGTCATTTTATTATTATTATTATTTCAAAACTATGAAAGCAGGAGAGGATAATGAATTATTCAATGCCCTCTTCAGTTTAAGAAACGCTGAAATATGCTGTATTTCTAAATACAGTACTGCTGGTTGACAGCTTCTCTACTCTGAGGGCTGAAGGTCAAAAGATACATTATTTATCTGAGTTATATTTGTTGTTTTTCCTGGAAGTTATGACTATATATATATATATATTTATATATATTTATATACATATTTGTATATATATTTATATACAAAACAAAATAATATTTAGTCTTTTTTTTCCTTGTGAAGTAAAAATGGGAAACAGAATTTGTTATGGTAAAGGAGGGGAATATTTATTGATAGATTTATTGACATATTGAAAAAAAATGGAAATTCAAAGCAGTGAGAAGAACAATGTCAAGGAAATTATTGCCAAACAAATGAAGATGAGTAATGTCAGATAATGACTGTCAAGCAGACAAGATGCAAATGAAGCTGAACAATGCTGGAAGACAATTGTTAAGTGGACATGAACAAATTGAGATGAATGATGAGAGATGGTGAATGTCAAATAGAAAGAAGCAAATGAAGATAAACAATGTCATGTGAAGTTTAGTGAGCAACTAAGAAAGGAAGTGAAAAAGATTTCTTTTTCAGATGGTTTACACATACCAGATTTCTGAGTAAAGCCCTTTCTGGATGGATTTGCATGTTTGAACTCGGAATAATGGTCTGACAATTAGATGCCACCAAGAAAGATTCCAGTAATTTATTTATTTATTTATTTTAAACACTAAAAAATTATACCATTTTTCCTGGTGCCTCACCACCTCTCTGTATTTTGTTACAGATGAGATATACTTATTGTAGTGAGCTCCTCGTTTAAAGAACAGTGTCATGCTGTGAGTGCTAACAGAAGCAGAAAGGCTTATTAATGATTCTTCATTACTTTCAGGCTTTTAACTATGAATCTCTCTGTTTTTTTATGCTTACCTATTTCTCCCTTGTTTTTGAATTAAAAGTTGAATTTACTTTGTGCTCCTTTCCCACAATGAACAAAAAAAAAAAAAAAAAAAAAAAAAAAGAACTTGTTTAATTAAATAATCTAAGAAGGAATATTGTGTATTATATTTTATACTTGAATTGGATGTAAACTTGAGAAATTTAGAAGTGGGTATTAAGTCCTGAGTTCTACTGATGATAAGGGAGCCAGCCTATTAAGGTCCAAAAGGCTAGGCAGCTGGAGGGATCAAAACCCACATATCTGAGAAGAGATTCAGTCATATCATTTTAGGCATCTAAGCCAGAAAACCTCAAGAGACATCTTAATTGAGCTTTCCTCATTTTGGAGCTTTTGAGCTCTTGTATCACTCAGTTGTTATGCATGTATTTGTGTGTTATTCTGTCTGTAGCATCTGCTTTGGGGAGGGCAATTAATATTACATACTCATAATTAATAGGCAGTTTTCTATTTCAAAGCAAAACACAATACATAACTTGCCAGTAGTTGGTGGTATTTGAAAGTACTGTGCCCATCCTCACAGCTGCTTCCCTATTTTCCTCTATTGTCAGCCACAGTAAATAAAAAGTTTAATATGCTTTGCTTGTTTTTGTCATTCCTTCACATCAGTCATTTCCACTGCCTCAAAGTGGTGGCAAGATTATGCCACTCTGGTAAGGAACGCTTAGCAGAACAAAAACATGTGCTGCTTGCCCCAGTCCTGTAGCTGTTTTGTCCTTGTCCCCAGTGGTGATGTCTGCCTTGGGACACTCCCTACCAAGATGGGGAGCTGATTTCAAACTTCTTCCTCAGCTCTCCCTCAATGCGCCACCTGCAAATGAGAATTTTCCATAACAGTTTTACTCTGGGTAAACTCAGTTTTGTAAGGCTGTGCTGTTTTCCACCATGGTCTCCAGTCAGATGTCTCAGAAGCAATGGGCAGGTTATGATTCATACAGACTCCTCAGGCTATTCCTATTGAGACTTACATTTTTTCATGTCAGCCTGCTACCTGGCACTTGATATCCATTCTTGAGGAGAAGTAAAAGGAAAAGTATTTTACCCAAAGTGTCCCTTCTCTTAGATAGATATTTCCTCACATAGTAATCATACTTTTTGACCGAAGCTTTGTGGGATGGACCACATGCTACCCACAGTTAATTTGCAGCCTGCCTGGCAGACTGTGGTCATGGTAATCTGCTAGTCTTGATGGTGGTCCAAAAAAGGTTCTTAAAACGTCATGAGATCAGCCACCATAGATGTTAGTCTAGTTTTACTATGTTTGGTGTTTACTACCCACCTGCATGGAGGATTGGTGGCTTATTTTGAGGAGGAATGTTTAAGGTGTTTTTGTGCTGTGAGGAAGGGCCAAATCTTGTGAAGCTTCTATAAATGAGTTATGTAGGATGGTGCAGGGGGCTTTACCCATCCCATCAGGTATGAAGCACCAAAGATATGCAGGGAAGGGCATGGAATTTGAAATCCAATCCAAGTCTTTTTTTTCTACCCTAAGAAGTGTTTTGACAACAGCCATGGATACACAGACCATTGCCCCACAGTCTTACCAAGCTCTTCAGCTTTCTCTTGTCTCTAACACCTCTCTTATCAACGAACCAGTTCTTGCATTTTGTGAACCTTGTAAAAAAGGCAATGTTGGGCCAAATGTAGCTCTGGAGCTGGTGCAGCTTGAAGCAGAACTGGATAGCATGGATTTTCTACTATTTGGGAATTTCACATTTCACATTTTTAATCCTAGATTCTTAGAGTTGATGTGACAACATAGAATAGCTTTTCTGATTTTGAGTCAGGTGAAACATTTTGGTCTTTAGAAGGGGTTCTACAGGTATATTGGCCACAAAAGAAAGACTAGGGATATTGTATCACCTCTCACAAATGAACACAGAGAACTGGTAACAACAGATGTGAAGAAGGTAGAGGTGCTTAACAATTATTTGCCTTGGTCTTCACTAGTGGTCAGGCTTCCCATATCTCTTGAGTCCCTGAACTGCTAGGCAAGTGCTGGGGAAGCAGAGTCCCACCCACTGTAAGTGAAGAGCAAGTTTGGGACCTCCTGGTGCAACTTAATAACTACAAATCTATGGTCCCACATGACATCCTAATCTCTAAATTGGAAAGATTTAGGATTAGGATTTCAAAGGTGGACCATCCAGTGGATAAGGAATTGTCTTGATGGCCGCACCTAGAGAGTAGTGGTCAATGGTTCTTTGTTCAAGTGGAGGCTGGTGACAAGCAGTGTCCCTCAGGAGTCTGTCTTGGGACTGGTGCTTTTCAATATCCTCATCAGTGACATAGATGATGGGATTGAGTGCACCCCCGGCAAGTTTGTAGAAGATATCAAGCTGAGTGGTGCAGTTGAAACCAAAGAAGGAAGAGATGATGCCATACAAAGGGATCTGGACAAGCATGAGAAGTGGACCCATGTGAACCTAATGAGGTTTGACAAGTTTAAGTGCATGGTGTCAGGGCAATCCCAGACAGGAGTATAGACTGGCAGAACTCTTCTTCTTATAAAAAGAAGTCTTATAAAAAGGGTGGAGAAAGACCTTTTACTTGGGTGGATAATGATAGGACAAGGGGGAATGGTCTTAAACTAAAAGAGGGGAGATTTAGATCAAGATGTTAAGGGGAAATTCTTCACTGTAAGGGTAGTGAGACACTGAAACAAGCTGACCAGAGAGGCTGTTGATGCCCCATCCCTGGAGGTTTTCAAGGGCAGGTTGGATGAGACCCCAGGCAACCTGATCTACTGGGTGGCATCCCTGCCTATGGTGTACGTGCGTGTGGGGGGTGGAACTAGAGGATCTCTAAGCTCCCTTCCAACTCAAGCCATTTTATGATTCTATAACTATTTAAAAGACATTCTGAAATATGTGATTAATCTTTGCATTTTAAAGTAGTGAAAAAGGTGTTTCCATTTAGGTAGTTTCTTTTCATAGAGTTTTTTTTTTTTTCCTTCAAAATTGTCCATTCAGTTGATCATTTTCATAGAGAAAGTTTATATTGAATCTATTTATTGTCTAGTTTTCAATCATTACAGAGAATACTTTTTAAGGGTCCTTGGGTCCATTTATTACTGGGGAACACTCTGAATCATAAAGGTTGCTTAATAAACCAATGTCCAGAAATTGAGTTAATTCAGTTCATTCTCACCATTGCCTACCTATTGGAGTGAGTGCAGTGACAAATTTCAATTCTGGTTAAACATTTGGTTAAGCATCATTAGTTATATATACATATGATATAGTATATCATACCTTTTGTATATCATTTGGGCTGCCAAACTTTGTCTTTGTTCTCTGTTGTCCAGGAAAAGAAAAGTGTGTTGTCTGTTTGTCCACTGGAAAAGAAAATAAGTTTGTTATTTCACTGGATATTTGTACAAAAATATCCCAAAAGGTCTGCCCTGGTAAGAACCAAGTAAAAAAGTTTCTTCTTATCCCTGGGTGCCTTGGAAATGGCCGTACCCCAGGTACCCTTAAAGGAGCAGACAGTCTCCATCTTCATACTCTTAGGTATTAGGTACTTTTTTTCATTGGCTTCACTCTCATTGGATCTGCTAAATCCAGTGCTATTGAGCTCACTTTTCATTATTTCTTGTTACCTCGCTACTGTCTTACAAAAGGCATAGTCTTGAATAGTACAAAATGGACTTGCTTGATTTCAGTTAGGGCACATTGCTCCTTTAAAAGTATGGATTTTCATGTTGTGGGTTTGAGCTAGCTCTAGGCCAGATCTAGTGCAGTTGACATTTGCTTTCCTGTTCATGATTCAAAAGAAGTGAAATACACCTCTTGAAAATTAGTCTTTCTGGTTTTACAGTTTTGGAGAGAAAAAATTAATATTTGATATTATTGCTCAAAAAAGCACAAATGAGATTCATTTTCAGTATTCTAGTGCTATTGAATGAATCACAAGACTTTTTGTTTTAATGGTTTTGAGGTTGGGTACAATGAAATCATGCAGCCTTCTCCTCCCAAATACTTCCATATGCCACATGCTACTGAATCAACAGATGATATGGTTTAGAATTTTTCTGTTCTGTAGTATATAACACCTTGAACTACCTATTTTCTGCAGTTTTTCTCTGTACTTTTTTTTTTTTTTTTTTTCCCATACTGTGTCCTTTTCACACCCTGACATTCCACTTCCTTCACCCCAGTAAAAAGAAGGGATACTTCATCAATTATCACTTCAAATATCATCAGAAAAATTGAATTGAAATAGTTCCAAGCTTCCCAAATGCCTCATGCCACCAAAATATTAACACCAGAAACAAGAGTATTTTCAACCTTAGCTAGGAGACAGTGTATGAAAATAATGTAGTCTGGAGTGTTTTCTCAGAAGACAAATTCATCCACAGGCAGATTTGTTTGCAAAGTGACAGTGCTACCTCAGATGCAGAAATTAATAGAAATTCTGTTTGCATATTTCTGTATGTAGCCTCCTGATAAACCTTCATTTTAATTTAATTTGCATGTCCTGCAATTAGAGCAGCAAGATCAGTTATTACTGGCTGACATCTGCTGCTTCAACGGATTTTAAAGAAAAGAGCAGAGCATAACATGAAAACAGGAAAAGTTTAAAATAAAAAGGAACACATCCTAACATGTTAACCTGTTTCCTTAGGCTGCTTTTGTGGTATAGAAGCTGATCTCATGGTATTGGAATAGAGTTTTCCTGTTAAAGAATGGAAAAAAATGTCTCTAATCCTGAAGAATAAGTACAAATCTTGAATTGAGCTGAATTTAACTAATAACATGTAGCATTAGGTTTAAGGTGTATGAAGCCATCTAAGTTAAACTCATTGGTTAGTAGCAATACGTGCTTTTATTCAAATGTTCTTTCTTCAGTTCTTAAACACTCTCACTGTAAATATGCTGAGAAAATAAACAGGCTATCTGGCATGAGTACCTCTGGCCGTTTTCATCCTTTGTATTTTGTTATTCTTGGAGTGGCAGGGCAGTGAGCAGCACGGCTGGAAATCTGTGTTTTTATGGGCCCTTCATGGTAGCAGAGGGCACTTACATATAGTGTTGCTGCCCACATCCTCATGTACAGAGACTAAATTCAGTGAAATGAAAATCTTTTCTTGGCCTCTTATATTGCTGGCCTTAAGCTTTAAAGTGCCAAAAAAAGAAAATGATTCTGATGGTCCTGTCATGGTGATTGCCTACCTGAATGAAATTGGGACTAATGAGGTCTTGATACTGCACTCGTTACTCAGGCAAGACTTTAATTAACTGAGGTGTCAGGTCCTTAATGCCTTATCCTCAAGCACCTTCTTTCCTCTATGGTGCTCCCCTTTAGCTTCTAATTTAAAAAACGATTACATTGAATGCAGGATTCTTCATTTTGTTATAATAAAAATCTTTGCTAGTAAGATAAATGCAATTTGTCTTTTTTTTTTTTTTTTTTTTTTTTTTTTTCCATTTTGTGATGTTTCAGTGCATGCTGTTGGCACTGTGAGATAATAAATAATACCTTACAAGCTTTTTCTCAGGTTTTGAGAAGGCAACAAAATTATAATGAAGTAACATTTTTTTTTTTGTCCCTTTCCTGTGGTGCTAACTGGTTATTAGTTCAAGCTCATGTCTGCCAAACCCTGTGGAATAAAATTTTTGAAGTAGCATCTGTCTCATCTAACAACTTGTGTGGATTGTGATGGGAATGAAATTTGAGTCACCTCCAGTTCCAAAAGTATTTGTGTATTCTTATCTATTGAGTCTGCAAAAGATCTATATGCAAGCCTTTATATGATAGACAAGAAAGATTTACCAGAGGCACTCTCTTCTCATACTATGAGCAAATCATTGCTGTGCCCTTGGAGTCATTTAAATCCCAGAATGTAGCTCTTTTATAAACTTGTAAATTGCAGAAAAGCACTAAATCATTTTTTTTCTATGTACTGATATAGCGTTTTGTTGTACAGATCAAAATGAAGCTACCTAATAATGAGGGTAGCCTAAGGTTTCTGGTAAAGATGTTTTCACTCTTATTCACCTGGTTCATTGGCAGGATGTCTTCAGACTTTACTGGCCTTTATATTACCACTTTATTCATTTTTTTTTTAAATTTTATTTTTTTCTGCTGGAATTCATCTTTGTGAAACTTCACTGACATCTGTGGAATGTCTAATAAAAAAAAAAAAAGTTTCCTGGAATATCACTGTAAATTAGATACGGTTCAGAATTTCATAAGCAGTTGCTTTGAGTGATTAGCTGTCATATTTCACAGTGTATACATCAAAGTCAATTGGTTTAAGCTCCTAAATAACATAATTGCTTTCAAGTAATATAATTGTTGACACTTAAGTTAGCTGGGAGAGGTGGATGAACCAAGTATGTGAAGTCTAGTGTTTTGGATGAATGTAGGGTCTTCACAATCAAGGAAGCAAAGTTAAAGGCTGGAAAATCATTTTCTGTGCTAATGCATCTCTAATAGCTGAGAATATGAAAGATGTTCCCTTCCAGTCTTTCTATGGCTATGCTTCTACAAAAAATTCAATTAGTAGGACAGCTACAGATAGTTCTGGCTTTACAGAGAGATGACTCTGTAAAGCCCCAGATTCAGGTCTAACAAGTACTAGAGAGGCAGCCCCACAGGTTTCTGTCATGTTTAGCCAACTTCTGTGAGTTTGTGTCTGGCTGTGTGAGGAAGCCCATGTGTGGTTAATAATGGATCTGAACAACAGGGCAGAATTGAAATGATCTCTTATGTATAGTTGTTCCTTCCCCAGCTGTGTTCTCACAATGGTGATTTCCATCCATTTTGTGGGTGAATTTAGCTTTTGCATTCTTATTTTTGAGCATGTTGTGTATTTTTAATCCTGGTATCAGTGTGGCAATTTTGTTGCAAGGCAAGTCATTAATTACATGTTGTTTTTCAATTTGGCACAGGTGTTCACAAGATAGTATTTGCAAAATTGTTTATCTTTACCACTAACTTGTAAAGTACATTGAAAAATAACTGATTTTTAGGTCATGCGAAAGAGGGGTGTGATCATTTACTTGTGCTTTGCAGCAGTGGACAACAGTTCAATAGTTGACATACTTGGCTTTGTGCATGGCACTGACCAGATGAATCTCCTTATGCTTCTGAGGGCCAAGGCAGAGCTTCATCTGGCAGATCTATGGGCTCTCCTCACAATGAGAGCAATCTTCTTCCCTGTAGTTTATTAATACTGTTATGCCAATAAAGCTGCAAACCTATTTTTCAGCCTTTCTGTTGTCTGGATAAATGTATATATTATTATGCTTCAAGTGCTTCCTAGAGGTGCAGCTTAACAACTTATTTCATCTTACTTATCTAGCCAGGAAACAGAAACTAAGCCAATCAAGTCATTCTGGAGTTTTGGATAAGAGAGATGTAAAATATATTGGGGAAAGTAAATGCTTTAATAAAAAGATTTCACAGACTTATGGTTGGATCTTCTTTATAGAGAAATCTCATCACCTGAACTGAGACAGGACCTGTTTTTATCAGAAAAGCAGGGTGACAGAATAAACTATTTTTCCATCCAAGTCGCTACTTAATTGCATGGCAAGACTGAAAATTTGAGCCTCACAAGCTGATTTCCTCGTTAGGTGTTTCTGTTTGAAAATGGTTTACACTACTTGCTACTCTGCTGATGGAAAATCAGCAGGTCTTTATGGTAGGAAGTGGAACTATGTCAGTTTATATGAGATGAAGATTTGCCCCCTTTAATATCAAGAATTAAATGGGACAGAATCCCCTTTATGCTGTGTGGATGTTATCATACTTTATTTTGATTATATCAGTTCTCCTCAACCTTGGATTGAGGATAACCTTGGATTGAGGAGAAAATCCGCTCCTCATGGCAGTGTATTTTGCATCTGGCATAATGGCACTGGTAAGTGCTACCTCTTGAGTTATTATTGAGAGACCTGGGGTTGTTCAGCCTGGAGAAGAGAAGGCTCTGGGGAGACCTTATAGCAGCCTTCTAGTACCTAAAGGAAGGGGCCTTACAGGAAAGCTGAATAGGGCTCTTTATCAGGGATCATAGTAACAGGGCACGGAGTAATGGCTTTAAGCTAAAAGAGGGTAGGTTTAAATTAGGTATAAGGAAGAAATTCTATACTCAGAGGGTGGTGAGACACTGTCATAGGTTGCCCAGAAAAGTTGTGGATGCCCCATCCCTGGAAGTGTTTTAAGGCCAGGTTGGATGGGGCCTTGAGCAACCTGATCTACTGGGAGGTGCCCCTGCCCATGGCAGGGGAGTGGAATTATATATTCTCTCATCTAATTGGTCCTTTTCCTACCAAAACCATTCTACAATTCTATGATTCTGTTAGTATTATTCTATGTTTTTTTCTGGGGAAGAGGACTGTTAAAAAACGTATGCAGCAGATTTCCCTACAGCACAGACCAACCTCTGTCAGATTTCTTTTTCCCAATTGGATGATTTCCCCTCCACTCAGAAGTGACAGAACTGACAATATTTACCCTGGCACCATTTGTTTATTAAGTTGTGTGCCCAGAGTGTGTGAATTATGATCTCCTGATAATATATAACTATATATATATAGGTGTTTTTGTTTGTTTGTTTGTTTGTTTTTTACCTCAAAAATTTTGATTATTGTCTGATGGCTGGAAAAGGAGAAAAAAAAATTGTGAATACTGTCTCTGTCCAAAATATGTTTGTGGGTAGTCCTTGATCTTATCATTACAGTGTCCAGGTACCTCAGAATATTAGTCTGATCTTTTCTAGTGCTCTTTGGAAATTGTTTCCTTTCTTTTTTACAGGAAGCCAATTTTTGCTTTAAATTATTATCCCCTCAGTGCTTTTTGGGAGGCTTTGGGGGAGCTTTGCACAGTGCCTCCACCATTTGCACAATGCCTCCACCACTGGACCCATTGGGAATAGGGACAGGGGTGAGGTTATTTACTAGATCTTTTTGCCAGACTGCTCTGTCAGAAACACAACAGACCACTATGCTGCTGAGTCCTTAGGACCTACCCAGACCAAGAAGGAACACATGCTAAGTCTTATTTTGTTTCATGTGTGAGCAGAGCAGCAGTGGAGCATGTATTCAGCTTGTTTACTGATTTGTGTTATGTGATGCAGGCATGATGCCCATGTAGTAAATGGTCTGTGAATTAGAGGCTGGTACCCCCTAATTCTAGAGAATGGTAAGATTAACTTTCACAGAATCACAGAATGGTTGAAGCTGGAAGGGACCTCTGGACCTCTCTGGAGTAGGAGACTCTACAAGCTCCCCGGGCAACCTGTTCCAGTGCTCTGTCACTCTCAAGTGTTTTCTAATGCTCAGCTTCCTGTGCTTCAGTTTGTGCCCATTGCCTCTTGTCCTGTCTCTGGGCCATGCTGAAAAGAGTCTGGCCCCATCCCGTTGACACTCTTCCTGTGGATATTTAGACACATCGATAAGATCCCCTCTTGGTCTTCTCTTCCCCAAGAGAAATAGGCCCAGTTCTCTCAGCCTCTCCTCGTATGACAGATGCTTCAGTCCCCTAATCATCTTTGTAGCCCTCTGCTCAGCTTGCTCCATGTCCTTCTTATACTGGGGAGTCCAGAACTGGATACAATACACCAGGGCTGTGTAAAGGGGGAGGATCACCTCCATAGACCTGCTGGCAACACTCTTCCAAATGCACCTCAGGGTATTGTTCGCCTTCTCGGCCACAAGGGCCCATTTCTGACTTGCGGTCAGCCTGCTGTCCACCAGGAATCCCAGATACCTCTCTGCAGAGCTGCTCTCCTGCAGCTCAGCCCCCAGCCTGTACTGGTGCTTGGGGTTATTCCTGCTAAGGTGCAGGATCCTGCACTTGCCCTTGTTGAACTTCACGAGGTTTCTCTCAGCCCAACCTTCCATCCACTTGAGGTTCCTCTGAATGGCAGCACAGCCCACTGGGGTATCGGACTCCCAGTTCTGTGTCATCAGCAGAGCTGCTGAGAATGCACTCTGTTGCATCACCCAGGTCGTTGATGTATAAGTTGAACAAGACTGGACCCGGTATTGACCCCTGGAGAACACTGCTAGCTACAGGACTTTGTAGCTAAACTTTGTAGCTAAAGAGAGTTTCATTTGGTGGTAGACCAGAACATACAGCAGCAAAATCGTGTGAAGTAGTCTGTTCCAATGGGACTCTTTTGTGCTGCAGTTAAACCTTGAAAAACCTGTTATCGATACTCAAACGTATTTATAGTGGATTTTGTTTTTAAACTAATATTAAGTCCATTTTTTTCCTCAAGGATCTTCTCTCCCTGATGATTATAGTGCAAGATGCAGTCTTCCATTCTTGTGAACATATAGTTTCTTTTAAAAAGGATGAGTGTTTTTCTCTCTTTTTTTTTTTTTCTTTTTTTTTTTTTTTTTCCCTACTCTTTATCTTTATACTAATGTAATCATGCTCTCAGAATAAAGAAGTTCTGGGAACTCAACATCCTTATGACTGTCTCTGGAGCCAAAAGTGTAACACATCTTTACATTCAATACTGAGGGGAGAAGTGTTATCAGTAGATGAGCCTGTTTTGTTTTGTTTTGCTTTCTGTTTGTTTTCCACCATCTGTAGGAATGGTAAATTTTTTATTCCGTGTTTTTTAAACAAGGAGAAAATGAGCACAAATAACTGCAGAAGTGTTACTGTTTATAGCATTTAGAATAAGTTTTCACATATTGGGATAGCATTTTTTCCTCTGTCCTGGGCATTCTGTCCTACTCAGACTACGGAAAGCAGTCAGAACAGAGCTGCAGATGTCTACTTGGCATCACAAGATAGGTTGGCTCCACCATCCCTCACTCCCCCTCTGTGCATCACTACAGATAGGTTTTTGAGGCATAGGTGGAAGAAAAATTGCTGGTCCAATGCAGTATTTCCAGTAACTGATGCAAGCTAAAATTCTGAAATAGATGACAACAGACCAAGAGCAGTTTTGCTTAAATAGTTTTTTGATGAGCCAATTCTCCCATGAAGGGATTTTGGATGGAAGCACATAATATTTGTTATATACTGATATAACACTGTTTCTTTTATGTTCAGATAAAAATTAAGTGTCATGTACATACAATGTACATGTTCTTTGGAACATAAACTGATCTTTATCATCATCATGTTTGGCGTATACAAGTGAGATTGTAAAAGTCCTGCTCATTCTGAGTAGCCCTTACTCAGCAAATTGTCTTGTCAAGTCGTGAGTATGAACAAGTTTCACTTTTTCTAGGTATATATTGCAATATACATGTATAATGTAATATAATGTAATCTAGGTATATATTGCAAACCAACTAAGTATAAGAAAACTATTTGTTATAAATATTTGTGGTAATCCCATGCCTCAATGTGGTTCTGTAACAAGGAGCTTCCATGTGTCATCACTGTTTTTTTGTTTGTTTGTTTATTTATTTATTTATTTATTTATTTATTTATTTATTTTCTAGGAGACATTTAAGGTTGTGATGATTTAGACTGAGACAACCTTGGGATTGCTTCAGCCTTGCCACACATGGACTAGTCCCTAAATAAACCCCAGCCAAAAAGTTGGTATAAAGTTCCCTTTGTTTCTGCATCAAATTTATCATGGTGGAGTCCAGAGAGTGGCCCCACTGTCTTTGGGAGTCACGTCAAAATAGATGAAAATGGTACCCAAGGATGGTACTAGAATTTCAGTTCACATGGGTAATTTCAGTTTGCAAAGGACTGGTGAAACATAACTATCATCATAAGTCTGTCTAAATTTCCAGTTCATACAGTACTGACCACTTATACGAAAACAATTTTTTCACTTGTGAAAGCAAATTTTAATAATGGGAGCTTTAATTATGGGAATTTCAGCTGGAAAATTAGTATATATTACATATGTATATGTCACAGATTAGTATCAAAGTGTAGCATTCTTACTAAAATAAGATTAACAAAGCACCTTCATGTTCTTGCCCTTGAATCATTCATTGCCTTGAATAAGCTATGATGAAGAAAAGATTAGCTTCTCAGCTGGTGCAAACCAGAGTAAATTGAATCTACTGCAAGTCATATAAGCAGAAGATCTAGACCAGACTCCTCAGCTGATCTAGCAGTTTTCACTAGGGTACAGACATTTTGATTATAAGCTGCTGTTTCGTAGGATGACTGTTTACTGGGGTGCTGCTGTCTGACTAGCATCAGTAACTACAGCTCAAAGAAAAGAGTCGATGCTGTTCACATGTGCACTTTGTGCCAGAATAAAACTAGATGTACCATGATACTCCTCATTTTCTGGGTGGAAAGAGGACCATTCCTATTGAATATGAATTGCACCATTCTTAACATTTAAAAGGCTTCACTGATTTTACCTCATCAGGTTGCTTAATGGTGACCCTGCAGAGAATAAGAGAATGATATAGACCTTGTATGTGAAAATTACTTGAACTGTTCTGTCATATGTTTATATTTACATTTATATTTACATTTGCATTAACATTTACACTCTCTTATGCAGAGAGCAGATATTCAAGGAGTTACCTCCAAAAGTTTTAGAAGGATATTGAAAGAATAAAACACTCTAATATATATTGTTCAATGTGAAGGTTTAACCTCCAGAACTGTTAGTGCATCCCACAAAATAATTTAACTTGATTTCAAAAGCAAACCAAAAATGTAGGTTGATTTTCCCCTTCTTCCCTCCCAAAAAACAAACATTACCACACAGATTAAATTAACCTAAAACCAAACTAATCCATCAGAAGAGGACAGTAGTCCTTCCTTTCTTGGACCTGAGGCATTTGGGAATGATCCCCAGCCAAAGCACATAATAAGGAAATGGCAGCTGTGGGTCAGATCACAAGTCCACATAGTCCAGGTTCCTATCTTAAACAGAAACTTATAGCAGGTACCTATATGAAGAGTATAAAAACTGAGTGAGCATATGGTGGCACTTCCTCAGGATACTCAGCTCATCTCCAGCATCTCTGCGTTAATAGCCCTGTATAGATTTTACTCTGGAAATGTGTAACACTGTAGTATCCACATCGCTATGGGGTACAGACACCCCACAGCCTCTGTACCTGTTATGCAATCAATCACCTCCTTTTATTTGTTTGTACCACCTCCTACTTTTTGCTGGCTTTGCTGATGCCCTGCGGTAGGAAAGGCAGGGAACTGCTAGGTCTTATTAGTGCTTGTGCGCCACAAGTGATGGCACAGACTGCCATCATAACTCCCTTTGGAAATCTCTGTTTCAGGCTGTAGTACTGTAGCACATTTATTCATCCCTTATGTGGAAGCTGTCCTACACCCACAGCATTCTTGTCACTTTTTTCTGAACTTTTTCCTGTTCTACTGTAGCCTTTTGGAAAAGGTGGACAAGGACTACCTGCATTATTCAAGATGTTGGCATTCTGTGCATATATACAGAGACACAACAATATTCTATGCTGGGCTCACTCCCACCCCCCTCTTTTTTTTTTTTTTTTAAATAATCTGTACAGTTTGCTTCATTAATTCCCTTTCAGTAGAAGTGAAAGAAATAGGTATGCTTACTCTAAGGTCCAACAAGAGTAGGTTTAATTGATGTCTAATTCCCCCAACATCCTTGTTTCTCACTCTTTGACTTCAAATAATAATACTGTAGACTTTCTGTCTACTCAGAGACAGTAGAGTGGGCTTACTGCATTTTCTCTGGAATGGAGAAATCCACAGAGTCAATTTCGTATCAAGAAATTCTCTCAAGTTTGAATACAAGTGCTAATTAAGATTTTTTTTTTTTTTTTGAAGACTGTTGGTCATATTTTTCTGCTTTCAGCAATGGTGGATGAAATGTCAGGAAAAAAAAAAAAAAGCTGTTGCATTTGATACTGGATTTGCTGTATTCTGCTCCTCTTGGCACCCTCAATGAGATAATTAACATGTCTCATTTCTGCATTTTGCAGGAAATCTGTTTTACACTAGCAGTTGATTCAGAAGGCAAAGAAAGTAGGCTGCACTCATTTTGTTCTTGAACTTTATGCAGAGCATGTGAGGTACCGTGCTTGAATTCAAGTTTTGTGTTCTGATGAGGTTCCTGGCATTGACGAGTGACAGGTTGGGGCCCAGTGTTCTCTGTTTAGGAAAGTGTGGTGGAATTCCTCAGCCCAGACAGTCCTTTCCCTCTCCCACTTCTGAGCACTGCAGTGCTTCTCATCTTTTGCTGAGAGCGGAAGCAATTGCACCTACATAAGCTGAAGCTAGCCGGTCTTGCATCATGGTTGCTCGAAGTGGAAGCGGGAACATAAGGAATACATCCACTCCTGCTTGACAGCCAACCCATTATGCATGCAGAAGAAGTTTGGACAGTTTTAGAAAACTACTGGCAGCAGATGCTTGACTAGTGCAAAGCATCTTCAGCAGTCTTGTGATGATCTACACCAGACGAGAATCTGATCCCTATTACACATTTGGGACTTCAGGTTGTTTTCTGCACTGCAAACTGCTGAGCTTCCCCTATTGATAATTTGAAGAGGATCTAAGTCCTCTCAGAGCCTGCCTTTTTCAAGCTTTGTAATAACACATGCTGATTGTTCTATTCAAATGATAAAAACTTATCATCTAATGTAACGTATAGCAACTGACAGAAGCAAGGAATTGCTGTATTGCTAATCTCTCTCTCAAAAAAAAGAATATACACAGTTAACCAAGCCACAGGGCTTTGGAAATATAACAACTTTGCCAAAAAGTAATATCATTGAAATCGTGATATAGTATGGACTCTTTAAGAAAAAAGAAAAACAAAACAAAAAAAGACATAAAGACTAGCTTTCTAAGCTGCTCAAACATCTTGCTGCTGTTCTGTATATGCTTTCAGTAAGAGAGTGAGTGTAAGCACTTTCTTGATACTTCTTTCTAAGAAACTTTGAGTGTCTGCACCTCTAATTTAATCAGATTACATTAACTGATAGTATAGATTACTAAAAATAATAATAATAATTAAAAAAAAAGTGGGGAATACATTAATTAATTTAATCAGATCACACTCTCAAAAAGATTTATTTAAGTGTTTTATACAGATTGTTTTTACTTGAGACATTTGTAGGATGATTCTCTCTAATCTGAGGTGTTTATAGCTGTTCCTCTGAAAGCCTTTTTTGTCGACATTTTCAGTGCTGTTTTTCCTAAGAAGTAGTGGCAGAAAACCATGAATGAAGCCTTATACAGTGACATTTCTTTGCAATAGCAGTGGGAAGAGTATCATGATAACATTATTCTAAGCTGAAAATTAAAATTCACCTAGACAGTGTTTTCCAACTTTTTGTTGTTTTGCCACAATGGTTGTCACATATACTTATGAGAAATTGGTGGGTTTTGAAGGTTTTCACCAGATAACTTTTTTTTTATTATTTTTTTTTTAAGTAGATTGCACTATTTTAAATGCATACGTTTCTGTCTGGCTCATTCAGGAAAGAAATAACACTACTCAGCTTCATGGAGTGCTCAGTGATTACATACTCAGAGCTTATGGTTCATAGCAAATAAATGAGCTACATATAGAAGAAACATTCTCAAGAGTCCTGCAAGTAGTGAAATAGAGGCACTATACACGTTCTTTACGTTCTTTATAGAGAAAAATAGGTAAAATCTGATAACAGAAATCATTTACGTTTCTGTTCACAAAGATACTCAAACTAGACAGAAAATTGATTTGTGAGATAGTTATAGTAAAATATTATTCTAAGCCATTTTTGTTTATAGTCTCAGTATTAGTTTTAAATGAGTCTTTTCTAGGGAGCTTGAAGGTTTTTTATTAAAAAGAAAAGCGTAAAATCTTGGTTAAAAGGAAGAGACGAGACATCAAGGAGATGTTTTAATATCTACCAGAACCACTATAAAATGTGTCATTTGCATTCAGAGGGTGTGAAGCATTTGTGGCTTATGACTGGAAGAGAGTTGGAGGATGCACGATCATGGACTGGCAGATGTAAACAGGCTGAAGATGATAGTTGCTTTAAAAATAACAACACTGAAGACAGCTCAAACAGGGAAATGGAAAAACATGAAATGTGTTGTTTTCTAACTAGACTGAAAGAAAACAGGAGGTACTCCTTCCCCAGATATGATTCCTGAATATTAGGATTCAATGTCTGTTGAGGTTAAGGTCTAATACTATCATAGAGTTAAAGGTAGTTGAACAGGAGCAAATACTATAATACTGAAGTACTGCAACTGTCTTGATATAGAAGACGTAACTGCAAATTACTGATCTTATTTTAATCTGTTGCTGTACAAATGCTAATTCAAGCTCCAGAATCCCACGTATTATGCCATTATTTCCGCTGTTCTTAAAGTCTGCAGCTCTCCTATTCCAAACACCCCTTGGCATGCCATTGCTTCAACGCTTTCTCTTCCACTGAAGCTTTAAAGAAAAGGCTTGATGCTCTATAAACATAGCAATACCATATGCCCATAATGCAAATATACATAACTTCATGCATGGGCTGTTTTAGCCATCATATTGAAACAATTTAGGAAAATGCAATATCAAACAGAAGAACCCAGCTTCCTTTAGGAGGAGAAAATGGTATGTGAAGCACAGGAGTTAGGAGTTTCTGAGCTACATAGATGCTGGAAGGGCAAAGGTTTTTCTTCTTCACTGTCTGAGTTTTCCTAAAGTGTACTGAATAAAATATGCCAGAGGAAATATCATTTTTTTTATACAGGAACTTGCAGTATCTCTCTCAAACTGACTTTTGCAAGCTTGCAGGAGGTGTAGACTGGCCTAGCCTATGGGATTGCCAAATGCAGCTTTCACTGCAGATTGCCCAAAGGGTTTGTCAGCATGACCGATTTATTTGGATTTGTCATTTTCATAAAAGCTGTGTGTCTTGAGACTGTCAGATTCACTTGAGTCTACTTCAAACAATAGTTAAGATTAAAATGAGAGATAAGCTCTTGACTACAAAGCTGAAAAGGCTTTTGGAAAAGGGACAAAGGTAGGGAAATGTAAGGTTAAAATAAATTTGAAAGAAATCTTTTCAACAAATTTTATATAAGGCTGAGACTTGTCTTAGATGCTTTAGCTCAAGACTGAATCCACAAAGCCCCAGTTTGAGACTGTCTTTGAGAACAGACATATGAAATGACTTTGGGAAGATAGCAGTTTAGTCTTGCTTGCCCTGGGCATTCTTTGACTCAACATTTCCTCATTTTCTTTGGTCTCAAACAGGTCTCTCAGCCTCACTTCCTTCCTGTCTGTTTTATCCAAAGAGAATGGCTTTGATAATGCATTTCTACGAATATTTGCCATTTTTTTTTGCTAATTTCCTGGAGAGTTCATTTCCTGGGGAGCTTTCTCTAAATGTGCATTCCAATTTCAGTCCTCACTTAGCACATTTCTTCTGGTTGAAAGGATTTTAGTTGTCACTTAGCACATTTCTGCTAGTGGAAAGACTTTTTTCTTTTAACAGGTTTCTACTTCTGCTGAGCTGACAGCGCCCCATATATATCATAAGAAGTCTTCATTTTGCTGTCCATATCTCCTATTAAAATCCTAACCTTTGAGTTTTTGTGGAGATAATGCATCATATGATAGTAGCTGTAGTGTTCAGACAGTTTATTTTCACTGGTGTTACCTGTTCTCAGATCTGGGGACCCTGCTATGACAAAATGGCTGGTGTTGAGAAAAGGTCATGCCACTGGTGGGATTCTGCACAGAAGCAGATGTCTTCACACACAGGCAGGCACAGATATAATGTCTAGTATAAAAGATGTGTGATTCTTATGAAAGGGAAGTAGGGTTGCATGTATTTCTACACATTCATAAACATGAATCTTCCACAGAGTGTGGACATTTATCCTTACTTCAATGCTGAACCCAATGTGATAATTCCTTCACTATGACTTTGGCAGGGGAAAAGGCATTTACTCCACTGTGTTTCAGCAGGTTCTAATCTGTCCACAGCCTAAGAAGCTATGTAGAAACGACATGGCTTAACTCTGCAATATGTGTAAATCAGTTTTATCTCCAGTGAAATCAGTGGGATTTTGGCACTGTAAAGGTGAGGTATGTGTCAGGAAAACCAGAACCACAAGATGAATGACTAGAGTTACCACCAAGCTGTAGAATCTCTTGGCATAGCTAATCTATAAAATGCAGAGACTGTGTGCAATACTTCGAAATCAGAATAGTGAGAAAAGACAGATTTAGATGAGACATCGGTAAAATAGAAAAGCTGAAGGCTTTGTTTAAAGTTTGAAACAAAAATTTTTCTAAACTGTCTGAAGATTCAGTGATTGCTCTGACCGAAAGCAAGAATGGGTCTTTACCTCACCATCTCATTTATTGTAAAGACTGGGAGGAAAGAATAGCTTTAATTTCCAAACGCTATTGGAATATTTTTTTCACTTTTCTGTGAAATTATATTAAAGTTAATTGCCACTCTGTAGCCTCTGAATTCCTTTAATATAGCCTTTGCATTCAGTTCTTAAAATTTCCTTCTAGGGGGAAATAGAAAAACACAATCCCAGAAGGATGTATCTATAGCCTTTCTGAGTTTCTTATGGCATTACCTGTCTTTAGAGCTGCTTGATTTTTTTTTGATTTTTTTTTTTGGAGGTTAAGGAGGGCATCCCCACAATATAATATGCTGTGATATATTTAAAGAGCCTCAGAAGATTCAGATGTGAAGTAAAGTTATCAAACGACTTAGCTGTGAGATAAAGAGATAAAGATTTATTTATTTATTTTTTCTCAGTACAACCTCAGTGCCTCAATTTATCAAACACTTATTCTGTGTAGGCCATTGTCATATGAATTTTACATGTTATCTTATTGAATTTCAGATATATTTTATTGTTTTCCTGTAAGCTCTGATTCAGTTGTGTCTAGGCATGCAGCCACTCTAAGTAGTTGGAAGCTTCTACAAACAATTCTCCTGTTCCAAAAAGCCACCTCACTGCAGAACTCTGACCTAAATTTCTGTGAGCAGCACATGCTTGTTTTAGTTGTGTGAGTCTTGATTTTTGGTTTGCAGGTGCATCAGTGTGATGACTTCCAAGTCAAAAATAATTGTGTTTATTTTTGTTTTCATATAACTGCCCCTCTCTCCCTTTTTATTTGAAGGCACAATCCAAGTTAGAAAGGAGCAGCCAGCAGGGAAATGCTGTATTTTTCATTGGGGTGATACATATAGAAAGTGAGAGACTGCTGAGTCAGGCACAGTTTGCTGTTTGTCACTGCCTAAAACCATTAGCATTATGAGATTATACAAGGAACCTGCTGAAAGATCAAAAGATCTTGCTTGAAACCCTGGAGAGTGATATTGAAGGCAGATTTGTAGCATGTAGCCTGCATAAAAACAAATACTATTTCTTTTTCAGAGCTTTTATAGTTTGACTAACAAACCCAGGAAGGCATCATGATTTTCCATGGCTTGTCTCAAGCCTTTCAAGTTGTCCAAGGTGATCTTTGAAACATTTGATAGGGATGAGGGGGGAATTATTACTGATATTGTTTCATAGAGGTACAGTGACAGGGCTCAACCAACACTGCAGCTTTAGCTTTAACATATGTTGTTCCTGATGCACGCAAAAGTGCTGACTTAAGTGCTAGAGTTGTCTCTATAATGCAGGAGGGGAGATGGATGCATAAAAAGCTAGTGCTTTAAAAGCTCAGACTATCCAGCAGAAAGTGCCAGAGTGGGGAATATAGCTGAAATCCTGATCCTCTCAGGAGCAAAGTTAACAAACTGTATACTGCAGGGTACCATCCATCTCCAGTCTGATTTCCTCCTTCTGATATGAGAAAGGGTGGAGGAAAGTGCCTAATGAAACCCTGATGCAAAAGTCAGCAGTGATAGTAAAACCCTCTACTCACTTTGCCTAAAGTTAGAGCATCTGCTGCCATTTTGAATCTGGGTGCTGTAACTGCTTGTTGTTCTGCAGTGGCAGGTGTCTGAGTGACATACTTGAAGCTTTTCCCTTTGCTTTCACTTTAAGTAATTAATAATTAATAGGGCTGGAAGAGAAAAATACAACTTCAGCCTAATGACTAGGAGGTCTCTCTGGGAGAAGTGTGAAGTGGGTTCATGTCCCTGCTTTAGTATGTACTGAACATTATGTGTTCATCGAAAAAAGCTCTCCTAGGTCAGCTCCTCCCTAGATGATTGAGGTCACCAGGATGCAGCAAAAACTGCTCATGTTTGTCTACATTTTCTCATATCCCATTTCTCATGAAAATTAAAATAGTTTATAGCATAGATTATGAAAGTGCTACTCTGAAAAATTACATAGTTGGGTAGTCTGAGTCCTTTCTTTTGGGGCAGTAGGAGATGCAGGTTCAAAAACCTTCAAACAGAGGATGGAGTCAAATATTTGCTCTTGTATCCTGTGTGCATGTCACTGAAAGGAGAAATCACTTAGAATCATAGAGTCATAGAATGGCTTCGATTGGAAGGAGCATTAAAGATCATCTAATTGTCAACCCCCCTGCCATGGGCAGGGACTCCACCCACTAGACCAGGTTGCTCAGGGCTTCACCCAACCTGGCCTTGAACACTTCCAAGGATGGGGCATCCACAGCCTCTCTGGGCAACCTGTTCCAGCACCTCACCACCCTCTGAGGGAAGAATTTCCTCCTAACATCTAATCTAAATTTCTCCTCTTTTAGTTTAAAACTGTTCCCCCTTGTCCTGTCATTATCTGACTGAGCAAAAAGTTAATCTCCATCTTTTTTATAAGCTCCCTATAGATACTGAAAAGCTGCAATGAGGTCATCTTATTTTTTGTTTGCAACCTGAATGATTAGCCATGCTTTTGTGAAGTCCTGCATTCTAATGGAAAAAGGGAAAACAGCAAGAACTAGACATGGAAGCAGCCCACCTGAAATTCTAGTCTTTATTGTTAAAATCATAACTGGTCTGTCTAAGATTATTGCTAAGTAAACGACGTTGTGACTAGCCTAACCCAAATGGACCCCAATTTCTGATATCTGTAATAACAGAAGTAAAAATAAATCTGCCCTATCCTCAAACCTGACTCTCTCTCAAAAAAAACAACAAACAAACAAAAAAAAAAATTAAAAACTTTTGTTCATTAAAGTTATAAAACTTTTCAGTCATTACACCCGAATAGAATTGGTATATAAATACTTAAAAAAAAAAAAAAAAAAAAAAGCCTCCTATTGAAATGTTGTTTTATGTCTTTATGTCTTGCTTTCTGCAAAACAGCTGCCCCAAGTAGAAGACTGCAAATAAACTTGCTGTTGGCCTGTTTTGACCATGTCCCTCTTAATGCAGTTGCCAAAAGCAATCACAACAACCATGGATGTAGCCCTGGGAGGTCTCTTCAGTGGAAAGGGATTTCCTGGTGGTGATGAATCCAGGCTTTTATTCTACTGTGTGTATTCTTGCTGTGGAAACAATTCAGAGAAGAAAAGGGTCACAGCTGAAGTGCCTACAAACCCTGCCAATCCCTGTTGTCGTAGTAGGCTATCATAGCAGTGGGTGTTCAGGTGTAAGTCTGAGCAACATTTTAGTGTCCTGTGACTTGTGCCAGTGATTGGGCCAGTTACGAGCTGGCCCCACAAGGTAAACACTGTAAAGGTGGCTCAATCCCTCTGAGTCTGGCACTATGGCATGACTGCTGGGTTTGAGAGTATTTCTAGCATTCAATAGCAACTTTCTAGTGTTGTGAGTATGACACCGTCTTACCTTGCAAATTCATCTGTCAGCAAGAAGTCCCAGCTCAGACTAAAATGTTTTCTCATTTCAGGAAGAGATTGTGCATGCATTTGTAAGAGTAATTTATGTCAAATACTTTCAAAAGGCTTTGGGATCTCTCAAATCTATACCATCAGATTTTAAACCGGCAGGCGTCTCAACGGATACAAACATGCATTGAGAGAAGTGATGTGATTTGAAGATGTTAAATGAGAAAACAGGAATATGTGGCTATCCCCTGGAAAAATAAAGCATGAATATCCTGAGACAAGTCTTTCTGGGAATGCAACAGGAATAAGACAAAACAAACAAACAAACAAAAACCAAACAAATAAAAAACTCCAACAGCACCCTCCACCCCAGAAAAACAAAAGCAAAACCCACCAAACTGTAGAAAGAAAGGAATGCACTGTAAGTTAAAGAAAATTTTCAGAGAAAAAGTGATTTTTCAAAGCTAACTAAAGAGTTATTTACAGGTTCTTGCAGTCCTTGTGCTCCAGAAACACTCCAGGAACAGAGGTTTAGTTCATTTCAGTCACTCATTTCAAATATATTGCTTTAGTTTGCAAGTTGGCACATTACAGCTAAAATCAGATAATGTGTTTTAAAGAGCTTTTTGGCTTGAACTGAGATTAGAAGGCTTTTTCTATTTATTTTTTTATTTTTTTAAACACATATGATTCTTCCACACTTGTATTTTAGCACATTATTTAACCAATATATTCTTGACTAAGTGATTGTATAATGCAGGAGATATTCCAGGAAATGGCACTGTATATCTGATGAGAGTAGCTGTATTTCAATTCTGTTGTTTATATCTGATAGTGTTTACTTAATTCTGCCTCTCCTGTTGCAGAAATCCTTCCTTTTCCTTCAAGATCCAGCCAGGAACTTTCTGAGAAAAATATGGTGGTCCCTTCTCCAAGTATTATATCATCTCATGTTCTTTGTGTGACTTATATTCTCAAAACATTGAAGTATCAAAAAGCCAATCCTCTCTCCTTTTCCATATGAGCAATTGAGGCAAAAGTGCAAGCCAAGAGGTAATGTCTGCAGAGCCAGATTTCCAGGTTGGAAACCACCTTTTTTGTTTGTTTGGTTTGTTTGTTTGTTTCAAAAATGGAAAAGAGAGATGTTTGAAATTACCTTAGCATATTGCCAATAGAAGCTTATTTTCCTAGAAGCCAGAATATCCCAATCTCTTTTAAATGTAATAGAATTAATTGCTGGACTGGTCTTATATGTATTGAAAAGAAATGTGATTATTAGTGCTTATTAGATTAAGTGCTTTTCTTTGGTCATTTTCATCCATATGGAATTATCTAGGGTACAGACAGATAGATATTAATGTTCTGTGATAAGTGCTGTTATTCCGTTACTGAATGTCAATTCTTGCTGGTTCCTTTTCATTTCTCCTGCATGTATAAAGCTGTGGGGTAGCATTTTCTATATACTATCTTTTCCCAGCTGATCCCTTTTAACATACAGTTCTTGGTTTTCTTTCAAATACAGAATAAACATCACTTAGTCCCTTATCTGGTTTGTGGCCGATCATTGAATCTCAAGAGTGTAAAATCCAAGTAGCTCTGCGTGTTATGCTCATCTAAAAATGGAGATTCAGGTCTATTATATTTATCTGCTCTATGACAAACTTAGAATCTGATGAAAGGGTCTGTATGAGACTAGAGCTTAATAAGTGCGGAAGAGCAGGGGGGATTGAACGCATTTGTCACAATTACCTTTGTTGTGTCTCTTCCAGTAAACAGAGCATTCTTTTCACTCACATTCCTGCTGGTTTCCCAGTGTCCACTTTCATTTTGAGATAAAAAGAATCCAATTTGATTTTCTTTCTCAGATCTACATATTGATACTGCTCTGCCCTTATAGTATTCTTACCAGCTCATTCTTTCTAATATGCTCTTACAAAATTTCTCATAAATGTTTAATTCCTAACAATAGACTACTGGAATAATTGTCATGGTACAGAAATGTTCTGCTGACCAACTTACCAGAGTAAAAATGCTAATATGACCCTTGGGTCAGTCATGCAGCCATCTTTAATGTAAATTTAATACAGTGATTCCCCTGGAGATGGAAGATGGCAGGCTTACCAGAGCTACACTGAATTAAGGTATCAGTATTTAGCAGACCCTGGTTACTAGGCTACTGTTCACCTCTGAGACCAGGAAAGATCACAGAAATGCACTTTCATGTTATCTGTCACATATACGACTGGCTATGTTATAAAAAGAAGATATTTTACAGATTTGACGAGAGGCTTAAAAATAAAGAAATGTCTGGGAGGAGCAAGGAGGAAAGGCAGAACATGTGGGGTTCCAATGTTCCATTCTGTTTTCTTTTTTTTTTTTTTTCTCTAGAAAAAAAAAAGAACCCCCAAAACCCAATCCATACACTCAATATCAAATAAAACATCATATTTTTCATAAACTGAATAGATGCCTTGGAAAGCAGCCAACGGGGGAATTTTCCACTTGTGCTTCCTTTACAGCCTCTTTCAAACCTACTGTTAAGCAGCAGGGGCACATATGCACTTCACTCCCTTTTCTATTATGCAGCTATGACACATTAAGCTACTTGAAATGGTATTCATATTTTATCAGCTCTCCTAACTTTGGTTCTTTATTTATAATGTACTCTGGCTTTATTTTTTTTTTATTTTTTTTTTTTTATTTTTTTTTTCCCCTGATCTGTATATCCAGACTTAGTGAAGAAAGACACCACAAGCAGATGAAGAATAAAAAAGAACCAAACCCCCTAAACTTCACTGTGAATTTAATCATACCTTTCAGGTGCACTGTATGTTTTCATTCAGTGTTAAAGAACTCACCTGAACATTATTTTTTGTACAGAGTTTGTCATGGCATCCTCTGTGGGTCATATCTGAGTTGCTTATATTTAATACATCATCTTTACTTTGAAGAATAGCATATTCTATTCCCTTAAGCATGATATTTAATCTATGGCTGTGATCTGACAAAATGCCCAGCTTCCTGCATAAGAAAGTACTGAAGTGTCTATGCAAACCTGTGCTGATTTACAAATGCAATTTTATAGATTTGTCAAAGACTTTAGAAAATACTTTTTATATATGGTAGCCTTGTTTATATAAAATCAGGAAATCTCTTTTGTGGTGTCGAGGAAAACACTGATTAACTGATACTGACAGCACTATCTCATTATGTTGAAGGCAGTTTTAAAATGCTAGAAGAAACTGAATTTACTACCATCACTCCACTAACCTGAACAGCTAGTCAAAATTAAAGACTTTGCAAGAACACTGAATAGGTGATAACACAAGCATGCACTATTTTTGGTGCAATCTCATTGTATTTGTTTTGTAAATAAGTCCTGTTTTTCAGAATACAAGAGAAAGCCATCAGGTGTTTTTCCTATTCTGAAATACCAGGTTTGCTACTCCGGTAAGATCTGTCCTCAAGAAGCCTTTCTCTCTCCATCCTCCTACTTCCATCATATATTTAGACTAGTTTCTTAGCCCATGCTTCAATAAGAAAGAAAATATTTATCCCCAGTCCACACAGGTCATCCCTGCCATGATCTAAAGCCTATAGCGGTGGCCAGTAAGTCCCAGACAGAAGTTCAGAAGGTTTATTTATTTATTTATGATTTTATTTTATTTTTTTAATGCCGAATAATAGCTCCCAGCACAGGTGCCTTGTATGTGCAAGTAGCCAAAAGCATTGTTAGAATCAACAGATACATGAAACAAGAGATACTTTCTTTGCTCCGTGAATAGGCTTTTGATGTTTGCATTAGTTGGAAGCCTTGCATGCCAAGAGAAAAGCCATCCTCTCAAAGCTGGGGAAAGAAACTACGAGTTCAATAATCTCAGTCCTTCCTATTTACAGGACACTAAAAAAGCAAAAATCATGAAACATCTCTTATCTTTTAATGGGTGAAGGATCAGGTACATTTTATTTGCCAAACAGCATAAGTATATGCAGGGCAGATGGCACAGCATGTTCACACCCTCCATGGGGGAAGGTTGCTGTTTTTGGGGAAGATAACAGGACAGAGCTGTGATGGCAGTACTACTGAGCGCTTCTTAAGTGCTCTCTCAATATTAAGCACATGCATAAACCTAGAAGCTGTGACTCACTCTCTGATGTTTTCCTAGAAATAAAAGATTAAAGGGAATAGTAGAAAAAATTCTTTCCCCACTACAGAAATACCAACCTAAAAACACTTTTTTTTTTTTTTTTGGTAAGGCCTTTGTTTCACTTTCCTTCCTAGATGCAGTGATTCCCATCAAAAGACTTTAAGAAGATTTGAATAGAAAAAGATTAATCATGCATATTAATCTCAGGGGCCTACCATAGACTTTGAACAACATTGTACAGTTGACCTCTAAGTACAATTTGAATTTATTTGGAAGACCATATTTGAAAAAACAATGCTCTTCCAGTATAGCCTACCAAAGATATTCCCTTGGGTTCCCTTGCTCTAAATGTTATTCCTTATTGATGGGCACCTCTCAGAACCCTTTGCATCCGCAGAAATACACTGTTAACATTTTATCACTTTGAACACAGAAAAATGCTTGGTGGAAGAAGATAGACAATTAAGGCATCCAGCTTACTGAAACAAAAAGAAACCTAGCTTCACTCTGAGCCAGATTTTGACCTTATACAGGTATCATTAGACCTGTTGGTTTAATTAAAATTTACCTCTATGCTTCTCAGCTTTGAGTACCAGCTTTCAGTTTAGTGTTATTAAACTCTGAATTTTATGTAGTTGTGAGGATGGAGTTTGAAAGCTATTAACTTATTTAGGTGTAAAAGTTCATAACCTCTTACAGCAATACTTTTTTTTTTTTTTTTTTTTTTTTTTTTTAAATCATTGCCAGACAGGTATGACTGTACATAGCAAGCAGACTTGAACATGACTTTGAAGGATTTGAGGAGGATACTTCAAAAAATAGGTAAAAAAGAATAAGTAATAATTCTAAAGCGCACTTGTGCCTGTGTTGTTTTATTTTTCTTGCTACTGACTTTTATAGATTCACTAGTTCAATATCTCTTGATTATAGAAAAGTCAGGAAAAATATTATTTCAATATAATATATAGAGTGTACCTATCACTTTTTCTTTGCACCTACAGATGCAAACAGACAAAACCCAAGGAATAGCTAGGTATTATGGGAGAGTACAAAAAACACAAAGCTGTGACCTCTACATTAGAATACATCACAACAGAATACAGTGAGAACATCTTTAACTTATCAGAGTGGAAACTGGCAAATAAGCACGTTTGCATATATGTGTGTGTAATTTCAGAAATAGCAGGTGACCTTTCAGATGATCCTATACCAATTTGCAAGGTTTTCTCTACAAGAGCATCTTCTGTTGTACGGATGACTAGAATTTACTGGGATAAATGTTGAAGCAAAGTTTCTAATGACAAGCTTTCTAGTCAGTGTAATTCTAGGGATCTTGCTTTGAAATCATTTGAATTTCTCCTAGCTTTCACCAGTATAGCTAAGAGCAGAACTTGGCACTTTCCCAGTTTTGCTAGTAAATATAAAATGTTTAGTAGCAATTCAAAAACTGTTTAATTCTGTAGGAACTTCAGTATTCTGCAGATGGCTCTTTTATTTTCATTGAATTTTTGCCAGGTTTTAGCCAGAGATGTTGAAGGAGACTACAGAAAAACAGACGGGAATATGCATCTGAGCTACTGGCCTCTTAGTATGAGATCAAGCTTTTTTTAAAGTCACTCTAATTTGTGAGCTGAGATCAAACACTTTTCTTAAGATAATGAGTGTAGTAAAATTAGCAAAAATGCTTTGATTGCTCAGTGCTGCAAGGTTGTTGTTGTTTTTTGTGTGTTTGTGTGTTTTTTTGTTTTGTTTTGTTTTTTTGTTTTTGTTTTTCCCTAAAAGAAAATGATCATGCAGAGTTACTATATAAATATCTTGATTAACCATTTAGCCTCTGCATTTTAAAGTCAAGATGATCTGCAAGGATATTTGTTTTTTGGGCCAGCTAAAATGATCATTGTGTGTATTTGCCATATTTTAGATTTGAATTTCAATTAACATTTACTTAAAAGGTGTGTATCAATATATATTTTTAAACTTCCAAGCATGTTTTCAAAATCAAGCTTTTTACTTTTTTTTTTTTTTCTTGCCAGCATATCACCAGAAATAACATCTGAACTAAAGTAACTGTGTGTGAAGTAAATTGGCCTGAATTCTGTTTATCATGCACAATCTTGGACTTTGCTCATTCCCATATCCCTGCAGACTCTGGTATGTGCTGGAAAGAAGAGCTAACAGCAGAAATAATAGAGGTATGGCTCAGAGCCTGGCTGTAAGAGTGGAAAAGTATTGGATAAAATTGTGCCATGTTTACATTTAAGGTTATTTTGTTGAGAAGTAAAATTGTTTAATTAAAAAAATAAAATAAATAAAAAAAACTTGCATACAATATTTGACTTTTAAAACTATCTTGTTAAGTAAGAAATATAGCTTAAATAATTTTAGGAAGGAGTCTTTTTTGTTAAGTTCAAGCAGACTCCATGAAATATTTCTGTAAGTTTAATGTGAGATTTAAATAATTTTAAAAAGTACACAGGTTTGAAAGCTATGTTATACAAGACAATTATAGAGCTCATTAATACAAATAGGATTGATCTCCAGCTGCAAAACTGAAGCTTGAGGCTTTGTTTCAAATAACCTTAAATGTAGATTTAAGTTGGCAGTAAAAAATCTTTGGTGAGGATGGGTGGGATGAATTCTGTTTTGGCATCCACACTGTACTATCCTGAACTAAATGCTTTCCACTTGTAATGTCTTTGTATATGCCCAAGAGTCTCCTGTATATTGCTACCTCTTTGCACAGATAGTAATTATAATTAATAGAAAAATAAATCAAGATAAAAAGAAAAAATACTATAGCATCATTTATAAATTACACGTTTTTATTTTCATTTGCTTCTCCTCTTAACTCCCTTCAATGTAGATAGCTTGTAGAAGGGAGCCTTTAGGTTTAAAAAATCTAACTAAACTAAAGGATCTAGGATAGTATTGCCAAAGCATTTCCTTTATTAATAATTAAAAAAAATAAATAATCAAAATCCCAAGATATGTCAAATATGAAAACATGGAGTGGGGTGAGGAGAAGGAAATTTGCTGAGAAGGGCACTGTTTTGTTACAGTAAGACTGGATAAGTGAGTTGGCTTGTTTAAAGTCATGTTGACAATGTCTATGCTACACTGAAGAAATAATCAGATTTAAAATAGAAAACTGATTCATCAAAGGAGATACCAAGAGAGGGAGCAGAGAGACAAACAGGTGAGGAGTTGGGAGATAAAGGCTGAAAAAGCTTTGAAGGATATATTTTTGAGGACAGCTCAAAGAACACTGTTGAAAGCTAATACAGAGTTCAAGGAAGATGAACATGGAAGCAAGACACCTTCATTCTGAGAGAATATTGCTTGAAAGAAAGCTGTTGGTAAACAGCAGGTGGGTTCAGCAGGGATTTCTGAGGTCTAGCTGAGTCATTCAAATGTTCCAACAGAAATAGTCAAAGACTGAACACTTGTCTCTTGCAAATAGTACATAAATTCTTCTTACTGGGTAGCTGGTGTGGTAGGTATATTGGGTTTATGTGGCAAGGGTTTAGTACTGGGGGCATTGGAGGGGTGGCCTCTGTGAAGAGAGTCCCACAGCTGCCCCATGTCAGATCAGAGCCAGCTCAGCTGGCTACAAAAGGGACCCACTGCTGGCCAGAGCTCAGCCAGTGAGTGACACTTATTTCCCTGCTTTACTGCTGATGTCTCTTACCCTTTGTCTTACTAAAATATCTTATACACGCTTACCTACCAAACATATACTTATATGCAGACATTAGACTTATGAAATAGTGAGCAAAACCAAATGATGTCCTCTGTACCTACTACCAAGCAAGACATTTCAGGACATTGCAGTAATTGCTAATAGCAGTGTAAAAATCCTGCTGTAGGAGATAATTACTGCCTTCTTATAATGATATACTTCACAAGGATATTACTCTTCTATGAAATTTGGAGTATTGTTTTCTCTTCTTTAACAGAAATCTGTTGTAGATTCTGTACAAGGACTAAAGAATTTATTATGAATAGAACACCAGGGCTTCCTGCCCCTACTCCCATAGTACTACCTCACTGTAGTCAACCAGTAACATTATTGCATTTCATCTATTGTTGACACCTAATGAGCTTCAACATTTAACAGTAATTCTATTTATTACTTGTACAGAAGCTTGTATTTTTCCAGTTGAATCTCATTTCTTTTCTGGGACTGCGTGTTCAAACTTATCATTTCTTAGTGTAAGTTACTCAAACTCTCTGTATTCATGTTTTTCTATTATGGATCATCATCAATTTAACTGGAATTCTTAAGGTTTGTATAGGTCACTAGGGAGAATGCTGAATAAGATACTTGAAAATGCTTTAGGTGGAGAAATCTGATCTTTCTGTAACGATTTCAGGGTAATATAAGGCTATATCTTCTTGGATATGACACCTGAGCAAGCTTCAGTTTTCAGCAGATGTTAGACTCAAAGAGATTGCTTTGGAAGTTACCCTCCAGTTATTACTATGCTTGGTAAACATTAGTAGAACCATATTGTCTAAGCAGGGGTTGATTCCTATTTATGGAAGAGTGAGAAGAGCCCATACATACATTTGAAATTACACCTTCTTTGTGACTATGAAGTTCTAGCCTTATGTTTGTGTACCTTGTGCATGAGTTCATTTTAAAACACATAGAATTGATACATCAATCTCCACAACCTTTTATACTTTTTGTATTATAATCTGCATTAATTTTCCAGAACATTTAGCTGTGGCTGAATCCCAATTCTTCATATTCTTCCAAGGCTTACCATCTGCTTCAGAATACATATCCAAGCGTGAAATGTCTTGGATATAAAATTATGTAATTTTCAGGACTTGCTGAGTTATCTCAAGTTATTTTACTCTTTCACTGGGGAAAGAAAATAAATAAATAAATAAATAAAAGTATTGTGTGTTTATAGAGACACATTCTGTCCTGTGCAGATGTGAATGAATGAGCTCTCTGCAGTTTCATAATTGTGGTAAATGGGGCCTTGCTGAGTGGAGATGATGGAAGGAGGCTAAGAAGTAGTTCAATTCATTCTTCTGCAGCTTTTTAGATTTGGTGACTGTGCCTTGCTAACAGAAACGAAAGCATTCCTGATGTTTATAGCAATATAAGCAAATTAGTGTAGTCCAGGAAAGTATCTTGGTAATATGGCTTGGGGCCAGATTCCTAAGACAAGTGTACTTTTTCTATTAAAGCACTTAGAATTTAACACTTCAATAAGAAGTTTTTAAAGATATGTGTGAGAGGCAAGGGAAAGACAAATACTTCTTGCTTAGTATCTCAATAACAAATAAAATTTGTGATGAATTTGATCTTCTGTATGTTCATCACTGTATTTTTAATGGTTTGTTGTTTCTGAGAAAATACCCTGATATTAATAATGGGCTGTAGCAATGGCACAATACTTAATCTCTTAAATCATATTTATATTGGTAGCCCTCAACTAATTGGAAAATTTGAAAACAGGTCTTTCTGTTGTTGTTTGTGTTTTTCAAGTTGAATTTTAAAATTTTCAGTACAGATATAGCCACATAGGATAGAAAAGTTAAAGTGTGAAAATAAAAGGAAGAGGGAAAAAGCCTGTTAATAACTACTACTGAAACTGAATTATGATTTTAAAAAGCAGTTATTTTCTGTGTAAGCCATCTCCCATTGAAAATTATAATGGAGCATGGCAATTTATGTCAGTATTATTCAGAAACAGAGCTCGTCAAATGATGTGTGATGGAGACTGGTGGAAAGATAGAAAAGCATTGTTGATAATGATAACATGATCAGCGGTAAAATAGAAGTTTGCCTGTTTGCCTTCCACTAAAGTTCAGTGATCTGGAAGAAGCAGCCAGAAAAAAAAAAAAAAAAAAAAAAGTGTGACTCATTAATGATAATAGTCTTAGCTGTGTCATGGTACATGAAAATAAAATCGCAGGAAAAGGAAATCTGTGAGAACAACATTGGGATTTTAGAGAGTAAACTGAGGACAAGTATACATAGAGTTTGTTTGTGGTAATAAAAGGGAGGATAAGAAATCACAGAATGGCTGGGGTTGGCAGGGACCTCTGAAGATCATCTAGTCCAACCCTCATGCTGAGCAGGATCACCTACAGCACAGGATGGCATCCAGGGTTTTTTTCCAGAGAAAGAGACTCCACAACCTCTCTAGGCAACCTGTCCCAGTGCTCTGTCACCCTCACAGTAAAGAAGTGCCCCCTCATATACAGCTGGAACTTCATGTGCTTCAGTTTGTGCCCATTATTTCTTGTCCTGTTGCTGGGCACAACTGAAAGGAGACCAGCTCCATCCTCTCAAAACCCACCCTTCAGATATTTATATGCATTGGAGAGGTCTCCCCTCAGTCTTCTCTTTTCAAGGCCTAGCCCTCTCAGCCTGTCTTCATACAACAGGTGCTCCAGTCATCTTTGTAGCCCTCTTCTGGACTCACTCCAGTAGCTCCATGTCCCTCTTGTACTGGGGAACCCAGGGCTGGACACAGTAGTCCAGGTGTGGCCTCACCAGGGCTGAGTCTCACCAGGGCTGAGTACCCCCTGTACTCGGCTCTGGCGAGGCTGCACCTCAAGTACTGTGTTCAGTTTTGGGCCCCTCGCTACAAGAAGGACATCGAGGTGCTTGAGCAAGTCCAGAGAAGGGCAATGAAGCTGGTGAGGGGCCTGGAGAACAAGTCCTATGGGGAGTGGCTGAGGGAGCTGGGCTTGTTCAGCCTGGAGAAAAGGAGGCTCAGGGGCGACCTTATTGCTCTCTACAGGTACCTTAAAGGAGGCTGTAGCGAGGTGGGGGTTGGTCTATTCTCCCACGTGCCTGGTGACGGGTGTCGTGGTTCCGCTTGAGTGGGCAGCCGAGCTCCACCACAGCCGCTCTCTCACTCCCCCTCCTCAAAGAGGAATGGGGAGAAAATATGTGAAAAGGGCTCAAGGGTTGAGATAAGGACGAGAAAATCATGCAATAATTATTGTAACGGGCAAAACAGACTCAGCATAAGAAGACAGTAAGATTTATTGCTCATTACTAACAGGCTAGAGAAGTGAGAAACAAAGGAAAGAAACCAAAAGCACCTTCCCCCCCCCATCCACCCTCTTCCACCTCCTCCCCCCGAGCGGCGCAGGGGAACGGGGGAATGGAGGCTATGGTCAGTCTACAGCACTTCTTCTCTGCCACTCCTTCTCAGTCACTCTTGTCCCCTGTGCTGTGGGGTCCCACCCACGGGATGCAGTCCTTGATGAACTGATCCAGCGTGGGCTTCCCACAGGCAGCAGCTCTTCCAGAACTGCTCCAGATATGGGTCCGTACCACAGGGTCCATCCCTCAGGAGAAAACTGCCCCTACGGGCAGCAGCTCCTGCCAGGTCACCTGCTCCTGCGTGGGCTCCTCTCCACGGGCTACAGGTCCGGCCCGGAATCTGCTCCGGCAGGGGTCTTCCACAGGCGGCAGCCTCCGTCAGTGCAGGGCCACCTGCTCCACCGTGGTCTCCTCCATGGGCTGCAGCATGGAACCCTGCTCCACCGTGGTACTCCATGGGCTGCAGGGGGACATCCTGCTTCACCATGGTCCTCACCACAGGCCGCAGGGGACTTCTGCTCCGGCGCCTGGAGCACTTCTCCCCCTCCTTCTACACTGACCTTGGCACCTGCAAGGCTGTTTTCTCACTCCCTTCACTCTCCCGGCTGCTGTGTGGCGCAGCATTTTTTTCCCTGTCTTAAATATGCTCTCACAGAGGCGCAAAACAACATTGCTTATTGGCTCAGATCTGGAAAACAATGGGGCCCTTCCCAAACATGGGGCAGCTTCTAGATCTTTCTCACAGAAACCACCCCTATGGCTCCCTGCTACCAAAACCTTGCCACGTAAACCCACTACAACAGGATGAGGGGGAATGGGCTAAAGTTGCGCCAGGGGAGGTTTAGGTTGGATGTTAGGAATAACTTCTTTACCGAAAGGGTTGTTAGACATTGGAATGGGCTGCCCAGGGAAGTGGTGGAGTCACCATCCCTGGGTGTCTTTAAAAGACGTTTAGATGTAGAGCTTAGGGATATGGTTTAGTGGAGGACTGTTAGTGTTAGGTCAGAGGTTAGACTCAATGATCTTGAGGTCTCTTCCAACCTATAAATTCTGTGCTTCTGTGAGTAGAGGGGGAGGATCACCTCCCTTGACCTTTACCTTGACCTTGACCTTTGGAAGTTAACACTCTTCCAAACGCACCCCAGGATACTGTTGACCTTCTTGGCCACAAGACCCCATTGCTGACTCATGGTCAGCCTACTGTCCACCAGGACTCCCTGCAGAGTTTCTGCAGAGTTGCTTTCTAGCAAGTCAGCCCCCAGTCTTTAAAGGCACTTGGGGGTTATTCCTGCTGAGGTGCAGGACCCTGCACTTGCCCTTGTTGAACTTCTTGAGGTTTCTCTCAGACCAACCCTCCAGCCAGTGCCTCTGAAAGGCAGAACAGCCCTCTGGGATATCAGCCACTCTTCCAAGCTTGTGTCTTCAGTAAACTTGCTGAGGGTGCACTCCATTCCATCATCCAGGTCATTGATGGAGTTTGACAAGGCTGGACACAGTACTGACCCCTGGGGGATACCATTAACTACCAGCCTCCAACTAGACTGCACCACTGAGCACAACACTGAGCTCTGACATACAACCAATTATCAATCCACATCCCTGTCCACTCATCTAGCCCGCACTTCCTGAGCTTATCGTATATAAATATGACATATATTAAAAATACTAAATAAATATACTAAACAAAAGAACTAAGAAAGAAGATCCCAAATGAGTCTCTTATAGGGTATTTTTGGTGAATGTCTATTTCTTCAGGCTGCAGGATATGATACACAACCTGGCACAATAGAGTTTTCACTCAAAAGACAGCTCTGCTAATGCCCGTATAGGAAAGCTTTTCTTACATTTAAAAGAGGAATGGAAAATAATATAACTGTTTTTGTATCATTCTACCCATATATATTTAATTCATAAGCATGCATATCCACTACTAAACTGTGTCCCTAGGCACCACGTCCACATCAATTAAATACCTCTGGGGATGGTGTCTTTACTACTTCCCTGGGCAGCCTGTTCCAAAGCCTAACCACCCTTTCTGTGAAAAAATTCTTCCTGATATCTAATCTAAACCTCCCTTGGTACAACTTGTCACCTGAGAAAAGGGACCAACACCCCCTCATTACAACCTCCTTTCAGGTAGTAGTAGACAGTGATGAGGTCTCCTGTCAGCTTCTTCCTCTCTGGACCAAAGCTGCTCCTCATAAGTCTTCTTTTTCCAGTCCCTTCACCAGCTTCATTTTTCTTCTCTGAAAATGTTCTTGAGCCACTCAATATCTTTCTTGTAGTGAGGCACCCAAAACAGAACACAATATTAAAGGTGCAGTCTCACCAGTGCCAAGTACGAGGGGACAATTACTTTCCTCATCCAGCCGGTCACACTATTTTTGATACAATCCAGGATGTCATTGGCCTTCTTGGCCACCTGGGCACACTGCCCGTTTGTGTTCAGCTGGCTGCTAATCAGTACTACCAGGTTCTTTTCTGCAAGGCAACTTTCCAGCCAGTATTCCCCAGGCCTATACTGCTTCTTGAGGTTGTTATGACTCAAATGCAGTACCTGGCACTTAGCCTTGTTGAATGCCATACGATTGGACACAGCCCATCAATCCAGCCTGTCTAGATCCCTCTGCAGAGACTTCCTACCGTTATGAAGATCAACACACCTGCCCAACTTGGCGTCAGCTGCAAACCAACTTACATCTGGATCATTCATAAAAATAATAGACAGAACTGGTCTCAGTACTGAGCACTTGAGAACACCACTTGTGAAAGGCCACCAACTGGATTTGATTCCATTCACAGTAAACCTTTGGGCCTGGACATACTAAGAGCTTTTTACCCAGTAAACAGTGCCAAAAAAATTATTCTTTAAAAGTCACTGTTTCCTAAAATTGCTCTTGTTTGGATCAGAATGCAAAGATGATTAAAAAAAATATATCACTCAACAAAAATAGCTATGAAATCTTTCTAACTTTATAACTGTAAGCCATATTGGCAAGTCTCATCTATGGGTGCATGTAGTTCTCCCAACAGGCATCAGACGTTCCTAGGTCAACTTCTGTCTTTGTCTACAGCAGATTTAATCTGTAAGAATGTCTTCCCATAATGGAGAAAATGTTCCCAGAGCCCCAGTCTTATCTTCTTCTCATTACAGCAAATGTAATTTTAAATTTACATTTGCTTAAGAATAAGTAGAACTCATTTTGTAGGTAAAAAGAATGCACTTTTGTATGGATCTTCTGAGTCTGTATTATAATGTATTTCCCTTGCCTGAAAGATGGAAGAGGCATACTTAGCCATGCCAAGTGCTGAGACTTTGAACCTGCTGTTATTGTGAATTTGTATGAATGTTGATTCTGCATGACTTTGTATTGGAACATAAGAAGAAATCAATTATATTGATTTAATTTACAAATTATTTATCATTGAATTAATATCATGGAAGGTGTGGGAAAAAACAACCTGAAAAGATGACAAAAGGAGAGAGGCAATGAATGTTTTTCCTCCGTGTTATTTTTATTCTTCCTTCTTATGAAGGTAACCTGTAAACAGGTGCATTCCCAAGGCTGTAATAAGCCAAACTCATCTTTGTTATAATAACATTGACCTTTCGTTGACCAGCACCCAAAATGAGTGTATTTCCTAATTATTTTTATTTCAATGGCATCATTTTTGATGCCATTTATGAACCCTCTCTTCTACTGTGACATTTTTACTTGGAGCTTGAGATTTATTAAATTCTAATACGAAACAGAAAGAAGAGAGCTGGGGATAGGACAGATGGATTCACAGAGGGGAGAGTTTAGGGTTTTTGTTTGTCTCTGGACTGTGTTGTTTATGGGAGCCAGCCCCTGAAGAATGCCTCAGAAATATCGTAGGTTCTCTTTCTTTCTAAAGCCTGTAATAGTGTTTCTAGATTTTGGTGTGTCAAGTAAATGCACAAATGTTGGACTACTGTCAAGTAAATGCACAACTTTCTATTCCTATAACAACTATAAACTGGCAGTAGCTGCCATGTGCTATGGAAAGCCTTTTTTTTTTAATTATTTTTTTTATTTTTTTTAATAGCCAAACATTCACTGACAAGTTGGAAAGGTTATTTCTTGTCCTGCAGAACCAAGGAAAGGCAAACCTTTCAGCAGTGAGTAAAATACTATGCCTCTATTTTGTTTAATGTCAGACCAGACTGATGGTCTCTTCTGGCCTAAAAATGTGTGACTTTGCTCACTGCCTCAACATTGCAATTTTTATTTTGAAAGCCTGATTTGAACCCAAAGAGATCTCTGTTAGTCCAAAAGGTAGCACATGAGGGCATTCTTAGTTCCTCCTCTTAAGGGAGAGGGAAGCATCTTGCATATGGATCACACTTCTAGATTTATTTCATGCAAACACTAGTCTACTTCCAAAATTTCTATTTTCTTGTCTGGTTACCACATATACATGGCTGTAATCACTCAGTCATGTTTGTCACAGTCTGTTTAAATGAGGAAATATCATGATGGGTTTTACTTTGCAGTCACTGGACATGTATAACTCTAAAGCAATTATTTATAATGGAATTCTTTCTTTAGTTCTGCAATGCTGAACTAAATGATTTTGAATGTTTTGAAGTACTATGGTTCTTTGGCTCATCAGTATGGTTCATCATTATCATAGACTTCTCCAAGCTGGAGAAGCTGTGACACCATGGCTCTACATTATCCTTGCTTCCTCCTAATTGATATCGCAGCTGGCCATTTGGCAACCATAGGGAATTAAATTCAAAGGTGAGGCCAACAAGAAGGTCACACTAGAGTGCTGAGGCAGCAATATCAGCCATAACAAAATCTGGGGGATTTTAAAATAGAGGGAAAATAGTTTGTAAGCAGTGGTTCTTAAAAATAACTTTGACAGATTCCTTCTACTGTGGTAGAACACAATTTAGTGTTCAACATGTACATGTATTATTTCCAGGGTTAAAACCCTTTTCTTAACAATCGTTCTGAATAGTACTTCAGAAGTAACACTTGATAATGCTGTTGTGTTTTTTATTATTATTATTATTATTATTATTATTATTATTATTTTATTTTAGAGAACAAACCTCTTTTCAGGACTAAACTATGGAATATGAAACAAAAGGAAGCTCATCTTTTCTGTACCTTGGTAGTTACTTTTACATTGTGTGATCTCCACCCTACTCATTTTTTAGAACTTATTATCAGCTACTGTTAAAAGAAGTATATGGGAGGGAAAATTTATTAGCTCTGGTCTTTCTTCAGTCTTTGCTCCCTTCATAGGCACATCCATTTTGGAATAACTTTTGGTATATTATGTTTCATTGTAGTTTGTTTTGCAAAGATAGGTGCTCCACCTCCCATTGGAATGTGTACTTATGGACTAACTTGCTGAAGACAGTATTCTTGCCTTTTCTTCCTTGAAAATAATACCCTTCCCTTTCACTGCAGATTGTTTTATGTCACATTAATTCATTTAAAGGAGTTTTTAATAATTTATGGTTACTTAGCTATAACACTAAAAAGTGATTACTTCAAATGACATTGCTCTGGAAAACTGTTAAAGAGAGGATGAGTTCAGAGGAGGAATCCACACACTGTTATCTGCTCCAATTTTAGTTAAATAATCTAATAATTATTTGAATTAAATGGTTTATTAGGTACAGAATACATCATATTAAATCACAACAAATAATCCAGGCTATGGAATGCAAGCTGAGTAAAACTCCCAGAAGATAAGTATATCTCTTGTACAGTACAGTACAGAGGAGGCTAGTATGAACAGCAAATTTCAGTTGTCTCTGAGAACAAATTTAGACAATATACATTTCCTGTGACTCAATGATAGTTATATAAATTACAGTAAAATTGATTTTAATGGGTTTTAATCAAATAAATCATCGTTAATGAGTAGTGAAAATAGTTCAAGCCCTTTCTGAGAATCTTAGTAGATTCAATCGTAGCAGATGTCAATACATGAACCATTGATCACAGTCATGCCTAGGACATGCAGTGACTAAATTAGAGAAGGAATTTCCTAACCTCTTTCAAAAATAGGAAATAAATAAATTAATAAAAACAGGAAAAAAAAAAAAAACACAACGCTATTTTCAGGAGTCTTCCTCACTTTTGCATAGTTTTTTGCAAACTAGTGACTGGTTCATTTTGGTCAGCTGACCATTAAAATGATTTTTACCACCTATTTGCCTATGGATGTTTCTATTAGTGATTACTATTTTTTCTATCATATTATCATTTTGTGTTTTCTATTATTTCTATTATTGATTTGCTACTCCATTTAGATTGTGAAAACCTGTTTAGAAAGAGCAGGCTAAGAAATGAACAGAATATTCAAGACTCCCTTTAAAATCTGAGTTTCCTCCTACAAGATGTAGGCTGTCTTAGAAATATAATCCTTTAATATTTCAGTTCTTTTGGATTTGTCTGTTTTTCTTGACTCAGCTTACTGTTAAGGCTTGATATATGGAAAACAAATTGGGCTGTTGTTATGGTTGCTTACCTCCTTCTGGCAGTTGCAATGGTTTGCTGCACTTATGATTCATAATGGTTTCCCATCTGCTGCTTGCTTCTGTTCAAGACGTTGTGCATTTTTAATCTTTAAATTGTTAGGTCTGGGTCTCATCTTTAAATTGTTGGTTCTGAGTAAGTCTGGGGACAGGATTCTTTTACTGCCTTTTCTCCCAGGTAGAGGTTGCCACTCTGTGAAAACAAGTGTCTATAGAGTATGGAAGGGGATGATGCATGCACAAAATTTATTTTTGAAGAGGAAAATTTAAATTCAGTTGTCAATACTGATCTACCATGGATCCCATTCTGTCTTCAAGAAGAGGATTCTTGACAGCACGTCTTTCACTGGCTCTATTAAATAGTTACTTTAACACTTTCTTAAATTATAAACTAGAATAAAAACTGCAAGTACTGGAAGTAGATTTGGTACACAGGCAAAGTAAAATGTTCGCATTATTTATTTAGACCATTCTTGAAAGTAGCTATGGCTCTTAAATGCATCTATTTTTAGTGTGAAAACAATGTTCTTCCACTTTAAGATGTCAGAAATTGCACATTTTTTTTTAAATCTTGGCTGAAAATATTCCTTTTTATTATTTTTTGTAAGATTTCTAACACTTGATCTAATACAGAAACCATTTGTTTATCTATAACTCCCTTCAGTTAACAATTAAGAAAATTACAGGTTATTCTTGAATCTACTTTTTCCAGGAATGAGGACTTGCATATATAGATCATAATTTATTTCATCAGTATAGAATCAGTTTCAGTTATGTGATTTAGCATGGTAAGCATTGTGGATTTTTATTCTATGATGGCTAAAGATAACAATAATAAACAGACAGACATCTTATTGAGATAATGGCAGAAGACTTTGTCTTGCAAGCTGTATGTGTTTTCCTAGGGTATATTTTTGGCTAATAACTTTGTGATCACAGGGGATGCATATTCACTATGTGGTATATGCACACGAAGTGTACAACAGGCTCCTGAAAGACCCAGAGGGATTTGGGAAGCAACTGTGTCAGTGGCCTTGACTACTGTTGTGGGCCCTTGTCTGAGCCAGGGTGGGGGCAAGGTCTACCTCTGCCTCATTGATGAAGGTGTGGGAGTGTAACTAAGCTACTAGTGGCAGGTAACTCATGGAAACCATTACTGTTCATCATAGCATCTCTTCTTAAAATGTCTCTACCCACTTTCTTAAGCTTGATTAACTATTTTTACTGTCTGGATTTAAGGGTTTTAAGTTCAATAAAGACTGTCAAGTGGATAGCTTTGAGACATATTTACATCTTCTCATCCTGATATGAGAGCCATGAAGTTCAGTGCAGGTTCTCTGTTCATAATTCTTCTTCTGTCAAGGAGCATTCAAACAGCTAGAGATGGACAGAAGGATGCTCAGGCTCTTACCTTCAAATGTCTTCTCTTTCTTTACCTTTTCATGGGGACGAGATGAGAAGGAGGAAGGGAAGGGGCAGGATTTCTACTTCCAGAGTTGCTTTATGCTAGTCTAATATATGCAAGTTGCAACCTCCAAAGTGACTCAAGAGAGAGTTAGCAAGATTTGGTGCCTCTTGGAATTACTTACACAATCTTTGGATTATTTAGTGTTTTCTTATATAGCTAAAGAAATGCTATGGGCAAATTCTGCCATTCTGAAAGCTGAAATCCATGGCACGTATCAGAGTATAAAAAACATCTGTGTGCATTTTTTTTTTTTTTAATATTGCCACAGAGTAACAATTTAATCTTCATAGTCAAGCCATGCATGAAATCTGAACATGTCCCTACCTGATGCCCTACTTGTATTGCAAAATGGGTGTTAGTAAAAAACGTATAAATATTTTGAGGTTATTATTTTTCTTTTTAAAAAGAGGTCCTAATATATAGCTTAGTTTTCTCCAGTCTGTTTCTTAAGTCATGACATTCTGAAGGTTCTAATAATGACTGTATCTTCTGTCTGTAATTTGAATAAGATGGAGAGTCTGTTTACTTCTTTGTTAATGGCATATGGGGCACACTGGGCACAGTGATAACAAGTACCCTTTTAAAAGGAGCTTCATTATGCTCCCTTCAGGTACTGGCTAGGGCTTGAGGCGAGATAGTGGGTGAGATGGATCATTGAGTTGATCAGATATGGCAATTGCTGTGTTTTCTGTGTGCTCAAGGACGACATAATTTTAACCAAGTATAAACATTTTACAGCTGGCTGGTACAAATCTGTGTTATTTATTTAGGAGTTAGGGAAGAAGGTATCATTCCCAAAGTTTGTGGGAAATATCTATAGTATGGATTATAGTATGGATGTATAAGATGATGATGGATTTATATTTAGCTGATAGCTTGGAGCAGACATTTCATTGAGGACCAGAGTTCAGAGTCTGATACTACTTTATAAGAATAAACAAGTATATTGCTTCTGGTTATCACAGGGGTTGACATTTTAGAGGGGAATGGACTGTTTGGGATTTTTTTCCCCAGGAATATAAAGAAATAAAAAAGTTTTATTTCTAACCAAAGGATGTAGTACTGGAAGTGCTGAAGACAGATGTAATGTCTTATATGAATGTGTGACAAAAATGCTTGTGTTCTTATTTTATTTTATTTTATTTTTTCAAAAATTGGATGTATGCAACATATTTTCTGAAACAACATTTAATTAGAAGAATTACTGGAAGAAAGTGTTTCACTTTGGTATTCAGAAGAAATTCTAACTGAAGGATAAATGAAATTGTGGTGTCTCATAAAGAGATAGGCACCTAAAAATGCTGAATGTCAGGAGAAATGAGGTACCTAACTCCATTAGACCCTTTCATAAACCTGCATAGTCATCTATAATCATCTTAAAAGCCTAAATATTTTCTTCAAGTTTGGCTTCCAGACAGCAGGTGATGAAAAAAATCCCAACTGAGTGTAGTCCCTAAGTACATATATGAAGTGAGCACTACAGGAGAGTGATGTGCTTAATCATGTGTGTTCCTGCTTCCCAAACTTAAGAAGAACCTGTGTCAACTGTTTCAGTAAGAGGAAGTCTTTTATTTTAATGTCTGCAAGCTCTCTGAGCCTCAGTGATCTAGCACTAGAAAAAAACATGCATAATTAAACACATAGATGGTTTGATTTTTTTTTTACTTTAATACTGTTTTTGAGTGTCATTACAAAACTTATTGCTATAGCTGTATTCTCTTTTCCCCAGCAAGATGCTCACTATAAAATGAGAAGATAGAAACAAGAATCTGTTGATGGATTAAACTATAAATACATGTGATGGCAACACTTTAACAAAAAGCTTGTTAACTACCCTTTAAATTTAATCTTGGCACTTGTAGAGTCAGAAATTCAGGGAGACTAGTATTCAACAGCTGGAGGGGATGTAGAAACAAAATAGCTGTGACAGAGACCTGATGTGGATAGGTGTGATGAGGAGGTGAAGAGCCCAATGACATGGAGTCTGGTTAAGCCCCTGAGAGGACAGTGTCCATCCACCATCTCACAGAAGAGGCTACATGCACAAACAAAAACTTATGGTGAAAAGCTGAAACAGCAGCAAAAGCAGATGTTTTAGATTCACGTGGATTTGAATTTGTTATGCAATGTGCCCATGCTTTATGTTTTCTAAGGGATTCTGAAAGAAAAACATTTGACTTCCTCAGGTTTCCAGTGATTTTCACAACCCTCTGGGTATTTGAAATGCTTGATTGAGATCATATGCTGTGCTTACAGCTGTGGTACATTTATTCAGGAGTATGTGTGTATTTAAAGTCAATTTGTGCGTATGCCAGAGTATATACATATATATAAAGATATCTATAAATATATAGATATATTTATATAAAACTGGATCACTCTGTTTTCCCAAGGACAAATGCCTCATTTTTTGACACATTATGCTGAGGTACTTTTGTTATGACATGGTGTTAACCTTCATGTCACTGTTGCTTATCATCTTTTGTGCTCCATCCACCTTCCAGCTAAACTGGAAGAATGTATTGAGTTTGTGGTACCATATATGCTAGACATTTGTGGGATGACATTTTATATGTGCTACTTTATTTTCAAATTTCCTAGAAGTTTCAACCGCTGAATTTCACTGTTGTCACCACTTCTGCCAAACAAAATACATTAAATATGCCTGTTTAGTGATCTCACTGGCAAAGTGCTGAGAAAAGTGTCAATGTTTTGTAAAGGATGTTGTTTCCCTGTCCCTTGAAACATTTCCATGTTTTGTATCACCCATTTTTAGCTGGTCTCCGTGGGTGTGGAATGAGTAGAAAGAAAAAAAATCCATCTGAGCCAAGTAAAGGGATACATAATTAAAGTCCAGTGTCATAGACTTTTTGTTGTTGTTGTTGTTGTTGTTGTTGTTGTTGTAATGCTTCTAAAGGAGTGACAATAAAATGAAGGTTTTCGTATGACCTGTTTTTGACAGGTGGCAGCATCTCACCTGTGAGCTCATTGTGTTTCCCATCTGGCGTGAAGTGGTAATGACTGTCTATAAATTAAACTATTTTTGTTTTGCCAGTTTATTTATTTTCCATTCCACTAACAGTTTCTTAAGTGCTGACTGTTGCCAGATGAGAAGAGTTTGTGGTGGTGATGCTGCTGAATGTCCTTTACCAGGTGGCTCTGAGTACATTACACGGATGTACATGGACATTTACTGCCAGAGGAGGGAAATGCTGCTCCTCAAGCTGCACAGAGTTCCTGGGACCACAGACTGCTGTCTGTGATATCCTTGTACACAGATTTACAAAGGCAAAAATCTTTTGACTTCTTCTCTGATGCAACTTGAGCTTTCTCTGTAAGCCCATTCCAGCTGTACCTTTGGCAAAAGTAACCTACATGCTGTCCAGGGAGCTGTATCATGCTGTACAGTGCCTTTGTTTTATCCATCAGACAGGAGTCCTTATCACAGGCTAGTGATACTTCAATCAGTCTAGCAGGGATGTTTATTTTTAAATTGTTCACAAGCGTTTATGTTACAAAATTGCAGCAATTTAGTAAAATTGTTAGCAAGATGAAATTATGCCTACTTTGCATAAAGTTCTGCAAAGACTTTCATTACATGCTCTATCATAGCTAGTTATCACTAGATAAGAATTTTTATACAAAGTTCATACAAATTTATACAAATTTTATACAAAGTAACTTATACGCAGATCTTGCCTTTTAAGATTTCTCAGTAGTAAGGATTCCAAACATGATCTTAGATGCCTTAGATGCCTTGGAAAGCCCCAGACTCAAACTATTGAAACTTCTGCAAAACTTTGCCTGCAATACAAGCCTCACTATATTGTGTCACTACAAAAAAAAAGAAATAAAATAAAATAAAATAAAATTTTAAGATTTAGCACCTAATTCAGATGTTATTTAAATGTTTCCACACCTCTTCATTCCATTTTAATTAAAAGTAATAAGGGTATTGATTCAAAGAGGAAAAGAGGATAATCTGATATTATTATTATTATTACTATTTTTAAATTCAAGGCTATAGATGAAGACTATCTTTGTCACAATAAAGGCATACAGATAATCTTTTTTAAGTATTGTTGCTGCAAATAAAGCTGACTTGTTAAAATCAAAGTTGAAATTAGTTCTGATTGTAAATTGTAGGACTTTTTATTATATGATCAAATTTTTTCTATTTCTGGGTTGGTTTTACTTCTGTGGTCATAAAACATATACTCTCTGTATTTCTTTCACCCTGGAAAATATTTCTAGATATGGGTAAGAAAACTGTTTCTTCCTTATAGGGAGGGATACAAGAAGAGAAAGATTTTTGCAGACTGTTCTGGGAAAGAGAAAATAAAACTAAATTCTGCCTTTCCATGTGTCCATGTGACAGGATCTAGGCTTTGGGAAATATTCAGAATTTGCCCAATGACTGACAGGACCTTCAAGATGTGTGTGTCTTGTCAAAATTTACTTTCTTTGGATATAACTGACTTAGCCATAGCCAGTTCTGTTTCTTATGATTTATAGTGAAAAGTGGTCACTTCAGGTTTCCTTTTGCAGGAAGGGCATTTCTAAGGGGACCATTGCTGATAGGACTCATTTCCTGAAACAAGGGAACTGATAAATGGGTTTCTTATTGCAAACAACCAGAATATTCAGCCAGTTGTGTTTTAAATTCCAGGATTATTTGATCTTTTGTTGATTTTAATATTAATACACTTCTATATTTCACTGGGATTATGGTTTCTTGGTTTTCAGTGTTGCAGAATCTCAAACCCACAAATGCTGTTAGCATATGTTTAATAGTTTTGCTTTATTATTTACTAACTGAAGTTGAGAACTGCTTCTAGTCAGCAAGTAGGCAATGCATTCAGAGAAAAATTTCCAAATTATTTTCCAGGTTATCATTGTTTTTCTAAATTATATGCTAGAAACAAACAAACAACAACAAACAGATAATAAAGTCATAAAACTGATTTCTCCATGAGAAATTCATATAAATATTTTAGACTACCCTGTTTTCAAATCCACAGCATCATCTTCGAACCTTTTTTTCTTCTCCCACTATTTCTTCCCATCTGTCACTGCTCACCACAGTGTCAGGAACGGATGCTCCATTTAAATCCCACTCTAGGGGTTTCTCCTTTCCCTTCAATTTATTCCTCTCCTGCCTATTTTGGAGGTGCTTTTTTTTTTTCTTTTTTTTTCTTTTTTTTTTTTCTCCAGCTTGTTACTGTACACAGCCTAAAATTTTGCTCTTGTGATATCCTATGTTAACAAAACTACTTTAGCTCCCACATGATTCTCAGTTTATTTTTCCTATTTTGTTTCATTTCCTTTTTCTCCAACCCCCTGTGTTGCACAGATGCCCCCTGCATCTTTCTCCTTCAGTCTTTCTTGTTTGCCTTGTGCCCTTTCCCTACCTCAGAAACATGATGAAGCAAGGCTCCTAATAAGCCTTGATCAAGGCTCCTTGATCAATCAGAGGTTCATGCCTGTAGCTTATTCTTCTTGATTTCACTTCTGTCTTTCACAAAAATAATCAGTCACCTCCTCTGCTTTCCCCTCCTGTCTTTTGTGAGTATAATATCCTGATAATGTGTTGTTGACCAGTCACTTACAAAACTGGAGGAGCAAGTAGTCCAAAGTACAACTAGTTTTGAAAGCAGAAAGTGAAAAACTATTTTTGTGATCTATTAAATGAACACTTGAGTACTTTCTACATTCAGATGAAGTTTTCAAATGCTTCTGGATTAAAAATAATTACAATACAGGTTCTGATATTCTTACCATGAATAGTACAACAGCTCCAGGTTGCTACCGCAAGAATTTCACTGAAATCAATAGACTTATTCCTTCAGTAAACAGTTAAAAATATTGAAATAAAGTAAAAATCTAAATTTCATGAATTCTTGACTACATCTTAATCAGAAGTTTCATATAAGGTTACCGCTGTTGCTTTTGAGAATGTTTTTCCCTTTCGGTGCTCAGAACCATAGGTACTGGCAAGAGCATGAATGGGAAATGCTAGCTCTTAACTGGCTTGAACTGCTATTCTTTCAGCTGATTCTTTTGCTTTTTTGGCTTGTAATAAAAGGATATTGTCTTTCTTATTTTAAGCAGTCAACCCTTCCAGGTAGGGAATTTGTCTCACTTAATATTCATAAAGTTTCATTCAAGTGAAGAGTTCTGTGTTAGTAATAGGTTATTATCATTAAGAACTTCATTATGTGCAGGCAAAGTGCAATTGGGTATACCATTTTCATGAAGAGTAGCATAAGGGTATTTATCACAATTCAAAAGCTATAACTGCTATGCTTGAATTAATGGGAGGCTTGCAGTGCTGAAAGTGATGGAAAACAAACAGAGGAGATAATAAGGTTATAATAATATTTTGGGGATTTGCATTGTTTAAAGTGAAAGCATGACTTCAAATACCTATAGAGAAGACACAATTACATGCCTGTTAAAATTTATAGAATCAAGAATTCTCTATGGTCTGCTGATTGTTAAGTCTGTGTAGCATTTCTGTCTGCCAAATATTACACACATACCATCTGAAGTCTGTATTGGAACCCTCCAATTTAATATAATGCTTATACAAGTTAGAGCTTGCAACATATCTCATCTAAACTGCAAGACTGGAAAACCCTGAAATACACATATTTGTATGTTGCAATTTATGTGAAATTCAGAGTCAGTTTCCTTTAAGGTTTAATCTAGTTCTGTTATTCCCCTCAAGGTTTTCCATTTTCTTTCATGTTTATTATACTTAGAAACATCTCTGTGGTCAATTAAACCCTTTTCAAGTAACCTTAAGGTATCATTTTTTTTTTTTGTTTGTTTGTTTTTGTTTTTTTAACATATTTTTTCATTAAACCTCTATTTAGACTAAAACCATTTTAATTTGGCTTCATTCTTTTCAAGGATATAATTAACACTTATGTAATGACTATGAAATGCACATATTTCATATCAACAGTCTGCCTGGATAAAAATTAAAACTGCATTTTTCACTGTCCTGGCCCAGTACAAGGGACCATGTGTAGGGTGTGTTTGTGTGTAGGCATGTAGGCATTGTGTGTAGGGTATGTTTGTGTGTGCATGCACTTTTCAAGGTGCAGTCAAAGAGTTGAGCTTTTTTACCCTCTGCTTGAAGGTTCTGGAAGAAACCCTGGCATGAGATAAAGAAGTGAAGCATGTGATATGTAATATTGAATGTATTTCATCTCTGGTTAGGAAGTCTACAAGTCATACAAAAACATTTGTGTTGTTTTCTGAAAATTTGGCTGAAACTCAGTTAAAAGATTAGCAGAACATTTCTTATTTATTTATTTATTTATTTATTTAAAAATTACTCCAGCTCTGTACCATTTGCAGTGATTCCTTGTCACACAGTGAGTACATAATATGATTAAAGCAATTCTAGCCACTGAAAGTGGTTAATTTTCGTTTTCATTTGATTTCCTTACCAGTGTAATAAGTTACCCACAAGAAGAAAATAATGAGTGATCAGAATTTCATTTTCCACCTGAACACTTTATCACCTCAAAATTAACTTTTAAACTATTTTGCAAACATTTTGAACTGCTCTGTAAGTAAATCTACATCAAGTTCTGCTATTGCTATCTGAAAAGAAAGCTTTATTATTTCAGTTACTCCTTTCCAAGTAAGATATACACTGAAGATATTTCCTTACTTTTGTCCTAATGTTGGTACTTTTGTCTTTTTTGTTTGTTTGTTTGTTTTGTTTAATTTCCTGTCATTGGTGAGCAAGATGTTATACATGCTTCTCCCTTTTCCCCCAGAATTCAAGCATGTTTTTTTGTCGTTGTTGTTTTGTTTTTTCATTATAGGATGTTTTTGCATATTTGTTTCATAGACAGCCATAGTGAATAATAGTGAATTAATTTATAATGAAGTAGACAGATTTGATCTGTATTCTCTCCTTCTTGTTAAAGATTTATTTTTTCATTCACTGAGAAAGATGCTCTGTGATAACATGTATTTGACAGAAAGAATTCACAGGATTGACTATTATCTCAGAATTCTTTGTGTTTATTTAAGGGAACCATGCAAAGCAAAACCAGAAGAAATCTCTCCTTATTGACTTTATTAGTTATGCAGAGTACCTGCCTAAGTTTTTATATGAAGATTTCCTGATATATATTTGATTATATGTTTGAACCTCTCATATTTGATCATCCAATAAAACTAACCTCCTGACATATATTTCATTATTTGGAACACAAAGACTAGGTCAGATACAACTATTATATCATAGTTCCTTTACTACCTCTTCACAGTTTTACTAAGCCTTTTCCAGCATTGTATTAAGATAAAATGATCATTTTCTTTCTTGTTTGATTCATTCTTTCATGGAAGATTTATGTACATATTAAATTTATGTTTACATTTTAACTACTGAAGAAAGTAATACATGGAATTCTCTGTCTGTGAACATGTGCTACAGATTTGTGACACTGAAGCAGAAAGTATTTAAGGCTGGGGGTGGTTTGTAATTTCAAAGGGAGTTCATAGCACAGCTTTGGAGATGGCTATGAGATAATATCTTGCTTGGATAATCATTATTTTTGCAGTGAGTAGCTGCATTTTGACCAAAAAAATGAAATTATGAATTATAGTTCCTCATCCTGGAGATACTGAATCATCACCTTTTTGTTTTTACTAAGATGTCAGTGTTAAACCACAGTTTGGAAAGCAGCATACAGCTTTGCTTTGATATTTTAATACTCCTAGTCTTTGAGACTGAATCCAAGGGAAGAGGAATCTACAAGGTCAGCAGACTGTGAAATCTGGTCCTCTGTCACCCTGGCAGTCTTTCAGAAAGCTGTTACTGAACCTTGCTCTTCTGACAGCATAAAACTTCCTTCTGCTTTTCAGCCTAAATGTATCAGTAAGCAGTTCAAACCAAATTGTTCTTTCACCAACACGGCCTTTTGCAGTTTTTCTTCATTCTTTTTATTTCCCCACAGGTATTCATAGACAAGAGTTATAGCTGATCACAGCCTTTGAGAGGGTAGGCTGAACAAGTTGGATTCTTCTGGTTTTCCTTCATATAATGAAGGGCTTTCCATCCTCCTAATCATCTTAAAACTTTCCCCAGCCTGTGTTTCTCTTTCCTAGCCCTGAGTAATCAGAAATCTATATACTTTAGTTTAGGCCTTAACATCAGTGCCTTGCACAGTGGGACAAAATTTCCCTGTCACTACTGGAAATAATGACCAGGATTTGACTAAGAAATCAAATAGTCCATCAGAGCCTCCTTCCTTCAAAACAAGTAGCAGGGTGCAACTGTGTCCATACATTCTTCATTTCCAGCATGGGATGAATTTCTCAGCACTGCCTGTAGGCCTTGGTCTGCACGGCTGTGCAGGGATTTCCTTGGGAACTGCATGAGAGAGTGCTAGCTATTGCAGGCCAAACCAATGGCTATGTGAGGTTAAATGGTGTGGACCCCACAATGACCCAGGTTTTGCTTCTGTTCACTTTATTAGCATGGACACAGTTCTGTGGCTGTGACTACAAACGCTATGCTGTCTGCTACTGACTCTCATGGAAATTCACAATGATCCTTTCACTGAGTCTTACCTGTTGATTTTCATCATTCTTTGTTGATAACTCCTGACTCAGATTTCCTATTAATTCCTCAGTGTATGAACTTACAATTTGTACTGAATTTAATCCAATTTGTTACTTTTGTCTCCAAGGTCATTTTTATATATACTTTTTTAGTATTATTATTTTTGTTTGTTTGTTTGTTTGGTATCTGTACTCCTCTATAGTGCCTTTCTAATAGTGCCTTCCAACTTCATATCCTCAGCAAATTTTAAGAGATGACTCTGATGATTTGTAGCAAAGTTGTTAATGAAAGTAGTAAATTAAAATGATTGTGAGATCCTTCTTGGAGGGACTCTACTGGTAATGTCATATAGCTCCTATGAATATATATATTTTTTTTCTTTAGTTGCTTTAGCCATCTTACAATTCCCATCTTAGTATTCCCTATCAGTTTGCCATATGGCATTATACTTAATGGCTTTTTGAAGATTAAATATAAAATTGAATGTAGGGCTTTATATTTTCTAGAAAATCTCTTATTTAAGGCTCTCATTTTATACTTGTAGTAAAGGAGAGCACAACTTGCTCTTTTTTTTTTTTTTTTTGATTTTTTGTATTGTTATTTTTGTTTGTTTGAAGCTTCTTTACACTTTCCTTTACACCAAACCAGCTTTTTCTTTCTTTTCCTCTCTCTCATGACTTCTAAAAAATATATATATTAAAAAAAAAAAAAAGTGATAAATTATTTTAATTGTAAATTTCTGTGTATTTCACGTGAGAAAAAATACTTTGGCTAACAATGTTACTGTCAGAAATTATAGATTAATCTATAATTTGACCTGGCAATTATCACACTGCAATATTGCTCAGTGTGATCAAACAACATAAAGAAATGGATTTTCACAAACAGGAAAGGGGATATTTCTGTTTTGCTAATGGGAAACTAAGGTATAAAGCAGTTACAAAAAACAGTTTAATTCTTCAAGACAGAAATTGTTCCAAAGATCTCTTGTAAGAGTATGGTCATCTCAGCAAGAATGATCGCAAATGTGCACATAAAATCAGTCAGTGGTATTGGTTTTCAAGTACTCAATTGCTGATAGCTCAGGAATTAGGAGGGTTACCAAATAAATTCTCATAAATATAGTTTTCAAGGTAATTTTTTAGTGCAAATTTTAAAAGAAGAAAAAATATGTAAAACATATGCGTTATTCACAAAGTATTTACTTGGCTTACCTTGAAAACAAATCCTCATAGAAGAAGTTATTTAAGACTGTTTCACAACTCTTTTCTTTTTACCATTTCCTATAAAATTGCCAACATGAAGATTATATTTTGACTATTGTTAGAAACTGGTATAACACCACCACTAATTTTCCATATATCACTACAAAGATTTCAGAAAGTAATAATTAAAAATAATTTCCAACTGTTTTCTCCAAAATCTTTAGTGTTTTTTGTCTCGTCTACATTATATTGCCTTTATTCTTATTCTACTTTCTAACTCCCCATATTTCTCATCCCCCTTCCTCTTTGGAGTCAGGAAAATGGGAAGACTTACTGAAACTTATAATTCACAATTTGTGCATACAGTTTCCTGTATGCCCTTTCTCAGCTGTCATTTCATTTGCCTTCTTCATAACATTCCTTATCTTGAAATGAAATGAATTTGCTTCTTCATCTCCTTTTATTAGTCTTTTTTTTTTTTTTTTTTTACTTAGATTATTTCCCCTTTTCCATGTCTGTTTTCTCAACGAAACTTAAAGTCTCTTTACCAATGTAGTTTTTGTTTGTTTGTTTGTTTGTTTGTTTGTTTTTCTATGAGCATTTGAAAATGTTCTCCTTAGCCTCATCACTTGTGCACTCCATTATCAACACCTGTCATTTGGTATACCAAGCTGTGGATTTTGATTTTTATTTCCCTACTGTTCTGTTTGAATGTGTACAAGTAGGGGTCACTAGAACTACCTAATTTTTACCAGTCTCTGGGTTTATCCTTATTTCTCTACACAGTCTTACAGACTGATTAAGAGTCCCAAAGCTGTATATTGAGATACTGGAAATATTCAAAACTCCTCATTAACATTTTTAGCTTCTTTGCTAAATGAAAAATGATTAGGAGTTCCATTGTGTCATGTAGGTAGTCATTAGTGCTGAATATGACTTGGGAAATATGATAGCTGATCAGAGTAAAGCTTTAAGCTGTCTGCATCTAGTTCATTACAATAACTGTAATGACATCCAAGACACCTTTCATGGTGCAAGCAAATTTCTATCACTTCTTCCCTTCTGCTTTTTGGGATACAAGATTGTTGTGATTGCGTGTATGTGGCAAGTACACCATTCTTTTTTTTTTTTTTCCAGTGAAGATTTTGTATAAGTTGCCATATTCCAAGTAAAAGACTGATGAATTCAGTCCTTTTGCTTTCTTTGGAGCTTCCTTTGAAGGGAATGGTGACGGATAACAGCGACCCCCCAGGGGTCAGTATGGGTCTAGTCTAGTCAAACTTCATCAATAACTTTGGATGATGGAACAGAGTGCACCCTCAGCAGGTTTGATGGTGCCATGGAACTAGGAGGCTGATATCCCAGAGGGCTGTGTTGCCATTCAGAGGGACCTGGACAGAGAGCTGGGCTGAGAGGAATCTCATGAAGTTCAACAAGGGCAAGTGCAGGGTCTTGCACTTCAGGAGGAATAACCCCAAGCACCAGTACAGGCTGGGGGCTGAGCTGCTAGAAAGCAGCTCTGAGAAGGACCTGGGATTCCTGGCGGACAGCAGGCTGACCATGAGTCAGCAATGGGCCCTTGTGGCCAAGAAAGCCAGTGGTACCCTGGGGTGCATTTGATAGAGTGTTGCTATCAGGTCCATGGAGGTGATCCTCCCCCTCTACACAGCCCTGGTGAGGGCTGTACCATTGTGTCCAGTTGTCAGCTCCCCAGTACAAGAAGGACATGGAGATACTGGAGCAAGTCCAGCAGAGGACTACAAAGATGGTTAGGGGTTTGGAGCACCTGTTGTACAAGGATGGGCTGAGAGATCTGGGCCTGTTTCTCTTGAGAAGACCAAGAGGGGATCTTATCAATGTATCTAAATATCTGCAGGGAGAGTGTCAAGGGGATGGGGCCAGACTCTTTTCAGCATTGCCCAGAGACAGGACAAGAGGCAACGGGCACAAAGAAACATATAAGTTCCATCTGAATATGAGAGGGCACTTCTTTACTGTGAGGGTGACAGCACTGGAACAGGTTGCCCAGAGAGGTTGTGGAGTCTCCTCTATGGAGATATTCAAAAACTGCCTGATGCAGTCTTGTGCAACATGCTCTAGGTGACCCTGCTTGGCAGGGGGGTTGGACTAGTTGATCTTCAAACATCCCTTCCTACATCTACCATTCCATGATTCTGTGACAAAATTTTTGAAATGTTCAGATATTGTCCATTTAGTTCTCTATAGTATTAATGCTGTCCTGTGCTTCCAGGTTCTCTGAGATTAATGACTATTTTGGAACATGCCCTGTTTCTCCTATATATCCTGGCCCCGCTTCTTCTGGAAACAGGGAGAGGAGGAGATGGTGTATGCTTGAGGGTCATTCTCAATCCTGTGTTTTGTCTGTAATTGTTCAAAACTGGAGTAAATGAAGTGGTCCTGAATGAGTTTGAAATTGCATAAGAATTTAAGCTACAGAACATCTAATATGTCTCTCTTCTGCTGACATTCCACAGCCCTGCTCCTCTACTAATCTGGATAGCCAATAGAATTTCTCTAAACAAAATCAATCAAATCAATTTCACAGTTACAACTTTTGATAGAGATTATTTAAAAATTTAGAACAACCTCAAATTTCAGTTGTTCCCTAAATTTCAGCATTGCATTATTAACTGAGTTTATATATGGTCATTCTTCAGCTCTCCATCCTTATTTTCTATCAGACCACAGACCTTGCATTTGTAACATCTCTATTGACACCCTCATATATGCAAAACATTTGTCTCTTTATTGTTTTCAAACAAAAAATAGACATATAGACATAGTTGTGTGGACTGTGTTCCTTATAGGCTGTATGCAATGGTGTTTAAGAGCAATGTGCTGTTTTTCAATACAGGCTGTGAATTCTTTCACAACGCATCTGTTACTCCATCCATTCTCAATCAACCGTATAAAGCTTGCTTTGCTCGTCTTACTCAAGAACTTTGAAGCTGTGTTTCATCTTTCTGATCTAGCTGTCTAATGCTCTGCTTTTTTCCCCAGTGTATAGCCAATTTATGTGCAATGGAAGTGATAGATTTAGCCACAGGGAATGATGTATGCAAACAGTAGATTTCTTGCAGTTTTCACTGACATCTATCACCTTGTTCTGGTATACAATGTTTATTCCAGCAGGTCTTTTTCACGGAATTTAGTCAGCTTGCAGAGCTGTTTTTATGGTGCTGCACATCCTAGTGCTATGTATCACCTCTTAGCCAGGATTACAGTGGATGTGAATCTTCCATAAATATCTCAAAGCACAGAAAAAGGCTTGAATGTAGCAAAGAGAATATCTACTAAAATTGGATGTTTTTGTCATGGCTATATTTTGTATCATTTCTTGATGCATTGTATTAAATTGCAGAAGTGCCACATCAGATCAGCTATGACGTGGCATGCCTATAGTATAAGGTTTTATTCCCTTCAATATTTACATTAAATATATCTTTACTTTGTGGTATCCTTGCATTTCTGAATAGAAATCAGGCAGCAGTTTACTTTAATTTTGACTCCAGAGGCATGAATCATGAGTAAATAACCCTGTCACTCTATGCTTTTCAAAATGCAGGCAAGAAAAGTGAACATTCACAGTGGCCATTTTCCACATACCTTGTTTTTGCAGAAAATATTTACCAAGGAGATATCATTTACCTAAAATCATGCTACATTTCAAGAAAGCTAAAAGGAAAAAAAATAACAAAAAACATCACCACACTACTTACAGGCCTCTAAGATATTATCACAGCATGGTGTTTCAACGATTTCTGCTACTCAGCTCCCTTCCTGGAATGAGAAACACCCCTGTCACAGAGATGTGGGGAATAAAGAGATGGCAGGAGATGTTGGGATCTCTTTGAAGTTTTAAGGGTCTGAAATTACACTACTTCTAGAAGTTACAAATTAAAAAGTACAAGACTTTTCTGAATTGGCTATTGACTAAAATGTTATTTCCCTTTAAACAGTACAGAAAAATAAAGTCCTAAATTGGGGTGAAATGATGTATTTTTTACATTTTTAATTTTTATATCACAAAATCCAAAATGGAAAGGGAGTTATGTGAAAACCAAAATGGAGTGCCTCGTATGGTTCCACAAGCAATTGCTCAATGCTCATTGCTACTTCATAAATTCTCATCTGGAACTGCTGGGGGACTCCGACTGCCTGTGGAGTGAAGGATACAAAGGATATGTGTTCCTGAGAAGTCTGTGGAGCTCAGTAACTTGTGAAGTGAGAAGCTGGCAGACAGAAGTCTAAGAGCCAGGGAAACCCCTGCTTCCCTGGTCAGCAGTAGTGCATATCCCAGCTGCTCCATGTCTCCCCAGAGAGGGCTCCAGATCTTTCCTGGCTGCTGCCTGAGTTGTGGCTGAGAACATCCCTCAGCAGCGTCTCTGCTGCAGGAGGCACATCAATCAGAAAGCTTTTGACAAGCCCTAGTTAAAAAGTGTTTGCCATGTTTTTACTACATTAACTACATTGTGTTAAGCTTGTATTTTGTTAGGTTTCAAACAAATATTCAGCAAAGGAATGAACCCTCACTGAAAGCTGTCATACAGGAATGAGAGGATGTTACTGTGATATTTTGGACTGAGCACAAATACCAGTAGAATAAAACAAAATGTCCCATTCTAAACTTTTCCTGAGTCTGAGTCTGGGACTCCTTTGGCTAATAGTGATTTATTTTTCAATGGTTTTACAACAATGTGAGACAGGTCTATGTTCTTCTGTCTCAGATTCCTCACCTATAAAATGCAAATTGAATATTCACACCTATCTCAGAGGAGTCTTGTCAAGAGTAATTAGTTAATGTCTGTGGAATTATTTAAGGTTGTAGAATAAAATTGCAGTATATTACGTATTGTTACATACAAAATACAAAACTTAAGTGTAAAATGCATGTTAGTGCAAGGATCTGGATGGTATCACAGAAAATTCGTGGTTGGTTGCTTTTTAGCATTTTGGCAACAATGAAATTACAAAATGACTTTTGTTTTGTTTTCAGCATTTGAGTCGCAGTGGTTCTTCTCTATAGATGACTATTTGGTATGTACTGATTGTGAAATTCTTAATACAAGTTATAATGCAGTCTTGGATCTTAGCGGTCTTTGGGATTTCTTCTGCTGCCTAAGCTTAGGCACCTGACTGCCTCTCAAACAGCCGTTAGACACTTAAAGCTATGTAACTAAACTGAGACCAGGGGTCTACAACCCTTCCCTGTCACCTTTTCAGATGGTTTAAGGTAAGTGCAGCCAACCATAATAAGCATACCCTCAGCTGAAGGAAAATAACAGGTGGGAATTTCAGAATCAACCAATGCTTCTTCCAGTAGACTTGTACCAAAATGTTGGCCTAATTATGATCATAGAATCAAAGGGTAATTAAGGTTGAAAATCAATGGAAATTTTGCAGTTTGTTGATATGGATTATGCAAACATGAGCAGGCATTTCTGCTGTACTCAATATTTTAGTGCAGTACCTTACAGTCAGCATTCTCGGGTCAGTAGCACAGATGTAAGCTATTTGAGTTAACAGGGAAACCTGTGGCATGAAGTCATCCTCTCTGCAGATCTGGCACTAGGGAGGGATGAGGAATGCATTTCTGCTACTCAATTGCCAAGCTGTTGCCTGACTACATTTCAATTCTTGCTTCTGGCAGAGTTTTCTGTTCCAATTGCTCCCTTCTGCCCCACTTGCTGGCAGCCTCCACCAGTGTCTGTTTATTATTCTCCCCTTGCTTCTGTTCTTATTCATTTTTTTTCCATTCCTTCTCACCTGAGCATGGAAAGCTTTTCACTCATTCTCTTCTAGGCTAACTGGGAACCAGTATGAGGAACAGAGGAAACAATTTTGTTTCATATGCTCATAAAGGCCACTTTCAGTTAGAAGCAGCAAAGAGGTAACATCCTCTGTAAAACCCTCTCCCATCAGTGTATGTAAAGCCATTCCACAGAGATCAGGCAGTGATCAGGACAGTCAAGATCTTTGAAACTAGCAATGGCATATTTTCACAAATCTCGACTCTTCATATAATATATGTACTCTTAAAAATATCTTGTATCACCATATCAAACTGTAGGGAATGGTATGGGTGTAAAGTTCAAGGTAAAGTTTTATTTCCATCCGAAATTGCTTGCCATTCCAAAATTCATACCAGCCTGCTTTCTGTAGATGCAGTCAGATTACTCCTGTGTGTATACAAAGCAAGGCAAAGGGCACTTCCCTGTTTCCCTCTTTAAGGCTCTGAGGGACATCAGTAAAAGATCTCAGAGAGATTTCAAATCTTTCTGACCACTGGAGATGTGATTGCACATTTGGAGAATGATTTTCTTCATTTCATTGACATTTTTTTGTATTTATTAAGGAAGTTTCTTTATTCCTAATCTATTTCTCCTTTAAAACCTGGCAAAACAAAGTTTTGTCTCTGTTACATCATCCACTACTAATATGTCTTGCAAGAAGTTGCTAGGTCAGATTTTCTAGTAATATGTTCACCTATCTGTGAGTTAATTGATGCAACTTTTATCAAGATTGAAGTAGTTAAAAGTGTTGGCCCTTCTTCAACATAATCTGTAAAATTTATTAGGGCCATTGCAAATCTCTGCTGTTGGAAATAACACAGAGAGAATAGATGACTGTGGTGTAATTGCCTGCAGTAACTAGGAAAATAAAACTAACATTCACATTTTTAAGGAAAATGTACAGCATTGAAGAGGCTTTCAGGGTAGGGCATAGCTGCATTATCTGAGCGTTCCCTGGGTTTCCAACCTTAGATGCTATTGCGCTGGGAAAACTTGGTGTGCTAGCCCTAAGGAACAGTACAGAGCGTAGAGTGGAGTGGAGACACCACGGCTAGGCTCTGTAACCAGGTGGGGACTCAATTGTTCTTGTGCACACCAAGACCGATAAGCTGCACTTTTTGCCACCCTGAGCCAAGGACCTGTCATGTTTTGACAAATGCTGTACCCTAGTGTACTTTTTGCTCATTATAATATCATTTTAATAACAAAACACACCTCCATCCCAAAAGCTACCTGCCTCCAAGGTGCGACCACCCCTCACTGAGCATGCGCCCTGAATTCCTCAGAGCCTATTACTTTAAATGGAGACGGGAGAACTTTTTACCAATCATAACTAAGATATGCTTGACTAGAGTCACTCAAGCTCCACCTAAAAGATAGAAAATAATATAAATTGGCCCAAGAGAGAGGGGATGTCAGGGAAGATACCAACCATCAGGGGAGATACCATCCCAAGGAAATACAACATCCTTAGAACCTCCTGCCTCCTGGGATCAGTTGACGGGCTGAGCCTCTCTTCTCCTCCCATTGGGACGCCTTTGGGTGAGATCTGAATACTTGCTTATAAATCTCTATAGAGTCTTTGATCTTTTTAATGCATTTATTTCTAGGCTGTGCACCTGTAACACCTGTAACACCTGTGTATTTCATGCATGCTAGCTTGCTTTGCAGACAGTCACTATCGCTGGCAATCCAAAAGAACCTGATTATCTGTTGCTGTAATAAACCATACTTGATTGCATTGTGATAGCTCTCATTAAGTGCAACTAGGGTAAGGGTGGTTATCCGTGATAGTTCAGTGTTCTGAATCCAACCAGACCCTCAGACGGTTAACGCGTTGTTGGTGAATGTCCGACTGGTTCAGTACCCTGAATCTGACTGGGCCCATAACGGTTAATTAGCTACACCCCTTAATGCGACAATGACACAAAAAAAAAAAAAAAAAAAAAAAAAAAGAATCCTGATTGATTCTTGGAGTCATTACTGGTAGCAGGAAGAGAAAACTGAGATTCCAGATAACAGAACATATGCTGTAGCAGAAAGTGCTTCAAGGGTTAGGCAGGAATAACTAAAGAAAAGATCCCAGTACAGTAGGCTTCATGAGTGTGAACTCTCTCTCACCTACCAACAGGCTGTTTGTCAGCCAGAAAGCTGCTGTCTCAGTGAATTTCCAAATCTTGTGATATTGTGCATATTTTAAACTGGATAACATCTGCAGCCTCTAAAATAGCAAGCTTCTGAGAGCTATTTACAATTGTGTTCTCTGTTAACAGCTTGGATGCTTTGGTTGCAAAGAACATGCTGTTTGGTGAAGCTGGAAGGTCTTCCTCTGACTTGAAAGGATTTATAGATACCTGTGATAAACAGTACAGTCATATTTTTATTTTATTTTATTTTATTTTATTTTATTTTATTTTATTTTATTTTATTTTATTTTATTTTATTTTATTTTTTTGTTTTAATTATTTATTTAGAATGGCAAGTGCCAAGGAAGAACCTTATGTACCCATCCATTAGTTTCTCTTGTTCTGAGAATACGGCATCTGTCAGTTCCCTCAAAAGGGCTTCACCTACCCAGTGAAAGACAGTCCTGTCACACTGCTAAGGCAAAACTTACTAGAAGAATAAATAGGCTGTTTTCTTAAGCTGTTTTCTAAGTGGGACAGTTTGATCTTTTGTCAACAACAGAGAAACGTGTCTCCAAACATGCTTTAAAGCAAATGCCAGTAACTCTAACTGTGGTTTTCTTGCAGGCTGGAATTAGAAGGGAGCCTCCTGTGCACATTTTCTTTGATTATATTGATCTAGAAAGTTCTTCAGTAAGCCTGGCTGAGTGAAACATAAAGTCTGTCAAGACTTCTGGCTGAACAGTTTTAAGCTGTCTACTTCCTGAAAGCAATACTGGAATCAGAAGCCCTGCTGTGATGGTGCAGTCTACCGGGTCACTTCTGTCTGGGTTGCATGCTAATCAACTCAACCTGAAATGCTGATGGTGTTAAAGTATTCTGTACCATTCATAACGGTTAACTAAAATGCAAACATTTGATTCATGTCACACAAGAGATTTGCCACCCAGGAAACTCAAAATTATGACTAAAATATCAGCCCATCATGTTCATCTCAGACCCCTAGTACTTCAAACTCTTACATTGTAGGAGAATGAGTTCAGCTTTCCCAATGATACCCATGCCCTCTTTGTAATGTGCAATTTTTCTTTCACTAACACCTCTCATTCTATCTACGTCAAAACTTAGAGTGAATCTAATGAACAGAGACAAACTGAAATGATTGCCAGCATCAAAGAGAAAAATATTTTATGCTGTGCGTGAAGACAATAATGAGAGTTTAGTTTTGGTTTTCATTTCCTTTCATTTTGTCTTCTTGTAGATTAAAAATAGTCAAAGTATGTTCTCAAGTTTTTAATAAAAGGCTTTCAAGTATTGAACAAATATGCCAGTTATATTTCATTTTGGAATTAATTTTTAGATCAGGGTTTCTAATGAAAGTACTGATGAAACATTAACCATCTGAACGTGAACAGTGTGACTATAGCGTTTGCCTGAACTAACAAGGAGGTGAAACATGGTCAAATGAGGATATTTTAGCTGCCATAAACTCCAACTGTATAAGACTTGAATCCGCAAGCGTAAAGGAAAGACATCTAGTACTGCTAAGAGGTTCCAGCTCTGTAAATATCAAACATCCATATGCAGGTTTCATATAGGTACAAGCTCGTGCCAGAGTAAGTTTACCAGTAACCTAGATGAACACTTTAGACTCCTGTTTAGGGTGTTTTCTGAACTTTCTTTCTGGTCTTATTGACACTGCATAAAAGTAATAAAGGCAATTTCATTATCACACTGTAGAACAAGTAGAAGTGAGGTTGGAATCAAACTATCATTTCAGTTGATATTTTTACAAAATGAGCAAAGAATCAAGATCAGCCTCCTTACACTAGGACTTGCTTAATGGAGATAAAGTTAGAAATAATTGAGCTTCCATTCCAGAAAACAAAACCAAGGCAATTAACAAAATTAAATTAAACTGAATTAAACTATGAAATTAAACTATGAAAATATTTAAATTAAACTGAAAATATTTAGATGACAAAGGAAAAGTCAAAATCACTTTCCAATGTCAAAATGCACATAGATTCTGCTATCTTATCCTAGAATCCTGTCAGCAGGTTTAAGAAATTTAGGAGTGCTATAGAACAAATATAACAGAGGGCAATCGAGTTCTTTGTCATAATGATTTCAGTAAATCCTGTTACTTGAGTGAGGCCAAAATGAATAGAATATTTCTGAAGATATATGTAGTATCTCTTGCTTAATAGGGAGGTGGATTCTATTTTTACACTTTTCTGGACTGAGAGCATACTGTCCCAGAAGGAATGGTATAAATGTTGGAAATTTGTAGACTGGCTGCTTATCAGCTCTTCCTACAGAAATCTCACATAACAGCCATGAAAAAAGAATTGGACAAGTGAAATTCTCCATTCATTCTCTGTGAGATGATAAATTTATGGAAGGGTCTCCTTCGACACTATTTTTTTTTTTTTTTCCTGTAGCGTATATATTTCTCCTGCATAGAGAAAGAGACTTTACAATATTGAATATCTGAAAACTGAAGTTGATTAAGTCTCCTGGCTAATGTGCATTCTTCATGCTAAGCGGAAAAATTGACTGGGACAAGCCGGTTGCATTCCCCAATTCCCTCTTTGAGCTTATGCATCTGCTATAGGAGTTACATATTAGTTATATAAAAAGTGTTTTAAGGTAATTTTCAGAAATGAAAAAAATTATTACATTTTCTTCTCTGTTTCCTGTCATATTTGAACTGATGGAAGCACATGAATATTAGCTTCAGAAAAAGGTTTCAGAAAAATATTCTTGTAACAGTTTGGGAGCTGGCAGTGTCATAGAGAGAGTGAACTGAAACGCATCAAATGTAGGTCGTGTTCCTTTTTCCCTACTATTAATTCTTTGAATCATCTTTGGCAACTCATTTTCATTTTCTTTTCTGTTCTTTGAAATACAGGACTGCTGCAGTGGTCTGATACAATTTCTGGAAGGGAGGTTGGAGAGCAGGGAAGGAAATACACATTGTTCTGCAGTAGAATGTTTAGGAATTTGGTATGGTATTAAGATTTTATTCATAGGTATTTCTGAGAGTATTTTATAAGACTACTTACAGTTTTATCACTTACACATTGCTGTACTATAACTATGAATATATTTTATAATATATATTTTTACTTAAACTTTCCTTAATGTTGACCATTCTAAAAGCAGTTCTCATTTGATGGCTTTTCCTTCACAGAGATTGTATTTTTGTTGTTGTTGTTTTGTTCTTTTTTGTTTGTTTTTCTTTTGGTTTGGGATTACCTGGAGCTAACTTTATACTTGAGGCCAGTTTTCCCATGGATCTCAATAAAGATTTGTGTATTTATTTGCATTTAGACAGCCCTCTTCCATAGAATAAAGGTAATTTCAGCAAAGTTCTCCTATTTTTTGTCTTTATTTCTGTTGAGAATATGGCTTTTTAATTATTATTATTTTTTTGAAAGTAGAGAATACTCATATGTTAATAATCCTTTCTTCCTGAATTCTAAGGGAGGAATGAAAAGAAAAAAAAAAAAAAAAAAAAGAGAGAGAGAGAGCTAAAAAATTTTCACAAGATTATTATTAAAAGACCTATTCATCAGCTTTTGCACAAGAATGAAACTAAAGGCCAAGTCTCTGATGCAATTTAGCAAATATTTGTATTAGCAAAGACATTTCTTGATTTGCAAAGTCAAACCTATGCCTCCTAAAGGAGAAGTAAGAAAAAAGATAAATTCCAATCACTGTAATCAAATCCATTTAAGTCTAATCTTGCCTTTTAAATCAGTACCATTTAAAGCTGTAATTCCCTTTAGAGTGTGGAGAAGGAGAATTAAATAATGCCTAAAAATCTTAAGCAATATTTTTAGAAATAGTTTGTGTAAACTTAGTAGTTATATTCTTGCCTCTTTAGTCTCTATAGAGGTTATTTTATTCCAAGTACATGTATGTTAATAGTTTTTAATTGTGGAGAAACTCTACCTTTTGATTACAAAAGGGCTGACAAACAAAATTAATCAGAATGTAATTTTAAAAAGTTAAAAAACAAAAACATTTTACTTATTGATTACAACTATGCAACATATGTCTTTCAGCTTTTCATATTACAAGTTTTAGGACAAAGGTCTTAAAGGCAGACATAAGGAATAAGAAAAACAAAATGAGTGGATTTTTCTAAATATATACAACATTGTTAATTTCTACATTATTCTGGAATTTAAAGATTTCTCAGTCTGTCTTTAAGAACAAGTAGAGCCCTTTTTGCTCTTCTATTGTCATCATCAATCAATCGAGACTATAATAGGTTAAAGTTGAGAGAAGATAAAAGTGTACCGATCTTTAAATGTATGTATGGTCATCTTTCATTGTATTGTAATGGGGCATTACACAACGTACCTTGCTGAACCTGTTCGCTGACAAATGTTTGTGCTTTTTCTGTCACCTTGAAGTGGCTAGGAGACACCTCTGTCTCAACAGAGGCTGACAGGTTTATGTGGAACAAATATGGGACAAAACATATAAATAATTCCTGGAACAGAGAGAGGAGGAGAGTTGTGTACTCTCCAATATGTATATCTGAAGGACAGACCCTGAGAATCTTTCTCTTTATCAGGCCCCTCTTCTGTGCATTCCCAGCTGGAAGGAGTTTTCTTTCTGCAGTCTTGAAGACAACATCTTGGAAGAGTGAGTTTCAGATGCACCTCCTTCTGGTGTGTTTCTTTACTGAGTAACTCTAGATGGCTCCCTCTCAGCACGGGGACTTTGTCATGCAGCATGCACTTTGTTGTAGGTGCTGTAGTGATGTGCAGAGCTCTTCCACTGTATTGCAGGTGAGACAGGCCCCTTACCTCTTTCTGTAGTGTTGAAATGCTAAATGCTAGGGCAAGCAAGAGAATTTCTTGGTATCTAACCTAGGTCAATTTTCAAAAAAACAATGCTCTAAAATGACATGTTAATTTGCTTCACATTAACTTAAAGATCTGTTACCAGAGTTTGATGATTCAGCATTTTACTTATAACTAATTTCAAATAATAAAAACAAGTTTGGTTAAAGTAGTCTTGTGCAAATGAGAAGAATAAAAACTCAGTAGGAATAATGATGAGAGTTAGCTGAGACATTTTCCTTTAGGTGAGGACACAAAATAAAAGTTAAATTTCCTATTCTGGTGAAATTGAGGTGAAGATAAAATTTCTTTATCAATAGTTTTTGGTAAAATTCTCTGTTCTTTTCTATCCCCCAATTCAATATCAGTACAGGTTATCTCTGAACAGCTCTGTTCAGCGTTCATGTCTGTGGCTGATAGATTTGCCAGTTACAAGCTTCAAGCAATACTACTTAATTGTACTATTCAGAAGCTGGAAACTAATATATTAGTTTGTATAATATATTTCCAGAGGAAAGTGTTCCTTAAAAATAATAATAATAATAATAACTGCTCTGTTTCTAGCCTGCTCATTTTCAAACTCTGCTTTATGACATAGTGTAGCTGTTACTCATTCAAATTCTGCACCCCTTTTCTGAAGAATATACTACCTGATAGATACACTGATTGTAATTTTATTATTTATCAGATTTTGGAAAGAACACTTTCTTGTTAACTTTCATATATGCAAATCCATTTGTGGTTAGACCAGTTCTTTTCTACCTTTGTATTTTATGATTTCTATTTGACTCAAATAACTATAAAAGGAGATTAATTATTCTACTTTTCAATTATCTCCCCAAATATGCTGAGCTGTCATTTTTTGGATTTTGGTGGTTGTGCTTTTTTATTTTTTATTTTATTTTTTTTAGTGTTGTTGACAATGATCGATGGCCTTCATTTTATTCAAATTAATTTTCAGTACCTTTCCCTGTCACTTATAATTGAGCTCTACTATCAATATTCTCCATGTATATTAAGTAAAACCAAGATTGTATTGCTTAGAGGGCTTCCATAAATGTATCTGTTTATAGTGTTCCATGTTTCTTTCCAATCTAGTCTTTGAAAGGCTCTCTCAGGTCAAACTTTTAGAAAACTTTACAGAGACTTTTTTTTTTTTTTTTTTTTTTTTTTTTTTTCATTTATTGTCTTTTCCAGTTGGTAAAATCTGTTAATTAAAAGAAGTCTATTTTTCAGTTTTGAGCTAGTAAGGAGGGACTGCAGATCAACAATAATCTGAGTTTGTTGCTTCTTTTTGCAAATTGCTTATTGGCAAACTTTTTAATGACTTTACAGTCTGTACTTAAGTACAAGTTATGCAAGATTTATTCCATTCTCTCTTCATATATTAAAATATCCTGGATGTTTTTAATGATACAGTTACTCGTCCTGTGTTTGTTAATGAGGATTTTTCTTTCTTCCTTCCTTTTTTTTTTTTTTCCTTTGTTTGGTTTAGTTTATTTCTTAAGAAAGTTTTTATTTATAAATATATATATAAGTTTTCATAACTGAAATGTTTCAACTAACAAAGAAAGAATGAAGTTTTTAAAGCATAACTGCACTATCAGTCATTTCTGACATGGGCTCAGGCACTGCCTCATCAGTTCCTTGGGTGGCAAAAATTGCAATTTCTCTTTTATCATTCAATTTTATGATATGCAGGTCCACAGACTAGGAGAAGATGCTAGAAGGCAGTCAGTCAGTCCAGCATCTTTCAGTGATCTCCTAGAACAGTATAATAGCTGTGTGTCACACCAGAGAGTCATCCTGCTGACTACTGGTTACCTAGCAGCAACCAATAGTCAGCAAACAAACCATGAGCAAAAGTAATCAGTGAATAAGCATAGGTTGATCAGGAATGACTATGCACATTTTGATTAAAAGGTCAAGTGCAAAGCAGAAATGATGATGACAAATGGAAAATATTTTCTCTAAAATAAATAAACAACTAAAATCAATTCCATGGCCTTTATTATAATGTTGAAAATACTTAAACTAATTATGATAAATGAGGCTAAATGTAGTGTGCCTCACTGACTGAAGAAATTTGTATAATGTTACTGTGCCAATACCCAAGACCAAGTTTGGCAGAGTCATTAATACTTACAAAAATGTGGTATACGCTCTTGGTGGTGAGTTTAAGGTTTCATACATATTTATATATTTGTATTTTGTATACATGTATATATATATATATTTATGTGCATACAGATTTAATGTCAGTGCAGTGTAATCTATTTGCAATTAAATGTTTTCTTCAAGGATAAAAGTGTTGTGTCTTCTTTAAACTGGGTAGGTAGTATGGATAAGGCCAATGACAACTTATAAACTGAAGAATTGACCCAACACAGAAATATGTCATAGTAACTGATTAATTATGAAATTTTATGAAAGATTATCTGTGATCATGCAATCTGTAGGGGACCTGGTTCGTCTAACTTGGACACATAAGTCCTTTGAATTAATACCATCCTGTTACTTTGTCATTTGCAACTCCAGGGAATGTAACATTGTACTGTAAAGAGAAGTAGATTAAATTTAAACTTGGAAAAGTAATTCTGTATTATGCTAGAGGCTTTATAGCATTTTGCCAAACTGCTTAATATACCTAACGAAGACAGGGGAAGAAATGGTAAGGAAAGAAAAGCATTTGAGAGCTGAATAATGAACACTAGAAGGTCTTTATTGATTTGGTAGCAGGTTAAAACTTTAGGTAGTTGATGGAGTGAACACTGAAATGAAATTCATTAATCAGAATTATGGAAGAGTGGTGTTTAAGCTAAAAACATGTTGACCTCTCTGCCATGTTTTTGAGTGTGCTGAGAGAGGAGACTCAAAATATGGAGTTCTGAAAACCTGGGCATACTACACCATAATGTCATTGCTGTGAATGTCAAGGTAACAACACATTAGTAAAACCTTCCAGTGATATAAGAGTAATATGCAAACGTTATTGCGCATAACTTCTATTTATATTTTTGAAAGCTTATCTAGCTACCTTTTAGAATATTAATACAGTAAAGAAAAAAATAAATAAGTAATTTTGCTATGAAAGTAGATGTGACTTCTACCCATATAGTATTCTCTACTGGATCTTTGTAGCTGTGTTGCCAAAGCAGTTCTATAACTGCATTTCACTTTACATATACATTTATTTGAAGGATTTATTAGGTTATGTGATAAAAGCTCTCTTGCATACCCCCAAAGGAGATCAGAGAGACAAGGGCAGGAGAGGGAGTCCAAATAATATCCTGCTTTTCAGCCTATCAATAGGGTGTGGGATGCATTGTGGCATGCAGGGGAAAAGCAGTTTGGGATTGCACAAAGACATTCAGGGGAGGAAGCAAAGGTGAGCAAAGGCTATTCTTCTATTCTATTCTATTCTATTCTATTCTATTCTATTCTATTCTATTCTATTCTATTCTATTCTATTCTGTTCTGTTCTGTTCTGTTCTGTTCTGTTCTGTTTTATTCTGTTCTATTCATATTATTTTTTTGTTCCATTCTGTTCTATTATAACCTCCAGGCACCTCTGTTGTAGATTTTTCTTGGCTTCTTAATTAGCTTTGGTGTACTATACTACTGCTATACGCACTTCTTGTTTCCACTGCCTTTTCACTCTCCCCTGGGGTTGCCTCAGGTTTCCCAGAGCAATACACACTGAACAGAGCCTTTGCTCTTTCAAGATATTTTTTTTTATTTTTCTGTTTAAGAGAGAAACCCAATATCACTGAAATATGAACACTTCTGTTTTTTGTAATAAATATTATTTAAAATGACTGGGGAAACATTGGATTTGGCTTGTGGAGTAGCTTGAAGTGAGTCTGTCCACTCTAAGCAGTGTAATTTTTGTCAGCAGCAATGTTAATACAGTTTGAGGAGGTTAAAGGAAGCATTTAATCTTTCTTTCTTGTTTATTTTAAAGCATTTTGTTATGGTTTCTGCTGCTTCTGGGCTTATAAATCATCTTTTGTCCTCTTCTTGTTCCTGTGGTGAGATCTCCTCCCAGTCCATGTCTTCTTGCTGCAGCTGGAATGTTTATGGCCTTCGACCCAATGTCTCTTCAGAGATCTCTCTTAAATGAAATTTTCTGCCCTGCTGCTTTCCTTTTCCTCTTATTATTGACCTTTTTTTTTTTTTTTTTCTTTTCTTTTTCTTTTTCTTTTTTCTTTTTTACCCCTTTACTAAGACTCACTCTGTTTCTGAAGTCCTAGGCAGACCAGCCTCTTTGGCAGTCTGTCCCAAATCTCAGGATAGGGAACTGTGTCCCTAAATGCTTTCTGTATTCCCCAATTTTCTCTCTTTCATGGAGGTGGGATCCAGCTACATCCAACTCCAGGTTTTTAATCTCTTAAACTGATGGAAACCAGAAACAAACACATGACTATTTAGCTTCAAGAAGAAGAGCTCTAATGAGAAACAACTGGTAAGAAAATCCCAATTCATACTCCTATTGAATCATTTGTCTGCAATTGAAGGTGAATACAAAGTGACTAAGAAAATATCAGTGGATCAAGAGGCTAAAGTAGCAGATGCAAGATCAGGGCTAGTACTAGCAAGAACAGGGTTTATATGAACTGATACAAATGATAAGAAGTTATGATAAAAAGAGGAATAGTAAGAAATTTAGAAATGATCAAAATTATCAGTAAACAGGGTATGGAAAGAAAAAATATATGTCAACAGATTTGTACATGTCTCAACATCACCCCTGTCTTTTGAAATTCTTGTTAAATTTGTCAATAATAAAAGGCAGGTCAAGTTAGGCAACAATGGAAATAGCTTTTCTTACATAGAAAGGAGTATGAACAGGAGAAGAAAATCTGAGATGTAACCTGGATGGAAAGAGAAAATTATTCATGATTCTATGATTCTATGATTTATGCTGGAGATTAGGGAGCTGTCTACAGCTCTTACTATAGAGGCCTGGAGTAGACAGAGCAAACCAGGAAGAAGGATTCCTCCATTTAGGAAAGCTGGGGCTGTGAATCATGGACTATATGATGTTTATTTCAGAGATTCCAAGTCATATAGAGTGCATAAAATAGTGAAATAGATATGCAAAATCTGACAGAACAAAATTAAGATATTCACTATGCATCACTCTATGTGGAAAGGACAGCTAATGGTGAAAGCACCTGCTAAAGCACTTTTTTCCCTTGATCTTTTCCCCTTGAACAAGAATATTTTAAATAGAAAGACAACTGTGAAATGAAATGTCTCCTACCACTGTCATGTCGCCTTTTCTTAGTTGCACTGGTTATTACACAGGGAGCAAGCTGGGCTGTCTTATGCAGCTCCACCTCCCTGCTGTAGGTCTTTCCTTTTCTGTCTGTAGTGGTGAAGATGTTCTGTAAACACACCTCTGTTTTTTGGGGGAATACTGTTACTCCCGCTGGTCCTTGTTGTTGCCAGCTTCTATCCTCCAGTATTGCCCCCCTTCTTTCCGCGAGTGTTAGTGAGGGAGTTTTGGGTTGTTTTGCTGCACCCATCCTAACTAGCAATTCATGCTAAGCAGAAACTGAGCAAACTGACTCCTGACTGCCCAGAGGTTACTTGCCCTATAGTACTTAATCAAGTGCTTAAGTTCCAGTAGAATAAGAGGTTACCTATGCCCTGTGTATAGTATTTCATGGGATGGCTACAGGCAGCTTCCAGCTCAGCAGGTGCCCTTATGATTCATGCTTCACAAGTACTTATCTCTTTTAGCTTTGTGTCTGTTTTCATAAATAGCAGATATGGTCCTAACCTGTGTGCTCAGCTGAAGTTGTGTGGAAGTCTGTAGGATACTGTAAGGCATCTGGGTTCATTAGCTACAAGCAGTTACAACTGCGATCACTGCAATTGGGTCCTATGTTTCTGTTCCTTGGCTCCCTTGGATACCCTAAAAGGAATAGTGATACTGTCTGCTCACAGAGACAGACTTATTAGTACTTGTAAAGCTCTGGGGCAGTGCTGTAACGAGGATCGCAGCCATCAGTATAAGAAATATGGCACATACATTGCATGACCACAGAACAAGCAATGGCTTAGGAAAGTCACCACAGCTTCTGTGGGGAAAAAAAAAAATTATGTTCATGGCACATTCATGCTTATGTTCGTGGCATAAACAGCCTTGAGGGGCTGGCTGCACTCTAAGTTTACAATGATTAGTTTTGCAACCTTATTGCCTTTCTTTTGACAGATTTTATTTGTTGCATGTTAAATTTGTGGAAATGTCCTGATTTTATTCTAACAGAATCCATATCCCTTATATGAGGAGGTGTAGGGCATACTCAGAATTCAGGGGCATGGGTCAATAAAGGAAAGTCAGAATTTTGGGAAACGTTGAACATTAAAACCTGTTCCACGATCAGGATTCAATAACATAGCTTTTCCAAAATGAAGGACAAGCTAGGAAGATCCTTTGTTACTATGACAGGTTGCTCATGTAAGATTTTTATTGTCCTTGGGAGATGCTGGTTTAAAATAAGAAAATTAGTCTTGTGGGTGAGTATGATAGTGCAGTAAATTGTGTGGAATCCAAGGAAAAGAACAGGGGATAGAAAGGCTCTTATCTGTGATACGTTGACTTGTAGAGCCTCTGACTTGCAGTAACCATGAGATCGTAGAGTTCAAGATCCTTAGGGCAGCTAGGAGATCACACAGCAAGCTCACTATCCTGAACTTCAGGAGAACAGACTTTGCCATTTTCAAGGATATTCTTGGTAGAGTACAGTGAGATAAAGCCCTGGAGGGAAGAAAGGCCCAAGAAAGCCTGTTAGTATTTAATAATTGCTCAGTGAGACAGAAGAAGTCATACAAAAATGCCAGGAGGCCTGCATGGATGAATAGGGAGCCTACAGAGGGTGGAAGCACGGATAGATAGCCTGGGGGGGGGGGAATATGGAGAATATATCTGAGCAGCTAGGGAAAGCTATAGCTTTCCCTAAGAAAGCTATAGCCCTTTCAGAATACAGTTTGGCCAGGGATGTCAAGAACAAGAAAGACTTCTATAGGTACCTCAGTGACAAAAGAAATACTAGGGAAAGTGTGGGCCCTCTGCAAAAGGAAACATAAGACCTGGTTACCTGGGACAGTGAAAAGGCGAGGGTACTGAATGCCTTCTTTTTTTCAGTCTTCAAAAGCCATCTGGACACAGTCCTGGGCAACCTTATGTAGGTATCCCTGATTGAGCAGGCGGTTGGACTAGACAAACTAGATGACCTCCAGAGGTTCCTTACAACTTTAACCATTCTGTGATTCTGAGATTGTGCAGTGTGCTTTTCACCTCCAACATTATTTTTTTTTTTTTTCAAAATTATATGTAGTTTTGAAAGAAGTTCAAGCATATTTCAAGTAATAAGATGTATTCTTGTACCTAGGAGAATACACTTGTTTTAAGCAACACTCAGATTAAATCCAATCCCTAGCGGTAGACTGTAGGAAACTCTTTAGTAAAGAGAAATAAAATTTACCAATATACAGAATACTCATGTTTTGATCAATTTTAGTAATCTGAGAATGTTACTGATTCTGCCATCCATTTGGCTGTGTTTGTGAGCCAGACACAATTTTGGAAGCAAATGCTCCAAAATTAAAAGGAGAAAGAAGGCTAATATTGAAAAAGACTGATAAATTCTGTATTCGCTCTTCCTTCAGATCAGGAGGCTTAATATGCCTTTAAATTTAAATATACTTGCCTGGATACCATTGTTGCTAGTTCTAAATTAACATATGAGAAATCTGCTACAATAGCATCCTCTCTGATACTTCCTAATTTTAGTTAATTGCCTGTCTATGAATCCAAACCAAATATTAAGAATCAGACAAAGCCTTCAGTGTTAGTACTGTACCTAACTATTTAATCCTGTGAACTGATCTTCCAGAGATTGGCTTCCAAGGACAATTGTTATAAGATTCTGTGCAGGTCATGTTTCCAAAGAAAGTGAACATTGCTTTCTCTCCACTCCCTTACAGAATGAACTGCAACAGCATCTTTACCTTCCCCACAGAAAATGATTTTCTCATGGCAGAAACATCCCTTTGTTTGATCCCCATGGTCCTAATGCTTTAAGGGAGATGGTGTGGTTTTGTTCACAGCTATGCACAGCCCCAGCCTGGGCAGTATCACTATCAAAATGCAGTCCAGAGCTTACTGGAAGAAATGTGCAGTGGACATAGACATTTAGCATACAAAGAGAGTTAGTATGTTTTGGAAATGAACTTAAATGCAGACTATTTCACTGAGATACAGGGAAGAAAAACAAAGGGTCAATTAGCCTCAAAGCTTGCAGAAACACATGGTGCTTTAGGATATTGCAGCTCATAGTGCTCATCCTGCCTGAATTCTGAATTAATGACTACACAGAAGAAGCACAATAGAAGCACAATGGTTGATGAAACTCTGGGCTAACATTTCATCCCATAATCTGTAAGGACATGTAGTGAATTTACCCACAGCATGAATGCTTTTCAGCCATTTCATTCTTAAGGAAAATTTTTGGTCAAGACCTTCTTTAGTCACAAACCTGGTTATATATTTCTTTGCTCCAACACCTGCAAAATACTTGCATCTACCTAAATCCCCAAGATAGTCCAGCTGGGGGATTCCCATCTTTTACTATTTCTAAGTACTACAGTTGGGCTTTCCTTCCATCTCTGAATACATATACCAGTGGCAAATGCAGTACATATAACATTGCTGCAAGGGTTCATGAAGAATTTATCTAATGTGTTGCTTGTTCTTGTACAGTTAAGTGGCTATGGAAGAAATCCCATTACTCCTCCTTTCTTTCTACCATCTTTGATCTACTATTTCTATGATTCCAAGCTCTACACCTACTTTTTATACATGTTCAGGTATAATGTAATCTGGGTGCTGATGAGTCTCATATTCACCTGGTCCACAACAAAATGACTGAATTAAATCAAGGGAAAAAATCCCATTATTAACATGAACATCATTGCTTGTATGTGCAAAAGGAACATCAATACTTACCCAAGTGTTTCAAAATCTTTCTGCATCAAACTCTGTGCATCTGCCCTATAGAGAAGAGACCTTAATCTGCAGAACTGCACTTTACAACTTTCTCTGACATCTTGTGATGCTGTATTCTGACACCTTGTGATGATTTTTGATCCCTTTCTCTGATACATTGTGATGATTTATTCTGAAATTGTGTTTCAAACCAGGGATTTCTTGGGGTTAATAGTCCATATTGTAGTGTTCTAAATCAAAACTGATAAAAGTTACAGATTATTTCCAGGGATTAGCCTCGGAATGGTGCACATTTATGGAGTATTTTTACACTGAAGTAATTCATCCACTCATGAGGGTTTGCACTGTCATACTACTTTCCCACTATCCTGGGTGACCTAATTACAGTGAAGTCCTTAGCTGGGATGATGATATTGATTAGCATCCTAGCATGGCTGATCAAGGAATGCTTTTCATGAGTGATATGGTTTGCTAAATTAAAGATTTCATTTAGTAGATTGGGGATCTGAATAACTTGATTGTGACTTTGATGCAGTATACAACATCTCTAATTTGATAGGTCATTAATCTGCTGGATTTAACTAAGTAACAAATTGCAGCTTTCATCAGCTCCAGAAATAAAATGAGAGTCCAGACACTCTCTACCTGACATGCCCTTTCTCAGTAATTACATTGTTCAGGTTATCTGAGCTTCTGCATTGTAACTCATACCTTAAACTGCCACCATGAGCAGCATGTTAGGCAGGACTGCGTAAGATTTGCTAGTCATCAATTGTACCTCAAAAACTAATGTTTCCACAAGCAGACCACTACTTTTAGAAATATCAATAAAAACACCTGCTGGTCCTAAATCTAGGTATACCTACAGTTTTCTAAATTTGCCTGGCCCTACTCTATTTACTAACACAGAATATCTGTTAGAATGTGAAATGTGCTTTTTTTGTTTGTTTTTTTAGTAATATTTTTAATAGCTTTTACTAGATTGTTTGCCACATATATATCTAACCAAAGCCTCTGATTGCTCTGAACACTAATAGTTCTTACTTATCCTCACAACTGAAACTAAATACTTCTAAATATTGGTCAATAATTTTGAAGTTTGTCCAAAGTCCAGTTTTGTGAAAATTTCTTCCAGTATTGTCACTCATATTTTTATAATACTGGAAACATAACACATTCAGAAGTTCTGACAGGTCTCAGAACTCCCAGTCAAAGACCATCCAGAAATTTTCAAAAATATTCCTGCCAAAAAAATTGTTATAGCAGGGTTTTGAGATTTGAAAGCTTTTACATTTTCTTGAAAAGACATTGACAAATTAATTTTCTAAATATTGATGAGAATGGTGAGGGAGAGAAAAGTTAAAATTAATTCTTATATGATTATTATCTCCTTGCCTACAAAGGTTACAATTTTTATCTGAAAGCAGTGAGTAACATTATGGAACCAAACAGATTTCTTTATTATTTTTTATACATTATTTCTCTTACATTTTCATTGTAACATAATGGGGCATTATTGATAAATGTGATTAGTATTGGAAGATTAATAGTCATACCTAGTACTGGTTAAATCACTTTGCATTTTAAGAGGTCTAAATGTTATGCAGTTAAAGAATGTACAATGCATGTAGAAATAAAAATTTTGAGCTAAAAGTCACATGGAGAAAATTGATCTTACTGGAGAAAAACTGAAGATGAATATCTGTCTAGAAATCTAAGTGAAAGATAAGCTTTTTTATATACATTTTTTGACAGCTAACTTATTTCTAAACTGAATTAAAGATATTTTAAAGTAAGCTTTATCTTAGTGAGGGAGAATGAATGTGTTTCATTATTTTAGGAGAAAGTGGATCAAAACAAACAAATATTGTACTGAGGTACACGTAGGAAGGGGATAGTGGGAGAGACTTGATTTCCAGATAAAGTAGACTGAGGAATTTAGAAATGTAAATTCATTTGGAGGAAATGCACAAACCCTAGACACCCCTCAGGCCTGCTTAAGTCCTCTGTGAAGGCCAATTAGCTACATAGCATGAATTTTCAATTCCAGATAAATATGCATTTTGCAAGCAGTCTGCAGAAGAATTATTATTTCTTGGACATGTTTATGAATAATTTGAAGTATAGGATGAACATAGTCGTTTTAAAAATACATTTACAGACAGTTTATACATGGGTAAGTAATAAAGACTCAAGCTTAATAAATATTTGTCAAGAAAGCTGATTTCTCTGTCCGTTACAAAACTTGCTTCATGGTAGGGAAAATGAGGACTTGCTCTACCTTGGGGGAGCAAAATATCCCTTAAACATCTCTGGTATGCCAAGATGATTTTTTTGCTCTTTTATTTTTTGTATTGGAACATGTTTTACTGAGGAAAGGAGTGCTTTTAGCTTTGGGGAAGAATATGGGCAGAGTGAGATTTTATGGTGTGGGAGTCCAGGGGCAGGCCTTTATTCACCCTGTTCCCTTTTGGGAAGGTTAGTAGTAATCTGACCCCACAGAATCTAAAATTAGTACTAAAAACAAAACAAAACAAAACAAAACAAACAAACAAACAAAAAAAAAAAACAGAAGGTGTAAGGATATTCACACTTTTCTGTTAGTTTATTATTAATATTAATATTTTTATTTTGCCTTTCACAAGCCTGATGAGGTAAACCTTTATGGTTAGGTTTATATATTCTATATTATCCTATATCCTATATTATCCTGTATCCTATAGTGAATGTTACAGGATACATGTCAGATTGTACACATATTTATGCTTTCACACAAATTTACTTTTGTAACAAGCATAAGATGAACATACTTTTCAGGCTGAATACAGAGCAACTGGGCAGAATATTATTATTATTGTTGTTACTATTATTATTATCAGCCTGAAAGAAGAGGTACTTCTACTTATCCTAATTTCTAACTATAATTAATTCATGGCTTGTTTATACTCATTTGTCATTGTGCCAATATTTTACTGGTTGCTGAAGTAATTTTTCTCTCCTTTCATGTTTACATGCCCAGATACATTTGTAGGGAACAGTTCATATCCCTTCTCAGACATTGTTTTGAGAAGCTGAACAAACGAAGCTCTTTTAATCTCTGCTTGTAAAATAAATTATCGTTTATATTGCTTAAGCATACTTGTTTACTTTGAGGTTATTTTTGTACTGGTCTGTGCTTTAATTATTCTTCAACTTTCTTATTTGTTAGGAACACACAAGAAAAATTAAACTGAAAAAAAAAAAAAAAAACAAAACACAAAAACACAGACAGTGTTTTCTGTGCCAAAGCAGGCCTTGGACCAATGATGTCGTATTTATAAATGACAACTGGATAAACATGTGCATAGCTGATACGCTTATATTGCATGAGAGCTTTTGGAATAGGATTTTTTCATGCACTACAACACAGAAAAAAGTACTTGCAAATTCTTACCAGGAAATGCCAACTCAGGAAAACAGTTCCTATTAAAAGCCGAACTGAGATAAATCCTTTGTGAAAATTCAGCAGGGAAATTTTCTGAATTCCATAACTGTAGACGCTACTTGCTACAGATACAAAAATATACAAAAAATATTTCCTCACTGTATTTTAAGCTCACAATGATGACTGTATGTAGAATTTACAATGATTGTGAGGAATGGAAAACACAATTTCTCTTCTAGTGGATATTCCAAAATTATATATGTTTATTCTCTCAGACTGGAACATGACTGTGATAAAAAGCTTAATGTAGAAAATATTCATAAAGAAAGTATAAAGAGTAAAAATTATTTGAAATTGCTTTCTTTCTATAGCTCAGATGAAAACATTAATATTTTATTTTGGGAATGTGTAGATTCACAAGGCTTCATTCCTTAGGTACAAAGGTACAAACCTTTGTGCAAATGACAATGACCCCCTGTCTTCTGGCAGCTATTCTTGCTAGCACTGCCATGTCACTAGGAATGCAACACATCCTGTCTCAAAGGGGTCATTCTGTTTTAGGAGCAATGGAGTTGTAAGAGCCATAGCTATGTTCATTGAGGAGAATGAGAATCTCAGAACAATAGCTATATATATAGACATGGTGGAAATCTGATTAACAATAAATGTTAATCTCCAAGTGGAACAAACTTATGCCTAGTAGTGTTTTGTGCTATTCTAGTGCAGTACAATGTCATGCAGCTGTACCAGCAATGGAAGAAATATGGCAACAATTATGTGGGATGTTCTTTGGAGTTAAACTTTCTGTTTGGCAGAGATTAGTCACTCTAGTATCAAATGGCTTTTTTTGTTGTTGTTGTTGATAGTTTGCTCCTTCCAGTGCCCTCTTCCTTGACTGCTAGCTGTGTTTCTGCCTTACACTAAATGATACTGCTTTTCTTTTCAAAATTCATAAACAGGACAGAGTAAGGTTTTGAACAGCACAATGCAGGATACAGAAAATATCTCAGAAATAGAAATAGTAGGGAGCAATATTCAGGTATCTACACTTGTGTCTCTGTAAGCCACCTCAGCTCAGGAAGTAACATGGCCATGTTTCCTAGCAGTACACTTGATCTAATTGATTTTGGGTTGACCAGAATGTTTACAGTCTTCACATAAATGCACCCCTACACGTGGATGTCTACACTATTTTCAGACTCTTTCACCACACTGTACTGTCATGTGAATTTTATCATCTCCAAGACAGCTGAACAATCTGTAAACAGTATTTTGATACTTGATACAAGTATACTTTAATTCATTTATTTATGTAGCTGATATTGCTAGTTGGACTGAACTAATTTCCAGGGATGCTGTTTTGTCTAACTGGGTAGGTTAAATTATTTGTAAAGGAGACATTTTGACTATACAGTAAACTGGCAAATAAATGTATAGTACACAGGAACTTTTCATGTATGACAAAATAAAAGGATGCAGATAATTAGAAATAATCACATTTTCTTCCCTTTCTCCTAACCTCAGAGTAGCTCAAAATTTTGATATTTCATAAGTATATGTTATGTATAATTATAATACTACCATATTCACTTAAATGTCATCTGTGAAATGTTTTTATAACAGGAGATAGCAATAAGGCCTAGATAACAATAAGTAATGATTTAAGAGCCTCATTTTCACTTGTCAGCTTAGAGGCCTTCTTTGATCTGCTTTAAATCTAAGCTATTTATTTATTTAGATCCTATTTAGATCCTTTTTAGATCCTTTTTAGATTTAAGCTATCCATTTATTTAGATCCTTTTCAGTTTGTGTGTCTTTAAATAAGCCCATGTTTAGACTTAAGTATGCTGGATAAAACTTAAGGGGAGGCACAGGCTATGTGGGGATTAAACAGGAGGAAACTCAGTATTGCCAGCTGTTTTGGGACTTCCACAGAAACTAACTCCACAGGGATGCTCCTGGACCCACTGCTTCTCCTTCTTCTTTGGGACTCAGATAAAGAGCAGATTACAGATATTTTCAGGGAAAAGGAAATCATGTGATCACCAGATGTTATAACTTGACTTAATAGCCATCACAATGATTTGGTGGAAAGGAAACTGGAAGAGAAGCATAAACTCCATTTCTCGTTACAGGGTTGGCCTGGTGTGGCTGAGGGCAGCACTGGCACTCCCAAAGGGATGGAAGATAAAAACTGCTAAGTGACTGGACTCATATCCTAGGTAATATGTATCTAAGGTTCATACTGTCAAGTTCAGTTATTGGTTGATCCAAGAATAGGTGATATTAAGTCCTCTTTTTTTTTTTTTTTTTTTTTTTTTTTGAATTTTAGATTTCTGATCTTGTTTGTTTGGAATTTTGGAAGGCGATTTATTGTTGTTTTGTTGTTGTGGTGTTTTGTTTGTTTGTTTGTTTTTCTAGCCCTCTGCGATTTTTATTGTCTTTTTGTTGTTGTTGTTGTTGTTTTAACTCTTACTCTTTTCTAAGATGGAAACTATAATTCTCAGTTTTCTATGAGCAAACATGAACTGATGGAAGCTATAAGAGTGATGTCATTATAAAAGCACACTAGAAACCTGAGTTTAGCTCTTTTCTTTATCAAACATTTCATTGTAAGACAGTGATAAAACTTAATATAAATTCATTTTTTTTTATCCTTTCCTTTTGTTTCCCAGCAACTATTTCAAAGGATGCCACTATTTCATATTGCCATGCTTTACCTCATACTACACAGATCTTACCAAAATATCACATAGCCTATATGGCAAGTAAAATAGTTACTGTACAAAATTTTTTACAAATGTGCAGCCTACGATTATAGTGAGCAATCCCCAAACATCAATACATTGTTTTTTGTAATTAGGTTTTGGAAAGGTCATCAGTCTACAAGAAGTAGAGAAAGCCCTGCAGACTTCCATTTCTTGGCTTGGCATTAGCAGCCAGCCTGTCGGACCTGGCATTTAAAGACAGGTTTGACCTACGGTAGAACAGGTGGTTCAACTGGTGCTTTTGTGGAGGGAGCCACTTGATAGGCGGCAGATCTGCTAGCTTCTATAAATATTTTCTTGAGCAGGCTTTTGTGTGGGATTTAGTCTTAGCTGTTGCTTTAGTTGAAATACTGCTGACCTGATTCCCTTCTCATGCTCATGTAACCCTACTGACTTTGACAATGCTTCTCTGAACACTGGTATCAATGAATTAAAGAGCAGATATTGTATTTCAAAATAAATGTGTGAGTCACTGCAGAAAACATTTTGATATAGGATGGGCACTCAACCAATTTGCTCAGAGTAAACTAGGTTGGACTGCATCAGCAACCTCATGCTGATCCCTTCTTCATGTATTTTAGCTGACAGAGCAATTCACCCAACAGAAACTTGCTTGTCTGCCCATACCCTTACTCTGCAAATAGTCACATTGATTTTTTAGAGAGAGGTGCGGATAATTTCTTTTGGAGTCTGTTCTGCAGTAAATTAACTATAAACAAACCTACTACTTAGGTTATCTGCTCACTTTGGGGTACAATCAGACAGTTCTCTGCAGATTCCTTTGCCTCTGGGTGTGCAAATACAACCACAATCTGAGTGTTTTGAATAGGAAGGAGAAAGAGGACATGAGGCAAATATCTTCAATGTGCTATCCAGAAAGCAATGGGAAATGACACTGCTGATGGCTTCCTAAATCTTAAAATTAATGCATCTTCATTGTCCAGTCTGTGAACCAGGAAAATAGATTAATTAGCAGAACTGGGCTTAAAACAACATAATGCTTCATATGGGCTTTCCTGAATTTTCCTCTGGAAAGCAAAGTGCTTGTTAGAAAGAAGTATGAAGAAAGTATAAATAGAACCTGGAAACAGTTAAAACATTTTGTTTTGTTTTGATTTTTGCTGATCATTTCAAAAATAGACAAGCTGATTTAAATGTTTTTCATTTTAACTGACAATAAATGGGATATTTTTTTTTAAAAGAAATGGGTGTTTTATAAGGGAAGCACTGACAAGCTGTCTCATTGTTTGGTACTGCCTGAATATCAAAACAGTTATTTTAAATGCCTGATCTACAAAAGATATTTGTTTCCCATTCCAAAACAATGCATGTGGTTTTATTTTTCAAGGTATTTAGCAGCCTGGAATTTTAGTGATGGCTACACAGAAAAAGATTCTTGTAAGTCAAGAGCAGGCCTATACCTGTCTCTCTGTCTTGCTTTTCCTTTTTTTGCGCTTATCTCTGTATATCTCAGATGACCCAAACCATCATTATTTTTGTAACACGAGATAGAACATGTCACACTTCTGACCTTACGAATAAAATGTGCTCTCATTAAAAGTGAAAACAACTACCCAAATGCCTTTTTTTTACCTACTTAAATGAGAATATCCAATTAATAGCCACTTCCACAACTTAATGCAAACCCAGACTCTGAACACAGATCTAATTGAGCTTCTTTTTATATCAAATAACATGGGCTGAGCAGGAGGTGATGTCAATCTTTGATTACCATCAATAACACCATTCTAATTGCCATGAATGTAGCTGTAGCTACATTCCATTGCCATGACACTGTAGCTGTCAGTGAGGTGATGCTCATATACACGACAAATTTTGGCATGCTGTGCAAAACCATTGCTACCAGGAAAACCAGTCTGGCCAGTATTGGGCAGGTATTTTCTGATATTTGTAGGAGTAAGTGCTGCTTAATGTGCTGTATAGGACATATGATATGTAATCAAATTATGAGTCGGGACAGTGGTAAAGTTATTTATACTGTAAACAGATAGAAATGCCAGAGGTAGCAGCACAACCAGAGTATTTCATTAGCTAATTAGCAGCATCAATAATACAGGGCAATCTTCAAATATTTGCTATTTAAAAGAGGTTTTATGAAGAGGGAAAAAATTTCATAGATTTTGGTTCAATATCATTTCCTCCCAAGTTCACCTGCACAGTTAAGCTGAAATGGATTAAGCTGATCCTCTTTTACCATTATTTGCTTTTTCCATTTTCTTGCAAGAAGCATCACATGAATGAAAAATTGTCATTCTGGATGAACTTTCATTATATCAGGAAGCCTGATTAGACAGTAAAAAACACCTGGGCTCCATATGTTATGAGGTTCCTTTGAAAGAAAAGTTTTTGAGTGTACTTCTGTCAGTTGGTGTTTCTCTGGCTCTTTCAAGTTTCCTTTACTTTCAGCCAACCAGCGTGTCTTACTAATATGGCATAGTGAATTTACCACAAAAAAAAAACGTGTTGAAAAATAATGTCCAATCTACTAGATAGTTTGTTTTGTTTTGTTTTGCTTTATTTTGTTTTTCCTGTAAAAGAGATGTCTGTTTGTCTGCCTAAATCCAGGTTTTAATCTTGCACTGCTAGTTGGGACTGTGCATCCCTGAAATACTGGATCTTTCTGGAGCTCTAGAGTTTCAGATCTGGTGGTAGCTGTGTTTCTGTCAAAGGACCATTAACTATTTAAGCTCAGCAAATAAAGACTTTGCTGGCATCACAGAAGTGATCTTGGAATATTGTTTTGAGCCTGCACAACTTTACGATTAATTATGGGTAATACTGTGCTTAGAACACACTCAAGGAAATAGGAGTTTAGATGACTTCCTGTGGAAGAAAGCTCTTCACTACTTTTTGCAGTGGCAGATCATTCAGTCCCATCCGTCTTGGTTCCTGCAAAAGACAAAGAGTAAGAGCAGTGTTTGACTCCCTTTGCTTATTTTTCTCAACTGTGGTGGTTTGTCTGTTGCCCACCCCGCCCCACCGCAGCCCTGACTCAGGCAGCTTCTTTCTCAGTTATGTTTTAGTTCTCAGCTACTTTCTGAAGGGTTTTGCATAATTATATAGTTGTATGTGTAAGGATAAAATAATGATTGCGGAGAAAGGAAGGTAGGCCAGTTTGCTAAATCTTATTTTATTCTGCTCAAGTGGCACAGCCCAAGGATGGCTACATAGCAGAGATGGTAAGAATATCTCTACGCTTCTTAGAAGCTGAGTGAGTCTCATGACACAAACAGGGAGATTTTTAGATACTTTCAAACTAAATTTTGTTGAAATGTAGTCAAAAGTCAACTGTGCCAAAACAGTGGAGACATTATCATGAAGCACAGCCAGAGATGTCAAATTCATACACTACTATATTATATTTTTAATTGTAACATGCTAATTACACTTTCATTCACTACTAGAAAATTCCAAAGCTGGCTCTCGTTAGATACAAATTTTGTATCATTTAATATTTTTCAATATCTAAGCAAATTAGCTTGTTTACAGTGAATCAAGAAACCTTTTGGAAAGAAAATAAGTTTGCATCTTAAAATCTTACAATGTACAATGTGGGGTGATGCTGCACGTCAGACATGGATTAAATTTGATGCTGCAGGGTTTTCTATTAAGTATCCCCTTAAGTATCCCCTTTTCAATATAGAAAACACGGTCATATATTTTAACGCACTCTTTCCTGCCCTGTACCCCATATTTTTATATACAAGCACTTTGTCTTGGAAGCTCAGCTGCAGGAAATACCTTCACTGTCAGTTCTGCCCCTAATGAGCTCTTTTTTTACAAGTCTTTTGGGAAGTTTGCTGTGTTAACATTAAACAGCCCTAATCTTATACTACTTGACTCCTTAACCAACAGCTCCCAAGTGGCCAGGAAGCATGTCTGTTGTGTTTTTTTTGTTTTGTTTCGTGTTTCTTCTTCTGATGTTTTTTGTTTGTTTGTTTGTTTGTTATTGACAAACACCTGGTGATCCCAATTTTAGAAAATCTGTGTCACAGCTTTGTCAATTCCTACTGTTTTGTCACTGACATCTTATCAATGTTGCAGGCCAGAAATAGTGAACATCATAACCTTCATATGCATTTTATTGATATTATCTTGTTTTCATCGATTGCCTGTCACTGCAATGGAGTTGTTGTGATGTATGGTTTTCTGTCACTTTTGCAGAGATGTTGTTCTTGAGCTGAATGACCTGTCAAGCCTGGGGAGTGTATTTTACAGCTTTGTACACAAAAGGACTCATGAGCATTACCCCATCAAACTCATAATTGGGTGAAAAAGAGCAGGAAGAGAAAAGAGGAGAAAACGGGAAAGGAAATAAAAAAGGACAAAGGAAGAATGTAAGTCATTTTCTGAGATTCTCTATTGGTAAATTAGCTCATGAGACTGCTGGTAGAGTGCATCTGGAGGAGGCATCTTGTTGCTCTTTCATATGTATAAGGTGGCAGAGCCTGAGCCTTCTTGAAGAAGGGTGCTAAATGACTTACAGAGTCTAGTTCATGACAGGCTGAGGCACTGAGTAGATAGAAAGGAAGCAGTAGGAGGGGATTTGTGAAGAGAAGAGTGCTCTTGAACTGCAGTGAAGCATACAGGCTTATATTTGCTCTGAAGCGCCCACTCAAAAATCTACCTTCAGACAGCACAAAACAAATACAAGGCAAAAATATTTAAGATGTAAAATGGAGCGAGAATTAGTCACAATCTGATGATGTTTGGCACTCTACTGTTGATATAGTCTCCTAAGAATATGCCAATTTCTTCCAGAGTTTCTCGTGAAAGAAATAAAACAACATTACTGAATTTGTCCTTGCTAAGTACATATGTATGTAAGTTTTATGTAAACAGTAGATTAACAAGGAAAGTATTGGCTTTATTAATAAACATAATGATTCAAAGACATTTTAGTTATATAAAATAAGCTTTTATTTGCTTTCTGGAAAATGAGCAAATAAATCATGTTCTCTTGAATACGTTTATTTTATTTGATCCTGTCATGGTGAAAAGTGTTCATGTCCATATTTAAAATATTATTATTATATATTATTATGTTATTATTTATATAATACAATTCAGAAACATTCAGATTCACAGGAAACTTCTCAGTTTGAAATTTAATTGTATCTATATCTGTTATTTAACATTATTTTCAGGCTGTGTGTTGTTACAGGCACAAACTAACACGGGAGAGGAGGGTAAAAGAAAGGAAGGGAGGGGAGATGAGTGGAGGGGAGGGTGGAGGTGGCTGAATGAGTACAGCTAATGTGCGAGGAAGTAGAAATTTTGTAATGTAATATATGCTGATAATAATTAACTCTATGATATTCTGTCATTCAAAGCATGGGGTGAGAATGGTTTGAAAATTGACTAATTGAATACAAAATAAGGCTATCTTTTACCCCATCTCCACCCTGATAGGTGTTCGAACAGGAATAATCAGTCTGCTCTTACCTCAGGCTCCAGCATAATCCAAATTAATGCAACTCTGTTGAGGAATTTGGTGGTGTTAGAGTTTCCATAGTTGAAAGGAAATCGGGAGAAGAGAAATATGTTTTACACTGTAAAATCTCTGTTTTACAACAATAGACATGGAACCTAAGGTATTTAGGATTGCAAAAATGTGCTGCATGGGCAGACAAATGAACTAACACTTTTGTGTGATTCTGCTGCTCTAGTTTTCCATAATTCAATCTAGCAATCAGGCAAGAGCCTTTCAAAGCAGTGCCTATGTATGAAGTAATGTATGAAATTTTCTTTTAACTTCCAAGATTAGAGAGCTTTAAAAAGCTTGTTCACCAATAGCTTTGTTCCAGATACTTCCAGCAATGTTAAAAATAACAAGACCCAAAGCCCCAAGCCTGTTCCTCTTTTAAATATTGCTGGTGGACATCAGCTAGCACTTCAGGGGGGTTATTCATTAAAATATTGTAATAGAGCCCCAAATAATTATTTTCAAGAGTGTCTGAAGGGCACTAAAGATCAGTAGCAAATAATAAATTAACTAAAAAAGAATTTAACATAATGTCACACAGTGCAAATAAATGGTGTGAGTTGCACTGACTGTAATTAACATTTAAAAAAGAAAACTGGGATTTGCATATTCTTCTAATAGGCTAAGTTTCCATCTCAGAAATAGATCAAGCACAAGAAACAAAAAGTTTCCCCTTCCCTTTAAGAATATTATTTAAAAAGTGCAACCAACTGTTTTATTCATAAATGTGTTGTCACGATGCCTGATGTCTCTGAACTGCCCTGATTGTCAAGCAACCATGTGGCCCTGGGTTAGAAGGTCAGGGCTCCACTATGCCCTGGGGGCACATTATTCTCATGCTGAAGGAGAACCAGCCATTTTCCCTCCCTTACTGCTGTCCCCTTTCTCATCTGAACTGGAGGAGAGGATTCAGTTGTGTGGAGAAAGTGAACAGTGAGGAGTTTGTTCTCTCTGCCTTCTGTATTAGCATAAAAATTGCACAGAAAGAAAAGTATCTACAGCATTACAAATACATACTAATTATGCAAGAATAGATCACAGATGTTTTCTCATTGTGAATGGCAGCTCATGTCACAAGGATACTAATTGGTTTTAGTGGTAGCACTTTGGAGGGTCCTGAATTGCTCCCTATACAGAAATACTAATGAAAATCACATTAAAATATGTCCTTAACTTTCCTTTTGGAACCTCTTAGGATGATAAATAAATATGCTGTTCACTGTTTCTTGAAAAATATGGTGTTAGTAGGGAAATGTGAACACATAGCTGGAACTGAGTGATTATGATGTTACTAGTGAACTAAGTTTTATTGTAAGGTTCAGGCTGGCAGGATTGCTAATAAGAAACACAATTTTAAAAGGGGTGTTTGTTCTGTTTGCATCTGTGACTACTAGGCAATGAGAGGATGATTTTTGCCCTAACCTATAAATGTCCACATAGGTACGTTAAAAAGAAGACCAAGCTCTCACACTTCAGCAGGCAATCCTGGCATATAGTTTGAACTTTTTATTCAAAATTAATGTAAGAACCATCAAACCTTTTTGTTTCGTTTTGTTTTTGTTTGTTTTGTTTTGTTTTGTTTTGCTTAGGTGCATTCCTAACTTTCTTGAGAACAAAAGCTTTTTTTCCAACATGGGTATGTGGTGGTTTTATTCTGCTGGGCAGCTGAACTCCACCACAACAGTTCTCTCACACCCTTCCTCAAAGAATAAAGGTGGTGGTGGTGGGAAGAATATGATGAAAAAGACTCAAAGGTTGAGATAAGGACAGGGAGATCACTCAACAATTACTGTCATGGGCAAAAAAGGAGAACTTCTGCTCCATGCCTGGAGCACCTCCTGCCCTCCTTCTGCACTGACCTTGGGGTCTGCAGAGCTTGTCACATCTCTCTCCCTCTCTTCCAGCTGCTGTTGCACAGTTCGTTGTTTGTTGTTTGTTTGTTTTTTTCCTTTCTTAAGTCTGTTTTTAAGTCTGACATGGGGCAGCTTCTGGATTCTTCTCACAGATGCCACCCCCACAGCCCCCCCTCCTACTAAACTCTTACCACATAAACCCAATACAGGGCGAGACTTCATATTGTGATGGGTTCTGGTTGTATTACAGTTTACAGAGTGGTGAGCTTGATATGGAAGAGTCTTTTCTGTATATAATAGAAAAGCTTCTGTATTAGTTTATCTAGGATGAAAAAAGAAAGATTAAAGCTGCATGTCATTTAATTCTGAAAATTGACCAGATGTCAAATTTAAGAAGCAGCATGACAACCTTTGGATGCCAACCCTTGAAAATAAGAAGCAAGACAAGGATATATTGAAATATATATACTAAAACAAAACCCTGAGTGTATATATGCATTCATGTCTAACAAGCTTAATTTCCTTCTATGACAAGATCACACAGCTAATTGGCCAAAGGAAGCCAGTCAATGTAATATTTCTGGATTTCAATAAAGCTTTTGTTACTGTCTCTCTCACAGTATCCATCCAGAAAAATGACCAGAATTCAGTTGGTTAAAAGCATAATAAGATGAGTGAACAATTGGCTTATGGGTCGGGCCCAGAGTGTTCGTGTAGATGGGGTTGCATCAGGCTGGCAACCTGTCACTAGTGGGGTTCCCCAGGGCTCCATTTTAGGGCCAGTCCTCTTCAATGTCTTCATGAAAGATTTAGATGAAGGACTTGAAGTTTTTTTGAAGCAAATTTTCAGATGATACCAAATTAGGTGGAGCTGTTGACTCCATTGAGGGTGGTGAGGCCTTGCAGAAAGATCTGGTTAAATTAGAGAGCTGGGCAATCACCAATCATAAGAAGTTCAACAAGAGCAAGTGTTGAATTCTGCACCTGGGAGGGGGCAACCCTGGCTATATATACAGATTGGAGGACAAGATGCTGGAGAGCAGTCCTGCAGAAAGGGATCTGAGGGATTCGATTGACAGTAAATTGAATATTAACCAGCATTGTGTCTTGCAGTCCAGAAGGGCCAACCGTACCCTGGGGTGCATCAAGAACAGCATTGCTAGCCAATCAAGGGAAGTGATTGTGCCACTCTGCACTGGTATGGCTTCACCTTGAGCACTGTGTGCAGTTTAGGGTGCCACAGTATGAGAAAGATATAAAACTGTTAGAGAGTTCTCTCTTGTGACCAGCAATAGGACCCAAGGGAACAGTTTGAAGCCCCCTGAACAATGGTGGTTCAGGCTGGATATCAGGAAAATGTTCCTGATAAACTGGAAAAGGCTCCCCAGTGCAGTGGTCACAGCATTGAGCTTGCTGGAGATCAAGAAGCATTTAGGCAATGGTCTCAGACACATAGTTTAATATTTTGGGTGGAGTTAGACTTAATGGTCTTTGTGGGTCGCTTCCAAATAAAATATTCTATGATTCTATGATTTTCTTAATGGTGAAACAAAAGTCTGTCTACAAGTATTTGCTTAATCATTTGCTTTCAAGAGTCAGAACTATCAGTTGAAGTTTGCCAAATCATGGAGAGATGGAAAATTTCAACCTGTAATTTTGGTGATTTATTATTTTGGTTCTCTCAGGAAGGTTATCTTGGATATAAACTCCACAGATTATTTTTAAAAAGAACACAGTTAAAAAATAAAAAATTAATAGAGGTGGTTTTTGTTTGCCCATTCCTTGCTGTCTTTCTTTCTGTTCCCTTACAAAGATTGTTGGTTGTGTAGGATAGAATGGAGGTGGGTAAGCATGTGTTGTGAACCGTCCATGTCTGAACTGCCCTTTAAAAGAGCTCTGTATAGGTTATGTGGGTCATTTTCAATCTCACTTGTAATGTTGACATTAGAAACTAGATAAATAATTTAATTATAATACTTATTGTTCTATGAAGACACTTTTTTTTTTTTTTTTTTAAATTTACAAAACACTTTATAATCATTTTTCATAAAGTCCACCTTTCACAGATAGGGTACTGTGTGCAGATAATTATCAAAATCTGAGGAAAAAGTAGGAATAAGCAAAAGTTCTTCTGCCCTTTATTTGGATTTGAAGCTGTCCTCTATGACAGAGCAAAATGCTAGTTAAACATCAATTTCTTATGCAGTGCTGCTATTCATTCAATTTCTATTGTAGCAAAACTAATCAAAAAACACTTTTATGTCTATGGTTCAATTTTTAATTGTTTCTTTGGTGTAATCAGATCTTTATTGATTGATAAAAACATGCATCTTACTTTTTTCTCCAAAGATAATTGATTTTCACCATTTATTTCCAAAGGAAAAAAACCCTACACATTCATTTTTATTAAAACTTTTATAAATTATTTTATTATTTCCTACTGAAAATTAATTAAGAGAAACATGAATTTTTAAGCATCTCCTACCTATAACATTTTACTTATGAATTTTAGGATAATTTCAGTATTTACCATCTTGCGACTCTAATGTCAGTCATCAGCTTCCAGGAACCTGTATGTTCAACATAGTCTAATGTTTGAAAGCTATATCCAGAAATTGACTATCAAAGTTTCTATAAAAAGAAAAAGGAAATAATGCATGTTAATAACATACTCAGTGTGAGAAATCAGTCAAAGAAACAGATTTTTTAATGTAGTTTTATCACTTGCATGGGGAAGCTATCAGTTCCTCTGGGCTTTCCTGTGGGCCTGGTTCTGCCAATATGGAAGGTCTGAATCGAATGACTCAGATCTTGCTAGTACTAATGTAAATTTCTCTTAAATTTCGTCAAGTTTAACTGAGGCAGACAGAATGGCATTCAGATACCAAGCGAATAGACTAGGCCTCTTTGGGAGTAAAACTCAGGGAGACTAGTTATGATAAGGCAAAAGATGGCACCTTGCTAATACAGGTTTTGAGTCCAGTGAGATCAAACCATGGATCTCGTGTCTGTCCATCTGCAATTCTGTGGTCTTACCCTTGATAATTATCCCAAACACCAAAGAAAGAAGGGAAAAGAGCAGACTTTTAGCTTTTGGTCCACGGTTTCTTGAAGGAATTGTATTTAAGAGAACAGAGGAGTTAAGAAGCATAAAACAGGACAAGATTATATAGATTTTAAAACATGACACTCAACTCATGAGCTTTTTCATCTCGTTTTCCAGACGTCCTCTTGAGGATGGGGAGTGAAAAAGCATGTCGGTAGGAGTCAGGCTGCAGGCTGAAGCTAATCCACCACACATAGCAAAACAGAGTCCCAGGCAGCCTGCAAGTATTCCTTATATTTTTATGTGATGAAGCTACATGCTGATGGGGGTCTGTCTGATGAAGCAAAGTCAGCACAGAAGTTCCCAGACTGGGTTAGTCTTAGGACTCATGATGTCTGTCCTGTCTCCCTTCCCTACAGCTGAGTCCTCATCCCAGCCTCCCCTTCCTCTCTGATCTGTCTCAGTCCACCATCCCCCCAGCCCTTATGGTTTCTGTCACCTTCTTGACATCTCTCTTGTCCTCAGATCTTGTTCCTTAGACCTTGTTCCTCAGATCTGCATCTTCATTCTCTCTCGGGTATCTGGTGCCATTGGCTTAGGGCTGGAAGGGAGGACAAAGAACATAGTATAATTTACCCTCCCATACAACCTTTCCTGCTCTTTCTTGCCTTTCTGAAGCTCTAATTCTGGGTTTTACAGCATGGCCGATGCTCTTTTTGTACTTTTACTCTATGGTGGAGACAGATCACAAAGACAGCACCCATGAGCATGCAACTTTCCCATCTCCTGTCCTTTTGCAGCATGATGCACAAGAGCACTGGAAAAGGTCTCCACCAGCCACAACAATGTAAGCTCTTGTTAAGGGAGACATAACTTGCTACTGGGAACCAGGGATCTGACTTGAACTTCAACTTAGTGCAAGATTTTGGCCAGCATATCCCATTGAGGCCCAGGAACACGTGCTTTGCAGCAGCTGATCTTTCAGGAAAACAACAATTTTGATGACACCCAGAGAAAGAGAGCCTACCTCTTCCTTTAATAATATATAATAATAGTAATTAATCTCACTGTTTAAAGGTGTGTTCTTTATTTAAATCTGTCTTTATTTCCTATTTTTTGTCCTTGTTAAATTTTCATATCTGACCACCTCTCATATTCATCAGTAGGCTGACACCATCCTTTACCAGGTTATCATTCTTAATGATAAAATAAATGATTTGCCATAAGCAACATAATTCTAAAAAGAGACATTTATGTAATGTTAATACTGCACTTAGATCAAGATCCTGAAAATTCCTCTATAGCTTCAAATGCCATCATGAAAATTCCCGAGTTCCAATAAAAAATATTTTATTTTCCTCCAGGTAAAAGAAAAAAAATATATTCCTGTGTCATATAACTAATATCAGCCTTAAAGAGATGCAAAGTTAATGTTGGAAGTACAGCATAAGAATCAGTTTCTGAACAAAACCTTCAAAGCTTAATTCTTTTCATGATTCTTATTGTATAATATAAATATATATTATATATTTATTATATATATAATAATATATATGATATATATGATATATATGATATATATATGATATATATATACATGATATATATATGATATATATTATTATATATATTGTATAATATAAGTTTATATTACCAGAAAGCTGAGATTTTGCTTTAGATAATAACTAAATAAAAATGAGAAAAATCCAAGGTGTGTTCATAACACTGACTGCACATCTGTTGCAAAAGTTAAAATATAATTTCACAGGTGAATTTGTATTAGAGATGCAAGATGAGCTATGTGACCTGGGCAAGCAAGGCAAAATGCAATGTTCAGCAGTGATTATCTTTAGGAAGAAGAATCCATGGCATTTGAATGAAAACATATACGAGTTTTTTCATTCATATAAACATATACATGTTTATATATGTATATAAAACCAAGACTGGCAAGGTTAGAGGAATCTGTGTATGAGCCAGAGGGTATGCATGTATGTGCACAGAAAAAATGCAGTGAAATGAAATGAAATAAAATAAATAAAATAAAATTAAGAAGAGCTAAGCTGTGTGTCAAAATTTCCTGAAGTTGATTTCTGTCACACCAGCTTCTCAAGTAGAAGGGGAGTATTTAGGCAGCTTTACTCTCCCTAAGCACCAGCGGTTCCACCAAATAAGGCAAAAAAGACATTTTAATCACCAGTGGTTTGTCACAATCTTTGGTTTCTTTTTGTCCTCTAAATGTATATCATGTTATTTCAGATCCTTATCATTCACATGTCACCTACAGTTTCCCATAGAATTATAAAAGCTTTATCTCATTCACTGTCACTGTCATCTAACTCAGGGGGCTGTCTGCCTTGGGAACAATTGGCTTTACTAAGATTTAGGCCAAAAGACACGTTAACAACTTCAGTGTTACCCTTATGTTCCATCACTATGTTTTCCCTCATATCCAATAAAGAATGGAGATTCTCCTTAGTCCTCCTGCTGTTGATTATGTATTTATAAAAATATTTTATTGTCTTTTAGTCTAATAGTCAAGTTATAGCTGGGCTTTGGCCCTTCTAGTTTTCTCACTGCATAACCTCACAACATCTGTTGTCGTCCTGAGTTGCCTGCCCCTTCTTCCACAGGTCATAAACTCTCTTTCTTCCCGAGTACTTGAAGAAACTCTTTATACAGTCAGGCTGGTCTTCCTTGTCAGCTTGTCTTTCAGCATGTAGAGATGGCCTGCTCCTGTGCCTTCAGGATTTCCTTCCTGAAGAATGTACAGCTTTCCTGGACTCCTTTGTCCTCTAGAACTGCCTCCCAAAGGTTGTTTGTTTGGTTGGTTGATTGGCTGTTTTTGCGTGTGCTTGTTCATTAAATTATCCTAAAAGTCACGTTTTTGTTATAACCATACAGCAGGCAGGAGAAGGGACAGCATAAGGAGTCCCTGTTTCATACAGCCCACATAAGAACAGTTGTGATTTAGCCCTGTGACCTATTTAAGATACAGAAGTCCAGGTAAACGTGAGATTAGCTGTTAACCGGAGATTTAAGCCTTAGCACATTGCCTGCTGAATTCAAAGTTATTGAGATTCTCCTAGTTAGAGGAATCTGGGTTTAGTAGCGTAGCCAGTTGGCTCTCTGCCCATACCAAACTTCTGATTCACCAAAAACGTAAGGGAGAGCATACACCTCTTGAAGAGAAACATTGCTTTATGCTCCCCCTCGTACTGTTTGCCATTCGGGATACATTCCACCTCCTGGTGCTTTCCATTTTTACACATTGTCTAATGCAGATCTATGCTAAATGCCACAGTGTGGTTCCTGATAATTCACCAAGTAAAAAGGAAATGCAAATATTATGATGGTGTGAATGCTAAGCAATAATGCACCTAATAAAATGTTTGCTGGTAGAACTCTCTCACTTGCAGGCAAATGTCATGACCCTTATTATTCAGTGTATATTAAACAAGCTGTCGGCTAAGCGTATTTGTGAAAAATAATACTGGATGAAAAATGCACTTTGGGTATTCTGAATGTCTCCAGTATTTAACGTCTGCTTGCTCAATTTGCCAGATCCAGCATAAAGTAAGTATACTAGACTATGAGGACATTGTCCTCCTGTCAATTAACATACCCATAGTTGTCAACTAACAACCTGTCATGAATGTGGATTGTCCCATAATTTAAATGTATTGTACAGCATAGCAAGCTCACAAATTCTGAGCTCTTAAGTATATAATTAAATATATATATATATTAAAATTACACTGATAATTTTCCTTAAAATAATCAACAACATTAAAGTATGAACTTCTGTTCATAAAGTATGTTCATAAAGTATGAAATATAACAATCTGTAGAGAGGAATATATGGAAAATTTCCATTCTCTCTCTTTCCTAACCCCTACAAAGTAAGGGAAAAAGCCATGAGATTTGGAATGGACTATAAACTTTTCAATTGGAGGCTCCTAGTTCAATTTAGGCTACAGGTCAAGGAAGGCAATTAGCTGACAGCAGTTCTGTGCCCTGTGTAGGAGAAATTAGCTAATGAATGCAGCCTGTTTTCTTCATGTCAGACGGGTATCCACATCTCATCCAGAACAAGTCATTACCCTCCTGAGTGGTCTCACAGCAGTCAAGTACATCTTGGCCATGGAAATTGAACCCACCTGGACACTCATCTGCTCTTCTAACACATGAGGTTGTTAGAAGAGCAGAGAAGAAATTCTTCACCTTTTCCAGGGAAGTAGGCTCCTCTCTGGATATGAAATCTGTTATTAACAATGTGATGTAAGGAACTAGGGATGTCAGATAACACAGGTGAAGAAAGCTGTTGCCCAGGAATAGGGGCCTTTCTGTTATTCACCACCACCTTAACCAGTCCTGTGGCCAGAGCAATGCCTGGAGCAGCTGTAGTGGATTTCATCATCCCTGGTGGGAAGGCCAGAACCAAGAGGAGCGTTTCCATTACAAACTGATGTGTATGAGGGAAGCTGTCTTTGTAAGTAATGCAGTACCTCATTTGGGGCATTATACAATCATATTGCAATTCCATAGTATTTTCCATACAAGACTTTTCTCTTTATAGTCTGTAGAATCAGTGTTTCCATTCTGATAGCAATGTTTCCCATTCCACATCCTCTGTCATTTCTGACTGCAAATCCTTGGCACAGTAATCGCTGTCCCCCCTGCTTTTATTTTCTCTTACAAATTGGTGAAAGTGATGTTGGCTCAGCTATGCTAAATAAGTTTTATCCAACTCTAAATTTGTGTCATTTAATCTATTTTATTGTTTTTCAGCTCCAATGCTTCAAAAAATTAAGTTATTTATTTGATTTTTCTTTGCTTTAATTCATACTGTGTACAAATAGAGATGTAATGTGGTCGTGTTGACTTCACTTCAGACTAGTAGACAATTCATAATTTTATTCCCCACTATTTATTCCCATCAAATCTATCTCAGTTTCTACTTTCTTTCTGGAGCCACTCAAAGGCATCATTACTGGAGAACGATCTTTGATCACTTGACATAGACTTATATACTTTTTCAGTGAACAGGCAGACATTACTTCATATCTCAATAAAATAAGTGCTGGGCTGACATTTAAATGTCATTTTGACACACTCCTGACCCATGCATCTTTTTTTTTCGTATGAAAAACTTCAAAGCTGATGTCAAATTCAAAACTATTTAAATCAATCTTAAATGAAAAGGAAAAAAAAAAAATAATTACATGGCAATTTCTAGGGACAATAATTTTTTATAAGCATAGAGAAACAGTGATTCTTGCTTGACATGAATCTTTAATAAATATAATAGAATATATCTTAGCAGATACAAAATTCATTTGAACTTTGTGAGCCCCAAAATTTGCTTCAGGATGAGAGAGAAGGAGAGAGAGAGAGAGAGAACCTCCCAAGGCCAATTGTGAACTTCTCTTGTGCTGTACAAATTCTTTGAGTAGGTAAAAAAAAATCCTTCTCTTATCTCTAATATCAGAGATTAGTGAAAATGGCATCATACACAACCCACGAAACAACCCATGAAATCACTGAAAGAAACCATTTTGAATTCAGTAGAATTTGGCTTATTTTAGGACAAATCAGTGGCTCTAGCTGTGATAAAAGAGCAAGTCTCCAGGTAACACAAGAGGAATATCTAAGATGTGATCTAGTCTCTGGATCTGTCCAGAGATACAGGTAGGGGTGGTTTCAGGATTAACATCTTCATGTTTTCACAATGGGAGCAAGGACAACTGTAACTTCAAAAATAGGAAGAGTTCTAAAGATGAAGTTTGTAAACAAAAGAAAATAGCAGGTAAAGACTATTTTTTTGTTGTTGTTGTTCAGTTTAGTAGGATAGCACAAATAATCATTTAGTTACATTTCCCTGTAATCCTTTAAAATAACAGGAATGACATGAACATCTCTATAAGTAATACTGTCATTATTCCAGTCATTTCCAGATTACACAGGAGTAAATATATGTTACAGTAATCCTTATATATTTATCTCCTCTTAAGCTGTGTATTTTATCTCCAATCTTTGCAACATCATTTATTTTTTTTTTTCTTCATGCTCCTCATTCAACTGGTAGATTTTGCATTCTGTCTGTGTTTCCAGGGAAGACTTACGTTTTCAAGCAAAAGCCATTTAAGTGCAATACAGTATTCTAAAAGCCTTGACTCATTTTCCTAACCCTGGACGGCAAAAAATGAGATAAAAATAGATGGGTTTGCCAGTTTCTCTGAAAATACCCTTGACCAGCAAGATATGTCCAGTAGTTCATAGCTGTTCTTTTTCTTTTCCTGAATTCCGGAAAACAGCCTATTTTCTTCAAGTAGAAGTGCTTAAAAAAAGTTATCTTAAAAAAAAAAAAATGAAACAAAACAAAAAACCTTTCTCTTCCATAAAAGTGGGAAAATTACATAATGCACAATGGCCAATGGAAGGTTTATTGGAAATTTTGTATTTTTGAGTGTTATTTTCTGGTTGAGGATGCCAGGTCCAGAGAAAAGATACTTTTAGCTGAACTTCTAAGTTAGGTCCAGTGATACATAAAGGTTTATATATTTTATATATATTTATATATATATTATATATTAAATATATATATATTTATATTTATATATATTATATTATATATATATTATATATTATCTCTATATATTATATATTATATTATATTATATGTATTATAATTATATATTATATAATTATATATAATATATAATATATTATATTATATATTATATATATATTATATATATATATGTTATATATGTTTAATATATAATATATATATTAAAATATATAAAGTATATATTTTATATATTTTATCTCAGTGTTGTTTCCTGAGATACTGAGACATGGTCCTTGAGACTTCTTCTGCATGTAGAATCATAGAATGGTTTGGCTTGGAAGGGCGTTAAAGATCATCTAGTTCCAACTCCCCTGTCAGTGGATAGGGACACCTTGCATTACACTGGATTGCTCAAAGCCACATCCAACCTGGCCTTGACAACCTCCAACAATGGGACATCCACAACTTGTTCCAGTGCCTCACCGCCCTCACAGTGAAGAAATTCTTCCTTATATCTAACCTAATTCTACCCTCTTTTAGTTTAAGAAAGAAAGATGGGAGGGAGGGAGGGGGGAAGGAAGGAAAGAGGGAAGAAAGGAAGAGAAAAAACACAAAGTGTGTGGTGCCTGCAAATAGAAACTATATATAAATATAGTTTTATAATAAATAGCACAGTCACAAAGCATGACAGAAATTCTTACATATGAAACAGAAGAAATCAGTGTGCAGAATGTGTATGGAAAAGTAATGTGGATGTTTATGAGAGACTATAAACTTTTTAATTATTTAAAATTAGTTTTTCAGCTTGTATGTTTTTGAATAAGGCTTAAATAATGTATTTTATTTTGGGTGATTGATTGTATGACTCCAATCCAGGGAGTTTAAATCACATCTCCTGTCCACTTTAAGAAACAAAATTATTTTTGTATCTTTGGCATCATGTATCATGTTAAGTTTGAGCCATAATGTAGTGTGTGTGGGGGAACAATTCTGTCAGTGTAGTACATAGCCATGAGGTCTATATTATTTGTGTCATTAAAGTAGCCTCAATGTAACAGGATAAAGCTGTTATCCAGGAATAGTAAGTTACTTTCAGCCACCCAGTAAATGTATTTTTGTATGGCTTGCAAGCAGGGTGGCAGATGAGGGCATATGTGCAGAGAGAGACCTTCTATTTGGTATTAGGAATTCTTGCAATGAATTCTTATTTCCCTTGTTAAAAGTTGTGCTTCTCAAACCCTTTGTACTTCAGCTGGCAGGCTGCAACCCAGAGGCAGTCTTTTCAAGGATATAGGGAACAAGAATGAATGTGCAGACATATCCATGTAACTGTAAAGGTAGATTACATTTTTTTGGTATCTCTAGGTTTTATCAGATTATTTGATAAGCCTGTTTTTATTAATGCATATATAATGGGCTGTGAAAGGCAGCAGGAGTTTGGATACATTTTCCTTCCTACTGCAATTGTGCAAATTAAGATATGCTTAATTTATTATGCACTAAAAATGCAATACTTTGATTTCAGGAATATTATTTTTCTGTTTGAAATGATATGAGGTGTGATAGTTCTTCATTTTCCCATTTATGAGGAAACGTATACACCGGTACTTTTTTCGTAACAGACTGGCAGAAAAAAAAAAATAAAAATCACAGAGCTGATTACTGAGCAGCCCTGCTTCTCTTTCCTTGCTGGACAAGTTTCTGTGCTACATAGTCCCTCAAAGTGCCATCTCTCTTCACGCTCATCAGCCTCAGACTGGAACTGAAGAGGGGGGATGATTCCTCTCCCCCGAAGACACACTAACATTAGCAACAAGCAGCCAGTCATAACAGATGCAGCCATAAAAGCAGAAGGGAAAAATGACAGCAGCACATCCTAAATATTAAAGAAGCTATTCCAAGACAGAAGCAGCAAGTTTGGATCGACAGTACTAGTAGCTAAATAGCTAAAGACAATAAATTCCAAAAGGGAAAAATAAATAAATAAATAAATAAATACATAAATAAATAAGATAAATACAGTCAGTTCCAGACTTTTTTTTTTTTTTTCACAATTATTGATATAGCTTTTGTTTGTTTGCGTGTGTTTGCTTTTTTTTTTTTTTTTTATTCATCTCCCCCTCCCCTACTCAATATTTGAGATAGGCTTCTTCTAAAAAAAATAAAGCACATTACTTCTTCTATGTTTTTATTCTGCATATTAATTTATTGTCCAAACTTTTTACAGTTCTCTGGGATAAAAGAGAATCACCTAGGCATCGTTAGCTTTCATGCTTGCTTTTTACTACTACTTATTTCTGTGTATCCATTTAATATGAATACTTCTTGGGTAAATGCCAGTTGCTTGCTTCATTATATTTCAAGCTTGAATATATTTGAGACACATCATGCCTGAAGTTAACTATCTGCCATTTGAGTCCATTCAGTGAAGGAAGCAGCCTACGCATTAACTCAGTGTAGAGCCAGTCACATCTGCTTGCTGTTTCATGTAACCATGCATTGGATTTGATTGTGTATTATTATTTTGTGTCTATTTTAGTTTATGTCAGGATTACACAGTGAATGAGTTATTTTATTTCTTACATTTCCAGGTTAAAAGTTACAAGTGAAGTACCATGATTCTCCATACATTGTGAGCACTTCAGCTGCTGTTCTTCGTACTGGGGATGCAAATTTTTCAAATAATTTATTACCATCACAAAATTGTATGAGTACAAAATTGAGATATGACTGCAGTGAGAGTAATGAATGTTTTCTTGGCTAATGTAAAAACAAGTCTTAAAAGAGGAAAAATTTACTTTTGCTTTACATTTGCAATCCCGAGGCACATTCAGTAATTTAAAATTATCCTGGGTTGTTTAAATGAAATAATAGCTTGCATTCTTCAGAAATAGCTTCTGACACATTATCTTGCTGGTGAAGTCAGTGTGTTTAATGAGTCAAAGGGAATCGTTTTCCAAAAACCTCAGATATTTTGCATGGATATTCATCATTATCATTATCACCAGTCATCCTAGTGAACACCAGGGAAGCTGTGTATTAGTCACTGTGAAAGGTGCTAGGTTGAACTATTCATCATTGCTACCTTCTAATAGACTTTTAAACAAGATAACATGATTTATATATATATTTGTATTTTGGAAAATTTGATGAAGGCTCTTTTTCAAGCCCTCACCCTGCTAAATTAGTACTGATTCTTTGCTAGTTCATTACAGTGGATACAAAGGAACCTTTTTTAGGTAGAGATCATGATCTCTTTGGTGGTACATGGGAGCCAGGATTTGTGATTTGTGGCTGCTACTTGCTAAAGCGTTAGTGGTCCCATCAGGAGGACCTGATGAGACTATTTAGCAGTGTTGCAGTAGAGTGAGGGAACTCAGTGGCAGTTTCCCATCCTATCCAGATACAAATTCCAGCACGCTTCTCTCTAAATTCTTTAGATGCTCTAGACCTAATGCCTGAAATCTTCCCAGGCCTGCTAGATCAGCCAAATTACCCAGCCTGTGCTGAACCAAGACTCATTTTCCTTTGGTATTGCTGCTGTTGTGTTACTTAACAATTGGTATGGTGCGGGAATCAATGCAAACAGCACAATAGAAGATAATATAAGTTTTTGAAAGGCAGGCCAGACAGCCTCTCCTCAGCCAGGTGCTTCTTAGTGCTAGTTAAAAGTCTGTTCACAGGCTGATCTGAATAAGTGGATAAATTCTCAGTTATTTTGGTATAAATAGGAGAAAGCCTAAAGTCCATGAATCAGCAAGACTGTAAAAATACGAAGAAAGGCCTCAAGGCCCTTGTCATAGGGTTACTCACATTCTTAAAGGTAAGTAAATGTGATCACTTCAGGTACATCACATACAAGAAACTTCCTCTGTACAAATGATGTGCTTCTTTAAAGATTTTCTAAATCAGGCCCTAGCAGCAGACTGGATCACAGTTCAGTCTTCTACTTCTCTCCTTCCTCGTTCTTGATGCCATCATATCCAGATAGTGTCTGAGGGACATTTTGAAGTTGTCACAAATAAGTAGTTTCAATTAAATTTGGAAGAATTTGATACTCAGAAAATAGTGAATCAAATAATCATAGATATTTTTAGGTTGGTAAAAACAACCAAGATTATCTAGCCCAACATTTAACCTAACACTGACAAATCCACCATTAAACAATGTCACTAAACACTACATCTACACATTTTTGAAGACCTCTAGAGATGGTGATGTGACCACTTTCCTGGGCAGCCTGTTACAATACTTCACTACTCTTTCAGTGAAGAATTTTCTCCAAATATCCAACCTAAACCTCCCCTGATTGCTAACTTGGTGTCATCTGCACACTTACTCAATCCCTTCGTCCAGATCACTGATAAAGATATGGATCAGAACTGGCTCAAGTACTGAGCCCTGGGGGACACCACTTGTGACCATCCTTCAACTGTAATTCAACTGAATGGACTTCAGCTGAGTCCATTCACCATGACTCTTTGGGCCTGGTCGCCCAGACAGTTTTTAATTCCATAATGCATACACCCATGCGATCCACGAGCAGTTAGTTTCTCCAGGAGTATGCTGTGGGTAATGGTGTTAAAAGTGTCCTTGCAGCCCAGAAAGCCAACTGTATTCTGGGCTGCCTCAAAAAGAAGTGTGGCTAGCAGGTTTGAAGGAGGTGATTATTCCTGCCCACTTTGCTCTTGTGAAACCCCACCCAGAGTAGTGCATACAGTTCTGGGGCATCCAGTGTAAGAAAGACATAGACATGTCAGATGGGTCCAGAGGAGGGCCACAAAAATGACCAGAGGACTTGAGCACCTGTCCTAAGATTACAGGATGAGAAAGTTGGGGTTGTTCAGCTTAGAGGAGAGAAGGCTCCAGAGAACCCTTATAGCAGCCTTACAGTACTTAAAGGGGGCCAAAAGGAAACATAAACAGGAGGGACTCTTTTTCATGGAGTGTAGTGATAGGAGAAGGGGTAACTGTTTTAAGCTAAAAGAGGGTAGATTTAGATTAGATATAAAGAAAAGATTCTTTACTAAGGGTATTGAGGCTCTGGAGCAGCTTGCCCAGAGAAGCTGTGGGTGTCCCATACCTGAAAGTATTTAAGGCCAGGCTAGATGTAGTTTTGTACAGACAGATCTAGTGGAAAGCATCCCTGCTTGTGGCAGAATAGTTGGAACTAGATGATCTTTAAGGTCCTTTCTGAGCCAAACCATTTTATAATTCTATGATACTACACAAAAGTTTAAAAATATGCTACTGGGAATCTGAATAATCACGGATGAAGATATTTAAGAACGGTAGATAATCAGAATTCCTAATCAAGGGCTTACACAAAAGTTTATATGAATATTTTCAAACTGTCATATATTACTACAACACCATGCTTGCAATTTTCATTTTCACAGGCTACCAATGTCTTACACCTACCTACCTGGATATAAAAAAATTAAAATATTGCTCTCTTTAAGGGAAGTAGAAGAGGTGATTATCCCTTGGTAATGTGCATAGTAGCATTATTATAATTGTGGTAAAGTTACTGTTACTGTAGTCATACATTACTGCTAAATTGCAGCAGCAGTCTTAAATAATTTGGCTGGTACTCAATGAATTATCAATCTCTTACTATTCTTTTTTCTTGCAACACACCTTCTCTAGACAGAGAGTAAATTGACTAAGCCCTCTATGTGGCTAATTGTTTCTGCAACTACAGAGGTCAAATCGCATCTCTCTTCCATGTGGACTTATTAAAATTTGGCTTCTTGTTTGTGGAAGTGTGACAAAACTAGGATTTTTTAAAATAGCTCATGTTAGTTTAACCAGATAGTTGATAAGCACTTGTTCTCAGAACTAATCACTCTGATACTATAATCATATTTTTGTCTTATTAATATATATATATAAAATAGAATAAAAAAAGAAATAATGACTATTTATAAAATCTGTCCAGAAAGTTGATTGCTCATGCAAAACAAATCACCTCCTTTTACTGCTCTAGCTTCTTCCCTAATGCTCAGAATATTTCTTCCATCTGTTTTACTTCACGAATTCTTTCTATATTAACTGTAGTTCTCCACCATGCAGTGAAAAGTGAGAACTTTCCTTGGCATCCTGTCTTCATGTTGTTGCAGTTCTGGATGAATTCAATCTCTGTGATGCTCATTGGCTAGATTCATGTGTAACATCTAGTTGTGAGTAGTCATCCTTTGACACAAGACTATTCTAAACACATCAATTTATACGTACCTCAGTGAAGTCAATGTATCAGCATCATTTCAAGCTTTTTACCTCTACTACATGGATTAAAAAAATATTTCCTGTGATTCAGATTCAGAAATGACATGGAAGCCTTCCTGTTTATTGGTATTAAGAATAACTAGGTTTTCTGCTGTGTTGTAGTAAAGTTGAAGAAGTATGTAAATGGAGAAGAAGATAAATTTATTAGAAGACACTGATGATGATATTAATTGGCTGCAGTTCCTAATGATAATAATGTATTATTTGGGATTCTCTAACTATTGAAAGACAATGTCAGTGAGGCTGAAATACGGTCTTCACTTAAGCCCTCTATTGCAACCACTTCATTGTATGTTTTGCCAACGTTAGATCTTTTACCTATGTAAGCAGAAGTCAATTAAGCCTCAAAAAGTTTTTAATAAACTCTTCTTATATAGGTAACAATCATAAGTATAAGGGGGCTGTGTAATGATTCATTATGGACTTAGAAGAGGGCATATCCTTTTCTACAAGGGTAATAAGGCAAAGACAAAGGAAATAAAAATAATAATAATAATATGGCTTCCTGGGAAATAACTGAATTTATAATCCATTGTCTTAATAAAACATCAATTTAGAATGTATTAACACTAATATTTTAACATATTTTCAAGATTATGTTTTCATAATAATGCAGATCATTTTATTAATGCATTTAGTTTTGTAGTGATATAAATATACTATTTGATCAGCAGAATAAATGTCTTAAGCATATAATATGACACTTCCATGTATGAATGTGAAAATTCAATGGTGTCAGGAATAATAGGCCATCTGAGAATTTTGCTTTGGCCCTGCTTTCTTGAAATTAGCTTAGTGCTATCTGTCATTCATCTTGTACTTGCTGAACCAAAAGGGTTTGTGAGTTGGATAAGAAACTGCTGAAGGTTTTGCTTTGTTAGAAAATCTATTGATTTTCTCTGTAAAGAATGTTGAACTTGCATTGTGTTTATGTCTGTTGTGCAATGGTGCAGTATTCCCCATTGTAACTTTAATAACTGTCATGTGACTGTTTAGAAGGACAGTTGCAGGAGACAAAGAGAGAAAGACCATTTAAACACTTAACAGTTGACAGAACTGTTAAGCAAACTCTTTTCCCACTTTCATGTTAAATTAATTGTAGAATTAACAGGGATGCCCAAGTAAACAACAACAAAAATTGATTCCACAAAATCAGTGACATTTCAAGGGATTACATCCTCTTCAGAACCTTGTAGGACTACAACCATTCTTGTAGGACATGCACAGAGAACAAAAGAAAACACAAAAAACCCTCTCTCCTTCTTCACCATTCAACACCGTGGTTAGTTGAAATCTTTCATATTTTATGTCTTTTCATACTTGAAGGGCTACCCTACCATCTTTCAGATATGTTAATGGTTGGTACCTGAAAATAAAAAACTCTAGGGTCCAGAGCTGACTACAGCTCAACCAAAGCTGATGTTTTTTAATCAAACATCTCTGTGTTTTATCAGCTCTAGAACTTTGACTGCTACATAACTTTACTGGAGGATAGCACGGACCTTCAGACACTCGATACCTGGATCTTCAGATATGTGAACAATCAAATGATTGCCCCCTCCCATCAATATCATGTTTGTTCTTGAACATTTGAACTCTTCTTAGTGTAGACTCTCAAGTCCTCTTTGGGATCTGGCCTTCAAATTGAAAGTAAACGTATGTTTTAGATAAACCCTTAATGTACATATTACCATCTTATATTTGATGTTCCTTATGTCCCATTATGTATGAAATCCTGTAAATCCCTTTTAAATATCCTTGCAATGAAAACAAGCCTTGAAGACTACCCTGGGAGTGAAGGTAAACTAGATAGCAATGCCTCTAAGGCTTATGCTTAGGGCTTCAACAGCGGAACCCTTTCCTGGAGCGAAGAGTTCTATCTCGATTGAAGGGCCTATCTTCATATCTTCAGCATATACCTGTTCCTATTAGTCAAGGAACTTGTTCCTATTAGTCAAGGACTTAGGAATTAGCACACACTCCGTCAGCTCCTTATCTATGTCTACATTCTTATTGTAATGGTATTTTCCGTTACACAGAGAATTTTCTCATAGATTATCCTCCTTTAGACAACAGGTCTTTTTTTTTATTCTTCCTTTTTTTTCCTCTTTTTTTTTTTTTTCTTTTTTTTTTCCCCTTTTCTTAGTGCTTGAGGGGGGATTTATTATTCTGAAATCAATATCTAAAGAGACATTTACACTGTCATTTGGTGAACTCTCTGCATGTTTATGGATACTCACACCATATTAGTTAGCTACATCAAAGCAAAACACTGGTGCTGAAGCCAGTTAATGGACTGGTTTGCATTTCCTGCATTTCCACTATTCGTGATTAGCACTAGCAGGAGCAGAAGGTGTGCAGATGTACTTCCTGGAGCAGCAAACAGCCCACAGAAAGCTGTGTAGCTCTGCACTCCTCAGTGCAAGCCTGTTGATTCACTCCCAGTGGGATCAGTGACTGAAGTGGCAAGTGAGAAATGTGGGCAGGGGACCAAAGGAATGGATTAAAATGACAGAATGGGTATACACCAAAATATTAATTTAATTCTGTTATATGTCATTCAAAATATTTGACCTAAACCTATAAGCTCAATTTTATTATTTTATTTTTTATTTATTTTATTTTATTATTTTTTGGGCGGGGATGCTAGTTGACAAGAAGCTCAACCTTCTGGCACTGTGCACTTGCAGGCCAGAAAGCTAACTGTCCTGGGCTGCATCAAAAGAAACATGGCTAGTAGGTCAAGGGAGGCAATTGTCCCTCTCTACTCTACTCTTGCGAGACTGCACCTAGACTGTTGCGTTCAGCTCTGGGTCCCCAGTATAAAGGCATGGACCTATTAGAATGAGTCCAGAGAAGGGCCATGAGGATTTTCAGAGGGCTGGAGCACCTCTCCTACAAAGACAGTCTGAGGGAGTTGGGGTTGTTAAGCCTGAAGAAGAAAGAGCTCTGGAGAGATCTTATAGCAGCCTTCCAGTACCTAAGGTGAGGCGTACAGAAAAGCTGAGGAGAGACTCTTTGTCAAGGGGTGTAGTGAGAGGACAGGGAGTAAAGGCTTTAAACCAAAATTGGGTAGTTTTGGATTAGATATAAGGAAGAAATCCTTCACTTTGAGGGTGGTTAGGCACTGGAACAGTTTGCCCAGAGAAACTGTGGATGCCCACTCCCAGGAAATGGTTCAAGGCCAGGTTGGATGTGGCTTTGAGCGTCCTGGTCTAGTGGAAGATGTCCATGCTCGTGACAGGAGATTTGTTGGAGTTAGATGATCTTTAATGTCCCTTACAACCCAAATCATTCTATGTTTCTTTTGATCACACCAATTAATTTTCTCCTCTGGTGTGGGATATGTAGTGTGAAAATTAGCTTCCATATTGCTGCAGAATTTATTTATTTATTTATTTATATCTGGAAATTGTGACAGCAAAATTATTTTTAACTAGTACATCCAAACTCGGTAGCTTTTTAATAACAATAACTTACATAATTGGATATGTATGGGTTACTTAGTCTCAGATGGAAATGAATCTTGCATTGGTACACTGACCAACCAGTTCATTGTTCAGCTCACCTGAACACCCGTCTTTTAAACTTTCAACAAGCACAAGTTCAGCCTTTAGAAAAATCCCTGAAACTCAAGGAGCTAAAACAATCCAACAATCCCACATTTTTGTAAAGCCTGAGTAGCCTGGATGCAACAATGAACTGTGACTCTAGAGAATGAGAGCCTACATAAGCTGCAATACAAGGTTTGCAATGATTTACCTTATATCTCTGTATGCTGTTGCAGGAAGTTTTTGGAACAGGAGCTCCATATATTACAATGCTTGGCACAACAGGACTTCAGTTAGGGGTAAGTTCTACTGGAACTGTAATCTAAATAGTTTATCAAGCAGCCTGAAACCAGAGCAAGCTTTTTTGCTGCCTCAGTGGAAATATCTCTGGCATCTAAATCAGTGCAGAACAACTCATGCCTGCCTGTTATCTTTCCTTTACCTCTCCATTAATTGCTACAGTGCAAATTTCTAAGCTAGCTACTACTCACTCACTGGTGTTCTTCAGGACCCAGATGTTGAAAGAAGAAAAACAACTTCATCTTAAATTCATGTTCAAAATCTTAATTGAAACAGAACTTTAAATATTTGTAGCTATTAGCAACAAATATGTTTGTTCTCTTTTCAGAGGCACACCAGAGGAGAACTTTAGTAAATGTGAAACATGAATTGCTTTCTGTGCCAAGTTGAAGTGCTGAATCTCCCAAAGACATTGTTATTCTAGAACTGGGTGGACTACCTACAGAAAAGTTTTCTTCCACAAGAAGTAGTGGACTTTTGTGTTAGAAAAGTACATACTTGACATTAAAAAAATCCTAAATTATGAATTTTTTTTTTCTTCATTTTATTCATTTTTTTTCTGGTCCTAATTTTTCACAAGCAGACTGTCTTGGTTTAACCCGGCTGGCAGCTAAACACCACGCAGCCGTTCGCTCACCCTCCCCCCTCCCTCTCTGGGACGGGGGAGAGAAATGGAAAGTGAAGCCCGTGAGTTGAGATAAAGACAGTTTAATAAGACAGGAAAATAATAACAATAATAATAATAATAATAATAATAATAATAATAATAATAATAATAATAATACAATGATGATAATAGTACTACTACTAATAATACGTACAAACAAGTGATGCACAATGCAATTGCTCACCACCCGCTGACTGATGCCAAGCTTAACCCCGAGCAGTCCGGCCCCCTCCCCCCGGCTAGCCACCCCTATATATTGTTTAGCATGACGTCAGATGGTATGGAATACCCCTTTGGCTAGTTCGGGTCACCTGTCCTGGGTCTGTCCCCTCCCAGCTCTTACTGCACCCCCAGCCTGCCTGTTGGCAGGACAGAGCAAAAGTCTGAGGTGTCCTTGGCTTGGTATAAGCACTGCTCTGCAACAATTAAAACATCGGGGTGTTATCAGCACTCTTCTCATCTTAAGCCAAAACACAGCATTCCACCAGCTACTAGGAAGAAAATTAATTCTGTTCTAACTGAAACCAGGACACAGGCACATCTCCAAAAGCACAGGAAAAGCAGGATACAAAATTGACTGGATTTATTCAGAGGGCTTAAAAAGGTTTTTCCTTCTCCCATCTTTCATCATGCAAGGTCAGGCCATTTGTTTCATTAGCACTTTTACTCCAGAAATATTTTCCATAGGCTTAAATTCCTGGAGTGAATTAGAAATTTCCTTTTTTTCATATCAGTATCCTGCTTTCTTAGTAGTAGTTCTGGTTCATGATGAACTGTAATTTTTAGTTTAGGAAGCAGTGCAAGTGTATTTACAGAAATGTACGAGCTCCAGGAGGGAATTCAGTAGCTTTTTCTTCCCAAACTACAGACTCACATTACAATGATTTATGTTTACTTTTCTCTGTTTTCTCTTTTGTTTGTTTGTTTGTTTGTTCTTTATTATTTTGATTTGGTTTGGTTTCCCCCTTTTGGAATTGATAGACAAGGTGGTTAACTAGGCAGGGGTAGAGAATTTTTCCATACCGTGTGTTGTGGCAATTCATTCTGAAACTTCTCATATATCTTTTGTTGTTGTTGTTTGTTATCGGAAATTTTTAATGACTTTCTAAATTAGATTTCTGTAGTGACAGCAGTTCTATTTGCTAATGTGCAGCTGCGTTCTATAGATATATTTGTACAGGAGCCACAAAGAAGGAGACACTTGAATTTTTGCACCCATAGGCATGGGTGGATGAATGATAAGGCTTACCTGTCACAATACAGTGTCAATTGATAGCAACTGATTAGGCGGACAGCTTCTTTGTAAGATGGCAATTTTGATGTGAAGCCCAGTCCTAGTGCCATCCTTTGCAGTGACTTTTATTGTACCTTAGGTTCTTTGTGTGTATGCATGTGTGAGATGTGTGTGCATGCCTCTGAGAGATGACGGGTGTTACTAGGAGTGAGTTCTCCTGCATGAGAATAATGCAGTAAATGTCTGTTGATTAAATCTAATGCAAATGTTCAAAAACCCTTATTTACAAAGTAATTTGGTTCTATCCCCAACCCTCTGTAAATTTACCCCAAAAGGCAGAGTATTTCTTTGTCTTAAATTATTCATTCTTTATTTAAAAATAAATAAATAAATGAAATAAAAATGTTTCACTAACTCCAAGAACATAAAGAAGAGAGAGAGAAGAAATAGAAACAACTGCAGTGATTTTCTTATTTTTTCATCTTGTTCTGTCAATCCCTAGCTTTCACTATCAGACAAAAAGCTCTCCTCTGCTGCCATAGCTGCTGTTGGTATGTTGCTGACATTTAGTGAAGTGTATGGTTTACTAGCATAGCTCCCTCGATACACTCTTAACAGAATTGATCTATAAGGAAAGGGTGTCTGCTAAAAATGTAACTTTAAAAACACTTTAGAAAACTGTGATTCTGTTGCTGCAAATAGGTGGAGAATAAATTTTGATATGCTGCTTTCTCTTTCTTACATTAGTAGAGTAGAGCATGGGTGGCAAGAAGGAGAATGTGGGCTTTGGTTTGGAAATCAAATGCCATTCAGCTTGTGCTTCTCTTGTGTTATCCTGACAATGAATTAATCTGGAAATCTGAAGAGTTTTTGCTTAATTTGTTAGTACTTAAACTTCATCTAGCCAGCCTACATGCAGGTTATCATACTACTTTATTTTTATTGTTTCTAGTCACAGAAGTATAGTGGTATAACAAAATGAAGAAAAAGATAAACTTCTTAAACAGGATGTGAATGTGAAACCTTCATAGAAACTAGCCCACTAGTTGTGACTGTAAGGAAAAAAAAATCATCATGTATTGCCTATTAAAAAAGATATTATGACTAGTGAACAGCAGACATGCAGAGATTCAAAAATGTCCTTGAATTGTTGGATTTTAGAGCTGATATGAGCTTTTCTGTTTTTTCAAAAAGTGATTTTTTTTTTTTTTTTTATTGTGTGTGTGTGTATATGTGTGTGTTTTCTTTCATTTGCTCTTTAATATGGGTCAAAATGTAATAAATATTTAGCTCTGTTTTGGCTCCTGTCCATTCCTAATTTAAGTTGTTTCCTGTTTGCTCTAAAAAAAATTCTCATATTTATTTTTGAACCAAGCAATTACATTTTTCATGGCTAGAGTGCTCAACATTTCCTTAGAGAATTCAATTTCAAGAAACATCAGTTTATGCTCAGGTTGAACACTTTACAGAAAAAGTTGTTTTACTGCGAAACTTTGAGCACCTAACTTAGTTATTTAATTTACCCACACATTCTGCAGGGGTTTTCTATTTATTTAGTAGCTAAAGTGTGTCTTCAAGAAGCAATTCAGTGCAGGATCTAAACTGGGTACACCTACTTGTTCTCATCAGTCCCCCATCTATTATACATACAACATCCTAATTTAGGTCTTACACGTTATGAAAAACCCTCTCCTTTCCTTGAAGTGATATGGATCCAAATGTACTTGTGGCCTGAGAAATTTCTTCTTACACACAGATTGCATTTATAACAATGTTAAATCACAAGATGACTTTTATGAACTTTTAAATGTGTCCAGAAATTATAAGTCAGAAAAAGGACAACATCATTTTCTGATGCCCCAAGCCCACAAGTCTTCTTTTTGTTAGATCAGTTGGCTTCTGCTTGCTTTCCTTTCCCAATTAATGAAAGAGTAAAAAAAGAAAATAGAATAAAAACACCTCAGACTTCTAAGTTGTAAATTTTCAGTTTGTCAGCCACATAAAAATTATATAAGATATGGTTGTAGGATAGCATACAGTTCAGATATATACTTCACACTAAAATAAGATTAACTGTGTTTTAATTACAGTACATTGAGGTTGGCTTATTAAATGAAAAAAAATGTGCCTGCTAAGCTTAAAGTTAGAAGAACTAAATGAAAGACACACAGTTGAAAAGTATTTTCTTCTTACACAGGAGCCTTTAAAAAGATGAACACTTTTAAAAGAACTTAAGTGCTTTTTTTTTATTTTCTTGAACTTAGGTAAAGTTCAGACTCCAGTGAACAACATTAAAGACTATAATGCCAGATACTTTTCAAGCATAAATGGAACTAAAAAACAAGCAAAATTATTCAGGTGAGAAGAGTGATCAGAAGCTTGACCTGAACACTTTAATAATAATAATAATTATTATTATTAATAATAATAACAACAACACGAGGATTTTCAGTTTGAATTAGCATTTATTATTTGTATTTCAGGTATCAGCTAGAGGCCCAGACTAAGATCAAGACGTTTATATTCCTGTGGCCATATGGTCTGAGGTGCTTCCTAGCATTAAGTATTATCACACTAGCAAGGGTGTGAGAAAGAGATGGTAGTCTAAGGCAGCATTCTGCTTTTGGTATATAGGGGAAAAAACCTTCTCATGAAGTCTTATGTGATTTGCTCACAATAAAACCAATACTCACTAGAAGAAAATACACAGCTTTCATTGTTTTCATCAGTCATAGACCACTAGTGCACCACATTTTCTCTTTCAGACGTTACTTTTTTTTTTCTCTTTTCTGTTTTCTCTTTTCTTTTCTCCTTTTTCTTTTTTTTTCTTTTTTTTTTTCTTTTTTTTTTTTTTCTTTTTTATTTTTTCTGTCTTACTTCCATTCCCGACTCTGCAAAGTAGCATAGACTCAAGGAGAAAGTCTGCTCAGTTTGATTGAACTCTCAGGACTCTGTTGAGTAGTTAATAACATGAAATATTTATAAAACACTGTTAAACATTTTGGAGGAAAGGATGGATGGCACAAACCCATCAAAAGTTGTTCATATGAACTAGTGTTGTCTAAAAGTTCTTTGATTTTTAAAGGAAAATAAAATTCTGTCAACATTCCTCCTTTAAATCTTATAAACTCTTCCATGAAATAGTGAGTGAAGTCTTCTGTAGGATAAAGGTTCCTAATAAAACACATCAATATTCATTTTAAAATTATGCATTATCATAAGAAACTAAAAACAGTATATGAAAATTCATTCATTAGAAATAATAAAAAAGTTCAGACAGTTGTTTATTCTAACAGTTCTTTTTTGTTTGTTTGTTTGTTTAGAAATATGAAGCCCTATCTGTATATTTCTATTTTTTATTTTTATCAAAATAAAAATAATGGTGAACAGGAAAGACTATGTCTCTAAACCTAAACTTAACTGTATTAAATATAGCTGTTGGGTCAAAGTTATGTCTTGTTTTCACTAACTTTATATGGATTTACTACATCAAAGACAAATATGGTCCAATATCTCATTTTTCATAGCTTAATCTGATTGTATGAATTTTTGAGATATAAGAGAAAGTCCTAGCTAAACCATTAGGAAGTTCTATATTTCCCATTAAAAATTAATTCTTCGTTTTCATTTAATAGTCAACATTAAAACATTGGTGTTATTAAAATGCCTTCAAGCTTGATAGCTGATTATCACCCTGCATGTAAGCAGTCAGCCAGCTATTTCCACCGTACATTTTCAAACATTAGCTGCTTTCATTTATCAGAAATTAGACTGACACATCTCAACATTTTATGCAAAGTTAACCAAAGAAGAAAACAGTTTGCTCTGATCTCTTTGAAATTTGAATCACTGTACCAGCTTCTCCAGGGCAAAAATTCTCCCTTAAAATCTGGATTAGCAGAAGTCAACAATTCCAAGTATGTGATACAGAAAGCATATGGCAAGCTTTTCAAGATGAAAGGAGTTTCTCTGTCCTTGAATCTTGTTACTTTAAATAGAGAACAAGAATTAAGACATTTTTCAACATGTGATCTATATCAATCGTTCCTAACAGTATTATAAACCTAATGTTATTTACACATATTTCTGAGGGACACCCTCAGAAAGTTTGTTGATGACACCCAGCTGTGTGGTGTGGTTGACACATTGGAGGAAAAGGATGCCACCCAGAGGAACCTGGACAGGTTTGAAAGGTTCATTTATTTAAGTCTCATGAAGTTCTTCAAGACCAAGTGCAAGGTCCTGCACCTCAATTGTGGCAGTCCCAAGTACAAACACTGTCTGGATGGAGGAGAAAGAATTGCAAGCAGCTCTGAGGTGAAGGAATTGGGGGTTACTGGTGGATGAAAAGCTCAACACAAGCCAGCAAAGTATGCTTGCAGCCCAGAATGCCAACTCTATACCGGAGTGCATCAAAAGAAGCATGACCAACAGGCTGAGGGAAGTGATTCTCTCCCTATACTTCACTCTTGTGAGACCTGACCTGGAATACTGTATTCAGTTCTGGGGTCCCAACATAAGAAGGACGTGGAAATATGTTGGAACAAGACCAGAGGAGGGCCACAAGGATGAATAGAGAGTTGAAGCACCTCTCCCATGAAGATAGCATGATGGAATTAGAGTTGTTTAGCCTGAAGAAGAGAAGGTTCTGTGGAGACCTTATATCAGCCTCCCAGTAGGGCTAAGAGGGCCCTACAAGCAAGCTGGGGAGGTACTCTTTGTCAGGAGGTGTAGCGATAGGACAAGGCATAATGGCTTTAAAAGAGGGTAGATTAGATATAAGGAATTCTTCACTATGAGGGTGGTGCAACACTGGAACAGTTTGGCCAGAGAAACTGTAGGAGCCCTCCCCCTGGAAGTGTTTAAGTTTGGGCTGGATGAGGCTTTGAGTAACCTGGTCTAGTGAGTGGTGTCCATGACAGAGGGATTGGTGTCAGATGATCTTTAAGGTCCTTTCCAACACCAGCCATTCTATGTTTCTATGATTCTATGAAAATGTGAGACTTTTTCTGCTACAGGTATACTTTGAGGGGAAAAACAAACAAACAAACAAGCAAACAAACAAAAAGATAAAAGTGATCCATTATCTTCGTCAATGTCTTTGGCACACATAATAAGGTGGAGAGATAATGGTATTTTTCCTCAATGTTTTCTCTATTTGGTGTTAAGAAACTATTTAATGTGATGGACTTCTAGCTTCAATAGGAGAGCGCCTTGTAGGAAGTTAGTATACCAGCCATCAGAACAAAGTTTTTCTGAAAGTGCAAATCAGTAGTTTTTATTAAAAAATATTCTTTGAAGCAGTCACATCATATAATCTTAACAGAGTGAAGCCTATGTAATGACTCAAAGCATTTTTTTTCCTCACTCTTACAGAAAAAGGCAGTGGTTGTTTCTACAATGTGGAGCGGTTATTAAGTTAATAGATCTAATATGTCTGGATTTGTAGAAAGCTATTTGACAAAGGTTCCCTTGATAGATTACTGTAAAAGTTCTCTAAATATGGGTGAGGTAATATATGATTAAGATAGATAAGGAATTAATTAGGAACCAGAGACATGAATTAAAAATATCTGTTATTCACAGGAGTTGGTAAAGAGTGAAACCCCACTGGGTTCTAATTATGTCAATACTTTTTAATACTCATTTTAACGTTTTCAGCAAAGCTGTAGCATGCTCATTTGTTATACTTGTGGGTGCTACCTGAGAGAGAAGCGTATTCAACAGTCAACAGTTGCATTTATGGGCAGCTGAGCCTGAGGTTTCTGAGGCAATGGGTCAGGCCATACAGGATCATATGAATCAGTGAGGTGAACAACTGCATGGCCAAAATTGAAAAAACTAACCAGCCAGTGCATTAGCAGCCACTAATGCACATGGGTAGAGATAATGGTTAAAGAATGGATAGTAAAGTGTCCTGGGTTATATTAATGTAACACTAGATAGGTTTTAAAAATTTGAACAGTGACAACGTTTTCACATTTGGGCAGATCTGCCAACCACAGGGAAGTGAGTATTTGGAGCCGCTGCACTGTTGACAGGCTGAAGAACTGAAACCATATTGTCCCTGTGGCACTGAGTATCACTTCTTGTTTCCTGGCTCATGACTGTGTCCCTGCCTACTGCATCTACATGCTCAGATAAGGCTGTGGTCCTTGAATGTGGAGCTGACCTCTGCATATGATGCAGATGGAAAAGACCACCGCTGCTCAGCCTCTTATACGTACTCTGGTAAAAAGGCAGGTACAGTTTGACCCATAGGCACACCTGTTTCATTACAGACCTGATCAAAATCCCAGTGAAGTCTAGAGAACACTGCTGTTAAATGTGATGGAGTTGCTAATGACAGCCATACCAGTTCCAGGTGGTATGTATGCTTCCATACTGAGCTACACAGATAAGATAGATTTGAAGGGAGTGAATTTAGCAGAAGAAAGACTGTGCACCAGCTTCCCAGTGAGTATGATGACTACCTGACAACTCTCAAGAAACCTTTCTTGATCTTTAAATTTTCTTTTGTTCCCCTTTTATATAAAGAGATTAGCTATACCAGCTTTTCAGACAATTTAAAATGCTTATCTAGATATATTCATATGATACATACTGACAGTGCTTAAAAATCAAACTAGGAGTTGATATAGGGGTTGTGTTTGATCCACATTTATGGCTGAAAACAATGCATGCTATCTAAACTGCTATATACAACCCCCAGAGGTGAGATGACATCTAAACTTTAGGGACAAAATTACTTTTCCAGAGATTGCTATAGGAATATTTTAATTGAATCAAGACTTTTTCATTCAAAAGAAAGTGAAATGTAATTTGAATGCATGCTGTCAGATGAGTGACACCTAAGGGGAAATTCTAGCACAATAATCAAAGGCTGAGACAGAGAACTACAATGTTTGACCAGAAAAGGAGAGATCACATAGTCATTAATATAACCACAGACAGGACTTTAGTAGTTAGCACCAGAGGTCGTTTTGCACCTAAATGGGAGCAAGACGGCAGCAGAGAGAAGAATGAATATCTCTCTCTCATCCATTTTTCAAACCTTTTTAGCATTAAAAGTGACAGGTCACTTCTAGTTTAAATATAACATGAACATACAGGAAAAAAAAATACTGGGAGAACAAAATGAAACAGTCTACAATTTGATTGCGGTTACCTCTTACATGTATATGTCTGTATCCTTTGGGGAAAAAAATAAACAAACAAACAAACAACAACAACAACAAAACACAAATATATATTTAAAAGCACAAACACACGCAAACACAAAACAAACAACAAAACCATGCACACAAGAGCCTAGCCCTTTATAGGTTGAGAAAAGTCATGAGATGGCCAAGGACCAGGTTAGCTGGAGAAGCAGTTTGAAATGACCAACCCTGGTGAAGACAGCAATGTAGCCATGGTAGCACAGTGCATGATTTTTCTCTACTGAAAAAGGCCATTGGTTGTTTGCAATGTATTCATGCCCAAAGTTTTTGCATTACTGTATTCATGAAATGTAAATGTGCTTTTACATTACTATTTTTTTCTTGTGTCTGAGGTCAGTGATATCATTGTGACTACAGCAAAGTTAATCAGCCTGATAACAGATGCAAATTTGCAACACTTGCTTTTCTTGTCCCTTAGACACAATGTGGACTCTCCTGTGACTCATGGTTCACTATATCTCATGTCAGCAAGTTAAAAACAATGACAGAATTGGAATTGATACTGTGGGATTCTCTTGTGTGTTGAGAATAAATACAGGGTGAAGGCTGATGTGAGTAGATGTTCATTGAATTAGTGGGGGAGGAAAAGAAAACAGCCTGTTTAATGAAAAAAGATTTGTTGATAGTGGAATATGAGCATCTCTTGGAAATTCAGGGATCCTCAGTGTGAAAGTTAAATATATTTATTTATTTATTGGAACATTATCAAAAGAAAATTAAAAGCCTCAATATCAGTTTTGCATATAAGTGACATTCCTGACCCTTCTGCTAAAGCAAAGTCCACAGGACTACACTACGTGCTGGGGTTCCCTGTATAGCTCTGGTGAAAGTACCTGAAAAATAGAAAAATAATCACAAAGCTGTATTATTTGCCAACGGCAAAACAGGGAACAGAAGTTTGAATTTAAAATCCAACTGAACCAGGAGTCAGAAAGTTGTTGAATGCTGCCTAGAATTTGCTTTGCACAAAGGATTTTCCTACAGGTAGATGCCTATGCACTTGTATACTCTGTTTTCAAAAAATGGAAACCAGTTGCACAATGTTTACTTCTGGGAGAATAAATCTTTGGTTCATATCCTAGATATAAGAACTGTTAGTGTAATATACAAGCAAAATAAAGATTATGCCTTTGGAAATGAAGCCATATAAATCTAAATCCTGGCTGAGCACCAACAAAAGCACATAAAGATTCAGATCCCATGTTGCAGTAGGCTGTCAAGGTATAGTTGTAGATGTGAACTTCAAAGTTCATCATAAGTATTTAGATCAACCAAATAGTACAAATTCTCTCACTATGTGTGAAATGGTATTCTAAGATAGTTTTTATATCTATACTTAAAACCCACATGCTGTGCATAGTCTTGCCATCAGAAATGTTTAACCCACACACTGTCCTTTTAAAGGAAAATTAATGTTTTCTTTACATAGCAGCAGGGATTTCACAGTTGAAGGCTGAATAATGTAGCTTTTAAAAATAGAACTTCGTGCTTTCATCTCCAAAGCCTTTTGCTAACACTGAGCTTAGCCATGCATTCCTCCAGGTATTGAACTTTTCTGACTATAGAGCGAGGTACAGATATAGGAACTGACAAGATCAGTCTCATCCTTATACCCCTCTTGTGAAGTAAATTATTATCTTCTTATTACAGACAGGTAGACAAATATAGACTGAATTTAATTCAGGAAAGTTATGGTGCTAGGTAGTTGCTCACAAAATCAAGGCCATATTTCAAAACAGATTCCACTACCTCATTGAGCTCACAATTTTGCCAATGCATTATACTCTGAAGCAGGAATTAGGGCCTAGTTTGACAATGAACTGTACTTTACTGGGATTAATATAAATCTAGTTCTGTATTTATAGAGAGGTGCAAGAATTATGTATGCATTAAATTGGCATGAATATTCAAAAGGGTGTGCTCAGTTTCTGCAGTTAGATCTGTCCATTGGTATGTTTGGCACTGTCATTGAATGGCCCTCATCAGTTGCTTATATTTTTGCTGTTGTTTTTTGTTTGTTTTTAAGTGTAAAGGTTATAGTTCCCATAATTTATATGACTTGGCTAAAAGAGTAGTTCTTAAGGGTTTGTTTTGTTTTGTTTTTTTCTCCAAAATTTCAGGTTTTAAACCCTTCAAAACCTGAACTTGCTTATTACTAGAGGTGAAAACCAAAGCATACTCATGGCACACTTCTGCTGTGCTTATTCACATGAAGTTATAGCTGCCAACTAAGTTGTTCCAATTACCTAGGGGAAGGAAAGCAACAAACATGACAACTCCACTGGTAAATGGAGTAGACATAAGACATGGCTACACTGTGTCTAATCCTGTGTCCCCTTGCCAGTGGTGATCAACAGCAGGTGCCTAGGGATGCAAGCTTCCTGTGATACCTCCTGATATGCCCTCTTAACCAAGAGTTTGCAGCTTATGGACTTCTCCACAGAGATTTAAATAAACCGTTGCATTTAATAGTTCAACTAGATTTCTTGTCCATGATTTTACAGTGTCCCCATGAGATCATGTATGTGGTTAATATTCAGAGCATTCTACAGCAAAGTTTTCCATCAGTTTAACCACATATTGTATGAAGATTCACCATATTTTGTTCAGCACAAGTTGTTTCCTGTTAGCTTAATTTGTTGATCCCTAGTCCTTGCAATGGAAAAGACAATGAATAAAAATTTTCTCGGTCTACTTATAGTTTTACAGGCTTCTGACACATTTTGTATCTTTCCCAGGCTGGAGAGACCTACTCTGCCCAGTCTTTCTTCCTATGGAAGATACTCCATACTTGTGATCTTTGCAGTTCTTCTCTGAAGCTTTTCCAGTTTTATCTTTTTGAAATGAGGCAAATAAAACTACATGCACGCCATATGGATGCAACGTAGAATTAAAAAGTTACTCAGCTTTGTAAGCACTTTCTTCAATTCTTCAGAGTTGATACATCCTGAACATCTTAATATTATTTCTAAACATTGATGTCTCCCCTCTCATTGATACTTTTTCCGGAGTTGCTTATTAAGGTGACACGCAGCCTTCTGACAATTTTCTGACCAATTATTCTTGCTTTCTGTTTCCTGTCTTTTACCAGATTATGTATCCATGCAAATATCTTCCTTTTTATACTATCTTAACTTCCTTAAGAGGATTTGGTGGAGTATATTGTCAAAAGCCTTCCAGAGAAAGAGTAGTCAAGCCCTAATCAACTTACTTGTCAAGTTCTTCTGAAAACTACGTCTGTGTGAGACAGGACTGCTCATCAAAAAAGCCATGTGACTATGCATCAGTATGTAAAATAACAGTCCAAATATGCATTAGATACAAAATAGAATTCTAAATTAAAAAAAAAAAAAAGAGACTTTTGATGAGGGAAAGGCAGAAGACAGAAACGGGACAGAGTCAGTACAGAGTCAGTAATACTGTTAGAGAAAAGTACTACAGCAGCAGAACTATGGAGGATTGTGAAACATTTCAGAAGGAAATAGTAGTGCTATGAAATTTAACTTGTAGTAAATAAACACACATTAGACTAAAATAATCCCATACTTCAATTACTAAACACAATTTTTGTGCTCTGAGAGGTCAGAAATCCTCCACAGGGGCAAACATTAATATCAGTATTAGTTTCTGTCCAGCCTCTGCTAAAAGTTAACAGAGATAGCATTTTTAAATGAGTAGAGGAAAATCAAACATATGACATACTTATCATAATACCATAGGATCTTTTAGATTGGAAAAGACCTTTAAGATCAAGTCCAGCCATCAGCCAGACCTACGAAGTCCCATCATATTCCTTAGTGCCACATCCACATATCTCTTGAATACCTCCAGGGATGGGGATTCCACCACTACCTTGGGCAGCCTGTCCCAAAGACAGGCCACCCTCTCCATGCAGACGTTCTCCCAAAGATCCAATCTAAACCTCTCCTGGTGCAACTTGAGACTCTTCCTTGCTTCCTATCACTTGTCACCTGAGGAAGAAAAAAAAAAGAGAAAAAAAAAAAACAAAAAAAAAACAAAAAAAAACACCTACACCTTCCTTTCTGTAATGTCCTTTCAGGTAGTTGTAGGGAGCAATATCTGCCTTCAGCCTCCTCTTCTCCAGCCTAAATAACCTCACTTCCCTCAGTTGCTCCTTATATGCCTGGTTTTCTATCAGATTCTCTGCACATGCTTGAACATCTCAATATCATTCTTGTAGTGAGGGGCCCAAAACTGAACACAATATTCCAGGTGTGGTCTCACCAGTGCTGAGTACAAGAGGATAATCACTTCCCTAGTCTTGCTGGCCATGCTATTTTTGATACAAGCCAGGATGCTATTAGCCTTTTGGTCACCTGGGTACACTCCCAGCTCATGTTCTGTTGGATGCTGGCTGTAGTTAAAACAGGTGTTCCACCTGTTCAACTATTTAACCTATGGCTCAAAAGCCTAATATAAGATAAAAGATGAACAGAATACAGGAATTTATGAACATATTCTGTGTGAAGCTAGATGTGTTAACACTGAACGTTCATCTAAATTTATTCTAGAGGAAATGAACATAGGAAGAGTTGAGAGTCCTCTCAGACAGACTTAAATAAAAATTAAAAATAAAATAAAATAAAATAAAATAAAATAAAATAAAATAAAATAAAATAATCGTAAATTAAAGTAAAAATAAAAATAAAATACTTCCCCGACAACCATAGAATCATTATAGTTGGAAACGACTTTCAAGATGATCTGGTCCAAACATCACGCTACTCTACACATGTGTAAATGATAATTTGGTCATTTTTCAGCTTTGTATAAAAGTGCATTATCAATTATTCCTTGACAATTATTTTATTCTGATTTTATATTGATATCTGAGAATTTGCGAAATGTATAAAGAGAATAATTCATTTCACTCAAGCAAACAGGAGATATTTTTAAAGGACCAGATTAAGTGATGGACCTGCTGACATCCTTCTTACTTTTCATTTTGAAAACAAGTCTGTGAATAATTTCTAAGGAACCAAACCTCCATTTTATGTTACCAGAGGTTGTTTGGATATTTATCTACCTGGATCTTAACCAGATCCAGCCAGATACAAAAATGAAAAATGGTCCTGTATCTACAGATTACTTGAAAATTTTGTCAAAACGTGTCAACAAAAAGATCTGCGTGAACTACATGAGACAGTCATGGAAGGCTGGTCTTAGCTTTAAATCTTTTATTGTCAAAATATATTTATCTAGCCAAATTAGTTTGCATATCAGGGTGATCAGAATAGGCCTTTTGTTACTATAGCTTAGCTGACAGACAACAGCTTATGAAGTAACAGTACCCCATTTTGCGTAGGATCACCAACTACATTGCTGCTGACTGCACCCAGAAATGCATTCAAATAGTACTTTGTGTGTGTTTATACATTTATAATTTACAATGTACACATCTTGATAAACATCAGTCATTGAATTTCTTCCTTCCACAGAAAATGGACCATAGCCCTGTGCAGGGAGTCTTAATGAGCACCTTTTGGCTTCTAAATGCTGCCGTATGGGGCCCACCCATCCTTGGTCTGAGTTTGTGTGTGCATGCATGTGTGCATGTGTATGTAACAGAGATCCCTGTTACCATGTCTCCCCTGTGCAGGCTGCTCACCCCTTAGACCATGATGCAGAGCACAGAAGGATTCTGTATACATCCAGCTGACCCCGTGCACCAGGACATGAAATGAAAACAGTTTTAAAGAGAATACTATTTAAAAAAAAAAGCAAGGGACAGAAGTATGTTATTATTCTTTAACAGGTAGTGGGTTTAGATAATCCATTCTGTTGACAGTACTTCTGTGCAGATATTAAGCTATGGATTTCTTAACTTTGCTGTAGATATTTAATTTACAAGACCAACAAATTTTGGTCACAGAGGATTTTTCATCCAACTGAAAATACACTCCATTTATTAGTAATATTATTTAAATGTAAAAAAAAAAAAAAAAAAAAAAAAAAAAAAAGCAATGGTGAACACTTTGCAAAAGATTGACAGTATGACAGTCTTAACATTTCTATCTTGCAGATTTTTTTTCTCTTTCTCAGAATATGTTTTACAGTATTTCTTAGTGTAATAATATCATCTCAAATCCCAGCTTTTAAAAAGTTTTTTTTGGGAAAAAAATCCACCAACAAAAATAGAAAATTCTAACATGTTTTATGGCAACAGTTTTAACTGAAACTGCTTCAGCATTCAAAATCCATTAAAAGTTAAATGAAACCTCCCAGACTAAAGACTAATATCTAGGGATTCAATTACTGAAACTACTTGCAATCAACTTATTTAAGTGAAAGATCCTTTTTCAAGCTTACAAGCAAAAAGAATACTTGAAATAAAATAGAGAAGCCAACGTCAAAGTTTCTGTACATCAGAAAGCAATTTAATAGTATATTAACATACGAAAAAGAAGTTAACTGCTTTTCACAGACTTCTTTAAAAAGAATGGAGAAAAATGGAATGATGATATGTTCTTAGAATTCCATTTAAAAATTATAGTATTCTATAGATTCAGACGAACAAGTTGAGTAAGAAAGCTGTTTATCTTTTATTATGCTTGTGCTTCTGGACCTAATCGTACTCAAAATGAGAAATTGAGAAAATTTGCCAAAATTTGTCAGAGCTGAAAACAGTTTTGAATTTAGTTTTATCTGACTTACAAGCAAAGTGTCTAAGTCCTTCTTTCCTGCTTAATTAAGATGAAATAAATAGAAATATTCAGTGTTCACTTATATTGATCCACACCAAATTAAAATAGAGCACTGCAAGTATCTGTCTTAACTCTCTATTACAAGAGGTCTGGAGTTCAAAGATTTACACTGCTACACACTTCCTAAGAAAATAATATCCATGATTCTTTACTTGCTGATGATAGGTTAGCTAAGAAGACAAATAAATAAATATATAAATAAATAAATCACTTTTCTTTCAAAATGTTCATCCTGTTGGGAAATATTTTCAACTGTCTGATCTTCCCAAAAAGCCAGAAAGGAATTCTAGCAGCTCTTCTCACCACTCATAAGTCTAACATAATCATGGTAAGAATATCTTTTTCCCCACTTTATGTTACTATGTCTAATCCTCTTTTTCAATTAGATGTGGATGTTTTCAAACCAGGAAGAATGACTGTAAGTAGCTTGTCTGACCTTCTGCAAATTGCAGTCTTGATAATGTAAACTGGTCACTCTCTCAGCCAACTAGTGGTTGAACAAGAGGACATTGAATTAAATTTTCCACGTGAAGCAAAAACTTATCTTGGAAAATGTCCCAGTGATTCACTTCTGCCTTTATCAACAGAAACATGTTCTTGAAAGGTAATCAGGGTTAGCATACCTCATGAAAATCCAGATGTCCTTCCACTGTAATATTGTAGACAAAATAAAGAATCTGCACAATTTTGTTTGTAAAATGCGTAATTTACATAATGGAATAAGTTTTAAATGAATAAGTATATATCACAGAATCACAGAATCACAGAATTTCTAGGTTGGAAGAGACCTCAAGATCATCGAGTCCAACCTCTGACCTAACACTAACAGTCCTCCATTAAACCATATCCCTAAGCTCTACATCTAAGCGTCTTTTGAAGACTTCCAGGGATGGTGACTCCACCACTTCCCTGGGCAGCCTGTTCCAATGCCTCACAACCCTTTCTGTAAAGAAGTTCTTCCTAACATCCAACCTAAAACTCCCCTGGTGCAACTTTAGCCCATTCCCCCTCGTCCTGTCACCAGGCACGTGGGAGAATAGACCAACCCCCACCTCACTACAGCCTCCCTTGAGGTACCTATAGAGAGCGATAAGGTCACCCCTGAGCCTCCTCTTCTCCAGGCTGAACAAGCCCAGCTCCCTCAGCCGCTCCTCATAGGACTTGTTCTCCAGACCCCTCACCAGCTTCATTGCCCTTCTCTGGATTCGCTCAAACACCTCGATGTCCTTCTTGTAGCAAGGTACCCAAAACTGAACACAGTACTCGAGGTGCGGCCTCACCAGAGCCGAGTACAGGGGGACGATCACCTCCCTAGCCCTGCTGGCCACACTGTTTCTTATACAAGCCAGGATGCCGTTGGCCTTCTTGGCCACCTGAGCACACTGCTGGCTCATACTCAGCTGACTATCAACCAATACTCCCAGGTCCTTCTCCGCCAGGCAGCTTTCCAACCATTCCTCTCCCAGCCTGTAGCTCTGCTTGGGGTTATTGCGCCCCAGGTGCAGGACCCGGCACTTGGCCTTGTTGAACTTCATGCAGTTGACCTCAGCCCATCGGTGCAGCCTATCCAGATCCTCCTGCAGAGCCTTCCTACCCTCGAGCAGATCGACACATGCACCTAACCTGGTGTCATCTGTGAACTTATTGAGGGTGCACTCAATGCCCTCATCCAGATCATCAATGAAGATATTAAAGAGAACCAGCCCCAGCACTGAGCCCTGGGGAACACCACTAGTGACCGGCCTCCAACTTGATTTGATTCCGTTCACCACGACTTTTTGGGCCTGGCTATTCAGCCAAGCCAAGAGCAGCCAGTTTCTTGAGGAGAATGCTGTGGGAAACAGTGTCAAAAGCCTTGCTGAAGTCAAGGTAGACCACATCCACAGCCTTTCCCTCATCCACCAAGCGCATCACTTTGTCATAGAAGGAGATCAGGTTCATCAAGCAGGACCTGCCCTTCATAAACCTATGCTGACTGGTCCTGATCACCTGCTTGCCCTGCAAGTGCCGCGTGATGACTCTCAAGATAATCTGCTCCATATATACACTTCTACACATATGTGAATGTGCTTACGTATATATATAAGCAAGGGAAATGTAGAAATCTTACAGGTTATTATAGAAGTTTGAAATAAAGTGTGAATTGTAACAGGAGAATAGGATTATGACCTTCCTACTTGTCTGTAAAATAGATGCATCTGTGGTGTTGCTGCAAATAAAGGCACAGTTGTGAGAAAGGCAGACAAAGTATAATTATCATGTTGAATGGCAAGTAGGGGCATGATTGCTGAATGGAATTCATGTTCACGTGGGTGGAAAAGTAGAAAAGCACAGAGTTCATCTATAACTGACAGAAATTAGTAATAAGCTATTTATTCTTGCTTCTTCCATCACCTTTGACTAATAAAAAACTTCCACAGTAATGCAGAGTAATGATTAAAGCCATCACAACCAAATTCAACCTACTGACCAAGAAGCTGCAAATGAATCCACTCTTGTGGCTAAAGTCAAGAATGGTCAGTGGTACAAAATTAACCCAATCTTAATGATATTTGAGAAATGTAATTTCATGCTCCAGCTCAGCTGGTTTGCCTTACCTTGTTATATTTCTTTAGAATCAGTAATACTATATTTGAACAATGAAGAAGACCTTTAGAAATTGAACATGTCATCAATGAATTGAAAAGAAAGTTTAGTTTCATCCTCAACTCATAAATGCATTCTTCCTATGCAAGAGGTGTCTAAATTATGGAGACGTCACATTTAAATGACAGAATAGGATAGGATAATCAGTTTCATCTTTTATAACAGCTTATCTGTCAATGAATAGCATGTTCCCTTTTCAGATTTTACTTTTGGATTCAGAGAACTGAAAAACTGAAAGACAAGATAAACTCTAGCCTTCTCCATCTACAGTAAATTTGCACCAGTTTCTGGCACTGGACATCTTATATGAAAGTTTACTGACAATTATTGGCAAAACTTTGTCCCATAAAGCTTAATAGGATCGGGATTTCATACTATATTTCGATGGATAATTCATACTGTGTACAGATGTGTATTATCCAAGAAAATTGTGTCATGAGTTAGCAGGACTATTGTGTGGCTTGTAAATTCTACATCAGGCTTAAATCCTGTGGCATACAGAGGTGATGGTACTGGGAGTTGAGGCTATTGAAACCCCTTTGAAGATGCACAGATATTACAGAGTTAAATATAAGCACATCATGGCAGTAACAGACCAAGGATAAGGGTGGAAGAGGGACAGCATTAAATATATATATATTTTTGATATTTAGCATAAACAAGCCATTGTTTATGGCTTGTGACAATTCTTCAGTTTGCTGTAGTCTGTAAGGGTTCACATCAACATGTAAAAATTGCTTTGTCTTTAGACGGTTGGCTTCTCAGGAATTTGAATTTCCACACCATGTCGTTTTACCAAAATGTGATACCTCCACATTGGTTCACATCAGTTAATCACAATTCCTGACTAATCACAGCTGCTCTGTGGCTATCCAAGGTAATCAGACTATTTAATATTTGTCTTTCTATAATAGAATTTGTTCCTTCTTACAGGAAAAGCTTTGCTGAGTGAAGAAGAAAGGCACATATATTGTTATTTTGTTTAATATGAAAATACTAGTGGCTTATTCTAAGTGAAAATTAAATTTGCAGTGTGAATTTTTAAATAATGTTCCTGATTCATATATACCAAAATGTACTGCTTCTAAGAGTAGGAGATAACCCGTGAATTTGCATTCATTGTATTCAGGCCAAGTCACTCTTTGCCCAAACTCTTTGTGCCCAGAATGCACGATCTGGAGGACTTCTTTGAAGAACTGCTGAGGACACACACAGCGGTCAATGGGAGACATAGATCATGATCAAATACGCATCCCCTTCCTTGCTTGCATCCCAGATAGCAGGAGGCAGGCAGGGTTGTAGCAGTGTCACTGCAGTAGGGGACCAGAGGAGCACAATGGCTGTGTCTGAGTTATGCAGGGCTGTTTGGGAATTGTGCAGCCTCATTACATCACAGAGCACATGCTCTGATGCCAATGTCCTTGGTACAATGGGGTCCTTGACCTAACTGGCAGTGTGAGAAGATGTATGACACTGCCCAGGTATAGGGCTGCAGAGAATGACTGGGGCTCCTCTTGGCACTGGGGCAGCGGTAAAGAGTCCTTCTATGGCCCATCACCTTGAACAGAGTACCACATGAAGGTCCTGCAGGAAGAAATGAGCAGGATGTGCACCATCACAGAGGATGCTGGGAGACCAACAGGACCCATGTGGATGATCTACCAGATGTAGCAGCCCAGGCAAAAATGGTGGCTCAGCTTCAGGACATGGTCATGTTAGGGAGACTGCAAGCTTGTGACTTCTGGCAATAGGAGGAAGATTCCTCATCCATCTGCAGATAGATACAATAGATACAATTCAGAATAGATACAATGCCCAGTGAGAATGAACAAGAACCATCTGGATATGAACTCAAACAAGGTATGTCTAAACCAAGTTTCCCTCTGTTGGGAAGAGAAGCAGAGAACTTGAGAAGCAATATGGTTTGTTTGTTTTTTTTTTTTTTTTTTTTTTTTGCAAGCTATGTCATAGTTTATATGAATAATGGTGGGATGAATTAAGACTGTAATTTTGACTTTTAATGCTGTGCGTGATTTGAAACAACAGAGGAGTAGTTGATTTCTGAGAGTTATTTTTAGTTTCATATTAATTATCTTGCATTTAATTTTATAAGTGATAAGTAATTCTTGTTATTTTTGGATTAGTCTATTTTTACCCAGCCTGCTTATTCACCTTCATACCTGCAGAGACAAAAAATTTAAGCCAGCTTTCATATTCTCAAATGTACTTTAGTTACTTGTAATTATCCACCCAACATTATGAATTAACCCACCTTCATCATGTTCTCTTTTTCTTTAATTGGTTATCAAATAATTTTCAAGCCAGTTAAATTGCTTGACCCTTTAAAATTTTCCCTGACCATTTTTTCCTTCTCCTTTTCATCAGAACTTCCAACCTTCTGTTGAACTGGCAATTAATCATAGCAACTCTGTTGGCAGGCAATTGCTTGCTCTTTATAGAACACACCGTATGTCTCTTGCTCACAACTCTATAGTTTTTGGATATGTTAAAAATAAGGACGGGTGTAAATAGATTAGATTTAAGCTAGAAGCTGCTTTTGGAATTCTCTGTATCATAGGTTCAGACTGTTTTGCATATCAAAGAAGACTACACTATTATAAGAAAAGATGTACAATAACCTTTAAATTTTCTTTAACAGTAATAATAGATCCCATACAGTCATACAATTTTGACTCAGATTTACCTCAGATATTACAGCAATTTCTATATAAAATAGGACTGACTAACAGCCTGGATTCAGAGCAAGAGTGCTACTCAAAATAGAGTTTAGATGTATTTTAATCATGTATACAAGCCTGATGGGAGGTAGCAGGGCTTAACCCTGTGCTTAAATCCATACATAATCAAAAGAGTGTTTACATATCTATATATATGTAACTTTAAACGGAAGAATGAATGGCTTTCTGATCTGCAAATGAAATAATTAGAACAGATTCTGGCTGTCATGTTCAATGTGACCTTGTTCCAGAAGTGGAATATGTTTTTAGGGTGTGGTGTTTTTTTGTTTGTTTGTTTTGTTTTGTTGGAATACATGTAGCTCAAATAGTAGTTTGAGAATTCATAAATTACTTAGTTTAAGCAATAGCATCAGAAATTATGCACTTAATTCTTTTATTAAATCAATTTATTTTTAACGAATATTAACGTTCCCTTGGACCAGACATCACCAGAAACTGGAGAGCAGGCTTGGGCCTTTTCAAGGATCTACTTGGTAGAGTCCTCTGGAAAAGGCTCCTGGAAGAAATAGGGGCCCCAAAAAAGCGGTTGGTAGTCAAGGATCACCTCATCCAAACTCAAAAGTGAGGCATACCAACAAAGAAGAATTCAGGCAAAAATGCCAGGAGGCCTTCATGGATGAACAAGGAGCTGTAGGCCAAGCTCAAATACACACACACAATAAAACCACCAACAACAAAAAAACAAAAACAACAAATATCATCATCAACAACAAAAGCCTACAGAGGGTGGAAATCAAGTAAACTAAGAGGAATATAGAGTTATTGTCAGAGAATCCAGGGATGGTGTTATGAAAGCTAAAGCCTAAATGGAATTGAATCTGGCTAAGGATGTCAAAGCCAACAAGGGCTTCTAAAAGTACATCAGTCAAAAAAGGAAGACTAGGGAAAATGTGAGCCCTCTCCAGAAGAAAACAGATCTGGTTACCTGGGACAATGAAAAGGCCAAAGTACTAAATGCCTTCTTTGCTTAGTCTTTACCAGCATGGCCAGCCTTCAGGAATCCCAGCTCTCTGAGGCCAGGCTGAAAGGCTGAGGCAAGGAAGATATATCTTTGGTGGAAGAAGATCAGGTCAGGAATGCTTGAGCTAACCAGACATTCACAAGTCCATGGCCCTGATGGGAAGCACCATGAGTGTTGAGGGAGCTGGCATTTGTAGTTATGATGCCACTCTCAATAATCCGGTCAATCATGGTAACTAGGATAAGTGTCTGAAGGCTAGAGGAAAGCAAATGTTACTCCTATCATAAAAAAGGTCAGGAATTCCCTCAAACTTTGACATAGTTTATCGGTGGTGAGACTAATTTTATCCCTTTTATCCCAAGCAGAAACCTGCATCCACTTCCCCCTATCTCTTCAGTACTACCTTCTGCCAAGTAGTACATGGCAAATGCATGAGAAATGTGGGATATGAAATAAATATGAGAAACGACCGAGCAGAGATTTTTCAGCAAAGTACTTACACATCTGCAAAAGAAAAATGTTTTGGCATAGGTTTGGTATTTGGCAGCATGAAAAATAAACTCTGTGCAGCAAATTTCTGTCTAGTATAGCAATGCAATAGCATTGCAATTATTCCTTGACAATTTGTGCTAACGCTACTTACAGAATAAAATTTTACACCCTATATATTCTGTTAACTTAGCTATAGCCACTTTTTTTCCTTTTTTTTTTTTTTTTTTTTTTTTTTTCCTTTTTCTTTTTTCCCCTCAATGTTTACTTGCAATTGTGTTGAGTTTCAAGATATGGGAACCTTACATTAAAGTGAAGGAAAACCTATATTAAACCCCTTTGTTACTCCATGGAGCACTTACTTATGGGACAAATCCCAGTAAGTTACCTGTACAATAATTACGCAGCTGAGTCAATTGGCTCACAAAGGTACAGACTGTTAAGGATTATATCTTCCAAAGAAGGCAGTACATTTTGCTTTCTATCTCAGTACCTGCTCCTCAATAAATAGAAAATTACTGATCTGAAATGAGGATCACTCCATGATCATGAAAACATATGCCTACATTCATTGTAAGCATTTTATTAAAAAAAAAAAAAAAAAAAAAAAAAAAAGAAAAAAGTGCAAAAGATCTTGTTTATCAGCCCTGATTTCCAGACATATTTGCTGAATCCCAAGTTACGTACATCTCAATTAAGTCTGGAGTTGAGGTGAACACAGTGTGTGGTTTTTGTTTTATTTGGTTTTAGTACTCTAGAAAATGATAGTATGTGAAACCTTGGAATGGAGTTGCAATAGACTGTAGCTTATAGGCACCTCCTTACTCTAATCTGACCTGTAGATTCTGAATCAATCATTCTTTTCTATTAAGAAGAAAACTTCTTCAAATACTAACTGCAATTACCAAGAAACTAGCAGGCAGGCCTGTTGCTTTCTTTTGAGGAAAAATAAAAGTAGCTAATTCTGGTACCCACAGGCAATTTTTTTTTTTTTTTTTTTTTTTTTTTTGTAGCTTTTTAGTAGATGATTTTTAAAACTAATCTTAAAATTAGTTTAATACATTTTTAATGTGCCTCATTCAATACTTTTTATGGTTATGTATGAAGGATGCATTTTTTGTGATAAAAATAATTTTCAGTTAAGATGCATGTAAATAAAATATTATTTCTAGAAGCCAAAAAATATAGAATGCTTAAAGTTTCACACAGATATGTGACAGTAAGCTACCTTAACTGTCATTTTAATTAGCGTATAGATCCTTACATATAATTTCAGAAGCAAGTGAACTGAGGTAATAATTAAATAGCACAGATGACTAGACATGAAATTTACATTGTGGAGTTTTCCAATGGCTGTTTTTGTTACATATATCAAAATATCAGAAATCCATATAACAGCAATATTTGATATAATAATTGTTTATAGTTTATAAAGGAAAAATGTTATTTATATGTAATAACTACTTTAAGTGAATTCAAGGAAAAGAAAAGTAAAAAATAATATAAATAACACTAGAACTCTAGATATGTTAATATTGTTAAGCTGAAAAACATATGTTCATTTTTTTTCCTCCTTTCTGAAGGAACAAAACAACTACAGTATAACGAAGAATACATTGAACTAACTTATGACCAAATGAATGCAGATTAAAGCAGACAGAAGCAGCAGGGAAGAAAGAGCTTTGTGAAACATGGCTAGCAATCATCTTAAGTGCAAAAGTATTTGTATGTGTTCTCTATATTTTCTGGGTAATCGTTCATAGTGTAATAGTGTGTATTCAAAATTCTATTCATTTTGCACTTGCATTACGCATGTTAAAATTCATAAGAAAGGAGTTTATTATTTTTCCTCCACAGTAGAGATTAAATTCAGAGGTTTACAAAAGTCAGGAATCTCAGAAGGAAAGAAGAAAAATATAATTTGGTTGTAATCTTTAAAACCAGAGTTACTCACTACAGAAAAGCATCTACAACACTTTTGTTCCATGGGAAAATAATATAATTGGCAGAAGAATGAATGTCTTTCAAGAAGAATAAAAATAAAAATATTGGGCTTTTAATGATATCCAGGAAAAAAAAATAATAAAAATTTTTTGAGGCTTTTAGTGATGGATCTTTCATGTTCACTGCAGAAGGGAAACGAACTGCACTGATAGATAGATATATTAAGTAGGCGAGGAAGGGTGAGGAAGTTCTGAACAAGATTCTCTGCACATCTTCACTGTTTCAGCAGAATTTATATGATAGTTGGATGTTGGTGCAAACTGAGATTGTAAAGGTGGAATTTAACTGAGAGTCATATTATTTTTGGATTATATTTTCAGCAATGTAATATGAAAATTAAGGTAATAAAATTTCAAGACAAGCAAGTGTGCTTGTCTTTTGTGTTGATGTTGAATCAGTTAGAAAGCAGAAGATTGAAGAAGTAACTTGTTATGTCAAGTCAAATTCAGATAAAAGAATACACAACACAGATGGTTGTTATTAAGTGACCCATCTTTATCAACTCTTTTCTAAAACATAAGTATAGTGTGTATACATGGGACCTTTCAGTGTTCTGATTGGTTAAGGAACAATTTACATTTAATCCTGAGTAAAAATTATTTTTTTCGATAGTATATGTAATGCACATATTTATCAGGTCAGAATAAACTCAAATTTCATATATTTTCTTCCCAGGAAATATTATAGCTCCCTGTTTAAAACTAAGACCACATTTAGGATTTTTCATTAATAGGATTTTTCTGAACCTCGGCATGCATTTTTTTGTCTTTTTTTTTTTTTTTTCTTTTAAAAATAGGGCTGTCTATGTACCATCAGCATTACTAGAATCTGATCCAAAGACCATGAAATTCAGTGCAAATATTTCCACTAACTGCAAAAAACTTTGGAGGAGGCTTCATGATGTAGGAGCAGGGTCATAGAAATAAGATAAATAGAAATGTCCATGTTTGATTAATTGTAATGAGACATTCTGTTTGTTCTGTTCAGACTGTAACATTCCCCTGACTTTTTCTGCAGCTAGGACTGGCTAAAAACTAGAAAGAATGAATGACAAATATTGCCATTATTATCTGAATAATTTATACATTGGTATAATTAAACTGCAAAATGTTTAATTAAATTATATTCTGTGAAAAATGGCAACAGTTACAGAACAATTCATTCACATAATATTGACCAGATATACTTGCAAACCAGACAGTGGAGTCTTGTGGTACTTAAGAAGAATGGCTTGAGAGGGTTGAAAGAGTCTAGGCTGTATTCTTTGACAATAGTGCGAAACCTAGCCAGCTTTAAGAGTTAGTTTTGCAGACATATGGCTTCTTTTGGTAATCTGAATGAATTTTTTTAAGAAAAAAAAATTCAAAATTTCAAAAAAACTTCATATATATATTTTAGGAAGGAAGAAAAGGTAAGAGATAATTGTTACTCTATGTCCAGAAAATAATGATTTTCTGACATATTTTTTTTTTTAAGTTATAGCACTATAAATATGTTATAATATTAACAATGAAATGTTAACATTGTTAAATTCTTATGTGTTATTTTTCATTTGGAAATGTGAAATGCCATAGGAAAATTCATCTTTGCTCTGTGTCACACTAAGACTCATGAAGTGATTAAAGCATGGATATCAGTGCAGAGGGAGAACTTTTATGTTTCAGGCCAGTGCTCTAACCAGACAACCAATATTCATTTTGGGTATGCTCGGTCTGGATTACAGCAGATTACAGCTAGTGAGCAAGCAATATTTCCAAGTATGGGTCATTTAGAAACAAAACAAAGAACTCCTCAATTCTGAGTTTTGAATATTTTGGGTGGAGAAATGCATATCTGAGAAATAGGGAAGCCAGCAGAGCACACTGGCAGTATCCATTGCTACCAATGAGTTCTCCAAAGATTTAATTTATGCTGCACAGAAAATGCTACATAAAGATGTACTCAAGATATTATAAAGAGATGTTACATTACCTTAGCATTTCTATAATTCAATTAAAATAAGTTAAGTGAACCTCTTTTATGTGTTTCAAAATAGCTTCAGTTTGCACCACTGTAAATGTGGTGCAATGTGGTTTACAAGTTGGATGAATTCATGCATCAGTTGGAAGACAATTAAACTCAATACACAGAATATTTCTAGTACAGCAAGTGAGAGTGTTATAGTCAATAATATTGCAATTGTTAACCTCAGGTGTTTTGATTAAGTTAGGCATATCACTTTATTAGAACAATCAGTAGAAATGTTTATTATGTAGAGTGATGGTTATGCGGGTATTATATATCTGGGAAGACAGAAAAAGTTCCAGCCTATTTTGATTCTAAAAATTAACTGGCTATATAACCTCTTGTTTTACTATTTGCCTTCACATTTGTATAATTTGTGTTATATTGTTTTGAGCTTTTTATATGCACAATTCTGTCTTGATCAAATTATGAATGGTCACAAACGTGGAGCTAATGTCTTATGCCAGTTCATTTAAATTGAAAAAAGAAAGAGTATGATAATTTTTGATTTAAATAGATGTGGTGGTTTTACCGTGCTGGGCAGCTAAATAGGGAATATAGGGAATAGAATAGGTTAAATAGAATTCATTTTTATATCCCCATCATCAGCTATTTCCTTCTCAATACTCAAAAAATGAGTAGGTGTTTAATTAATGAAAGGCAAAGCAGTACACATTCCAGCCATAGCTGTTTGAAGAGTGGGCTATACATAAACTTGTTGCATGGAAGTAACCCTACCAAAGTCAAATTTTGCCTCAGTTTTCAGTAAAGACTATGACACAAAGGTAGTGCATCTCAATAGTGTCTGGATTGGCCTATTGCCAAATCTAGACTTAAAACGAGACAAAAAAATGTTATTTGTACAAATTAGAGCCATGAAGTGATATCCATTCAAAAATTTGGACTAGCTATCCTTTCCTAATAGTAATTTTTATTTTAGTAGTAATATTTTAAAAGAATTTTTATCATTCTTTAGTGCCAGAGTTCCCATGTTACTGAAGATTGGAAAATGTAGCAACTATACCTTTGAAATAAGAATGGAGGACGAGAGAGGATGCCCTTAATAACAGGCCTTACCAGTCTGACCTTAATAGTATCCAAGGCTTCAGAAGAAAATTTTTAAATTGTAACTGATCTGAGTAAAATAACAAGAACACTAAACAAACACTTTTCTTTTTGCAATGGAAAAACAGAACAAAACAAATCAGAACTGAACCCAAAAGAAGACATACTAAACTAATTTACGACTGAAGGAACACAGATTAAAGCAGACAGAAACCATTAAAACAGCTGTTTTGTTTGCTTTTTTGTTTGTTTGTTGACAAAGTAATGTATCATTATAAATTGTAGTAGTATTTTTTGTTTGTTTGTTTGTTTTCTACACTTCTGAAGTTTTTGTTCCAGTCCTGTATTCTTGCTAAATTGTATGTGGGGCTCTAATATCCAGTAATGACCATTTCTGTGTGTGTGGAAGAAAAAAAAAAAAAAAAAAAAAAAAAAAGACCCTGCTTAGCTGAACTGGAAGTCTTTGTAGGTTTTTCAACACATGTACATGCTTATACCTTTGCATTCTGATAAAAAATTAACAGGTTGAAAATTCTTTGGCACTTTATCTTGTATACAGCTGATTACTATTTTGAATGTCTCTTGTTACTGGAGAGTTGGTTGTGTTAACCTATGCTTGCTTATTTTAATGTGGGGGAGGTGATGAACTTTCACAGAGTTTTTATATCAACAATGCAGAAGGTTTTTTAGTTGATACCTTACAGTAGTCAGCCATTTTGAGTTTTCCATTCCACTCAAGGACTTTTCTGTTTAGAGACAAATTTCTCATGCTGATTCTACAAAAAGGAAAAAAAAATAAATAAAAATCAGATGCATCGGCATTTTGAAACAAAGTAAGGTGAAAAAAGTTACCTCTTGTGAATTCTACTTTTCTGTAAAGAGAGTGAAAATAGTAAAGAAGTCATCAGTAAAGCAGATGAAAAGCCAATTATTTGGATTTTTCCAAAGCTGTATTGTCTATTGGTTTTTAAGCATAGTTTGATTTTTGACTTGCTCTGTTGGCTTCATACTGGATGTGAAGATGTAATGTACAACCATCTTTTGCAGTCTGTTAGAATGCATTTCACATCAATTTACTTCCACAAAAACCTCAGAGAAGTATTCCACTACAATTTCTTTTATGTATTTTTGAATGTTCAGAATTTTTCTGAAGTCCTATTTTCCCAGCTAACTGCCACAGGTCTGGAACAAAGCTCTCAAGGTAAAATCACAGCAGAGAAAGTTTATGTTCATGCCCTTGTTCTTACAGACTGACAGGTTATTTTAATCATCAACCAAAGCATAGAAGCCCTTGCTTGTTACTGCAACCTTTTCTACCTTTGGGGCCAATGTTCAGTGACATTAAGGAACTTTATGACAAAATGATACCACCTAATGAGCTACAAGATATCAGGCATTTAAGATGAAGGCTAATATTGAAAGAAACTGGAATTCTTTGTCTCTTCTTTCTTTCCAGTCTGTTGTTAGTCCTAGATTTGCCTATCCGTTATCTCTCCAGAACTTGAGGTTACACAGCACCAGTTGTAACAAAATAACTGTCACACCATTTCCCCAAAAGGAATTAATTTGCTTGATCTCTTTTACCAGGCATAGCATGGCTTTTCCTGTGTAGGACAAGTAAGTTTCTTCCTCCCCTTCCTTGATTCCTCTATTCACTTGTTCTTAAGAATGTGTGTTGATGTGAGTAAACAAACCCTAACATCCCATCACTCTCTCTTTGGGAATGCTGCTGTATTTTATTGGTTTTGCTTTGAAGTTTAGAATTAGTTAGAATTGGGGTTTTAATAAATAAATAATTTATTTAATAAAGGAGTGACATTTAATAAATAAACTACTATCTGATTAGAGAGAGCGGTAGTGACATTTTGTAAGGAGAACGTGGGCTAAAGCTTAGCATGTACAGAGGTTTAATGTACTTTCTTGTTGTATTAGTGCAACCTTCTTGACTTAGATGTACCACTTCTTATTTTTGTGGCTAAATGAGTTTAGACTCATGGAATAGGTTTCAAATTTACGTATGCACACTGAAGAATTATTTACAAATATAGCTTAAAATGCAAAATTTGCAAGTTCAAATCTAGCACTTTCAAAACTCAGTACTTTAAACTCCATTAAGTAGATTTCCCCTGAAGTCTTTACACACAATGTTATTGCCATTTATCTTTGATTGGCACACTTTCTGAGAGGGGCACAGTCTGGCCCATACTGTTTTGACTGCCGTATGTTGAGATGAGTGTTTAAGAAATATCTACGTCTTCTTATTCGAGTGGTCTTAAAGTGAAAGAAATTTTGTTAAAAGCAAGGACACAATTTTTCAATGCATCTGTATCTCACGGTTGCCCTAATTTCAGTGAAAGCAAGAAGAACTGACAATATCACTCCTAGATTCAGGACAAGAGAATGAGAAGTTTATCAAATTCAAAATCCTGAACATTGCCATATTTGGCCTGCAACACTGAATAAAGCATAATTTAGATGGGATCCTGTGTTGGGTCCGTCTGAGCTGGAGTCACCTTTTCCCTGCAGCAGCCCGCACAGTGCTGTACTGTGCACTCGTAGCTGGAACAGCACTGATATCACTCCAGTGTTGTGTCTATTGATGCGTAGTGCTGGCACAGCATCAGGACTCCTTCCAAACCCCCAAGAGCCAGCAGGCTGGGGGTGGGCAAGTGATGGGGAGGGGACATTGCCGGGGCAGCTGACCTAAACCAACCAAAGGTATATTCCATAACACCTGATGTCACACTCAGCAATAAAAGGGGGGGCTCTCGTGGGGGAGGGGGCTGTTCCTCCTGAACAACCACTACGCGATTGAGGCCCTGCTTCCCAGGACGTGGCCAAACACCGCTCACTGATGGGAAGTAGAGAATAATTTTCTCTCTCTCTGTGCTTCCACGTGGACTGATTGTTTCTTTTGTTTCTGTTTTTCCTCCCCATTCCCTTTCCCATTAATTAAACCTTTCTCATCTCAAACCTCGAGTTCTCTGTGTTGTATTTTCTCCCCCTTCCTCTTTGAGGAGCGGGGGAGTGAGAGAGCGGTTGTGGTGGAGCTCGGCTGCCCACCTGAGTAAAACCACCACAGATCCTGTGCCAGGTTTACATGGCAAGGTTTTGGTAGCAGGGGGCTGCAGGGGTGGCCTCTGTGAAAAGAATCCAGTGGCTGCCCCATGTTAGGTAAGGACCAATTTTAGCTATCCCCAGTAGAGACCTGCCACTGGCCAACTGGCCAGAGACAAGCCAATAAATGAGGTTGTTTGCACTTCTGTGAGAGCAGCTTTAAGAAAGGGGAAGAAAAACAAAACAAACAAACAAAAACAAAGAAACAACAACAACAACAAAAAAAAAACCTGTTGTGCAACAACAGCTGGGAAAGAGGAGTGAGAAGCAGCCCTGCAGACCCCAAAGTTAGTGCAGCAGGAGGGCAGGAGGTGCTCCAGGCATGGAGCACAAGTTCCCCTGTGGCCTGTAGAGAGGCCCTGGTGCAGCAGGCTGTCCCCCTGCAGCCCACATGGAGCAGATTTCCATGCTGCAGCCCATGAGGAGCCCCTAGTGGAGCAGGTGGATGTGGCCTGGAGGAGGCTGTGGCCCATGGAGAGCCCCCGGAGGAGCAGGCCCCAGGCCAGAGCTGCAGCCCGTGGAGAGGAGCCCATGCAGGAGCAGAGGGTTTGGGGGAGTTGCCACCCATGGGGGACCTGTGCTGGAGCAGTTTGCTCCTGGGATATGGACTCCATGGTGTGGAGCCATGTGGGAGCAGTTCTTGAAGAGCTGTTGCTGGTGGGAAGCCCATGCAGTATCAGTTTGGGAAGGACAGCATCCCGACAGGACAAGGACAGCATTTTGGGAGGGACACCACACTGGAGCAAGGTCATAGAGTGACTATGAAGGAACAGCTGAGAAGAAATGTCATGGACTGACTACAGCCCCAGTTCCCTGCTACCATGCACTGTTTGAGGGCAAAAGGTGGAAGAGGGTGGATAAGGGGGGAAGGTGCTTTTAGTTTGCTTTTTTTTTTTTTTTTTTTTTTTTTTTTTTTTTTTTTTTTTTTTTTTTCTCACTGCTCTAGCTTCTGAGTAACAGGTAATACATTACATTAATCTCCCTATGCTGAGTCTGTTTTGACCATGATGATAATTGTAGAGTGATCTCCACAACCTTATCTGAACTCTTTTCATCATATTTTCTCCCCCTTTTCCTTTGAAGAAGGGAACTGAGAGAGCAGTTGTGGTGGAGCTCTGCTGCCCAGATAAGCAGAACCACTACATTATGGAATGACATTTTAAAATGAGAAAAACAGATGAAACACTAATTACAATGAACTGGACAACAGTTTATAATAAATAAATAAATAAATAAGTAGATGGTTGTTAATGTGTTACCTCCCTGGGAGAAAGGCCTCCACCAATCTGCAATTCACCAGTTATGCAGAGGGTACAGGGAAAAGACAGGTCTAGGAGTTCATTGGAGAAGGAGGAGAGCCTTTAAACTGTTGTTAATTTCCTCCTTAAACAGAACGGATTTGGGAGGATTTCCTCTCTGTTTGTGAGATAATACCCCAGTGGCATTTCTCAAATGCAAGGCTCATAATACAGACACAAATAAGCCTTAAGGAGAGAAACAGAAAAACATGAAAGACAAGAGTCCAGAAAGCGTTTAGGAGAGTTCATATTTGCAGGTTCAAATTAAAGAGAAGAAAGCTATGCCTGATTGATGGAAATGAATCAAAATAACCTTTTGTTTTGCTGTACTACAGACATATATCTCTGGTCTAAGTATGATTTACCAAAGTGAAAACACATTAAAGGCAAACACTGTCTCTTTTCCATTCTGTATAGTACAACAGAACCTCAGTTATATTTAGACCCTCTTGAGTACTGCCATTATATAAACATCTGATAACCCTTTACTGTGGATGAGATCTTTACATTTTCTCCAGTGTACTGCATAAGCTAAGTGACCCACTTGAAACATTACTACAAAAATTTTCCTCAAAGTAACTCGTTCATTTGGCAGTGGTTATATGAAACAACAGTAGAACTTCCATTTATTCATTTATTTATTTACTTTTCAGGTAGACTCAGAATGTGCTCTATGATACAATAGTAGAACTTCCATTTACTTACTTACTTATTTATTTTTCGGGTAGGCTCAGAATGTGCTTTATCTACCTCCACAACGAAGGAGTGAATGACCATTTCTCACTCAGCAGCAGTATATGTCTCTCTCTCTAAGATCTGCCTCATCCCTCAAACGTGATGGCTGAGCTTTCTGAGCAAAGCAAAATCTCCATTCTAGTGCATTAGGAATCAAGAGAGTGTGTCCCCAAACACAGCAACCAGTGTAGATAGCCTTCTTCTAAAGTTCCTGCCTGCACAGAGTAGAAGGTTGTTCTAAGAGGGATGGATTTGGCGAGCAACAAAGAACCCAAGGATAAAAGCTACATCTAGCTTTGTTCTGTGAGTAAAAAAGAGTCTATTACATTCCTCTTTTGTTTCCTCTGTTGCAGGAAGTAAGAGATATTAAAGGAGCGAAGTTCAAAGACAAATGCTATAAAAAGGTAAACATTATTTTTTTTTTTTTTTTGGCTCCACAGAAATCAGGAGCTGTCATTCCACTAAGATTCCTTGAGGAGAATTTTTAATTTTGAGTCCTGATAGCTATGATACTTCCCAGACAGAAGTAGCTGTAAAGTTTTAGTTTCTGTTTCAGTTTTAATCTCTTAGCAGATGCATTGTTTCTGAGAAAAAAACAGGTCCTTTATGCTCTTTTCTGTGTGAATAGTTGTCTGAATACTTGTCTTTATATATATAGAAATTATTTCTATATTATAGAAATAATATATTATATTTTATTATATAAATATATTATATTATTATAATTATTATATATAATATATATAAATATATATAATATATAATTATATATAATATAATTATATAATTATATTATATTATATATCAAATATATATTTATATATATATTTATATATAATATATAAAAATATATATTATATTATATTATATTATAATTAATATTAATAAATATAATTATATAATATATATAATATAATTATATATAATATAATTATATAGATATTATTTCTATATTATTCTGGTGCTTGAATCAGAATCAAAAATAATGAATCCTATTCCCAAGTACTTGAAGAGCATTACTTTCAGCCTTAACTTTACTTCTGTTATGCTAAGATGATTAGAAAGTCAAAGTAAATGACCACATATGTCACAAAAATACATCTTCCTTTCAGAAGTCTCACCTATTTTTAAATCAAAGCTAGTTGTTTTTGGCTTTACATTGTTGTTGTTGTTGTTTGTTTTTTTTTTTTTTTTTTTTTTCACTCACATAGTTGAAAAGCAGTAATAATTTTATGCTCTAGACAAAAAAAAAAGACAACTGATACAATATTCCAAAAGGGATTTTTGTTGTTGTTTGTTTGTTTTTAATTATTCTAAGTTGTGCAATTTTTTGCTGAAAATGAATGTTGTCTTGGGGAAGACCACAAGTAGCTATTGAATAGCCTACCACAAGTAGTGAAGTGAAGTGAAGTAAAATACATATTACACTGCATCCACATCCAACATAACCTTCCATTGCTAATCAGAGAGCAAACTGCATTTATAATTCACCTTTCATAAAGTATATCCACATGGTTACTCTGACCAAAGAAGGCTACCCTTTATTAAGACAAAAGCGTAGAAGATTTATAACCAAAACCAACACTAAATCATGAAAGCTTACACATTAGTAAAATGGTCACGGAAGTTCCTTATTGCTGTACCAGTCTTATGACTTCAAGTTTCACATTAATGTCAATTAACCAGTTAATATTTTTTGCTGTGACTTGCAATTAAACCCAGCTATATTTTTAAATGCCCATTAAAAGTATGTTATATAAATTCAATTTTTAATTTGTTGTATTAAAAAATATAACTATATTTGTTGCTTTTGTGATATTAAGCAAATTACATGTCAAATAGATTTGTGCATTATGTAATTAATAAAACTTAATGAGTATTCTTTTTCTATTTGAATATAGTTACCTTTTTACAACACAGGATTGTCAAAGCGATGAACAGATAAAACTAGTTTTTGGATTTTCTGTTGGCCCACCTACATAGAAGTATCCTCCAGTAATGCCAACAGTGGAATTAATATTCAGTCTTCCAGGTAATCTTTCTTATGAGTAAGTCAAAACATAGCAAAAGAAACCTATCTTCAGAAACCTTTTTTTTTTTTTTTTTTCCATGTTTGTACTTTGAATTAATATCCTGAGTATAAATGTCATGATTAATCAATAAAGTAAAAACAGATGAATACATAGTGAAAGACTTCCTTTACTTCCTTTGTCACAGGAACGTATTATATAGGTATATGTAGGAAGGTATATATATTATATACTAAATTCTAGTAATTTGGTCACCTGTATTATTAACATGGATAACAATAATCAGAGGAAATTTTTTTTCAAGTAACCTCTGGTCTTAGAAATCTTGGAAAAAAGAAACAAGCTAAAAGTGCATTAATATTAACAAGCAATGCATTCTTATACTTTATCTCTTACTAGACTATCAAGAACTATTCCTTGAACATGATTTTTAAAAATTATTTACTTCCCCTGTTTCTCCTAGAGAGGTTTTTTTAACCTAGAATAAATGTTTATGATAAAAGAGAGAGAAGATGCAAATTAATGCACAGGAACAGAGGAAAAATCAAGCACCTGTCCCCTGTGCTTGCTACAGGAACTGAATCCAAAAACACTCTAAAGCAAACAGCAAGTAATATTGCTGCCAGTGGAGAAGTGGAGCAGAAGTACTGATGATGTGAACAACAGATGAGTCAGTGACAGTGAATATGCACTCTGATATACGATAAGCACAATCTTTAAATCTTATGTAAGGGAATGTCATCATCTTACCTATTTACTCATTTACTCATTTACTCTGGAGGCAATGTCAAGCTCCTAGCAAAATGTCAAACCAGCTTTTTTTTTTTTTTTCTTTTTCAATATGCCACAATGATTTTTTTTTTCAATGTGTCACAGAAGTTATTCTATAAATAAGACCAGTGTGTTCCACCGAGTCATTTTATGAATGGAACTATCACTTGAAGGGTATTTTTTTGCTTCCACTCAGGGGAGGGTGATGGGGTTCCCCTTAAAACACTTTTAGAGAATTGATTTAGCTTGTTATAAATTTATTATTTCCAATCTATAAAGAAAAAAAAAAAAAGCCTATTATTGTTTAATTCCTTTCTTCATGCTTCACATGTGGGGTGGCTGAAAACCAAGGTGTCTCTAAATGAGTTGCCCAAGACATGAAAGTTGTTTGTGCTCTTACTGGGTCTTACCACATTTCAAGAAGTCCTTTTATATGCTTTCTAGGAACCCAAATGTGTCTGCACAGCATGGGCACTTTGTGCTAGTCATCTCAGCAAAGAAATCCTTCTGCATGCTACAAGCAACCCAAGAAGCAGTAACACAGGGAAATACAGATAAATTAAACATCAGGGATTGAACACACAGAACCAAAACCAATGGGCATCTACATTAGCATTCAGACACCTTGACTTTTTCTTGCTAAACTCAATAGGTATTAAAATGCCTTTAGAATTAAAATCTGAACTAAAATGTGGGAAAACTGAATGGGCTTTTCCCAAGTCTTGGGGAAGGAACAACAGTCCAACCTAGTAATTGTTTTCAGAAATAAATGTTGATTATGAAGAAGAGATTAATTAACTCCAGAAAAACAAAAAATTAAATTTGTGATTATAATATGAACACATTTCACCCAGGCATAACAGTCACTAAAAGTGAAATGAAATAGCACATGAATAAAAATGTGGACATAGTGAAATTGTTGCATAACTCAAAAACTGAGAGGCTTGGAAAAAAATAAGACAAATTACTAATAAACTGGATTTAAGCAAAGTGTGGACAGACAGGTCAGTCGTCAAAAAAAAAAAAAAGTTAATTAAATGATATATTTAACCTGTTGTAGCCTATGTCAGATGGACCTGAGGTGATTTTACTCACCTGGGCACCTGATCTCCACCACAACTGCTGTCTCACTCCCCCTCCTCAGATGGAAAGGGGAACAAAATACGATGAAATGGGCCCAAGGGTTGAGATAAAGACAGGGAGATCACTCTACAATTATTGTCACGGGCAAAACAGATTCATCATAGGGAGATTAATGTACTTTATTACCTATTACTAACAAGCTAGAAAAATGAAAAAAAAAAAAAAAAAAAAAAAAAGGAAACTAAAAACACCTTCCCCATCCCCTTATCCACCCTCTTCCACCTCCTCCCCCTGAATGTCACAGGGGAACTTGGAATGGGGGCTGCAGTCAGTCCCTAACACGTCACCTCTGCTGCTCCTTAGTGGTGTCTCTCTGCCCCTGCTCCATGTAGTGTCCCTCCCACAGGATGCCATCCTTCCATAACCGATCCTGTGCAGGCTGCAGCTCTTCAAGAACTGCTCCAACATGGCTCCACACCATGGGGTCCACACCCCAGGAGCAAACTGCTCCAGCACAGGTCCCTCATCAGCAGCAGCTCCCCCCAGACCCTCTGCTCCTGTATGGGTTCCTCTCCACGGGCTGCAGCTCCGGCCCGGGGTCTGCTCCTGCAGGGGCTCTCCATGGTCTGCAGCCTCCTCCAGGCCACATCCACCTGCTCCACCAGGGGCTCCTCCACGGGCTGCAGCATGGAAATCTGCTCCATGTGGGACCCATGAGCTGCAGGGGACAGCCTGCTCCACCAAGGGGCCTCTCCACAGGGGAACTTGTGCTCCATGCCTGGAGCACCTCCTGCCGTCCTGCACTGACCTTGGGTTCTGCAGGGCTGCTTCTCACCTCTCGCTCTCCCAGCTGCTGTTGCAGAGCTGTGTTTTTTTCCTTTCTTAAATCTGCTCTCACAGAAGTGCAAACAACATTACTTATTGGCTTGTCTCTGGCCAGCAGTAGGTCCCTTTGGAGCTGGCTAAAACTGGCCTTTATCTAACATGGGACAGCTTCTGGATTCTTCTCACAGAGGCCACCCCTGCAGTCCCCTGCTAACAAAGCCTTGCCATGTAAACCCATTTTTAAAAGACAAAAGCGATTATAGTGATTTTGCAGATAAGTCATGAAAACCTCTCTCAACATGTTGTTGCACATTTATTAATTCAATTGACTGGAGGTGGGAAATTTAAGATTGTGTCCTCTATTGATAATATATATAATTGTACATATGTATTTGTAATAATCTAAAAATAGTGATTTCTTCTACTTTCATTAAGAAATGATATAAACAATTGCCCCTTTTGGAACTACTATTATCATTGTTTGGGGCTTTTCACAAAGTTGTCTTCAGTGATGAACAGTTCTATGGGTTACATTGCCTTACAGCCCTCTTTATAACAGGGTTATCATATACAGCGCTAAAGTCAAGTAAATTAAGGAGTTTGTAAACAGAAGATCAAAATTTGGAAATTTGTAAAGAAACATGCAGGATGGGAACCCTTTAATTAGAATAGAAGCACAGAGTTACATTTGACACCTTGCTATAAGTATTATGTCCAACAAGGACAGAAAAGCAGGTCGTTGCCAGCATAGGCTTGTTCTGCACTAGGGAACATTTAGAGAACATTCCCACTATTGCAGCTCCACTGACATTAGTATATGAGAAGCTGCAATATTCACAGCTCTCCAGCACCAGCAGCTGTTTCAACACTGTGTTAATTAGATTGGCACTGAGCTGGTTTAATAGACATGATGCTACTGACAGCTGCTGGGGTGCCATCTACACTAGGACTGCCAGCACTGATAAAGCTGTAGTAGCATTGGTAGCTGTGGCAGTTACTTACAGAGTTCTCCACAGTAAGTAGAACTGAGATATGTGGGCTGAAGTCATAGTATGTATATGAATGTATAGATGTGATTTTATTTATTCTCTCTTTTCCGTTAACATCCTACTCCTCTGTATACACTTTACTGTTCATTTGTGAGAACTGAAACTCTCATGAATCATGTATCTTCTGGTTTGATATTGTATTAGATCAGCAAGAGTGGAGGGAACAGGAAATCTTGATATTTAGGATCAAAGATGTGAAATAAATTGTGTCTGGGTAAGAGTAAAATAAGGATGACAGTTCTCTCAGTGTGCGATCTGTGAAGCAGTAATGAATTGTGTATTGATTGTTAAAGCACTTTAAAAGGTTTTCAGTGCCCAACACAAGTTGATTGTGCTGATCTCATCCACCTATATCTGTATGTGATACCTGCTTTCCCCTACAAGGCAAAGCATGTTTGCATGAACCAAGCATACCTCCAATGAAATATAATTTATAAAGATAAAGGAACAGTAGAGTGTCTGTACCTGAGAACGTGTCAAATCATTCATTTTTTGTACAATGTTTTTTCATTTGGCTTGTGTGTGTGTGTGTGTTTGTGTGTGTGTATGGTTTTGTTTTTTGTTTTTTGTTTTTTTTTTTTTAACTGGTAGAAACACTTTAAACACTACCAAAATTACACATCTAATCTCTGTTTCCATTTTCCTTATCCCACTCACTCAGAATAATATAGTTCTTGACATTTTTTTATTTTATTTTACTTTCTTTACCTGTATGGGAAATTATCACTGCTTGGTTTAACTCACATGACAGTTTTCTTAGTGGTAATAAACTACGTGAATATAGGTAACATTCACTTGCTCCAAGTAGCATCAGTTTCATGATTTGTAGAGAGGACCCACCCTTTAAACATCCAGCTGTTCATCAGTACTAACCACTTCAAAAGCAGCCCAAATACCTTCATATGCTGCCAATATCTCATTTTTGGTTGGAGTGTAGAGGGTCTGAGGTCTTTTGTATCCTCAACTCCAGAACTCTAGGGACCTACCTCAAGTCTCCCATGGGGCTTTCTTACCAGAGGTTCCAGATAGGAACATTGCTCCCCAGCTACAGTATAGAGCACTTTTTTTTTAACATCTTGTCCTGCCTGGGCTGGACCAAAAGGCTTCTGCATGATACCCTGTTTAATTTATTCAAGGGGTTATTGTTGCTTGGGGCCTAATTTGAAGTTGTTCTATCAGATCACTTGGTATGGAGGGCATACAATCAAACTTTAATTTGTTTTACTCTACCACACGTACATACAGATTAGGTTTAAAGTACAGTAGTCTCAGTGTGGAGTGTAGTAAATTTTCTAAAATATTAAAGAAAATACAGGCCTGTTTGTTCTGTGTAAAAGATCTGCCAATTCCTTTTTACTTGTTTTTTTTTTTTGTTTGTTTGTTTGTTTGTTTGTTTTTGTTTGGTTGGTTGGTTGTTTTTTTTTAAACAATCCCTTTGTTTGAAGAAAGTTTATAGCTTTTAAAAATGTAGTATATATGTCAAAGGTAGATTTGTTGTATTGATTACTTTTTGTGTTTAAAGCAAAATAAAAATGTCAACTGTATTCAAGAATCTGAGCTGGAGTAATTGAAGAGCAGTACATGCAAATAAAAGCTGCTTCTTCAGTCGTGTTTATCTTAGCATGTACTAGTGCTGGAAATTGCTAGCAGAAACTGTAAACTCTAGTCATCTGAGAGTGTGAGAAGATTGTAATGAAAGGTCTTCAGGAAAAAAAAAAGTTATCTGATACTGGATAAGCCTATTTATTAAAAATCATTATAGTGATTTTACTGGCAAAGGCCATGCTTTGTCTCTGCTTTGCTATTATATGTATTTCATTTCTTTTTCATAAGCATCTGTAAAACTATCAGCCCTCTTGTGAAGGAGACATGATCATGTTACCTGTTACATGCTGTATTTTGTATTTTCTCCTGTAGATATCATCTCTGAATAAAAATAAATACTTATATTCAAAAGTAACCAAATGGTTACTAGATTTTTCACCAGTGAAATAGTGAAAGCTTTCTAGGATTAGTGAATTTGGACTAAAGTTTTTTCATGTTTTTTAGAGACTAAAATTTTTAAATCCAAGCAGTTGCAATGCAGACCTTGGATGATCTAAATTCTGGCTTCCTTCATTCATTGTGCTTGATATTTTTAATGTTAAAATAATTGAACATTTTTATAAGCAGGCCCTGTTTAATGCTTTCACAATAAATTCTCACCTCCTGTTAGTTCATATTATTCTTAGTCCTTTTTTCCGTCTACAAGTTCATATTATTTTCCCAAGAGATTCCATCATTTTATTGCTCTGAAAGTGTACAGTTTGTAGTTCTGATGCTGCAAAACCTTTTTTCATTCACTAAGATCAATCCCACAAAACCAGAAGATTGGTACTGTTAGTTGCAATACCTTTTTCCATACACAAAGAAGGATCCAAACCTGATATTGTAGAGTTTTTCAGTGATTTATAGCTCCTAGGCTTTATTGCTAAAGGAGAATATGCAACATTAGAAGAACTGAAATCAGCCAGTGGACAATAGATGTCAGCAAGCATTGTCTAGAAGGTGCTCCAAAGATGAGAATAATAAAATAAAGGAACAACTTAAAGGATCTGAACTAAAGCCACTTTTCCTCCACGTGCCTTTGCTCCATTCTTCATTTGCTTCTGCCTTTGTATAGCTTTGCTCCAGAATTCATAACTGTAGTGTTGATAGTGAAGAATTATCCTGAAACAATTCCTCACAAAATGTTTTCAAACCTCAGTGAAAACAAAGTGTGCATAAGGAAAATGAAATAAAAATGACAAATTTTCTATTTTATAATGTTTATTTAGAAAAGGAAGCAGAAATAACAAAAGACAATATGGGATAAAATCTCAATGCAATTGCAAAAATTCAAGGTTTAAATTCAAGTTAGAGAATAATAAACAGTTAAACTTTGACATACAATGTTCTTTTGCTCTCTTTCTTACATAACAAAACCAAAGAACTATATATATACATAAAAAAACCTGCCTCTAGAACAAAATTCTTTCACCAGCTACTGAAAATTGTAATGCAACCTTCATCTACACTAATTTAAAATATTCCACATAAACAAATTAGCAATGGGCTTATGGTTAAGACCAGTGATGACAATTGCATGCATATAAGGATAGTATATGCATATTAAGTATGAATAACTGGGTCAATTAAGTACTTTGGGTAGGAATTTAACTTAGTTTCTTAAACAGAAACAATTCTGGTAGGATTTGAAATGAACTCAGCACTAATGTGCAAATGAAGAGCTTGACAAAGCAGAAACAGAAAAGTGTTATTTTACAGTAATGTGGGATCCATTGTAATCTGCTGGTGCTGTTACAAAGTTATAAAGTGAAGACTGTCTTTAAGCCAGAGAAAGTGTTTTAAAATCACTTCCACCAGCAGTAAAGAATAATGATGATCATGGATATTAGCACTCATACTATTATCTTCAGCAAGCCCAGTAGGTAGTCTGGGAATTGATCCAGATTCTTAAACATAGCCATCTAGTGCAACTTTGCATGTTCTTGAGTATCTGTGGAACTTACTTGGCAGGTAAGGGAGTGGATATAGGACATACTTTTGAAGGAACTGCTGGAAGTCAGATGAGAGGCCCATGAAATATAAAATGGTATGTAAAATTGCAAATACTTATGTTGCCCATGCTAGAGGCCTCTGATATTCCTTCTCAATTGAAATACTAAAAATACCTGCACATTCCATTCACAGGTTTTTCAACAGAAGCAAAACTAATTCCCAGTAAAATTTTTTCTTCAAAAACTAAGATCTAAGGAAACTGTTATATCGTTAAGAGCTTTCAGTTTTATCCAGATGCACCTCTAGCCAAGCATCTTACTTACACATTATGACATGCAAGTGTCTATATGACTGGATGCAAATTAAGTGCAACTATTATCCTATCTGTAGAGATAGCACTAGTGTCATCATTCAGTAACATTTAGATTTAATGCTTAATCTTTCCCTCTGATATAATTGTAGCCTCCACATGGATAGTTCTGTAGGTGGTCCTGAGGGAAATGTTTGTGGTTCATAGTCATGGACTGGACAGGGAGTGGAGAAGGAACAGCTTCATTCCTCTTCAGCTTTTCCCAGAACAGAAATATTAAGGCCATTTCTCTAAAAATTATTGATAGTGTGAGTCCTTTTACTTTTGAGGTGGAAACTCTCCTAGATAAAAGATACCTGACTCCTTGGAACACTTACTCCAGGATCAGCAAAGTGGATGATGGACACAAGGTGCCTTATTTGTCTGGTAGTGTTTTTAATTCACTTTCCTGAACTGTGAATTACTAATAGTTATTTTACATCTAGAGTAAGTAAACTGTTTCCAGTAACAAGATCGCATGGGACATGAAAACATGAAAAGCAGTGGTAAAGAATAGCCTTAAAAAAATGCAGAGGATAAAAACTAATTTACAGAAAAATTACTGAATGTTAAAAAATAGAATTTTACTTCTCAAAGAAAAGATATAAAAATTGAAGTTCTCTGAAAATGTCAACTAGTATATGAACTGGTCTTTTTGCTGTTTTGGTTTTGTTTGGTTTCATTTTATGTTTTTTTTTTTTTGTTTGTTTGTTTGTTTGTTTTGTTTTGTTTTGTTAATTTTGGAAAGCTTAAAGTTGTTTACATCAAACTGATACAAGTTGCCAATGTTTCAGTAAAATATTTTTAAATCTTTTTTTTTTTTTTTTTTTTTTTCCAAACTGACAGCATAATATTGTATTAACTGCCAAATTATTGTCTAGTTCAGAAACTGGAGTCACCAAGAGTATTTGCAAGACGTTGCAATATTATGCATGATTAGTTACTTGCTATAGTAATCTAAGAGGAAAAAAAAAAAGGGGGGGGGGGAGGCTGGTGTACCCCTTGCTAAATTATGTGAAAAGTTCTGAAGGTCTCAGCTGATCTTAGATTTTACAAAACAGAATATTCAAAAAGACACCCTATTCGTGTGCATCAGCAAATTTTTGGGAGGTCCAGGTCTTGTGAACTTTATATGGAAAGTGGATCCCACACAGCCCTGAATTCTTCTCCCCCTGTAGTCATCCTCCAACACACTCACCACTCAACATTATATAAATGAAAAAGTAATAGAATCCCCTGTGATTCTAACTATGAAAAGACTAAGTCTGAAGATGGAGACAGAAGCAGAGGGCTTGCTTGATGGCTAAGTCAGAGGCAGAAACTGACAAATTTACACTACCTGCTAGACATTTCCTTGGTGTTTTCTTTGGCCTTATGAGCACTGAATCCTAGTGACCAGTTGAATCTTTGAATATGACAAGTCCTGAACAGTAAGGGAGGCTTCAAGAGTATCATGGTGAAGATTGCACAAGGCTTTGCAGAATTCCAGCCTCTCTAAGACCTTTGGGAGAATTCAGTATCATTCACATTCAGAAAACGATTATTTTCTGAAGCTTGCATCATCTTCAATATTTCCCTGCCCATGGAAGCAAGGAGTTGTTATTTTGCTTCTGTAGCCATGTGCTAGGGACTGTGCCTTCTATGCAAGACAAATATACAAGTATTGCAGTATTTTCAGTTAATTTTAAACTTTATGAAATTATTTACATAAATGCCAAATACTGTAATATTTTTAATTGCTTTAGAAAGTGTTATGAATAGAATAAGAGAAAAAAAAAAAAAAGTGCTTATGTATGTATGTATATATATATATATATACCATATATATACACATCTGTATGCAGAAATATTTCTCATAGTATCCACTAGGTGGACTCATGAATAGAGTGTTCAAAATCAAAACCCAAACTCCAGGTAAGGAAAAACATCTAATGTTAAGCTACTGCCATAGTCTCACTAACAGCAGCACAGCTGGGGAAAGGTGCTTCAGCACCTTCACCTTCTGTCAGTGCAACGGCTACTATAATTTTGCTAGGAGAGAAGTTCTGTCTGAATCCTGGTGTTCTCTCTGATAGTGTTGAAAATACCTGCATATATTCAGCCAAGAACCTTACAGATTTCATAATATACAAAGCATTATGTGAGTACTTGAGGTAACAGAAATAAGACATTTGATGTGCTCAGAGTGGAGGTAGGGGTAGCATATGGCCATAAATGTGGAAAAGGTATGTGCTGAAATCTGCTAATAACTAGCTTTAGCAGACAAATGAATATATTGCTTGAAATGACAGTCTTATTAACAATCATTGCCTTCAATTATTTATTTTTTTTCAGGCTACACGTTAACACTACAAGCTAAACTATTATTTATGTCGGCTTGTTTCTTTACTATAGCCAGCTGCCTTTCTCTTTAGTTGTCATATTTTCTAAGTAATGCAATACTTTCTCAATCCACAAAATCTTAACAGTTATCAACGTCTTCAACAATAACCATTTAATTAAAATCATAGAATCATAGAATGGCTCTGGTTGGAAGGCACCTTAAATATCATCTTGTTCCAACCCCCCTGTCATGGGCAGGGATGCCACCCTCATCCTGCTGGCCACTCCCCTTTTGAAGCAGCCCAGGATGCTGTTAGCCTTCTGGGCTTCAGGCTTGCACTGCTGGCTCATGTTGAGCTTTTTTTTTTTTTTTCCCCACCAGAACCCCCAAGACCTGCTCTGCAGGGCTGCTCTCAATGAGTTCTTCTCCCAGTCCGTACTCCTGTCTGGGATTGCCCCAACCCAGGTGCAATCAGGTGCCTTGACACCTTGCGCTTAGACTTGTTGAACCTCCTTAGGTTCACATGGGCCAACTTCTCCAGCCTGTCCAGGTCCCTTTGGATGGCATCCCCTCCTTCTGTTGTATTGACTGCACCACTCAGCTTGGTGTCATCTGCGCACTTTCTGAGAGTGCATTCAATCCCGGAGTCTATGTTGTTGATAAAGATATTAAACAATATTTGTCCCAGGACTGACTCCTAAAGGACACCACTCATCACTGGCCTCCACCTGGACATAGAACCATTGACCTGCACTCTCTGGTTATGATCTTCAAGCCAATTCCTTGTCCACTGAATGGTCCACCCATCAAATCTATCTTTCTCCAATTTGGAGATCAGGATGCCATGTGGAACAGTGTCAAAGGCCTAAAGTCTAAGTGGATGACATCAGTTGGTTTCCCCTGTCAACTGATGGAGTCACTCCATTGTAGAAGGCAACCAGATTGGTCAGGCATAATTTGCCCTTGGTGAAGCCATGCTGGCTGTCTCAGAACACTTCCTTGTCTTGCATGTGCCTTGGCATTGCTTTCAGGAGGATCTTTTCCATGATCTTGCCAGGCACAAAGGTGAGGCTCACTGGTCTCTAATTCCACAGGTCCTCCTTTCTACCCTTTATAAAAATTGGAGTGATGTTTCTCTTTTTCCAGCCACCAAGGACTTCACCTGACTGCCAGGACATGATGGAGAGAGGCTTGGCAACTACATCAGCCAATTCCTTCAGGACCCTGGGATGCATGTCATCAGGCCCCATACACTTGTACCTGTTCAATTTCATCAGATGGTCCTGAACTTGCTCTTTGCTTATAGTGGTAGGGACTTTGCTCTTAACCTCTTTATTGAGTTCATCTGCATAGATCCAGTCATGCTTCTCCTCTGGTTGTTTTGTCTAATGTCAGGACCAGGAATTTGTCCTCAATGCACTCTAAGAATCTTCTGGATTGCTTACAGCCTGCTGTGTAGCTTTTCCAGCAGACATCGGGATGGTTGAAGTCCTCCATCAGGATGAGAGCCTGTGAGCATGATGCTTCTTGTAGCTGAAGCAAGAATGCCTCATCCACAGGCTTCCCTTGATCAGGTTGCTTGTAGTAGACCTCAACTGCAAGCTGTCCTTTATTGGTGTGGGCCTTAACTTTCACCCACAAGTTCTCAGCCTGCCCATGGCTGTCTTTCAGAGGCATCTCTTTGCAATCTCTTCCCTAATGTAGAGGGCAACACCCCCTCCCCTCGTTCCCTCTCTATCTCTTTTGAAGAGCTTGTAGCCCTCTATTCCAGTCTTCCAATTGTGTGATCCATCCTATCATGTTTCTGTGATAGCAATCAGTTAATATTAGTCTAATTGCACCATGGTTTTCAAAATAATTTTCTTTATATCACCTTGAATGCATACCTGTAGTTATGCATACAGTAAGGGGGAGAAATTGCCTCCAGAGAACACACTTGCATTTCTAGTTAGTTCTCAGTTCTGACATCAGAAAAAAGCCAAATAATAGTCAAAAGACAAAACGTAAGAAGACATTAGCAAAGCTTTGTGACTAATACCCACTCTTGCTCCAACTTTCTATTTCATGCAGTATAGGAGCTGAAGTAGATCTTCAGCAGCTGTAATGGCACTGGGGCTTAACAAAAGTCCTGGGATGCTTGACTGTAAAACTGAGTGGAGAGTATATAATGAGTCTGTTTTTCATGTTTGATAAAATAGTTGATGAAGTCAGTGAATAAGGTGTCCCAAAAGTAACATGACTTTAGTGCTGTGAAAGTTGAGTAAAATAAATGTTAACAAACAATAACTGCTGCAAAAGAAAATAAACAAGTGCTCCTACCACAACCATTCAACCTTCATGATAATGTAATGTATGCTATGTAAGTGAAAGTTGCCAGTCATACAGTTATAGGATTGCGAGGAACTTCAGGAGGTCACCTAGTACAGGATGAGAACACTTTCCTATATCATTCCTGATAGATTTTCCATTCTTAATGCTATGAATGACTATCCTTTTCTTAGAAATTGCCAAAGTCAATGACTCTGACACTTCCCCAGGCAATCTGTGACAGCAGTTCATTATCTCTATCATTGAAAATACTGACTTATTTTTTAATCAACCACCCCTAACTGTATCCTGTGTCATTTTTCTAATCAACACTCATTTATTGTCATATCCACTGTGGACATGGAGAACAAGATTATTTCCTTCCTCATTCCAGCAGATTTTTGTGTCATTTAAAGTGTTACTATGGTCTCCTTTTGGGCCTCCTTCTCTCTATTAAACCCTAAACAACCCTAATTCAAATGATTATGACAGATCTTGAGGAAGAAGTCTTATATTTCAATCTATACCTAATATTTTTATATATATCAGGTGGATTTGAGAGGACAATTTCATTAGATTGGCAATGAAATTGCATTTCACTGTTCCTTCCAGCTGTGGATGACTGATCATTCTCCACATATCAGCCTGTTGCTATGCCCTTCTGTGGGACTTTTTGCTGCAGTGGTAATAAAATATTGTAATCTAAAGAAACAAAGGCTTTTTTAAGTACTCTAAGAGAAATTATAAAGTTTGTTGAGAGACGGGTTTCTCTGTATGTTTACAAATGTGAAGAATCAAAAGTGAGAAGAATGTATTTGTGAGAAAAGGTTATTAACTGACTAAGGAGGATCAAAGTCTGAATGCACTCAGCCAAAGGTGGACACTTGAGGAACAAGAGTCTTTTGCAACTCAGACAGCAAATATTGAGCCAAACTAGTCTCTTGAAACTTTCTCTTTGGCATAGAAAAATACTTGTCTTCTAAGTATCCTGAACAGGAGATACTTTAAGCAGTTTGCATCTAGTCTCATTTCATCTTCTAAACTATAAGACAGACTTAAAGAAGGTACTGTGAATAGCATCTATGCAGTCTCTTCCAAAGGGAGTAAACTACTGAAATTTAAGTGGGGAAAAAAAAGAGTTATAATGAAGTTTAAAAATGGCTCTTGATTTCATGCGACTTTATTGTATTTTCCATCAGTTTGAGAATAATACAGTAGACAACCCTGACATTTACATTATGTTTTGAGTAGGTCTCATTAAAGAAAATGACATTCCCAGCTTACAGTGTTTGTGGTGGTCCTAATACTCAGAGTGGAAGATAACAACATAGTAAGTTTCACTTACATAGGTGATAAATGCCCTGTTTACTTTACATCACATATGCAATTGAATGAGTAATTTTGTTGATGGCAGGACACTACTCTAAGAAAATATGGATGGTATTTTCTTGAAGGGGCAATTACACCATTCTTGAGAAGGCAATCAACTTACAGTCTGAGAAAGAGCAGTTGTCCAAGGGCTTTACAGTATACCAGGACCTGAAGATGTAGGTTGGGTATCCCACTGTCATATTTATCCATCTTGCTATGTTACTTCTCTGTCTGATTTGACCTTTGCTGCTGATTAAATTGAAACATTGTATGTGTAAAGCACATGGAGACCTTCAAGTGAAAAGAGCTAGGTCTTATCAGGGCCATATAAGCAGTAAATAAACATATTTTCTTAAACATGCTTCAGGATACCATTCCTGAAAACAGATAAAATCAGTGCTATGAAAGTCTGTCTTGGGTAAGCGTTTGGTATGTTGCATGGCCTTGTGAGGATGATCTTATGCTCTGTTTCTTTACCACTTCAGCAATACTTAGCTACTAAAGTGGTGACAGAATAAACCATGAATTTTGCTAGATATGCATAAACAGCAAGTCTTAAGCATGAAAGAGGTTTGAGTCACACAGCTAAGTATGATTCCTAATCCAGCTTCTCAAAATCTGATTTAAATCAATGACTTTAAAAAACACAGTGCTTCATGTAGTGTGATAACTTCTGTAGTCACCTTACCTGGAGTGATAGTAATAACCTGCATTAGGAGTTTTTATGTCTGTGGTAATCTTTCTTGGCTCATATGTGTCTTATCTCTTCTCAATAAAGAAAGTAGTTTGTAGTGTGTTTAGTTTATATTATATGCAGTTTGAAGTGTATTTAAGGTGCTATTCACAAGAATCCATGGGTTAGTACTTCTCTGTGTAACTATGAGACAGGCCAAGCACAATTATAAATACCTTTGTAGTTTCTCACGTTAGCCCTTCTATCTTACTAGCCCTGAAGATCTGACTAGACCTGATGATGAGACGACTACAATGAGGCTTATTTTATTAGTGAAAACTTCAGATCTCAAGTAGCTGCATGAATGTGTACTTATGTGATAGCACAAGCATGTGGTTAATGTTGTGCCTTTCAGGAAAAATACAAATTATTAAAAAATCTGTGATAAGGTTGCAAAAACAAACAACATTCTGAGTAGAACACTATTCCCAGCTCATGCCCCCACTGTCTAATGCTTTCCTTGGTGGCAACGTTTGTCCTATGAATGTTGAGAAAGCAGTGAGCACTAGGGAATGGCTGTAACTGTAGTTCACTGTGCTCATGAATACATCAGCTGTGACAGCTTAGCAGCTGTAATAAAACAAAACCATGTTTTCATTTATGGAATTCCTGCAGTTTTAAATAAATTTGATAAAATAATTTCTGTCCCCTGTCCTACATCCTTTCTGATACAAAGGGACTGGACACAGACATGCACATTGTGCTGAGTTAATAAGATGCTAAACCGGGATTGCATTTTCTTCATTTTTAAAGCCTGTAAAACTAGCTTTTAAAGATTCTTCATTGCTTTTGAAAATCTGAAGAGGTTTCTCTTGCCTAACATTCTCTCTTCTGAACTATATTTGGATATATACATATATGGCCATATCTAGCCAAATATACAAATATATTGCATTTACTTTATCTGAATAGAAGAAATTCTAAAATTCATGCTTTTGTGTGAGCTACTGTTGAATAAATAAAGCTGTTCTATATGCCTGAACTGATGCTTCTCTCATTAGTCAATGCTAGTACTGGGAAAGCCTTCAAATGTATCATGCCATTAGAAAATAAAAATAAAAATAAAAAAATCCTCAATTGCTTGTTCCTCTTAGTTTGGTCCTCAAATACTTTGCAAAGACTGTAATAAGTCCTTGTTATTGTGCTGAATAAGTTATTTCCTCTAGACATTAAAATAAATCCAGATGATCCATATAGGGTGCCTCATAAAAAATTCACCTCATATATGCAGGACTCCAAAAAACAGTTCTCATGGTCTTAGAAATACCATGTAAGTTCTGAAAGCTTTCTGTGCAATACTTCTAGCTGAAGTCTTGTCCAGTGAATTCCTGAAGTCCACCAACCTGTAATAAATACAGACAGACATTTTTATTGAAGGGTATTGGCTAATCAAGCTATGTTTTATTAAAAGGGGACAATGCTACTACTGGACTGTTTTGGTGAATGCAAATTCTTTGGTGAATCTTCCAGTCACTATGATTGAGTTCTGTAACAATTGGCCTTTATGGAGCAATTGTTTTTTGTTGTTGTCGTTGTTTGTTTTGGTTTGGTTTGGTTTTGTTTGTTTGTTTGTTTTTCATCCCCAAACTTTATCAAATTTCCAAAGGAATATTACAGGTTCATGCATTCTGAGAATCTGTTTATAAGTTTTTCATAATTTTCTATCTCTATAAAAGCTTGAAATGTTTAGGTTAGAAAGTGGGCACTTGAGTTAATGAATTATGGAGTCATCAGTCTCCATAATTGAATTTCCATGGGATGAGTCAAAGCACTCAGGTGCCATATATGTGTCACTGACTACATGGAAGGTAAAGCTCATTTTCAGGCATGTGTATTAACTGTTTAAATCTGATTGTGAATATGCTATTCTGATGGCAGATATTCTATTCAAACACCTGAGATTGGACAAAATTTGTATTTACTCATTTTCTCTTACAGGTTAAAAATATATTTTATATGGTCAAGTGTATTGGTATTTATATGTCTGAAAAGAGAAGTGAATAAGGTGTGGAGAATCATTTAATTACTTCTGATACAAAGTGCTTAAGTTGTATGAGCAATGTCCGTTGTCACAGTTTGCTCAGGCATTTTGCTCAAGCACATGAACTAACAAAACTGTCCATTTTTCCACCTTAAGTAAAAGGAAACTTTTTTTTTCATGAGTTTATGAATAGATAAGAGCCTTTCCTTCTTTTTCTTTTTCTTTTTCTTTTTCTTTTTCTTTTTCTTTTTCTTTTTCTTTTTCTTTTTCTTTTTCTTTTTCTTTTTCTTTTTCTTTTTCTTTTTCTTTTTCTTTTTCTTTTTCTTTTTCTTTTTCTTTTTCTTTTTTTTCTTTTTCTTTTTCTTTTTCTTTTTCTTTTTCTTTTTCTTTTTCTTTTTCTTTTTCTTTTTCTTTTTCTTTTTCTTTTTCTTTTTCTTCTCCTTCTCCTTCTCCTTCTCCTTCTCCTTCTCCTTCTCCTTCTCCTTCTGCTTTGTTCTTCTTCTTCTTTCTTTTTCTTCTTCTTTTTCTTATCTATGCCTAATTTATGATCTTGTGTTTACCATTTCTTTAGTCTTATGATCTTATTACACTTTGGTAGGAAAGTTCTGTCAAGATGGACTAAAACATCTCTTTTGACAGCAAGAATATAGGTAATTTAAAGTAGAGGAGACAACCAACAGGCAAGGCCCCTTTTATGACTAGATAAGCTTTTTGGAAAAGAAGGAAAATAAAAAGAATGTGTTAAAATTCTGAGCTTGACAATAAGACACTTACTCCTGAAGGTCAAGAGATCCTTACTATGCTTGTTGGTGAGTGCAACTCTACAGGTACCTGATTTATGTTAAGTTTTAGCAACTTAGATAGGCAGTAGACTATTCACTGTGACTCTTTTCAACATAACAAATTAATGGTATCAATCTACTTATAATAAACTAAATTGCTGCCATATCACTAAAACCATGTAAGAGTTGGATATCTCCTGTGACATATAAAACAATATTTCAACCCCCTTAAATTTTCTAAGTAGTATCTTTCCTTTTCAATGGCATGGTTTTCCTTCCTGTTTCTGTAAGCTTTCACCTTCATCGTGACCTCCATGAAGTCCAATCTAGGGCAGAACAGTCTATTCAATGGCTTAAGGATAAAATTCAACTGTTGTGCGGTAGTCAGCACAGTACTGTATGTTATACAGGAACTGCTGGAAGGATATAGATGAACCAATATAGAGGTAATAGCATCACTGTTAAGTGCTATAGATGTGGTATCAGTAACAACCCCTCTGAATGCTCTGGAGTTAACCATGATAGAGAAATGACAACCAGAGACATAAGATTCCTTGGAGGAGTCCTCCCTGATCTTTATAACTATGCATTTTACCTAACCATGAATTAGACTGTCAGTCCCATGCATTCTTTACATTAGTTCATTTCAGAACTTCATTGTAGCAGTTTTTATAAACATATGCATCTCTACATAATAAATTACTCATTGTACCTTAAAGCAAAATGGTAATGCCTGCAATAATACTCCAGTGTAGTAACTTAATGAATAAATAATACATGTTAATTCCATGGTAAGTACAAGGAAGTGCTGCTTCCTTTCAATTTCAGCGTATCGGATGTGCAATTATTGCATAATTAAATTCAGCTTGTATGACAGGTGACTGACATTTCCACATTTCTGTTCCAAGTTGACTACTCAAGCACCCTAAGTATGTTATACAACAAAATTTTACATATAAGCAATGCAGACAGCTACTTGAGTGCATTTCATAAGCCAAAATGGCTTCTGTCTCATTTTCCACCTTGGATAGGCAAGATACAATTCTGAGGACATGTGTATGAACTAAGAGACCCAATAAGCCAGTGAAGTTCCTTAATTAGAGAAATCACAACAATGGTGCACAGAGGTTAAAATGAGCGCAGTTTCATCTCTTCCACAGTATAATTTCTATCTTTTCTTTCTTTGTTTAAATGCACCTACTCCCATTTGTCAACTGACAAGGGGTCCCATACCACATTTGCAATTCTAAATGGCTGAGCCCTATGAATCATTCTGTTAGAGATGTGTAAGAAGTCAGTCTCAAGGGAAGGAAAATATTCCTCTAATCAAATTTATATAGCTGATTCCTCACTGCAGCTCTAAAAAAATATATTGAAGAAAGTTATATTTCTTTAAAATGATGGATCTTGTAATTAAAAACAAAACAAAACAAAACCCTTTATTTTCCTTGTAATTGCATGGGAATTCACAAATCTGTAATAGTTGACTCATAAACTGCTTTTATTTGGAGACGTTTTTTCCACTGATAAACCAATTTAGATTTACTATATGAAAGAATGTTGTACCATTATAGTCAATAAATAGCAGATTCTAACCTTACTGTTTCCAGTTAATGAATGTTTCAAATACAGTTTCATATGCCTTTCTGGAAAGATGGGTACTCTTTATGATACTATAAAGCTATGAATGCAGTATGCAGAAGGAGTTGCAGTAAAATCAGTTTTTCACAATGTGAAAATATGCAACATTCCCAAAGTCCACAGAAAGGGCAAACATGAGAATGTTGTTTCAAAATTCTTTCATTAAAACTATACTCAGAGGCTATGACTTTGTATTTTATTCTGTCTTTTCCATTCATATATATTTATTTTTTTCTAATGGGGCTTGTTTTGTGAGCATGGAACTCAAATATGAATTTTGCCTTTCATTTCAGCCCATGATGAAGAGTTCCTTTGAGTAAGAAGAGAAATACAAAATGGTGAGATGTTTTCTGTAGATGTGAAACTGTTAAAATTCCTTTTGGTCCACTTCTGTTATATCTAAAATGCGAAGGAATTTTTTTTTACCAAGTGCCCAAATTTTTCTAGTCAGAAACTGAAGTGAGCTAAGTTAACTCCCCCAACATAGTGAGAAAATAATCACACCTTTTAGCTTAATGAAGTGGAATTTGAAAGGAGTACTTTAATTAAAATTAATATTACCATTAATATCAATTCTATATTAAAACATTATAAAGCACACCTGGTAGTGACAAGCAGAAAACAAGTCCTCCAAGTTTTTCAACTTTGACTCTCCTTTGTTATGTTCTGTTCATTTTCAGAATGCTTATAAATCACATATTCCCATGAATTACTTAAAGGATCATGATTTCATTCTAGTTACTTCTACACATCGAATAAAAAAGAGAAGAAAAAAACCATCCTTTCATGCATGCTACATTCTTTACTACTTATGCCATCAAGTATATCCTTACTTTTGGAATTGTACAGAAGGAGATCCTGAATAGTCTTCTTTACCTGTAGCATTGTTATCTTCTTGTTCTGTCAAGCACTGATTGCATTAAAAGTCTTCTAACCCAGTGGTGGCTGATGCCTCCACCCAGAAGGGGCTGCTGAAGGGTAAGGACAGTATTTAATGGCTTTAAACTAAGAAAGGGTAGATTTACTTATTTATTTATTTATTTATTCTGGCAGAAACCTGGCTGCCTTATTTTCCAGATTTGTGTTAGAAACAATTTATATTTGAGTGTCATTTAGCACACTAACTGATCTAATGAAACTTTTCAGTCATGGTGTGTAAAAAGTATATTTCAATTAAAAATATGTTGCATTTTATTAATAGTGATTTCCTCTTTATCTACTTTTATAATTTTCTGGAGAAAAAAAAAAAAAAAAAAAAAAGTACAGAACTACTTAATCTCCAAGAAAAATAATCATAATAAAATAAGGAAATAAAGAGCACTGTTCTGTTTGTTTTGTGTTAAGCTCATGATAGAAGTAAAATAAAATGCAAACAAATGATAGGGTTCAAGTACCTTTTTTTTTTTTTTTTTTTTTCCTCTGGATAATATGACATTAATAAGAAGACAGAGAAAAAAGTACTCTCTCTAGCTGCCATCTGGTAGCTATATAACACACTTATGGTGGTCAAGCAATTTGTGATTAACCAGGATTCAAAATGATGATTCACAGCAATCATCCACAGCAGGGAGTGAATCATGGCAATATTCTGCTGGAATTCACATGCTGAAGAAAAGAAGGTGACACAAAAGTTGTGTGGGCAGGAAGGGCTGGGAGCTCATAGGAACTTTGTTTCCTTTTGGAATTATCAACATTTTTCAAACATCTGATGGTTTTGTAGGGTTGTACAAAGAATTGTAGGAATAAGGGCAAGCTGTTTTACGTTTATTTTTCATTGGGATTTACAGAGACGGCTTTACAACTCTGAATATATTCTTAAACAAAATTATAAAGGATGTCCTTTATTCTTCAGTGTTAAAGTCATTCAATGAAGTAAAAAAGGTATACTAGACAGAAGTACATGAAATCCTCTTCAAATTGTCCCATTACAGAATCTGCAATTGGACAGGTATAATTAAGAAGGTGTGAATTGGAATATAATTCCACATTCTTAGAGAAGTAGGATTAATCAAACTGATCTCTATGTTTTCTTTTGTAAATGAGAACTTGCTGATCATCTTACTTGGTTGAAAGTCAGTATAGCATTTGTTAGGGAGAATGTAGAGATTGCACACTAACATTTTGCAGCCATGAATACATGAGTCAAGAACCCTTTAGAAGAGATTATATGTTAGTACTACTCTGTGCTGAAAATTCATTTGGAATTATGTACAATTCTGGTTGTCCATGTATAAGAACGATTAATACAAACTGCAGCAAGCACAGAATAGCAGACTGAAAGGGAAGAATATCATGCAAGAAGTGAGTAAACAAGCTTGGTTAGTTTGATTTAGCAAAACACAGATGGAGGGAGAGATTATTCTACATTATAAATACATCAAGGGAAATACCAGGGTGGAAGAGGAGCTGTTCAGTCGGAGATTGTTTGCACACAGATAATATGAAAAGTCATGGCTATAAATGTATTTAAGATGAAAATTACAATGTGATTTTGAAAAGTGAGGTGCTCCGGCTCTTAACAAGAGGCAGTGGGAACAAATTTGAAACCAGGAAATTCCATTTAAACACAATAAAATAATAATAAAAAAACATTGTCAGGGTACTAAAACACTAGAACGGGTTGTCCAGAGAGGTTGTGGAACATCCCTTCATGAAGGTATTCAAAGGCATTCTTAATGAAACCTTGAGTAGCTTCCTGTAGATGACCCTGCCCTGTGCTGGGTTGGCCTAGATAATCTACAGAGGTCCTTTCCAACTACAACCACTCAGTGACTTTCTGATTCCAACAGCAACAGGAGATGGACATGTGCCAAAATGGATGAAAATAGATTTCAGCTGAAGCTTGATTGAATGTTGTATAAAATGAATAGTACTGGAGATGGAAGTCCACCTTTGTTCCTTTAAATCATGCATTGTTAGGACTGGCGGGAGATATTCAGTTTCAATGCGGGATGGGGGAGGAAAAATAGAAGAAATGAAGTGTTTGTCTAAATATGAAATAAAAAGAAACATAATTCCACTTACTCTCAGTATTGGATAGAATTATCTGTATAGTCATTACAATAATTTAAGTATACTTAGGAACTGATCACAGACTGATCACAGACAGCATCTGACTAACTTTCTGTATTTCTTTTTCATAGGCTGCCATGTTTCAAGATTGGGCACCAATTACTTCAAAACATGCACCTTCCACCTATGTCAAAGACACCACTGATACTGAAATCAGTCATCAGATCTTCAGAGATGAGCCAGAACAGTTAAGACAAGTTTTTGCTATTTCACAGAGTTTAACTTACAAAATTACAATTTTATTTGAATTTAGTAACTTAAAATAAAGGAAGAATGTTTATTGAAAAACTGTAACTTATTCTTTGTCTTTAACACCGGTGATGGGCCCCAAGGACCCCTGGAGCCCTGAGCTGTAGGACCATGACAGTGAGAAACTCCCAGCTGATTCTAAACTGGTGCAGGATTTGCTGCTCCAGCTGGATGTATATAAGTCTGTGGGGTACAATGGGATTCATCCCAGGGTACACAAAGAGCTAGCCGATGCCATTGTGAGACCTTTCTCAATTACTTTTCAACTGTCTTGAGAATATGGAGAGGTTCCAGAAGACTGGATGCTGGCAAATGTGGTTCCAGTTTTCAAGAAGGGTAAGAAAGAAGACCCTAGTAGTGACAGCCCTGTCAGTCTCAGTCTCATTACCTGATAAAATTATGAAGAAGGTTATCCTAGGAGTTACTGAAAAACACTTGAAAGGCAATGCAGTCATTACTCACAGGGACCATGGGTTCATGAGGGGAAAGTCTGGCCTAACTTTTTTGACAGGGTTATCCATCTAGATGACCAAAGGAAGCCAGGAGACATAAAGATGCAAAGGTTTTGATAGTTTCTCACAGTATCTTTCTCCACAAAAAGTCCAGAACAAGCTAGAAAAGTACATAATGCAAAGGGTGAAGAACTGGCTGCCAGGTCAGGCTTAAAGAGGTATAGTAAATAGTGTTACAACCAGCTACTGTTTGGTCATTAGTAGGCTTCCGCAGAGCTCTATTTTTGGGGCTGTTCTCTTCAATATTTTCACAAAGGACTTGCATGCAGGGCTTGAATGTATACTTAGTTTGTAGATGACACTAAATTGGGAGGAGCTGTTGGCTCCCTTGATGGCAGAGAGGCCTTACAGAGAGATTTTGACAAATTATAGGGCTGGGCAACCAACACCAATATGAAGTTTACTAAGCACAAGTGCCCAATTCTACACCTGAGATAGGGCAACCCTGGATATACATACAGAACAGGTGATGAGAGGATGTAGAGTAGCCCTGGAAAAATGGATCTGGGGGTTTTGGTCAATGGTAAGTTGACTATGAGTCAGCAATATGTCCTGACAGCCAGGAGGGCCAACTGTATCCTGAGGTGCATCAAGCATGGTATAGCTAGCTGGCTGAGTGGCGTCACCTCAAGTACTGTGTACAGTTTTAGGCACCACAATGTAAGAAGGACATAAAATTATTAGAATGTGTCCAAAAGAGGGCTACAAAAATAGCGATGAGTCTAGGGAGGAAAACATATGAGGAGTGGCTGAGGTCACTTGGTTTGTTCAGCTTAGAGAAGAGGAAACTGAGGGGTGACCTCATCACAGTCTACAGTGTTCCCATGATGGGGAATGGAAGGGAAGGTGCTGATCTCTGCTCTCTGGTGACCAGGAATAGGACCCAAGGGAAGGGCATGGAGCTGTGTCAGGGGAAGTTCAGATTTGATATTAAGAAAAAGTTCTTCACTGAGAACTTTTGGTTGGTGGGGACTGGACATAAAGTCCCACTTTCTTCTCACCCTATGCACATTCAGAAGTAAAGACTTTTTTTTTTCTTTTTTTTTTTTTTTCAGTCATTTGATAATTTTTGGACATAGTCATAGACTCAGTTTCCTTCATGCGTCTTTGATTAGCATATTCTTAGCAGGCCATGAAGTACAAATACACCCAGACATGGAAATTATTCAGGCAGTCAGTGGTTCACTTTGTTGTTCCTCTATAACCAGGAAGACTTGCTTTCTTGTTTTATCCTTTTCCATCTAGTAAAGATGGGTCACACTAAGCCAATACAAAGCCAATAAACTTTTTTATTTCGGTGTCTTTCTTTTCTTCCGTGGTTGCTGAGTATGTTGGGCTCACTTCATCTTTGCCTTTTTTAGGTAATGTCAATATTTACTCAGATCAGCAAGTCCTATGCAGGCTAAGGTTGAGAAAAATGATCTTTTGTCATACAGGTGTTTTCTCTGAATAGCTTACATTTTGCATCTGGACATGGATAAACTGTAAGTATTGTGCCAAAATCAATGAACAAATGGAAAAGTGAATCTAACAATGTCTGAAGTGTACAGCATTTTATATTTGTTTCTGATCCCAGAATTAATGGAGGTAAGCCAGAATTCAATTAACAGGAGAAAATGTCAAGGATAATATGAACAGTCATGGCTATCAAGAGACTACACTGGTAAAATGAGAACGGGACTTTAGGACATAACAAACTGGATCCATTTTAAACACATTTGTCAAGTTTATCTGCTGTTTTATAATATTCCTTAAAAAAATATTAGCCCAAATAATGAGGTATACATCTGCTTAGTGGCATGCTACTTACTGTCCACCTAGATACTATGTAAGATTTATTGAAATGTCTTTGATTTTCTAGGGTATTTTGCTTTCATGCACCTCTTCAATCATTTCTAAATATCACTAAGCATTTGATTTCTTTTCTTACACATACACTAACATTTGTCTATGTCATAGTTTGGTGGGTTTTTATTCCACTTTTATTTTCCAATATAATAGCATCTTTCTAATGTCTAACCATATCTTTCTATGGCCATAACCATATGCAAGTGGGAGTTGAGCTGTAGCCCATGGCCCACATGTTGTACAGAAAGAAGTTCCCAGGTAAGACCTCTGTTTGCAGCCTACCTGTTCCACCAGTAGCTACTTTTTAGCGCTGCTCCAGCAGCTCTGTTATATCTCTATCTCAAACCAATCCCTAACATTAACCTAGCCCTACAAACCTGCCTCAGAAGAAGAATTTTATGAAGGAAAAGCTTTCTACAGTCTACCCCTTTCTACAGAAGTCCCCTTTACATCTCTGTTCCAAATGAGTCTATGACTGGTTCTCTGTCATGGCTATGCTCTCTAATAGTCTGTAGCTATGTCTCTTTCCCAAAACAAGCCCCAAACCTAGCCCCAAGTTGAGCCTTAGCTGAAACCCCTCAGCCTTGTCCTAGAGTTCTCATGGGAGAACTCTTGGCACCCTTCCTCTTCCTTTGCCAGCTCCTTTACATTCCAAGTGGAATGGTAGGCTTTGTTTTGCTCCCAACCTTAACATTATTTCTTTACTAGACGAACCAGTCCTCAGAGGACAAATATTTGCATCCTATCCCTTACCTAGGAAGCCTCTTTACATCCCCACTTCCACTGGAGCTCTAAACACTTTCTCAAACCAAACCCTAACATCAATATTGTCTCTAGACCCAGACTAAGCCTTAACACAAGCCCTTCATCCTTGTCCTCAATGAGGAATTTCTTAATGGAAAACTATTCTCGGCAGCCTATTCCTTCCTTTGGCAGCCTTAGCCCAAGCCTCTATACTCAAACCAAATGGAGAAGTTCTCAGAGAAATGTTCTGACTGCCACTTACCCCTTGCTTTGGCAACCCCTTTCCAACCCCATTCCAACTGGATCTTTAGACTATGTCTGTCACTTAAATGAAACACTAACCCTAAATATAAACATCATCCCAAACCGAGTTTACAACAAGACTGTCCAGCCACTGACCAGACAGAAGGTTTCTCACAGCCTAGTTCTCTTTACTGCCCACATTTGTCTTTGGTAGCCCCCTTCCTGCCCAAGCCCAAATACAGCACTAAGCTTTCTCTTTCTCTGCACTTGAGCCCTAGCCCTAAATGCCATCTTGGTTTCAGCATCGGACAAGAGATCCCCACCATTATCAAGACAAATTTTTTCTCACAGCCCAGTTTTCTTTGCAGTCAACACTTTCCTGTTCCAATATAAATGCATCTCTAGGCTTTCTCTCTCTCAGTCCTAACCTTAACTCTAACCCTTGCAAAACAAAACAAAACAAAGAAAAAACAAACAAACAAACAAACAAACAAACAAAAAAAAAAACATAACCAGAGGCCAAGCCTTTGTCAAGGGCCACCAACTGTTGCCCAAATAAAGTTTCTCACAGTCCATTTCTCTTTGCTGCCCACATCTCCCCTTGGCAGCCCCTTTCTGAAACCCTTATTCAACTGCAGCTCTGAGATTTCCCTCTCTCAGCCTGAGACCTAACCTTAAAAAACATCCATAAACTCAGTCTGAACCTTTGACAACAACCATGAAACACTGCCCAAAATAAAATGTCTCACAGTTAGGTCTCTCTCACTTCCCCAGGCAGTGCCACTTTCACTTCTTTTGACAGCTCCTTTCCAGCTACAGATCTGTGATTTCCATTTCTCTTAACCTGATCCTTAAACCTGACCTAACCCTAATCATTGGCTAGGTCATTGTCGTAGACTCCCTCACCCTTTTTCATACGAAGTTCTCCAGAAAAAGATTTTTTTTCCATCCCTTTTCATAGACTAAATCTTGATCTCCAGCTAGACTGAGGCAGCAAAGGGGCTGCTCATGGCGAAACTGGCTGAAAAATATTTGTCTGCTTCTAGCACTTTTAATGTGGCTCAAGAATGGGTGTCTTGGGCTAAGGGTCAATCCCTCCAGGGCTTACAGTTAGCATTAGGGCTGGGCTTGAGGGAGAGAGAAATCCTAGAGGATTGCATTACAAAGGGGCTGCTGAAAGGAGGGGTAGGCTGGAAAAAAGAGGTATCCCTTTGAAGACTTCATTCAGGGCTGGTCTGAAGTCTTTGGTTTCAGACTTGCCCCTTGTATGTTGTTAGGGTTTTGTTTATGATTAGTTCCAGGAAAGAGACAAAGTCTAGAGCTTCAGTTGGAGTTGGGCTAGAGGAGGTAAGCTGAAGACAGATTGTTCTTTTTTCAGCTGTACTCCAGCTGAAGCTCTACGTTTTGTCACTTAGCCCTAGTTCCTCAAACACAACCCAAATTAAGGAGTTTTAAGAGGAGAGGGTTCTAATATCCTGTTTAGTGCTTGATTTTTCCTAGTAACAAAAAAACTGTGTGAAAGATATTTGCATTGACTTTCGCCTGCTGATGTTTCTTATACTTGTCTTCTTTTTGTGAAATTGGACCTCTTACAGAGTTTGTATTTGAGTTGCCATAAGTCATAATAACAACGATACTGTTTATACTAGCCAACCTTCACTGCTCTGTACATCATACTAAGATACTTATCAGGCTTAAACTAATGATAGGTCACCATGTGTTCAATTTTATAGTCTGTGAATCAAGCAGTACCTCTAATAATTTTGTTTTACATTATGTATTTGCTGTCTATGATTTTCATTGAACTGTGTGATTTCTGAGTTAGCACAAAGTGTCATTATAATTGGCTTTTCTGAAGGGAAGAAAGTTACCTAAGAGTTTCAATTCTCTGCTCTGAAACTTTATTGTTCAAAGTACAAGTGCTTTTTGTACTTAGTCATTAACCTAGATACACATAAGTGGACACTTCTGTGGTGACACAAAATCTCTTATAATTTGTAACTTCTGTTGTTGTGCTGGAACTTTGTCCTGTCTCTTGCATTTCCCTTTAATTAATATAGATTTTCACTTTAATAAATTTTCTAGCTTTTTATCAATGCTTTTACATAGAAACCTGAGAGTTCTAATACTCTCTTTCACCTTTTAATAGACCTAATTTCAGGACATATGGGAAATGTTAACTAATGAGAATTTCTGAAGTAAGTTGTAGGAGTATATTTTTGTAAATGATAAATTAAATAGGAACTTATTTGTTGACCATTGATTCGTCTGGTGTAGGCATTGGAGATGTTACACTGTTATTCATTTTCAGTTTATATTTGTCTTTAAATCACTTTGCAAAATTCTTTTTCAGAACTTTTAATAGTTACTTTTTGTGACTAAAATAATTACAAATAAGTTTTAGGACATAGAATCACAGAATCACAGAATCACAGAATTTTCTAGGTTGGAAGAGACCTCAAGGTCATCGAGTCCAACCTCCAACCTAACGCTAACAGCCCTCCACTAAACCATATCCCTAAGCTCTACATCTAAGCGTCTTTTGAAGACTTCCAGGGATGGTGACTCCACCACTTCCCTGGGCAGCCTGTTCCAATGCCTCACAACCCTTTCTGTAAAGAAGTTCTTCCTAACATCTAACCTAAAACTCCCCTGGCTCAACTTAAGCCCATTCCCCCTCGTCCTGTCACCAGGCACGTGGGAGAACAGGCCAACCCCCACCTCGCTACAGCCTCCTTTAAGGTATCTGTAAAGAGCAATAAGGTCACCCCTGAGCCTCCTCTTCTCCAGGCTGAACAAGCCCAGCTCCCTCAGCCGCTCCTCATAGGACTTGTTCTCCAGGCCCCTCACCAGCTTCGTCGCCCTTCTCTGCACCCGCTCAAGCACCTCCATGTCCTTCTTATAGCGAGGGGCCCAAAACTGAACACAGTACTCGAGGTGCGGCCTCACCAGAGCTGAGTACAGGGGGACGATCACCTCCCTAGCCCTGCTGGTCACGCTGTTCCTAATACAAGCCAGGATGCCGTTGGCCTTCTTGGCCACCTGAGCACACTGCTGGCTCATATTCAGCCGACTGTCCACCATCACTCCCAGGTCCTTCTCTGCCTGGCAGCTTTCCAACCATTCCTCTCCCAGCCTGTAGCTCTGCTTGGGGTTATTGCGCCCCAGGTGCAGGACCCGGCACTTGGTCTTGTTAAACTTCATGCAGTTGACCTCAGCCCATCGGTGCAGCCTATCCAGATCCTCCTGCAGAGCTTTCCTACCCTCAAGCAGATCGACACACGCACCTAACTTGGTGTCATCTGCGAACTTACTGAGGGTGCACTCGATGCCCTCGTCCAGATCATCGATGAAGATATTAAAGAGGACCGGCCCCAGCACCGAGCCCTGGGGGACGCCACTAGTGACTGGCCTCCAACTGGACTTGGCTCCATTCACCACGACTCTTTGGTCACCACGACATATCCAAAAATAGAAGTAAAAGCCATATTGAGTTTGATTTGAGAATAGAACAAGTAACTTGCTCTAAAATAAAGAACATTTAAAGTATAATTTTTCATGTTTTATTCATTTTAATCACCTCAGTTTTCTTTATCAGTCACTGAAACTGAAGAAAGAAGCTCCAGAATATCATGCAGATATTCTGTTCTTGCTTTATTTCTTGTGTTCTTGCTTTATTTCTACACAGAATACATACAGGAAATGCTGCAAGTCTTGGCAGGAAGCATTTTAGTTCTCTCTCTCTCACTAAAGTTGTGAAAATTAACTGGCTTCCAAAGGAGGGTGTTGGTTGTCTTTGTTGTTGTTTGTTTCTTTGTTTTCCTTTTACAAGTCAAAATGCAATTGAAGCCTGAAATTTATTTATCTTTAGAAAAAGGACAGCCTTCAGACACATCACACAAAACAGATGCCAGAATATTTTCAACATAAAAATTAAAGTATTAGGTATTAAGTTTACACTGTACTTGAAAATAAAACATCACTCAAAACCAAACTTATTTCTTAAGAGGATGCTGAAGCTTCTTGTATAAGACTATTTTTACTATTCTGTTTAGCACTAGGGGAGATAACACTGTTAATTTTAGGTTAACGTTACCAAGTTCATTGGTGTGAATGAAAAAATTTATATTCAAACATAAACAGTGTCTTTTCATTAGTGGCCTGAGCACTGTAACCTGTATTTTTTTCCAGAAAAAAGGTTAAGTGTTAATATGTACCTCATAGCACATGACCATATAAAGGTAGCAGAAAGGAACTGGGAAAGATGCAAACATTAGAAATTCAGATTATACATAAACTGCAAATATTTAGCAATCGGGGTTACTGACCTCTGGAACAGTTTATCTAGTGATGTGATAGCTTACTAATTACTGCTAGACTTGAAATAAAGTTAGCTCCATATTTTCTTGAAACCCATGTTTTTTTCATGTCTTTCTGCATGAAATCATTGGTCTAATATTTACATATATAAACGGTCTTCCTTTCATCATCAGATTGTGAACCTCTTATGAAGAGAAATAGAATATCACTACTCATATATGCATGCCTTTTGCTCATAAAAATAATACATCTGATTCTAAACAAAATTGTGCTAAACAGTTTGCCAAATCCCAGTATGGGATAATGTCTTGTTGTAAGATGTGAAATTTAAAATTCAAAGAGTAGTTTTGTCACATGGAAAGAAGTAGTTTATTTTAAATTGTCAAGTATGCATTGTGATATAGATTTATGAATGCTGAAGAGGTTTTCCTCTCCATAGAATGCAGTCATTTATTTTAACATTACTATTTCTGCTTGCCTTCAGCAGACTTTTCAGATTAGTTATAAATTCAGTCACAAGGATTTGATGATTTATGGGTCTTTTCCAACCTCAGTGATTCTATGATTTTAAACTCTCAATGCTGTAGTTGAGCTTTACCTTGTGGATTATGTTCCTAACTTTCTATTCTGCTTTGTCCTCTTACCATTTATTGACACTCTCTTTTTCACTTTGCCATTTCACTATTCTGTTAATAAAACTTTATTCTTATCTGAGAAGGTTATTGTGCATCTTTCTCCTTTCTTGATACTCCATTTACAGCAAAGTTCAACCAAAAAAAAAAAAATTATTATTATTTTCTTCTTTTCTGCCATCCAGTCATTTTCTTATTTTTTTTTTACTCTGACTTTTGTAATGTGAAATGATACATGTGCAAGTGGCTTACTGTGTCTTTTGGAAGTAATTGATAAAATCAATTCCGAAGAGTAGGGGCAAAAATAATCAGAAAGCTAAAATTCTTACTCCTTTCCTTCTTGCCTTTCCTTGCCTTTCCTTGCCTTGCTTTGCCTTACCTTGCCTCTCCCTCTGACACAGCAAGGCCTCTTTTTGAGGTCTGTCCTTTTGAATCCTATTTCACATCGGTTGTCACGCTGTATTTGGATGTTCCTGCAACATACTTAGAGATAAATTTCAGAATCAATTTATAAAGTACATATTCATTGTACGAACTATGCAGCATTAGACATCAAACGTTGGACAGCCATTTCTGACTTAATTTCAAGAGGCATGTACTTTTTACTCTTTTGGTATGAACATTATCTTGAGACACAAACCAAAACATACAATAAGGAACTAGTATTAGCTTCTAAATAAAGTTTAAGCAAAGAGTTCTGATTAAATCTTTCAGATTTGCTTCATATTTATATTTTATATCATCAGAATCTCGTTACATATTCTCAGATTTCAGTGTCTCATTCTTGATATAATACATAAAATGGTTTCCTGGTGTGTTGTATAATCTAAGGTAGAAAGGGACCAGCTGTTGTCTGCTCAAAAATGAGAAAAGCATGAGATTCCAGAAACATGACTCTTCAAAATCCCTCAAGGCAGGTACACGCAAATAGAATATTTCATGCTTTTTCGGTATGATTCTGACAATTTCAAACCTCGCATTTGTAGGTATTGGAGCATGTAACCTGACTCTTCTTAGAGGTTTCTAATGAACAGAAAAGACATAGTGGGCAAGGAGTGAAATAAACTCCATTTAAACAGGAAACAAAAACAAACAAACAAACAAACAAACAACTATTTACTACAAGGGAGATCAAGCACTGGAACAGTGCTTGGGACTCATAGCCTAAGTCCCAGGTTGACAAGAAGTTCAGCATGAGCTGGCAGTGTGCGCTTCCAGGCCAGAAAGACAACCATATCCTGGGCTGCATCAAAAGATGGGTGATTGTCCCTTTCCGTCTACCCTGACCTTGTGAGACCCCACATGGAGTACTGCGTTCAGCTCAGAGCCCCCCAGCACAAGACATGGACCTATGAGAGCGAGTCCAGAGGAGGGCCATGATGATGCTCAGAGGGCTGGAGCACCTCTCCTACAAACAAAGGCTTGAGGGAGTTGGGGTTGTTCAGCTTGGAGAAGAGAAAGATCTAGGGAGACTTTATAATGGCCTTCCATGTTTTTCAGGTGTTAAGGGTCAGGTTGAATTGGACTTTGGGCAACCTGTTGTAGTGGAAGGGGTCCCTGCCCGTGGCAGGGTGGTTGGAAGTCAGTTATCTTTAAGGTCCCTTCCAACTCAAACCATTCCATGATTCTACAATTCTATACCCTAAACTATGCCAATTCTTTTTGAGACCCTGATCTTTTTAAAGTCTCATATATGTGAGGGAGGTACTTTACTGTGATGTGTTGCCTGGAAAACAGTTCAAATTCTTTTCTTCTTACTTTTTGTAGTTAAGTGGTATGAATAGTGAAGAATTTGGGACTCATGACTCTGTTGATAACAGTTATGAGATCTTCTAAGTGAAATGAGGCAATGGTGCCAGCCATTGTAACGCAACAGGTCAGCCTCTTGGCTGATGATTTAGTGATCAATGCCTAACTTTGGAAGTAAACATACATTTAGAAGCCTGAGGAGATAAATCCATGAACAAAATTATTCCACAGTTCATATTGACATTCTGCTTTTTCTGTTAATGAAGGAAGAGTGATAACCTTTAATTCTTTCATAGAATCATAGAATGGCTTGAGTTAGAAGGGACCTCATAGATCATCCAGTTTCAACCCCCCTGCCATAGGCACGGATTTCACCCACTAAATCAGGTTGCCCAGGGCCCCATCTAACCTGGACTTTAACACCACGAGGGATGAGATGTTCGCAACCTCTCTGGGCAACCAGTTCCAGTGCTTCACCACCCTCTGAGTGAATAATTTCCTTTTAACTTCTAATCCAAATCTTCCCTCTTTTAGTTTAAAACCATTCCCCCTTGTCCTGTCATTTTTCAATTGAGCAAAAAGTTGCTCCCCATCAAGACAAACATTTTAAGAACAGATGCATAAAAGGCTCCAAAACACCTTCCAGGCTCTTCACATCTAATAGGTTTTCACTTTGTCCTCCATGTAGGACTTCCTCAATTTTTGTGCAAATGTTTCTTCTGCTGCTTACTGTAAAAGGACTTAAAATGTTTCTTCCATAGATGCTTGGTCTACTACATCACTTTAAGGCAGCTAGTGTTTGTTTCTCCTTTTCTGTTTTGTATTTTTTTTTGGAAAGTAACTAAGTGAATGCAACACAATCTGATGAAAACTTCTAAACTCAGGACCTGAGAACTCCTAACAGGCTGGAAGATGAGCTCTCAGGGCAATCCTCTGCTGAACAGTCATCTGGACTGGTAGGTAGATTTGAATTTTTAAGGTGTTGAGGAGAGGACTTACATATGGAAATTATTCAATAAATCAACTGTAAGGATCCAGTTACTGAACACAGAATTACTGACTCAGCAATTTTATCTAAAGCATTGATTCTTCAGAGCCTTGAGGATAATTTGCTTAAACCAAGGTTACCTAATTTTAGAAATTTGATTAATTGCTACAGTTCTCTGGATTTCTTGAAACATATTAATCCCAATAGAGGCACCTAAGTACCGAAGTTTGACAAATACCAACTGTGATGTATATGGCAGATGATTTATGTTATCAGTAATGTAACTGTTACATTCAAAGACGCATTGTGCTCCACCAAGTGTTATTGCACCATTTTGTATAATTGTTCCTGACTGGCCTAGCAATGCACATGACAAATGAAATGTAATACAGTCAAATACCCAGGAATACATTGTGCATTGCTTGCAGAAATGTGGCATATAAATACAAAATGAGAAGAAAGAACTGAAGTTAACTTTGATTGGAACTTAGGGGAATAATGTAGATCTGCTCCTCATGTTATTTAAACAACGTGGAAAAGCAATTTATAACTAAATAAAATGCTGGGTGTACTTATCTAAAATTGCAAAATAGAATTGCACAGTTCTGAAGTTCCAATGAAATTGTGCTATGTTCTCTCTGCTGCTCCTACATTTAATCTTTTCTCACAAGAGACTAAGTGGCTTAGGGACTTAATAAGATCTGGCACCTGACTTAATAAGATCTGGCACTTTTCCTTTTTTTTTTTTTTTTTTTTTTTTTGGCACACTGAAAGCATTTTTAAACTGTGTTTTAGTACTGGAATGACATTCAGAGAATAAATAGTTAAGCAAGCAAATGCTTTATAAACACTCAGTATCTGTATTTTCCTTTTCTCTCCTAAACTAGTATTTTCCACCAGTGGTAAACTGGCCAGATACTATGCAAATCTGTCACACCATACCTCTCATACGTGCTATCACTTTTAAGCAAGATTGTTTCTTTCAGCATTAGATCCAGAAACATCAATTATAATTTCCATCTTAAACAAATATATTTCACAGCTTTCTAATGACAATTGTTTTATCATTTAACTTTTCAGCTGTTTGACTGAATATAATAACTTGGTTTTCATATTTTCTCATCATTTTCCTTGTTTGAAAGACACAAATGGCTTGGGGTTTCATGTTTCATCTGAAGTTGAGCAGCAAAGAGCATAGCTTCAGAAGAGTAGGTACACGAGTGATAATACTACACCCTTACACGCAAATAACTTCATCAAGTAAATTTACACAAGTTAGTAGGTTTATTTATAAGTGAAAAACAGGAGGCTAATGGACTTAGGCACATTTATCAGCCTTGCAAAGAACCTATTTGAATCTTATGACATCTAAATACCATCTAAAACATAGCCCTGAGAAATACTGTATTCATACGAACCCCAGAATAAGTTAAATAAGTCTGAAAAAAGTTTTCTATGATGCAGGTTGTTTAAGGTCCTAGTAATTTTTGTCCATATTTTAATCATGATACTGCCTCTTTTCCACCCACCTCATGAGCATGGGTCATGGGTGGCAAAAAATTGTCATGTTCTGCTCTATGGGGAGCCTCGCTGAAATAGAGACTGCCGACTCAGGTGTAATGAGGTTTGCTTAAAACTGATTCTCCCACAAGAGATTGATTTGAGGACAAAATTCCCGTCACAGACACTTGAATATTCAAAAAAGAGTAAATAAAGGCACTACGTGTGGTGAAGCAACCTTCACGTGCAGAAAAACATACTAATTCTAGCCTGAGTTTCAGTGTTGCAAATATGTAAGATAAGGTTTGGTATAGCCAGGATCTAGAATGCATGTTATAAAAAATTTATAAATATTATCTAGTCATCTAACAGCACCAATGTAATGTTTATAAAGCATGTAATAAAGCTGTCTTTCTTTCTTCAGTTTATTTTATGACTCAGGGAATGAGCACATTAAAAAAAAGCTAAACTGCAATTAACACTATGAAGTGTATTTTCACCTCATTAGGCATTTTCTAAATAATTGGAAGTAGGAAAAGAGCCCTGAAATCAGTTTCTTGGATCATCCGGGATGTAAGAAGTAATGAATGAATAGGAAAATAAAACTTATTAGACCTTATTTGGAGTATACTTTTTTTATTTTTTTATTTTTTTAATGACCCTGACAATCAGAAAGACAACCACTGAAGAAGAAAGTATACATTTGTTTCTTTCTTAAGTACAAAGTACCATAAAGACTCTTAATGTTGGATTATAATGATCTGCTTGGATCTTATAATTTATTTGATATGTAAGTGCATGGCTTAGAAATCAGGAAAGTGTATACAATACAAAGTATACATTTTTTCTTTGCTGCAGCTAAAATAGTATTTACATAAGTATAGAAATGCAATTCATAGATAAGAAGTATTTTTAAAATAACACCCAGAATTTAACAAAACGTAGGAGATAGTTGCTTCCAAACTTACAACAGGTGTTGGAAATCAATCTTTTTACTAAATCTTAATTTTAAAGCCTAAAACTGAAATAATCTGAATTCTCTTGCAATTCAGGGCTTATGCATTCTAAATAAGTTCCATGTTCCCAGACTTCAAATTAAATCTGTGAACATAGCTATTCTGTGTACATAGCTATTGCGTTAAAGGATAAGGAAGTTTGGCAGGACCTAAATCCTCTTGCATTCCAGCTTGTCTTCAGATATCGGAGGGGATGGGGGCATCTAGGCTTAGATTCTGAGTGATGTCCAATTTGGTACTATAAGTCCAGTCACATTCAATATATTAAATTATCATGATCACAGATGCACAAATAGCACAATATTGCAGTATTAGAAGTCCGTTCACATTAATTATATTGAATTACCACAATCATGGATTGCACAAATAGTGCAATCAGCACTGTAAGTCCAGTTGCATTAATCATGATCACAGATGAACAAATAGCACAATACACTTTCAGTCTATTAAATGGCTGGTGGAGTTTATTGAACCAGCAGGAGTACAGGTTCTTTTGGATTGCCAGCAATAAATATATTATCTGCAAAGCACGTGCAAATACCAAAGATATGACAAACACAACTAACCAGAAATGTGCTAACTTATGAAACAACTCTATAGAAAATGTTAGGTTTTCCAGGGAAGCACTTTTTATAACTGAGAGTTTGAATCTCGCCCAAAAGGGGGAAAGAGAGGTTCAGCCCATCAACCAATCCCAGAAGTAAACAATGTATTTCCAACTTATCTCCAACGGTTTTGTTTCCCTTTGTTTCCCCCATGTTTTCCTCTCTTGAGCCATTTTTATACTATTTTCCTACTTTTAGGTGAAGCTTGAGTAACTAGCTATACACGCCTTTGTTTTGATTGGTATAATTTTTTTCTCGTTTTTGTTTTAAAGGTACAGGATCAGAGGAATTCAGAGCACCTGCTCAGTGAGGAGTGCTCACACCTAGCAGGCAAGTAGCCTTTGGGACGGAGGTGTGTTTTGGCATTGTAATGAGTACAGCCAGAGACATGATTTGGTTATCAGTTAGACTCAGGGCTGGCCATTGCTATTAGTTCCATAGTAACATCAGGTTTCCCATCCCTGCAGTGACAGCACAGAGCCTGGCCTCACTGTCTTCTCTCTGCTCCAACCTCCATGCTATATCTCTTAGAGTCAGCACACCAAGATCCCCTGGTATCACCTAAGGTTGCAGGCTGTGTTGCCAAGTGGACTATCATGAAACAGATTCTTCGCATATCTGCCACATCTCACCCTGCAAGTTTCCTCAACGTTAAACATTCTCTTAAGACATGGACATGCGTTTAGCCTCAATAAGTTACCTTCATTAATTATTTAATAACAATTAATTTTTAATTCCTTATCTTTGGTCAGAAATTACATTACATATGGTAAACAACTGAACATTTCATATCTTCAAAGGTGATAATGAATGTTCTTTCTTTATACACAAATACATAAGCATGGATGACAGACACCATCAACAGTCTTCAAAACAGCATGTGTATCAAATCTAGGAGGTTTTTTTTTTTGGTGATGGCAGTATTCTTTCTATGCAAAAATGTTTGGACACTGTGAGACAGAGAAAAATAGTAATTCCTTCTTTGTGCTTTTGGAAAAGGTTGTAAGTGCTATGTTAATGCCTATTGTTAAATATTGTTCATGTGAGAAATGATATCATCTAACAGATGTTTCAGAGATTATTGTTCTTTATACATCCTAACTGGGACTTCTTACATCCCTTTCATTCTGATTTTGTTTTTCTTCTTCATCTAGATTTTCATACAAAGGTGTATTTATTTATTTATTTATTTATTTGCTCCTAAGACAAACATACCCATCTACAGGTCAATATAATAGTCACTGAAAAAATAGATATTTCTTCTTGACAGTGCAGAGGTCTTGTGTATGTGAGTTGGTATGCAGAATGGTGAAGTGTAAATATACAGCACAGACACTACTCCATACCCTGGGAAGAATATTCACAGTGCCTATTAAAATCAAATTAGCTCAGCCCATTTTCACTCCATGTAAAGTCTCCTATCATAAAAGCCCTCTCATTCATGTGGTGGACTACTGTGCTTTCTCTTTCCTGCTTAGGCAAAACTGAGCATATTATTTATTGCAACAGTGCTGAAGACGTTTGAGTTTTGCCTTGAAGGACTGATACTTTAAGATCACTCAAGCGCTCACAAGACAAAGAGAGGGAACAACTTGTGAGTCCTGAACAACAGTCCTTCTAAACACTCTGAGATGCTTTATTTATGAAGAGTAGTAGTCATGCGTGACAGTTTAAATATTTACAGATCTGCTACTTCAAATGCTGGAATATTTGAACAACTTGCCATGCCTCACATTCAATGAACAATAAAGTTACAGAAGGAAGAATAGAAACTTTAAGTAGAAAAGTATCCTTGGAACCTTAGATTTCTTAGAACTCAGTGTAAGTCTGTCAGCCTTTCAGAAACTAAAAATGACCACAGAAAGGGTAAATATTTTAAATGGATAATCTAGTAAAATATACTTGGTGGTATATTTTTAAATAATATCACCAAAACATCTATACTACTGGCATTATGTGGCACAAATTATAATCTAGATTTCCAATCAGCAGTATGCATAGCAGGACACCTGAAATAATTGAGTATAGATTAATTTAAACCCATTTAAACCTTCCAGACCTTAGATGTTTGACACACAGAGACACTTGAAAAGAACAAAAAAGTCCTCTTTTAATGTATGTGCTTGGACTTGCTTTCCAATATGTTCTATGAATTATCCACAATTACCCACTTTGACAAGGCCAGTGTTCTCATTCTTGTTCTCTTTATCGCTGCCAGCCTTTACATCTTATACTTCCATTTTTTTTAAGTCCTCTAAATTGCTCTTAACTTAGCACTGCAACATATTGTTGTTTTTGATTTTTAATTGCTTATACATTTATTTGATGACACAAGTACTTGTTCTGCCTTATTTGTTAGTACTGAAGTAACACATATTGATGTTTCTATGAAAGACTTCAGCAGGGTCCTTAAGCAGGTTTCATTATTTCAAACGACTCACACTGGTTAGCCTCTTGTTATAGAACCTTTCCAGTGTATACATGCTTTTGAGGATAACTTACTTGAGATATTTTGGGTGCTGTTTATTTTTCATCTGTGAGGAAGTTAGACACCAGGCCTCAGCCGCCCACTCTCGCGAGAGAGGCTGACAGGAGGGGGCGCTGTCAGGGCAATGGCGGCAGCACCCTCGCCCCCTGCCTAGAAACAGCCCCAGGGAGGGTGACACCACGCGATGCCCACCAGGCATGGGGAGGGGCCAGCAGTGTGTATAAACTGGGGTTGTGCAGCTGGTTTGGCAGGGCCCGGGGCTCTGCACCACGTATTGGCAGTGTACAAGATCACCTACCTACCGTGGTGTTGACTAGGCACAGAGCTCACTCCAAAAACACTGTGGCGACCCAGATAGAGGGCCTGCCCAGAGTCATGGCTGTTCAGGCTGTTCAGGGAGTGCCTGAGCCTGCTGCTGCCAGGGGAGGGCAACGGGGTGACCGCCTGTTCTTCAGGAATGTCTGCTTGAAATGGTGGCTGAGCTCAGGGAGGAGGTGGAAAGACTGAGCATCAGGGGGTGTGAGCAGGAGACTGACTGGTGGGGTAACTCCTTGGTGTGCCTGTGAGAAGGGCACTGGGGGATGCCCCCCAGAGGGTGGTGGAGCCTCTGCCCTGTTGCTGTTGGGCACAGGGAGGGGACCAAAAAGACAAGGAGGATTGGAAGCCAGTCCCAAAAGAAGACACAAAGATGATCAGAGGGCTGGCGCACTTCTCCTGAGAAGAAAGGCTGAAAGAGCTGGGGATGTTCATCCTGGAGAAGAGAAGGCTTTAGGGAGTCCTCATTGCTGCCTTTCAATACTTAAAGGGAACTTATAAAAAGGATGGAAAGGGGGAGTATACCCTTATTCATGGATATAGTGACAGGACAAGGGAGAATAGTTTTAAACGAAAAGAGGATAGATTTAGATTGGACAGTTGGAAGAAATTCATCACTGTGAGGGCGGTGAGGCACTGGAACAGGTTGCCCAGAGAGATTATGTATGCCCCATCCCTGGAGGTGTTCAAGGCCAGGTTGGATGGGGCCTTGGCCAACCTGACCTAGTGGGTGGCATCCCTGCCTATGGCAGGTTGGGTGAATCTAGCTGTTCTTTAAGGTCCCTTCCAACCCAAGCCATTCTATAATTCAATATAATCACAGAGAAAAGACTTAGTGGTTACCAGCATTGAAGTCACTGTAAACCTAATAAAGCCACTTACATCAGCACATGCAAGGGAGGACAGGAATTTCCAGTGTCTGAGTGACTGCTGGAGGCTTAACTAAAGAGGGAATCAGTTTCATCCCAGTCAGTACTTTCTACACATCCTTTATATATAGAAATATGATTTTTTTTGTCACATATTACATAGTACAAAAATAATGAAACATAGCACTCAAAAGGAAAATAGCCTATGCCGATCACTGCTGCACAGGTCTGCTCATGAAGATATATCTTAATGCTTTAGTGATGACAAATAATCTATTTGCCTACTATTAGAAGTTAACAGACTCCTCAGGTTTTAAAATGTTTATGTATCTAATGGACTGGTTTTACACTAAGCCATTACTCATCAGTGGAGTACTCATCAGTCATCCTCTTTACTTACAGATGTTTGTCTGTAAACCAAGTTGTTCTCTGAGTGGTGAAAGGGTATGTTGGAGGTAGGGGGAAACAGAGGCAGTTGGTGACAGTATTGCCCAGTAAAGTATTTTATTGCAAAGTAATACACTGAGAAATGCTATTATTCATGTTATAGTATGGACTGGTGGCTTAAGCCTTGCCTTTCAACTAAATTCAGTGTCTTTCTAGAAAGACTAAGAATTTGCTATGTTCAGTGTTAAGAAATATTACTGTTCTCTCTTCTAACAGTGTTAAGAAATACTACTGTTCTCTCTTCTAACAGTTCCCAATAATTAGTGTGTATCTATTGGGATTACAGCCCCCAAATTCTAATTTGAGTTCTTTCAGATAGCTGAGAACTTTCAAACAATTTCTATGTACAAGATAAACTTGTTACCATCAGTAAAGATCTCTGTCACTTGTCACAGTGACTCTCTGCTCTTTTAATACCGTCAGATTCTAAGGAACTTGCAATTTAAACAATAACATGAAAAGAAAAATAATATGCTGGTTCCCTGAGTTCCTTCTGCTATACTGTCAGGTAAAAATAAAATACAGAAAGATGAAAATGATCTTCTCAACCTGTTTTTGACTGTTAAGAAATGGAAGAAATAAAGAAAAAAGTATCTCTTATTCCCCTGCTTTAAAGAATTCTCATCTATTTACCAAAAGGGGTAAAAATTCAGCACTTTAACCTCTGATGCTGCCATTCAGTCTTAGTCACCACCTTTGAAAAGCGAACTTCCTATTCTTAACCTGGATTTCAACGATGTCTTAATTGATTTTTGCACTGCAAGAACAGCTGTATGGTTCAGCTGGTTAAAACTAGCTATCAGTCATTTGTTTACAGATGTGAAAACAGTTTTATTTATATATGTATATATGTATAGATAGAAATGTAAGAATAATTATGGTGTGGCTGTGCATTAGTGCTGATGTTGGTGGTTGCACTTTAAGTGCTGTCTGGGTGAGGAGAGCTGAAGCATCTCAGAAGACATCATGGGTTATTCTGCCTTTAGAAATTCTGAGATTATGAAAAACATTAAAAACTCAATTCAATATCAATTCTAACACCCAGGGGGGAAAAAATGTATTTAACCCACTAAATTTTGTCAGAATTGAAACTATTCTGAAGAAAAATGTCTAGTTTTGATCTGGAAACATCAACAGAAAATCAATGCTTCCCTTTTATCTTATTCCAGTAGTTCACTGTCCTTTTAATAAATAAATAAAGACTATTTATCATTTCCATAAACTTACAGAGCATGTCTGAAGGTTACAATTGTCCTTTACAATTGAGTGGACTAAATTTGCTGAATGAAGCCCACAAGAAAATCCTTATGGACTGACACTTCCAGCTGACTAAACACTGGATAAGGCACACTGGGTTAGTATAACAGGCTCTTTGCAATATTTGAGTCACTGTGTCTAGAAGGGCATGTACTGTTCTGCCCAGCTACAATAAAATTTCCTTTTCCCTTTGTTGCCGTTGAGTACATGACCTTTGTAGTCCAGGGAGATTCCTAATTCCAGTGTAAGAAAATGTGAAAATGTTCCCTTATTGAGACTTCCAAATGTTGTAATTATATAGGGTGGAGTTTTTGTTTGCTTTTGTTTGTTTGCTTGTTTGTTTTGAATTGCTTTTCTCTAAGACAAAGTTTGAATGGCCTTTTCCCTGTATCTTTTTTCTCAAGTGTATTTATCAAGAACACCTTTGACCTTTAAAATATATCAAAGTTATAAATACAAGTGGTTTTGCATACTGAAAGCCAGGATCACTGTTCACCAGCAATATAAATAGAGATAGAACATCTCCAGCATAGTAAGAAGATTTTAGCTAAGGCAGAATTTGACTTCATTAGTTCCTGCAATTCTGTCAAAGGAGAGATGGGATTGTGACAATTATTTGGTTACAAATTTCTGGCATTCGAAGGAAGATTTTGTTTAAGAACTGTATCCCACTAAAAATAACTTGTTAGGACTGCATAAGTTCAAGATAATAATTACCAAGTTTTGAATTTATAGAGTGAACTTAGTCTATTCAATTTCCTGAGATGTATAGTTAAAAATGAAGTAAAAATTGGCAGCTTTGCCTTAGATACTTTAATAGCTAATTTGCAAGTATTCATTATTTCATCTTGAAAATGATACTATGGAAATGTAAAATAACTACTGTGTAAGTAGCTGTGGTCACTGGCAAACTATTGACCATCTGTTTGTCAGAAAGAAATTACATGTTCCTGCATTGATAAAGTGAACATTTGATAGCTATCTTTCATATGCAGCATATACAGTTTAGAAGCTTTTTCTCTTTTTTCATAAATAACAAGTGGTTGTAGTGAAAAAATTCCCAGAAAAGAGAATTTCTAGTTTCAATGTATTTTTAATTTATTTAACTAATAATAGTTTTGTTGTTATTGTTTTTGTTTGTTTGTTTGTTAGTCTTTGTATTCATGGAAGTTAATTTTTCATTTAGGAAATAAGAATGTTCTGATTGGTACAAAATTAGTTATGGCAAAATATCAAAGCTTTTTGCTTTGTATACAAATGGAACATCATTTGGAACCACATCTTATAGGGTTAATGTGTGGAATTCTCAGATGGTATTCAATACATCCATGTAGTATTTTAAGGTACATAGTATACTGGTCAAAGAAACAAACTACTTCTGTCTGAGATTAGAAAGTAGAAACTGCATAATATAGCAGCCTTAAGATATTCTATTTCTCATCAGTATTTTTTTGTCTCACATCTAGCAACACACTTGCAAGATCACTGGCCTTTTGTCTGTCATGTATTTGTTCATTCATTCATACACATTCAGATGTGTAACAACTAATTTAAAACTAAAAAGTTTTTAGGTCAAGCTCAGCAACAAGTTTTTGTGATCATATTTTGGGAGGAAACTGGTGTACATGCCAGCATTTTAGGGTATAAAACTCATGAACTGACAACTGTCCATACATACTATATATATGCATTTTGCACCTTAAGTCAGCCCACATGATCAACAAAAGTTAACTGATTAAGACGTAAAGGGAAAACTGGTTTTCCTCCGTGCTCTTTCCAACCATTAATAAGTCTTACCACCATTTTGTTACATTACTCTCCAGTGCTGTATATTTCTTTGATATGATAGAAAAACAAGCCTGAAACAAGGAATAATGAAACCTTCCCTTCCACCTCCTTAACAACAACAATGTAGACAATAAATAATTAAAAAAAAAAAAAAAAAAAAAAAAAAAGCTCAAGCCTGACTTATCCTTGTCAACATGGAATAGGACACTCTAAAATATACTTTCTTGACATCAAGAACTAATTAGATGATTTTTTTATATCTAGGAATGAAGTCTTGCACTCTGAAAGCAGTGAATGGTTTCAAGGGCAGAAATCCATCTGGTATCCAAAATATTTTATATATATATCACCCCATTATTCTGCTCTGTATGCATATTGAAAATACTGACTGATTCAAAGTCTTCATCCTGATACTTAAATTCTCCATGGAGATTTTTCCTGAGAGGAATTTTCAGCTTTAAAATTGAAACTGTTAGCCATGAGGAAAGCTCATGCAGGTAAATAGCAAAGATCTCATAGTGGTGGACCATGAAATTCAGTACAGTGGGAGATGGGACTAGCCATGTGCCTTTTCCCTCTGAGAACAGCATTTTAAATTCTGCCCGCATTAAAAACTGCACAACGAAGGAATGAGAGGTATTTTTATTTATAGTTGGGGTCCTGATGATGCACTGATGCCTAATGAGATTTTAAAACATGTGGGCTCCTATCATCACTTCAAAACTTAGTCTCAAGGTTCCATTGACAGTGAAAGAAACAGAATCTATTTCTTGAAGGACTTGTTCTGGCAATCCAGCTGGTGGATCATCTGTTTTCTCTCAGGCATAAGAAAAAGCAGTAGCCACTGGCAGCAAAGGTCAGAAAACTGACAAGTTCTACTTATACAGTACAGCCTGTAGCAGCACTGTTTATTCTGTTTTGTTTGTTTTGATTTTTATTTTTTAAGCTAAGCAGTACACTTATGTTCTTCTTTCTTGCTGTATGCTATTTTATATACAAGCTGACTCAAAACTGTGATGCCCAAGATATCTTGGGAGCTGGAAGCTGTAACCTGGGAGAAGAACATGCAGTTCTTATAGTACAGGGTATTTGCAATGTCCCCTCCATTCCCATCCATGAAAAGGAACAACCTAAATTTCTTTATGCCAGCTATGCCACAAACATGGAGGAAGTATGTGGAAGTATTTCTTTCTCTCTCTCTTTTTTTTTTTTTTTTTTTTTTTTTTTTTTTTTTTTTTTTTTTAATGGATGGTGGTGTTTCTTCTTTGCAACTTCTAGCTGGGCTTCTATGAAGAGTGCAAGGAAGACAAAAAGTAAAAAGTACTATGCTCACTTTCTGACATAGATATACAGGGAAGGACAGGGACTACTGCTAAAAAAAAAAAAAAAAAAAAAAAAAAAATTACTCTGGCACTGGCACCTTTACCATATGGAGATAGAAAATTTTTCCATATATCATCTAAAAGGAGACTGTCCTGAAGACAGCGATCAATCCCCTCACTCCAATGATTTTCTTCTGGGACAAAACTACTTCTGTGCATTTGTATAGATGATGCTGGTACACCACCAGATCTTCCCTCAATAGCTCAACCTTACAGTGACCTTATAAAGGCCCTCGCTGTACATCAATGAGATTTGTGTTTAGTAGATGAACATAGATAATGCATGTGGGTATACAACTATGGATCTGTTGTTGCTTTCATTATTGAACCAGAAGATTTTGCAGTTTGACTGTGTATTCATCAAAACTATGTTTCTTATTCATTCATTCATATTCACAGCAAGGAATGGATACTCGGTAAAGAGGGGGAAAAAAAACAAAAAGAAAAAAAAAAAGGGCACAAAAGCACTAACAGAACCCTCCAGCAGAATGCATTTCAAAAGTTTAAGCCAGTGTAAACCAGAAGGCTATATTTCAGCTTCTATTATTGCTCAAAATGACTAAATATAGAGAAAAAGAGGGAAGGAAAGGGAAGGCAAGGCAAGGCAAGGCAAGGCAAGGCAAGGCAAGGCAAGGCAAGGCAAGGCAAGGCAAGGCAAGGCAAGGCAAGGCAAGGCAAGGCAAGGCAAGGCAAGGAAAGGAAAGGAAAGGAAAGGAAAGGAAAGGAAAGGAAAGGAAAGGAAAGGAAAGGAAAGGAAAGGAAAGGAAAGGAAAGGAAAGGAAAGGAAAGGAAAGGAAAGGAAAGGAAAGGAAAGGAAAGGAAAGGAAAGGAAAGGGAAAAAGAAAATCCTTCCAGACACATGCTAACAAAAAGGTCAATTTTACTGAGAGCAGCATATGACTGATAATTCTTCAGTTTCCTTTGAAAAAAGGCAAGTCTGAGAGGTGTGAAGTTGACTTGAGCGTGAAAATGAAATCATAATGAAATGTGAATAAAATGAATAGAACCCAAACCCAAACATTCCCTAACCAGGGTTTATAGTATTATCCCCAGCCTAAGACAGAGCCTGAACCATAGTCTCTGCACGTACCTCTGCTTTAGCATCATTGACTGCTGATGCTTTTACCCAGAGTCTCTTAACAACTAGGAGCTGTTACCTGTACTAATGAGCCTGGGAAGGTACAATAAAACCCATACTTCACTAAAGATTCTGCTGTAACTCTGTCTTTTCTGTTCTCTGGAAACAGAAAAAGAAAACAGGTGAAAGATGCAGCAAGACCTGCCTTGAAATTACAAGCACTTGCAGATAGAACTTGTTGAATTCATCCCTGTTTGAAAACTGTTAAAAGACTTCCTTAGCTTTCAATAAAGATTTTTCTTGAAACTACAGAGAAGGGTGTTCTCTTTGTTCTTTTCACAAGGTTCTTAAAATCTTAAAATCTAGACAGCCTTGAAATCTAGGGAAATTGAGCACTTCTGCACACATGCCTCTACTACATAATATTTCCTAGGGAATTGATACATGTAATTAGTATAGAACTTATCCTGTTTGGTCTATTTAAAGTTCCAATATAATCTATAATCTATACATTTGAATATCTATATATAAATGGAGAAAAACAACATATTGTCAGCTTTCCCATGTAGTGAATAAAGCTGGTAACTAAATAGCCATGGATGTTCTCCATGCATTTAATGTATACATAAATGCTTACCCATTTTCCTGCCCGATTCTATGCTTTAGACTATTACTATAGCACTTAAAAAATAAATAAATAAATAAATAAATCTTCATTTAATCTGTTCTTTAAAATGTTCACACTACATCAGGGGGAGCTACTGACATTTTATTGTCAGATACATATTTTTACCTGCAAGACTAAATATTACTGTTTCAGAGAGGACACTAGAAGACTGCCTGCACAGACAAGCTAATTTGCTAATATTCTTACACATGGAAATGTCTATACTGAGACATACACAAAAGAAGTAAAATTTTGCCAGATCTATTTGTATTTATTAATCGAAGCAAGACACCACTGTTATGTGGACACTTCTTGGAGGAATTTTATGACCTGTGTAAGAAACTTATATTATCGTAATGAATAGCAGATTATTTGATGTGTTTATTAAAGCACATTTTCCGGAGAATTGGTAATATGTGAGCCTCTTGCTGTTCATTTAAAAACTTCTGCATATCTCCCCTTGTGACTGAAAAAAGGAACCTCTGAAAATGTGTGAAATGCAGGTTCAAAACTCAGAAAGAAAACATATGAGAACAAAAATGTAACTAAAAAGTTTTTAGAAATTGAAGTTCAGGATTGTTTTTAGTGCCTGAATTCAGATTTTCTGTTGTTTAGAATCATTGAGATAATACCTTATTAATGAATTTTACACTAAACAAAACATAGTAACACAGAAATTATTCATGGAGCTTGAAATGCTGTTTTTTTCCATGATCTCCATGCAATTATGACATATACCAGTATACAAGTCGATATGTAATACAACATTTAATTTCTTTTCTTTCAGTAAAAAACATGATTTTCAATGAAAAACATATTCTGCTAATATCTTTAGAATTTCCACTCCTTTCTCGCACCAAAAAATGTTCCTTGGAGATTGGAGGACAACTTAGCAGTTATGTTAAATACTTTATACTAGAAGACTTGTTAAATCCAGTTAAATGATAGTGTCAGCTTTTGACATGTTTACAAGCTTGTCAAGATCACAACTGACAAACACATGAAAGAACAGAGGGTATTCCCTTCCATGTGCAAGCTGCAGAAGCAGTTTTAAAGTTGTGATAAGAGATCAGCTCTTATTTCAGCATGAGAGCTTTAAATGTCAGAATACTGACTACTAATTACAGAAATGAAAGTGCTGGCTACCAGCGTGCATTTCCTAAATGTGTGATAAACTACTCTCAAAATGTGAGAACCAGCAAATAGGATGTGGGTTTCAGATACATTTTTTTAGGGACTCTGTGTAGTTGTTCTAGGCTAGTTTTTGTATTCAGTTTAAAAATTGTATTATAACACAAGACCTAACTGGAAGTCATGAGAGTTGTCTTTTTTTTTTTTTTTTTTTTTTTTTTTTTTTTTTTCTATGTATTTCTACATATAAATACAGTTTTGGCTGAGGTATCATCCATGAGATGTGCTACTACATGCTATTCACACTTTAGTAACACGGGGCTCATGACCACAACATAGAGACTGGTAGACACAACTTTAGGCTTAACTTTGAGATGTGAAGGTGGGATATCAGCTGGTGTTGGAAAAAAGTACACATGCTTGCAGTATTCCATGAATGATCCCTGCAGTGCACTGGTCAGTCCAGAATTTGTGGACTTTCATAAGGGTGAAGACTTGAATTTTCAGTGATGCTTTGCAGCTACCTGCCATTGACTGCAGTGATAATTATGGTTTTAAACACCTCTGAATGTTTAACCCAGATCCTGAGAATGAACCTAAATATTAATGTGATAGAAGTTCCTAACTGCTACCCACACTTTTTTACCCAAATGCTCACTTTTGGAGGGTATTTCAAAGGGGGTAAAATGCTCCAGTTTCAACCACAGTATTGTGTGGGGTTAAAGTGAGCTATGCTGTATGAAATGATAAAGAATCCCTCTGCAAGTATTTAAATGAAATGATCATAATGGCATTTTGAAGACACTACATAGTTTAAATATAAACATTGCTCTAACTGTGATAAATAGTTTAAATGTGAACATTGCACTTAATATCATGAGTCTTCAATAAGTTAATGTGACTTTCAGATTTCACTCCCTAGAAGGTGGGGTCCTGCTTAAGTTCAGAGTGAGGAGACAGACTGTTCTCTCCCAAACCTGTCACAGACATTATATAAATGACACAGTTTGGCTTTTGCAATATCTTTGAATATTTTATTATTTATAGTAAGTGGTTAAAATCACCTTCTTTCCCTCTGCCACAAGAAAATGAAATCTGGAGCATTTTGATCTCATTTACATGCTGCAAATCTAAAATAACATTGCTAACCCCATAACCACTGAATATTTTGCAAAATACCAACTCATGTATTCCAAACAACCTTCCAGTCAACTTAGTGTGGTATTTCTCTCAAGTTAATTCTTGTAAATACAGCATTAATTTGTGTCATGATAATATGTGATATGCATTTTTTTGGACCATGTATTGAATTGAGCAATACGTACAATGATCGCTTTCTGTTACATGCACTGTGTGAGTAAATATTGACTTCTTGGTGGTGGTGGTGTTTAAGCAGCAATTTGCATTATACAGACATTGATCAGCCTGCATTTGGTAGTCATATTGAAGATAAAGTTGGATTGATGCTTAGAGGGTTGTATGGTTACAAAATCAATAGTTGCACATGTTGAAAGCTCATCTCTTTAAGGTCAAGGGTAGCTCTACTTGTAGTGTTTTTTATATGATATATCACACATGTTGACTTCCACAATATTCTTCTGCATAGCTGGGATACATGTATTCACAGTTCAATGGAATGGGCTTTATTCTCTCTGCAACAAAAAAGAATGAGAAAATCTATGGATAATATTTCAGTTAATACTGCAGTAAGATGATATGTTACCAGATGATTTCTTCAGCCTTTGTCACTGTAGATTGTATTTGTTGTTGGTTTTGTTTTGTGAGTATACCATACATATACATTCATACCAGCTGAAGTAGATGCTTGTATTAAGTTTATTCACTACCACCACCTGAAGGAGAATGTATTTGTTTCTTTTCTTCCCTTACCTTTTTTTTTTTTTTTTTTATTGAGGTGATTTGAGATCAAATCTAGAAAATGTTTTTTTGTTTGTTTGTTTGTTGTTTTGTTTTGTTTTCATAATGCTTTCACCAATGTAATGTTCTAATTACCTGATCTCTTAGTCCTTCTTTTTGATTTTTGCAGTGTGAGAAGCTAAATTTAAAAAAAAAAATTAATAAATTAATAAATTGAAAAGCAAAAAAACAACCACAATCTCTGCTAGTTTCTTGAAGCCAAGACTGTATCAATTAATGTGTCCATGACAATACTCAAACCAGCACGTGCAACATTTTCTTCCTCCTGAGATGAGTTTTGCAAATCAGCAGTGCAATGGCTCTACTCTTGATAGTAAGTGTTTGTCAACAAAGGATGAACCTTACAATTTCTGTACCTTTGAGAAGCAGGTATTGTCTTCAAATCATTAGATTTTTATGCAAATTTGAACTCACCCAACGAAGCAGAAGAATTTCTGTATAGTGACATGATAGGTTATATATAAAGTTTATTCAGCTCTTGTATCTGGGAAACAACCTTTTCTCATACAACCAATAACTTTTGATGTTGACTTCTATGTAAATTATAATATGAATTAAAAGAAAAATCTAAATGTTTTGTTATAATATCACGTGTTCTGCAAGGTACAGAGTGCCTTCAACTTCCATTGTCTCCACCAGAGATTTAAGCTTGTACATGGTGTGACATTGTCTTGAATTTGAAATAAGACTTGATTACTCCAGGAAAAGTTACATATTTTTGTCCATGTTAGATGTTTTATTTCTTTGGCAAACATGTGGATCATCAAAAGTGGGTGTCACTAAAACTAATTCCCATGTCAATGTTGGAATCAACATTTGATATGTAAGGGAACTCTTTTCCCTACAGATGAATATTGCAATCCATTCATGATATAGAATTATTTTTTTTTAATGGTGTGTTTTCAGTCTGGGTAGTAAAGTCACCAGCTTTCAGTAAGAACCCCATGCAATTCTGGGAATGAGTGATGTGAGCAAATGGCTAGGTTAGAGAACTGGATGCCAGAACCTCATAAAGAAAAATAAAAATCCATCAGGCTCCCACATGTATTCCTGGCTTAACTTCCACAAAGCATGGTTGTTGTTGCAGTGATGAGTTTTATGTGCCCATCCAGGAAGAAAAGATAAAAGGAATATAAAATAAACGTATTATACGGATATGCATGCTGTGTTGGAAGGGATTACTCCATGTGTCCTCTTTGTGTCAAACCTTTTCCAGTCTGTCACAGTATCATGTGTGGAAGAGATTAATTTTTAAATCATTGTCCTGTTGCCTCAAGAACAGGGACATATGCTGTTGTCCTACTTTAATGTAGTAAGCTATTTCATCATTAAAAATATTTCCTGTCCCATAATTGCCAAAGATTTTTTCTAGACCTATTCCAAGTCAAATAGATTGCACTGAAGGATTTGCCAAAAAACACTAAAAATGATCATTCAAATTACTGTACAGTGTTTAAAAAGACAAGATAGATAGTTTCAAATATATTCTTAAGCTTTGAGGTTCATTAACAATCCTTGTTTAATATAGTCATAAAGTTAAATTGTCTGCATTACTTAACTACACAAACAATTCTAAAACTACAAATATCACACCCTTCAGTAAAAATCTGATTTTGAAGAAGTCATTTAAAATAACTATTTAATAAATATTTGCTAACATTAAGTTACTAAAAACATTGTCCTTGAAATAATATTCATATTAATACAATATTTACTTTTTTTTTCAAGCAAAGGCATTGTTTGTATGTCATTCATGAGAAATGTGTAATCAAATTCAAAATACTAATCTGTATTTGCATTTTGACGTTTTGACTGAGCTTTTGTTGCTATTAGGTAAAAACAAAAGCCTTACAGGCAGTAAGTTATTTTACTTATTTAAAATTTTATTCTGAGATTACAAGTTTTTGTGCTTCAAATTTGTTGAATTTGTTTTGTTTTTCTTTTGTTAAATAGTACAGACCATCAGTTTTACTGGAAAAAGAAAGGTGGCACTAGGAGAGGAATTTGAAAGGTGTTAAGACATTAAGGAAATAACTGAGTCCAGAGCTGACTGATTTCCTGTTACTCACTCTAGTTTTGAGAGGCATAAGTTACACAAACCAACCATAAAATTTCCAAGAAGTGTTTTCATTAATTCTTCATGAATATTACAAATGTTTTATATTCTCTTCTAAATTTCTTTTTGTTTGATCATAAATTAAAGCTTAATATTATTAAGCTTAACAGTCTATAATGTTGTAAAAGACTGTGGGAGTAGTTCTCTTCAGGGTCTTCTTACCTCTTGTTGTCCCCTGCAGCTTCTCTTCAAAAGAGCTTTCTTCTGCCACCCATTTTTTGTGCAGCTGCCAAACAGACATTCCTTTATTCTCCTTTAGTTACATAACAGACTGGCAATGAGCGAGTTATTTCAGAACTAATCAGAATTGTTTAAAGCTAATTTGAATTTGAGTTGTTTTTGTTGTTGTTTGTTTTGCTAAATTGTTAGTTTTTATACTGGTATGGGGAAGCAGGATTTTATTTATTTATTTATTTATTTTTCTCTGTGAATGACATGAACATTCCTTTTCTCATTTTCATCATCAGCAACAACAAATTTCAAAACCTTAAGAAAAATAAGATAAAAGACTTAGATATCTGAACTTCTGGCAATGTTATGAAATGATTGAGGTGGTTAGAGAAGCTGTTTGATATTCTCTTTGTGGTTATTTGTTTTCTTTATATGACCATTTTATATTTCCACATCATGTTAGTATCAAAATTTGTTCTGTATTGCCTTTCCATCCAGGAGTTCTTCTGAACAGCAGGTGTTGGAATAGAAAGACCATTGACACTCACTGAGCTTAGGATCACATTGTTTATCATTATGATATTAGTGTGTTTTAGGATTTTCCCCTATATACATTTCTTGGGGAGGTTTTCTCATAGAAAACTGCTATCAGGTTGCACAGATGTCCACAGAAAAAGAAAGTGGAATATATGTTAACCTGTAAACTCCATTTTGTCCATAAGTTTAGCCTTTGCCTTCCTGCTTTCTTGCTTCGTCAATCACATAACACACTGTGTAGAAGAGTTACCTGTAGTTTCTCTAATGGCTTTAATCTGGCAAGGATCTTCCTCCTGGAGTGATGTTGTGCAGGAAGGAGGTACTGTTGTTTTTTCTGTGGACTTAAAATTCTTCTGTGCCAGGTTTGGTGCTGGAGTATGAGCTGTTGCCATTCCTGCTTTAAAACAAGAGGAAAATAACTCAGGCAAGATTTTAGCAAAGTAATTCTCAGTGAAGCTATGATGGGGATAGACCACACTGTACCCAGTGTTAGAGTTGCCCTGGACATGTAAACACAGACCTTCCTTAAGACAAGACGTTTAGAATCATAGAATCATTAAGGTTGGTAAAGGCCTGCAAGATCATCTAGTCCAACAATCCCTCTACCACCAATATCACCCAATAAACCATGTCCCTAAGCACCATGTCCAGCCTTTCCTTGAACACCCCCAGGGATGGTGACTCCACCACTTCCCTGGGCAACCCATTCCAATGCTTGGCTACTCTTTCTGAGAAGATATGTCTCTTACTTTCCAACATAACCTCACCTGGTGCAACATGAGACCATTCCCTCTAGTCCTATCACTAGTTATCTGTGAGAAGAGGCTGACCCCCAGCTCCCCACTCAGAAGAAACAGTCAGTGTACTAGAGTTACAGTGGTCAGGGTCTCTGTGTAATAGGGTGAAGGGCAAGAAGATGTGCAGAGGAAATATGCAAGGAAGGCTAAAGAAAGTGAGTCTTATAACTTGCATATGTAATGGGGATGGAACTAAAAGATCTTAAAGATCTTCCAATTCAAGCCATCCTATGATTCTATGAATTTAATATGAAGAGTTGAAGCAGACTGGGATCTAGTACAGCTGCCTGGGGAGTGTCTAGCCAAAGGATAGCTCTGGAAAGACAGTGAGAATAAGATTAATATTGACATTTTTCTATGAATAGAAAAGGAAGCAGGTGCTTCTAATTGTTTTGCATAATGCATTCAAAACATATGCTTGATAACTATGGAGAACATTTGCCAGAGTGTTTACAGAATAATAAGCAGAACAATTAGAATAACAGATCATTTTGTGTCCCTGGAACTGTTCCTCTTTCCCCCACATCCCCTTTCCTTAGCTTTTTTTTTTTTTTTTTTTTTTTTTTTCTTCCCATTCTTAAAGCCTTTTCAGAGTGTTGCTCTTCTGATAGCTTGGGCTGATTTTAAATTCCTCATCAAGCTGTTTTATTCTCATTGACAAGACATATTGTATAACTCTCTGTCTGATCCACAGATAACAAAGCCCTGTGAATTTTTGGGTTTGAGTTTGAGCCTACTCCAAGGATGGTTTTCTTCTAAACTACCCATCATTACATTGAATAACCTTAAGACAGAAACCTCTAAAGCACTCTGACACCAGCCTTCTCACACTTCCCTCTTTCTGGCTTCTCACCTTTTTTTACTTATCTTCTCTAATTTGTATTTTAGCAAACACAGAGCCAGAGGAAAGTCAGCTTGTCTCTGGACCAGTGTGGACCAGTCCACAGTATCCCTGACTGCTCAACATGTGAAGTGAGGGCTTCAGAAGAGTTCAACTTTGGTGTGAGATGGATGGCAAGAAGTTACACATTGAATATCACTGTAGACATGCTCTAATTACTTCTGCCTTGACTACAGATTTTCACTTGTTTGCAATAAGTCACATCCCATGGCAGCAGAGACTTAATAAAGTTCTGGCTCTGGCTCATTCACCAGACAGATATGAAATAAAATTAAATAATAAAAAAACAATGTGTTGAGTTTTGGTGATGGGTTTAGATAATGATTTCTTTCAGCAACTGAAAAAGGTAACTTTGCAGGAATTCCCATATGCAATTGATTAATTGAACTGGATAATTTTAGATAATTTTATTTTATAGAATTCAGTTAATTGATATTACTATTTGAAATAGAAACAAATTTAAAAAAAAATTATAAGAAATGATACAGAATCTTTCCAGTTTTATTATACCTGTGTGCAACATGTTGCATGAAAACCTAGTTTGGGGCAGGGAAGGATAAGGTTAAATAAAACCAGCTAGCATTGGAGAAAGAGCTATAGGACTTAGTGTGGACTTCATATTATAGGACCTTGCATTAGTGTGAAGGCTGTAATTGGCATAGGGTTCAGGATTCATCTATGGCTGATGCTGTAGTATAAAACTGATAATACTACTGATAATACACTATAATACACTAATCATAGGAGATTCCAACACTATCTCAGCTTTATGCTTGCCCTTATGTGATACAAATGCAGTATGCTTTAGAGCAATGCAAATTTTGTTTGGAATTTCAGATTAGAAGAATGAAGTAACATTTTTTTCTGTTAATTTGGATATTTAGTATTACTTACCTTGGGCAGTTGTTTCTAATTTTGAGATTTTAATTTTACTTATCCTAGACAGAGCTAAGATTCTCTGGGTGACTTAGTTACATTGCCAGACCTTAGTGAAGTGAAACACTATAGTATTGCTGTTTATTTTTTTACATAATTTTTACTAAAGTCATAGAAATATTACTGCAGCTGTTTTATAGCTGAGAAACTGACAGCCACATTCCCATTTAACTTATTCTGAATGTACGTTATATTGGGATTCTTCTCTGTTTTTTAATTAGTAACATTTTTATACAGGAGGAGTAAACATGAAATCTAGAGAGAATATTAACAGTTTATATTTCCAGTAGCAAAAAGGTATACATAAATATGACAAGATTCATCCACTTCCTCTGGAACAAATATCTGTTTTTGTCAGGATGGCTGATGTTGAAATAATAATCAGTTTTGCTTTGATGTAATGTCAGGAAGAAGCTATAAAATAATAACATATGAAAAATATGCTGATAATGACCCTATGGTCTACAAAAACTTTGGTAAGTAATCTTGTAGTAGAATAATCAGCAGGAGAGACACATGTTAAGAGCTTATTCAGGTTTGGAAAGGAAGCCATTTGTCTTTCAGTATTCACTATATGATTAACAACAAATGATGTGACCTTTATTGCAGAATTTTTAGATATTTACATAATGATTTGAAATGTGATTGCTCAAAAAGAAAGGAAGCCACATTAATCTATGTGGTAAACTGTTCTATCAGGCTTTCTATTGATTTACTACTATTATATTATTATTTTGTAAAACATACTAATCTCAAGATTTTACAACTGAATAACTATGCTTGTGTGAAACTTCTTTATGTCATATATCTTTTCTATTTCATTCCATAAAATCTTGTATATTCTAAGTGCCTCTTTATTTGAAATTTACAGCAGACTGCTCATTTTCAATTCAAAACATAAACAAATGCTTGCTCTTCAAGGCCCAGCACCATCTACACGATGTAAAATACTTGATTTACGAATTAAAACCTGACTTGGTAGATCAGATCAAAAAAGCAGAATATACCATGCACCCAGATCTGCACTACTGTTGGAAATTGGTATGTGAAAGACCAAGAATTCTGCTTTATTTTGAATTTTATGCTTATTGTGCAATCAATTTCTGCTGGATTTCTCTCTGGCTTATTTTCCTGCATCTATTTACCTATGCAAGTGGAGAGAATTACATGGCTCAGTTTTTATGTATCCTATTAGTTCTCCAGTCTTGCTATTTCTTTCTAAAGTAAAAGAAAAAGCAAGAGAAATTCAGCTCTTGAAGAAGTCCCCTAAACCAAGTGAATCTAATGTACTAAATTTAGTCGCAGATGGGAGGGAATGAAAGACTAAATAAAGAGAGGCTCTTGAAACACAAAATGGAAAAAGTACATTTTTTTTGCTGTTGAAAAAGAGCAAATTATTCTTGCTGCAAAAAGCAAAGTGCCTCGCTGTTTACATGCATTTGACCATGGGACATTCTAGTGATATGGTCTTATATTTAAAAACACTTTTTCATCAGATTTACCTTTTGGTTCAGTCCAGTAGAAAAGGAGAGCAAAATAGGTTTTTTTCTTCTTCCATCTGGGAGATGATCATACCCCTGCATATTCCACAGCCTCTCATCTTCTAGAGAGTTTATCTTCAGTTTATTCAAATGGTCTTTGTTACGCTGCCTTCTGTAGCATTGTACTGATTCCCACTAGCCTGTTCCTAGGAGTAGTAGACTGATGTCAGATGGTTATTTGATATGTATGTGCCCATGTTATGTAGTTACCACAGAGCATTACTTGCTTTCTACCTCTACATCTTTATCTTCAGATTTCAAATAAAACCATCTCTAATTTTCCAGTCTCCACCAACAATCTCCAATACATTAAGGTGTATTATGGATTACATGCAGCCTTGAGTAGAATTGGTTTAATGTTAATTCCAAATTTATTTCTCCTTGTATATGTCTCTAAGGATGGTATCTGAAGAGGACAGAGGGATTTTTAACACTGTATTTCAGGACCTTGGTTCTGCTTTGTTAACTCCAAAGATATGTGATATATGACAAAGACTGAAAGCCATTAGAGCCCCACATTCAGTTGACAGTGCCATTTTACTCAGCAGTATATTGACTGCATGTTATATTTCAGGAGAGTAGAAAGCATCATTGATTTTAACTTGATTTTTCTTTCATTCACCTAGCAAATAGGCCTTGTGGAAAAAAAAAAATATTAAAAAAATAAAAATCTCTCAGTTTTACCGCAAGTTCTTTTCTTTACATGTTAAAGATTTAGGCCCAAAATATAGCCCTTTGTGAAAAATGGATACGGAGTAGAATTATAGCTTGAATGAATTTTTCTTATTTTTTATTAAAAACATTTAAGTGTTTTAAGTTAAAAACACTATAGGCTGAAGAAAAGCATCTTTCAAAGGCTCTTTGAAAATGGAGATTAAAAGCAACCAAAAATACAGATATTTTGTGACTTGGGGGTACATTTGAACACATAAGATAAAAAGTTTCATATAAATCTAGTTAGGCAAATGGTTTAGTTTCCACCACCCCCCCCAAAACAAACAAACAAACAAACAACAACAACAACAACAAAAAACTATAATTAAAACCAATATATCTAAATTTTACAAGTTTCTCTGAAGTTTGTTTCAGAGGACTGATATGTTTTCAGCCACAGGAAGATCTCCACAATGTGATAATTTTAGCTGTCAGTGTTCTTGCACATTCTTATTTCCTATCAACACCTTGATACCACTGTCATGAATCAAGGACATGTACTGGTGATCATCAGAAAAGCCCCTGTGTTATAGGAGTTGTGCAGCTGTCACTTGAGAACATGGAGATTAATGGTGTAACACTTATTGTTTCAATAACCGGTGGGATAAATATTAATTGGTAATTTATATATATAGAGAGAGAGTGTTTCAGTGAATGCACTTGTTCCTGTTTGAGCTGCAGAACAGTGGAAGTGTGAAAAGAAGATGGGTACAAAGTAGATACTTGGGTGACTTTATATACACTTTTTTCAAGTCCTCTAGCATAACAGCAGTAAGTTGATGTACATGTATATCATTTGGCTCTATTACATGATAACTACAATCAGATAAGAATGTGCATTGTTGTTTTCTCTTTTTTTTTTTTTTTCTTTTTTTTTTTTCTTTTCCTCAAGGACAGTTTGCTTAAATTCCACAAAGATCTACATATGTATTTAATCTGAATCAAAGCATTATTCATTGCCCTGAACTCAAAGCATTCTGATGCAGATCAGTTCAAAATGAATCTGGCATGTCCACTGTGCCTCTGCTTCTGCCTAGCTCTTTTCTTTAGACAATATCTTGTCTCAGTGTCTTGTGCTGGGAGGATATTCCCCTGACAGTGTGGTACATGACACTGCACAGATATGTAAGGTCATCACGAAGGGCACACCTGAGCAATAAGCTGTCAAGGAAAGAGTATGGAATTTGCCTGAATTCTGAAAGCATCCTGGACACAGTATCAAGGTGACTCAAAGTCACATGCAGTTTGATCAAGTGTCACAGCATCTTAATTTGACTGAGAGGGATGACATATGAAATGGAGTTAATATTTCCAGTTTGACTGTCTTATTGGAGCTGTTGGTTCCCCAATTTGGTATTTTTGACCTTGTTTTTGTCCCCTATTCAGGGAAAATATCCAAGGCAAATTTCATTGCCTTCAAAATTCCCACATTCTCCCTTGCCTTGCCTTTCTTCCATACAGGACATTTTAATACATGGGTAAGTCTGAGTCTGCCCCCCATGAAAAATCAGCTTTTTATGCATTTCTCTCATCATTAGCCAGACACTGTTGCTGAAGTACAGAACCAATTTCATCCTTGTCAAGTAAAAGTATTTACTGCTTGATTAAAAAGTGGCTCAACATAAAACTTCCTAATGAAACATGTAAATTATAACACCAGCCTTACCCTTAGGCTTTAGACCAAAGCCTCTGTCCACCTTGGAAAATATACTTCCTTCTGCTTGTCCTTTTTCAGTGTCCTAAAATAATTGCTGCTCTCAACAAAGCTGCTCTTTAATTTCAGTGCTAGCCATCTAGGCTTTGGGAAATTCCAAAAGAGTTTTAATCTCAGTCTTTCTGTTTAGAGGTACAGAGCTTGTTGTAGGCACATAGCCATTACATTATTTTGCCTCGCATTACAGGCCACCTTTTTCTCTTAATGTAATTCTAACAAAAGCTTGAATCACAGAAATCAATATTGTTGCTGTTGATACTGTCAGAAAAGAAGCTGAAGCCTGTGAAAAGGTTGTCAAGGTCCCAGGTTGCTTGTAAACTATATGGAAATAAATATACAATAAATCAAGCATTTTTATTTTTATTTTTAATAAAAGGAAATTAAACATTAAAAGGCTGTTAAAACTGTACTATAACATTATGCAATACTTTCAATAGAACTTATGACACTCTTTTTCTCCTATGTATTTCAGAGCAGAAGATGGTCTTTGAGACTGAATCAAAGCAACACATTATTTCTAAGACCTTTTGCCTCTTTTGTAGATCCAATGTAGTAAATACATGAGGCATTCAAGAAAGAATGTTAATATAATATTATGTTAGCATAAGAGCATCAGCTATACCTCGTGTGTTGCCATTTAATCCTGGGGTAAGTCACACAGCATTTTTTGTATAGGATCACTACCAGCAAAATTTAGTTACTGAAGGATAAGAAATAAGTCAGACCCTTCCAGAGGAGATCTGGAGCACATAAACAGTGACTATGCAGGTCTGGGGGTTGTAAGGGTGTATATACAGAAAGTGTTTGCTCCTCTAAGGCTACCTTGTCAAGGACCTTTTTCAATGCAATAAGGGAGGCAGTGATAGAAACCAAGTCTGGTCACTCATACTAATTTATGAAAGCAGGTGAGAATGTAGGAATGTTTCTCCTAGGAGGGCTCTCTGATGAAGGCCTTCTAAGCTGGGAGACAGTGACTAGATACAAGCCTCCCAGTCTCACTGGCTATCAAACAACAGGCAGGGGAATGGTTGGACCAGATGATCTTGGAGGTCTTTTCCACCCTTTTCCAACCTAGTATATTTGTGTTTCACTATTTGTATAAAATGGTTAGTCCACAGTCTTTGTGCAGGTGTTGCAAAATAAATGAGTCTTCAGGAACTGGTCACAGTGATGGTAATAGAAATTCCTTGAGCAAAGTAATAATTTCATAATAGGATTTTAATAATGTAAAATGAAGAAGGCAGAGGATAACACATTTAGTAAGAGAGATAAAAACTCAAGATGGGGATCTACTCATTAAGTGAGCATACTCTATCCTGTGTGTATCCTTTTATGTTCTGTGAACAAATGCATGTAATTAAAACAGAACATCTGCACATATGTAAAGGATATGCAGCAAATAGAGGAGATTTAGATTTGAATAGACAATTTCTGCTGTAGTATTTCTTACCTTTTATATGCTTCACTTCCAACCTTAATGCTTATTGAAGTAAAGATTTTCATTTTAACTTGATGTTATGTCTTTTAATAAATCTTTGGTCAACAAGTATATCATGTCAGCTGCTCAAAAGAAAAATAAAATAAAACTCTCAGATAAGCTTCACAGATGAGTGAAGTAGATTGAACAGAATTAAAGCTTGTGTAAAATTATTGACTTGACACAAAAATATTTGTAAATGCTCCAGGTTATGTCCTACATGTATATTCATGGACACACTCACTTCATAAGAATAACCAGGTTACAAAATGCTGTCACATTTGTTGTCGGCTTTACTTATACCAAAACTTAGGTCCTTGGTGGCTTCATTCAGGTAGCAGTATGCTACAATACAGTGTAACTACAATGCAGCTGTAACCGTTGGCAATGAGATTTCAATGCACTGAAAAACCTTATATTTCACATAGTGTGACATATGATAGGAGACCTTTCTGGGAAATATAAAATAAAATAAAAATAAGAGGTTTTATATAAGAAATTGTAAATCAGTAGCATTGACCTTAAATTTTAATGAAATCCAATAAGGTACAGTGTATAAAGTATAGTGGCTTTTTAAGCCACTGCTCTGTGCATGTGAAATAATAGAATTAGGTCTTTACTCTGTCTCCATATTTAATAAAGTTTCTGTATTTAATAAAGTTTCTGTAAGTAAAAATTTATACAGGAAAATAAACTTATTTTGGAATATGATGGCAAAGCTTCAAACACTGCTTCACAAGTCAGACCAGAGGAGGATTGTTTATGCATAGACTGAGTAGAAAGAACATACAAATGAACTATTGCTGATAGGCAAATGGCTTAGCTTGTAAAAAGCAGCATTGTTCTCACTGCAAAGTACTGTAGGAATATTTGTAGGCAACAACATGTGCTTTATGCCTTTAGTAGAGCAGGTAATGACCCTGTAGTGGCAATGAATCTCATGATAGGACAGACTTAAATACTAGAGCATGTCCTAGTTTACTGAAGAAGCAAGTTCAGATCACTATGGCTTTGAACCTGTGACTCATTTCCATGGAAAATGTTTCAAGCATTTGTACATAGTCCTTGCAAATGTACATAGTCCTTGCCATTGGTTTCCTGTGCTTTCATTGCTGTTTGACATGTCATTGCCCTTTAGAAAGTGTCCAGACTTAGCTGATCAAAACCAGAAAGAACTGAAAAAAGGAAAAATGTCTGAAACAGTTTGCATTTCACAGGCTTTGAATGAGCTCTATCATTTTCCCAGTCTTCAAGAAAATTGACATTTATATTTAAATTAATATTACAAATATTTTCAGGCAAAGAAGAAATATCATATAGGGTGGTAACTAGTAAATTAATTTGGGGGTATTTTTTTGATATTTTGATTTCAATGTTAAGTAAAATGTAATGGCAAAATGCTGTGAAAGATTGAATATGTTCTAGTTTTTCATGTTTCAATGGTATCATTTACATAGAATCTATTCCTTCGTAGCCTTTAACAATGAAAATACTTTACCCAATTGGTAGATGAGAGGAGAGCAGTGGACATACACTGTCTACTCAGGCTTCAGCAAAGCTTTTGTTACTGTGCCCCTTAAGATCTTCACAATGAAGCTGATGAATTGTGGGCTGGATGAGCAGACAGTGAGGTGAATTGAAAGCTGGATGAGTGACTGTCAGCATTATTCTCATCCTAAATTCAAAACACAGCACCTAATCAGCTACTAGGAGGAAAACTAATCCTTGCTGAAACCAGTATGGTGAGCAGGTTCAGAAGATGGTGATCAGTGGTATGAAGTCTTGTTGGAGGCCTGCAATTAGCAGTGTACCCTAGGGTCAAGGCTGGAGCTATTGGAGAGAGTTCAGCAAATGACACAAGGATGACAAAGAGGCTGATTTGTCTATTGTACAGATTTAGAGAACTAGGACCATTTAGCCTGGACAAGAGAAAGTCCAGAGGGGGAATCTCATCGGTGTGTGCAAATATCTGAAGTAAAACGGATGGAGCCAGGCTCTTTCCAGTGGCAGCCAGTGAGAGGACAGAGGTAATGGACACATACTATAACACAGATGGCTCCATCTGAACATCAGGAAATGCTATTTTTCTGTGAGGTTGACTGAGCTCTAGGACAGGTTTCCCAGAAAGGCTGTAGATTCTCCACTCTTGAGGATATTCAGAACCCACTTCGGCATGGTCCTGGGCAACCAAATCTAGCTACCCTTGCTTGAGCAGGGAGGGTTGGGCAAGATGACCTTCAGGGTCCCTTCCAATCTGAATTATTCAGTGTTTTCCTGTGATTCAGGAGTGAAAAAATCCACTAGAACTTGTGTACAGCCATTCCACATTACAGGGAAAGAATAAAAATAACACTTAGAAGTTCCATAATCTACAAATGCGCTCATAGCATTTCAGCTGATGTCAGGCAGATTCAAACCCAGGCACAGAAATTCATGGGAACAGGCTGGCACAGATGAAGTTAAATCTGTATTTTCATACTGCTGCCTCTTTAAAAAGCACTTTTGCTTTGAATTTCATGCAAGGTTTCACTCAACCTTTGGAGGAGATGATGTTTTCCATTAAAATGCTGATAATTACAATTGTAACTCCCATGGTTACTTAGCAGAATATTGCAGCCTTTATGCTGAACAAGTGCTTTCCATACAGCAGAGAAGTCCAAAAGAGTGATATAAAAATAACCAAGAGACTCTTCACTATGAAAAATAGCTCCCAAATTCACTACCATGCCCAGGAAAAAAAAAAAAAATGTTTTTCTGTTTCTTTAGGAAAGAATAATAAAGGTAATAAAGGAACAATGCATTTATATCCCAACAAAAAAAAGTTTTATACCTTTATGAATTTTTAACATCCTCTGAAGTATGAAGGAAATTCTGCCATGTTTGTAATTAATAATAATCATAATAAATAATAATAATAATTAATAATAATAATCTAGCTTAATTTGCTTTAACTTATGGTAAGGAGAAACATTTAGAACCCAGACACAAGGCAGTAAAATTGATTTCTGGTTTATCTGGTATAGCTCTGAGTCTCTTGCTGAGCTGGGAAATAATTGATTGCTTGAAGCCTTGTAGCAGTAGTTAAAAATTGATAAATGCTAAAGAAGTCACAGGATTTTATAGGTTCTAAAGAATTGTGGAGTCTCCATATTTCTTTCTCATCACCAGCTCTAGATCATGAGGTGAAATTTAAAAGATGATTCATCTTAGTCTTAGCAAATTATATTCAGCAACCCAGACCTTCCACTACAGGAAAAAACAAACAAACAAACAAACAAACAAACAAAAACACTTTAGTTACATGATACTGATTAGTAATGTATGAAGCCAGGTAAGCTTTTTGCTGTTCAACATATGGTTTTAGATCAGCTGATCTGATTACATTGAAAACCAACAAACCATCTATGTCTGTTGCCATAATTTCTTAAATCAATGTCTAGGAAATTTACTGGTATTGATTTCTAAGATGTCATCCCATGAAATGAACTCCTGTAAAAATTCCAGATTTAGCTTCTGTTTCGTAAAGAAATGCCAAAAGATTTAAATAACACATTTTTTCTTTTATTAGTGCAGGACATTGACTTTTTAAATCAGCTGACTGTTGACTTATGTACTGGGATAAACTTCAACATCTGTATTAAAAAAATTTCCCTCACCCCCTTCCTGATGCTTCATATATCATTAGCAAGAGAAAGAAATCAGAAGTTGCCTTGGTGTTTGTTTTGGTTGGGTATCTAGACTTTCATATTAATATAGAGAGATGTCATGTGGGAGAGAGAGAGAGAAAATTACTTTATTTTACATAATTACGGGTCTCCTTCACTGAATATAACAAAATATATACTCAGATTAAGCTACTACTTTTGGTGTCCTTGTGACAGTCGTACGCCAATACAACAAAGCTAGCCCCCAAATGACTTATCTATAATAATTCTTGTCATTTTGAGTAATATGTATAAGAAATCTAGGACACAGTGCAACCATGTACAATATACTTTAGAACTAAAGACTATGGTTTGTTTGCACAGCAACTGCGACTGAATTGCAAGACTTTAAGGTAGTTTACTAACATAAAGCCCTGAAGTGAACTGTAAAATTTACTTTCTCTTCATGTGTACAGAATGAGACTACACAGGAAATTAATCAAAAATTACTTTTTTTGTTTGTTTGTTTGTTTTAAAATTATCTACATGCATGTGAGTATGAATTATCACAACATAATGATGATTTTTTCATATCAGATTACTAAATGCTCATCTTAGTTTCATATTGAAATGTATAAGCATAAGTGAAACAGACCAATACTGAAGCAAATTGCACTCCAAGTTCTTTAAATGAATAGAAAATACTGCAGGCAATAGATCTCAGACCATGTCTTTTACTTCTCCTTATATTTAGAGGTAGGGCTCAAATTATTTATTTGCTGACTATTTTGCTTAGCAAACAAAACCATGTTTAAGTATTTCTGTAAACTCAGCATGTTGGTAATTCAACATTGCTGGCAACATCTGTGATCAAACTGCAGATTTCATTTGCAGATCACTGAGACAGGTGATTAGCATCAAAATAGCTTGTTTATTCACAAAAACCCTGTTTATTAAGGCTGCGGGCTTACGCTGATCTTCAAGCCAGAGCACTGCCTGCATGACACAGGCCATAACATTTCACACTGGCAAACCCAATTGCCTTAGGAAGACTGCGGTATGTTGATATTTTTCTTGTCAGTGATATTAATGTTCTAGAGCACATCCAAAATATCAGTTAATGTTTTGAAGACTTAAGATATAATTACATAGTGATAAAATTAAATCCTTCTCCTGCATTTGCTGTCTTTCCTCTTCATCTTTAGGATTAGTTTAGGATTATCTCTACTGCCCTGAGAGAGAAAGAAAAAAAAAAAAAAGCAAGTAAACACAACCATATTCTGAAGGTGCTTCTTTCTCATGGAAACACAAGGCACTAAATAAATACTAATTGAAATATCCATGGGGATCTGATTTGCATGTGTGTGTGTGCTCTTGCGTGCGTGCATCCACCAGGTTCTCCTCCCTTTTCATCACCAAATCATTCTGTGGAGACATCTGGAGCACCACCAGAGCTGAGGAACCTGCAAGACCCTTAGCCTGCTTACATACATACTTTTCTAATCTACTTAGTGTTAGTATTACGTTCTCCCCATGCAAATAAGTATATAAGTGTACAAATAAATGTATAAGTGCTTTTCAACAGCTTGACCTAAGAGCAGTGTGGTACTACAAGTTAGCTAGACTTCAAGGTATTATGATGACTTTCCATTGGAAATTTCTTGCTGAGTAATGTGAACATTGCCTTTAAAAACACAATATACACTAGCAGAATTCTTTACAAAGGGACGGAGATTTCTTGTTGGACTAGAAGCTAGAATTTGGATGATGTGAAATAAAATAAATAGGAGATAAAAATGAGTAACTTCTTTGACCTTTGCTTGCCATAATAAAACTTTTATTTGAACAACTTTTTAAAGAACATCTTCTTTAAGCAAAAGTAGCTTGAGTTATTAGAAGAATAATGTCTTTTATCCAAACCAATACTTGGGTACGGACAGTGAACCTACCCTAGTAAAATGTGGCTCAAATTGAGCAATAAGATTCCTGTGTTTCCAACAGGGCATTTTCAGTTGGATTTGTGTTATATATTTTAAAACTAGCAACATTCCATGTCCTTTGTACTGATAGTAGGAGTAGACCTTTTTGTAAAGACTCAAAGTTCAGGACTTACCATCAATCTTCTGTTTTCCTGTTATCACTTTTCTTCAGCTTTTTCAGTGATGAGACACATTCACACACAAATATTATGTTTAAAAACAAATACTCCACAAAATCAGCACTTTGTGTGAACAATGTACATAGTTTACTTCCCTAATGATATATACCATTAGGAGTAGACAAGTAATAGTGTAGCATGCAAAACAAACAAGGAAATAAACAAAAAAGTCTTACTGCAGCAATCTCTTGCAGGTTAATAAGCAGTTCTAAATAACAGTTCTCCCAATTTTTTAAAGAGACTAGATTTAAAACTGATAAATTGGTAATTAGCTTGTCCCAAAACCCTCCTGAAAGAAGAGCAGAGAACCATCAATTTTTACTTAAAGTTATGAGGTGTGTATCTATCCAAAAAGAAATACGATGAGTCATCACATTTGCACAGTAAATTTCTTTAAATATTTTCCATTTCTACACAATCCAGATCACTCTGTTGCAATTAGAATATATTGTCATTATATGTCAAAATATTGTCATATAATACAACAACATCTTTTATCATAGAATCTAATTTTATTCAATTGAATTTAAATTACTTTTCCTTACTTTTTACTCATCATTTTCTGTAAATTTCATTACAGGCATTTTTCTTTTGATAATTCACAAGCATCCATAACTTCTGATAATTTTGTCTCCAAATCATCAAGATAAATAGGGTGTCCTTAAATAGTTTTAATTGTCTGAATTTTAAAATGCAACTACATATAATGATTATTTTTTAGCAACATACAAACAGAAAAACTGATTAATTGACCTTGAAACTAATCTAGCATTAGAAATTAAGATAACCTCTAACAGTGAGGTAAAATCCTCAAGTAGCTGTCAAATATTTTCAGACAATTTTTTTTTTTTTTTTTCTGAAAATTTTATCTGAAAAGGGGGAAAAAAGGTGAAAAAAGTAAAGGATTCTGTATGGATATGTAGAAGGAGAGCATTGTACCGTGTTTATGTGGTGAGGATTTGGTAGTAGAGGAGCTGCAGGGGTGGCCTCTGTGAGCAGAGCCCAGCAGCTGTCCTGTGTCAGATCAGAGTCAGCTCCAGACGGCTCCAAAAGAGATCCGCCACTGGCCAGAGCCAAGCTACTGAGTGATGTTGGTTGGTTGGGAGAGCAAACTCAAGAAAAGACTGCTGCACTACAGCAGCTGGGAGAGGGAGGAGTGAGAAGAAGCCCTGCAGATCTCAAGGTCAGCACAGAAGGAGGGCAGGAGGTGCTCCAGGCATGGAGCAGAAGTTCCCCTGTGGCCTGTGGAGAGGCCCCTGCTGGAGCAGGCTGTCCATAGGGGAGATCCTGCCCCCCTATTTATAAGATTGAGGCTTATTTGTTAGTTTTATTACAGCAGGATCAATAGCAACTTTATCTTGTATTTAGTTAGCTTTTAGGGCTTTAAGTAAGCTAATTCTTTCTTCATGCATATAGTGAGTTCCTTTTTGCCCATAACATTCATTTCAGTGTAATACTACAGTCGGCAACGGGGAGATATGTACAAAATCTGTCTGTAGGGGTAAAATCAGTAGAGACCTTACTCTCAGCGCTGTGGAAATACAAGCCTGCAACATCAGATAAATAATTAACTTTTGTGTAGTATTGGGCCTGAATTGATAACCTTGATTGCAAGACCAGGTGTATCAGGATGCCCACAGCAACGTGCTCATCAGGTACAGCTTCTGTATCTGATGCCTTTCTAGTAGTCTAGGATGTAGCAGGACCCTCTAGTCTGCCAGTGCCCATCTCTAGAGATGTTCCCTTCCATGTTCAGGACCATTTGCAAAAGTGCCTTAAGTGCCATGTCTTGAACTCATTCTGTGTAGCTGAGTAGCCTTAGCTGGCAGTATAGATGCATGTGAGAGGTTCTTTCTTTCTTAGGGTCCCTGAAGCAATCAAGGTTGATTTCTTTATCTTGGTTAGGTACTATGGGCAGGGCTATTGCATCTGACAATACTCTGAAAAACTCATAACCTCCTGAGTTGCTTGCTTTAGTTGCTTTTAGAAATAGTATGAAGTACCTTAAGTCAGATATGCTCTTAAATCGTTTTGACAGTTTAAAACTGGACCAAAGAATTGGGAAAAGCAAGACTATATGAAATTGTATAAAAGATTTAATCAATCTGAATAAAGACAACTTTCACCTCAAGACATCTGTTTTTTGAAACTAAGAACTTTTGTCCAAGGCAGTAAGATAGAGGTGTCCTTTTTTTTATTATTATTATTTTTTATTTATTTATTTGTAAGATTATAATAGGTGTTAGGTTTCTACCTAGGATTTGTGACTTCCTTTGTATGTTTGGGCCAAAATTCACAGTCCTGCGAGAAGGACCCTCGAGGTTATAAAGACTGCAGGTAAGTTCCATCTCTATAATGCTTAGAAATTGAACAAAAAAAAAAAAAAAAAAAAAAAAGATTTTGAAATGAAAAATTATAAGTAAATATGACTGCCCCACAAATAGTGAAGATAATGTCAATATCTTTTTATGGGCTGTTAGATTTTTCTTTGGATTCAACATTTTTATTGCTGCTGCCTGTTAATGCTGAAAAAATGAAATATAGAAGTAATCCTAAAACATTGGAGTCTGGGAGAATGGCCACATTGGTAATTACCCATAAGCCTTCACAACACAGCAAGGAATGTTTCTGATTTATTTTTATTGCTCAGAAAAATCTAGAATCCAGTACAATATGGCATGCCCTGATATTAGCTTTACCTCAGCAACCTTACTGAAGCTTAACTTAATGAAGTAATAAATTCAGAAATGTGTTTCTGCATGCATTTGTTTCATAGATTTATTATAGATAAATCCACTTATAAAATGCATCAGGATGAAAAGTCTACACTGCAAAAACTTCCTAAATACTGATGCATGCATTACAGTCTCCATTACCAATAATACATAGAAGGTAGAACATTTAGTTTAATGATGATGAACAGAGGCTAGACACAGACTGACTGCTGTACAATATGTCTGTATGGTTAAGTATGATTCTTAATAACTGATAAAAGGAAAAGGATATTCCCTATATATAACAGATAAATAATTTCACATTTGTATAATATATATATATATATTTTTTTTATTATTATTATTTTTTTTTTTTGCATTTAACCTATATGCAAACTATAGACTTAAAAGCATCTAGGTGAATCTAGTTATAAGGATATATGAATAGTCTTGATCCTTATGAGTCTGATCCAGTTCTCACAAGAATATTTTCTTTTTTGTTTTTTTAAACACAGATATGCTTATAACAGAAGAAGAAAAAAAAATCAAAGCTTCAGCTTTCAACCTTTAAGTTAAAAACATGAGCAGACATTTAACAATGATCATATCTCTGAGAAACCCTACCAGTGAAGCCAGCACAATATCTAGCAAAATTTTACTCATCTCCATGAGGTGTTGATGTTTGCAAGAGGAAACAACACAATGTCTATCAAATTAATTTTAAATCAGTGTTACCTGCAGTAAGAGTTAGAGACAATACAGAAATGGCTTTTGCCGTGTTTAGGAACCTCTGATTCCATCCCCTTCAGAGTTTTTGTTTGTTTGTTTAGTGTTTTGTTGGTGGTGGTGGGTTTTTTTGTTTGTTTTTAAGAAACTGTTTCAAATATGCTGGAATGACCCTGTGTGTGTGATGCTTCAGTATATGTAATTTGAAAGACATTACTTTTGGATGTCAATGAAAAATTAAATATTTAATATTGATTAAGGTAAACCTTATTATTTAGCTACATTCCTTCTCAAGCCATGTTTCCAGAAAGATATATTTCCCATGGTGGCCTTTACATGTCAGAGAACTTGGTGAGGTTGGTGACTGTAGTAGGTTCTGCTTCTTATGTAAAGAGAGTGTGGCCTGAATAAAAACTATATTGTAAGAACATTATATTCTCTTGAGATATTAGGGCCGCACAGGTGTATGTAGAAATCCATGTTAATTCACTTGAAAAGTTTTATGTCTATCTGAGGTAGAAATTAAATATTTTCAACCCAATTGAAATTAAGTTTTGACAATTTTATTGAATTGCACTGAAAGCAATAAGTATCTACAAAACACAATTTAGTCAAATCCGTATTTTTGAGAGGAAAAGTGTTTTAACAAGAAAACTTTCCACTTGTTCTCTCCTTTATAAATATACTGCCTATACTTCATAGTTGCCCACTGCTTATGATGCTAGAAATTATAGGCAGTTTCAACAGTATTCATTCAGTAGTGCAGTGGATCTCATTTCTGATTTATGGTTTAAATAACACCAGAAAGGAAGATCAGATATTGATCTGTGTATTTGTACAAGCTGCAAAAACTGTAAATATCTACTTGTCTTATAAATGCATTCCATTTGAAATCTCCTATAAAATCAGGTATTTGTATGCATATGTTTGAAAAGGTACATTCTTTAATATGTAATATGACCTTTGAGCTGCACTTTCAACACATCTGTGAATGCATGTACATCTTAAAAAGTATATGAATACATGAATAGTAACCTCTATCAAGACCTATTATGGAGGTGTACAAGATATGTTGAAAATATAATTGCAAATGAGAGTTTCAAAATGGAGCATGGTTTGCCTGTACCAACATGGTTTGCCAACCCCATGGTTTGCCTGTACCAACTATATGGCTTTAGCATGTAAAGCACAGAATTTAGCTCTATTTATTACAAAGAGCAGCTCATTTTCATAATAACAATAATTAAATTAAATTAAGATCACATTTTTTTTCTTCTCTATCCCCTCTACCATTAAAATTGAACTGTAGTTTTGTTGAAAAATACTGTATTTGACAGAGGAAATCATATGTCAGTCATCACAGAGGTAAATTCTGTATATCAGCCTTGTTCTAGAGAACTTAAATCTTTGCAATGAACATCTCTGTAGATACTGTTTTCTTTCCTTAACTTCCACACATAATTTTATATGAAAGCTTCTTGTGCATATTTACTATATGCACATATACAATGCAGCTGGTATGTACAAATATTGAAATGATCTGAAATACTTAAAATACCAAAATGTAGCTGGCCATTGAATATTGAGAAAGTATCTTACCTTTGGTGTTTGTTGATATTTTGGACACTTTATAGTGAAATATTGTTAATACATCTCTTTTCATATTTTTTTTTCCTCAGGATAAATTGACACATACCTCATATTCAGCTTCAGTATTTTATTCACGTTATCACATGTGCGGGACATAAAGGGACATTCCATCTGTATGGTTACTTTCTCTGACATGGCTGCAGAGAGTACCTGAGATCTTATACCAATTACATAAACTATTTCTTTTTATCACACTAAATCATCTGCAGCCATTTGTGTTTTTCATGCTAGAAATGCAGCTGCTGCCAAGGCTGGAGGAATGTGAAGTGCAATGGGGAAAGCGACTGACTGGCATTTGCAGGAAGGGCCACTTGTCGGAATGCTTACATGAGCACTGCTTCTCCAACATGCTAATGACAGCTGTGACACTGCCTTTCTAGGGTGTGAGAAACAAACTACAGCGTGCAAGTGACTGTGTTTTTTGATGGAGAGAAAGCAGGTCTTGTAACTTGCCTTCTTTACTATTGCTACAAGCATGTAAATTCCAGTACTGACAGCTACTGTTGACAGATGAGTGGCTCTGTGCTGCACAGGGAATGAGACATCACAATTTGACCAAAAGTCATCTGAAGAGATATGAGTGAAAAGACAAATGGAAGTGGCTGCCATTCCAAAACCAACATTTACTGCACAAGATATAAGCAAACATGTCTTACATGGAGGGTCTAGCAAACTTGCCAGATGTTTTGAGTGAATTCCAGTCAGATTTAAAACATGACCTTTCAGTCTTCTCCAGCACCACAGTTGATTTCACACATCATGAAATGTCTGGAAATGATTATCAGTGTCTTCCGTTTACAAGACTTCACTGTAAGGGGATATGAACACCTCAATTAGGAATTATAGAATCATTCAGGTTGGAAGAGACCTCTAGGATCATCTAATCCAAAATAGCAATGAGGAGCAAACCTCATTGCTGGACCTAAACTATGGTGTGAAAAACTCTGATGCCAATGCAAGATGCCACCTAAGAAGGTCTCCAACATCAGAAGAATCACAGAAGTGGAGATCCATCTTCATGACCTGCACATGATGGACCTTCTGAGGGGAAGGAGGACACAGAGAAAAGAAGTGAGCAAAAAAGCTTGATATTTGATACTTTGCCTATTTCCAGGTGTCAGAACTGTGAAGTGTGACCAGTTTGGGTCATTGACAAGCTGGAGGATCTAGACTTGAAGCTTCGATAAATTGGAGAAACACAAAACAGTTACTAAATGCTTCCAGTAGTGCATAGCTTCAGTAGCAATGTGATTTCTACTTCAATCAAAGTTCTAATGGGGAAATTGAAAGGCAGAAAAGGTCAGGAAGAGACATAAAACAGAAGATATTAAGGTGAGGAGCAAGAAATTATGATTTTGTGGCTATCAGCCTGCCATTTGCTAGCAAGGATCACTGTTTCCAGAGGACTGTTTGGGGTCTGAAGAAGGATCTAACTGGGGTCTGAAGGAGGCTGTGTGTCTCAGCATGGCAGTCCCTGGCAAGCTTCAGGAAACCATTTAAATGCCTTTTGCTGCTGCTGTTAGTAGTGAAATGGACAAATACTCCATGTCAACAACTGAAAGAAAGGGTTATTTACCAGAGAGCTTGGAATAAATGAAATTTATAATGATCTGGAAATCCTACCATTTAACCAGTTCTAATGGTAAGTGAAGTGCTGTATCAATTGCTTTCAACACAGCAACTGCCACTTGTTTTGGAAATTTGCATCATTTAAATGCATATTTTCAATCAACACTTCAGACTTCACAGCTGTCACTACCTTCACATGCCACTGCCGTTGCTGCAATCACAAGTCATTGCTTATCTGACTGATTGGCAGCCATGCACTTCTGCCAAAACTGTCAATGCAGGCATTTATAAGCTTTAATAAAATAGTTTAAATTGTGTGTATGTGTGTGCATGCATGTGTGTGTCTGTGTGTGATGGAAGGAAAGAGAGAGAAAGAGAATAAGTTGCACTTAATGCTCAGGTGCAGTAGCTGTTAGAGGATTATAGAATAAGGACAGAACAGAACAAAGTTATCAAATGTTCTCATTAAAAACAAAACAAACAAACAAAAAAACTCTCAGGTCATAAAGTTTGGATATGCGCATCTCTAAATTATACAGATATGTTAAAGGAAAGCCTACTTCAAGAGAAGTCTAATCTTTCCAGGTTGTTGTCCTCAATGTCAGTGTCCTGACATATCCACTGCATGAAGAAAATTACATATACAGGAAGCCGCTTGTCGATGATCCTTCATGTAGTGGCATTTGAACCATCTCAGTGAAAACTGGACCTGAGTATAGAGAAAACTAAGCTTATCTCCTATGTAAGCTTTGCATTGGCAAGGAACAATAAACTCAAATAGACCTCTGTTTAATACTGCAAGCACCTAGCATAGCTTAATGCCAAAGTAGGCCTACGAGTGTTAGGAGGAAGAGATAGATATGGAGTTTAATATGATTTAATGAACCTAGGGTAGATAAAAGTTTGTGATTAACTGACAACTGAAATACAGGCCATGGCTACTATTATTAATATTATCATCATCATCATCATCATCATCATCATCATCATCATCATCATCATCATCACTATTATATACAATAGTATATGAGAGAATTAAAAATAATTTCACCTTTCCTTCATTAAGTAAAGGAAGAATGTCCCTACCTAAAACTCTTCATTTCCTAAGGTATTTGAGATGTCTTCCTCAGTTTTCAGTGTGTTCCCACCTGGTTCCTTCTCCATTTTTTTTAATACATATCCTTAATTTCATTATATTGTAGAAGTTAACATTTAGTTTTAAACATGTACAAGTAGCCTTTTTCATATTTGTAGCTAGCAATGTTAAATATGTTTTTAATTTTACTTTCCTGTGCATTTTAAACCCTTCAACTTTCTGTCTTCTCCCATACAAAATAAATAAATAAATAAATAAATAAATAAATGTTAGAAAAAATCACATTTCAGTAGGAGGAAAGTCAAGACACACTGATCTTTTTCAAAATATGAAGTCATCAGCTTACAGCACAGAAATAATTCTCTTGGTTTCTATGCTTTAAGTGGTTTAAATTCCTCAGTCAGGATTATGGCATAATTTACAGAAGTGTTTAAGAATCACTGTTGCAAGCCTATAGAAGAATGCTTAAAAGTCCAACAGCTTTTGAAATGAAGTTCAGGAAGGCTATACTGATATATGAAATTCTGGACAAAAGCTGTTTGTTTGTTTGTTTTATATATCTCCCTGTCTTTTTATGAATCTCTGCAACATCAACCACCATTATAATCAAAGTTGTTTTAGCACAGATTTCAGCCGTGGTTAGGTGAGAAAGAAATGTATAGACTTATCAATGAAGTGAATATGAAGATCATTGTTCATGAGAGGAGGTCATACTAGAGCAGTCTAAATGAAATGATGGATTCTAATGTCAGTCCTTCTGTTAATAGTAATTTTACATATGATGCCCAGTTTGTGTCTGGGCTGTTGGGTTTTATAGAACAAAGAAAAGTCCTATAATGCACTTAGCTGTCTTAGTACTCTGATTCCAGCCTTCCCATTCCAGTATATAGTTTTGTCTATTGCATTTGAAGTGAGGTAGCAAAACATGGTCCTGATTATTTTTTTCCAGCTACTTTGATAGGTAAGTTTTAAGTATACCAACCCAAGGTCTCTCATTTTCTGTCTTTGTTTTCCCCAGTTCAAAGCAACCTCAACCCTAAATATAATTTTTGTTTGGAACCATTGGTTTGGCTGTAATAAATATCATAAATATTCAGAAGAACAGCAATATACAATATTCAGTAGAAAACTCATTACAACAATGTGTGATCCCTTTTAATTCATATCCCACAAAGAGTAAGATGAAAGATAAAATAATCTCAAAGGAAACCTCAAAGGAAATAAATTTTTAAAGGACAATATTGTTCTACACATAGAATGTAAAATGGAATATTGATGGTTACATGCTAAACTCCCAGTGACAAGGTTATAATTCCCACTAAGTGTTTTGTGTGGTTAATACTTTCCTACTCTTAGTCTATATATTACTTGGGAGTCCTGAACATGCAATGGATCATCCTGAAATCTGTGCAGTAGCTGATGAAATGATCTCCCACTGCTCTTCTGTTATTACTTGGAAGTGTGCTGAGCTCCAGCAGGGAAGTCCTGTGGCTGATGGAAGGAAAACAGGAAATCTGTTCACACTGGCAGGGCATCCAAGCCTCCGACAGGAGCAAGCTGCTGCAGGCAATTTTAAGTGGTGCACTGGGACTCACCAGGTGTTCAAATCTCATAGTGCTCAGAAGATAAAGTACTTGTACCAGCTGGCTAAACCTGTATCAATAGAAACCTTGGACACTGGGGGCAGAAAGAAGACCTCTGAATTACTGCATAACCAGGATAAGTACCCATAACTTTTTCTAGCTTGTTAGGAGTGAATTAACTCCATCTTCAGCAGCACTATATCAAATATTTTTTTCTGAGCAATACTAGAGATGTGAAACTTAGTAATGGTTAAGCTGACCAGGATTAGAAGGGCTGAGACTGGAGGCAAAAAATAAGATGTAATCAGAAACAGCCACATGACAAACACTACATCTCTAGGACTGTTTAAGCTTGTAAGAATTTAAGACGAATTTGAATTGAATTTGGACAGTGTGACCTGCTTCAGAATTTTTTCGATGGTCTGTCTGTTTGCTTTTGACATTTGTTTTTGTTGTTTGTTTTTATTTTTGTGAAACATGCATGTGATGTTTCTCTCACTTGTGGCTTTACTACCCTACATCCAGCTTACACGGCAGATGAAAAACTGAACATGAGCCAGCAGAAAGCCTAGAAAGCCAATTGCATATCAGGCTGTATCAAAAGAAGTGTAGCAGGTCAAGGTCCTTCATAAATACCAGCTTCCACATACAATTATATTTATTTATTTATTTTGTACAAGATGTCCTACCTTGTAGTTTGCAAGGTTCTAAATGCTCTGTTAGGTTATTTTCACTAAATTTAACATTTAGGTACCACCTTGGGTTTTCAGACTCTCATGAGCTATAAGACAGGTAAATCTCATTAGCAGTGAAGACAGCATCCTTTCTCACCTTGCTTAATAACTAATGACTTAAACACCCAGGTTTCATACTTCCTAAATGAATTTCTAAAGAACTGGCCAATTGCAATGAAAGTCTAAAGGTAATTTATATGCTAGGGTGCATCCCTCTGCCATTCTTGCTCAAGTTGTTCAAATATTTAGAGAGTCAGACTGAAAATGAAAATGATTCTGTAGTTTGAGCATACACCAGGGACACCCAGACCCTCTTCTCTGCTCTCATAGAAAGCAGAACAGCTTTATCTGATTAACAACTATTCCAGAATATAAATCAGACAGAATGTGAATTATATTTAGGAGATCCATATCCTAAATGGCAAAGAAGACAGAGAGCTTTGCTTGTCTTTATTTTTGAACTACATAATATTCTTTTTATTTTCTTCTCCTTACTCTAAATGTTAATCTAAATAAAGTTATTCTCAGTTTCAACTGCTATCTTAAGCTTAATTGATGAGTTTTCATGTGGATTTGATTTTTCTGTTTTCTGTTCCTTATTTTTCTTTCATTAGCCATACAAGTCTGCACCATTTTATTCTCTTGAGTTTTTTATGTTCTTCATGTTGCTGTCAGTTCTTTACATCTCTGTAATGTTCACTTTTTAATTTCAAATAAATTTTCCTTTCATATGGAAAATTAATGTTTTTCAAGCTATTTTAAGGAAAAGGTACATTTCAAAGAAGTTTATGGTATTAAAAGTAAGAAAAAATATTCTGGTCATCAAATAATTGTGTTATATAGTTTTCAAAAGAGAAAGGTTTTTTTTTGTTTGTTTGTTTTCTCATTAAATAATTAAAAAGAAAATCCATTCTGCACCTGGAATGGGGCAACCCTGGATATATGTACAGACTAGGGGATGAGAGGCTGGAGAGCAGCCTCTCATCTCTGAAAGGGATTTGGGGGTTCTGGATGAAGCCAAGTTGAATATGAATCAACAGTATGCCGTGGAAGCCAAAAGGGCCAACCGTATCCTGAGGTGTATCAAGCACAGGATTGCTAGCTGGTCAAAGGAAGTGATTATCTCTCTGCTCTGCACTGATATGGCCTCACCTCAAGTACTGTGTGCAGTTTTATGTAACACAATATAAGCAAGATATAGAACTATTACAGTGCATCCAAAGAAAGTCTATGAAGAAGGGTCTAGAGTGGAAGGTGTATGAGAAGAAGCTGAGGTCACTGGGATTGTTCAGCCCAGAGAAGAGGAGACTGAGGGGAGTCCTCATGGCAGGCCACAGTTTACTTACAAGGAGGAGCAGAGGGGCAGGCACTCTGATCTCTTCTCTCTGGTGACAGCAATAGGACCTGAGGGAATGGCCTGAAGCTGCATTGAGGAGGTTCTTCACTGAGAGGGTGGCTGGGCACTGGAACAGGCTCACTAGGACAGTGGTCATGGCACTAAGCCTGCCAGACTTCAAGCAGTGTTCAGACAACTCTCTCAGAGATATGGTTTGATCTTTGTATGGTCCTATGTGGAGCCAAGAGCTGGAGATGATGATCGTTGTGGGTCCTTTCCAAATCAGTATATTCTGAGATTCCATAATCTCCACAGCACTGAGCTACCAGTGCCTTGTGGTTTATTTCTGTACAGCAACCTTGACACATGGTTTCACGAAAAGCATTGGCGACAGTTACCATAAGCTACATATAAAATGGTGTCTTTATAGTCAGACTTAACACACAAAATTGACAGTATTTTTGAGGGAAGAAGCGAGGGGACTTCAAATAGCGTATCATGGCTAAAAGCTCAGTAAGGAAATCTTCACAGGCTGGGGGCATTAGGTGAGCAGAGGGATTAATTGGAGGTAGTTTTATAAGTACTGTGATGTAGGAGAAAGTGAGTGCAGACAGAAAAGTAGTTGGGTATACCCAAAATTTCTCATTGCTTGTAGAGTGACTGGTTCTTCTGATGTTCAGAGATGACTTTCCTTCATTCTGTCCTTCCTTCCTCCCTCCCTCCCTCCCTCTTTTGTTCCCTTTATCTTTTTCTGTCTTTCATAAGTGTTTAGAGTAAAGGATTAGGAACATGAGGATTTTGGTACTTAGACTCTACAATTTATATTTACAGTTCTGTGCATGGTGTGAAACAAATAGAACTTTCAGAATACTATGTACCATAGCCCGTGTGGCCCATAGTGCCAGCCAGTTATAATTAGATGAATTTCAAATGTTTTCCTTCCCTCCAGTTTCTGAAAGATTTTCTGTAGCACCAGGTCCCAGGTATTCACATGCTGGAGGAGGCTTTTAGCCTGCAGTGTTGTAAACATTCATTTACCACAGCATGTGTCCTTGCTATCATGTTTGAGTTACATCATTATGAGCACTTTCTGAAATATCTTTTTTTTTTTTCTTTTTTCTTTTTTTTTTTTGGCAATTCTATGGCAGGTAATATGAGACGCAAATGAAATGTTTTATTATCTCAGAGTTTCAAGAAGTTATGCCTTTTATTTGAGAGTTCTGGGTTACAGTGCCTCAAGACTAGTAGCGTTCTGTTTTGCAACTTCTCTACACTTCATTATTAGTTTTAGCATGGTCCAAACTATCACGAAGCTTCCCCACAGAATGGATGCCTACTATATCCTGCTTTTCTCAGTGAACATCTTTTATTCAGCCATATATTTATTTATTTATTTATTTATTTATTTTTATTTTCTGAATAAAGGATATGGATCCTCTTGAGCTCTGTGGTCTTTCTCAGTTAGTAATGTAACATCTTTCATTATCTGTCTTCACTTTTTAGAGTCTGGATTGTGCACCCTCTTTTATTCAGTAAGTGAATGAATGTAGCTCTCCATGTTGCTTGCTTTCATATGAAGGGAATGGAGGAAGTAAGAAGATATCTTCCTCAGTGCAGGCAGTCCAGCATGATTCCGCTGCAGCACAGAGATGAGAAACACCTGTCACTATTGAAATCAATGGGAATTTTGGCATTTACTTAAGTGGAAGTGGTATTGACTTCACTGGGGTTTGGTCCAAAAGTTAATTGGTATCCCTAGCCATCGAACTGATTAATTCCTGTGGTTCAAGTAAACGCTAATGCCAGTGTCAGAATCCCTGATGTAACATATCAAATGGGCAAACTGTAAATGTTACTGATAAACACACTCACTAAATCTCAAAGATCCTTTTTTCCTTTTTTTTTTTTTTTTTTTTTTTTTGTGGTGGATGTGAAGTGAGGAACTGTTTACTATGTGGTTGTACGTAAGGCCAGAATTTAGCCCTAAGTCTCCTTCACTGGCTTTATTGCTGAGTCTCTTATGCCTCCTCACTCTGCTTTCCTAATTTCTGTGCATGTTTTTAGATATTCAGTGCTCACTGATATGCAAAGTGCTTAATCTTCCTCCAATTTAGTTTTCAGTATCATCATTCTCTCACCTCTGTGCTGATCACTCGTTTCAATTTCCCAGTGTGCTTTCAGTAATCAGATACACAGATTCATTTCATCTACTGCCTACCAAAACATTAATGTCTCTGTCTCTCAATCTCTACAAGAGACATCTCAGGGGATATTGCAATTTATTTATTTATTTATTTGGTGACTGCAAGTCTTTTTAAAGGGACTGGAACGGAAGAACCAGGGGTAAAGGTCTTCTAGCATTATGCCTGGCAAGTGCCAAACACATTCCAGTCTGTACAGTCAGTATAACTTGATTTTACATCAACAGTGTCAGAGCTGGTTGAGGTGTTGCACGTAGGCTCCTGCTAAGAAATTTTTGTGAAAAGGCTTCTTCAGATTCTTTCTCTATGACTGTTCATTGCAATTCACTGCAAGGGACACAGTCACAATGCATTTGCAGTAGCATGTAATTTGTGATGTTAGTTATCTGTGCCATAACTATGGAGGATGGAGGCAGAATCATAACCTGCCTTGGAGGACATTTTATTTTTGCTAGTTTTGCTAACCTGTACTGGAAGCAAAGGGGATTTCCTCACAAGAAGTATGGAAAGGATGATGCTAAGTGAAGAGACAGATCATGCTTCTAGTACAATCCCCTATCATTGAAGTGTAGCAGAGTTTTAATTGGAATAACTGCACATTTCTGTTTCAGAATTGAAAATGCCTAAATTGGAACAGAATCCACAAACTACACAAAATTTGTGTAATGTTTATGTGAGAAATAATACCATAGGTAACTGTTTTAAGCATATCTTTATCAGGTAGAGAAAGCGTGGAGCATGTATGTGTACTTAGCAAAGAATAATCCCGAAAACAACAATAAACCCTGAGCTTAACAGCTGAAAAAATTTTAGACATGATTTTTGTGTTAATTTTGCTCTTTCTAACATTATGTTTCGTACACTTACAGCTACCCAAATAAAAATGAGCTGACCTCTCCTTTATCTGTATCTAAGAGATCTGTTACTTCTAATGACTGTTTTCCTCATATACATGTATGCTAATAATGCTCAATGCATTACTGATCTTTGCAATGTAACATGACCCTACTACTTGTCTTTTATAAATGTCAGAATATGTGCATATTTTCTGCAAAGTCTTTCCTGACAAGGATTTGGGGAAGCTTTGGAAATGATTTTTTTAGCACAGCCATAAATCTAAACGGGCATTGCCTTTTCACAGACATTATTTTCAGGTGCATAAGCATGGTTATCAAAGAAGCAAATTTTACACACATGTATAAGATGATAAAAAGCTCAGAGGAGTGGCTGATGTCCCAGAGGGCTGTGCTGCCATTCAGAGGGACCTGGACAGGCTGGAGAGTTGGATCGAGAGGAACCTCATCAAGTTCAACAAGGGCAAGCGCAAGAATCTGCACCTAGGGAGGAATAACCCCAAGCACCAGTACAGGCTGGGGGCTGAGCTGCTGGAGAGCATCTCTGAAGAGAGAGACCTGGGAGTCCTGGTGGACAGCAGGCTAACCATGAGCCAGCAATGTGCCCTTGTGTCCAAGAAAGCCAACAGTACCCTGGGGTGCATTTGGAAGTGTGTTGCCAGCAAGGAGGTGATCCTCCCCGTCTACTCAGCCCTGGTGAGGCCATGCTTGGAGTACTGTGTACAGTTCTGGGCTCCCCAGTAAAAGAGGGGCATGGAGCTACTGGAGTGAGTCCAGCAGAGGGCTACAAAGATGATTAGGGGACTGGAGCCCCTGTCAGGTGCTGAGGACAGGAGGACGAGGACAGGCTGAGAGATCTGAGCCTCACGCAGACACGGTGAGACAAAGTCCCTTCACTTTGCTTGAAGAATGAGATATTCTTTCTCCGATGCCTCTTTAAGTAAGGAACTTGTGAAATGCTTATAGGAAGCATAACACTAGTGGAAATTCCTTGAAAGCACTAAATCAACAATCCTCATGCGAATTGCCTGCTAGTAATATAGATATACTTTTGTTTTCTGCTGATAAGCAGGCTGAAATCTGCCAGGGTGTATTCTGTTGCAATCTTTTAATTAAAGATAAAAGTTCAGCATTTTATGTTGCTGAAATGAGACTGATTAGCTACCTTGAGAAGCTGAATTATTGCAGCGCTGAAAACTGGAAAATGTTCTTTATGAAACTGAGCAGGAGTGAAATTGCAACCAATTCCTGGGCATTGTTTGAACACTAGCCCCGTTCCCTTCAAGTCTCAGGACAAAGTAAATGTAATAGATTGCTGATAAACATTTTTCCCCACCAATTTTCTTCATGTCTTAAAGATCTCTTGGTATTTTGTTCATTTCAGAATGCTTGAATGAAGCTGTGAAAGCTTCATTCCCATGACATTGACTTTCCCATGACAATAATCTGTCATGGATCATACTTACAACTACATGCTTTTTCGTTACTTTTTCCTAAAGTCATCATGAGAAAATTATTGACTGTCTTCTATTTCCCATCTCCTTTTACAGCTCCTTAAGCTCTCTTCACATTAAATGTTTATGAATATCAGGGTAACAAAAAAAGGCAGTTGCTTTGCAATTAAAAGTTACCAAGTATATTCTATAGAGAAGTGTCTTCACAAGTGTGCATTTTAGATCCAATTCATAAGTTTTTAATCACTCAGTTTTCCAGAATGAATTGTTTTACTGCCAAATATATGACATCAGACTCTAAATTAGAACTGTCTTCCAAAAATACCATGCTAATGCTTCTATTCATTTTTTAATGAAAAATAAACAAAACTTGATTCATAAAATCTTCCTAATCCATACAAAACTTCATTCAACATAAAAGTATTTTATGTCTTGACACATGCCATAAGATCTCATAATAGGACAAGCTTTGCAAAGTTTACATTTTCCATTCTTATCTATGTCTTATCAACAATATGTGAAAGGTACCCAGAAGAAACCCACAGATAGATATTTTATATAGCCTTAATAATTATTACTTGAAAGAGAATAATAATATTTTCAAATGTAATATTATTTTAAAATATTTTAATATTATTTTAGAAGGCAAAAATCAAAACAACAGCCAAAGATGACACTCCTGCTACTAGCTTTCATTTAGATGCAGTTTATATATAACCTACATGACTCCGCTACACAAGTTTGTTTGTACAATCCCTGCTTAAAGTCTGCTTTTCATCTCCAGAGCAGTAGAAATTAGCAAGGGTATATAAGTCAAGTTGGCCCTGTTTAGAGTAGTGCAATTTACTTTATTTTGTTATTCAGGACAGGAATATAAACTAGTAGACAAATATTGAAAAGGAAAACAAAATATGTAACATACCCTATGAACACAGTATGACCTAACGTGTAATGTATTATACCAGTAAAAATATGCAGCCACACAATAAACATTTAGGATCACAATCTGAAACACTGCACAAACTTGTCATTTTTAACATATATTTGCCTAAAATTCATAGCTTGTGCAGACAGTTGAGATTTCATTTATTATTTACTACTTGTTGTATAATAACTTTGATGTCCCATTGTGGATCTGGGCTCCCAGATGTGTATAGCACTGACCTCCTGGGCTTCAGAATCATGCACACAAGAAATAATCTCATTGTTTGGTTCCATAAATTTAAGTTTAGCTCTGAATTTAAAGACGTTAAACAGAGGACCTTTTTGTAGAGAGAGTTTTGTTTGTTTGTTTTTGTTGTTGTTTTGGTTTTGGCTTTTTTGTTGGTGGTGGGTTTTATTTGTTTGGGTTTTTTTACAGTCTGAATTATTTCAAAACTTCACACAAACAAACAAACAAAAAAAAAAAAGTGAACTGGTGACAAAATTGGACCCAGCATATTTCGGCTGTGTTAACAGAAAATTACAGGAACTAAAACATCTTGTATGTACCTTTTTGCTAAAACAAAACAAAACAAACAAATAACCAACAAAAACAACAACATACAAATAAGAAACCAAAAAAATCCACACCTATACTAAAATCAAATCCTGAGCAAATGAATTTTTATGCAATTGCTATGCTTTTATTCATTTGTTTTAACTATCAATATCAAACTAAAGAAAATCAAAGTACCTTTATTACATACGTAGCAGCAACTTCAAAGGACTCCAGAAGAGAGCTTGGTAGCAGGGCCTTACATGGGTGAGCAGGACTACGGCTTTTCTGAAACTATTCAGGCTATCAGATGAACATAGGTCAACTGTACAACAAAAAAAAGACTGCCGAAAGAGAAAACAAGGGTAAGGCAATTATGCAAAAAGGTACGCTTCCAAACTTTCATGCAGGTTTCATCCAGAAGACATTATGCAATGATAAAACTAAATAAAATAAAATAAAATAAAATCCTGAGGAAGCAGACTATAGCGCAGAATTGTCCAGTACTTGCAGACACTGTCAGTTTAGACCTTGATTCAAGTATAAGAAATTATACTTTTCCACACCATAACAGTACCCTTTATAGCAAAGAGAAGACAAACTTATTAAGGAAATGAATCTGTCATGTTGAGCAGTGGTGGCTGCCACTGAATGAGACATGAAGTTTTGTCATGATGCTGTGGTAGGTAATTTAACTGCACCAAATTTCTTCCTTGCCAATGCCAACTTAACTAAAACAACACCATACCACAATCTGCCATGTAGATGTACTAGCTCTTATGTTTTCAGAACTGACTGGGGTTTAAAAGATATTTTTGGAAAACTGACTTTTGATTTACAACTGCTGATTATATTGACTCACACTATATAACACAACTTCTTCATCATCTTTTTTTTCTTCAGATCTTAAGTTATGATTTAATTAACACTTTTCCCTTATTAAAACTTAGTTTATTTTTAAAAAGAATCAACTAGATGGAATTATTAGCAAAATCATAGATGTAAGACTTTCCTTATCATAGGACATATATTCTATTCCTACATCCAACTTATTTAGCATGACATATGCTGCCAAAGAATGACAGACGTGATACTACATTTGAATTTAGTTATGCAAATCTGACTAAATCATTGATTTAAACAATGCTTTAATGTTATTTCAGTGTTACAAAATATATATATATATATATATAAAATTAAAAAAAAATGCCTGGAGTCTTTTTTTTTAAATATCTGGAGTCTAGGGAATAATTATCTTAATTAAGATATATGTAGAGTCTTTGTTTGGTATTTTTGCATTTAGCAATTTCAGAAAATGTCCTTTTCATTAGCAGATGCATGTCCCCAATACATTTTTTTAACTTCTCCCATTGTGGTACAGAATATTATTTTCTCTTATTGTCTTTTAAAATGCAAATAATATGTTCTAAAACTGAATAAAAATAATAAAAAATGAAAATAAAAAAAAATAAAAAAATAAAAAGCTATGTCTTGTCAACTTCTATATTAAAAAAAAAAAAAAAAACAGAGATAAAAGGGAGGCTCAGGGAGAAAGAAAGAAAGAAAGAAAGAAAGAAATTGTTCCTTGATATAGAATTTCATTGATGATTTTGTTGTCAACTTGAGTATAGTGTCATGACTTTTTGTTCAGGGAAGTGGAGCTTCATACACTACAGGTCATGCTGGAAGGCCTGATCAAAGATTGTTTTCTCTGTTTCTTACAGACAGAAACAAATAAATGTCGGTTGTGCAGAGATTCCTGTAAAACCAAATTCCATCTCTATGTCCAGGATATTTAGCACCATTGTGTGTAGTTTTTCCAGCACCATTTAGAGGGAAAACAGAATGGATGAAAGGAAGGTATTTTTAGTTCATCATCACAGTAACCACTAGTTATTAAATACTATGTGACTGGGCCCTTGGAAGGCTATTAGCTGCAGTTCAAAATGTAATCCATATAACATGGTATAGTCATTGTTTTCAACTGTTGGCTGCTAGGCAATGACTCGCATAGCATTACAGTTTATAAAATATCTTTATGAAAATTCATATAAACCTTAAGTTAGTCTCCAGGGGAATACAGAGGAAAAAGTAAAGGAAAATAAAGCAACGTACAATGGTTTAAAATAAGTTAAATTCAATTATAACAAAACAGTTTTTTTTCTCTTGAACGGCAAGCAGCAAATTTATGTGGTACACAACTGTTAAATCGCATGATAGGTAGAATTTTTTAATATTTCAAAGTAAAATTCATTCTGACTTGGCTATTTTTCTGTTATCCATTAAAATGATGTTTTGGTTCTTAATGACAAAGAAAAGCTTTCCACTTATCAGAAGTCTTCAGCCAAGACAAGATGGTTAAAAAAGACTTTCCGGTTATAGTAAAGTATTCCCTGAAGTAAGGAGACCCCAATGGGCCTTGATCAGTCAAACTGCATGTGGAAACCTCCTCCACCTGTCCCCTTGGGAATCAGACAGAGAGAGCTCCAGCAGTCCCATGGGCATAGTATTTTGAAGACTGTTGTAAAGAGAGTTCCTCATACTTGAGAAATACTTCCCTGGGGCTGAAGATTCTGTAAGTGCAATAAAACAAAGCAGAAATATTCAGACTGGGGTGATTTTAACTCTTTTCCTCTGCAGTTGATGACAACGCCATCTGCTCAAGGATTTTTTGCAAGTAGGTTAAATTTATTGAATAAACCACTCACTCCAGATTGTTTGCTCTGCTCTATATAGCAATCTACAACTGCTGATTAATTAAAGTGTACAGTTCCCCAGTGAGAAAGGTATGTGCTGTTATAGCAGATGGGAAACTAAGGCACAAAGAGTTTATCTGACCTACCGAAAGTGGTTGGAGAATTCAATTTTAAATAGTAAATCATCAGAGCAACCTATCCCAGTCAATACACAGCAAAGTGAGATATTCTGTCATATGGTTGTTTGTTATTTTGCTTTGTTTTGTTTTGTTTTGTTTGGAGCAGTGAGAGTTTGGGGAAAGAACCATCTGATGTCAGACTGCAATGTCTGGCTTATACCCTGAAAATTCATAAATCAAGTTGACCTTTGACTGGATGAGTTCCAAGGTGGACAATCATAGCTGGATCTTGCAAGCACGTAGCAGATGATCTGAACTGTTGTGTTGGTAGTTTAGTCTGGAAATTAATTAAGTAAATATGCATTTGAACTTAAAATTGTTCAAATAAGTAAAAGGCATTACACAGGAAAAAGTGTAAGAAAACGTGTAAACTGTTCACTTAATAATCTACTGACTGGCCAGCAGGAATGTAACTCAGGAGAGGTAAATGTTACATAAGCAGAAAAACTAAATAGCCTGACAAATCAAGTTTGAAGACAACACAGGATAATCACACAATGAAGAAGAATACTCCTTCTTGACACAGAAGAGTTAAAAAATAATCACAGACCTCTTATCTATTGATAATTTGTATACAAATACTTGTTTTCATGCTCTATACAGTTTGTACATATACTGCTATATAAAACATTATAAACAAACATTTAGGTTAATATGATTTATTTAATATATAAAGAATTTGAGACACATTAAAGATTAAAATCACTGTACCCATAATCTTATGCTGTAGTTGAAACAAGGACAGTCACACGACAATATTTTAGGATGGAAGAACTATTCTTGAGAAGAGCCTTGAGAGAGTTAGGGAGAAAAGAGAAGGTTCTTGGCAGTGAAAAGGCAAGTCCCATGGCTTGGCCGAGTTTTGCAGAGTGCCTGCAATCAGGAGAAGAGGTAAAGAGGATAGGGAATGTGATGACTTCCTCTGTTTGGTGGTCATCCTGCTGCCCTTGTGTGACCAAATGTTGTCATCAGTAGGAAAGGTGCTCAGCAGATTAATAAAGTTTCTTCCATGTGGCTGGAAGAAACTTAAGAGATTTCTCTCGTGCATTAACAACAAAATTAAAATAGGAGAATATGATGTGTAGGATTAGACAAGAATGGTTTCAAGTGGGAAAGGAAACATGTAAAGTAGAGCTCTGGTACCAGGGCAAGACAAGACGATGGTTAAATGAGATGGGGTTCTGTCGTGGTTTAACCCGGCCGGCAGCTAAACACCATGCAGCCGTTCGCTCACCCTCCCCCTCCCTCTCTGGGACGGGGGAGAGAAATGGAAAGTGAAGCCCGTGAGTTGAGATAAAGACAGTTTAATAAGACAGGAAAATAATAATAACAAAAGTAATAATAATACAATGATGATAATAGTACTACTACTAATAATATGTACAAACAAGTGATGCACAATGCAATTGCTCACCACCTGCTGACCGATGCCCAGCTTAACCCCGAGCAGTCCGGCCCCCTCCCCCCGGCTAGCCACCCCTATATATTGTTTAGCATGACGTCAGATGGTATGGAATACCCCTTTGGCTAGTTTGGGCCACCTGTCCTGGGTCTGTCCCCTCCCAGCTCTTACTGCACCCCCAGCCTGCCTGTTGGCAGGACAGAGCAAAAGTCTGAGGTGTCCTTGGCTTGGTATAAGCACTGCTCTGCAACAATTAAAACATCGGGGTGTTATCAGCACTCTTCTCATCCTAAGCCAAAACACAGCATTCCACCAGCTACTAAGAAGAAAATTAATTCTGTTCTAACTGAAACCAGGACATCTATCCACCCCTTATTCCATACCATTTATGTCATGCTCAGGTTACACTCTTTTCCATACATTCTAATTAGTCACCTACAGTAGTCATGGTAGTGATAACATACAGTATTATATAGTAATTAACATGGTACAATTCAGTTCATGGGCTATTCTCACCCAGTATTAAATCTCCTTGAGGTACACACCGGACCTCTCCGTTCTTTTGCATCACACACCAAGTGTATCCAGGTCCCTGAGCGAAAACAATTCCACGAATGGGTTTGCCTTTTCCTGAGGCAGGAGTAGCCCAGACTGTTTTACCCAGCATATTTTTTACATGCACTACAGGAACTTTATCCCCATCTACAGTATGTAACAGGTTTGATTGGGCGGGTCCAGCTCGGTTGGCAGATCCCCTAGTATTGACTAGCCAGGTGGCCTTTGCCAAATGCGTATCCCAGTTTTTGAACGTCCCAGTGCCCATTGCTTTCAATGTAGTCTTTAACAGTCCATTGTATCGTTCAACTTTCCCGGAGGCTGGTGCATGATAGGGGATGTGATACACCCACTCAATACCATGTTCTTTGGCCCAAGTGTCTATAAGGTTGTTTCGGAAATGAGTTCCATTGTCTGACTCTATTCTTTCTGGGGTACCATGTCGCCATAGGACTTGCTTTTCAAGGCCCAGGATAGTGTTCCGGGCAGTGGCATGAGGCACAGGATATGTTTCCAGCCATCCGGTGGTTGCTTCCACCATTGTAAGTACGTGGCGCTTGCCATTGCAAGTTTGAGGGAGTGTGATGTAATCAATCTGCCAGGCCTCTCCATATTTATATTTCAGCCATCGTCCTCCATACCAAAGAGGCTTTGACCGTTTGGCTTGCTTGATTGCAGCGCATGTTTCACAGTCATGAATAACCTGTGCTATAGCGTCCATGGTCAGGTCCACCCCTCGATCACGAGCCCATCTGTATGTTGCATCTCTACCTTGATGGCCTGAGGTGTCATGGGCCCATCGGGCTATAAATAATTCACCTTTATGTTGCCAATCCAGATCCACCTGAGCTACTTCAATCTTAGCAGCCTGATCCACCTGCTGGTTGTTCTGATGTTCTTCAGTAGCCCGATTCTTGGGCACATGAGCATCTACGTGACGTACTTTCACAGCCAGGTTCTCTACCCGAGCAGTAATATCTTGCCACAATGCAGCAGCCCAGATGGGTTTGCCCCTACGCTGCCAGTTGTTTTGCTTCCATTGCTGTAACCATCCCCACAGGGCATTTGCTACCATCCATGAATCGGTGTAGAGATAGAGAACTGGCCATTTTTCTCATTCAGCAATGTCTAAAGCCAGCTGAATGGCCTTCACTTCTGCAAACTGACTCAATTCACCTTCTCCCTCAGCAGCTTCTGCAACTCGTCGTGTAGGACTCCATACAGCAGCCTTCCATCTCCGATGCTTCCCCACAATACGACAGGACCCATCAGTGAACAGGGCATATTTCTTTTCATTTTCTGGTAACTGGTTGTACAGTGGGGCTTCTTCAGCACAACCCACCTCCTCCTCTGATGATATCCCAAAGTATTTGCCTTCTGGCCAGTCCATAATCACTTCCAATATTCCTGGGCGACTGGGGTTTCCTATTCGAGCCCGCTGAGTAATCAGTGCAACCCACTTGCTCCATGTAGCATCAGTTGCATGATGCGTAGAAGAGACCCTTCCCTTGAACATCCAGCCTAGTACTGGCAATAGGGGTGCTAGGAGGAGCTGCGCTTCAGTACCGACCACCTCCAAAGCAGATCGAACTCCTTCATATGCTGCCAATATCTCCTGTGGAGGAATGGTTAAGCGAAGTAGGCCATGTGAACATTGCACAGCTAGGAGGCTGCGAGCTAACAAAGTATTGAACACAGCTCAAATGAGCCTGAGAAAGTACGTAAATAAGCCTGAGAAAATACGTAAATGCGGCCTGGGAAGGAATGTAAGTTCTGGGAGGTTTTAGGGAGGTTTCAGGGAGGTTTCAGGTACAAGAACATGATATCTGTTGGTAGTCTGGGAAAGTACTAACTGTGTTATTTCGGTGGGAAACTAGCTGATAAAATAGAGAAATGCACTAACCAATCATGAGCTTAGCTTTTGCAATATGTATGAGCTAATTATATTGAATTAGATAAAAGACGACTGAGCTATCCAATAAATCGAAGTTCACTGATCACTCATATTGAGCGTCTGTGTCTTCCTTCCGTCGACAACAAATGTCCTCGCAACAATCTCCTTTTCAGTTGGAGTATAGCGGGCCTCAGATCCTCTGTATCCCTGACTCCAAAACCCCAGGGTCCGACCTCGAGTTTCCCCAGGTTCTTTCTGCCAGAGGCTCCAGGTGGGGCCGTTCTCCCCGGCTGCAGTGTAGAGCACATTCTTTACATCTGGTCCTGTTCGAACTGGCCCAAGGGCTACTGCATGGACTATTTCCTGCTTGATTTGTTCAAAGGCTTGTCGTTCAGGGCCCCATTCAAACTCATTCTTCTTACGGGTTACTTGGTAGAGCGGGTTTACAATCAGACTGTAATTTGGGATGTGCATTCTCCAAACCCCACAACACCTAGGAAAGTCTGTGTTTCTTTTTTGTTAGTTGGTGGAGACATAGCTGTTATTTTGTTGATCACGTCCATTGGGATTTGACAACATCCATCTTGCCATTTTATTCCTAAAAACTGGATCTCTCGTGCAGGTCCTTTGACTTTATTTTGTTTTATGGCAAAACTGGCTTTCAGAAGGATTTGGACTATTTTCTTCCCTTTCTCGAAAACTTCCTCTGCTGTGTCACCCCACACAATAATGTCATCGATGTACTGCAGGTGTTCAGAAGCTTCCCCCTGCTCCAGCGCAGACTGGATCAGTCCATGGCAAATGGTAGGGCTGTGTTTCCACCCCTGGGGCAGTCGATTCCAAGTATATTGGACTCCCCTCCAAGTGAAAGCAAACTGTGGCCTGCACTCTGCTGCTAGAGGGATGGAGAAAAATGCATTAGCGATATCAATTGTGGCGTACCACTTGGCTGCCTTCGATTCAAGTTCGTACTGAAGTTCCAGCATGTCCGGCACTGCAGCACTCAGTGATGGCGTCACTTCGTTCAGGCCACGATAGTCCACTGTTAGTCTCCACTCGCCATTAGACTTTCGCACTGGCCATATGGGACTATTGAAAGGTGAATGAGTCTTGCTGATCACTCCTTGGCTCTCCAATTGACGAATTAGCTTATGGATGGGAATCTGGGAGTCCCGGTTAGTGCGATATTGCCGCCGGTGCACAGTTGTGGTAGCGATTGGCACTTGCTGTTCTTCGACCCTCAGCAACCCCACAACAGAGGGGTCCTCTGAGAGACCAGGCAAGGTAGATAATTGTTTAATGCCCTCTGTCTCTAAGGCAGCTATACCAAAAGCCCACCGGAACCCTTTTGGGTCCTTGCAATATCCTCTTCTGAGATAGTCTATGCCAAGGATACATGGAGCATCCGGGCCAGTCACAATACGGTGCTTTTCCCACTCATTCCCAGTCAGACTCACTTCAGCCTCCAATACAGTCAACTGCTGAGATCCCCCTGTCACTCCACAAATATAGATGGGCTCTGGTCCTTTATAGCTCGATGGCATTATAGTGCATTGTGCACCGGTGTCTACTAAAGCCTTATACTTCTGTGCGTCTGATGTGCCAGGCCATCGAATCCAAACAGTCCAATAAACTCGATTATCCCTTTCCTCCCCCTGGCTGGAGGCAGGGCCTCCCTAATCCTGGTCGGAATCTTCTTCGTTTCTGTGTTTGAAGGACTGTCTGCTGGAAGTTGGAGCAGCAAACTTTTCAGAGAACCCCTTTTTCCTGATTGTTTTCTTTTGCAACTCACGTACCCGTGCCTCTAGGGTCGCGGTAGATTTTCCATCCCATTTTCTCATGTCCTCTCCATGGTCTCGTAAGTAAAACCACAGGGTGGCACGGGGTGAGTACTCACCATATCGTCTTCCTTGTGTGAATGAACGACTACCCCTGATAGCTGAGACACTGCTCTGTACAGGTACGGAGGAGAATAATCTCTCTTCAAGTTGGTGAACCTTTTCAGAAAGTTTCTCCACAGTGTTCTCTTTTGGTCGGTGGACACTGGTTGGTTCAGGTGGGGATGAAGATAGATTCTCTTTAAGTTGGTGAACCTTTTCAGAAAGTTTCTCCACAGCTGAGACGCAGGCCTGTAAGGAAGAGGAGAGACTTTCTTCGTACTGCCGGAGTTGTTTAGCTGCTTCATCCACTGTGGGTTCCTCATCCTCTTTCCAGGCCATTATTGCCAATGAGCTGGCATATGATGATGGTGCACTCCGTACAAACTTCCGCCACATGGGTCGTGTACACCTGACTTCATCTGGATCTTTGGATGTTTGTCTGAGGTCTGGATCCTCATAAATCACTTCCCGTACGGCTAATTCCCTCAGGTACTGGATTCCCTTCTCCATAGTGGTCCACTTGCCTGGTAGACATAAAAGTTCTTCCTTGAAGGGATACCTTTCCCTCACAGCTGAGAGGAGACGCCTCCAGAGGCTGTGAGATTGTGCTCCATCTGCAATTGCTTTGTCAATGCCTGCATCTCTAGCAAGGGATCCCAGTCGCTTGGCTTCCCTGTCGTCTAATTCCACACAATTGGCTCCAGTGTCCCAGCATCGGAGCAGCCAGGTGACAAGCTGCTCACCTATACAGCGACCAAAATCTTTTCGCACATCTCGTAACTCACGCTCGTTTAGGCTTCGGGTAGTTACTGTTGATTTTTCGGCATCCTCATCTTCCTCCTCCTGAACCCTTGATGGCCCAGCGTCGTCGTCGTCTCCGTCGTCTCTATACCTAGATTTGGCAGAAGATTCTCTGCGTTCTAAACGACCTGAATCTCTATACCATTTTTTCACCTTCTCTACAGGGGCAGCTTGCACTGCTACAGCTCGTTTCTCTGACCTTGTTACAGGGTCTGCCACAGAGGTTGGAATACCCTCCGCAGGGTCAACTTTTACTGCTACAGCTCGTTTCTCTGACCTTGTTATAGGGTCTGCCACAGAGGTTGGAATACCCTCTGCAGGGTCAACTTGCACTGCTACAGCTCGTTTCTCTGACCCAGCTACAGGAGCTGGAGCGGCTGCAGGAGCTGGAGCAGCTGCAGGAACCGGAGCTGGAGCAGCTGCAGGAGCTGGAACTGGTGCGGCTGCAGGAGCTTGAACTGGAGCAGCTGCAGGAACCGGAGCTGGAGCGGCTGCAGGAGCTGGGACTGGAGCGGCTGCAGGAGCTTGAATTGGAGCAGCTGCAGGAGCTGGGACTGGAGCAGCTGCAGGAGCTGGAACTGGAGCAGCTGCAGGAGCTGGGACTGGAGCAGCTGCAGGAACCGGAGCTGGAGCGGCTGCAGGAGCTGGGACTGGAGCGGCTGCAGGAGCTGGGACTGGAGCAGCTTCAGGAGCTGGGACTGGAGCGGCTTCAGGAACTGGAACTGGAGTGGCTGCAGGAGCTGGGATTGGAGCATCTGCAGAAGCTGGGACTGGAGCGGCTGCAGAGTCCACCGTAGGGGTCACAGTGGCCGTTGGATCTGTCACGGGACTTGGAGTGGCCGCAGGGTCTGTCACTAAGTTGATAGCAGTATCCATGGCAGCTCGATAGGCATGAGCCAGGCCCCAGCATGTTACAATGATTTGTGTTACTTTGGAACTTCCCAAATCGCGACACCTTTTTTTCAAGCATTCTGCCAGTTTTTTAGGATTTTGCAGTTGTTCAGGGGTGAATTTCCAAAACACTGGGGGTGCCAACTGCTCTAGATGCCTGCCCATATCCTCCCATACTCCCTGCCACCCACAACTATACTGCCTCCGGGCAGATCTCTGGATGAGCTTCCTAAGTAGTTGTTTAACTTTAAGCAGAACCTGAAGCGCATTCAGGAGGCAGAACAATAGGACTATGCTGGTCTGAGTATCCCAAGGATATTCAATATCTTGGAGAGCTATTGTAATAAACTCAGAGGATAAGAGGGTGGTGAAGGAGGAAGGGAGAGTGATCAAGTAAGAAAAATTATCTTCCCCTTTCCCCTCCACAGATTGACTCCCTAATGAAAAAAGGCAACAGATATAATTGCTAATAGTTTCCAAAATACAGTTTCCAAAATATAGAATCGAAGATGTTACTGAGTACAAATACCAAGTTAGAGTCATGGCCAGATATTTCATCATCTCACAAGCCACTGATACAACACACAGTACCATAATGGTCTGAAACCAGGGCCCGGAGAGGATAAACAACATGACAGAGAGCACATACGGAAAATAACGTGCTATAATACTCAATTTGGAAAACAGGCGCAGCACAGTTGAGATTAAAGCAATCAGCATTATGACAAGTGACTATTAAGCAGGTCTAATACTTATACCAATTTTAGTTTAACACACTCTGGTCAGATCTGCCGTTATCTCAACCTTTCGTGCCCCACGTTGGGCGCCAAAAAGACTGTCGTGGTTTAACCCGGCCGGCAGCTAAACACCACGCAGCCGTTCGCTCACCCTCCCCTCTCCCTCTCTGGGACGGGGGAGAGAAATGGAAAGTGAAGCCCGTGAGTTGAGATAAAGACAGTTTAATAAGACAGGAAAATAATAATAACAAAAGTAATAATAATACAATGATGATAATAGTACTACTACTAATAATATGTACAAACAAGTGATGCACAATGCAATTGCTCACCACCCGCTGACCGATGCCCAGCTTAACCCCGAGCAGTCCGGCCCCCTCCCCCCGGCTAGCCACCCCTATATATTGTTTAGCATGACGTCAGATGGTATGGAATACCCCTTTGGCTAGTTTGGGTCACCTGTCCTGGGTCTGTCCCCTCCCAGCTCTTACTGCACCCCCAGCCTGCCTGTTGGCAGGACAGAGCAAAAGTCTGAGGTGTCCTTGGCTTGGTATAAGCACTGCTCTGCAACAATTAAAACATCGGGGTGTTATCAGCACTCTTCTCATCCTAAGCCAAAACACAGCATTCCACCAGCTACTAAGAAGAAAATTAATTCTGTTCTAACTGAAACCAGGACAGGTTCTTAACAACAACTCCCCATGGAAGCTGTCACTTGGTCCTTCAGATTCCTTCAGATTTGGATAGACAAAATTAGAGATAAACCAAAAACCAACTCAGGCAATGGGTGTGTTTGAATTATGATTCCCAAATTCAGGAGAAATAATACCAAATTGAAAAGAAAATGACAAAAAGAACAAGGGCAAATAGACCAGAAAAGGAAAGGGATTATTTTGGAAGTTTAACAAACGTCTTTGCAGAGATGTCATTTTCTCCATTTTTTCTCTATCAGTATGATACTAATTGATATTAATTGATTATATTCCCTTTCCATGATTCATACACAGTTACAGCTCTAACAAATTAATTCTGTATTATTTATTTTTTTAAGCAAGGTCCACTATAATAGATAATAGGTTTTTCTCTACTTTAGTATTAAATTTAAAATGTCCTATTCATCTCACATCAAGAAAATTATCACTTCTTGCATCAACAATTTAAACTGGCCTCTGATGCATGAAAATTGATGATAAAAATTGGTAAAATGCCAAATAAACTAAATGATTCTTGCTGTGTTGTTTTTGCATTACAATAGCCTGTCCTGAAATGCACAATGCCCTTGACAACTAAATATGTCAGGCTAAATTCTGATCACAGTTTTTCTGGTTCTGATCCAAAAATTTTCCTTTTTCCAAACATTTAGGTTACTGGCTTCATTCCATGTAATGTGCTAACACTGGTCAGTGAAACAATAGGTTGTATGAAAATACATTAAGAGCTAAGTTAAGATAGATCTTGGCTGGTCTGCGATGATGAAAAGAAAGTAAGTCTCATGACAATTTATTTTGTAATAAAGCAGACAGCCTGGTAGATATACAAAATACCTAAAATATAGAAAAGCATTATTGGCAACACTATTTTTTTGACTAGCTGTAACCTTTTGAGAGCACAGTCTCACTGAATTTGGTAGCAGTCAGTCTAATAAAGAAACTCAAGTCCCTGTCTCTAATATCTTGCAGACAAAGTAGCTGAGAAAGGTAAATCTAGCGAGGAAAGAGTCAAGCAAAAATAATAATGTTTTTGTTGTTGTTGTTTTGTTTGTTTGTTTGTTTGTTTTTTCCTAAGTGATAACATTAATAATGTAATCTGATAGGCAAATATTAAGAACTTCATCTTAGATTTTCACTTATTATGGAGGAAGGGATTTATTTTATTTTATTTTATTTTATTTTATTTTATTTTATTTTATTTTATTTTATTTTATTTTATTTTATTGTGTTTTATTGTGTTTTGTGTTTTGTTTTGTTTTATTATATTTTATTTTATTTTATTTTATTTTATTTTATTTTATTTTATTTTATTTTATTTTATTTTATTTTATTTTATTTTTTAAGGGAAAGGACATCCTGCACAGCACTTCTCAATAAAACACGGAAAATCACAACAAGCTAAAAGATATTTAGCTTATCCATAAGACAGAGATGGACTAATTAAAAACTATGTGACTTGGTCAAGGGCACGAACACAGACACACACACACATGTAATAACTCTGAAGTCGTTTCTTCAGAGAATTTGACTTTATTTTTCATAGTGAGCACTCCTCCATAACATTTTATTCTATCCTTTGTGCTGCCTCATCAGTCCAGGACTTGAGTCTTTTCTTGTAAATAGTCCCATTATCTTTTGCTTATAAAGTGTTATAATTTCCATGCAGCAAAAAGAATTTGTAGAATTCATTGCTGTCACCATGCTACTTCAGTATAAGCAGCATAACTTGATCATTGTTGACAAAAAAAGTCAGCTTTCTGCACATGTATAATGAAAGCCTTAAATGTTTTCCAAATATCTATCTGAAATATATTATTTCTAATTAAAAAACATCCTGCAGATTTACTGTTGAGACTAATGATGTAAAAAAACAAAGACATCTTTCTTACTGCTTTAGTAATGTAGGAAGTGGGCCAGTGTCTTGTGCAAGATATATCTACTCTGATTTATTTATAAATTTTTTTAAAGTGTGGGGCAGTTTCTAGAATGATATTAAAGAAAATAAAATTTCCTTTAAATGGTTTATCAGTAGTGGCATCATCATGTTATTACATTATTAAGTACTTAATTTCTAGCTGCTTGCCATGTTTCTGTGCCCATAACTTCAGTCTGGTGCTACACTAAGACACACCGAATCATTATATGCAATAGAGTGTGGATCTTCATTGGGTTTTTCAGGATTTCAATGACTTAACAATAGTATTATAGACCAGAACCATTTTCTTTTTATTCTCATTGAATGCTGGGGACTGCACTGTAAATCTGGACAAAGAGATCTTATTTGTGCATACTGTATCACTTAAATACAAAGTAGTGGCACCAACATACTAAAAAGAATGGGGGGGGAGAGGGGGGGAGAGAAGGGGGGAAGTGTAACATAGAGGGGTGGAGATTTTGCTTACTAAATACTACTAAACATATACGGGGGAAGAAACTGCCTGGGCTGATTATACCCATTCTCTGCTCTTCCTTCATGATAGAAACATTCCAAAAGTATGTTTCTATCATGTAGTGAAGAAATTCACAATACCTCAAGAAACCTTTTCTTGAAATCACTGCAGTAGTTATATATAGATAAAGGTATATGTAAGGTATATGTAACTATGTTGAGCAATGTATACTTATCCGAAAGCTCCAGCGATCAGGTAATGAGCAGAGTCTCTGATTTCCAGCCTTGCTGTATTCATGGTTAACTTACCTACATCCAGTTTCATGCCAACATTTGTATTGTGGCCTAATTACTTTTTCCTTTCTGTTGCTTTCTGTTCTATTGAAACTGTGGAGTCATGATTTGTCTCCTTTGTCAATATTGTGCTCAGATACCTAAGCCTTGCTCTGTTGGGATCCTCTTATAGCATATTCGATTACTCAAAAATTTGTTGTATTTCATCTGATCCTGTTTGAACTGCAAAGTTCAAAAAATGGCACAGCCTGCAAAATCCTAAGTCATTAATAATACCACTGTTCTTTAACAACTATTTCATTATGTTTAGCCTCCTTGGCAAGCATTCTCCGTGTCTTCTACATACTGATACAGCACTACAAGGAAATATGTTCAATGGCTCCACTCCAACATCAGAAACAATACGTCTTTTATCTCACTCCTGTCTGAAACAAAACTTTCTTTGAGTTTTTGATGTATTGCATTGTTTTTAATTCATTGTATTCCTCCTTAACTTCCTCTGTAATGTTATACTCTTCAGTGATTGGGAATTGGAACTGAAAATAGTGCAGAGAAGACATAGGTTTGACTAGAGCCATCGGTGTCAAGACCAAAAATCTTGTGGTGAAAATCAGTGCAAATACCTGGCTCTGATGTAATTTGGAATTACCATATGGTTTGTAATGTTAGGTATACAGATAATTTGAATTAGCATTTAGACTCCGAATATCACAAAGTCTGATCTGAAATGTTCAAAAGAGTATCCATTGCTCAGCATAGTTACTTATATATTACATATACCTTAACTACGTGTAACTACTGCAGTGATTTCAAGAAAAGGTTTATTGAACTTTTGTAAATTTCTTCGTTATTGGTTCTAGAGTTCATATTTCTAAATATTTTTCAATAATGTATTTGTATCTCAAATAGAAATGCAAGTATTTGTGTGTGCTTACAGAGTGCAATAACTCCTTTTTTTGAGTCTGTCTTCCTTTTTCGTATCTTTCACTAACTATGCATCTTTCATTAGAGTTCCATCATGCTGACAATTATAGAGAAAGAAATGACTGAATGTGACTATTCAAACAACTTCAGAAACAAGACTCATCCAGTAGTATTGTCCTCCAAAGAAGGGTATGTATTATTTGTTCAGGTTATCATAAGAGGACTGAATATGGCAAACTGCGTACAGTGCTGGAAAAGTGCAATGGAAACAGGGTAATTGATTTCCAAGTGTTGTGCTTTCATGTCTCATTATGAGAACCCACTTTTTTTCAAAATAGATATTATATGTATGAAAATCTTTATAGGATATCTATATAGTGTGCTGGTTATGACAGAAAATTTTTATTTAAATAAGTCATCCTGGGAAAGAGGCAAAGCCATCACACAGTGTATTGCTCTTTTAAAGACTATCAGAATGTGTCAAATGTGAGACAAATTTAAGTAATGAAATACATGAAGGATTGGAATCTGCCTTCTGACAAGCAGCAAATCAAAATCGTGTAAATGTAGACTTAACAGCTGAGTTATCATTATTCATAAAAAACTTCAGCAAAATGCTCCCCAGGGCTTAATAATGACATAGAAACCAATGTGAAAGTGATATAAGAGTTTATAAAATCTATAGTTAAAAAACAAAAGGGTGTGGGGGGGGGGAATTTATGAGAAAAAGCAACTGACAAGATGAAAAAGCCCTGTTTGAGAAGAAATTCATGCAATATGACCATTATCAAAAAAGTGATTCTGGACATTCCATAACTGAGGAGGAAACAGGACGAAAGGGCAGGTAGACAAAGCTTTACTAAAGTTTTACTAAATGATCATGAGACCCCTCTTCCATTAGGTAAATGAGAGGGAGAGAGTTGCGCATTAAAATTTGCAGTATCTTATGTACAATTTATAAACTAAATGCTATGAAAACACATTCAATCATATCATTACACCAGTCGTGACTCCACAATTCATCTTCCCTTATTTCCATGCACATTGGAGCTTCTGCTGGAGGAGAAGTGCAGGCCTTTGTTTGGCTCCAGTCCTCTGGTTTTGTCTCTCAGAGACCTTGGTCTTCCCCAGAGTTGAAGTTTTCTCAAAACTGGACTACTGTGTTTCATCACATATTTGTTTCCTAGTACACCCTGCAGAAATTCTCAGGGCAGTGTTTGCAGCTCAAAGGGAGCTTTCCTCACATCATTTGTGCATTTACTTTGGCTTCCCATCACCAAAAAAAAAAAAAAAAAGTCTCTAGTATACACATGCAAAAGAATAGATGTGAAGCAAGGTAAAAAGGATGTGGGACATATATTACCTGAAAAAAATAACTAGATTCTAGATAAAGCAGGGAACCTGGACAAGGGCTAAGAGTTATCTTAGGGACAAGTCCGGCTGCAGCAGGCCTGAAAATGTGCTACCTGGTCCTAGCTCTTGCACTTAGAAGAAGCAGTTACATGAGGCCTCCCCACTCCTCTCCCAGATTAAGAAGTTTCCAGAGGACCAACCTTCTTGCAGTTCACCCCTCCTTTTGACAAGCGAAGTGCCAACTCCTGGTGGGGCTCTCACTTTTATCTCTCTCCCAACCCTACCAATTATAACTTTTACCCCCAAAGTGGACATTATTGTTTTTCTGGACTTGTGCTTCATGGTCTTGCATATCCATTACAGTGTTCAAAACCTGGTTTACAAATAAGAAGCCAGATTTATCTTTGATTTGCCATGAAACTCTGATGCCATTATGCTTTACTTCTTCATTACTGATGCTTTACAGCCTGTAATCTGGCAAACTGTGCTTATAAACTGGCTTCTGGGCATTGAAAAAATTAATTAAAAATGGCAGGCCTACAACTATTAGAAGGCATTTCTGTATTCAGGATGCTATTCTTCCTAGGTCTGAACATTCTCCTGTGATGAACATAAAACGAGTAAAGGAGATCATGAAGTTGTGAAGACTCCACTCCATGTTTTAAACAACAATTCAGGCAAAGTTAAAAATAAAATAAAATTCTAACAGTCTGCATAAATGAGAGACAGCAGTGGTACTACTCTCAGACACCTTAACACAAAACAGGACAGAGCTACAGCTATTATCAATTAATGAAGAACTTCCAATTACTCACATTCACTGTGTAGTGCAATCACTAACGTTAACAGTGAGGATACGCGGAACTGTGGAAAAAATGTGATTTTTCACTTCTAATTTGAGCACTATAATGAATAACTAACTCCTCAAATACAATCAGAAAGTGAAGTTACCTGCTCTGTATTTATTGTTACACCACTCATTAACAAGGTGATAATTAACTCTATGTAAAGTTTCATAGCCTGAAGCACCATGATAATTAACTTATCAGATTTCATATCGTCATTATTCACAGAATCACAGAATGGCTGAGGTTGGCAGGGACCTCTGAAGATCATCTAGTCCAACCCCTTTGCTGAGCAGGATCACCTAGAGCACATTGCACAGGATGGCATCCAGGCAGGTTTTCCAGAGAAGGAGACTCCACAACCTCTCTGGGCAACCTGTCCCAGTGCTCTGTCACCCTCAGGGTAAGGAAGTGCCCCCTCATTGAGCCAGAACCTCCTGTGCTTCAGTTTGTGACCCTTGCCTCTTGTCCTGTCGCTGGGCACAACTGAAAAGAGACCAGATCCATCCTCTCAACACCCTCCCCTCAGATATTTATACACATTGATGAGGTTTCCCCTCAGTCTTCTCTTTTCCAGGCTAAACAGGCCCAGATCTCTCAGCCTGCCCTAGTATGACAGGTGTTCCAGTCCTCTAATTATCTTCATAGCCCTCCTCTGAACCCACTCCAGCAGCTTCATGTCCCTTTTGTACTGGGGAGCACAGAACTGGACACAATACTCCAGGTGTGACGTCACAAGGGCCAAGTCCTTTCCACTCACTTAGGCCACACTTCCTGAGCTTGTCTATGAGGATGTTATGGGAGACAGTGTCAAAAGCCTTGATGAAGTCCAGGTAGACTACATCTATTGATCTCCCCTCATTTACCCAGCTAGACCTCTCATCATAGAAGGATATCAGATTGGTTAAACGTGATTTCCCCATTTTGACTATTCCTGATCACCTTCTTATTCTACACATGCTTGGAGATGACCTCCAAGATGAGCTGTTCCACCACCTTTCCAGGGATAGAGGTGAGGCTGACTGGGCTGTAGTTGCCTGGGTCCTCTTCTTGACCTTTCTGAAGACTGGTGTGATATTGGCTTTCTTCCAGTCCTCAGGCACCTTTTCTGTTCTCCACCTTTAAAAGATGACTGAGAGTGGCCTAGCAATAACATAGGCCAGCTCCTGCAGCACTCATGGGTGCATTCCACCTGGGCCTATGGATTTGTGGATGTCAGGTTTGCTTAGCTGATCTCTGACCCAATCCTCTTTGACCAAGGGAAAGTCCTCCTTTCTCCAGACTTCCTCTCTTGTCTCTAGGGTCTGAGATCCCCGAGGGCTAATCTTAGCTGTAAAGACTGAAGCAAAAAAGGCATTCAGCAACTCTGCCTTCTCTGTATCCTTTCTCACCAGGGCACCCACCCCATTCAGCAGTGGGCCGATATTTTCCCCAGTCTTCATTTTTCTAGTGATGTATTTGAAGAAGCCCTTCTTGTTGTTCTTGACTTTCCTTGCCATATCTAATTCCAAATGGGCCTTGGCCTTCGTTTTCTCATTCCTGCATACTCTGAGAGTGTCCTTGTATTCGTCCCAAGTGGCCTGTCCCTTTTTACACATGCTGTAAACGTCCTTATTCTGTCTGTGCATTTGACTCAGGACTTATGCCTGACTGTTTTATAAAACTAAACATGCCATTGCACTGATCTACAGTTCATCAGGACCAGATTGTCCCCTTGTGTTCTGCTCTGGTGAGGCTGCACCTTGAGTACTGTGTTCAGTTTTGGGCCCCTCACAACAAGAAAGACATCAAGGCCCTGGAGCGTGTCCAGAGAAGGGCTATGAAGCTGGTGAAGGGCCTGGAACACAAGTCCTGTGAGAAGTGGCTGAGGGAACTGTTTTTCTTTTTTAGTCTGGAGAAGAGGAGACACAGAGACTTTATTGATCTCTAAAACTACCTGAAAGGAAGTTGTGGGGAGACGGGAGTTGACCTCACAGATAAAAAGTGATAGGACTAGAGGGAATGGTCTCAAGTTGCATCAGGGGAGGTTTAGGTTGGAAACTGGGGGACATTTCTTCTCAGAAAGAGTAGTTAAGCATTGGAACAGGTTGCCCGGGGAGGTGGTGATGTCACTGCCCCTGGAGGTGTTTAAGGAAAGGTTGGACATGGTGTTTAGGGACTTGGCTTAGTGGGTGACTGTGGTAGTAGGGTGATAGTTGGACCAGATGATCTTGGAGGTCTTTTCCAACCTTAATGATTCTATGATTCTAAGAGTCAAGTTTCTCAGTCATAATTTGTAGAATAGCTGGAATATGTCTGTTACAGAAATGATTCAAAATGTGCTGTGGATTTTTTTTTCTCTCAGTATCTGTATGTTTTTGTCTGTATGCTGAGGTTTAAGAAGTCTCAGCTGTCTTATTCTTGTCATATTTTTTCATTCTATTGGAGAAAGAGTTTTCCATGCTGTTTCTTAAAAAACAGACAAACAAACAAACAAAAACCACTTGATTAAAAAACGAAGTATGCTATGCTAATTTATTCTAACATTTTCTATTTTATTTTGTCAGAATCCATTGGGTAATAATTTTTCTGCAGTGCCTAAAAAATTACAATCTGAGTAAACTTCTGTGTGCATTCAGGGCTGTCTCCTGTCTAAGGTTCACTGGATTTTCACTTTGCCCTAGGGATATTAGAGCTTTGCAGGAGTGACAAACAACAATGGAGAAGTTATCAAGAAGATGCAGAATTTCAGTTAATTGAACTCTCACCCTTGTCAGACCTCAAGTAAGTTACCCTGCTGACAACTAGCAGAGGTTTGAAACAAATATAATTCTGATTTTGGTAAATCAAATGTAAGACTTGGTGCAGAGATTTTTGTTTCAGAAGGCAGCTGCAATTTTTATACTGGAAGTTCCCTCTTTGGGGGATATGCAGATGAAAAATACTTTCACTTATCTTCTAGAAAATATTCTAATGAAAAATGATGCAGAAAACAATTTTTTGAGATTACTGGAAATCAACTTGTCAGAAAAAAAAAATATATATATCAGGCCTCCAAAAGATCATTCCTAAATTGTATGACTTAATTGTGTTAAGAAACAGTTTAATTTTGCCTCTCTGAAGTCCCCATTTAGGTGACTAATGTCATAACTCTCTTTAGAGACCAAAAAACTTCAAGCTCTGTCCTGACAGAGCCATATAGGAGTTCCAGAATACAGCAATCATGGTACATTTAACTAAACTGAGGCCCATGAAAGAGAATAAGTCACATAAACATAAGTCTGCTTAAACATTGAATAATGCATCCCTGTGATATTTCCAAAAGTTGTATTTTTCTGAATCTTTATGGTGGTTTAGCTAAAAAATAATTTTTGGTATTGAGTTTTTCAGAAACTTTCAACAATTTTGACTGTAGAATTCAGATAAGGTCAAAAGAGATTGCAGTAATAGGACAATCCAAACTCTTCCTATATTTTTATGTTATGCAGAAAAGTATTTCTTTCCATTTTTTCTTTTCAGTATATCTGGCAGTTCCCGCAGTATTTACAGACTTTAAAGAACTTATATGAATGGAAGTCTCTATGGTTCCCCCAAGCCCCTATGGTTCCCCCAGGAATTCTCAGGTGTGGTATGACTGGAAGCAGTTGAGGCAGTAGGAGTGAGTTTGTCCAAAGAGACCAGCTGTCTGGGGGAGCTCCCACAAGGACTGCTCAACCCACTGACCCACTAAAGCTCTGAGTCATAAAGGATAGGAGTCATGAACTATAATGACCAATGAGGAACATACACATTTTGATAGATTGTGAGATGTCATAACTTTTGGTAAGCAGTGTAATTTGTTTATTGCCATGAAGCACTTTCTAATAACTATAAGCATACTTGTTTGTACATCCCCAAAGCAAACAAAAGCAGAACATCAGCAAAATAACCTGGCTGTTAAATGGATGCAGGCAATTGCCACTGAAGGAAATGAAACTGATTGCAGGTGATGTTTCCATGGCCCCAGGGTGGCATGAGGAAGCTTTTGGCAACAATTCCCTTGAACCTGGATGCATACCTACAAAACATAACAAGAGGGTTTTTAGGCCATTCTCACATTCCTCCTTTTAGGGGGCAGGCCATCCTAGCCTTACACAAATGCACAAATTACACCCATTGGCACAGAGAAAAGGTGAGGAACAGGATGTGCACATGATTTCCTTGGTGTCCAGACCAATTCCAGCCTCACTAGAACTGGTAATAATTTTGACACAAAAGTTTTCATTGACAAAAATACTACTTTAGAATTTAAAATGGGCTGGTGTGCACAGAAAACAATGAATGGGAAATATTCTTGTACTCGCACAATACTTTGGGTTTTGAATAGAACAAAGGACTATTAGTAGCCAAGCTGTTGCCAAAGGGTACTTTTGGCTAGGCAGAAAAAACACTTCCGAAGCCCTGGAATGCAGCTGTGAATGTACTTTCACACTGGGGATGTTGTTCCCCAAGACTTATGCCACCACAACCCTCTTTGAGGAAATCCTTCAGCACTGTCAACCGTGGCCAAAAAGGCAAAGGCAAAACTATAGCAATAAGCCACCAGTCAAGCAACTGCCATACACTCACCAGAACCTCCCAGCCACGTCCAGGAAAAGCAGCACTATCAAAGTGAGGAGTAGGTATTGCCAGGTAGAGGGGTGCTTCAGTTTGAGGAAGCGTTTTACACCACTGCTTTGAGGGTCCAGGAACCTTCAGGCCATTGAAATACACTGCTTACTCAGTGTTACTGCCCTCTCCTGACAGCTACAGAACGAATGGCTCTCCCCAGCCAGCAGGGCCTGGCCCATCCCAGCCTCCTGCCCAGGGGCTCCCTGCAGAGTCCCCAGCCCCTGGCCCTGCTGGGTGCCCTTCTCTGTGCTCTGCTCCTGGGATCTCTGATGCGCTCGGTGGTGTCACAGAGCTAGCAGTGACCTCACAGTCTCACTCCTGCCCTTATCCACAGTGACAGCAGCCACCGAGGCCAGTGTGTTGTGGTTCCGCTCGAGTGGGCAGCCGAGCTCCACCACAGCCGCTCTCTCACTCCCCCTCCTCAAAGAGGAATGGGGAGAAAATATGTGAAAAGGGCTCAAGGATTGAGATAAGGACGAGAAAATCACGCAGTAATTATTGTAACGGGCAAAACAGACTCGGCATAAGGAGATAGTAAGATTTATTGCCTATTACTAACAAGCGAGAGAAGTGAGAAAACAAAGGAAAAAGCAAACCAAAAGCACCTTCCCCCCCATCCACCCTCTTCCACCTCCTCCCCCCGAGCGGCGCAGGGGAACGGGGGAATGGGGGTTATGGTCAGTCTACATAGGCACTTCTTCTCTGCCACTCCTTCTCAGTCACTCTCGTCCCCTGTGCTGTGGGGTCCCACCCACGGGATGCAGTCCTTGATGAACTGATCCGGCGTGGGCTTCCCACAGGCAGCAGCTCTTCCAGAACTGCTCCAGATATGGGTCCGTACCACGGGGTCCATCCCTCAGGAGAAAACTGCTCCAACCTGGCTCCCCTACGGGCAGCAGCTCCTGCCAGGTCACCTGCTCCTGCGTGGGCTCCTCTCCACGGGCTACAGGTCCGGCCCGGAATCTGCTCCGGCAGGGGTCTTCCACAGGCGGCAGCCTCCGTCGGTGCAGGGCCACCTGCTCCACCGTGGTCTCCTCCACGGGCTGCAGCATGGAACCCTGCTCCACCGTGGTACTCCATGGGCTGCAGGGGGACATCCTGCTTCACCATGGTCCTCACCACAGGCCGCAGGGGACTTCTGCTCCGGCGCCTGGAGCACCTCTCCCCCTCCTTCTACACTGACCTTGGTGCTGTTCCTCACTCCCTTGACTCTCCCGGCTGCTGTCTGGTGCAGCGTTTTTTTCCCTGTCTTAAATATGCTCTCACAGAGGCGCAAACAACATCGCTTATTGGCTCAGACCTGGAAAACAATGGGGCCCTTCCCAAACATGGGGCAGCTTCTAGATCTTTCTCACAGAAACCACCGCTATAGCCTCCTGCTACCAAAACCTTGCCACGTAAACCCACTACACAGTGTCGCACGGAGAGGCATCTCCCGAGGATGGCACAGACACTTGTCTCTGGTCCCAGCATGCTGGATGCCCTGGGGCTGGCGCTGCACGGCTGCCTCTGCCTCAGCCCTGGCTTCGTCCTGCTCCTGGTGGCCTGGGCCACCCTGCGCTGCTGCCGCAGCACCTCGGGCAAACGGCGCCAGGTAGGAGGGAGGCTCCAGGCCAGCCCTGCTCAGGAAGCCTGGCAGGGCAGGGGGGCTGGGGGCTCGGGAGGATCACAGCACCCCATGGGATGGGACACGAGGCCTCTCGGTGGGCTCAGACAGGGCCAGGCTCACTGGGGGGCTGTTCTCTGTCAGCAGGGCTGTGCCAGGAGCCGAGGCAAGGGAAGGCGTGGGAAGGCAGATGACTCAGGTAGAGCTCTCCTTGGCCCTGGCACTGGCTCCTGCAGGCGCTGGGGTCCCCTAGGGCCCCGCTGCTGCCCGGGGCTGGGCCGCATCCAAGCCAAAGGCAGCCGGGCCCCACCTTCAGAAGCCAGCTGGCCACCTGGCCCAGGCACAGGGCCCATCCCTGTAGACACTTGCTCAGGGCGCTCCGCGTCCCCCATCTCTTGCAGACGCTGAGGCGCCGCACGGCTGCAGGAGCAGCCTGCTCTGGGTGGGCAGCAGAGCCCTGGGCACGCTGCTGTGCTACGACCTGGGCTGCAGGCGCTGCAGCCAGGCTGTCAGGGAGAGGCAGCAGCGGCTCCTTGCCAGGCAGGCGAGAACCTCCTGCTGTCCGTACTCCTCCTCCTCTCTGGACTCTAGTGACTCCTGCCAGCATGGGGCCACAGCCAGCTCATTCCGCCTAGCCAAGAGAACATCCCTCAGGTCCTGGTGGCAGCCAGTGCTGCAGAAAAGGAAGCAGAGGAGACTTTTTCCCCAGGAAAGAGTCTCCTCTTTCCATCTTTCTGAGGAGCTCGTCAAGATGGCTCCTGTGTGCCACGAGGCCGGCTTGCCCCCCACCACAGGCTCTGACGTGGCTCACAAGGATGGCAGCCTGCCCGCTGATGCAGATCCTCATCCCGTGGCAAGGCTGGAGCAAGGGCTGGGCTTCTGGAAGCTCCTGAGGATGCACACCCTGAAGAAGTCCATAGAGACCAAGCTGGGAGCTCTCCCCGCCATGGTGCAGCAGTCCCACAGGAGGTACACGTACAGGGTGGCACACTGCACGGCTCCCACGCTGCTGCCCTCCCGTCCTGCCCCCTCCTACTTCTGTTCACCGGAGGCCCTGTTCCTGCATGAGGATGTGTGGGAGTTCCTGGAGATGCACATCCGAGAGAAGAAACCGCGCCACCATTGGGGCTTGCCTGCAGGGTCGCTGGCAGAGCCCCAGGCACTGCCATCAGCCCCCTAAGAGCAGCGTGCCATGTTCCACGTTCAGCACTGCCCTCGAGAAAAGCGGGTGTCCAATGGAAAACATCCCCTGCTGCCTATGCTGCGAGGGACAGAAGCTGCGAGGGAACGTGGAGGGCTCCCCATCACTGACTCTCCCTATTCCTGTTCAATCTATTAAACCCCTTCCTATTAAAACTCCACCTCTTCTGATATGAGCAGAGACGCTAGGGAGGGCTCTGAGGCTCATCATGGTGCCGAACCAGGGTTGCAGGATGAAGAACATGGCACCACTGAACATGCTGCCCACCTCAGTAGAGTGGGACTTCCAGAGAGCAGCCCCTACGCAGGACTCACGGGACCATTTTGATGTCTCCCTTTGGGCTCTTGCACTGTTGTGAGGGCCTGGGCACACCAGCAGGGAAGTGAAAGGCAGGCACAGCATGGCTCTGGGAGAGCAAAATCGTGGCTGTCCCTATCCTCATTAGGCAAGGCCACCTCAGGGTGCCAAAGGGAAGAGGCAGTCCCAATGGGGGCAAGCAAATGAAGAGGGGATCACACTCACATTGGATGTTTCTCTTGGTCGATGTCTTGTGTCTAAGTCTAAGTCAATGTCTAGTGGTCAGGGGTCACTAACCATTTTTGAGGGTCACTAACCATTTCTTCTTGGATTATGGGTTCTTTAGTGTGCTCCCCATCCCTATTTTCCAGCTCAGGATACCTGGAGAACAACAGGCCTTACTACTAAAGACTGAGGTAAAGAAGGCATGAAGTACTTCAACCTTTGTCACTACATTTCCCCCCACATCCAATGAAAAATTGAGATTCTCCTTTGTTCTCCTTTTGTTGCTAATATATTTCAGAAGCTTTTTGTTTGTTTGTTTGTTTTGTCTTTTTAAAAAATTGTCTATTTTTGCTTTTCTTGCTTGTTTGTGCCCTGCTACAAGCTGATAGTTACTGTCTATTTGTAATATAGGAGCTGGGATGCAGATTCTCACTTTCTTAATTGGAGGCCAGTTCAGAACCAGTGTTTCCCATTATGTGCCATCATGCACCAGCCATTCTGTGACCATCCAAACAAGAGGTTCCAATTGCTGCCTTCACCTTTACTTTGCATCTGGTCTCAGAGTTCATCATCCAGCTCCTGGGAATGCACAAAAGTACTTAATTTTTAGCTTGGTGCTTCAGAGCTTCAGAGAAAAGTAGAAATTCATGGACTCACTGTGTATGAGCAGTAAAACTCAGCTGTTTCTATTGTACACCTTAAGCTTCCTGTACTGCCCTGTCAAAGTGCATGATTTTTGCTATGGGCATCTAATTCAGCTGGTCTCTGGGACCCTACTGAATTATTTTTTAAATGTTGAAGTCTACCACAGATGTCTGTCTTTGCCAGTCAGAAAAGGGCACACAGTTGCTTAAGGTGTTGAGTGCTGGCAGGAAAACAGAATCCTTTGTCTCTAGAACAAAAAATTCTTAATTCAGAATAACTGGAAAAACCTCCATGAAAATAAACCATATTCTAATTTAAACTGTGTCCATCAGCCAGAGGCATGACAACCCAAATAAATTAAAGCAGGGCTATTTCTGGATAAAGCCCTTTAGTTGGCTGAGACCAAGTCAAAGACCACAGGGGACCCTCAGATTCTAAGACAGGAAGCTTCTTAGGGTGTGATTCTTATTCCAGCCCATGCTCTCCTCATGCAGCCCCTTTCCAGCCCAGTTTCCACTGCAGCTTGAGTAGAGAGCCCTTGTCTCTCTACTAGCCCCAGCTCTAGTACGAACTGGGCCTGAGTGCAAACCTGTAAATTTTGAAACTAAAGGTTTGTGACTGACTATCATTTATCTAATTTTTGGTTAAAATATCTTCTAGTGAAAAAGAGGTCTAAACAAAGGTAGATTACGTGCAAAAACTTAATTAAGTCTTCTAGTAAGAACCCAGGAGTTCCTTTAGATGTTTGTTACGATTGCATTTTACAGATGGATATTCTGTTATAGTCCTTCAACAAGCATACTATATTCAGAATTATATACCTGAAAGAAGATTATAAAGTAGTCAAGCTTGCAGTACCTTTGTTGACTTCAGTGAGGTGTTACCAAGAGATTAATTTGATTATTCTTTTTTAAACAGTGAGACTACTTATCTATAACAAAAGCATCAAAAGCATCAAAGGTGGAATTATTACAATCATGTGAATATCTGAAATAACATTGAAATTAACTAAAATTCACACTTTCCTTTTTTTTTTTTTTTTTTTTTTTTTTTTTTTTTTTTAATCAGTCATTGCAATATCTATTAGTTTTCCAGACATCACTGAAATTTTTATCTGGAGAAGTATCTTCATATTAGGAGACAAATAATTCTGTGTAGTATTTGCTATTCAAGAAAATTATCTGTATTGAAATATAATTATCTCAGGTGACATACTGACTGAATCCTAATTACAACAGATATAGCTAATTACTTAGGTTCATCCTGTAAATAGCTCAGCATGTATTTTTATGACAATTCAGTAATGACGCATTGCTCAGTGGGATTATATATGTAAATTGATTCTTTTTTTTTTATGCATAATGTTCTTATTTTTCAATATCTATGTAAGTTTACTTAAAACTTCTTAGCAGCTTAATGATGGCAAACACAAGAATATTTGGAAGAACTCAAGTGTTGTAAATTTACACTTTTTGTTTGTTTGTTTTGGACAATATTCTCTAAACAGGATCTGAGCCCCAGAGTCAGATTTGCTACCCTGATCCATTAGCCCTTGTCTCTAACAGAGGCAATAAACAAGCTGATTCACCAGTCCACTGCAAACAGACCTGTTTTGTAAAAATTGATCTATTCTCTTCCTCACTGAGTTAACACCGTGGAAAAACTGTTGGCAAAAGCTGTGCACTGCTTCTACCAGCTGCCTGCAGAAGTAGGGTATGGGTCAGTAACTGCCATGGTAGACAAAGATTAAGTATCCAAATACTACTGAAAGCTAGTGGAAAGTGGACAGAAACCTAAGTGTACATGTACTTAAAAAAAATCTACCATGCATTGCTTAGATAAAACATCAAGCCCTAGCCTATCAATAGACATAAAATGTGAAATCTTCTGTTCTACCGCTCACTCCCTCGCCCGCCTCCCCCCCCCCCCAAAAAAAAAAAAAAGCTGATTTTTATTTGAAGTTGCTCTAATTTGGTCTCCAAACATAGAAATTTCAAATAAATAAATAAATAAATAAGCTAATAGAATAAATTATTTTTATTCAAGCACACTTAAATTATTTCATCATAAATTTTAATCAGGAAAATATGAATCAGTATAACGTGTAGTGGGGAAAATTAAGATAGCATGATGACGTTGGAACAATTTATTTTTTTCATTCTGAGTCATAACAGAACTTTTAAAATCCAATATTATTTGGATTTTTTTAAATGTACTATAGAAAAATAAATCTCTTAAAACATTTTTTCACTTGTTTTAATTGTATGTTGTCACTGTTATCTCCCATCCTAGTATGCTTTCCACCAGACTGTTCACCAGAGAGTAGGGTTTACATATTTGATTGGAACTAAATGTTTGCAGATTTTCATCAATTCCTGATGTCAACTAAAGGAGATTAAAATTTAAATAAATAAATAAATAAAATAAAATAAAAATCACATAACAAATCAAACTTTGGTAGAATTTTACTCAAGCCAGTAATGATGGTCACAGCAGAACAATAATATCTTCTCTTGCACTGAAAATTCATATCCCAAGACTGACTGGACAACATTTTTTGTCTTTTCTACTATTTCTATTGTAGAAAAGTTAACTTTTCTACTATTTTCTACTTTTCTACTATTTTCTACTATCTGGAAGGTGCTCTTAAACAAGTGCTACTATTCCTTTGGTCTCAGAAATATTTAAGGCATTTTTCTCATTAGTAGTACTTTACTTCAAATGTCCTGGCCAAATTTACATCCTAATCTAAGTTATGATCTACAACGTGCATGCTGATTTTCTTACTGTAAATTGAATACAGTCCCTAATTTTTACCAAGTTCTTCTCACTCACTTCTACTCACTGCCAAAAAAAAACTGTTTCTGCAGAGAAAATGGTATAGCAGTTGCAAAGAAAGTGATGTAATTTGTAAAATGTTTTATATTCCATTAGAGGAAATAGCAATATATAAGTTGAAGACATTTTGAAACAGCTCCTCAGGTCGTACAGACAAGGAAGTTGCTTCAGAGAAATTATGGAGACAGGTGGTATAAATCTGCCACCACCTGCCTCAGTATAATCTCTTGGGCTGAGGATTGATACTATTTCACTGAAAAAGGGATAATAACAACTTTGATAGAGAACCTGGCAAAAAAAAAAAAAACAACTGTGACTAAATTAAAGTTCTATTTTTGTATTGTCCCACTCCCCTGTATCATTAGTACATTAAAGATGTCTCCCATTTAGATAGACACAGTTCTGTTTTCAAAGCTTTCATATAAAAAACAGAATGTAAGCTTTTAGATCCCACTCTAAATTTTGTTATGTGCCTTCATATTTATATATGTAGATATACATATATAGATATGCAATATCTTTGTTACATAGCCACTAAATAAATATATTTATATATTACCGATTGCTCAGGAATTTCTTGAACATAGGTTACTTGGGATTGGACAATACTCCCAGAAACAGTAATGTATGAATACGTGTACACATTCTTACCTTGCTTTGCTCTCAGAGAAATCACTCTGTAGCTGGTCATTGGATCGAATCCAATGTGGCAATTGCAATTTTTGTTGCATTTAGATGATTATTTTTGACATGGGCATTCAAAGTCAGAGAAAAGATGTTTCCTGTAATACCTTTGAACATATTAGACATATCAGTACTGTGTCATATTCATCTTTGCTCCATTAGTCGTGACATTCCTGTCAATTAAAACAGTAATTGCCAGCAGGTGGCATCTGCTGTAGTTGCTTAAAGCAATGCTTCCTAAATTCCCTGATCATTGACCCACCTTCAAAAGTTAATCAAAAATCTATTCTGTAGAATTCAATTAAAAGTTCAAGTAGAATGGACTTGCAGTGGTCTTGGAGATTGTTCACCATGTCTTGGATTCAGATTTCTACAGAACATTTGCAATTTATTATTTCATTTGTAAACAGCAAATTGTCAAGGATCAAGTATCAAAAAATCAGGAACTTTGAAAACTATCAGTACTCACTGAAGAATTTTAACTACAAAATTATGTAAGTTATTGATCCTACTGATTTAGAATATTAATTTCACAATGAATCATTAAATCTGTGAGGTTAAAATCAACAATCTACAGTTTCTTTGGAAAGTCACCTCAACTTTTGTTATACCATTTAACAAATAACTCAAATAACTCATTAAGATGACTATTTCTGAGTTTTGTCATAATTTATAAGGTATTTTTTGTGTCTTGAGGTTATAAAAATAATATTTTTATGGTTTTATTTATTCATGTAAAATAAATGAAGCTAAACATTTACATTCAAAAATTGCATTTACAGAAAAACTCTAATACTAGTACATAAGAAATGCATTTCAAAAGTAATGGAAAAGTATTACAAGTTATTAAAATGCAGCACCAGCATTCAAGCATAGAAGGAGATACAAATGTAAATTATTATGGACAGCCAGAGATGAGTAAGAATTAAGATCAGGATATTTCCATTTTTATGGTGGGAGTTTGTTATTAAAGATTTTATTTTCCATTCAAGTGACATGACATTGTTGATGTTTGTAATGGTTATACTTTAATATTTATTATGGTATTTTGCTTTAATCTATAGTTTCTAATTATTGTCAGAATAGCCAAAAAAAAATAAAATAAAATAAAAAATAAACTGTTCTTATTAAGAACTTGACAAGTAGGTTGTTAGCAAATTATTATAATGATCAACAATTTCCATATATATTTATAAATAGAATATAAATATATATATTAGAGATTTATGGATATTTAGAGATTATTTAGAGATTTATGGATATCCTCTATATTTATAAAGATCCTCTCAATTTGGCTCTATACTATTTTTGATATAATGTGCATATCAGCTAGCTCTTAGATTTTTTGCATGTTCTGCCAGCTTCTATGACCATCTCAATGCTTATTTACTTTGATCGCTAATAGCTCTATATGAGCTCTTTTCAAGCATTAAAAAGTCTTTGTATTTTCTTTTCCTTCCTTCCTTCCTTCCTTCCTTCCTTCCTTCCTTCCTTCCTTCCTTCCTTCCTTCCTTCCTTCCTTCCTTCCTTCCTTCCTTCCTTCCTTCCTTTTGTTTTAATGAGAAAGAAAACAGGGGAAGAAACAAAACAACCTGGACAGCTCATTCAGAATGGTAAAGATTTTTTTTAAATCTGAAGAGACCTAGTCTGTGACTGCAGTGTTATAGAGAGAGTTCAGCAACTATTACTGATGTCAGTAAAACAGTCAAAGCTATGATGTGCTTTCTAAAATATTGAGAATTTTGTTTTACAATAATCATCTTAAACACAACTAGGTAACAAGGGTTACAAGCAATACATTAACTTAAGCACACACACGCACAAAAGCCTGCTGTAGATTACAGAAGTATATTGTCCTACTTGTGTGGTGCTCCAAAGGAAGGTTTAAAGAGGTATTAGGAAGAGGTAAACAAATGACTTTCCAAGGTACTGATATGATGTTTCCTTGGTTATTGCATACAATGAGGATCCACATCTTTCTTACAAGTTTTCCTAGTAAGCAAATAGTTCTAACAAACTAAAAAATGTCACAGGCAACCCACACTGATGTTTCAATGTGCTACTGGAAACCAAAAATCTTTCTCTTTAGTATCCCAGTTGCAATGCCGTGTTTCGAAGTGTGCCCTGGCAGCTATTATCAATTCCTGCACATGCAGAAATGCAGGGAAATATCTGAGCAGAGAGCTCACACTGAGCCAAAACACTCCAAATGGAAAGAAGAGGAGGCAAGGCACTTGGACAAGGAAAGGAACAGCCACTCATGGCACAAGATGCTTAGCCAGTTTCAAGGGAAAATGCCATGGTTTCAAGTAAACAACCAAACCAACCAACCACAAGCAAAAAGCAGACAAAAAACATGCATACACAAACACACCAAAACAAGAAAAGACAAGACATTTTAATTGAAAAGATAAAATAAGACAACCATACTGAACAAGCTTCAGAAATATTCTAGAAAAAAGAAAAAAGTGTATGATTGTTAGATCATAAGATTCTGATTTACCCCCCACTTTGGTTGGAAAACCTCACCTTAAAAGCTGAAGAGAAAGATAGGTTTCTCTGAACAACAACAACAAGTCTTTAGTTTGGTATTTTACACAAATAATCAGTGATAGATAACAGCTCACTAGATAACAGTTCGCCCCCCTCCCTCCACCCCACTAATTACTGGTATCTGCAGAAATTTAATCACATCTGTGCACATCGTTATTGCAAGGGGTCCACCATCAAGTAAGAAAAGGCTATCACGCAGTGCTTAGCTTGTGTGGTAAAGCCGCCATTGATACTACCAGTCAATTGAACTGCAGATATCCACAGGGAATTCACTTCCAGCTCATAAGAGGACTGAGAACCTTGGTTCCTTGCATCAGACACAGGCTACACCATTAATCAATATTAGAGTATGGTATATAATTGGAAAAATTGCTATCATCCTCTCTGGTTGCAGGAATTCCTCAAAGACACTACACTTTCTCTAGCATATTTATCTCTTTCAGTTATTTTAGTCATTAATTTCAGCAGGTAACTACATAAATCCCCCACAAAATCTTAACCTGATCCTGGAAACAAATGAAATGTTTATAGTGCACAAATTCCCTTTTTCTTGCTTGTGCCAGTGTAAATTTTAATCCAGATTAATATCTACAGTCATAAATTTGCATCTTACTTATTTCTCTTCTCTGATATAAAAGTATTTGCAAAATGGCAGAATAATCCACTCTTCTGTCAAAGTATCTCATTGTCTGCCTTGGATTTCTCTCTTGTTGCTTGACATTACAATAGCAAAGCATTCTCATTCTCATTCACATCTATTTCTGGTGAGTACAAGGTTTTATTTTGCAATTGCTTCCAGGAAAATAAATTAAAGGGAAGATAGGGGGAGGGAAAGAATAACCGTTAATATCAATTAATGGTTATCAACATTAACCTGCAAAAAAGCTGTTTGATCCAAGACATGTAATTGAAAGTAGTGACAAAGTGTGAGATGTCATGGAATCCTCTTAAGATGTGATATGAGAAATTTATTCAAACTAACTTAGCAGAAAAGTCTGACAAATATATATTATTTTATGATTGCTTTTGACAAATATATATTGCTTTATGATTGCTTTTACCTTTGCTTTTAAATTATCTTTCCTTACTTCCTATCCTCTGTTGATATCTTTTTCTAGTATTTTGGTACACAGTAGGACCAGGAAAGTTGAAAATGACCATCTGAAATTAACCTCAGCCATGCTTTTGCTGTCTTTTTTAGAAAATCAAATCCAGAGAAAGCCTTCAGCTTCATGTGTTTATAGAAATAATAGGTTTTTGCAAGAGGTGTTCTTTTTAAGATTTACTTTCCTGTAAATGTTTAGTGACATTTTCTCCCTATTATTTTTACCACGTGTTGAAGGAAATCCACTAACATTGATAACCTTTCTCCTCCTTTTGCCTCTAGCAACAAAAGTTTACAGACCACCCAGATTCACAGAGAGATCAAGGTCCTGCAGAAACAAGGAGGCAGAAAGTTGGTGGATGTACCAATTCCTACATGTGAACCTATGACACAATGCCAGGGCTGGGTAAGATATAGTGTCTGGGACTCCTCAGCAGCCAGTACAAGGCTTTTAGCCAGCTTCAACAGCACATAAAAGCCTTTCATAGATCTGACAGCACAACCACCTTTTTTGTACCTTCAAAAGCATTTGTCTGGCCCTTCATTTCCGCTGCCATTAACAGGTTATCTCAAAGGCTGCAGCAGAAATAGAGTTTTTATGCATGCATTACCCACATCCTGTAAAAAATGTCCATCAAAGACAGACATGAGGGCTGCTTAAGGCATATTCCATACCATTCCAGATAAGGCTGTCTTTCCAACAATAATCTAATGTTCTATCTGCCACCACACGTAATGAGGCAAACCACAAAAAGTAAACACATTTGAGCCACACTGGAAAGTTCTTTTTTTTCTCTTTTCTTTTTCTTTTTTTTTTTTTTTTTTTTCCCTTGTTTATTTATTTATTAAATAGGGCCAAAATGTGAACTATCATTTTCTAACTATTTTTTTTTTCCTATACAATTTTTGAAGGAAGCCAGACTATTTAAGAAAAGGAGATGAAGGGTGAGGTAGCAGAACCCAATTTCATTTCAAGACTGTCAAAGATCAACTGTTTGCTTGAATCTTCAGTAAGGGTAGCAGGGATTGCTCTTGAACAAAATTATGTTACAGTGCACTTCAGCATTTTGATAGTAAAATAATTTGTTTTCATCTTCAGTTATTTGAAACCAGTCTTTCAGCAGACATACAACTCCTAACGTGATTTACTTTGGATAACGCCCGTGGGTGGAAAGAATATTTTGATTTAGGTTCTCATATACTTAAGTATCTGGAAGGCAGACAGAAACATCTTCATTATTTCCCATAAAAATGTATGATACAAGGTAATTTAGGTTTTTCTTGTTTCTGTTGCAGTATGTGCATAGGCCAGCTTTGAACAAGTTCTAACCATTAAAGTACAGCATTTTCATAACAAATTAAAGCAAACATAGATCTAATATCTCTGATATACAGATCATGTGAGTTTCTAATTTCACATCAGTTGATGTGGAGCCTTGGACTATAAAAAGAGAAAATTACTCCAGATATTATTTTGAAACTTTTTGTTTTTTAATTGTTCCAGATTCATTCAATATACCTTATTAATGGTTAAATGTTTAAGAAGAATAACATATTAAATAAATAGCAGTACAAGTAAACTAAATAAACATCTTTATTCTCAATGAGTTACCCTTTCAGACTGAGTTCACCTCATCACCTCATTCTGAAAGTGGAGCATTTGAAATCAGTGGAATGAAGTTGTTTGAGTCAAAATAAATAAATAAATAAATAAATAACATATTTGTATGTTTATGGAAAAAACATATTTTTGTTGTTTTTGTTTGTTTTTCCAGGTTAGATCATTGTGCTTGGGGATATTGGGACAAGAGAATAATGAAATAACTACTGCTGCCCAGAACGGTGTTTTCAGATAACTTTTGCAGCTTTCTGAAATGTTCTACTGCAAATTAGAGTTTTTAGGTCTAAATGGGACACTTGGCATCTACTGTATTCTTAGAAGTACTTATTGTGTAATATACATATAAATATGGCATTTATAGACATAGAAATATGACATTACCTGACTCTTAATAAACAAATAAATAAATGTCTTACCAAGATTCATTAACCAAATGAGCAATTACAAACTAAAAATACAAACTACCTTCAATCCAAATTCAATGCAACTCATTGCACTTAACAACAAACCTAAATTTCTTATCCCAGTTCTGTCCTGTACTTATTGCTTTCTTTTCATGATATTGTTTCATTTCTCTGATGTGAGTTCTCATAACCAGTGCCCATTTTTCTTTCTATATTAGATCTACAGAGTGACTACATGTATATAAGTGTTACAAAGGTTAATCTGAAATGAAAATTTGAACGCACAAAAGTTGAGCTAAAATTGTTATTTTCATTGAAGGTTTTAGATCAGATTTCATAAACCACCTTGTGTTTCATTCACACTAAAGTGTCATTTTAGAGTTCTTTAACATCAAGATAAATACATGTAGTCTAAGGGGTAAAACGATAAAACTTTTTTTGATAAACCTTTCCCTTAAAACACAACATTTTAATGTTTGTAACTTTCTAAAAGACAGCTCAAATGCTATGTTAAAAATCAGTATTGTAGGCTAAGAGGATCATAGAATACTTTGGTTTGGAAGGGACCATAAAAATAATCTAATTGCAACCGTTGCCATGGGCAGGGACACCTTCCACTAGACCAGGTAGCTTAAAGCCCCATCCAGCCTGGCCTTGAACACTTCCAGGGATGGGGCATTCACAGCGTCTCTGGGAAACCTGTCCCAGTGTCTCACCACCCTCTAAGAATTTCTTCCTTATAAACTAAATCTACCCTCTTTTAGTTTAAAGCCATTATCCCTTGTCCTTTCACTACACTCCCTGATAAAAAGAGTCCCTCTCCAGCTTTCTTGTAGGCTCCTTTAGGTACTGTAACGCCTAAATATAAGGTCTCCCTGAAGCCTTCTCTTCTACAGGCTGAACAACCTCCACTTTCTTAGTCATCTGATGCTCACTCAACTTCAATCTCTTCCCCTGTTGCTCTGTGGGGTTCCTCCCACAAGATGCTGTCCTTCCTGAACTGATTATATGTGGGCTTCCCACAATCTAAATACAGTTCTTCAAGAATTGCTCCAACATGGGTCTGTGCCATGGGTGGCAGCTCCTGCCAGACTTCATGCTCCACTGTGATCTCCTCTCTACAGGCTGAAGCTCCAGCCCCAGGCCTGCTCCTGGAGGGGCTCTCCATGGGCCACAGTCTCCTCCAGGCCACCTCCACCTGCTCCACTGAGGGCTCCTCCACAGGCTGCAGCATGGAGATCTGCTCTGCCGTGTGTGGTACAACATGGGCTGCAGGGGGACAGCCTGCTCCACCATGTGGCCTCTTCAGCCTGCAGGGGAGCTTCTGCTCCAGTGCCTGGAGCACCTCCTGCCCTCCTTCTTCGGCACTGACTTTGGTGTCTACAGGGCTGTTTCTCTCACAATTTCCCACTCCTCTCTCCCAGCTCCTGTTGTGCAGGTTTTTCTTAGACCTACTATCACAGAGGCACAACATGCGTCACTCACTGGCTCAGTTTTGGTCAGCAGTGGGTCGCTTTTGGAGCTGGTTGAAACTGGCTCCTATCTAATACAGGGCAGCTGCTGGCTCTTCGCACACAAGCCAGCCCTACAGACCCCTCCCTCCCCCATTACCAAAACCTTGCCACATATGCCCAATGCAACCTGCCATTTTTAAAAAATATTGTTATATAAGTAGAGACTTCACAGAAAAGGATGGCCAACTGAATCAAAACTTGGATGAATATTGAGAGATGCAAGAACCTCTGAGCATGCAGCCTTGCAATGCCTAAAACAGTACTGGGAAGCAAACAGAATCAGAAACACACAGAAAAGTGTCTACTGCTCACAAAGGAGACATCCTGTGTTTTTGGTATCCTCTCGGTCCCTGCTACACATGAAATCTACAACCCAGCACCACAGGGTCTCAGGAAATGAGGATTAAGATTATAGAGATTTTACTATTGAAGAGGGACTTTAGTGATTTTCCTCCCAGTCTCTGAGTAGAAAAAGAGTAGCATATGGTCTATAGACAACAGAGGCACTTAGAGATTAGACTACATTGTTCCTCCAGCCATATTTTGGCCAATCAGACCCTGATAGATTATACATACCATGTTGTCTTTTCAGGAAGTTGTAGTGATTACCTGAAAAAGACATTTGAAGTATGTAAAAATCTGGAATTAGTTAAGGTACTTTATGAAAAACTAGACAAAGTTAAAATACCAGTCCAAGTGAAACATCGTTAATGGCTTATGACACATTGGGTTATTGAATTTTGAACTGGGCTTTGAAAATCCTGCTTAGGGATTCTTGGGATTCAGATAATGACTGGAAAGTTAAAAGGAGACAGTAAGCTAATCAAATTTTTGAATAATTTAAAGCCTGGGAAATGAAACACTAAGTATATTTCACAAAAGGAATAATGACAGCTAGATAAATTGAAATATATATATAGACTGGCATCAATTACATAGTTGGACAGAGACATGTACAGGAACTTAAATAGAGACAAATAATGAGAAATCATAGAATCATAGAATCATAGAATATCCTGAGTTGGAAGGGACCCTTAAGGATCATCAAGTCCAACTCTTTGACACCGCACAGGTCTACCCAAAAGTTCAGACCATGTGCCTAAGTTCACAGTCCAATCTCTTCTTAAATTCAGACAGGCTCGGTGCAGTGACCACTTCCCTGGGGAGCCTGTTCCAGTGTGCAACCACCCTCTCTGTGAAGAACCCCCTCCTGACGTCCAGCCTAAATTTCCCCTGCCTCAGCTTAACCCCGTTCCCGCGGGTCCTGTCACTAGTGTTAATGGAGAAAAGGTCTCCTGCCTCTTGACACCCCCTTACGAGATGAAGAAACAGAAAGAAAACAGAAGATAACTATCTCAACTCCATCTTGGATAACACATTACACATCAAAACAAGTAACAAGAAAGCAAATGCAGACCTCAATGGCATTATTAGGAGCATTATGTAAAAAATGAGCAATTAGCACACTTCTCTTTATTTTGCAATGTTAAGGGCCTGCCGTCACCATTTTTGTGTTATTTCAAAAAGAGAATAAATGAAGTAGGGAGGTCACAACCTTGAATGACAGAGAATGATTAAAAGTTAGGAAAGTGAAACTAATGATAAAAGGGTATGCTTAGACTGGAGAAAAGATAACCCAAGAAAGACACGTTTATTAGAAAATAACAGTAAAGATGTTATAACAGGAGGGTCATCAACTTGTCAGTGAGGACAAAAACAAAATATTCTTAAACTGCAACACAAATTATTCTGTTTAAACTTAGGAAAAGTAATTTTCAAATGCCAAAAAAGTTGATTCTAGATACTGTGGTAAAAATCAGTTATGTCTATCCAGAATCTTAGAAAGAAATATAAACATCAAGCAAATACATATAAGCATTTTCACATGAAATTGTTATTAATACATCCTTTACTATAATATTCTGAATGGAAGGGGTAGGTGTGTATTGTTAGTGAAGGGAAGATTATCATTTATATAAAATATACAATTATACAATATATATCATTAATTCATCATTTAATAAACTAACTTTTGAAAGAAAATGTAGGAACAGAGTCACATATTAAGCAAATGTTTAAGTTTACTTAAGAAATTATTGTATAATGATTCTGGATGAATATCATGTGCATTTTGATTTGATCAATCCTACATGACTTTCATATATTCTATTCTATAGAATAGAATTCTAGCAGCCTCTGTTCTCTTCAGGAATCTGCCTGGTAGAGTACCATAGGACAAAGCCCTGGAGGAAAGAGGGGCCCAAGAAAGCTGGTTAATATTCAAGGATCACCTCTTCCAAACTCAGGAGTGATGCATCCCAGCAAAGAGGAAGTCAGACAAAAAAATGCCAGGAGGCCTGCATGGATAAGTAATGAGCTCTAGGCCAAAATCAAGCAGAAAAAGGAAGCCTACAGAAGGTGGAAGCAAGGACAGATAGCCTGGGAAGAGTAAAGAGAAATCATCTGAGAAGCCAGGGATCAGAATAGGAGACCTAAAGTCCTATTAGGATTAAATTTGTTTAGGGACATCAAGAGGAATGAGAAAACTTTCTGTAGGTACACCAGTGATAAAAGGAAGTCTAGGGAAATTGTGGGCACTCTCTGAATGGAAACAGGAGAGCTGGTTATCTGGGATATGGAGAAGACTGAGGTGCTCAATGACTTTTTTATTTCAGTCTTCCCTGGTAAGAGTTCTAGCCACATAGCTTGAGTCCCAGAAGGCAAAGGCAGGGTCTGGGAGAATGAAGAACCACCCACTGCAGGAGCTGGAATGACTGAAAAATTCTCCACTCAGACTCCTTTTGTCTAGGTTAAATAACCACAGTTCCCTCAGCCATTCCTCATAAGAGCTGTTCTCTAGACATTTCACTAGCTTTATCACCCTTCTCTGGACATGATCCAGTATCTCAATGTCTTTCTTATAGCTAGGAGTCCAAACCTGAACACAGTATTTGAGGTGCAGCCTCACCAGAACGGGGACAATCACTTCCCTAGTCCTGCAGGCCACACTATATCCAATAGAAGCTAGGATACTGTTACAGAATCACAGAATCACAGAATTTTCTAGGTTGGAAGAGACCTCAAGGTCATCGAGTCCAACCTCTGACCTAACGCTAACAGTCCCCACTAAACCATTTCCCTAAGCTCTACATCTAAACGTCTTTTGAAGACTTCCAGGGATGGTGACTCCACCACTTCCCTGGGCAGCCTGTTCCAGTGCCTCACAACCCTTTAAGTGAAGAAGTTCTTCCTAACATCTAACCTAAAACTCCCCTGGCTCAACTTAAGCCCATTCCCTCTCGTCCTGTCACCAGGCACGTGGGAGAACAGGCCAACCCCCACCTCGCTACAGCCTCCCTTGAGGTACCTATAAAGAGCGATAAGGTCACCCCTGAGCCTCTTCTTCTCCAGGCTGAACAAGCCCAGCTCCCTCAGCCGCTCCTCGTAGGACTTGTTCTCCAGGCCCCTCACCAGCTTCGTCGCCCTTCTCTGCACCCGCTCGAGCACCTCGATGTCCTTCTTGTAGCGAGGGGCCCAAAACTGTACACAGTACTCGAGGTGCGGCCTCACCAGAGCCGAGTACAGGGGGACGATCACCTCCCTAGCCCTGCTGGTCACACTGTTTCTGATACAAGCCAGGATGCCGTTGGCCTTCTTGGCCACCTGAGCACACTGCTGGCTCATATTCAGCCGACTATCCACCATCACTCCCAGGTCCTTCTCTGCCTGGCAGCTATCCAACCATTCCTCTCCCAGTCTGTAGCTCTGCTTGGGGTTATTGCGCCCCAGGTGCAGGACCCGGCACTTGGCCTTGTTGAACTTCATGCAGTTGACCTCAGCCCATCGGTGCAGCCTATCCAGATCCTCCTGCAGAGCTTTCCTACCCTCAAGCAGATCGACACACGCACCTAACTTGGTGTCATCTGTGAACTTGCTGAGGGTGCACTCGATGCCCTCGTCCAGATCATCGATGAAGATATTAAAGAGGACCGGCCCCAGCACCGAGCCCTGGGGGACGCCACTAGTGACTGGCCTCCAACTGGACTTGGCTCCAATCACCACGACTCTTTGGGCCCGGCTATCCAGCCAGTTTCTAACCCAACGAAGCGTGCGCCAGTCCAAGCCAAGAGCAGCCAGTTTCTTGAGGAGAATGCTGTGGGAGACGGTGTCAAAAGCCTTGCTGAAGTCAAGGTAGACCACATCCACAGCCTTTCCCTCGTCCACCCAGCGCATCACTTTGTCATAGAAGGAGATCAGGTTCGTCAGGCATGACCTGCCTTTCATAAAGCCATGCTGACTGGGCCTGATCACCTGCTTGCCCTGCAAGTGCTGCATGATGACTCTCAGGAGGATCTGCTCCATGAGCTTTCCTGGCACTGAGGTCAAACTGACAGGCCTGTAGTTTCCCGGGTCTGCCCTCCAGCCCTTCTTGTAGACGGGCGTCACATTTGCTAGCCGCCAGTCAACTGGGACCTCCCCCGATAGCCAGGACTGCTGATACTGTTGGTCTTCTTGGCTTTCTTGATCAAAACTTTCATAAGTTTTGATCTGGCATCACTATGTAATATATGTAACTCTACAGGAAGGAACTGTTCTCTAAGTTTAAATGGACTAGTGATCTCTACCGAAGGTAGAAGGCTGTACCTTCTAATTTTCATAGAATCATAGAATAACCCGAATTGGAAGGAACCCACAAAGATCATTGAGGCCAACTTCTGGTTCCACACAGGTCTACTCAAAAATTCAGACCATATGATTGAGAGTGTAGTCCAAACATTTCTTAAACTCTGACAGGCTTAGTGCTGTGACTATGTCCCTGGGGAGTCTGTTCCAGTGTGTGACCACTGTCTCGGTGAAGAATCTCTTCCTGATATCCAACTTGAACCAACTGGTCACCAGAGAGAAAAGATCAGTGCCTGCCCCTCCGCTCCCACTCATGAGGAAGCTGTAGACTGCGATGAGGTCTCCCCCTAAGCCTCCTCTTTTCTAGGCTGAACTGGCCTAGTGACCTCAGCTACTCCTCATACGTCTACCCTCTAGGCCCTTCCCCATCTTAGTATCCCTTCTCTGGACACTCTCCAAAAGCTTCAAATCCTTTTTGTACTGTGGTGCCCAGAACTGCAGACAGTACTTGAGGTGATGCTGCGCAAGCTCAGAGCAGAGTGGGACAATCACTTCCCTCGGCCGGCTAGCAATGCCGTGTTTGATGCACCCTTGGATACGGTTGGCCCTCCTGTCTGCCAGGGCACACTGCTGGCTCATATTCAACTTGCTATCAACCACAACCCCCTGATACCTCTCAGTGGGGCTGCTCCCCAGCGTCTCATCCCCCCAGTCTGTCTGTACAGCCAGGGTTGCCTCATCCCAGGAGAAGGACCTGGCACTTGCTAAACTTCATGTGGTTGGTGATTGCCCAGCTCTCCAATCCATCCAGATCTCTCTGCAAGGCCTTTCCACCCTTGACAGAGTCAACACCTCCTCCCAGTTTAGTGTCATCAGCAAATTTGCTCAAAACACCTTCTAGTCCACATCCAAATCATTTATAAAAACATTGAAAAGAACTGTCGTTAAAATGGAGCCCTGGGGAACCCCACTGGTTACTGGCCACCAGCCTGATGTGTAACACCATTTACCATAACCATTTGAGCTCTACCCATCAGCCAAATTTTCACCCATCGTATTATGTTTTTATCTAGCTGTATGCTGGACATTTTGTCCAGTAGGGTCCTATGAGAAAACATGTTGAAAGCTTTACTGAAATCCAAAAATATTACATCAACTGGCTTCCCTTGATCCATTAGATAGATAATCATAAAAGGAAATTATTTTAGTTAAGCAGGACCTACCCCTTGAGAACCCATGTTGGCTGGGACCAATGACTGCATTGTCCCCCAGTTGTGTTTCAATAACTCCTAGGATAATCTTCTCCATAATTTTACCAAGCACTGATGTGAGACTGACAGGCCTGTCAGTCCAGGGTCTTTCTTGCCCTTCTTGAAAATTGGCACAACATTTGCCAGATTCCATTCAGCTGGGGCATCTCCAGATTCCCAAGACCATTGAAAAATAATTGTCAGTGGTCTCACAAGACATCAGCCAGCTCTCTGAGCACTCTGGGATGAATCCCATCAGGCCGCATGGGCTTGTATCAGTCCAGGTGGAGTGGCAAATCCTACACATGTTTGGTGTTGGCTGGGAGTTTATCATTCCTACCTCAGAGCACCTGGGGTCCCAAAGCCCATTATCAGCGTTGAAGACAGAGGCAAAGAAGGCATTAAATGCCTCTGCTTTGCCTATGTCCTTGTTTGTGAGATAACCATCCCCATCAAGTAGTGAACCTATGTTTTCTCTGGTCCTCCTTTTTCTGTTCACATATTTTAAAAAGCCCTTTTTATTGTTTCCCACGGACTTGGCCAGATTCCACTCTAATTGGGCTTTGGCCACATGAATTTTCTCCGTACAGCATCCCTGTAGTCCTTCCATGTTGCCTGACCTGCTTCCAGCAGCCATACACTTTCTTTTTATGACTAAGATCCACAAGAAGATCCCTGGACAGCTAAGCCAGCCTTCTGCCTTGCCTGCTTAACTTCCAGTATTTTGGAATTGCCTGATCCCATTCTTTTAGGAGGCAGTGCTTAAAGACTGTGCAGCACTGATGGACACCTTCAAAAGCAATTTCCCAAGGGACCTTACTAACTAGTTTCCTGAGCAGCCTGAAGTCCCCATATCCAGGGTTGAAGTTTTGGTGGCAGTTTTCCTCCTTCTTTTAATTAAGATCTAACATTTTAAATGAAGATCTAACAAATTCCCAGTATTCCACATTAATCCCATCCTGAAATGGGGTTTAAGAGTCCTAAACACAACCAATTCAAATATCTAAAAATGTGTGTGGAGAAAAGAAAAAGCTGTAATACAAAAAAATTACTGCAAGCAGAGATTCATAATTGGAGACATTTCTCACAATGACCTAGAAATAGATTTTATTGTGTAAATAAAAAATAAAAATATCTTGAATACTTTTAACATTTACTTGTTTACAATTCACCACAACTATACACAAAGCTAAAAAAACATATATATATATATGTATATAAAATAAAATCCCCAAAATGTGTTGACCCGTTATGCATAAGTTCTTCAATATGGAATAAAGAGTTCTTCAATATGGAATAAAGAGCTCTATGTCATAAAGCTATATATGTTCAATAACTACTGAATCAGCTATACATGTATATTGTATCAAGCTTAGCAATTTATTAGGCAAGAAAAAAGAAAAGAATATATATCACATATCAGCTATCTAATATTTTACTTTGTCATACTAAGTACATATTCTAAAAATAATGACATTCCAGCAATCCATGCATCTCAGCATTTTTTCTCTTTGCTCATTGGAAGGGAACCACTGTCACATTTTTCTGCAGATTCATTAAGTATGAGGATTAACAAAGTGTCAATGAAGAAGGTTATATTGTACTTTGTGAGATGCTGTGAAATCAGAAAGAACCATCTGCCATGCTTTACAAAGCTACTAAATGGGCTTGGCCACAATCACCAAGATAACTGTTAAAAGTCCAATTATAATCCTAGCTATCGTTTCATATTGTATGAAAAGAATGATTTTCACACAATGTGTCTCTTCACCAGTTTTGCAAACTGCAGTTCCTAAATATTTTATTGAAATTCTGGTTTTAACATGCACATTAATATCAGCCATTAAAACCAACAAAAAACAAAGAAATACTCAAAAGCTGTTGAAATAGCTACTACTTGAATTCTGACGTTATGAATTCAAGTTTCCCTTAAATGTGTAGCCTGATTAAGAATAAATGCATTGTTATTTTCTTCAGTTTGTTCTGAATGAATCCAAATGTACTATCAGCTAAACCTGATGAGAGACACAGATATTCTGAACTTTCAGTGAATATCTCAGGTGGTTTCTGAATGACAAACAAATTCATTTGATGCACCATAACCCCAGTGGAATAAAATCTTCCTTGATAAATATATTATTCAAAGTCAAAACATAGCTTTCTAATTTCAGCTGAGGACACTACAAAATGTCTATGACAATGAGCTGAAAATTATTAAAATACCTGTTGCAGAGATTCACTTCTGTTTTCTGAATTTGGAGGTTGCTAGGTGATGAAAAATAAGTTGATTGAATCAATAGAAAATGCCTGTGGGGATCTATGAAATGGTGTGCAAGGTACCATTCTTTGAACATGAATTAGCATAGTTATGAAAAAGAATCCATTTTATAGAATTACAGTTCTGAAGACTTGATAAGAAATTACTACCCGAAGACATGAGCATGAAAATTATTCTGGAGGCACTTAATGGTTAATAATAAAAGGCAATAAATAACTGAGAAAAGGAGAAAATCTGAGAAGATGTAAGAAATCAAACAGACAGGCAACTTTTTAGATCTAGAAAAACTGTAACTGAAACCATTTTTGATGCAATTAAGGAAAAATTCTCTGGAAAATATCTATTCATATATGTATAGTCAAAGACAAAAAAAAAAAAAAGTGTCTACACCTTTGTTTAAAAAGTCTGATCAGCTTCCTTAGCTAATTAGAAGACTTGCATCACTTTTTGAGAACAATAGTGTCAAGGGTAGAGACTGACCAAACCATCATGAACACAAGTATAGTACCCTCTATATTTCCTAGGAACTACAACATGAAAGTTCTAAGAAAACCACTATGTTTTCTTACATAAGAAATGTTATTTTACAAAAATAAAAATCTAAATAACTCAATGCAATGATCAAGCCGTACTTTTACATTCTGAAGGTTTTACTGGTATACTTATTTTCATCTTTCTAATGTAATACTGCCTTGGATATACTTTTTTAAAAAAAAACCTTTTTCTACATTTCCTTATAGCAAAGAATGGTGATGCAAATGGATTGAGGGATTATAGAAAGTGAAGTTACAAGTGGGAGCAATGGTGAAAATGGACAATTTAGACATATGAGTAAGTGAAAATAGAATGCAAAACCATTTACAGTAATTTAACTTTAACCTTGGGCACAGTTATAGGGACCTCCCTGGGAACCAGATGAAACCAAAAAAATGCAGGTCCAAAATCAGTGGAAAAATCTGAATGCTACCTTAGCAAAATCTGTCACAAAACGTGGTATGGGTATGGAAAACTTCCAAGATGGTTGTTGATGTTAAGATCTAGCAGGAGTCTTGATTTTCTATGTGTTTACTTTAGGCCACAACTTAAATTCAGAGCAGCATTAGGACATTTCCCATGAATGTGTTTTTTCCTTTGTTAGCTCTCATAGCCTTTAGGAGGTTTTGGGGCATACCACTGGCTACTAGTAACATCAAACTGAAACTGTTTCTGCATTTCAGGCATCCTTTTCTTTTGTCTAGCTTCTTTCAGATTATTTAGGTACACTGTCAAAATAGTTTTTATGCCAATAGACTTAAAATACTTGCCCATGCATTCATGGATGACCATGATTGCTAACCCTGGGGAAATTTCACACCAACACTTAAGTGCAGTTTTACTCTGTTGGCATTAGCAGGATTGAGAATTTAGCACAATTAGGCTCTTTATGAGAGTATGGGACATGGTATAAAGCAAACAGGAAGGTATGTGATTACATTTTGCATGTTATCAAACCCAGACAAGCCGTCCCAGAAGATGTTATGTTCTGCCTTTCTGCAGGACTTACTAGCCTGGAGCAAGCCTAGTGCTAAACTACATCTACCTGGTTTCCAGAGAGCTTGTAACAAAGAGCCTGCAGCTTTCTGAAAAACACCAGCTTTCTGCAAAAACACTAGGCAATTACTTTGTCAAATAAAGTTTATCTTACGAGAGATGCTCAGGTTACCTCAGAGTTCCCAACATTGATCTTGCTTTTGGACATCTGGCAATGATGGAGATTTTCTTGAAAAAAAAAAAAGTATTTTAGTCTAAACATGGCTTGGGGCAGGTGCATAAATTAATTTTACCACAGTGACTAAACATGCTATGGAAATAGTCAAGATGAGAAGGGGAAGGATTCCTAAAACCTCAGAACCTATGGAGAAGAGTGTGCTAGTTGGATGAAGATAAAGAGTAATTGCAATAAGGCAAGGCCAGAAAGTGAAACAGATCTGATGTCCAATAAGGCAGTTTGTCTACAAGCAGTTTTGACACTTTCAAAGTCTTTCAAAAGATTTAAGGAGATATGAGGTCTGAAAGGAATCTTTTTTTGTATACTACATGTATATTTGTATACAAAGACTAATTTGTATACATGTACAATGGCACACCTGGCCAGGTGATTCATGCCATTAAAAAGTCTTGGCAAAAGAATGCCTTTGGCATTCAGGAAATCTGACATCACTTTAGTAGCAACATGTCTTTTCTCAAGGTACTGTTTTAAAGGGTTGTAGTAATATCTACTTCTGACTGCTTTATAGTTCAGTCAAATAATTTAATGTCTTCTTAATGAGATAATAAAAAAAGTTCATAGCATTAAACCATTTAATTTTCTGTTGCACACATGCTTATTTAATAATGATTTAAAAATAATAATTTCTTCAGCAGCATAAAATACATTCAGCTGAACTCACTATAGCATTCTGAAAATACCTAAGTAAAGTATCTTCATGAGAAAGTTGACTGAATCACAGAGGTACTCCATTCCAACAAATAAACTCTTAGCTGTAAAGTTTTGCACTTCTTTGTATTTGTATATTAGGACTCTTGGTATGGTAAATATTTTTAAGATCAGCTTAGTGCTGAAGACAGTGAATGCACTCATTTTAATAAAGCTACATCTCAATCAAAATACTATCAGGTACCATAAGGTAGCCTTAAATTTATAGTAGTATAACTTTTAGGTATAGTGCTACATGGTCAATGCATGCAATTAAATAAAAATATATATTTTTTAGTTTTGAATACATAAGCAGAAAATTGTAACAGCACAGTAATCATTAAGTTAAGCAGTATACAAATATTATAGGACCTATATACAAATACACAAAGTATCTCAGGCCAGAAGAATTTATTGCTAAACTTTTTTTTTTTTTTTTGGGGGGGGGGTAGCAACATCAATTTTGTCAATATTGATATTTAGAAATTGTTTAGATTTTGCTTATGGAAAATAGAAAACCAAACATTTCATTAATACAAAATAGTCAAAGGTTTGATTTTTTACTGTGTGAAGGCTGAAACTGAATAACATTGGCTTCAAAGGTTTGAAGTGATGTTTGAAGTGACTTTGGGGGAATATTTTTCCATACTTTTTTACGATTCTTCATTAGGGACTTCTGCTGACACTTTTTTCTTCAAGTGCATATTTTCTTGTTATGAAACTACAATGCCTAAGTCCGAAGCTATATAATGCCAAGTTTGCATCATGTTCAATCTATATTGTATGTAGTTAAACAATGTAATGTTTATAATGTATATATGTTAAATAGATATATAATATATATAAATAATATATATATATTATTTTTATATAAATATATATAAATATAATATAATAAATATATATATAATATATGTTTTAATGTATATAATGTTAAATTTAAGATATAGTGATATCCAGAAAAGAGAAAAACATCTTTTCTAGTGTAAATGAGTTAGCAAACATATCAAAAATACTATTTTGGAAATACACACATATTACACCTAGAGCAAATCCAGCAAAATATCTGTGTCTATCACATACAACATATTTAATCACATGAGAACATAATCCATTGTCCTTAATCTCAAAATAGCATATTTCTTCACTTCTTATGATTACTCTCGAGTACATATTATTTATGTTATAAAATTATTTGAAACCTGACAGTCTAGTTTTCTTTTCAGGGTGGTAGTACTGTTAAACGAAGGCATGATTTTGGTACCTAAAGCACCACACTTAATTTGTTATTAACAATTATGCAGTCAGGAATCAGATTTACAATTTATAAATATTTTGACAGTCACTGGGCATTCATAGCAGTGGCTATAATTTTGACAGGAATTATTTAGAATTCATGAGCAGTTCTGTTGTGTAATACATCTGTTACATGCTTGCAAAATGAATACCAAAACTAATTTGGTGATCACAGACACAAGCACACCAAATGGCAAGTACTCTGTAAAAGGTTTACAAGCTACTAATAGGCTAAGTATATTGTACCAAAAAAATTTGCACAAATGACTCTAAATTTTAAATATACCTTCAGAATTCAACGTGAGATTGTGCTAAGGTTGTTAATGGAATTATGTAATATACTTATAATCTGAATTTTTAACTTAACTTTAAAATATTGTTATTGAAACCAAATGAAGAAAAGAGACTTAGTCATCTGTACAAATACTTTAGCCCTGTTGTCACTGTGGTAACATTGATTCTGTCAGTAGTGAGGGTACATTTGACATAAATTGCTACAACTAAGTCCCCTTACTTATCACAGACTTATCACAAGTTGTCTGTGTCAATGAACAGAGGTCATATATATCCACTTTCTCAGCTCACTTCTGGAGATGACTGAAAGCAGAAAAACTGTCAGATGAGACTTTGAAAGCTCTTCTTTTTCTGTACAGCTGGACTAAATAATACCAAGACAAGGACATTAATTTGTATATCAGTATGAGCAATGTTACAGCTAGTAAAGATTTTTATGATCTGCAAATGTAGCTTATTACACATTAATCACTACTGCAGTGATTATTCATTGAAATAATAATAACATCATATCATTGAAATAATGATAACATCATTGAAATTTCTGATTAAGTTAGTGGGTAAGCTTCTTAGTTTGCAATTTGGTTATTGTTAGCTGTAGAGAATAACACAACTGAAATCATCAGTTACAGATACAAACTTATCACCAGGAAGATCAGAATATAGCTTTTAATCAAAAATGGAATAAACAAACAACAACAAAAATACCACAAAGCATTAAGCTTATACTATTCTTTGCAAAAATAGGATTTTTTTTTTTTTAACCTCATAATTTTGTCACATTTAGATTTACAGCAAAGTCAAAACCCAGGAAACCTTTGGGCACCACTATTAATATCTTTTTGAGCCTTAATTTTCATCAGATAAATGACACTAGAAGTAATATATACAAGTTATTACAAGCAAAACTGAAATTTATCAGAGAATAAGTTAACCAGATCTGTACTATAATTTAACTATGTGTACTAAAACATTATTGTTTTTATGACTATAATGATATGATTCAGCAGAGCATAAGATATGGATTAAGCCTTCAGCATGTTAGAATTAGTAGCTTTAAAAATCGAAGAAATAATGTACAGCCTTTCATTACTGCTAAATGAACTACAGGGAGTTAGGGGTCTTAATATATTCTTCAGTGTTTGCTCTTCTATTTTTATTTATTTATTTATTTGATAGCAGAAAACACATTGCCTTTGCAAACATTTCATAATCTTGACTAAGTGGGTGATGGAGTTCAACTTGAACTTTTCAGTCAATATCCAAGTTCGACATCAGACAAAATGAATTCACTCATCTCTCCCTCCATGCCTTGTGGCAAATAAATGTTCCAGTACTGCAGCAAAATTGTAAATTTGTACCTGTGTGTTCACATGTGAAGGCTTTACTTGGGAATAAATAATGCATAATTCGACAATATATTATTTACTTCAGAAAACATAATGTGATTGATGCAATCAGACACAATATGCTGAAGTACATAACAGAGCAGTTGAAGATTTGAGAGAAAGGAGAAGAATAAAACCAAACCACTTATATTCCTGAAGTAGGAAGAAAAAATTACCAGACATTCATGAAAGAAATCCAGGCACCGAGACACCAAGGTATGATAAAAAATACTCATATTTTCAGTTTGCTAATATCAGTAATCATGGACCTGGTACTATTTATTTTCACTTTACATGGTTTCAAATTTTTATTTTTTTTTAAATTTTGCTGTAGCATATCCAAAATTTTCACAAAATTGGAGAATTGTGGAATGATTTGGGTTGGAGGTCCCTTCCAACCCTCCCACCGTGGGCAGGAACACCTTTCACTAGATCAGGTTCTTCAGTGCCCCATCCAACCTGGCCTCAAGGACTTCAGGAGGGATCTGACATCCGTAACTTCCCTAGGCAATCTGTTCCAGTGCTGCCCCACCCTCACTGTAAAGAATTTCTTCATATCTAATCTAAACTTACCACCTCTTAGTTTAAAACCATTACCACTTGTCCCATCACTATAATCTCTAATAAATAGGCAATCCCCATATTACTTTATTACATATTACCCCCTTTAGTGGAAAGCCCCTAGAAGGTCTCCCTGGAGCTTTCTCTTCTCCAGGCTAAACAACCCCAACTCTCTCAGCCTGTCTTCATAAGAGAGGTTCTCCAACCCTCTGACCCTCTTTGTGTCCTCCTCCAGATCTGCTCCAACAGGACCACATCTTTCTTGTATTAGGGCCCCAGACCTGGATACAGTACTCCAGGAGTCTTACGAGAGTGGAGCAGAGGGGGAAAATCACCTCCCTTGATCTTCTAATCATACTTCTTTTGATGAAGCCCAGGATACGGTTAGCTTTCTGTGCTGCAAATGCACATTGCTGGCTGATGGTAAGCTTTTCAAACACCAGTACCTGCTTTTTTGCAGGGCTGCTCTCTATCCACTTGTTGCCCAGCCTGTATTCATCTTTAAAACTGATCTGATCCAGGTTCAGGACCTTGCATGTGGCCTTTTTGAACCTCATGTTTTTCACACAGGCCCACCTCTCAAGCATGTCAAGGTCCCTCTGAATGGGAGCCCTTCCCTCCAACACCACTCAGCATGGTGTAATCCACAGACCTGCTGAGGGAGCACTCAGTCCGTGTCACTGATAGTACTAGTTCCAACACAGATCCCTGAGGAAGTTTCACAGATCACCAGTTTCAAATTAGACATCACGTTGTTGACAGCAATTCTTTGAGTACAACCATCCAGCCAATGCCTCATCCACCAAATGGTCCATGTGTCAAATCTGTGTCTCTCCAATTTGGAGACAAGGATATTGTCTGGGAAATTAGGGACATTCTCCCCATTAAAGTAGTAACACATTGTAATCACAAGTTTTTAATCTATTAAAATTGTTAAAATTAAAAGAATGCCATTTTGTGCATTTCCTCTAGTGCTTATTGTAAGTTATTAAATGTCTTGCTTTCCTGAAATCTTATTTTCCATCATAGTGGTTAAAAATCGGGCCCCAGAAACAGATGTAGTATTTCAATCACTTCCATACAGAAAGTTAGACAAGGTAGACTATTCTTCTATTTTTTACTGCTTGTTTGATTCTACAGCCATAGAATCTAACTTGTTACCTGATTTATTCATCACTCTGTGTATATTTTCACATTAAAATATTTTTTTCTTTTAATAAGCTCAATTTACCTATCAGTTTTAATGGTTCCTTGATCTTGATACTTTAGCTCTCCACCAAGTTTTATAACTGATTTTAAAATTATTTTAAAACTACGTTAAACAGCAGAAAAAATGCTAAATACTGCTAGACATATTTCTCTCTTCAAGATTCTGCTGGAAAACACTCCCTGTGGCAACTACTTTTGAGATCTGTCAGAAAGCTAGCTCTTAGTTCATTTCACTTGGATTTTATGGACACAAATAGTGCTATTTTCCTATCACAATGTTGAAGGGAATTCAACATATTCAACATATAATATATATTATATATACACATTTACCTTTAGCTACCAAACTTTTGATCACAAACACTGAAACTAAGTTTACATCATAAGATAGATTTCCCATATGTTGTACTGAGTATTTTTAATATTATTTGATGCTTTATCAATCAATCTGGGGTGGAATGGGATTTTTTTGTTTGCTTATGGATTTTACTAGAAGCCTGTGAGACAGAGAAGGTCATCTTTTTTGCCTTTCCTGAAAAAAAAAAAAAAAAAAGGGCACAAAAACTTTGTTGAACTACGTCAGCATATCTATTTCAGTAGATATGTTAAAAATATATAAATATATTTTCAGCTAATTTTGGGGGGGAAAGTGTGTGGTGTTCAGAACTCCCTCTATATTTAGAATGACCACGAGATCTCATTTAAGTTCTGCCATTCTCCAAACTAAGAAAGAAATCATGAGTTCCATTCCTGTTTAAAAGTATTGTCTCTGAAAGCATAATCCACAGTTCTAGACCTACCTATTTAAAAAAATGAATCCTTAGCAAATGCTATGTACTATTTGTACTAATGGGCTAGAAAGTGCTTCATTGTTTTCAATGACATTATCAGATACACAATAACTTCACAGCTTTCCAAATACAAAACAAGATTTCTTATTAGTGAATATCTGTGCCTTTTTTACATTGTTGTTCAAAAGTTCATCATCATCTCTCTGGTGTCTGGTTTATGCCCCAATAATATTTACTATGTTTCCAATACAATACAAAAACCAACCAACCAAACAAAGAAACTGTACAGCCCTTACCATTAGGATTGTTGCAGTACAGAGCCTCTGGGTGAGGATTAAGGGGATAGATACCAAAACAGATGTCATTGTGGGTGTATAATATTGAGTGCCTGCCAAGAACTATGGTACAGGTTAGCTATTCTACAGGTAATTAGGGGAAATCTCTGGATCATTTTTCCTCATTGTTATGGGAGATTTTAACTCTCCAGGCATAAACAGTGAATTGCTGTGACAAGCAAGTCTGGTAAATTCGTAAAGTGTGTTGAAGATAACTTCCTATCAAAAGTACTGAGTGAACCAGCTAGGAGAGGTGCTCTCCTAGACCCACTGTTTGAGAATAGGGAAGGTATTGTGGGAAAGTTGACAGTAGGTGGCTGTTTTGGCTCCAGTGATCATGAATTAGTTGTATTCAACATTTTTGGTGTAAGAATTAAAAAGTTCAGTGTAGGCTGCTCCGGGCTTCAAGAGGACAAACTTTAGGCTGCTCAGGGAGCTAGTATTGTCTGCTGGGACTCTATTTCTAGAGTGTTTATGGTTCCACGAGAGCTTGAAGAAACACCTTGTGAAAGTCCAGAAGCAGGCAATACCATTGTGTCACAAGACAAGGAAGGGGTCAGAAGACCAGAATTCCTCCTAGAACTAGGGAAGAAAATCAGCAAGGTCTGGCTTGACAGGGAGAGCACAGAGCTACAATTCGCATATGCAGAGATAAAACAAGAAAAGCCAAAGCTCAGAAGCTCAGCTTGAGTTAAGACTAGATAGTATGGTGTCAGAAAACAAAAAAGGCTTTTTGAAACATGCCAACAACAAGAGGAGTCTAAGGAAAACATTGGAGTGATATTTGATGAAGATGGTCATCTAACAAGTAAGGTTGAGCAAAGACAGAAGCTTTTAATGCTCTTTTTTTTTTATTATTTTATTTATTTATTTTTTTTTCTCTCAGTCTTTTAATAGCAGTGACATATTTTGGGATGCCTGGTCCTCAGAGCTGGAGGACCATGACTGACAAAGCAGTCACTTTCCATCTGTGGTCACTGAAACTGTAAGGGAACAGTTGTATCAGATGAACTGATGCATTAATGTAAGTCCATGGGGCCTGACAGGATTCACCAGCATAGTGAAGGAGTTAGTAGATGTTATAGCAGTTATATATACCCTCTCAACAGTTTACCAAAGGTCTTGGGAGTCTGAGGAGGTTCCTGCTGACTGGAAGCCGGTCAATGCTATACCCATCCATAAAAAGGGCATGAGAGAAGACACAGGCAACTAGAGACCTGTTAGTCTAACTTCAGTCCCTGGTAAAGTTGTGGAGAAAATTGTTCTGGGTGATATTGAACAGCATTTAAAGAACAAAGTTATTAATATGGAGAGTTGAAATGAGTTAATGAAGGGAAAGTCCTGCTGTGGTAATTTGATCTCCTCTTATGATAAGGCCACCTGCTTGGTGGAGGGAAGGAAGGCAGTGGACATAATCTCTTTGGATTTTAGTAAGGCTTTTGATACTTTCCTTCAGAGTATCCTTCTGGACAAATTGTCCAGCAGTGAGTTGAACAGGTCACTGTATGCTGGATAATGAACTGGCTCAATGGCAGAGCTCAAAAGGTCATTGTGAATGGGGCTATGTCTTGATGATGACCAGTTAATGGCAGTGTTCCTCATGGCTCAGTTGTAGGGCTAGTCCTGTTCAGCATTTTTATTAGAGATCTGGATTCAGGAGTTGAATGCATTCTTAGCAAGTTTGCCAATGAGGAAGGGAAATAAAGAGAGAGGTGCTGATCTCTTCTCCCTGGTAACCAGTGTTAGAATGCAAGAGAATGGCACAAAGCTACTCCAGGGGAGGTTCAAACTGGACATTAGGAAAAATTTCTTTACTGTGAGGGTAGTCAAACACTGGAACAGGCTTTCTTGTGAGATGTTGATGCCCCAAGCCTATCAGTGTTTACGAAGCATTTGGATAATGCCCTCAGGAATATGCTTTTAGTTAGCCCTGAAATGGTCAGGCAGTTAGACTGCATGATCTTTGTAGGTCCCTTGCAACTGAACTACTCTATTCTACTTTAAACAAAGAAACCCACTATTTTATTGATTTACATGTACATCAAGAGTCAGAAATTTCTTTTCTGCTAGCTCCAGCTTCCCCTTGTCAATTTTCTACATTTTCAAATTATTTTTTTTGAGTTATTTTTCTATTTTCTCTTTGCTTTGCTTATATAATACTTTTTAATAGCTATTTGTTGCCTTATTTTGCCATTTGTGTTGTTTAGTGGATTGAACAAGCAGTTTCCCACCATTCTTAACTAACCATCGAGAAGAAATAGGCAGGCTTAACCAAGGTCACAGAAAACAGGAATGCTAATATAAATGGGACAAGAAAACGGGTCTGGAATCTGAATTTAGTACTTCACAAGAAATACTTCCCCTTTGCATGAAGAGATTTGACATTTGCTCAAGCCAGGTATTCTTCAAGAATGAAGCATTCTTACACTAGTTTATCTGTAATTCATCCTGGGTTGTGGAGATATAACCTCCCAAACATCATCAATTTTCATTCACATTCTCATATAATTTTTTTCTCTCTGTTTTCCTCACAGAGGTTTTCTAAGTTTTGAAATATCACAATTCGTGAAATCTGGTCCACTTATAATACCTATTGTAGGTGTACAGAGTACACAATAGTACATCTGTAAATAGAAATCTCAAGTCATAATAAACAGGTGCTTTTAAAGCGTAGTTTATCCTGTTCTCTGTTTTGATTTGACCAGTATACAATAGATCTATTCCTACATTTCGTGAGAATTTCTGCATAATTTTAAGAACTTTTAGCCTTGATATTAAAGTAAATGAAAGACTGCCTTTCTTCACAATTTTGTGAGCTCGCCTTTATATAGGGTTATTATTTAACATTCTCTAGGATGCCCTTGCTTCTTCTAACCAAGAGTTGTCTCTACGAGAATAGGCTGGTCTGCTTACTCAGCTGTTTTTCTTGTGAAAACACAGTACCTTTCAACACACACCACACATGTTGGTTCACTCTTGTATTTTCTGCCATCTGTTTTTTCTTTTTGAAACTGTAAGGACATCTGAAAATACCGAAAAATATCTTTTACTTCTTTCCAGTTGCTTTCTGAGTTCATATTGGATTTTTTTTATTATAATTATTTTTATTATTTTTATTTTTTGACTATGCAATTTCATGTGATTCCATATCTTAGTTACAATAGATGTCCCATGTAAAGTTCTGGAAAATGATTTTGTACTTCTGACCAATCTTGCTAATATGATTTCTATTACATGAATGTAGAACAAATGTAGTTTCTGTTTAAAATATGTGTATGTAATTTTCATTACTTGTAATACAGAATTGTTGGTGAGAATTGCTTCTATAATGCAATTCTAGCTTGAATAGTAGTACCTTAGTACCTGCATCTTCATGCCAAATAGACATTCACTGAATGTTCCCTCTAATTTTGTGTTTTGTCTTTCCAATCAGTTATACCTCTAAGAAAAATGTGAAATTTCTAGCTAGATAGAAGACCTCCTACTTATTTTTAGCAGCTGGTTATCATATCACCAATCTGTTTCATTTTTCTTTGTAGTTTTTGTATTTTGTTTTGTTTTGTTTTGTTTGTTTGTTTGTTTGTTTGTTTTTGTAGTTCAAGGATGTCAATGTAAACTCAATAAAAACTTTTTTTTTTTTTTTTCTCAAATATTGTGTTGAGGATCTCATTACAGATTGCAAATCCTCTCCTTCACAATTATCAGATTACTTAATGCAACTGCAATCTCACTTTTTTTTTTTTTTTTTTTTTTTTAATTTATCTTTAGGATGAAGGCTTCATCAATATATAGGTCAGTGGTTGAATCGTTGCAGACAGGGAGATAGGGACATGAAGTGGGAAGTAGAATAGAAAATACGAACCGTCCAAGGCAGCTTATTCATTGCACTTGATTACTCATTATCTTCTTCTGTTACCTGCTGTAAAGCCATCTGTTAGTGGAAGGAACTCTACCCTGTTCTCCAAATTTGTTCAAAATCCCTTGTTTACCATTCTGCTCAAGTGGTTTCCTGGGACTAGTTGATCCCATAAAGTTAAATTGTGTTCTTACATTTGCATGAAAAAGGTCAACTGTTTGCCAAAAAGATTAAGAAGCTACTGACTTTTTCTATTAATTATTGAATGAATAAAAACATTATTAAACATCCCCAAATAAAATAAAATTATAAAAATGTCTTGTTCCTCTTTTTGTTTTTCCCAAATAGTGAAGTTTTTACTTGACGAAATTTAAGAGTTACAACCATTATTCATTTCAGCAAATAATCTGGGACTTTTTTTTTTCAGATATTCACTTCACCTGGGCCAATTAAGAACAGACAGCATTCACGTTCAAGCTTTACAGTATTGAACATTTTAACTTTATAGTACATTAAGCTAAACTAGTCTTAATGTTGAAGCAATGAGTTAAGTCCTACTCTAATATTTACTTTTTTTTTTTTTTTTCTGAATGATACTGTTTGCTGTTTACAAGCATGCTAGTTGAGAAGCAAATAACGTTTAATGATTTTCCCCATAAAACTCAGCACTGTAAAACATTATTACAGCAGCTGTAACACTATATAATTTTACTTGCATGATTCAAATTTCATTAGACAAAAGCTTTACCAGGCACAGCTATTCTAAACATTTAATTGTTTTTACCCTTGAAACTAACATTGCTATTACTCAAGCTTTTTCTAGTATGAGATACCATCTTAATTTTCTTAATTTGCTATACCTGACCATCTGCAAATAATAGGCTTATAGACGGAAATACTATATTTATACTTTTGTGATAATTTGATTATTTATTTATGTATTTATTTTAATTTTCTTTTTATCTTTATTGACAGGGGAAGGACAGTAATATTTGTTTATTGGGACATTGCCCCCCATACATAATGTTTATAAATAAGTACATAAGTAGGGGAAAAGCAGAAAAATTTAACCTGCAGACAGCATTCTTGGAAATCACTGGAATCTCGGGAGCAGTCAAAGACATTATCTTAAATATTGCACCAAAAATAATTTTTGATTGTTTGTTGACTTTATACTCCAGATATTCTAAAATGGGACTGTCAAATGGTAAGTGTTGAATCTAATAATCTTGTTCTAGCCAAAGAGATATTTTTTTTTGACAGCCTGGTTTTATCTGGTATTTAATTGAACTAAATTAGTTTTATGCATAAATACTGAACTTATAATTTTTTTTAATGAATAAACTGTTAGATTTTTCTTCTTTCTCATCACAATTTGCTTATAAAAGGTTATTTTTGTCTTTTGAAATGCAACATAGCAAATTGGCATTTAGTAGCTTATTATGAACAAACTGCTGTAAAAAGTAATTTTTAATGATATGCTTTACAATGTGCTATTTTTCATACCTGTCTTTCAGCCTATCTTAAGCCAGTCATATCTCAAAAAAGTCCATTCTAAGTGAGAAACTATAAAATTACATTTAAGGAAAAGCATGGCTATTCACTTGTTATTTGTGTTACAGACTATTTTTTTTTTATATTCACTATGCACATTACACTTATAAACTGTTGAACAAACTATTTGAAAAGTTTAATTTTTAGTTAATAAAAAGTCATGAATAACAGTGATGATTACAGAAGACTATTTTAATGTCCTATAGTGGGGAAATGTTAATGTAGCAACATAGATAAAAGAATTAAAGAGTAAGCAGTTTCTCACCATTCTTAACTAACCAGAGTTTAGAGTTATTGAGGCACCACCCTGTAAGAGCAGGGGAACAGTGAAACCTGGAATAAAAAAGAGATTTACTCAAGAGACTGTTCCATTGTATATTAAACCACTTCCCACTGAAAGATAGGACAGGCATAACACTCTAATCATCTGTTTCTACATATGTGAAGGGGTTTGGGTATTCACAAGAGTTTTTGATTCTCATCCATGTTGACTAATTTATACACTATGTTTGATTTTCTAAAGTTATGTCATATTATATTTAAACACCCCAAAGAAAAGCAGTCCAGGGAACTTTCCTCATTTTTTTAGAGCAGCAAACTCACTGAAGCATTTGCTCATTTAGTTTATGTCCAGAATCTGCTTAAAGGATACAAAGTATAATAACTATTTAAGGTTTATTTTTTTTCTTCCTTTTGATGGGGGGATGAGATGAGAGGGAACTCTATCCCAATTGTCATTGTTCACTAGCAGTAGAGGTGAACTCTCTTCTATCTTATAGATCTCACATTTCATTAGATGAAACTGGGAGACTGACCCACTTTTAAAAGTATGTAGACATTTCACTATATCTTCATTTTAGAAAGAGAAATAACTGAATTTTAAAAGAAAGTAACAAAAGCACTGACATTTCTAAATTATAGCAGTGATTTATGTTTAAATTAAATAAAACAATATTCTAGCTATCATCTTTCATTTAAGATCATTTAAGAGATTATTAAGTCATTTTCAGACTGTAATACTACAGATTCAAATCATCAAAGCTTTAACGATTTAGCCAACATTGATCAAAATCAAAGCACCCAGTTCCAGACCTTGAACTTGCCTTTAGATTCCAAAGAAGCCACAGACAGGGATCTGTTTGCCTAGCAAATCAGGGGTAATTATTTTGTCATAAGAAAAATATTTGTCTTTTCCCTAGATTGAATATGACAGATAGACATGACATTAGAGTTATTATGACATATAAGTCATTAGAATATGACTTTTGTAGTAACCATAAATCAGAAATTATCATCATCTATTTGGTGATTATTATCCTCTCCAAACTTGTTGAAATGTCTCTTTAATATTAGTATCTTCTGTAAGTTTCTCTTTCCTTTATACTTTATTTTAACCTTGCTTTGTCTCCAACCTTCTGGCTATACATAAAGTCTGATAAAAAACTTGCTCTATAAAAGACTCCTTGCCATTGCAGTTTTCCTGCTTTCACACATCTAAAGTACCTGAACAATTTGTCTGTTCCAAATGTCTGAAGACATTCTTCCTTGAAAATGAGATTCCATTATTAGCTGTAATGAGCAAGACGGAAGAAAAACCTTTTTTTACTTTTTGCTTGCTATGTCTGCCTTATTCTCTTCAACTGTCTTTGCATTCACAGTTCTGCATTGGCTGGTCTTTTTTTTTTTTTTTTTTTTCCTGACAACTTTATTCTCCTCTGTGCCATACTTACTCAGTGGAATACCCTTCTGTTCCATCTTGAGAACAGAGAAAGCCAAGTTGACCAAAAACTCCTGTTATCTCCTTTTCTAGCAGTCTTTCTTTCTTTCACTTTCACATCTGTTCCTCACAGTTACCACCAGCCCATCATGAAAGAACAGAAGTTGCTGTCCTTAAACCCTGACAACTGTCTGTATTGTTCCATCATGTTCATTTTTTCTTACCTAAACATGAAGATCTTGTAATATACCAGTGTTCTTTTCTTTCTGACCCATTCTTCACATCTATAATGTGATATTTTGCCAAGAATTTCCCTCTAACATTGTTTAGAACCTGAGCAAGTAAAAATACTATACATTATTACGTAAATTTATTGACAAATATCAAAATTGACACAGATGGATGAATATCACACAAATAGGTTGAAGCAAATTCTGAGGGACAAACTGATAAAACGTTAAACAGATAAAAGAATTATTGGGGAAAAAAAAAAAAAAAAAAAAAAAAAAAAGATAAATATGTTCTGGAATGTATTTATTAATTCTCTCCTACCGAATTACAAATATATACAGTAATCTGGAGGCAGGATTTTTTTACATATCCAATGGTTTATATGATAAAACTAAACTGCTATCAAAATAAATTCTTAATAATTTTAACATATGTTTTGGTGATAGTCCAAAGACTCTTCCTTTCTTTTTCCCATATCGTTACCAGCATTAGTGTTGTGGTTTAACCCAGCAGGAGGGGAAAATAATGATAATAATTATGATAAGAAATATGCAAAACAAGTGATGCACAATACAGTTGGTCACCACCAGCTGACATGCCCAGGCTGACCCTGAGCAGAGGCAGCCCTCACCCCAAGCCAGCCACCCATTCTTCTTGTTCAGCATGATGATATGGTATGGTATGGTATGGAATATCCATTTGGCCATTTTGGGTCAGCTGTCCTGGTCCCTTTCAGTCTCTTGTGCATTCCCAGCCTCCTCACTGGCAGGGCAGCATAAGAAGCAAAAAAGTCCTTGACTTAGTGTAAACACCGATCTGCAACAACTAATACATCGGTGTGTTAGCAGCATTATTCTTGTCCTAAAACCAAAACACAGCACTATAACAGCTACTAGGAAGAAAATTAACTCTATCGTAGACAAAATCAGGACAATGAGCTTTTCAGTGCTAAAGCTTCTTTTGCTGAGGCGATCGGCTCCGGGGCAGACGTGTTCTGCAGAGGAGCAGGGGACCGAGGCGGGCAGGGCCTTTTGTCCGGCATCGAGGCCACTCGGGGGAGCCGCCGGGACCCGGCTGTCCTCGCGAGGGAGGCTGACGAGGCGCGGGCGGAGCCAGCAACGCCCCCTCCCAGGCTGTTTAAAAGCTGCCCCTAGGGAGTGCGAGCGACCAGGAGCGTGGCGAACAGGACGGGCAAACAGGGCGTGGCACGTCGAAGGGCGTGGCGCGGCAGTTTGTGCAGCAGTTCGCGCGGGCAGGGCGAGTGGGGGGCCCATCGTCGCTCTGTTGCAGCTGCCTCTCCCTTCGGTGCTTGTAACCTGCTTGCGTAGAACCTGACCATGGTATCAACCAGGCAGAAAACCGTGGCCTCCGCATCTCGTGCAGCATCTCCAGCCACAGTCACCAGTGTGGCTACTCAGACGGAGGGCTCGGGGAAACACGCAGCCGTCCAGGTCCTGGGCTGCAGAGTGTGCCCCAGCCTTCTGTCGGTCTCCGACAGCAGTGGTGGGTATGCCTGTGGGAGGTGTGCCCAGGTTGAAGAACTGCTCAGCCAGGTAGCGGAGCTCCGGGAGGAGGTGAACAGGCTCAGGAGCATCAGGAAATCAGAGAGGGAAATTGACTGGTGGAGGTGCACTCTACCCTCTCTGAGGCAGGCTCACGAGCCTGCCACAGCACAGGCGTCTCCTGTTATGCAGAAGACGGAGGTTCCCTCCTCCTGCCAGGCAGTGGGAGGAGACCTAGAGGGAATTCAAGGGGGGGAATGGAGGCAGGTGCCTATTCGGGGTGGTAGGCGAGCCCTCTCTCTGCCCACCTCACCTTCTCATCTACCCTTAAATAATCGATATGAAGGACTAGAACAAGACAATCTAAATGACAAAGTAGATAAAAACCCGTCCCAGTTGGAGGGGGCGCCTAAGACAAGGCGACCTACACGTCGCATTGCCACATCATCCTTCAAAAAAGAAAGAAGGGCTATTGTTATGGGGGGCTCCCTTCTGAAAGGGGCAGAGGGACCGATATGCCGACCGGACCCAACCCGCAGAGAAGTCTGTTGCCTCCCTGGGGCTCGGGTGAGAGACTTTGCCAAGAAAGTCAAGCGCCTGGTACGGCCCACTGACTACTACCCGCTACTGGTCTTTCAGGCTGGTAGCAATGAAGTAGCAACGAGAAGTCCGAAGGCAATCAAAAGAGACTTTAGGGATTTGGGGCGACTACTTAGAGGATCAGGGGCGCAGGTTGTGTTTGCCTCTGTCCTTCCGATAGGGGGGATCGAAGCTGAAAGGTGTGCTGTTCACATAAACTCGTGGCTTCGAGACTGGTGTGACCGGCAGAATTTTGGGTTCTTTGATCACGGGAAGGTCTATGCTACACCGGGCCTGATGGCACCGGATGGGATGCACCTCTCTCGGAGAGGGGTAAGGATCTTTGGTCAGGAGTTGGCAGGGCTGATAGATAGGGCTTTAAACTAGAGTCGAAGGGGGAAGGGGCTAAAACCAGGCACGCCGGTGAAGACCTAAGGGATGGTACGCTAGAATCAGAGGGGCTGTGTGCCAGTGAGGTCCTTTGGTCAGATCCACAAGGTGCTGAGTGTAAGGAGATGCACCTGAAGTGCTTCTACACGAACGCACACAGTATGAGGAATAAAATGGATGAGCTAGAAGTCCTGGCCCAGTCCCGCAACTACGACATCATCGGCATAAGCGAAACCTGGTGGGATGAGTCCTGTGACTGGGGTGTTGCAATAGATGGTTACAGGCTCTTCAGGAGGGACAGGCAGGGTAGGCGAGGTGGTGGGGTGGCGATGTACGTGAGGCAGGGGCTGGACTGTGTGGAACTTCAGGTCGGCAATGGCAAAGTTGAGAGCCTCTGGGTAAGGATCAAGGGACGAACGAATAAAGGGGATGTCGTTGTGGGAGTCTATTACAGACCGCCTGGCCAGGACGATAGCGCCGATAAATTATTCTTTACAGAACTAAGAGAGGCCTCGAGATTAACTCCCCTTGTCCTTATGGGGGACTTCAACTTGCCGGACGTTAACTGGGAGTGCCACATGGCTGACACGAGCAAGTCCAGGAGGTTCATGAAGCACCTAGATGATAACTTCTTGGTGCAGGTGCTAACGGAGCCAACTAGGAAAGGTGCCTTCCTAGACCTGTTGCTAGAAAACAGAGAGGGTCTGGTGGGAGATGTGGTGATTGGTGGCCGCCTTGGTCATAGCGACCATGAAGTGGTTGAGTTCAAAATTTACAGTGACAGAAGGAAAAGTGCCACCAAAACCTCATCCCTAGATATGGGGAAAGCGGACTTCAGGCTGCTCAGGGAACTAGTCAGCAAGGTCCCCTGGGAAACTGCTCTTGAAGGCCTCGATGTCCACCAGTGCTGGTCATTCTTTAAGCGATGCCTCCTAGAAGCACAAGATCAGGCAATTCCTAAATATCGCAAGTCAGGCAGGCGGGGCAGGAGGCCGGCGTGGCTGACCAGGAACATTCTAATGGAGATTAGGCGGAAACAGAGAGTGTTTCGCTACTGGAAGGAGGGCCAGGTGTCATGGAAAGAATACAGGGATGCTGTTCGTGTTTGTAGGGAGAAAGTTCGAGTGGCCAAAGCACACCTAGAGTTGAAGCTGGCTGTGTCTGTGAGAGAAAATAAAAAGGGTTTTTTTAGATATGTGAACGGAAAAAGGAGAACTAAAGAATACATAGGGCCGCTCCTTGATAGGGAAGGTCTCCTCACAGACAATGACATAGGCAAAGCAGAGACGCTTAACGCCTTCTTTGCCTCTGTCTTCAATGCCGATGATGGGCTTCAGGACCCAGGGTGCCCTGAGCTGGAGGTCCGGGACGGGGGGGATGACAAACTCCAACCGAACGTGTGCGGGATTTGCTACTCCACCTGGATCCCTACAAGTCCATGGGTCCGGATGGGATTCATCCCCGGGTGCTGAAAGAGCTGGCGGATGTCATCGCGGAACCTTTCTCAATTATTTTTCAACGATCCTGGGAATTTGGAGAGGTCCCGGTAGACTGGAAGCTGGCAAATGTTGTGCCGATTTTCAAGAAGGGTCAGAAAGAAGACCCTAGCAATTACAGGCCTGTCAGTCTCACGTCAGTGCCTGGTAAAATCATGGAGAAGATGGTTCTCGAACTTATTGAGGCGCACCTGGGGGACAAAGCAGTCATTGGTCCCAGCCAGCATGGGTTTGTGAAGGGTAGGTCCTGCCTAACTAACCTGATTTCCTTTTATGATAAGATCACCCGTATGGTGGACCAAGGGAAACCAGCTGATGTGATTTTTTTGGACTTCAGCAAGGCTTTTGACAAGGTTTCCCATAGGATCCTACTGGACAAAATGTCCACCATACAGCTAAATAAAAACATCATACGATGGGTGAGCAATTGGCTAACGGGCAGGGCCCAAAGGGTTATGGTAAATGGGGCTGCGTCAGGCTGGTGGGCGGTCACCAATGGGGTCCCTCAAGGCTCCATTTTAGGGCCGGTACTTTTCAATATTTTTATAAACGATCTGGATGTAGGAATAGAAGGTATTTTGAGCAAGTTTGCTGATGACACCAAACTTGGAGGAGTTGTGGACTCGAATGAGGGTGGAAAGGCCTTGCAGAGGGATCTGGATAGGTTGGAGAGCTGGGCGATCACCAACCGCATGAAGTTCAATAAGAGCAAGTGCCGGGTCCTGCACCTGGGACGGGGAAACCCTGGCTGCACGTACAGACTGGGTGATGAGACGCTGGAGAGCAGCCTAGAAGAGAGGGATCTGGGGGTCGTGGTAGACAGCAAGTTGAATATGAGCCAGCAGTGTGCCCTGGCAGCCAGGAGGGCCAACCGTGTCCTGGGGTGCATCAAGCACGGCATCGCTAGTAGGTCAAGGGAGGTGATTGTCCCGCTCTACTCTGCGCTGGTGCGGCCTCACCTCGAGTACTGTGTGCAGTTCTGGGCACCACAGTATAAAAAGGACATGAAACTGTTGGAAAGTGTCCAGAGGAGGGCTACGAAGATGGTGAAAGGCCTGGAGGGGAAGACGTACGAAGAACAGCTGAGGTCACTGGGCCTGTTCAGCCTGGAGAAGAGGAGGCTGAGGGGAGACCTCATCACAGTCTACAACTTCCTCGTAAGGGGGTGTCGAGAGGCAGGAGACCTTTTCTCCATTAACACCAGTGACAGGACCCACGGGAATGGGGTTAAGCTGAGGCAGGGGAAATTTAGGCTTGACATCAGGAGGGGGTTCTTCACAGAGAGGGTGGTTGCACACTGGAACAGGCTCCCCAGGGAAGTGGTCACTGCACCGAGCCTGTCTGAATTTAAGAAGAGATTGGACTGTGCACTTAGTCACATGGTCTGAACTTTTGGGTAGACCTGTGAGGTGTCAAGAGTTGGACTTGATGATCCTTAAGGGTCCCTTCCAACTCAGGATATTCTATGATTCTATGATTCTATGATTCTATATGTTTTATCTTGGTAGGCTTCTGCAGGCATTCTCAGTGTTGAAAGGAAAGAAAGATCATTAACAGCAGCTACTGACAGTGAGACAGTTTCTCATGTGATTTTTTAAGCTTAAATTTGAAAAGCATTACATACATGGGTCTGCACTGGTCTTAGCCAGGCCTGTGTCCCTTGAAATCACAAACTTAGCCAGGATGTGGTCACTGCAGCCAAGGCTTCCTCCATCTTCATCTTTTGGAATCACTCCTCTATGGCGTGGCTTACGTCAGAATCTCTAAATTTTTGATTTCCCAGTTTTAACCTGATTTCACAGATTAACCCCCACACACACCTTTTTTTTTTTTTTTTTTTTTTTTTTTTTTTTTCCCCACCAACTTCCATACATACCCACAGTAGCAATAACCTTAACTAAACTCAGGCTTTTCAATTCATTCACTTTATTTCTATATTCCAATGTTTGTACAGGAGCTTATAAACTTTTGATTTTTTTCTTATGTTCATTTTGATGTGACTTTTGTTTGCTGTTTCCTACAAGAAATGTATTTTCTGCTCTATCTTTTGTTGCTGTGAATAATATTGAATCTTTAAATTAATGTACCTCTAGAGAATGGAGTACTTGCTGACTTTCAAACAGTTTTTATTTTGATGATTCTATTCAAAGGTTTCCTACTTTGACATGCCAGAAGCTTTATTCTGTTTTATCTTTAATAAAGCCAATCCTTCCTGTATAAGTTGTCACTGTTAGCGAAATTCATTTTCTCTCCAGCATGCTTTTCTCAAACATGGACCAACATTTTGTCCTCTCTGAAATCTTCCAGAGAAATGGAACAGTAGTTCATGGAAATCCTGATCTTAATTTATACTTGTCAGTTTACATTTTTTAAGAAATGCAGGTTCCAGCTCTTTCTCTAAAGGATGCAGATAAAGGATGGAACAAGCATCTGTGTTACAAAACAAATACAGATCTCTGTGAGAAGACTTCTTTCTTCAACCAGCTATTAATCAAACACCCCTCCCCCCCTTTTTTTTTCTGACAAGTTCATCAAAATCATTATGTTACTGCAAAATTTATGTCTCTCTCAGAAGATCCTAATTTACTGAAGAGCTACTTATTAGAAAAAAATCTTTACCAGCAGCAGGGGTATTATTACATCTTCAGGTATAAATGTATGAAGAGACACATCAGAGGCTGTCCTGGTTTCAGTTAGCACAGAATTAATTTTCTTCCTAGTAGCTGGTGGAACGCTGTGTTTTGGCTTAGAATGAGAAGAGTGCTGATAACACCCCGATGCTTTAATTGTTGCAGAGCAGTGCTTATACTAAGCCAAGGACATCTCAGCCTTTGCTCTGTCCTGCCAACGGGCAGGCTGGGGGGTGCAGTAAGAGCTGGGAGGGGACAGACCCAGGACAGGTGACCCAAACTAGCCAAAGGGGTATTCCATACCATCTGACGTCATGCTAAACAATATATAGGGGTGGCTAGCCGGGGGGAGGGGGCCGGACTGCTCGGGGTTAGGCTGGGCATCGGTCAGCGGGTGGTGAGCAATTGCATTGTGCATCACTTGTTTGTACATACTATTATTACTTTCGTATTATCACCATTGTATCATCATTATTATTATTGTTATTATTATTTTGTTATTTTTTTTTTCCTGTCTTATTAAACTGTCTTTATCTCAACTCACGGGCTTCACTTTCCATTTCTCTCCCCCGTCCCAGAGAGGGAGGGGGGAGGGTGAGCGAACGGCTGCGTGGTGTTTAGCTGCCGGTCGGGTTAAACCACGACAGTCTTTTTGGCGCCCAACGTGGGGCCCGAAAGGTTGAGATAACGGCAGATCTGATCAGAGTGTGTTAAACTAAAATTGGTGTAAGGATTAGACCTGCTTAATAGTCACTTGTCATGATGCTGATTGCTTTAATCACAACTCTGCTGCGCCTGTTTTCCAAATTGAGTATTATAGTACATTATTTTCCGTATTTGCTCTCTGTAGTGTTGTTTCTCCTCTCCGGGCCCTGGTTTCAGACCATTATGGTACTAAGTGTTATAGCAATGGCTTATGAGACGATAAGATATCTGGTCATGACTCTAACTTGGTATTTATACTCAGTAACATCGTGGACTCTGTACTTTGGAAACAGCATCTTGGGAACTATTAGCAATTATACCTATTGTTTTTCTCCATTAGAGAGTCAATCTGTGGAGGGGAAAGGGGAGGATATTTTTCCTTACTTGCTTACTCTCCCTTTCTCCTTCACCACCCCTGTATCCTCCTGGGTCACTCTGCCTTCCTCCTTCACCACCCTCTTATCCCCTGAGCTTGTCACAATAGCTCTCCAAGATATTGAATATTTCTGGAATACTCAGAATACCATAGTCTTGTTGTTCTGCCTCATGAATGCACTTCAGATTCTGCTTAAAGTTAAACAACTACTTATGAAGCTCATCCGGAGATCTGCCCGGAGGCAGTATAGTTGTGGGTGGCAGGGAGTATGGGTGGATATGGGCAGGCATCTAGAGCAGTTGGCACCCCCAGTGTGTTGGAAATTCACCCCTGAACAATGGCAAAATCCTCAAAAACTGGCAGAATGCTTGAAAAAAAGGTGTAATGATTCTGGCAGTTCCAAAGTAACACAAATCATTGTAACGTGCTGGGGCCTGGCTCATGCCTATCGAGCTGCCATTGATACTGCTGTCAACTTAGTGACAGACCCTGCGGCCACTCCAAACCCTGTGACAGATCCAACGGCCACTGTGACCCCTACGGTGGATTCTGCAGCCGCTCCAGTCCCAGCTCCTGCAGCCGCTCCAGTCCCAGCTCCTGCAGCCGCTCCAGTCCCAGCTCCTGCAGCCGCTCCAGTCCCAGCTCCTGCAGCCGCTCCAGTCCCAGCTCCTGCAGCCGCTCCAGCTCCAGCTCCTGCAACTGCTCCAGTCCCAGTTCCTGCAGTCGCTCCAGTTCCAGCTCCGGCCGCTACTCCAGTCCCAGTTCCTGCAACTGCTCCAGTCCCAGCTCCTGAAGCCGCTCCAGCTCCAGCTCCTGAAGCCGCTCCAGCTCCAGCTCCTACTGCTGCTCCAGTCCCAGCTCCTGCAACTGCTCCAGCTCCAACTCCAGCTCCTGCAGCTGCTCCAGTCCCAGTTCCTGCAGTCGCTCCAGTTCCAGCTCCGGCCGCTACTCCAGTCCCAGTTCCTGCAACTGCTCCAGTCCCAGCTCCTGAAGCCGCTCCAGCTCCAGCTCCTGAAGCCGCTCCAGCTCCAGCTCCTACTGCTGCTCCAGTCCCAGCTCCTGCAACTGCTCCAGCTCCAACTCCAGCTCCTGTAGCCGCTCCAGCTCCTGTGGCCGTGTCAGAGAAACGAGCTGTAGCAGTGCAAGTTGACCCTGCAGAGGGCATTCCAACCCCTGTGGCAGACCCTGTAACAAAGTCAGAGAAACGAGCAGTAGCAGTGCAAGCTGCCCCTGTAGAGAAGGTGAAAATATGGTATAGAAATTCAAGTCGTTTAGAACGCAGAGAGTCTTCTGCCAATCCAGGTAAGGCTTCTGCCAAAACTAAGTATAGAGATGACGAAGATGATGACGACGCTGGGCCGTCAAGGATTCAGGAGGAGGAAGATGAGGATGCCGAAAGAGCAACAGTAACTACCCGAAGCCTAAACGAGCGCGAGCTACGAGATGTGCGAAAAGATTTTGGTCGCTGTATAGGTGAGCAGCTTGTCACCTGGCTGCTCCGATGCTGGGACTCTGGAGCCAATTGTGTGGAATTAGACGGCAGGGAAGCCAAGCGGCTGGGATCCCTTGCTCGAGACGCCGGCATTGACAAAGCAATTGCAGATGGAGCACGACCCACCAGCCTCTGGAGGCGTCTCCTCTCAGCTGTGAGGGAAAGGTATCCCTTCAAGGAAGATATTTTATGTCTACCAGGCAAGTGGACCACTATGGAGAAGGGAATCCAGTACCTGAGGGAATTAGCCGTACGGGAAGTGATTTATGAGGATCCAGACCTCAAACAAACATCCACAGATCCAGATGAAGTCAAGTGTACACGACCCATGTGGCGGAAGTTTGTACGGAGTGCACCATCATCATATGCCAGCTCATTGGCAATAATGGCCTGGAAAGAGGATGAGGAACCCACAGTGGGTGAAGCGGCTAAACAACTCCGGCAGTACGAAGAAAGTCTCTCCTCTTCCTTACAGGCCTGCGTCTCAGCTGTGGAGAAACTTTCTGAAAAGGTTCACCAACTTGAAGAGAATCTATTGTCCTCCCCACCTGAACCAACCAGTGCCCACCGACCAAAGGAGAACACTTGGGAGAAACTTTCTGAAAAGGTTCACCAACTTGAAGAGAGATTATTCTCCTTCGCACCTGTACAAAGCAGTGTCTCAGCTGTCAGGGGTAGGCGTTCACCCACACAAGGAAGACGATATGGTGGGTACTCACCCCGTGCCACCCTGTGGTTTTACTTACGAGACCATGGAGAGGACATGAGAAAGTGGGATGGAAAATCTACCGCGACCCTAGAGGCACGGGTACGTGAGTTGCAAAAGAAAACAATCAGGAAAAAGGGATTCTCCGAAAAGTTTGCTGCTCCAACTTCCAGCAGACAGTCCTTCAAACACAGAAACGAGGAAGATTCTGACCAGGATTAGGGGGGCCCTGCCTCCAGCCAGGGGGAGGAAAGGGACAATCGAGTTTATTGGACTGTGTGGATTCGATGGCCTGGCACATCACGCGCACAGAAGTATAAGGCTTTAGTAGACACCGGTGCACAATGTACTATAATGCCATCGAGCTATAAAGGACCAGAGCCCATCTATATTTGTGGAGTGACAGGGGGATCTCAGCAGTTGACTGTATTGGAGGCTGAAGTGAGTCTGACTGGGAATGAGTGGGAAAAGCACCGCATTGTGACTGGTCCGGATGCTCCATGTATCCTTGGCATAGACTATCTTAGAAGAGGATACTGCAAGGACCCAAAAGGGTTCCGGTGGGCTTTTGGTATTGCTGCCTTAGAGACAGAGGGCATTAAACAATTATCTACCTTGCCTGGTCTCTCAGAGGACCCCTCTGTTGTGGGGTTGCTGAGGGTCGAAGAACAGCAAGTGCCAATTGCTACCACAACTGTGCACCGGCGGCAATATCGCACCAACCGAGACTCCCTGATTCCCATCCATAAGCTAATTCGTCAATTGGAGAGCCAAGGAGTGATCAGCAAGACTCATTCACCTTTCAATAGTCCCATATGGCCAGTGCGAAAGTCTAATGGCGAGTGGAGACTAACAGTGGACTATCGCGGCCTGAACGAAGTCACGCCACCACTGAGTGCTGCAGTGCCGGACATGCTGGAACTTCAGTATGAACTTGAATCGAAGGCAGCCAAGTGGTACGCCACAATTGATATCGCTAATGCATTTTTCTCCATCCCTCTAGCAGCAGAGTGCAGGCCACAATTTGCCTTCACTTGGAGGGGAGTCCAATATACTTGGAATAGGCTGCCCCAGGGGTGGAAACACAGCCCTACCATTTGCCATGGGCTGATCCAGTCTGCACTAGAGCAGGGGGAATCTCCTGAACACCTGCAGTACATCGATGACATTATTGTGTGGGGTGACACAGCAGAGGAAGTTTTCGAGAAAGGGAAGAAAATAGTCCAAATCCTTCTGAAAGCCGGTTTTGCCATAAAACAAAATAAAGTCAAAGGACCTGCACGGGAGATCCAGTTTTTAGGAATAAAATGGCAAGATGGACGTCGTCAAATCCCAATGGATGTGATCAACAAAATAACAGCTATGTCTCCACCAACTAACAAAAAAGAAACACAGACTTTCCTAGGTGTTGTGGGGTTTTGGAGAATGCACATCCCAAATTACAGTCTGATTGTAAACCCACTCTACCAAGTAACTCGTAAGAAGAATGAGTTTGAATGGGGCCCTGAACAACGACAAGCCTTTGAACAAATCAAGCAGGAAATAGTCCATGCAGTAGCCCTTGGGCCAGTTCGAACAGGACCAGATGTAAAGAATGTGCTCTACACTGCAGCCGGGGAGAACGGCCCCACCTGGAGCCTCTGGCAGAAAGAACCTGGGGAAACTCGAGGTCGGCCTCTGGGGTTTTGGAGTCGGGGATACAGAGGATCTGAGGCCCGCTATACTCCAACTGAAAAGGAGATATTGGCAGCATATGAAGGAGTTCGATCTGCTTCGGAGGTGGTCGGTACTGAAGCGCAGCTCCTCCTAGCACCCCGATTACCGGTACTAGGCTGGATGTTCAAGGGAAGGGTCCCCTCTACGCATCATGCAACTGATGCTACATGGAGCAAGTGGGTTGCACTGATTACTCAGCGGGCTCGAATAGGAAACCCCAGTCGCCCAGGAATATTGGAAGTGATCATGGACTGGCCAGAAGGCAAATACTTTGGGATATCATCAGAGGAGGAGGTGGGTCGTGCTGAAGAAGCCCCACTGTACAACCAGTTGCCAGAGAATGAAAAGAAATATGCCCTGTTCACTGATGGGTCCTGTCGTATTGTGGGGAAGCATCGGAGATGGAAGGCTGCTGTATGGAGTCCTACACGACGAGTTGCAGAAGCTGCTGAGGGAGAAGGTGAATCGAGTCAGTTTGCAGAAGTGAAAGCCATTCAGCTGGCTTTAGACATCGCTGAACGAGAAAAATGGCCAGTTCTCTATCTCTACACCGATTCATGGATGGTAGCAAATGCCCTGTGGGGATGGTTACAGCAATGGAAGCAAAACAACTGGCAGCGTAGGGGCAAACCTATCTGGGCTGCTGCATTGTGGCAAGATATTGCTGCTCGGGTAGAGAACCTGGCTGTGAAAGTACGCCACGTAGATGCTCATGTGCCCAAGAATCGGGCTACTGAAGAACATCAAAACAACCAGCAGGTGGATCAGGCTGCTAAGATTGAAGTAGCTCAGGTGGACCTGGATTGGCAGCATAAAGGTGAATTATTTATAGCCCGATGGGCCCATGACACCTCAGGCCATCAAGGTAGAGATGCAACATACAGATGGGCTCGTGATCGAGGGGTGGACTTGACCATGGACGCTATAGCACAGGTTATTCATGACTGTGAAACATGTGCTGCAATCAAGCAAGCCAAACGGTCAAAGCCTCTTTGGTATGGAGGACGATGGCTGAAATATAAATATGGAGAGGCCTGGCAGATTGATTACATCACACTCCCTCAAACTCGCAATGGCAAGCGCCACGTACTTACAATGGTGGAAGCAACCACCGGATGGCTGGAAACATATCCTGTGCCTCATGCTACCGCCCGGAACACCATCCTGGGCCTTGAAAAGCAAGTCCTATGGCGACATGGCACCCCAGAAAGAATAGAATCAGACAATGGGACTCACTTCCGAAACAACCTTATAGACACTTGGGCCAAAGAACATGGTATTGAATGGGTGTATCACATCCCCTATCATGCACCAGCCTCCGGGAAAGTTGAACGATACAATGGCCTGTTAAAGACTACCTTGAAAGCAATGGGCGCTGGGACGTTCAAAAACTGGGATACGCATTTGGCAAAGGCCACCTGGTTAGTCAATACTAGGGGATCTACCAACCGAGCTGGACCTGCCCAATCAAACCTGTTACGTACTGTAGATGGGGATAAAGTTCCTGTAGTGCATGTAAAAAATATGCTGGGTAAAACAGTCTGGGCTACTCCTGCCTCAGGAAAAGGCAAACCTATTCGTGGAATTGTTTTCGCTCAGGGACCTGGATATACTTGGTGGGTGATGCAAAAGAACGGAGAGGTCCGGTGTGTACCTCAAGGAGATTTAATACTGGGTGAGAATAGCCCATGAACTGAATTGCACCATGTTAAATAGTATATTATACTGTATGTTATCACTACCATGATTACTATAGGTGACTAATTAGAATGTATGGAAAAGAGTGTAACCTGAGCATGACATAAATGGTATGGAATAAGGGGTGGATAGATGTCCTGGTTTCAGTTAGCACAGAATTAATTTTCTTCCTAGTAGCTGGTGGAACGCTGTGTTTTGGCTTAGAATGAGAAGAGTGCTGATAACACCCCGATGCTTTAATTGTTGCAGAGCAGTGCTTATACTAAGCCAAGGACATCTCAGCCTTTGCTCTGTCCTGCCAACGGGCAGGCTGGGGGGTGCAGTAAGAGCTGGGAGGGGACAGACCCAGGACAGGTGACCCAAACTAGCCAAAGGGGTATTCCATACCATCTGACGTCATGCTAAACAATATATAGGGGTGGCTAGCCGGGGGGAGGGGGCCGGACTGCTCGGGGTTAGGCTGGGCATCGGTCAGCGGGTGGTGAGCAATTGCATTGTGCATCACTTGTTTGTACATACTATTATTACTTTCGTATTATCACCATTGTATCATCATTATTATTATTGTTATTATTATTTTGTTATTTTTTTTTTCCTGTCTTATTAAACTGTCTTTATCTCAACTCACGGGCTTCACTTTCCATTTCTCTCCCCCGTCCCAGAGAGGGAGGGGGGAGGGTGAGCGAACGGCTGCGTGGTGTTTAGCTGCCGGTCGGGTTAAACCACGACAGAGGCACAGGAAAATGCAGCACGTTTCATAATCTTTACATGTAAAAAAGAGTGATTATTTAGTTGAATAACTTTGGTCACAAGGTTAGTCAAATCTGCCTACTTATAAGTAGTCTTAATTATCACTCTTGTTAATAGAACGTTTCTCCAGTTGAGATCTCAAGCTGAGGGACTAGAGACACAGGGAAAGAAAAAATAATACAGAGTATATGACACAGAATGAAGAATAATAAATATTTCAAATACCAGAAAATCTTCAAATCTGATAAAATGACGTTTTGCTGTTTTTGTAGACTATCAGTTTTCTCTATGATTATATCTCCTTTAGAAAGGTTAAATTCACAATTCTAAAATCATTTCAAAAGCTTCAGTATTTTTATTATTATTATTATTGGAGGTCTGATTAATGATTAAAAATATTAGAAAATACTCAGAGGAAACATGCAATGAAGTGTTTTCTTCAGGGGTAAAATTGACATGAACCTGTGTAATGTTTGTTTTTGCCTCTAAGTATATATAAAGGATTCCAAGAAACTTGCAGATAGACAACAAAATTTAAGGAGTCCATATGGAAGGAAACTCCGCCGAACTCTTAAAGTCCTTGAATGCCACCTGGTCTTACTGTCTGATGACTTAACATAACCTGATTAATGAGATTTCTGTATTGGCACTGCCAAATTAGAAATCTGCAGACCCACACATCTCTGAAAGTCATAATAAGGCCTCCAAAATACAAGAAGAGGATGATAGCACAGTGTCTGGCAGGGTGGGGTGTTGAGATGCTGTTCCTAATAAATGCAACACAGGCTAATATCAGTTTTACAGCATGACTGAAAATTGCAAAGAACTGCATAAAAACATATTGATGTTGATTGTGATTGGTAGTATATCAGCAGAGACATCTCTGGATTACATGCTAGTCCACAGCAAGCCAACTGAGTACGTGTGGTTGTGCCTTACTTCAGAATCAGGTACACAGATCTGATCACTGGTATCCTGTATTGCTACATTTATAAATATTACTTTTACTGTTAAAAGAAATTTTACATACTTTTCTTCTTTCTTTTTCCCTTCCCTTCCCTTCCCTTCCCTTCCCTTCCCTTCCCTTCCCTTCCCTTCCCTTCCCTTCCCTTCCCTTCCCTTCCCTTCCCTTCCCTTCCCTTCCCTTCCCTTCCCTTCCCTTCCCTTCCCTTCCCTTCCCTTCCCTTCCCTTCCCTTCCCTTCCCTTCCCTTCCCTTCCCTTCCCATCCCATCCCTGTCATTAATATTTTGCAATTGGGTAGACTGAATCTGCACGTGATCAGTTACTCCAGTTACTACTAGTGAGCAGAAATTTACTAAACTGTGGTAAATCACTCACTTTTAGCATATGCTTACATACTAAGAAAATATTCAGAACTACTATAAGCCTTTTCTAGGTAAGTCTTCCAGACTTACCACCCATCTGCTGCTACCAAAAATATGAACTCTGTGATACATTTGATTAAATGGATATCTGCAGCTACCATTTCATTTGAAGTTTTGGGGAAAACAACAGATAACAGCTTTATACTTCTGTAACACTCCAGATGGTGATAATTCTTTTCAAAGCATCTTAGGGCTGCAGGTAAAAGTATGTTTACAAAACACATCACTGAAATTTTAACACCACTTGACATTAAAAATTCAAGCAAATATTTTTATCTGCTTTTAATATTTATTACTGACATACACTCTTTGTTCATTTGAAGACACCCAGGGTTATCTTATATCTAGAAAGACCTTAAGTACTTTTTCTCTACTGATATTGGTATATCAATACCAAAAGGTATTCCATAAAATCCAAGAGTCTATTTCATTAAAACATGAGCAATTTTTCTGCCTGCAATTTTCTCTGCCATGAACAATTGTACCATCTAGTTCACAAGTCCTGCCCAAGCAGTTACTTACAGAATAGAATTTTAGTCTTATATACCATGCCTGGGCTTTAACTTATGAGTATTTATAACATACTGACCTGATGAGTTGTTCAAGATTTGATGTATCCTATCAATGATATAGCATGAATTGACCATGGTGTGTAAAAATGGATCAAATTCTATTGAAACTCAATTTTCAATTTCACAACAGGACTGTGACAAAAAACAGTCACATTATGGCACATTATGTGCCATAATATCTTAACAGCAACTTAGAGATATCTTGTCCCAGGTTCTATAGGTCTTTAAGGAGGCTTTGACTAAGCTCTAACTCTCATTTCTGCTAGCACAGATCTACATTGTCAATTGGTCTGGGCCTACTTTAAAGAAGCATTTTTCTCATTTTCCTCACATAATAATGGTGTTCCTTCCTTCCTTCCTTCCTTCCTTCCTTCCTTCCTTCCTTCCTTCCTTCCTTCCTTCCTTCCTTCCTTCCTTCCTTCCTTCCTTCCTTCCTTCCTTCCGATAATATATTTTTATTTCCACGAATGCCACATTAGCAAAAGGCATAAATAGTTAAGAAAACATTTCTTTACTGTGTGCCAGAGCACTGGAACAGGTTGCCCAGAGAGGTTGTGGAGTCTCCTTCTTTGGAGATATTCAAAACCCATCTGGATGTGATCCTGTGCAACATACCCTAGGTGACTCTGCTTGGCAGGGAAGTTGGACAAAATGATCCCCAGCGGTTCCTTCCAACTTCAGCCATTCTGTGATTCTCTGATAAACATTTTATGTTGCTAGTGATTGTTCATTTGGGCAAGTATGATTATATATGTTAGTGCACTGTAATAACCTGACTGTATTATTGACAAGTAATATGTTGGAGGACTTTTTATTATTTTATTTTATTTTATTTTATTTTATTTTATTTTATTTTATTTTATTTTATTTTATTTTATTTTATTTTATTTTATTTTATTTTATTTTATTAGTCACAACTTGAAAGTCTGCCAGTATGGACTACTTGTGACTACAGTAATACCAATTAATAATTTTCAAAAGCATTTTGTTTCTTTTTATTAAAGCTAAAGAGTTGATTGTCGGATACTTTGGAACTCTTTCCAAATAGTCTGCACCAGTGTCTCAACTTCCAAGCTACCACAAAGCCTCTTCATGCCCAGTAATTGAACTCTCTTCCAGCTCTCAGCCTCTCACTTGATTCTGTATGGCAAATTCCTCTAAATGTGAGGGTTACTAAACCTCCCTTACCTACAAAAATATTCCTAAGCATTTGCTTTACAGATGATGGTCATTCTTCTGAAAAACATACATGTACATTGGAAATGTACAGCCTACAACTCTGCCAAATCTGGCAGGTCCAACAACAACAGGTCCAATGAGTCTGGTGTCAGTCCTATGATGCATAACAGTCCAGTATTTCCAGATACCTATAGCCTGAAATGCCAGACTTCCCTAAATGCACTAGATCTTTGCAACAAGTGGTATGGCAGATTACCACTTAGATAGGTTGTTTAATCAGTAAAAGACACAACTTACTACTCATATCAGCAAAGCTGACAGGTGTGACTGAATAATATATTTTGATGTTGACAGTCCTCTGGAAAGCACTTTACTTTGAGTTCTTTTGCTGGTTGTTTTGCCTCGATATATATCTTTACAGCACTCACATGCTGCTCTGTTGACACACTAAAGTCTTTTTTAGATCTGCATGTATGTTAGAACTAGGCCTCTGGGGGATAGGAAAGAAGTTCAGCTAGGGACTATACTTGACATTACTCAACATAAAAAAATCCCTATGGGACAGTGCTTGTCAGAAAGAGTCATTAATAATGCAGAGGCACCGGTACTGATTAGTTGATGAAGTTGGGGTCTTTTGTAAAACAAACAAACAAACATACAAAACCAAACAAACAACAACAAAACAACTACAATAAAAACATAACATGTTTATTTCACTACATGATGTCCTTTGAAAATTTCTCAGAATCTTAGATCAATTTCCAGGTTGAAAGATGAGGAACCTCTCCAAAACAGTCAGTGTATTGGAGTATTTGGATTAAAAGATAAGGGCTAAAAGCCAGATCTCCACTGTGCATTTGAGCAGATGAGTTGTCAACCATCAGGTGATGGATGTTTCCCTTTGGTTTTACATTAAAAATATCATTTCAATGGTCTTAATCTCATTCTGATGCAAAATGCGGTATTTACAACTTCAAAGTGAACTGAAATCTACTAGACACATTAAAGTGCTTCTGAAGATCAAGCCTTTTTCTGAAATGGTTAGCTACATGGTCTTGGACAAGTTACTTAATTTCCAAGGAAGCAAACAAAATACAATTGCCTGCCTTATACTGTTACCTTGAGGATCAACTAATGTCAGTGATGTGCTTAGCAAACTTTGAGTGCTTTGGCATTTCTTGACATCTGGAACAAGTTTCATAGTACCTCTGAGAGGAATGAATTCTTTTCATAGAATCTGCAGTCTGCAGGGGACTGTTCATTTGACCACAAGATTAAATTGACTTTTAAAATATATTTTTGCATGCAATAGAATGGGCTATGATTTTAACAGGCAGCATCTGAAATAAAAGGTGAAAGAAACCTACCTTATGCTGTCAGCTCTGCTACACTTTTTTCCCAAAACACTTTTTAAACCACTTTTATTCAGAATCTAATGAGTGCACAGTCATTGGTGAGCTTTTGTGAGCATCCTGATAAAAAAAAAAAAAAAAAAAAAATGAAAGGGGTCAAGATTTAATGTAACATAGTGAGGATACATATCTTTTATTGGTTTAAATTCATATCACATATAACTTTGTATATAGTATACACATACAGAAGCAAACTGATTAATCCTTACTGAGCTCTAATTATCTAATCTTCAGTGATTTGGCAGTTGAAGGAGCACTTGAATGACAACACTTCCTTTGCAAAAAAATGGAGGTAGCTGTTGGAGGTAGCTGATGTTTTAAAATACAGTGAAATGTAACAAATCACAATGCTATAGGCAATGAAGATAAGAGCTTTCAGCTTTCACAAAACAGTGTTCTCTTGAAAAAAAAAAAAAAAAACTATAAATTTAAGAGAAGCAATATTAAATTTGCTCATTTTTAGAGAAATAGCTTTTTCTTGTTCTTAATTCTATGCATGTAACTAATACAGATGATTTAATTGGCTCTTCTCACAAACTTAAAAGTTTTTTTCAGTATCTAAAATAATCTAGTTACTTTTTTTTTTCATTTTTTTTTTCTCTCTTATATCTTTAATGCTTTCTCAAAACCATATTCTAATGCACTTCCTTATATTTTTAATACAAGTAATGCACCCTGTATCTCTACCATCAAAATTAGTAAACTATTCTCCACAACAACAAAGCTGACTTACTGATGTGACCACATGTCCATATCTAATTTGTGTCATGAAAACAGTCCTAGGAATGTGAAGTTTTTCTATATGCAGATAAAAAGAAATTATCTATGCTGACAGTATAAAATATTAATATTTTTTCTGTTCTGAAACTGGAAAAATTCTGTTATGTTCAGTTATAACTGAAAAGAAACATTTTTATTACCTGCAATAAAATTTATGGGGAATAATTATGGGTAGCTGGGCATCATTACACAAACATGAAGCAGTTCAAATGTTAGCAGAACCAATATTAGTGACTGGGGAACTGCCTCAGAACAGAAGAGCCAAGTTTTTAAGGCTAACTCAACCTTAACTCAGGTGTTCCATATGCACTCAGAAGTAGTTCAGGTGAGACAGGTACCTTTTCTACACTATATACCAAAAAAAAAAAATGCATCAGAGTGTAGCATCTCTTCTACTCCATTTAAAACAAACAAGCAAACAAACAGCCAAGTTCTCTGCTGTAATGAGTAACGATTGAAGTGGAAGGGGGAAAACACATAGACATACATTAGGCTATATACAATTTTGTCAGTTAAGTTGCTTGTTTGGAAGGTAAGAGATGTACTTGTCAAGTTTGATTTCTTCCTGACTTGTATAGGAAGGATCTAACTTAGTCTTCTTCAGTGAGAAACATAATTACTATTTGAAGTACTATTTTTGAAGTACTATATTTTGTCTGACAATAGTACTATATTTTTTAAGTACTATTTTTGAAGTACTATATTTTGTCTGACAAAATATAATAATGTAAGTTACAAAATACAGTTTTTAGGATATAATGCTCAATTTAGACATTTAAATTGCTTCATCAGCAACAATAATATTATAAAATAATATAAACAATATCCCTTAAATATTTTGAAAAGATTTAAAAGGTTTTAAAAGAACTTTTAAAGATTTTAAAAGTTACTTTAAAATCATGCTATAAACCCACTATTTTACAGCTTTACTTACAGGACAGTATTGCATGGAAGACAATCTAATTTAAGAATATATTCTCAAATGAATAAAAGAAGGCACACTTAAATTTCAAGCTTAAGAAATAAATTCTTATTATACTGGGGAAATGCATTTACTGTAGAAAGAGTGATTCCGTTTAATATTCTGAAACCCTGCTTGCACCATTATAATTTTCGTAAGCCCTAAATGTTGAGCAAAAAAACTTTATCCTTAATAACATACAAGATATGACTATCATAGCATATATCATCACTTTCAGCATGTCCTATTAAAAATTTCTAGTATCACTATGGAAGTCACTTATAACTGTAAGATACTGCAAATCATTAAATGCACTGAGAGGATACAAGATCTACTGAATGAAATGCTAGTCTGTCATTTGGTAAAGATCAGCATGGATCAGTATCAATATCTTTTCAAATTTCTTTTGAATATATTTTAGTCATATTCAGAGCTGCTTTTTGAAAATAGTATTTGCATTCAGTAAAATTGACTGGTAGCCTGTCCACCTAATAAATGCCTTCTTTTTCCATTTTGAATGTTTCCTTTTTGTGCACCAATTGCTGTATTTTATTATGTGTCACAAAAGTCATTTACATGTTCTCCACAGGTTGTCATTGTTATTTATTGGCTAACCCAAGACAGCAGATGATAACTTATATAAAAATAAAAATATGAAATTTTAAAAATAAATAAATACATACATAAATAAAAACAGGGTCTAACTAGACAGACACCAAACCAGAATGTCAATTATATGCATTCATGCACCCATAATTTAAAAACTGATGAGATCTTTTCATTCAATACTTATCATTTCAGAGGATTTGAAACCTTTAGTATTTTTCTGGTGAAATTATATGTGGCAGTTCATAGCAGTTCTGTTCTTTCCTGCTTTTCTGGGTATTAACAAAACTGTAAGAAGTAGTCTAATTAAAAAAAAAATAAAGCTCGAAAAAGAAGTGAAGACTTGTTCTAGGAGAGAGGAAGGAGAGAAGGAGGAGGAAGAGAAAAAGGAGGAGGAGAAGAAGAAAGATGAAGAAGAAGAAAAAGTGGAAAAGGGGTAAAATGTTATTTATCTCATAATTCAGATTTCTCAAGGCATGTATGTTATTATTATATACTGTCAAAACATATTAAATGAATTACTCGTGGTCTTCAGATGTTCACCTAATGCTCATGATGAATTACTGCCATTCATGATCAGCTAACGCTGTAAAACCTAGCTAAATGCAGCTAAGAATTTGCAACAATCAACAATAATCAGTGGTCATTTGTGTCAGATACGCAGCCTCACACACTGTAACATTTCTGCATTTTACTACAGGCTTTGACCTTTTGGCTTTTTGTTTTACTCTGGGTATACAAGACATGGTCAACAGTTATCAGCCTCCAAGGATTTAAATTCTAATTTGGATTCTCTAAAAGACTCTTTCTGACTTAATAATAATAATAATAATAATAATAATAATATGATAAAATAAAAATAAATTTATTTAAAAAAAAAAAAAAAAGGAAAAAACCATGATGGTAACTAGTGAATGATCTCCTTGTCCTTATATCAACCCATGAGGTTTTTTTCATCATGTTTTCTCTCCTTGTCCTGTTGCGGAGGGGGAATTAGAGTAGTGAAGTTTAGCTAGACACCAGTGTGAAATCACTCTACAAATATAAGTGCTTGGAAAAATTAGATCTTTCATTCAGAAGACATAGGGAAAAGAATGGTAACTTTAGACTCATAATACAGTTTTGTCAATATCAAGGAGGGAAGAAAGTATTTATGCTATACTTCACAAGCCTCAAATATTGTGTCAGAGTAACAGGGGGTTCGGTAAACAATTTTATTTTTCTTGTATGATAAAAGTAATAAATATTTAGAAAGAGACCAAGCAAGTGTAATTCATATCCTTTGCAAGACCCTTGTTGTCACCAAACTGAATCAAAATTATATGATTAGGCTCTGGTGTTGTTTTTGATGTTATTTGTTTATTGTTTGCTTGTTTAGTATCATTGATATTCTCTTCAGCACTAGGTATTTCTGTTTTTCTCAATACTGTGTTGTTGGAAGAAACCTTTCTTTTGATGCAGACGTTATAGTCAGCATCCCTAGATGCTTCCACATACATTGAACCCAGAGGACTTGTCTTTCACCATCTGGTTGTAGATTTCCCTTCATGTTTTTGTCATTGTTTAGAGGAATTGGGATAAAGCCAATTCTGCAGATCCTGTAATATGCAAGTGGAAGACCATTTTGGAAACTGCACTGTGCATAAAAGTTGCACTTTGCCCTGAGGGTTCAGAGCTAAAAGCCTGCTTTGACAGACAAAGATCTGCCTTTAAAAATTACATCTACATGTATACTTCCTATTGCTACATTTTGTTATACTAAAGATATAATCTCAACACCTGGAAAAAAAAAAAAAAAAAAAAAAAAGAAAAAAAAAAGATGAGGGAACAAGGATACAACCATGGATGATTTCAGTTTTGCCCTAGGACATGAGCCCACTTAGTGCTCCTATATTAAACCCAGCATAGTCACCATGAAGCTTGGCTGTCCTCCACACACACCTGAGTTCCAGGGCTGACACATCACCACATTGTTCTGACTGTGAGCCTCTCTACCTTCATTACTCCTGGAGAAGAGCTCCATTACTGCCTGCACATGCTGTCTGTCCGGACAGCTGCCAAAGTCCTGCAGTCATGTGTTCCCCTCCTCTAGCATTCCCCAAAGCAATCCTGCCCCAAAAATGGACAACAGACAGATTGGCTACTTTTGAACAGTAGCTATTTAAATCCAGCATACCGTAGTGTGTGTTAAAAGCCACAGAAGAAGGATTCCAATTTGGGTGGAAGAGAAGAGGACCTGCCCTTTCAGAGCTTCCCATGATGTGCATTGAAGGGGCTCATAGAACACTGACAGAAAATATTAGTTTACTTAACAGAGGCGGCAAGCTATACAGCTCCCTTTACAAGTCAGCTGGACATGTTTCTGTCATTGCTAGAGAGCTGTAATGAGATGTCCGTCTTTACTACCACACCCCTCTTAAATATAGTGCACCCCCAGAGCAAGTTTATTTATACAGAAACACAGGATACACAGAGAGATTAACTGATCTATTTTAAAACGTTTACAAATGTTCATTTCTAACACTGGCCAAATATAGAACATGGTGGCAAGAACAGTGTTGCTATTTGCAAGCAGGAAATTGTGGTCAAGTTTATATCCTTGTACTTCAGTTCTCTTGTAATCTTCATTCTGTCTATGCAGTGTAATCTTTATCCTTCTTCACCATTCACCAGTTTCAACTCTTTCAGCTCATTCTTGTCATGTCACAGCTCTTTTTTTTTTTTTTTTTTTTTTTTTTTTTTTTTTTTTTTCCCACACATTGTAGAATTCTAGAGAGATCTCTTTATAAGATAGCTGCTGAGCACTTTTGTCAAACTTTTCCCCAGATTCACTGAAAATCTCAGCCTCCTGGACTAGTTCCATATTTTTAACACTCATGTTTGGCCATGGCCCAAACTGAGCAGATTTGTCAGCTCAGCCAGGACATTAACATTCACATTGTGTCCCATCCCTTACAGATAGCATTAAAGGGTTGAAAATACCGGTAAGATGCCTGGGAGGATATGAAAGGATATTATTTTCTCTATTAAGTAGAAAGAAAAAATAAATGATGTTGGAACTACTAACACACTCAATTATTATATCTTTAAAGTAGAACTGTCTGGGTTATATTAAGAGTCACAACAGCAAATACTGCATGTGCAGAGAATATTTAATAAAAAATTTAATCTACATAACTATTAAATTATTTGAAATAGAGAGTTGTGTTGTTTTTTGCATACACAAACACATGTAATCTCATGAATAGTTGTCTTTCTTTTCTGAATGACCATCTTCTTCTTCTCTTCTGATGTCTGCCTTTGAATTGATTAAGTCTAATGAACAGATGAATACAAATTAATCTCTAGTTCTGGTTCAAGCAAGTTATATTTCCTTTTTTTTTTTTTTTTTTTTTTTAGTGGTAAAGTCAAAATAATTTCTGCTTGGCTTAGCTGGAGTGCTTTTCAAAACAGTAATAAATCTGCAATTAATTTCATATCTGAATTATTTCAAGACATTACCTTTTACATTTAATTCATTTTCTTTATCCCTCCTTTCAACTTGTCTAAAATGTGTATTTTCTCTTATATAAGAATGCTGTATAAATAGTTTTATGAAGTCTTATACATTTATGTGACAAACAAACACACCCAAAGTTTAGAAAATCTAAATGTAACATCTTTTTCAGCTACGATATTTCTTTTTATTTCTTACATGTGTATAAACTTTTATTTTCTCAGATATTTTGGAAATATATTAATCTTCTCATTTTCCCCATTAGTAACTTGATGAATTTGCATTAAAGTAATTGAAAACATTTCCTTTAACTTCAAGATAATTTGGTCAAGTGCAATACTGTACTGGGATTAACGGCGAGTATTTACAGCATGTCTCAGTGAAATGTTGAGAGATTTGTGTAATTCATTAAGGTATTTATAAGTAAAACTGTCATTATATCCATCCACATGATTTGATCAATCTTCAATATATTCCATTTTATTGGAAATGGGGGAAAAAATCAACTAAATACTCAATATCAAACAAATATAAAGCACATTTTAATTACAAAGGATATTTTATTATGTGCTTCTTAAATTATCTTTTACAACAGAAAGTTTTCAAGTTGTTGTTTTTGTTTTTGTTTTTGTTGTTTACACCCAAGGAAAAACAAAAAATATCAAGCTTGTTTTTTCCTTTAAAAATCAAAGAAGCAAGAAAAGTCACAGTAGTTTTCAATCCTCAGCCTGCAAATAATAGGTTTTCCCCTTTCTCGTAGATTTATTAGAATGATTCCATTTTCTTGTCAGACCGGATATCTCCTTTTGAAAAGTAGGCTGTCTGCTTTAGGCTTTGTGCAAGGAGAATAACGTCTCACAAAAAGTCTTATCATATGGTCAAAGCTGATACCTACTACAATAATCTTAAGAGGAAAATGAAATATCATTCTTGTGGAGTCTTGTGGGACTTCTACTTTGTTTTGAGTATAATAACTCTCTGAATGGGGTGGATCCCCTGAGATATGAGCATATATCCACTGATAGGATCTATGTGAGTTTATATAAAAAGCAAATTCATCTCCCTTGTCTTTATATTATTGAAAAATATGTAATGAATTTTCTGGTGAACACCCTTTTTAATTGTTTATCTGCATATGGTTTTCCTTGTCATATATATCTCTTTAAAATATCTTAGCATTTTAGTACTCCGTATGTTATTGCCAATGACAAAGAATTTTACATCAAGAAGGTTTGGAAGTTCTTCAGTAACCAGTTTCTATACCAAAACAGGGTGCATATTCAAATTTACACATATTCAATGTCATACTTTATCAGTGCAGTCGCTTACAAATGTACTCCAGAAAGTCCAGGGTCTTAATGCATTGAAACTTCTTAATGTAAATCATAATACTACATCACACATAGGTGCAGGTAAAGCAGCCTGAAGGGCTGGAAAATAGAATCTATTTTGGCACACAAAGCTGATACTATTAATCACATATTAGCTCCAGACCCATGGGTCTATGGTTTTGTTCAAAGCATTGCTCACACAGAGAAAAAAGATTGCTTTCAGAATAATAGTTTTGTTGTTGATGGCAGTAGTAATCAATGGTGGTAGTTGTGTTTTTTTTTAATTTTTTTTTTTTTTTAGAATTTCTATTTTTGGCCTTACAGGAACCGAGAAATTCCTCAAATGTGAAAGAAAGCAATATATTTATTAAATCCAAATTTATATTAAATCCTATTCCCCTCACTTAGTAAAGTAAACCCACAAGTAAACATTTTCATATTGGAAACACAAAGTTACAACACAGTTTCAGTCTTGATTTCAATAAAAAAAAAATAAGATATAAAAAGTAAAAAGTTATATAGGTGACTTATTTGAATTTCAGAATCACAAAAACAACAACAACAACAAACCACCACAACAAACAAAATAGTAAATTTCTTATGGAAACATCTCTCTCTTGCTTCCAAGATGGGTGTATTTTTGTATGAGTACTACAACACATAATGAACGGCAATTTATTAGCAAGGAGATATATATATATGTATGTATGTATGTATATATGTATGTATGTATGTATTTATATGTATATGTATACATATACATATATATATCTCCTTGCTAATTTATATATATATATAAATTTATTTATATATATATATAAATTTATATATATATATATATTTGAAACTTTCTTTTTGCCGAACACTGAAGTGGCATTAATCAGTAGATGTTTTTGCCTGGTATCTACATAATGTCCTGGTTATTCAGCTTGTTTCTGCTTGGATGCAAAAGTTGAATATTGAAGCCTTTGACCTAAGGACTAACATGCATAAACAGAAAAAACATTGAAGTTGAGGTATAGCTGTGTTTGTAGTAAATTCCTAGAACATCTGCAAACAATTCTGTGAGAGGCAACCAAGGATCTTTTGGAAACTAATAATTGTAGACCCAGTTCAATAACCTATTTAGCAGTACAATGAACAGTGTAATTGCATATGATTTCTTCAACTCAAATGTAAATTGATGTACAGGCAGGATACATTAGAGAAGTAAATGCAGGTGATTTGTTTATTCAATTTTGTTTATAACATAGTTAAATATTACACAAGTTTAAGAAACAACAACAAAAAAGAAATAAAAGAAAGGCTACTGTCTAAGATATTATTAGCAAGAATGGTGATTTATCTATAATTCCTGAAAATGTATTTTTCTAATAAGATCCAAACACATTAACATATATATATATTTTGCCTCAGAAATATCATAAATTATGAATCTTTGGTTTCCTATCTGCTGGGCAGAAGCACAAAGCAGATCTGAAAACTGAGCGTTTGACAGAACCTGACAGTTTCAGTATCATCCGCCATAAAATAAGAGAACTACTGACCAGTTTTACCATTGCTAAAAAGCTGAAGATGATTTTTTCTCAGCTCTCAGAATTTTTAAAATGTGCTTTTATTTTTTTTTGCCTTTTTTTCTTTATTTTTTGTTCAAAAAAAAAAAAAGGATTATGAAGGCAAATTCTCAGTGTGAAATAATATTATGCAAAATTATTTTTATTGAGATGTGTTCCTCTTGTTTCTTTTCTGTAAAGCAAGTGCTTTTAATCTCCTAAACTGCCCATTTAGCATATTGCATAATATCAAATTATTTTAAATGGCCACACAAGTATATAAAATACACTGTTATTTGCAGAACCACCAGTTGTTAGGATCATTTGTTTTTGCAAATTGCTACTATCATATATGGGATTGGTTATAGACATACGAAGACTGCCAAAGTAGACCTTGTACCACTCTGCTGATTTCAGAGTTACACTAAGTTTAAACTGGTGCATTCAAGAGCAGAGTCAGATTATGTAAATAGAAAACTATATTTTTTTTAGAACAAACTAGCAAAAACTGACTTTATTTCTAGTTGAAAAGATATTTGTGCAGAAATGGAATCTTACATCCAGCAAAACCTACACATTAGGAAAATGAAGAATATGACAAAAATAACAAAAAGTAAAAAAAAGAAAATTTAAGTACAAAACACTCTATATTATTTTCTTCATAGTATGTGAGTTCAACAGAGTATTACACATTACTAATAGATCAATTGATGCAAGTGTGTGACAAGAACTCAGTTTCAGTACAGTTATGATATGCATTTCAAGCTAAGAAACAAAGCCTCAGAGAGGTCATGCTTGATTTTATTGTTTGTCACCAGATTTCTCAACACAAAAATTTCTGTTTTCACTTTAAAAGGGAAATTTTCTGAAAGCAAGAACTGCAATTTGGTTTGTTTTTTTTTTATGACTTTTTGATTACATATCCTGCTCTTTAAGATTAGACCAATGAGCCTGTTGTTGTTCAAATGTATTCAAGCTTTGCTGTCTTATCTTTCTGAAGAGACTGCCCAAGTATAGGGAGTTTTGGACTAGTCAGGATATAATTTAGTTAGAACCTTTCCTACCTGTAATAGTGCGGTAACAGGAAGTACAGACTGGTCTTGTACTAGTGGTCCTGAGAGCTGGTGTAAGATCTACTGGAGAGCTACTAACTTCATTGGGTTTTGATTTGACTTTGGCAAAGGTGACGGGCAATTCCTTATTTCTCTTCATTAAAGATACTAGTTTGAAGCTTATATCTCATGAAAGCATTTGATGTTACTTGCTAGCTTTTTCAGATGATGCAAGTTATATCTGTAGCTCTCCACTGGCAAATTGTGCAGTTGTGTATCAACTATGTGATACCACAGATGTACTACCCTCCTTATTTTCAGCATGTTCTATTGTTTAATATCAGTTAGTCAGAGCTAGCTTTTGTAGATCATAATGTCACACTTTTACACTCATCTCTCACAAGAGAGTGGACCAATAAAAGTAAAATAGAATTTTGCTTTCTACTAAAATACCACATAAGTGTTATCATTGTTTTGTTTTGAAAGTAGAATTATATCTGAGCATAAAGTTGAAATATCCTCTTTTATGGGGTTGATAGCTTATCTGTGAACTTTCTTAAAAATAACTGCCTTGTCACTGTCACATTGGGACTGGTAGTAATAAACAAGATTTCAAATGCTTGCTGCCCAGCAATAAATACAGCAGAACTCAGGTACAGCATGGGTCCAGTACTGAGGTTCAAGACACTGCAAATGAGAGAAGAATGATCTTCATATTGGAAAAGAAATTTAATTTCCTTTCCAAAGAAAACTGTTTGGAATCTGAAGGGCTGCAGTTTTTCCAGGCAAATCTGAGTGTCTTGGTAGAGTGGAAATGAAGCAGTTGAGACATCTCACAAAACTATATGTATGAATGTGTTTGCTTCTTTTAATACATTGCTTTAAAATCCAGTTGTTTACATTTTTAAAAGTATATATAAATGCAATCATAAACTGCGATGACTGGAAATAATATTACCTGTGGTTTTACCTTCAATATACTTTTGCAACAACAGATATAATTCTTTATCAATTTCAAGTCACATACTTGTTATATATATATATACATAACTTGTAATAGCTACTTAAAAAGCAAACAAACAAACAAAAAACATACTAATGATAACTCAGTGGTGTCAAATAGAAAAAAAAAAAAAAGAAAAAGAAAAAAAAAACACATTCAGTTACATAGAGATGTTAACGACTTGGTACATTTGTTAAGCTAGTTATTTTAGCAGAAAAACAGATGAGCTTTTTCTTCCCCATCCCCATCTTGCCCCAAATTCTTGCCTAATCCATGACTGCAGGATATGAAGGTCCCTGAGCTAAGTTATTTTGGACCATTTATAACTGAATGCTGGAATAGCCTAAAGATATTTTCATTATTACAGTCAGTACTGTTCTTTTTATTTTCATCTACTCCAAGCCAAACAACTATTATAAACGTCTTTATATTTTATATGACACTATGTTAGAAAGAATGAAAATGAGCCTTGCACTTCTTTATAAAACCTGTAGATAAAAATTAACCATAGTGATTTTAAAATCTTTATGACTAAGGAAGTTGCTTAATGTGTGGCAGGTTAAATGGAGTTCATATTTAATAAGTAAAAGAACAGTAAGATATTGGAAGGCCTTACCTAATGTGTGAACTCACTTAAAAATTCAGCTTTCAGAGCTCATGAGTTTATGAGATCTTAATTAAAGTGATCTGCTATTAATTTAGCATATACCCTAGATACTCACATATTGAATTAAGCAGATTTGAGGACTTTTTTTTTTCTTATTTTATTTTTTGTAATTATCATTATTCTTCTAGGTGCATTTGTATTTCTGTATTAGTTCTGCTGCACATGGAAATTGTTTTTAAGAGCAGCACAGCTAGAAGTGATCACATTACTCAAGGCATTATTATCCCTGTTCTGCTGGGCCTACAATAAAATTCTCAATTAAAAACATTTTTAGAGTACTTTTGTTTGGTTTGAGTTTTTAAAATTTCTTCCAAAAAATAAAGAAGCAAAGCAAGGGTGTCTTTTAATGACAAAATAAAATCTAATTTCTAGATGTGCCACAAAATCCTTTTTGGAATCCAAACATTCCAATTTCTCTAAACCCTAAAAAATGTTAACTGTCTAGTCATAGGTATTATGTGGGAATGGCTTGGTGATGATATAGTGTGAAATCAGATCTTCACCTGTAAGCACCTGATCACAGAAGCCTCAACTTTGAAGAATGCCATGTTTTTTTTCTGTCTCTCAACATCTGTTTACAATAAAAAGATCTGCAGGACTATTTGATTCCATAAGTCATACCTTAAACTGGGTCCAAACTCATCAGAAAATCATAGTTTCTATTAAAATTCACAAATAGATTAGTATTATCTTCCATTTAAATTGTTTTCCAGTTCTCATTTTTGTAATTTCAACCTCTTCCTCATGATTTCTGTTTTTCTTTTTTCTTTTTTCTCTCTTTTTCTGTTAACTAGTCTACAAACTAAGAAACTAAGTATACTCTCAACAGTAGCACTTAAGGCAGGAATTTCATATGAACAAAATGTACTTGTGAGGAAAAAAATACCAAAACCCAAAATATGCTGTTGAAGTATCCTTTTCTTTTACTTGAAGTTATATACCCAAATAATAACGGTTTTCTTGTACTTTGTTTAGAGTGCCATCAGGTCCCTTAAGTGTTTTTTCCACAGCCTAAGCCTTTCATTCTCAGACTGGTTCTCACTGGATTATGTTTACATTTTCTCTTTCCTTTCAACCATTTTTTCCCAATTATTCCTCAATTAAAAGACATGATGAAGCTTCTACAGCATTTAATGAATTCCTCTTAAAGCACACTCTCTGAAAAAAGGGCACTGTCTTTTTGGAATTCAAAATGTGCATGCCTGATCACATCTTTGGTTCATGAAGTTTCCCAGTCTTAGTCCAAAAATTGACCATGATGCCACAGAAGAGGAAAGTAGGAAAGTGGAATGCATTTGTCCTCTCTTTGTTGTTGTTGTTGTTTGTTTATTTGATTGATTACATATGATTTGGGTATCAATGTAGCATCACTTGGACCTAGATATTGGTGATAGAATGAAATTCTTGAAAAAACAGCCTGTCATTCCATTCTTTTTTTATGATCTTTCTCCTAGAAATGCAGATAAAATGAGTTTCATATAGAAAATATCAAGACTGTATGTCAATGACTTTTTCCTCCAAGGCAAAATCCCAAGAAATGGCTGTCATATGTTGTAAAGGAATGACAATACATCTCATTGAAATATCAATGTAAAAAAAAAAAAAAAAAAAAAAAAAAAGGCAAAATAAGAAAATCATTTGTATTAATAACTTCTAACAGGTTTTGCCTAGGTAGTCTCTCCTACTTGTCTCAAGGGAATAACGAGATTGACAAACAAAATAGTTTTGAATCCAATGCACAACTATTTATACAAGACATAGTACCTCAGATGGCAAGGATGTCCTTCAGAATCCATTGACAGAAAGACCTTTCTATTCTTATTCTCTGTATCTTTCTGAACACATTGTTCATGATTAAATATCGTAAGAAATTACCATAATTCACTTTCACAATATATAATATTCTTTGCCAAGAGATTTGTAGCACATAAAGATTTTCAAATTCCTTCTAGGTTTAGAGGGAAAGGGAGAAGGAAAGAGAAAAGTCTTTCTATTTCATCTCTATTTTAAGTGCCCTCGGCAATACAAACAAAAGAACAACTCATCAGTGGCAATAAGAAATTACTTCATAAAAGCCTTTCTTTCTTTTTTAGAGGCAGACAGCTGAGCTTCAAGTGGTTGGTGATCCTTAAAACACAATGCTTATGCTGCTATTCTAAGACACTTAGACTTGTTTGGAAAGTAGCAATCCTTTGCCAATACCTTGAAAACAATCAAATGTCTCTTAAGCTGGCCTACTCTGCACTGATATAGCTCACTAGTACGACTGTGTACACATGTTCATTAGCTATAAAGAGACAACATTATTTTTGGTCATATGGGCATAATTGTCTGAGTTTATAGACACACATAAATAGCTATACAGATATATACTTATGATTTAATTCAGGTTGTAGTTCTTAAACTTTTAAAATAATTTAATATTTAGCATCTTGTGAAAATCTATAAGAAATGAGAACATATATAGTATTAAGAAAGAATGCTACACAATTTACTATAATTACTACCTTTCTCTTTGTGACTAATAAGGAGCTTGTGCAAGAACTATAACATTTTTTTATTACATCATTAAAGTTTCAAGAAAAAGAAGTTAAGAGTACTGTTAAAAAGGCAAGAATATTAGAAAAAGGAAAGAGACAACAGAAAAAGATCTCTACTTTTTATTTCAATTTATGTCCAATCATATTGCCCGTATGTCCCATCGCCTTGAATTTACACATCCATTGTTGGAGTGTGGTACAGAAAGTCTCAATGAATTTGCAGTGCTGTTGGCTTCCTGTCAGTAACATGTGGTGAATTCTTTAATCCTAACTATAAATTTTTTTGAATCATGTGATTAATCAATTTACAGTTATCCTTAAATACTTTAGAGAAACTTCCACTAATGATTCTCTTTTTTTAATAACTAATTCAGAATACAACAACATCTATTCATTAATCAGGTTTACCATGTTTGACAAGAGGAAAGGAGGACAAGAAGTAAGACAGTGCCGTAAGTGTTGACAGATACTCTGAGGACAGAACAGATTAATCCTTTTATTCTTTTTTATATAGCTATTGTAAATAAATACATTTCTTCCTCACATGTTTCAGCATAATCACTGAGCTTCTCAAAATAGTCTGTCTTCTTATTTTTTATTAGCTAGTTCATCAGTATATACTAGTTCATCAGTATATGAGTTTAGATTACCTATACTAATATAGCCTACTATACTATTACCTATATTTGATTTGAATTGCTGTTACAACAGTTAGTTTGTAACAAACGGCCATAACTCATCTAGAACATTTAAACACCTATTACAGATTATCATAATTTATGTAATTTCTATTTGCAGAGCTTTTTTAGCCTCATCAGCATATACTAGTTAATATACTGTTCAAGTTTTTTGTTGTTGTTGTTGTTGTTTTGGTTTGGTTTAGTTTGGTTTCTTGTTCAGGTCATGCTACTGACCAAGGAAGATCCAAAAGAAGAAAGTAGAATAGAATTAGGAGAAGCATGTTGAAATACAGAAGTAAGCAATATAAAGTAATGTAAGTCTTTATGTGTTATCCCAGAGACAGAGGATTAGCATTGATGAATGACTAGTTGAAATACTATATTAATCCATCCTTAAAACTAGATCAGAATTGCAAAACATAAAGATCTAGGATGTCTACACATCCTAGGTAGTTCAATGAAAGTGAAACAACATTAAGTTTATGATATATATTTACAATATATTTTAAAGCTAATTATTCATTAATAATTAATTATTAATTATTATTATACTGATTATTAATTACTAATTATTAGTTCAATTGCTGTATTGCAAAAAATACAGCAATTGTATACAGCATTGCAAAATAATGTTATTTGTTCTATATGTTTGTATGCCTTGAAATTAATTTCACTGTACATAATGTATATGCAGTAGAAAATACATATATGCTAACATATTAGAATCTATCATACCTTCAAAGATGTTCTGAGACATCACCTCTGACAGTAACCCCAAATCATGTTATGCTAATACTAGCTTACACAGTGCTGAGCTACATTTAATTCATCATATCTTAACTTTCGAAACACATACACTGTATTTTTTCTCCAATCATTAATAATATACCAGTCAACAACCCACAGGATCTATAATCTCAAAATGCCAAACCACAAAAGCAATTTTTAAAGGTGTTCTAGGTTTTCTTCATGATGAAACTATCTGGCTCAAACTAAATAGAAGTGATAGCAATCATAATCAATTTATCCATGAATCATACCAACAAGTAATTTTTTTTGTTTCCTGTTTCTTATCCAGTGTATATATTTTATGTCAAGACACTGGCTCTTGCAATTTTATTTTCCCTGAGGTCTCTTGGGTCATTGTATCTGGAATATAATTACGCAGCTCAGTTGACACTACTACAAAAATGGTATCTGAGCCCACCCTAAAAAATTCATGAAGAAAAAAATGTTTTGTAAAATGAGTTCATCAAATGACTCTAAATTCTTATTGTTCATTTTTAAGGAAAATTTAGTAGGCATAATTCATAAAGCTTTGATAAGCTATGTAAGACCTCATATGTATTGACCTTCTAATATTGTTTTTATCCCATTACTGAAGTGCAATATTTTCTTTAATTAACCTCTTATTTTATTTTACCACCATTTCTAGCAAAGTCTAGCAGTCTGCAATTACTCAAGACTTTCTATATTCCCAATGTACAAAAAACAATGAAAACACACACTATTTCAGCTACTTTTGGAAACAGTTGTTGTTAATTTACTTGATTAATTTATTGATTGATTGATTGATTTTTCAAGATTTATAATATATCCAAGTATAAATTGCTTCTGCAATTAGAGGTTCTGTTGGAACCGCTATTGACTACTGTCTGTAGACTAATGCAGTTAGCAAAGCTGAGGTAAAGCCCACTGGATGGATCTGGTGAAGCTATAGAAATCATTTAAAATAAGTATATGAAATTGGTAAGCAGAACGCAACATTTTTCTACTTCAGATTATTCTTCATTGTTTACCATATTCCAAACCTCAGAAACTTATCTTACTTTTAAAGTGTTTTTGCCTTTTTGATGAGAAACACAATACTTGCAGTTAAAATGAAGTAATTATACTTCAGTTGTCTGCTGGATATTTTATATATATATATATTTAATAACCCTCAGGAAATTGTATTTTTTCATCTTTTTCAGTGTATGGTTACTCTATCCATTTGCAAGGTCAATATTACATAGAGAATCTCATTCTATAGGACTCTACCTGAAAGAGATGTGAAGAATGAAACTTTGTGTTAGTGAAGTTAACTGTGATAAGCAGGAGCTCTGTGACTGCTACCAACCCTGTGGCTTCAGCTGTGAAAGCTAATCCACATGATCATAAAACAGCTACACATGTCTTCTCGTAGACTAATCCTGAAACGTTCCATTTATATGAACAGCTTCATTAATTCATGACCCTTTGAAAAAGACACAAGTTGGTAGAATTTTCTAGTGACTGTGATAGCATTCTCATAACAACTAACTGATAAAACAGTATATTACCTGAAAATAAAAATTAGCAAGAGTTATTGTTTTCATTGTTTTATTTATTTTTAATTCTCTATAGAAAGCAGTGCAGATAAAACTTGTAATGGTTATCTCTTCATGTTGATAATTTACACTGTGTACCTGAAATGACTTTGTTTCATCTGCACAAGCTCATCAGTGCTTGCCTTTTTATAATTAGCAGTCATAAACTAGAATTATTTGTTAGAACTTCTGCTTTGATTTTGTTTTTATTCACTGAAGATTGAAAAGTAACATGTAAACAATTCTCAGTTATTCGTTGATATTCTATGGGTGAAAGTAAATATCATTTCTCTTCTATGTTAATGCATTAAAGCAAAACCTCTTCATATGAACAATGAATATAAAACTAGAAACAAGAAGAAAATTCCTGGTACATCTGTCATATTTTCAGAGACAAATATGATTTTAAATTCGCTGAAGAGAAAAATACTCTCTTGGGAAAGTTTCAAATTCATTTGTAATTAGGGGAAAGAAAAAGAGTCAAACAATAGGAATATTTTTACCCAAGTTATTTGTCAGTGCAACTCAAGTGCTCTGAATGTGTGCATTAAAATATGTGTTTGTATAAGAAGCTAAGATTGTGATGACATGAGAAAGATGCAGAGATGCAGAAGATAGCAAAATGCAATGTGACAGTGCCTTTGTTGCAACAGTGTGATAAGTTTTTTAACCATGTCATTTCCATGTTATACACACAAAGATTTTTAGTCATTTAAGTAGTTGTTGGATTTCATTACAAAATTATGAGTGTCCTCCAAAGTATGGTTGTATAACACAGACAGGAATGGCATGTTATATGACTAGAATACCTGCTAAATGGAAACAATATTAGAAGACTTTTAGTAATGTTGTTTAGAATGTCTCACAGATGTAATGGATTCGACATATTTAGTCAGTGTATATATAAATGAGAGGGATGTAGTTCATCATGTTGAGTAGATGATAACTAGTCAGAAAGATTAAATGAGGAAAAAGAAAAAAGCAATAATGGGCTGAAAAGGCTAGGACACATGCACAGAAAGCTGTTAACAGACAGGACAAAAATTTGGATGTGTTTACTGATGAGAAGCTCTGTTATCTCAGCTAACACAATACCCTCTCTTTCAGACAACTCAATTTCAGATGAACACAACATTGCTCTGAAAATTTCAGTTTCATCTTTTAATTGATGTAAGCAGAATGAGGCCTAGCTTACAAATATTGTGAAGAAACTTTATTTTGATTTAGCAAGAAAAATCATTACTCAAAATTAAGAATCACATCTCTTATCTCCAAAAAGAGATCTAAAAATTCCAGTGCAAATGTGCTGGAAGGGAAAAGTATAAAAACATGGAAATAAAAACATGGAAGTTAGTTATTGATTAGCTAGTCTCTCTTAGCTGCTTTTTGCAACTGAAGTTCATAACCAAAGATTAATTTTCCCGTAGCAAAATTTTTGTGTGAACCTGAGAGACTTTATCTTTCAAACAATTAAGATGCCTTTTGAAACAGAATTTGTAACCTTTATCATTTTAAAATTTCAGAAAATCTTACAGTCAGCTTGTTCAAATATATTAAAGATCCATGGGGAAGTTTTTTTGCTAAATAGCATTTTAAATAAGTTCTTTATTCTCTAAAAGCTGGGATGGTTTTGTAGTTCCTTCCAGAGAAGCAAATGGAAATTTTATCAATGAAGATTGGGATTTTACCTCAAAATTTACCTTGCCAAATCTTTTGTCTGTTCTGTACCCTATTTCTCCTCTCCTGCTTTTGCTAGAACTTCTATTATAGTAGATTCTTGGGGAAGCCTTCATCTTTTTATAATAAAATGAACATAAAAATTGATTAATTCACACAAATGTCATGTATGAATCTGAGTTCAGAGGGAGTGAAGGAACAACTGAACAACTGCTTCATAAGGCATGTCATATATCAAGTATTAAAATTCTACATTTCTTGTTCCATAATTCTGTCTCTTGATGAAGAACAGGGAAGAAACTTTTCCAAGACTTTTCAGGAAGTATTACAGAATTTGAATCATCCTTGCTAGTATGAGTGAAAACCTGATAAAATGTTAGTTTTCCATATAATTTCTGAAGACAGAAGAGCTGTCTACATTGAAATCTTCATTTAATGTTTAAGAACTATTGACTGAGCAATACTGGTAAAGCACTTATTCTGTATCTGTATATCTGGCCTCCTTCTGCTAAATTACTCAGTGTTAAACTTTGTCTTTATCAAGGTCCATAGGATGATTCAGATTGGCAGGAACCCCAGCAAGTCATCTAATCCTATCTTCTGCTCTAGGCACAGTAAAATGAAGAAGCTCAGCTTTTACTGGTGTCTCCACATACATGTAATATTCAACATACTGCTATAGCCATTTGTTCTTCCAACATGGAATCCCCCCAAAAATTTCTCATTACACATCTGTGCATAGTTGTATTTAAAAATGAATCAGAATGAAAATACTTCATATTCTTCCTCCATTAAAAAATGGCATTGCTGGCATTAACATATTATAAAACATGTATGTTAGGATTAATTATATTGTTCTCTGAATTTTAAGAGGTTTTTTTTTTTTTTTTTTTTTTTTCCTGTCACTTTTTTCAATTGGATGAAAAATAGGATTCAACTGGTAGTGGACTGCAAAACCCAAAGGATTTTTTTCTAGTGTCAGTATTGTTGTTATATGTACTGAAAGCATACCTGGCAAGGTAAACCAGTTTCATTACCAAGCTGTTGGTATATTTTTTCATATTTACAAATATGATAAAAGAAATATAGTTGGTGACATGGAGTTTTGTACATGTATAGAAAATGATCAGTGTGGCTAACGTGAATGAGAGTTATCACTTGTTTTGACACAGGAAACACTTGATTTCATAATCATATTTTCTCAGGGGGAAGGAAACATTCTGAAATTATACAAAGTCTGACACATACTGTATCCCACTCTTTCCTTATAATGTGAAAATCAGTTTTGCAGCATTCATATTCTTAAGCAAGTGTCAATACAGGGGATATTATTTTTTTCCATTGAGAACTATCTGAACTCATTTGTAATATATGACATTGAAAAAGTAGCTCTCAAACACATGCCATCATTTACCTGCAACATATTCCTGTCTCTGTAAGACAGACTGAAGTTCTATATGACAGTTTTCCAAATAAATCTGATTCCATTCTGTCTTGTAATCATTGCATTTTTCTGTGCTATTAAGACTTGCTAAAAAAAAAAAAAAATCAATTATTTGCTTCAGAGACCATGCTGTGTTCTGATTAGAAAGGAAATGGTAGAGGAATTAAGGTTTTGAGATAATAAAATCAAAATCCTGCTTGTGCTCTATTGCACTAATCAAATGTGACTTTTTAAGACATAATTTAGATAATTAATCAATCAGTTGTTACTAGTTACATTCATGACAACCACTGTTGTATCACACACACACACACGTGTGTGTGTGTGTGTATATATATATAAAAGAAATATGTTTTTCATAAGTGATGGTATTTCAAAGCTTGGCTAGTGACAGAGTTCCATTAGCAATAGTAAATAATTGGATAGTGATGAAAGGAAGTGTAGTAAAGACTTGGGTAAAACTGTCCCCCATCACGAAGCAAACAGTACTGAACTTCTGAATCACTAAAGTGTTGCTTAAGTCCTTCAATGCCCATGATTTGTATTCTCCATACAGCTTCCAATCAGCATGAGTTTTATGCAATACTTTTAGCTCATCTACCTCGGTAAACTGTAACCATCTCCGTAGCTAACCAGCAGCAACAACAATAGCATATCGAAGCTGTTCATCACACTGAAGCTATTCACATTGCAAGACGTGTGATGAATGATTAGGATTTGCTAGAAATCAGAATGATAATTTTCCAGTGACTTCAATAGGTTTTGGGTAAGGGCCTTGTTTTAAAATTTTACGTTAAAATGTCATACACACACCCTTTTTTTAAATTCTCATTAATTTTTAGAAAAGCAAAAGTTCTATCGAAGAGGGAAGCACCTATGAATACTTTTGAAAGATATATTTCAAAAATAGACACACAACTGGAGAAAAAAAAAAAAATGCATCCATGGAAATGTGGTAATAATTCTTATTTTACCTGGACAAAGTGAGGAATACAAACAGAGGTACCATAGATTCCTGAAAGAAAGCCAGCTAAACAAGTACATGCACATGAGAATGTTTGTTCATAAATATAGTGCTAGCCAAGAGGTTAGGGCAGTTTCAGATAGTCAAATCCTCTGCTGTATTAGGAGAGAGTACATGAAGAAGGGTTTTCTACAGACTCACTATGAATCTAGCATATAACCAGGTATTTGCAGAGAACAGCATTATTTAACTAGTTATATTAAATGAAACAGATCAATTAAGAAAGAAACCTAGCAATTTAGAAATCCTTTTGGACTTGAGATAAATTATTTGAACCTGAAACCTCCACACTGCAACAGATACCTGCTGGACCACAAATGTGTATTTGTAGAAAAGAAAAGATACTTAGGGTTTTAGTAAGCCACTTTGCTTATAAATTTCTGAATATTTTCCTTATGCTTCCAGATATCAACAATAAAATGGAGGGATAGAAACGTGAATTCCAACCAAGGAACTCATAGAAACCAGCTGAAAAAACTCATTCACCGAGTATGTCTTACAGCCTTACTGAGGGTACTTGTTTCCTAAGAAATTTCCTATTTAAAAGTGTCAAATCCACAACTACCTGAAACACTATAAGAGAATACAAACACACTTCCCATTTCTTTTTTCATTTTTTATTCAATGTAAGAATATTTTTCTAATTGCGTGAGGCCATATGATCTGTTATATATTATTGTGGAACAGCATAAATTAATTAATATGGCATCCAGAATTACCTGTTTAGAGGTAGATTCTTACACCCTACACTCTGTAGTGTGTTATACTATTTCATTTTGCCCTCTCCTTTATTAATACAGTCAAAAGGACAAGCACTGGGTTAAGGGGTTATGGCTAGGGCCTAGGCCTAGCCTGTCTGTTGTTCCATCTCCACTCAGATGGCCACTGCCAGATCAGCAGGTATTGCAGCACATACATAGTCTCTCCTTGCTCCAGTTCTGTCAGGTGGTCTGAACTTATGGAAGAAAAAACAAGCAAACAAAACCAACAAAAAATGCTGAATGAGAGCGAAGTAGATGCATAGTTAAGCTTTCTGACAAATTCCAATTTAAGATATAAGGGTGATAAATTCCAATTTAAGAAACAAAGAGGGTGCGAAGGAGATAGCAACAAAATACCCAAGGCATTGATCTAGTGGGCTGCTTAGCTGCAGTCAGAAGAGCATCTCTGGCCACACCCCTAGACGTACACTTGTGTATTTTCGACACAAGATCTCCAGTCCCATGTGAGATTTCCCATTTTAAGATTTGCAGTATAAGGAACCTTACAAAGGTATAAACTACATCCACACTAAATATGAATCTACATTAGAAGTGTATCTGTTATTTTGTTGTTATTGTTTGTTATTTTTTAATTGTGTTCTTAAACCTATAAACTGGCATTATTTGCAGAATAACAGATTAATCATTAGGGTGAACTGCATTTGTTGTACTGAAATTATTAAAGCTATTGCAATTTATAGCTACTGAAATTTTGTCCCACCATATGAACAACTTTTAGCAAATTATTAATCATCATACAGAGAGAAAATATAAAAGCTTCATTATAAAACCTAAGAAAAAATATGTCTCATCTACTTTCTGGACACCAGAAAAACTTTCTAAACTGAAAAAATGACTAAAATTATTTCCTGTGTTCCATGTATGCTTCCCCTTGTGTATTAATTACTTCTCCATGCTTATCTGATACCAGTCTGCTTTTAAGTCACTAATTAAAATATGAAATGTGGAAAGTTATTTTTAAGCACAAAATTCTATTGTTTCATCCAGCTGAATCATTCCTTCTGTATTTAAAGATGACTTACCACGTATTTCAGATCTTAGAGTCCAAAATGGAACAGATACTGAACAGAAAGTGCTAGCTTTGTCTTTCAAAACAAAGCTTTATGCTCTGTTTCTAGTTTCTGTCTCAATAGTTAACCAAAATCACCATCCTCTGGGAACTATCCCGATCTAATTAGTAATGCTGGAGCAAGACCACAAATGTAGCCATGTTAATCTCATCTGCATTCAAAACACAGGGAAAAGTCTGTTTTTGGAAAGAAAGATTCCTTCTATTTCTTGTCTCTGCACAATTCTCCTCTGTCTCTGCTCTACTTAACTGGTTACTCTAGATGTTATTTTCTTGTACCAAAAAGCCTCCATCAAAAATGCATTTACAAAATACTCTTCTTCCACAGGATCTTTCACATCACATTCTGTCAGATGCATACACCAAATGAAGTATTGGCACTTAGTAAATAGTAATAAGGATGAGTCTAAAGGGTCTTTCATTAGTATCTTTGCAAGACTACGTGAACACATTGCAAGCAGAAGACTACAAAATACATTAAAAAGAAAATAAAGACAAAAGGAAACACTGAAAAGTGTACTAAATAGTATCATAAATCTATTTGAACCTACAGATTTTCAAGAAATATCATCAATTCCTTGCTGTTTATCAAACTCAGTATTCACAATGGGAAATCCATGTGGCCAAACAGCTTGCCAGACAGAAGAGTTTATCCTGACTCAATGCCATATAAACTATCTACATAATATTTTGTATGTATAGGATACACACAAATATTACACATAACTTACATCCCAAAGTGCAACATTATGAAGTGAAAATTATGCCAGCAACACTAGCATTGAACAAGCATGAACTTCTGCTGTTCTATATTTCCATGCTGTTAGAAATCACTAAGACTACCTGAATTATCTCTTTCTGTCAAAAACCATGACCTGTTGGGGAATTTTTGCTTGGTGCTATACTGAAGTATTTTAGTGAAACTCCAGCTCTTATATAAAGATACAGGTACTCTCCCTAAATTTTAATGTCATAAGAATATTTACAATAACAAATTAACACACACAAAAGTGGACTCAATTATATCTCCATCACAGAATGAAAACTGAGAATCTTAAGAACAAAGTCTTGGGTATTCAAGCTTATTTTGTGACTGGAGCTTTCCCTTGTGTGAAACTGAGTAAACAAGAAGAAATTCAGCATTTACATTAAATACTTTATGGGTAAGGTCAGAAACAGCCTCTCATGGTAATTCTCACAAAGTGCAAACTCAAATAGACCCAGAAAGATTTCAATCATAGCAGCTGATACTTTTGAAATATGTACAGCTACAAAAGGTCCCACTTACATACACAGATGTCTCAAAGTTCTGTTACATGGCACCGCTTTACGCACTCAGAGCTATGATTTTCCATCAGAGTATTAAATGTTTTTATAAAAATGACCCTAATCTTTTATTTTCCCTTTTAACTAAAAAAAAAAAAAAAAAAAAAAAAAAAAAAAAAAAAAAAAAAAAGTGAAACAGAAGTATTTTACAAAAATCTGAAATGTAACATTGTATTTGTAATTGTACACAATTGTGCAATTCTACATTCTAAATAGAATTATGTTACAACTTTTTAATGTCTAAAATATTAGTGAAAAAAAGAAAGGCTATCTCTTACTATCTCTTATAAATAAAAATGTCAATTTTAAGACCTTAGTATTACAGAAGTTCTTAGAGAACTAAACCATCCTTGGACAGGTACAATCGTTATGAAGTATGCCTATAATGAGACTCTGAGCCAAGACTTAAAATTATTTAAATACAAATTCCAATTTTAAATGAATAAATAAATTAATAAACGAATAAATGAATTAATAAATAAAATCAAAATTAAAGCAAACTCCACAACCCCACACACATATTTGATTGTAATTCATTATATATTTGTAAAAAAAAAAAAAAAAAGATTTAGGAATAGCATGGTGATGTATGCACATTGGGGGTAAAGTAGAAAGAACACAAGAGTTCTTGTCATGTTTTTATCGTGTTTATCATGTTTTCTGGCTGCAAGGATATACTCTGGACCAAATGAAGTTTAACTGACTAAGATTTCATAGATCTTAGTGGACTTCATCAAGGACAAATCTGTGTCAAGAGTAGGACTTGAATACAAATTATTTCAATTTCTAATTGGTGCCTTTACTACCAAACAATTTAAACATTACACAGAATTCATTTTTAGAAGCAAAACATCTGCATTTAGTACACCAATGAACTTTTTAATATAAACTATAGTTTAAAAGCATACTTTTCATGTTTTGCTTCTCATCTAATTCAGAGTAATTCTTTTAACATTTAACACGTGACATAGCTCTGAGATCTGCACGTTCACTCTGTGGATGCTAAAATGTATAGCTCTTTAATTATAGAAAGGTCTCCTGAGGTAGTTTACTTAAAAATAAATAATTAAATAAATAAAAAATAAAATAAGTGAGAGAGAGAACACTTTCACACAGTTTTGGAAATTATACTTAACTAGGACTTATGTTCATTATCTGAACTCAAATGAAGGAGATCATATCCAAGATTTCATAACAATCTTTCAAGTCTTGTGGAGCTGGTAGCACAAGATGACTGCATCTTCTATAAAGTTACTTTCTTCCTTGTTGTTTCAGGAATTAATTCCATTACTGTATCTGTTATTCTTGCTTTTTACCTTTCTTCTTTTTACATCCTCTCTCTATATACTTCTCATTTGAATAAAAATGTTCTTAAGTTTAATGCTGTTTGGGAACGCAAGCTGTCATTGAATATAAGAGAAAATATATTCACTAATATGTTTAGGAGTTTTGCTTCATATCCTTGAATTTTAATACGGTATTTTTTTCACCTTTTTTTTTTTTTTTTTTTTTTTTACTAGATATTTACAAATACTTTTACTGTTAAATTGAGTGTAACAACAAATTCTACCTGTACAGGTATATTTTCTGCTTTAAGAGAGTTACATTTTAAGAAAGAAATTCTACAATGATATATTTACTATAACATCAATCCAAGTCCCAAAGCACCTTTCTTTGCAAGAAGGTATTATGCTATCACATGCTAGAACTTCAATAGGTCAAATCAAATATTATGTAACAAATGCAAAGCAGTTCCATGTGGATGCATGTGGAGTATTCCAAAATATTTCATGGAGACAGAAATGTATAGTTTCCTCTAGGCATCAGATAGCACAAGCTCTAATCCTGTCACTCTTTCTCTGTCCTTTGCACTTGCTTCAAACTGTACAGTCAAGATTCAACAGGAGAGCTCCTGTCATATCAAAAGAAAAAAAAAAATAAAAATTCTTAATCCATTCCACTCATCCCCCCAAACCACATTGTTTTATTTCAGGTCATAATTAACTATATCAAATTACAGGCTGTCACATACATTCACAATATGTTGTGGCACATCATTAACTGATGCAGACATTCAGACTAAGGGCCGGTTTATGCATATACATATGTACAAAGAAAGATAACTGGATGTGATCTTTGCTGTTCACCCAGCTACAGTTTGGTTACACACAGATCACTCCAGGGACATACAGGTATAATAGAAAAGATCCATATACCATCAGAACTTCCTTTGTACCTGTCTGACACCGTCAATTTGCACAAAATCCAGCTGTACAGAAATAATATTGTATGTGCATCTATCTTTGCAAATTTCATTTTAATAATACATACAAGCACAGGGGATTTCAACTTTTTAGAGTCTTATTCTTTTCCACTTGTTGTCATGGATACTGTATCTTCTCTTTCTCTTTTCTCTCCTTCATCATATTTGACTTTTGCGTGTTGGTGTCCATGGTGACATCCTGCTATCAGTATACAATGCGTATCCCAACTTCCATATTTTTATAATGAGCTCAGGTATTTAAAGAAGTTTCTCCTATGTGACCAATATTATTGCATCTTAATCTCTTTTTACTAGCAGAAAAGAAAAAGAAAAAGAAAAAGAAAAAGAAAAAGAAAAAGAAAAAGAAAAAGAAAAAGAAAAAGAAAAAGAAAAAGAAAAAGAAAAAGAAAAAGAAAAAGAAAAAGAAAAAGAAAAAGAAAAAGAAAAAGAAAAAGAAAAAGAAAAAGAAAAAGAAAAAGAAAAAGAAAAAGAAAAAGCAGTTTGTGTGCTTATGCAATATTTTCTGTTATTCACTTCAATAAACTCATAAGTTGCAACATCTTATTTTCAGGACGGCCTCTGGGGACAGCTGTCATACATTCAATCCACCATATAAGCAAAGGGGGATGCTGAACAATCAGGAAAGTGTTTATACATCAAAATATAATTGGCGAAATTTTCAGTGATGATGAACTTCAAAAGTATGAGCAAGTATGAACTTCAAAAGTGTGAGCAAGCAGGCAGTACAAGAAATTCAGAATCTGGGAGAAGAAAGAGCATTTCAGAAATGCAGAATTCCTCTTAAACTCACTGTTACTTTCAAATGATTTAACAAGATACTTCTTCGGGGGGAAAAAAAAAAAAAAAAAAAAAAAAGCAGAATTTATCTGTGATGCATATGATTTCATATGACTTTCCATTTGTTAGACCCTTAAGACCCTTTTTTTTTTTTTTTTTTTTTTTTTTTTTCCAGAAAAAAACAGCATGCACAGTCTGAGAAGGGACAACTTACCACTTAAGACACATTTGAAGAAGTTCCTTGCTCTGATCTGATATGAGGGCACACCTTATTTTAATGATTTGGAGTTTAAAGGATTGGTATAGAGTTATATTGATCCTTGCTTATTATAAGGACTAGACAGTTTTGGCTTTCTGGAAATTTTTTCTGGTACACTTCAGAAAAGTAGTGACAAGGTACTGGTCCCAGTGAGGCAGTGGCAAAGTTTCCAATAGCTTCAATAAGGCCAAGGTACCAAATGGCACTTCAAATTTGCACAGAGGGTAGAAATGTAACCTGAGCAGAAAGTCAATGCAAGCTCTAGGTTTACCAGAGCCCCAGTGAAACTGAAAAACAGAGCAGAAATTAATCACTGTGCTGGACTTTGCCTGGCAGAGGCTTTCAAACACTACTCTGAATATTTGTGGTAGGAATTCTGACATACTGTAGTAGTCAAAATGTAAAGAAATAATTCAGATCTGTTTTGGTGCAATAAACTAACCCAGATAAACAATGATTACAATTTTATGAAATCATATTTGTTGGGGCACAAGTGTAGGAATTTTCAAGTACATGGTATTCACAGAAAATTGTCCCTAGTGATATGTATTGTAGAAATTCAGCCATGGGTACTATGAATCACTGACTTGGTAGTTCCTCCCTGAGTTGTAATTCAGAAACATCTCCCTAATTTCCTTCACTTGTTTTTCCATCTCCCCAGGAGACAGCTATTCTAACTTGCTTGCTCAGTACATTGAGATCTGAAAACTGGCTGCTAATTACCATGTGTTTCAATTCACAGCTTAACTGGTGATCTGGGAAATCAAGCCATGGTCTCATATGCACAATAAGATCAATAAGCTACCACCTAGACTGCTGAGACATGATGCCAGTGTTTGCCGTTATACTGCATTAACACTCTGGTTTGCTCCTAAATTCTAATGACTATGTGCAGTTAAGTTATTCAGACTATTTGGTCAAATTAACCCCTATTCTGAAACAAACAAACAAACAAACAAACAAACCAAACAACAATATCCAACCAACCAACCAAAACAAAAACAAAACAAAATTAACTAAACAAAAAAATCATGTGAATCACACCTAATGGCAAAAGATAACTGATTCCAATATAGCTTCTAGCTAACAGATGAAAAGGGGCATGTTTTTTTTTCAAAGTAAGTTTTGCTGGTTGTCTTTTTTCAACGTTTAAAAAGGTGGGGAGGAACAAAACAAAATTATGTTTTTTTCCTCATTTATAATGGTTAATATGCCTTCAAAAAATGATAGTAATAATAATAAACTATACAGACTAAAAGGAAAACATAATGAGAACACAGAAGTTATATAGAAATAATTATTTTTTCATATGGAATAGTTGATGCAGATCTATTGTGAGTTGAACAAATTCACACAAGTAGCAAATGCACACTCAGATACCCTTCCAGTATGCATATGTTCAGTAACTAATAATGAAGAACTGACAGTATTCTAAAGAAAACTTCATTTATTTATGTTTAGGTTTCTATATTTACTAAACAGTCTTTACATTTACTTATGAAACCTCTGGTTTTGGGAGGACATTTTTTCAGCCTAGAGAAATCAGTTATCAAAATAATTGTAAATCTTGAATTAACTATTCGGTTTTACAGAAGACAAAAAACAAGAAGAAAAAAGAACAATTACAAAACAATACAATATAGTTCCCACGTTGTAGAGCGGAATTAGTCTTACAGCAGATCTGGGTAAAAAATAAATACTATTAATGGCAAGCAGCATTTGCAAAGGATTGTACAATTATGGACCAAAAAGGCAGGTTAATCCATTTTCAGTTCCATAGTTTTTGATACTAGCTTGATTTTTTAAGGCGTTTTATGACATATCTCCATTGTATTATGATGATTTTACATTAAAATCATTTTTTTGTTGTTGTTTTTGTTTGTTTGTTTGTTTGTTTGTTTTGTCTCTGTATCTACTCTAATACTAAAACTATCAGCCTCTCTAACACTAAGGTCATTATCTGATGCCTGCAGTATATCCTCTCTGAGGATATACTTAAAGCTCTTATCTAGGGATCAATCATAGGGTCACACATCTGTTTAAAGACATGATAGCCTTGTCTGAAAAAAATTAACCCTTTTTCTCATAGTTGTCTTCATCTTCTGTGAGACTTATGCAAAATTATCTATCAACTTATTCTCTTTCCCCACCCCCCACCCCCTCAAAAAAAAAAGAAAGGGGGGAGAGGGATGGGAGGAAAGAAGAACTGAGAAAACCTCTGGAAAAGAGGGAGATCAATTTGCTTCTGTGTTATTATAACACTGTCATATGTCTGAATACTTGCTATTCATTAGTTTAAATTTTAGGCATACACTTGACACTCAAGAAATGTAAAATAGCATCTTGATTTGTTCAGCTAAAAAAAAAAAATCTTCCAGAGTATTACAAAATGCTTTCTTTCTGTAGTTTTCTGTATCTAGTCATTACAGGTGGCCCAAGATCTGTCTGTTGAGACAGATTATGACATGCCAGTTTTTTTGCCAAGGCTCTAGGCACTCTGATATACCATTAATAATTCAATTAAATTTCAGTCACATTAAAATTATCAATTCAAAAAGAAAGCAGCCAGACTGCCATAAAAAATAATAATAATTTTAAAAACTACCCTAACCTTTATATGTCCTCACTGTTATGGAAAAAATGCAGACATCTTTGCAGACAAATCTCTTTAAGCATCCCAGTCATAACAATGACCTATTTTAGGACAAGATAAGCCTATCCCAAAATTTCAAGCCATTTTTAACTCTGCTAGTCTTCTCCAAAGATATTCAAAAGACTGAATCATAAAATCAAACTCTGTCACATGGATCTTTGACACGCAGATACATTCTTTATGTGCGTGCTTGGCAGCCACACTGCACAAATGATTTTTCCACTTAAATAATGAAATTCTGCTTAGAGGGCAATCTTCCTTGCCTCTTCCTTACTAAGGGCACAAAGTGTTTAACCAATATAACTTTAAAAGTCCTTCAGGAACTGGTATTCCATTGAAAATATTTCCTTTTGAAGTATGCACTATGGCCTTCTGGAGAGCAGTGTGGGACAAAACAGCATTTGTACCCATTTACCTGCCTGCTCTCAGACCAGCCCCCTGGATCTTTTTTTTCTTTTTCTTCTTTGCAGGGCAGTAACTGGCACTGGTTGTCTTGTCTTGTGTAGGATGCCTGCTTTGTATGCAGCCTAAGCAACTGGAATGACACCAGAGACCATGGTTAAAGTAACTGAGTATGTATCACAGCTTCCTGTGATCTATCCTCAACCAGTGTAGATATCAGGCAAGTGGAAGAACACACAATAAACTATTAATGATGAAAACTTACACCTATGACTTCCTCAGTTTGTGTGTGTTTTTGTTGTTGTTGTTGTTGTTGTTGTTGTTGTTTGTTTGCTTGTTTGTTTTGTTTTGCTTCTCGTACAAACTATTTTCAGTTACGTATTGCTTAGGAGAAACAGGTGTCCATGGGACACAGGTAATGACAAGGCAAAGGTAGCTCTTCTCATGGAGGCAACTGAATATAATGAACAGATCAGAGCAAATCTCTTGGTTACTAATTGTTTCCAATCCAATATCCTATATCCTATCCTCTTTCCACTCTTCCACTTATATAGAGTGGAAGACCACACCAAAAGACTACCAATAGTCAGAAAGACCACATCCGAGACAAACAAGCAAAGAGATTTCACTCTACATCAGCTTTTCTTTGTGCAGACTTCATCACCAATGGCCTTGTCAGGAGGAAATGGCTCTGTGAAACCATCAGCAGAGAAATGAGTGTTGTAGCTGGGTCCCAGAAGCTGGATGCATTTTCCTGACAGAAATTATCTGTATCATGTCTCAGAACATACAACTTGATACATGTCCTGAGATGGAATACAGTTGAGATTGCATTTTTCCAATCAGACTAATAAAAAGTCCTCAGTGAAAAACTCAGATTTCATCTAAGGAACTTTTTAAAAACAGAAACTGCCAACTGTACAGGGTTTTCTTTTTAATTCATTCAAATATTTTCCCAACAGAAATATCATACAGTTATATCTCACAGGATCTATTTTTCTGTGTCGGAATTTCCATTCTCTGCAGTGGATTTAGCTCCCATGCACATATTTCCCATGAATGACTATAATCACAAACTCCTTATGAAGACTGACAGGTAGGTACCATTGGAGATATAACCTAACCTAAGACCACAGTAGACAAGAGAATGAAAACATAATTACTAAATTACAGCTTCAGAAAGCACTAAGGTAGCTTTACAAAGGGAAATATTTTGGTTTTAGATAGTTCACAGACTTTTTTCTAGAGGAAAGAATACCTGACAGCAGTATTTTAAATATATGTATAGCAAACCATTTGAGAAGCAGTGGCTTTTGCAAAGCTGAGAAGGGTAGATTTTTATTTTATTTTATTTTATTTTATTTTATTTTATTTTATTTTATTTTATTTTATTTTATTTTATTTTATTTTATTTTTTTTTTTTTTATTTTTTTCCCTGAAAATATTTATTTTAGCTGTAATTTCTACCTGTATTTTTCCTGTCCGTAACAGCTATTTCTCTCTATCTTTTTTTCTCATCCTTCCTTTTGGAAGGTAATTAACCAAAGCTAAACTACTTCTACACTCTGACCAGCTGATGATTACTGATACAAACTTACTTTGAAATATTTCCAGTTGAGCATTATAATGGCTCCCTGTAGAGAAAGGCAACTACCATTTAACAGTAAACGTGCTTAATTTTGACTTGCAAACTTAAATGAAGGCATAGGACAAACTTAAATGTAGGACATAAAGTACTGTGAATTCAGGACAATATAACGCTGCAATTAAAAATAAAAGGGGGGTGGGAGGGACACAAGAATCCAAAGCATTGACACAGATTTCTCATCAGGGCTCTCAAAGTAAATTTGTGTACTGTAAATTTGTGTACCAAAAATGCATGCATGGAGACAGTTTGGAGCAGTCTGTTATAGTATCATATAAAGCTTCAAAGCTTATCTCCCCCTGTCTTGTTGAACTCTTGCCTGACATAGGAGATACTTATATTCAAGCAGAACAGATGCTGATTTGTAGATTTAATGTAGAACTGCTTTTATGTAGTAATAAAACCCTTCTAAAAGCATTGTGTGCAATAGCATTGCAATAAATCAAACAGCTTTCAGACTTGCATCTCCAGTTTCTTTTTATTTAAATCCCTATTGATAATGCAATAACTACCACTACCTAATTAGACCTTGTTTTGCAACTAGCATGTACTGCTGCCACAACTCTTAGCACTTCCAAATGAAGCCAGAGGATACTGCAGCACTCAGTAATTCAGACTGTCTGTCTTGAACTGCACTCATGGCCGCAGTAGTGTGCACCAGGATTTTAGAGGCTACCATTCTGTATTCAGAATACCATTCTGTCCTAGCATTCTGTCCTGATTTGGGAAAAGAAATTTGGTATTTCCACATCCAAAAGCTTTCTTTACATTTGAAAGTTTTCCAAATCACAAGGTAGAGAAAATGTATTTATAGGATGTTTGAAATAGTAAGCCCAAATACCATGTAAGACAAATACAGTAGTAGAACTAGTTAGTCAAATTTAAACTGAAGAAAAATTTAAATCTTGGATTGTGACCATGGCAAATGGGAACATTTTTATAGTACTTAGTGAGAAAAACAGAAAAAAATGCAGACTTGCTAGGAAAGACTTAAGAAGTGAAAGTGAGCATTTTCCCTCACTACTATCTCTTTTTCTGTAGAAGAACCCAAGTCACTGAAGATACCAAAAATCAAGAATCACTATTCTATCAGGTTATGCATGGATACCATATTGTATTTCTTCAACCATTTTGAAAGTTGGCTAAACCAAAGTATAACATTTTTTCTTCTTATAAATGATACAAATTTTTTCTGAATGCATTAACTTTTGGTATAACCAAAATTACATGTGATTTAGATCTTCCCTTTCTCCCATCTAAAAGTAATTCAAATATTTGTGTTTCCAGATCTTTGTAAAATAAAACTATTAGGTTTGGTTAGCAATTTTCCCCTCAAACTTGTTCAATTTTATTGCTATACCTTGATTTTTCATAGTAAAATTTGCTCAATGACTTAGAAAAAGGTATTCACCCACACTGTTATTTAGAAAAAGGCTCTCCACACAGACTACCTAATTGTGTTACCTACTGTTAGTCTGTTTGGTTGTACTAGGTTTACATGGCAAAGTTTTAGTATTGGAAGGGCTGCAGAGGTGGTCTCTGTGAGGATAAGTTAGAAGAGCCAGTTCCAGTCAGCTCCTAAAGGGGCTCACCACAGGCTAAAGGTGAGCCAATGAGTAACTCTGGTTGCACCTCTACATTTAAGAAATGGAAAAAACACTGCACAACAGCAGCTGGGAAGGAGGAGTGAGAAAATGTTGGAGAAATAACCCTGCATACACCAAGGTCAGTGAAGGATGGGGAGGAGATGCTAGAGGCATGGGAGCAGAAGTTCTACACACTGTGGAAAGAAGCATGGTGGAGCAGGCTGTCCCCCAGCAGTTCATAACGTACCTTTAGTGGAGCAGATTTCCACACTGTAGCCTGTGGAGAAGTGGACATTGTGGCACAGTCAGTCTTGCAGGAGCTGCAGCCAGTGGTTTGTACCTGTATTGGAACTGTTCTTGAAGAACTGCAGCAAGTGGGAAGCCCGTGTAGGATCATTTTGGGAAGGAGGGCATCTTATGGGATGGACCCCACAGTGCAGCAGGGGAAAAGAGTGACAATGAAGGATCAGTAGAGATGATGGACATTCTCATGTGCTGCCTGGGAAGAGCAGGTGGAAGAGGGTGAATGGAGGAGAAGGTTTTTTTAGTTCTATTCTAGTTCAGTCTTCACTGCTCTATTGCCTACTAATAGGCAATAAATTATATTAATCTCTCTTACATTGGGTCTGTTTTGCCCATAACAGTAACTGGTATGTCATCTCCCTATCCTTACCTCAGTGCATGAACTTTTTTGATCATATTTTCTTCTTGAGGAAGGGGGGTGAAAGACTGGTGTGGTGGTGCTTAGCTGACCATCAGTGTTAAAACACCATGTCTGAAAGAAATTATAAGGCAAAGACCTTCCTAGCTACCTCTTAAACAGGGAAAGACCTCTTTTTTCCCTGTAAAAGAAGGTTTATTTTTCTAAAGTTTTATTTATGTGGGGAGGATAGCAATTCTGCTGATATGTGTGTCCTTTTTCTAAGCCTTCTTAAGTCACCTGAAGACTGAGAAATTCATCTTTTCTGAGACAAGTACACTCTGTGAATAAGAACAGTTCAGCCAAAATCCTGCTATCCTTGTCATTAAGGAGGGACATCTTCCCCTTTCTTTACATACAGTCTTGTCCCATGCTCTTAATACCTCCCCATTCCATCAATCTGCCATGTGCATTTAACAAAAACGGCAATCCAAATGCAAAATTTCTCTCAAATCCTAGTGTAATGATTAGTAGGATGTGGAAGAGTAAATTGGGGGATTACTTTATTATTATTATTCCTTCCCTTCCCATTTGCCATTAAGCATTGAGGCCCCTTGGGATCTCAGGAGAGACAGAAGCCAGTAAAACAGATTCAAAAACATTACACAAGCATTATTATTCATATATATCACACTCTTTATTTGTATGCCAATTGGCTACAAGACAGTATGTAATGTACCATAACTTCTAAAATCTTAAAATTTAAGTCCTTAAGGGGCAGGGACAGGAAGAGGTTTGGTCTCTCCTGTGGGAAAACACAGTGCTGTATTTCTTATTTTCCTGTTTGAAACTGTATCCTTACCTTTCCTCCCCTCCACTCTCCTTTATGGACTCGCATTGCCCTGTCCTATTAAGGGCTATTAGGGGCTTCTTCTAGCTGAATACTAGCCATGTAATAGTGATTTTACACACAGACTACTCCCAGCACGGGACTGGTGCTCATGATGGTGCCTCCCAAAGCTCTCTTCTTTTTATGCTCACATGCTTTATATTTGTATTAGTTGACCATACTAATGCTATTGGAGGTCACAAAGTAATAAAAATATTTTCCACCCACTATTATTAATCCATTGACAAATAATGTCAAACATGGAAGCAGTTTACAAAAACAACATGCTTTTCAACCTCAACTGTTATGCTAATATATATCTGTTGCCTTTTTTCTTTTTTTTTTTTTTTCTATTGTTATTCTTCCCATGGGTAGCTGAGCCACTCAAGGAAATAAACTGTAATGCATAAAGAAGACACAAGAAATCTACCTACTAGCAATGCTTCATTAGTATTTATTCATTGTTTTTCTTTGCTTTAAAGAACAAGGAGACATAATATAATAGTCTTTTTTACTAGTATTTAAATTCTACTTTACTCCGAGTGGTGTATTGAGTATTGTATTCCATCACCTATTTCATTTAGTTTGCCAGCGAAACAATCTTTCCTTGGATGGGGTTTGTTCAAACTGCAACCTTGGATATATAAACCAAAGATGAAAAATTATGCTGTGAGGAAATTTTATTTTAAAATATATATGGTGAAAGTGAAAGGTATCTATTTATATTTAGAAAGGTATCTCTAAATATAAAGTACAAAGTGAGATTCAGCTACATTATCAGTCCTACAGTGGATTTAAAAATAAAATTCATTTTAATGTTTTTGAATAGAATGACAATATTTTGGAAGAGTATTAATTAAAAAAATTGCATTTATTTGTCAGTGAATTGCATGAGTACCTACTAGATAGCAGCTACCAACCACAGAAAAATAATCAAATATTTCTAAACATATTAAATAAAAGTTTTAAGTGCTCAAATTAAATTCTAGTAGGTACAGACACTTAAGTGAAACAAGTTGTTAAATGTAAAAAGTTCAGAAAAAATTAAGTGACTTCTTAATTTAAAACAACTAGGATTTAGGGGTCAAGTTTACAGAATAACATTTTCTCTCAAATTTTATGATTGAAAGAGGGTTATTTAAATTAACTGGCTTTTAATTGTCCTTAGATTTGCTTTCCTATTTTCTAATTTTCTTGCAAAAAATGTCAGTTAAAATAAAGTTTTATTGAAAATGAATTTTAATCAAGGTTTAATAATATTTATTCTTTATATAGTGAATTTACAGTATTTTCCACAATCATAAACTTTTAGGCAAAATCCATATTGAATTTCAAGTATTTTAATACTGAATATTTTGCTTTTTTTTTTCCCCTGACAAGACTGTTTAAAAATTAAATTTAACTTGAATTTGTGAATAATTGAACCTTGAAACTTGCATTTTTCAACCAACCATCAGTTGAAATATTAGCCTAAATACGTTGAACACTAGGTGTCTTTATAACTTTTGAAAATTAGGCGATTCGTAAAAATGTTATCTAAATATTCTGGTTTAGGGTAAGATAACATAGTAAATAGCCGTAAATGCAAAAAGCGCTATTGTGAGTGCATGAAAAGTATATCTTTGCAAATAACAGATCATTTCAAGTGCTGCAAGGGGAAGACACAGCTTTATTACTGCCTGTTTGCTGAAACAGTGGTACCCAACATGCAGCTTCACAGAAAGGTTTTGTGAGTAGTCCTTAAACTGCTTCTATCCTCAAGCAGCTGATCTATAAATAACTATTTCACTGGTGGTTTATATTCAGGGAAAAAATGTATATCTTAGATAGCTGTGGAGCACTGACACTCTTTTAGCTGCCAAGGCTGTAAAAAGCATCAGGATAATGACATTTTCCACTATTACAGATAGAAGCAGAAGGGAGAGCAAGAGACCTCTCTGATTTTATATCATTTTATATCATTCAAGACAAAGTACACCACTTTTTTTTCTTCTTTTTTTTCTTTTCTTTTCTTTTCTTTTTTTTTTTTTTTTTTCCCCTCATGTGGGTGTATTTTAAAAGTTGTTGTATTGTTCTGGTCTGGCATGGCATGGAATTATCCACATCCTACTAAAGTCAGAGAACATTTATCACAATTAACAGGCAAGAAATAAAGGCTTAAAGGCTCTAAGATGCAGCTGTTTTGTTGTTTGTTTTTTTTCCCTTGCTTCCCCTCTTGTTCCAGAGGAGAGGTGATAAACTGCTATGATGGCTCATATCCATACTAACTCTTCCCCTTCATACAAACCAAACTTACTGTGGAAATTTGAAAAAAAAAAAATTATTGAATCTCCATTTTTTTCACACATAACAGGAGGCTGGCCAACAAAATTTGGTTTTCTACTGACTGGTCAAGTGGGAAATTTTCTATATCTCTATATATCTTAGATATCTTCCCTTCATAAGCAGCCTCATAAAGGTTCCCCTCCTAAGCAGCCTCAAAAACTGCATTAACCTTTCTAATCTGACCAAAGCAATTAAGCACAAACAACCCAACTCAAGAAACTGTGGTGCTTTGCAGTGAAAATTAGTACTATGTTCATTTACTAGAAACAGATTAACTGTTGAGTCTCAGTCTTCCCAGAAGCACTTCATATCTGTTCTCACTCAAATATTTTGTCAGTTTATGTCCTGACAAAACTATACACATTTCTGAAATTTTAAACTTTATAAAATATGTTTAACACTTTGTAATAAAAATATGAATGCATCCTTTATATCTTCCCTGTAAGAATAACTGCAATGAGAATTTCTGTTCAGAAATTCTAAATAAATAAATAAATAAATAGATTTGGCTGTTACAATGATGACTTTATCTTCTGATGTCCTTTCACAGATTCTATATGGTTTCTGTGGTCTTCTGTCTTTTGTTTCCACTTGTAGTTGACAGATTAAGACAGTTTAAATGATTTAGGTCTCTTCTTGTTTGTATCATCCTATACCTTCTGGCATTTGCAGATTTGCCTGTTCTAACCATGCTTGCTTTTTTCAGAATAGGTTAATTATGCAGGTGCATAAGTTCATGTGAATTATATTTTTTTGTGTTGTTGTTGTGTGTGTGTGGTGCGGGGTTGGTTGTTGTTTATTTTCTGAATACTTATTGGTTCTGGCTGCATTACTTGCCTTCATCACAGAAAAGAGCCCTACTGTTCCCTATGAAAGGAAGTGCACTAGCAAAAAACCTCAGAAGCCTCTTACACTGTCAATAGAGAAAGTAAGACAAAATGCATCCTCATTGTTTTGTAAAGTCTGGCTGAGTTCTCTGATGAATTCCTCTGCCAGAAGATAAAGCCAAACTTGCACCATTCTGTAGCTTAGTTTATATGTGAAAGGCTTTTGGAGCCCTTCTGTTGTAAGTGTCTTCAAAACAAAGTTTCTTGTCAGTTTAGTTTAAATAAATCAATAAACGTTGCTTTTTCCAACTTTGGAATAGAATCCTATATTAATGCTTCTTGTTTTGCCAGTTTTACACCAGTAACCTGCTGGATAATATAATAGAAAAATAGCTGCTAACTAAATTCTGGGCTTTCCTGACTGTAAAAGTATATTTGGAATATATGTACACAGGTGCATATCTACATATTTGCATATAAAATTTGACTAAGAAATAAATTGTGTTTGAAAACTTAATCATAACACCCCTACAACAATGCTTGCAATTAGGAAGCCTGAGATTTAACCATTTTGAAGACAACGGTGACATTTTCTCCATCTGCCTATCACACCTGCATGCAGAGGTAATGCTCAATTAGTTTGTCCTCTTCCACAAGAACAGATGTAATAGGTGGTATTAACCTGAAACAGCCACACCCACTTCTGTTGGAATGAAGACCACTCATTACATTTAAGATTAGGAGAGTTCAGGTGTGGGTATCTATGGATCTGCTATATAGGCAAAATAGGTCTTGTGTTAGGCAATAATAGCTCCAGTCCTTATGGAGCCATACTTTAGCATTAAATGGACAGATTCAGATGACTAGTATATGAAGAAACATATAATTTGGCTTGGTAAATTAGCTCCCATTAAACTGTATCAGTATTCCACCAGTGCATCTTTGACTTTATTGTTACTGTAGTGCCTTATGACTAGTGTAAAGAGATGGGCAATCTGACTAGAGTTAATGATTTTCTTGGTGATGGTGATGTGCACTCATACTTTCTTTTGTTATCTCATTGGCTCTGCAGAACGTACAGGAATTTTTTAAAAAACTTAAAATGTTTATTGCTCACCAAAATAATATTAGGTTGCTTGAATAAAGCTATGGACTATTACCTTTGAAGAAATAAAATAATAATAAAATAAATTGCTTCCCCTCCTTTAAATTTCACTATTTTTAGAACAGAGACACACACTTTAAACTTGAGCAGGAGTTATAAAGCTGGCTTTCATGTATTGAACTGTGCTCTCCACAAAAATGTACAGTGTGCAAAATGTCAATAAATTTATAAACAGTCTGCAAAGAAATAACAAAAAAATGTTTTAAACTCACATCGGAATTCTTGGAATTGCACAAAACAAAAGTAGATGCAGCCAGCAATTAAAACTCATGTAAATAATTGCATTTCATCCTGTGATTATCATAAAATCTTATTTTAACCCACTAGGAGACTAAATCATATCTTCTGGGGGAAAAAAAAAATGTTCATATGTGCAATTTACATATACAAGAATTACTTCACCTCAAGGGACTCCATTTTCTAGACAACTAGAATAATGATCTTTCAAAAGTAAAGCAGAGATCCATTATAGCTGATTATTTCAGAGACTGTACTGCTCCAGAATCTGAAGTTTGACTATTTCATGAATATTCATTTTCAGTAATTCCCAGATACAAATTATTAAATCAGAAATAGAAAGATGGGTTATCCTACTACCAGTAAAGTGCTAGAGTCAGAAAGCTGGTTACAGTCATGCTCAGATACCTGAAACTACAAAACAACTCTAATACAGTCCAGTCACACTCCTCCAGAAGCACCATGAGTGTCTTCTTGCATTCAAACCATAGAATGTAGTGTTTTGTTTTGTTTTAAATTTTATTCCCCGATGTTTCTATTTTAATTATTTTTATTACAATAGTCTCCTGTTCTTTTTTATGGTGTAGCAAAAATATATTTGTACCCTACTAAAATGCAAACACTGAAAATGATTCCAAAACATATTTTTATCTAAACAAGGAAGGCAGAATAACAATGTTTTAAGTGACATCAGCATATCCACTCATCAACCACTGGAGCTGTAATTAGACTTTTGTTTCCTACTATTTCTCTAAACAAATAATATTTACTGCTTCTCCTTGCCCAAAGCATCTGATCAGAATTCAATTTTTTCTTTATCAGCTTCTCCAGATGACATAAATAAATAAATATTTATTTATTTATGTTTGGTTTTGTAGGAAGTATAACTTCTTTAAATTGGAGCATATTCTTATAGACATACATTATATAATTTCAAAATCATTATTACAGGACAGTTTGTATTGGCTGAATCCGTAAAATTACAATGCATTTAAATAAGTAATTATGTGCAGCTAAGCTACATTTTGAAAGGTTTTATCTATGTTTATATAAAGTAATTTCTTCTAGACATTAATTTATTAACAGCAGAGCTCAATATTTTAGACGGCAATGTAATGGGAGTTGCATAATAAAGTCAGAAATGCTTGTGGTTCCTAAAGGAAAATAATGGAAATTACTAAGTATGTATCTGCTTCTCCATCTATTAGTAGTACACATTTGCTAAGAATCCATCCAGAAAAAAAATAATAAAGTAAAATAAAATAAAATAAAATAAAATAAAATAAAATAAAATAAAATAAAATAAAATAAAATAAAATAAAATAAAAAAGGAGGAAAACAATAATATGAATAGAACAGTTACTGTAGACTAAGTTATTTTTTCCAATGTTCTCTTTAACTGGATATCTTCCTACAAAATCAACAGAAGATGACAGTTTCATGGATGATTCTGATCACCATTGTCTTAAGATCACTCTAAAAGTTTATGTTGATATGTTCACATCAGAAGGTTTGCTTGAAATATCACTATTACCTGTGCATAAGTTTCTGAATTTAATTAAAATTTCCTGATTCCAGTAGCAGGTAATTGCACAAAAACTTGAGAACTGAGCACAAAATAAATGATTTTAAAGGGTAGAAAAAATATTTTTCAATACTTTGTTGTGTTAAAGGGTGAAGAAGTTTGGCAGAACCTAAATCCCCTTGCATTCCAGATTGTCCTCAGATATCAGATATCCTTCTACTCTGTCCTTTGTGAGTACTGCATCCATGTCTGGGGCACCCACCACAAGAAGGATGCGAGTCTGTTAGAGCAGGTCCAGAGGAGGGCTACGACATTGATCAGAAGGCTGGAGCACCTCTTCCTATGAAGAAAGACCAGGAGAGCTGGGGACATTCAGCCTGGAGAAGAGAAGGCTCCAGGGAAACCTCATTGCAGCCTTTCAATACTTAAAGGGAGCTTATAAAAAAGATGGAAAGCAACTTTTTACTTTGGCAGATAATGATAGGACAAGGAGGTGAACTAAGGAGAAGACCTTTAGATTATGTGTTATGGGGTAGTTCTTCATTCAGAGGGTGGTGAGGCACTGGCACAGGTTGCCCAGAGAAGTTGTGGATGCCCCATCCCTGGAGGTGTTCAAGGCCAGGTTAGATTGGGCCCTGGGCAACCTGATCTAGTGGGTGGCATCCGTGCTGATCATTGGAAATAGATAATCTTCAAGGTCCTTTCCAACACAAGTTATTCTATTATTCTATGATTAAAATATGAAATTCTATTTTAGCTTATCCATCTATAACAGGGTGCTTCTTCAAGAGGTATGGTAGCAGTTACCTGTTAATAGAGATGACCAAGTCTAGGATTAGGCATCATAATTCTTTGCCATGAGGTAATGAAAAGTTATGCTCAGGCTGAGAACTGATCATTTACACTCTAAGTCACTTTGAAAATAACTGGGATTTCTGACCATGAAAACCTCTTGCAAATTCTGCTTTTCATGGGGGGAAAAAAATAAAAATCATATTCTGTTGAATACAGCAGAAAGTTTTGTTTCCAGAAGGTCTCTACTGATATTCTCAAAATTCTCTTCTGTCCCTCATTTTACATTTGTAGATTGTGAGAAGAAAGTCAAGAATAGAAGGATAAATCAATTCATTTCCATAAGAACAGAAGACAAGTGAGTTTTCTTCCCTCTCTCTTCATTCAAGACAGAGGACAAGATTATAGATTTTCACAGTAAAACACTTGTAAAAAGAAATCAACACAACAGTCATGAATCCACTGAGGTGTAATGTCTTCATGTACTCAAAGAAGCATATTTTTGCTTGAAAGTTTGCTTTAGTACAGGAAGATACTCCAATTAACTTCAGCAGCTTTGGGATTGTACAAGGATAAGAAAACCCACTGAAGACTAACAGAGCTGAAACACAAAGGACACACAGTTAGGTATGAGCTATAAAGGTTTTTAGTACCTTTAACCTGAGCCAGAAAGATTGAGAAAAGAAACTCATGAAAACAGGGAAGAAGAGTAAGGGGAAAACTATTCACAAATTAAAAATAGAAAAGAGGAGATACGCACCAATTGTTTTTTTTTCTGATAGTGCCTAGGTGGCATAATTCACCACTGATAATGAAAACAGGGGCCTATTTTAGCAGCTGCAAGGAAAATAGGAGCAAGACACTATGTGAATGATAGTAATGCAAACTTTTATGACACATTTATCCACTGAGGTAGCACAGGCTTTCTGTTTGTTAGGGTCTGAACCAAGGCAAACAATTAATTGTACATACATTAACAAATGACTACCAGTTTCACACACTATAGGGTATCTGAATAAAGACTATTCAAAACAGTGTCTTGCCGATAAAGACTTATTTTGACAAACTTTTAGACTATCATTTCAGACTATTATAACTATTCAGTCTTCACAGACATGCAATTCTTTGCATACAGCAGCATTCTCAAAAATAAATACATAAAATAAATAAAAAAATAAATAAATTTGCCAGGTGCAAAATGTAAATAGCAGAGAGAATCATTACACTACAGCAAAACATGGAAATAAAATATTTCAACTTTGAAAAAAAACACTACTGAAATATTTGTTATATGAATATAGTTTTCATTTGCACCCTTCCTGAGGAAAAAAAAAAATAGAGGGGAAAATAAAATCAAGGAGTGTTCTTCAAACTGATACTGTATTTACAGGTATTTGAAATATTTGAAATATTCTTGTGCAACAGGCTAGTCTACTACACTATTTGTAGTTTTCTATTTCTATCCTCATAGTACATAATGGCCTGTTCAGCTTCACCCCAGCAAAATATTTAAAATGAAGCACTTTCTTTTATAACTATTATTTGCAAACACCTTGAATTTTGACGATCAGAAGTCGCATCCTGCAAAGAAAATTATTTAGAGAGACAGTGTCTTGCACCAATGGGAATGTTTTGTTGTTGTTGTTTGTTTGTTTGTTTTTATATATAGAATAGGAATAAAATGGCTCTTGACATCCCTTTTTCCAAAGACAATTTATCTTTGACTCTTCAGACTCACTGTAGTAATGACACACTATAACTGCTGTGTATTCATGTATAATTTAGCAAAAACATAATTGATACTGTGTAAAACAAACAAAAACAACATTAAAAACAATAAAAAGATCCAATAAGAAGTGACTACTGCATTTCCATCTTAATTTTTTAGTGTAGGAATATAAATTCCAAATATAAAGCATTACTAATTTGAGTTTCCAGATGGGCCCATTTCCAAAAAGAAATTTAACAATCAGTTCAAAAGGTATTATATTCTAGAAATTCTATGATTCTGGTTTCTAGGTCTAATTTGAGTGCCATCCTTGAAATAAATACACTATCATTTTACATATATCAGTCATGTAGTTCATTACTTTAAAACAATATTATACTTTGGATGCACAAAAATCATATAGAAAGCATCATAATCATCTCTTCAGTTAAGAAGAGCTCGGATAGTAGATTCAAAAGTTTCTGATAGGAGAAATTCAAAACCTAGATCTGACTTCCCCAAAAGATGTCCCTCATATATACAGCTCATTAAAAAGTTGTTGGGAGTACAAACCACTGTCTCAGTTTTGATTTAGTGCTACTTCTCACATATATTTTCTCCTCATTGCACATTTTTAAATATTGATTCCTAAGCTATTCAAGACTACTTTTGGCTGCAATTATTTTAATTTGTCTTCCAGTTGTTCACTCACCTCCATGTTGGTCTTGAGCAGTCACCCATCACAAGTGTCCTCTAACCCTAAGTGTGATCTCTCATCAGACTTTACACCCATTGCACATTGCAGGTACCTGTGCATTTGGACCAGCACATACCCCCCACCTCATCTCCCTACACAGTCTGTATCCATCCCTCACAGAACTTTGGTCACGTAATCTGAAAAGCATGCACCACATCACTGCAATCTAAAAAATGACACAGCCAGCTGGTGAATACAGATTTTGAGTACCTTCTGCTTTCTTGCCATTGTGCAGATATGTGTGATCTAAGGGGGAAAAAAATCAGCTCTAAGAATTTTTAAGATTAAGTGGTCAAACAGAATTAAACCTTTTTTACTGTAAGATAATTATTGGTTTAATTCTTTGTCCAGCACTTTGTCAACAGTTTTCAGAAGCAGATAGAGGTTTCCACTGCATTAATCCTCACACTTTTCCTGAATTACTTAATATGGAATTCAACTGTGTATATACATAACAAATTAATTTTTCTCAGTGTGTTCTAATTTATATTTTTCAACCAGGAACTCCACCTGTCATGAGATTTCCCCCTGAGCCTGGCTTATATTTAAAATTCTCCCCCAAATCTTCCCTGAGGACATTTAGATTCTGATTATTCTGAATAATTTTGCAGATATAAACATTCTCATTCATTCCCTTAGGATATAGCTATAAGGATCTAGATATATCTACACAGAGTACTCATTCTCCAAAGAGTTCTTTAAATAGCTAAGTACCTGAATATAGAGGTACTGAGTCCTAATTTAGCTCTTCATGTCTGACCTTCCAGGGACAGTGAACCAGTGCTCATGAGCATCCACCCAGCTCCACACAGTGGTATGTTATTGAAAAAAATTGTGAAGATACATGTGCAGAGTCATTGATAATGGGAAAATTGTACAAAAAATAGCTGCTGCTAACCCTGACCCCCAAGATATTGGGCTCTAAAACAACACATTTCTCCTGTCCCATAGGAGAAACTTCCAGCCCTAAGACAAGTACAACCCTTGAGTGAACTTGCATGTAAATAGTTCAATTTCAAACTAAATGAAAACAAGATCTGCAATAAAAGAAAACAGAAGGGTGAAAAGGGGAGGATTGTTAACATTTGATTGTCATTTGCCATCTGGCTGAATTTAACACATCACAAGAATTTAAAACAAATCCAAAAGCTTAAAGCCATTCATTAAAAAAAAAAAAAAAAAAAAAAAAAAAAAAAAAAAAAAAAACTAAATACAATCCTAACACTGCAACTACCTCCTCTAAACTGCGGTGGTCAAAAGAAACAAAATTCATTAATGTGCAGAAAACCATTACATTGTTCCTTCAAAATGTCTGAAAATGTGAAAATGGACAGTATATATGTCCCCCAAGTTTTTTGTTTGTTTGTTTGTTTTTGTTTTAATTTTGATCAAAACATTGGAGTGATTGATTTTATAAGAGAAAATGTTTGTTTTTTTTTTTTTAAATGTAGAGAGATTTTGTGTGTTCAGACAGTTTATGAGGTTGTTAAAATGGTATAATAAGAAAGCAGCATAGGTAGAATGATTAAGACAAATACATTTTTTTCAAACATTTCACATATATCGTTAGGAAATACCACAGTTACACTTCTAGAGAGAAAGGAACTGTCTGGATCTCTTGTATTTGTCCCCTTCTGTTGCAATAAACAATTTTACATACTATTTTATTCATACCCTTGCAGAGATCCCTCTTCAGAAAATTTGTTTTTCTCTCATTATTTCTTTTTTCAACACTTAACAGTTTTGCCCTGGAAGTAACACTATCACGTTTAAATGCTGACACCTTAGAGTGTAGCTTTTGAAATGTGAAAACTAGACTTTATCCAAATTTCCACGTCATTTTAAGCAGAAGCATGGTGAAAATTAACCTAAATGTGTCAGAAACTGGGGGGTGGAGGCAGCATTTCTTCAAAGTTTGGGGTTTGCCATACAAGAAATTCGAATTTTTCAGCATTTTCTATATTCTAAAGGGAGATATTTTTAGGATAATTCTAATAATGAATTACTCTCTCTCTACTCTCTCGCAATTCGGACAACATTTTTAAGTATGTTAAAGGAAAAAGGAGGACCAGAACAAACATTGGTCTGATAATTGATGAGGATGATCATCTCACAAACAGGGACATAGACAAAGCAAAGACATTTAATATATTTTTTGCCTCTATCTTTAACACCAGTGATGGACTCTGGTACCCCAGCTGCCCTGAGTTGGAGAACTGTGACTGCAGGAATGATTAACTCCGAGTTAACCCTGAACTTGTGCAGGCTTTGCTGCTTCACCTAGATGCATACAAGTCTATAGGGCCTGACGGGATTCATCACAGAGTACCAGATTTCATCCCAGAGATGTGGCTGATGTCTCTCAATTATTTTTCAATGGTCTTGAGAATCCAGAGAAGTCCCCTTGACTGGAAGCTGGCAAATGTGGTCCCAATTCTTGGGAAGGGAAAGAAAGAAGATTCTGGCAACTACTGACTGTCAGTCTTGCTTCAGTGCCTGGTAAAATTATGGAGAAGATTATTCTAGGACATACTGAAACATGCCTAAAGGACAACAAGCCCTTGATCATAGCAAACATGGGTTCACTAGGGGAAGGTCATGTCTAACAAACTTAATTTCCTTCTATGACAAAATCATCCAGCTCATTGACCAAAGGAAGCCAGCCAATGTAATCTTTCTGGAATTCAATAAAGCTTTTGATATTGTCTCTCACAGTCTCTTTCTGGACAAAATGACCAGAATACAGTTGGTTAAAATAATAAGATGGGTGAATGACTGGCTGATGGGTTAGGCCCAGATGTAAATGGGTTTACATCAGGCTGACAACCTGTCACTAGTGGGGTTCCCCAGGGCTCTGTTTATGGGCCAGTCCTCTTCAGTGTTTTCATAAATGATTTGGATGAAGGACTTGAAGGTGTTTTGAGCAAGTTAGTGGATGACAACAAATTGGGTGGAGCTGTTGACTCTGTTGAAGGTGGTGAGGCCTTGCGGAGAGAACTGGTTAAATTAGAGAGCTGGGCAATCACCAACCATATATAGTTTAACAAAAGCAAGTGGTAGGTCCTGCTCCTGGGAAGGGGCAACCCTTGTTATACATACAATCTGGGGGACAAGATGCTGGAGAGCAGCCCTGCAGAGTGGGATCTGGGGTTTTGATTGACAGCAAGCTGAACATGAACCAGCAGTGTGATCTGGCAGCCAGGAGGGCCAACCATATCCCAGGGTGCATCAAGCATGGCATTGCTAGTTGATCAAGGGAAGGGATTGTCCCCTTCTACTCTGTGCTAGTGCAACCTCACCTCGAGCACTGTGTTTTGGGTGCCACAGTATAAGAAAGATATAAACCTGTTAGAAAGTGTCCAAAGGAGGGCACAAAGATGGCAAAGGGTCTAGAGAGAAAGACTTATGAGAAGCGACTGATGCCACTTAGTTTGTTCAGCCTGGAGGAGACTGAGGGGAGACTTCATCACGGTCTACAACTTTCTCATGGTGGGGAGCAAAGAGGTAGGTGCTGATCTCTTATTTCTGGTGACCAATGATAGGATCCAAAGGAATGGCTTGAAGCTGAGACAGGCAGTTCAGGCTGGATATCAGGAAAAGGTTCTTCACTGGAACAGGTTCCTCAGGGCAGTGGTCATGGCATGGAACCTGCCAGAGTTCAAGAAATGCTTGGACAGCGCTCTCAGATACACGATCTGATTTTATTTATTTATTGGGGGTGGAAGAGGGAGGAGGTGAGGGGTGGTCCTTTGGCGGCCCAGGAGTTGGACTCGATGATCCTTGTGGATCTTTCCAACTCAGATATTCTATGTTTCAAAACACCTCCAGTGGTATAGCTAACAGTGTCACCTATTTCAGCATTTCCATACATTTCCATTTTTATAGGAGTATTTTTAATATGGCAATGACACTTAATGATTAAAAGGTTATTATGGGTCAATCTGCAACCTTCCTTCAAGTCACTTCCTCATTCTTGCTTTCATCTCTTGTCTCATTTGTTTTCTTTAGCTCAAGGCTACGTATATGTTATCACTATTTTCATCAAAAATCGAAAATGCAGCATATGAGCCTCTACAAAGAAAATTAACTGTATCTCAGTCAAAACCATGACACCTTGTCATTCAAGTATTTAGAAATAAAGTATGGACTTTTATACTTATGATTCATTAGCTACTTCCAATATAAATTAAGGGCTGTTTTAAAATTCAGAAGTTTGATTTTTTTTTTTTACTTTTTTTCCCTCTGTGTGAAAATAAGTATATACATTTTTGCCCCATGTAAAAAACTCACATTTCATTCTAAAGAAACTTTGACATAACACTGTGGAGGAAACATACTCTGTCAGAGTTTTCAAATGAAGATTTGCTTGGTTGTTTCATTTACACATTTTGTCTAATGGATAAACATAATAATCACAATTAATTATAAATCAAAACAAGGAATATAAAGCAACCTCTTCCAGTAACCTTAATACCAATTTCTGTTTAAAAACTCTGTATTTACATACAAATGGTCCCACAAATATGGCAGCTTCTTGACAAGTAGTATGCAAAGTTATTGTTATTGTAACTTCTTTAATACTGTGATTTATGATTTCAAGGGACTTTAATGAAAAGCACATTATGTTCATGTGATTGATCTTAAATCATCTTTCTCAACCAACTTTTGAACATAAGCATCAAACAATGAATTTATTACCACCTTTTATTTTTAAAATAACCATCAGATGAAACAAATAAAATATATAGTCTAGACTTTAACGTCTGGAATTATATAAACATGAAAATAAGATGCTGACACTTCAACTTTATCTTCTTTTTTATATCTACAGGTACTTTTTATTATACATACATACATATATATATATATATATATATATATATATACACATCTTTTCTAGGCCAAATAGCAGTTACTTGAAAACTGATCTTGATCAATAAAGTCAGCTTTTGCCAAATTCTGCATAAAATGTGCTTTTAATACCAAAGGAGTCAATGTATGTAATAAAAAGTAAAACAAAAATATGACAGGCTAAATCACTGTCAATTTTATGAGTCTGTTTCTTCAAGTCCTTTCACTTGGTCTGGTCTCCTTCAGTTTTCCCTGTGTAGACCATGCTGTTAATTGTGTTTCAAAGTAAGAAACAGTCCATTAAAGCATTGTAGTCAATAGTACTCTAGCACAAACTGTAAGTGCATTATCTGATTGTTTGCTGTCTCTGTTCAGCTGACTGGCTTCTAAAAATCCATCTCTAAGGGCTGTAACTATTCCTCGCCACTCTAAAATGAGACAAGATAGTATGAAGCTGCCCAAGACACAGATGAATCCTTCAAGTCCCAATTAAGAGCAATAACCACAGCAAAGCTGCATCACCAAAACATCTTTATGACAGCAGGAAGAATTAAGTACAAAGATTATGTCAAGGATAGACATCCTCACTTCAGAAAAACCTTGAGACTGAAGGCAGAATGTGTACATGCACTACTGTAACATGCTTATAAAGAAAGTAGCACAAATGAGAATCTTGATCTGAATTGGTCTACAAGAGTTAGAAACTGGTTACGTTAGGATTAGACAGTTTTAGCTCATACCTTCTTTTCTGTATTGTTGGGCATGAAGCTGCTAAAGAAGTAACTGTGATTAAGACATTTTCAAATAGTAATTGGAATAAAAATGGCAGTACAAAGGAAGGTACTATGTTGTGCAGACAGCTGTTTAAGGAAGAAAATCAAACAAAATGTTGCAGAAATGCATTTTTTCATTTTCTTGTAGGAGTAGATCACTGAATACAGAAAAACAGCAAAACGTTTTATGTTAGTTTCAGTGCTTACAAGAGGTACAACCAACCACAGTCGGTTGAACACACTAGCAGAAAAATGTTGGAAACTATGGGGGATTCTTTGAAAGTTCACTTAGCTTGTGAAGCGTTAGTTATTTATGCACATATTTCTGGCAATTGCCAAAAGATAAAATATCTTAATGTTAAGATTAACAACATATGACCATTAGGGTTAACTTGAACAGATGATTATACACTATTCTATTACATATTTGAAATTTAAAAGATGGTGTCATTATCAGTGTTTTTTGTTGTTGTTGTTTGTTTTGTTTTGTCTTTTTTTTTGTTGTTGTTGTGTTTGTTTTTTTTCCTGCTCACCAGAAATACAAAAAAAAAAAAAAAAAAAAAAAAAAAGAAACTTGGTAGTATTTCAGAAGGTTTGCAAATGAATTCTGCTTTATAATTTTATTTTTGATTAACTATAAGATAATACATTTTTTCCTGGGGACCATGGCATCTGCGTAAACATTTAACACAAAACTGTTATTTATTAGAATAAAGATTTTATAAAGCATTTATAGCTAATATAACTTTAAGTCTGAAATTGTTTGGACTAAACAGATTTGTCTTAGAAATATCTCATGGTTGTACTTTTAGACAGTCTAAGCTTGTGGAAAGGTGAAAGGTTCCTTGTGTCAACTATGAAAAGTTGCAAATAAAAACTCATCATGTAAACAGTTTTCTAATGCAAATATCTCTTATATTTAAAGTAAGTATCAGATCATTTTATTTACTAATAAATTAAGCAATTATTCAAATCCTCAATGGTAGAGAGATTCAGCACAAAATCTCATGTAACTTGCATCTCACTTGACAGGCAGAAAAAAAAATCTTCAATGATAAACGATAACTACACATTATGTAAAACATCTTTATCAAAGTCACTTAACATATTAACTCATATTAGAACAAATACAAAGGAGGACCATGAAGATGATCGAAGGGCTGGAGCACCTTTCTTATGAAAGCAAGCCGAAGAAGTTGGGGTTGCTCATCTTGGAGGCTCCAGGGAGACCTTGTAACAACCTTTCAGTACCTAAAGAGCCTACAGGAAAGCAGAAGAGGGACTTTTTGTAGTTGATTAGTTGATAGGACAAGGAGTAATGGTTTTAAACTAAAAAAAAAAAAAAACCTAAAAAAAAAAAAAAAGTAGATTTAGATTAGATCTAGGGAAGAAATTCTTTGACCTGGAGACGGTGAGGCACTGGAAGAGGTTGCCCAGAGAAGTTGTGGATTCCCCTTAGGCCAGGCTGGATGGGGCTTTCTACCTGGTCTAGTGAAAGGTGTCCCTACAGGGAGGTTGGAATTAGATGGTCTTTAACGTCGCTTCCAATCCAAACTTCTGTGAACATATTTTGAATATGATGCAGGCAGCCATCATAACATAGTAGATGGTAGAGAGCTGCCTGATATCTCCAAGTCTGTACTCAATACTGTTGCCAGTGACCTAGAAGCTCCTTAGAGAAAAAAACAAACAAACAAAAAAAAAAAAAAAAAAAAAAAACTACTTTAACATTGCACCCATTTAAGTAAGATTGTTAAATAAAAATTCAGTCCTGAGTGCAATCTCTGTACTAAGTTTGTGGCCTGCTACTAACACCAACAATGCTGTATTACTAATTTACATGACTATATACTTTGTTAAATCAAAATATTTTGTAGATATATTGTTTCCCACCATGTAATAGTCTTTCCACTGACACTAGAAAAAGCTTTCTATAATTCTTCTTCAAATTATTATAAATGATGGTCATACGCCACAGCATATTTTTAAAGTAGCCAGATCCCAAACACTTTAATGTGTTATTCTAAAAATAGTTTTGCTCTGATGAATTTTGCTGTCTGCTCTTATATCTGTAAAACTATACTAATAACAGTTTCACTAAAAACAGATGCCAGCTTTTACCACAGAATTGAGCAAATAATAAATGAGGTCAAGTGTACTATGTTATTTCACAGATACAATCAGAATTACAGAGGTTATAACACTCGTACTCAGAGAAGAAAACATGTACTTTATCCTCTGTTTAGGCATAAGTAAGAGATGTGATTTTAATCCTTACCCTTCCAAGAACTGACTTTTAAAGCTGTTTAGCCCCAAAAAGTAGGTAAAGTAGGATATAGACCATAAAAGTTATTTCAGTTAACGCATAGTTGAAAGTGCTACGAGACACTCTTTGACTTTAGGAGCTTCCCCAGTGACAGTGCAGCTCTGCACAAATCCAACCAAAAAAACACACCTTCAAGGCACAAATTATTCTGTCGGTAAGAGGAGAAAAAAAAAAAAAAAAACACCTTAATATAGCTGGAGGTTGAAAAAGATAGCTGTAGAGAAATAAACAGTGGGTTTTGCTGCTTATTTGAGGATGGAAATCCAGAACTGTTATGCAAATGAAATTTCAGAAGGGCAGCTTATGGAAAATATATTTAGTTAAAGAATATTACTGCTAGCCTAGTGGTAAGCAACAAGTGATATTTCTTTAGGATTTAGGATTTCCTTATGAGCTTTAGGATTAAAAATGCCTAAGGTAGCATTAAATCTAAAATTGTTTAACTGATAGTTGTAGTGCACTTTAAAAAAGAAATACAAGAAGGTTTAGTTTTAACTAAAGTTTGCCTTTATGAAAGAGAATGAATTAAATGACTACTAGTTGCAGTCTACTGATTCAGAACTGGATGCAGAGTGTCTTAAATCTTCCCTGTTAATATAATGGGCTTCATGTGAGACCCATGATGGATGTAAACTGCAATGCACTTCCATCCACTGAATGCCACAGGTATCTACCATAATTTGTTTGGAAGCATCTACCATAATTTGTATTGGAAAACTTTGTTTTCCATGCTTATGTTCTTGTCTGTCTCTATATGTATGCCATAACTGCTTTGAATGCCTTCATAATAGGAATTGTATCTTTCAGATATTCTGCTTAAAATTTAGAATTACAGTAATAACAGACTCTACTGACCTCTAAAATGTTTCACTGGGATTGGCAAAAACCAGTGACTCATCCATTGAATCAGAGATTCCCTGACTAAATTCATAGTTTTACTGAATTTCTGTGATATTACTGTGCTTGTGTTTCATGACTTAAAATGTAGTTTTAATACTGAAATTATGTTTACTTGTGACAAAGTGGTCTTTTTCCAAAACATTACTAAATGTTAAACTCTTCTACAAGTATTTGTGTTGCTCCAGGGGCTCTGATAATAACTGATCTTTCAGTTTGTCAGCAAAACTGAAAAGCTGGATCCACACAAGCATTAGACAGTAGACTTTAGCCATTAGCCCAAGGACACCAATATAAAGGATGTGCAAAGTGAAAGCCTTTGTATGGATAGTTGAGATTTCCAAGGATGTTCATTCTATGAGCAATCTGAACTAGTGGAGGTTATTCCTCACTGTGGTAAGGAGTTGGAACTAGATGATCTTTAGAGGTTCCTTCCAACACAAAACATTCTATGATTCTATTCCTCAGTTTATTCTATTCCTCAGTTTATTCTATTCCTCAGTTTAGCATTGCAGAAACAAAATGTTATTTTGCAGAATCCCTTCTAATATGAATCACATTTTTTTCTACTTGAACATTTTTCTAGTCTGCCTTTCTAGGAATTGCAAAATAGTCTGCTCTGCAAATCTTTCTGCAAAATCTGCAAAGCTTTTAAGCTATGTTTCTGTGGAGTCTACCTATTCTAATCATATAGGAAGTCTTAAGAGGCATGAATTCAAACTAAGCTGTGGGTGTCTGTCGTTCACCAAGTGTGGGCAGTAGGCACAGACGTTCATGATATGAATGCCTCTGATTGGTTGACATTTGGTAAATGCCTGTGGGTAGGATGGGTTTAGTATTAATCACTTGTGACATGGCTTAAAAGGAGATTATATGATTCAGTATACTTTGATCTGTAAAAATCTGGACCTTTGATTTTAGGACAATCCTTTCTGAACGAATAACTCGACAACATTCTGATTTAAGAGTTGTTTAAATTATCTTGTTCAGTCACACAAACAAATGAACGTATGTGTAGTGATAACATGAAAATGTGTCATTTTGCTATACATAGGAAGTTATATATATATCTGCTAAAGAGTAATATGTAGTAGAGAATAACAGAACCTTAAGTGTCTGCATTCTTGAAATAAGCTTTTTTTGATTTCAGTATACATTTAAAACACTGGGTGAGTAACATATATATATATACACATGTATATATGTATATATATGAAAGCAAAACAAAGCAATAATACCTTTTACCAATAACTTCTAAAAAAGTAATGCACCTCTAGAAACCTTAACAGATATCATCTCTACCCACATGACCAGTGGGTGGATAACTTTCATTGATACTTACATGTTCACTGTATGACCTTTATTTAGCATTATACTCATCATTTACTCTGAAAACAGATCTACTATGCTTTTCTTCTAATTTCATTGGCTCTGCATGCTGATAAAGTTACTGATAAAGTCCGTGTAACCTAATGTAGGAAGTATTATTTAAAATAAAAAATAAAATAAAAATAAAAAGATTAGTTTGTTAAGACTAAATTTCTAAAGAAACAGGTCACCTTTGACAAATCTTTCGAAAGAAATTAGAATTTCTGGCTATAATCAGGGAGTAAACTCATATTTTCCACATTCTCTGTGGGAATCCCTATTTATATATTTATCTTGGGGCATCTACAACCTTTTCAACATTTTGAAAATTTCTATCCTGATCTAGAAGAAAACATACTACATTGTAATAACATCACTGTGTTTTGTCAAAATATAAACTGCTTTCTGATTTAACAGCTTAGTTATGGAAATTTTGAAGTACTTTGGCAAATTTAAATAGCAATATGTGAATTTATGCTAATATTACATTATTCCACAGTAATGCAGGCAGAACTTAAGTAGTATTTGAAATATGTAAAACATATATTCATATGCAATTTATTCAACTGTTTGAGGAAATCCTGATAATAGTATAATTTTGTATAAATATTTTACTCATTGGTACAGCTAATTTATAAATAACAAACTTGACTTGTTAATATTTTATTCAATGCAAAATACCAAAATCCACTGGATAAATTGCAACAATTCATATACTTATAATTGCTTTTCACTACCCAAGGATTCAAAAGTTTATTTTTATGTACTTATATTAAGTTATTAATGCATGAATATATCAATGGTCTTTTTTGGTGGTGTTTTTTTTTGTTGTTGTTGTTGTTTTGTTTTTGGTGTTTGTTTTTTTTTTTGTGTGTTTTTTTTTTTTTTTGTGGTGTTTTTTGTGTGGTTTGTTTGATTGTTTGTTGTTGTTGTTTTTTAATTTATTTATTGCCTGTGTTTATACCTTTGTAGTCACTTACAGAGAAGTTAGATAAGTAGTAAGTCATAATTCCATAGTCAAAAAAAAAAAAAAAATCTTTGCCTAGAAATTTGCCATAGCTCAAAGAGCAGAAAATGGAAAACAAATAGAAAACTAGTAAAGAAAAAAACCTATATATTAAGTCAAATTTAAAGAAATGAAGTGTATGTTTTAATGCAGGAAATTAATCTGTCAATTTGGAGGTTTGGACAACAAGGGGTTTAAGCATAGCAAAAACGTCATGGTAATGTAAGCTTACAACAATATGAGAATAATACAACTGCCAACAATTACAAAAAAAGAAAGAAATTTTGAGCAAATACTTTTTGCATTTCAGTATAGCTATGGTACACCCTCATTCCACAAGTTTGTAAAATATTTTCAATCAAAGATGGATAAAAAAAATATGATATAGATAAATATAATTATATATAATAATTATAGATAATGGTTAATAACTTCCACAGTCCTAAAAATGTACCTGAGAATATCTGCAAATAATAGTAATTTTAAAAATAAATAATGAAAAATTATCAAAACTAAAAACACTGAAGGAGCGTTAATATTTTATGAATGTTCACAACAGGCAAGTAAAGTAATCCAAATAAGCAGAATATGCTGATTAGTTTTCAAAAGAAAATACTTACAGTAAATGAATACTAATTTTTTTCCTCTAATATTCAGAAAAAGATAACTTTCTAATGCTAATATATATGAACCTGCATTTGATGCAGTACCACCTAATATTCCAATTAAAAATACAGAAGGATACAACACTGAAAGTGCACCATTTAAACAGATTACATGCCACCTAATAATTAATTTTCAAATATAGTTTCCAATGGGGAATGACATGAGAGCTTCTACTCAGATTTTGCAGGGACCAATATTAGGTTTCTCACCATTTAACATTTTCACTGGTGTCTTAGATACTCTCACCAATAAACTTTGTGCCACAAAGAGAATAGTACATTTCACTATATCAGGTATTTACCTTTCTTGAGATCTTGAATGTGTCAGTCTGTGTTAAACTTGAAAAGCTTTTCAAGTCTAGTTATGATTGTGAAAGTGGTTTTATGTTCACTCTAGACAAAAAGTCTTCGAAAGAAAGCATATACAGTACTGAAGTTCCCACAAAATAAAATCATATATTTTTAATATGTTTTTACCAACTGTTAAATATTATTTAACTTTTTATTTTGAGAAAGCCATGTTAACTGATGTATCTTCCATTTTACAGATGTCCTTGAGTCTTTAGCCTAATACCATAACAGTGGATTCAGAAACGTAAAGGGATGGGGAGGGATGGGTGAGGGGGGAGACAGAGGACTGGGAATGGGGCGGGAGAAGCTGATGGGTGCAAATCAAATTTAAATACCTCTTCTGGGGAATGAAACACTAGTTTAAATCAGACGTATAAAAAACAGAAAATGCGTTTTCCAGGTCTGCTACCAGCATTGTCTCCTTTGCTAAAGTAATTCTAAATTCTATCTTGGAACAATATTAATTCCCTATTCACATTAGTTTGCACCTTAATGCATAATCATTAAACTCTCAATGGCAGCTTAAGCCTGAAGGGATGAGCGGTTCAAGACCTTTACCCTGCAAAGATTTGTTCAGAAGATTACATTCTATTAACAGTAAGAAGAATGAAAAAATGTATAAATCTAACTAATTTGTCTAAATTTTGCATTGAGGAAGGGATAGCAGTGGTCTAAGCGGAACTACTCACAGAACATTAAGTATTAGTATGTCTTTGATAGATCAAGGTTGTACGTGGTGTTTCTTGCCTTTTGCACTGTACATGACTTCTGCCTTTTCTAAATGTGGGGTGTCGGTCAGGGATTGCTGCAAGATGAATTATTGTTCAAATAGTTACTCTGATCCCCTCAGCCATACGATATGCTGTGACTCATTGGCCTGGGATATTTCAACAGTATATCTCTTATTAGCTTGCTTTTAATGTCACCTCACTAGAGTGTTGTCTGAAAAATAAGTTGCCATTGCAGAATAAAAACATTTTTATTAGCCTTCACCTGATCGACTCTTTCGTGCATTTGCGTTTTTATACAATAATGTATAAAAAGAGTAATGAACCAAATGGAAATCAAACTACATGTGAACTTCATAAAGAAGATGCAGAAAAGATGCTTCACTTTGAAAACAGTAATGAAGTAAAGTGCAACGCATGGCATGAGCCCAATTCAAATAATATTTTTCAGTCTTATGAGTTGAAAGATCTTTGCATAAAATCTGAATCTTCTGGATTTGTTTCCCCTAACAAATATCACATTGTTAGATAACTGCACTTTGGATTTCTTTCTATCTTAATACATAATAATAAAAATATTTTTAATAAAAAGGTCTTTTGAATATACACAAAAAGTTAGTGTTTTCTAAACAACACTATTTGCTAGCCTAAAAGGCAGACATTGGAAACTATTTGACTTTTGCACCTTAACCTTGAAATATCATTAAATTTCTCATGTGGGAGAACTGATATAAACATTCTTTTTTATGTATTTGAAAATATTTCCACTCACAGCAACATTGTTTAATAGAAAAGAAGAATATGAATAGCCAAGATGCAACCTGAAGTACTTAGTGCTTGGACTGAGATTTCTTTGTTGTAAATGTGAGTTTGTACCTGAATTTTTCATCTGCATTCAGAACAAAGTACTATTTCTAGTGTACACATTTTGTGTAGGTGATTCTCCAAAATGAAAGTCTGCTTCTTTCTATAAATCTTGCTATATCAAGTAGTTGTATGTAAAGTGAGTTGTATGTAAACATACATTATAGCTTTAAATAGTGAATTGCACTGTTGGAATATCTTAGCAAAGCGATTTCAGATTTAAAGTGTAATTTGTGGATTTATGACAGTGAAACCCAAAACCATGTGTTCATATTATGTTAAGACAAGTTTCTAAACTACATCCTTTTTCCATGAAAGGTCCAAAAGTATGTATCACTAAGCTGAAGGCCATAAACATGAATCTATAAATATCTACCAATAATATTAATCATAGAATCATATCATAGTACCGCTTGGGTTGGAAGGGACCTTAAAAATCATCTAGTTCCACCCCCCCTGCCATAATCCCTGCTGTCAGAGATGCCATCTACTAGTTCAGGTTGCCAGGGCCTGTCCAATTTACCTGGCCAGGGATAGGGAACCCACAACGTTTTTAGCAACTTAGAAAATCTAGTGTTTCTAGCAACACTAGAAATCTAGTGCCTCACCCTTCACCCTAATCTTTGAAAGAACTATTAAAAACTTATTTTGCATCAATGAATAGAAATGTCTGTCAGTATCTGCTATCACCTGGAGGTAGAAGACAGACAAAGAAAGGAAAAATCCAAGCTTTCTTTCTCAATTTCATTAGCCTGTGAAAGCTGTGAAATTTTTGATTAGCAATTATTCAAAGAGAAAAATTACTCAAGTGCTACTTAAAATAAGCTGTCAACAGGAAAAGGATAGATATACTTGGCAGACTCAAGAAATAGGGTTAAGACTTTAAATCAGCAGTGTAATTTAACATTCAGATTACCAAGGATGAAATAGAACAAACAAAAAATTAACAAAATGTGGAATGGCAAGAAAAGGAACCACGATAGTTCAGTACCCTGAATCTGAACGGACCCATAACGGTTAATCAGCTACACCCCTTAACGCGACAAAGCGATAATGTCTTGAACTGAAAGAGGATAGATTTGGATTAGATATTAAGAAAAAAATATTTACTATGAATATGGTGAGACACAGGAACAAGTTGTGAACAGAAGTTGCAGATGCTCCATCTCTGGAAGGTTCCCTTGCCTATGGCAGGGGGATTGGAATTAGATGATCTGTAACGTCTCTTCCAATCCAAACAATTCTATGATTATATCATTCTACTATGCTCCACAACATCATGCCTCATTTTCAGATTTTAAATATAAGGAGATCCTTTTCCGTCTTTAAATTGCACAAATGTTCTAGTATGCAGCACAAAGATTTGATTAAAAAAAAAAACAAAAAACACACAACATAATCATATGCTGCTTATGACCAATATTTTTTCAGAGAAACTTCAAAGACAATTTTTATTTATGATACAGAAAGCATTCATAAACAGAAACACATTATATTGCTTCAGACTATTTCTAAAGATATCATAGAAAACAAGAGAGTAGTTTGAAACCAAAATAAATCTCTCAATTTTAATGTCAGTAGCAATGCTGTTATCTATTAATTATTTTCTTCAGGATGTGCAGGCCAAAGAAATACTTTGATCAGAAATAAAAGTAGAGCCAATCAAGAGTTTTCTGACAAAAGTTCCAAATTGGAAGTGTCCATCTGCTAAAACAGATGCAATGCAAGAGCACACCACTTGCCTTTGACTGCCTTTGAAGTGGTTTTCCATCCATGTGAATGTGTTAATCAAAATGAAAGCTATCTAGAGCAAGAACATTCTTTCAGTCAGAGACAGCAATTGAAATCTTGCATCATCCTTCTCTGAAGAAATGAGCAAACTGATAACTTCTAGTCTCTCTTGATTTCTTCCTTCCTCCTCTTTGTTTCCCTATCATCTCTCTTTCCTCCTTCCCTCCTGCCCCCCTTCCCCTCCCCCCCAAAAAGGTAAATCAAGAGTTTCCTTTGTCTTTGTGCATAACAGGAATATGGATGCAGGAAGTGCAAAGCCTTTGTGCAGGCTTAAATTTAGATTCCCCCTGCGAGAACAGAAAGAGATGGTTGCTGCAAACTGCATCTCATTATATTATATTATATTTCTACTTTTGCTCCATGTGTCTTATTTAATGTCTCTAATCATATTTTCAACTTTTTATAATAGATATTTTCCTGAAAGAAATCTAGTTGAAGGCCATGAATGGTTTTAATGTTTTTTGTTGCTGTTTTCACTCCAAGTCAGCCTAAGCTACAACAGCACATAGTAAATATAATGAAACATATTTAAAACTTTAGTCTTATATACCAGAACAGTTATGAAGTCTATTCAGTACACACAATCCTAGTTTGATGTAGTTTGTTTGATGTAGTTTGATGATACTATAAATGCTGAAGGGGAAAAAAAAAAAAAAAAAAAAAAAAAAAGAATGATCATTGCCAGTACCCATTTTGATTCCCTAGTTGGGTCAGGCTACAAAAATCCACATGTAATTAACTGAGATTTACAATATTTTAGTGGGTTTTAGGAGCCTAACGTTAAACTACAGTGAGTGTATACTACTATTATGACTGCGTAGTTTAGAAAAAATAATTTCCATTATGTCCAACAACTTTTTAAATAGCATTTCTTAATTTGCCTCTTGACCTTTGTACTTTACAAGGATTAAAAAATTAAAAATAACTTGGCAGAAACATATTTTGTGGTGTTACACTATTTAACATCATATGGTTAGACACATAGTAGGTGAAAGTGAACTCCTATGAACTCCTATCTCTAGTGACCTGACTAGACAAATACAAACCATCAGCCAACATGCTGCATGCTTCAGCTGAAGATGTACTTCACCTTACATAATAAATGGGTTGCTTATTAATGTTGGTATTTACAAATAAAAATATGATTGTTTTTTATTAATATCACTATTTTATGTTTCTGCAAAATAAAAGGTGGTTGGGTTGTTATTCTTTCTGACTAATATAAAACACATAATGAAAGTTCTATCTCTTAAGTCAGGGAATATATTTACCACAAATGGAAGAAAAGTTTCATAATCACAGAAAAATAATAACTAGGCTACATCTGAGGCTCATACCTCACTGTATTGAGATAGCTCTTCAAGAGTAAAAACATGCGAAGATTAACTTCAGTATAGATTAGCAACAATATTTCCTAACAGGAGACAGCCATGTGGATTTTGCATCAGACAATGAGGCCCATAAATATAAATGATTTGTCTACATTGTCTATGTAGACAAATGTCTATGTTTTTTGCCATTGAAAAATCACCATTTACTTTCCTTCATTTCTAAACCTCTATCCTGCTATCAATATCTGTATTTACTTTCCTCCTTTGGTATTCAGACTTTATACTGAAAAACTAACAAACTTGTTTGTTCAAAAAAAAAAAAGTTTCTTGAGCACATATTCCATAATCATTTTTATTGATTATTTTTATTACTTCTTATTTATGGAGCTATTGTTTGTCTTATAATCATTGTTTCATGAAGTCTGCCAAAGTTGGAATAACATCTTACTGATTTTCATGGACATTTTCTTTCTGTGTTCGAAAACTTCTAGTCAGATCTTCCACACTGATTCAAGCAAAAGCAGATTTTAGTCAGACATTTAATGGCATGTTCTACCACATAGCATTTACTACCATTCTGTTTAACACTTTACAGCTAGAAGCATAATTGATGAATATTCTATGTATTTGTTTACAGCCACAGAAATTTGATAGACTCTCCACTCTTTCAGTTCAAATATATATAAATATATGTGTGTGTGTGTGTGTGTAATTACAAGACTAGTATGAATGTATGTGTATATGTGCAAGTGGATGAATCAATTAGAAATTTCATTAGGAAAATGTACTAAAATTTGATGAAAATAATTTACAGGCATAATATTAACATGAAATCAGAAATGTACATACATTACTGAATTTGTAGACAAAGCAAATAAAATTGTTAATATCAGGATTGTCTAACATCTATCAAAGTAAATTATTCATATAGTTTGTGGTTTTGTTAAGTTTGAATGAGTCCAGTTGAAATTTTGCTAAGGTAGCTAGCCCATTTGTCGTAATGAAATGTGTTCTTTCACCAGAGTAAAGGATCAAGAAAAACTACCACTGTGCTTTGAAATATCACAGCAACTGTCCTGACTTGAGGGAAGCCCTGTATCATTGTTATCAGTTATTATCAATGAAGTACACAATGTGATGGATTCATACTTTAATTATACAGACCCTGATAAGTCTGTCTCTTTTTCCTTTTTTATTTTTTTCTATTTTTTAACTTTTTTATTTTATTTTATTATAAAACATCTTCATAAGTTTCTGTGAAAAAAAAAAAAAAAGTTTTAATGTTTAAAAATTTCCAAAACTTCATGAGAGTAAAAATCCAACCCAGAGAAAGTCCAACCCAGAAAAGTTACTAGTTCAATATTTTGATACAATAAATATTGTATTAAACCACAGGAACAAATATTGAATAAACATACCATGCTATGCATCTCCCCCTTGTGGAAAGAAACACAGCTAAAAAATGAAATCCAGCAAATAAATGAATTTTGAACAGATCTTTGCATAGATATTCTTCTCAGAGATAACTGGAAGGCTAAGGATTTTAGTTCTTCTCTTTAAAGTTCTTGTACCTCCACATTCTTGGATGTTTGCTTTTGCTAAGAATCTACTTGCCCAAAACACTGAGTATTGAAACAAACACCATATGCTTTGTAGTTCTGTTCTCAACTCAAATCCTTCAGTGCTGTTTATGTAAGACACAGAGGCTTCCTGTACCTTCCAAATAATTCCTTGTCTGCCCCACGCTTGGAAGATGTTTCTTCTTTCATAAGCCTATGAAGTTCATGTTGAAAAACCGTACAAAAATCATTGACCTGAGAAAAATTCCTCTCAGGAAGAGGTTGCAGAACTCAAGAGTCATAAATGTACTAATTAAGGAGATGAACACATTTCAGTAGGCAAATCTATTTGATCATATAATCAAATAGAAACGTCTTTCAGAATTCACAACCAGTAAAGTGCCATTTCTAAAGTATGCTGGATAAAAAGAACTATTCACACTGAAAATTCAATAACTTATTATAGCTTCAAACTGCTGTTCCATAACACCCATGAGACAAACTATTGCTCCATTCTATTACAGAATCTCCCAAGTTGAGGCTTAACATCCCATAAATAAATAGGCTTTTGTTTTGGTCAACCAATTTCACTGCAGATGATCCAACAATAAAAACTGTTCCAATCAGCTGCTCCTGATCTTAACTAAATATTTTCCAGAGCTTCTTTAGCATCAAAACAATTCTAAAGGTTAATATCACTACTTACTCTTAAAAATCTAAAACACAAATGGTAGAGATATTGACAACCTCACACCATAAAAGAAATATGACCCAAATCTCTAGTACTTTAACCCTAAATATATTGCATGGTAAACCACTATAATTTCAATTCTATAAGGAATTTCAATTCTATAAGGAATTTCAATTCTATAAGGAATTTTAGTACAAGTTGAGACCATCTTGTCATGTTATTCGAGGAGAATTATAGGCTTTGTATTTTTAAAGGCTAAAGCCCTCTTCTGTCCTACTCCATTTATTTATCAAAGACAGTTTTCAGACCAGTTTCTAGATTACCCACATAAGTAAAAGGCCATGAGAAGAGACTTCACTTCTGAAAATACATGTGAATGGATATAAATACTCTATAATCATGAACACTGAAGAAGGATATCCTCTCTTTTCAAATTAGATACACACAACTGCACAGATAGATGCACAGAAGTACTTTTGTAAAGTGGTAACCCAAAGAGAAACAATATTGTTTGTGTCAGTCAGCAGCAAAACTAATTGCCTTCTGAAGTGTCCGGGATTCATACACAAAGACATTAGGAAGAATGATGTAACTAAAATGTCTGATAAATCTCATGTTTTTACTCCAAGATCATCAGAACAGGCACAAAAATGTGGTGCTGAGTAATCTTTTATCATTGAAATCCCACTTAGGCAACTCCAGACTAGTGAAGTGAAGACGTAACTTTACCAATTGGTACCTCTGGAAAGGCAAATTTTATGTATTAAACTTCCGATTGCCCTCAGAAAATAAAGTACCTTTTCAGAAACATGCACTTCTACTTCTGGTTCTCTTTCATAAAGGAGGTTTTACAGTCTTTCCTAATGTCTTTTAAAACTTGATTTAGGCAGAAGGGTATTTTGATAGATATTCTTTGTAAGTCTTTTCAAAGGATTGTAAACTATGCCAACTAACCACATAGTTTACAAACTGATATAGACAGTCATAAAACTATCTGTTTTCAAGTCTGTTGGAAAACAAACTTTAAGGACTGCTTAGTAAGATTTTGCTGTAACCAAAATCTGTGCACAGACAATAGCAAACACTTGTGTAGATTTATTTATCTGTAATAGAAGATTTTAACCAGCTTTATTTCTTCCTTTCCTTATGTTGTTTCCTTTATAATGAATTGTCTGACAATATCAGACAGACTAAATTACAAAAGGTCAAAAGCCTTTTTGTAATCCTATTTTATCATATCATATGCCATGGTAATATTACAACTTAGCAGAGAAGATTTTTTTTATTTAATATTCAAGCTGTTTTATCTCTTGCTGAAAGACTGAAATACTCAGGAGGACTTTTGTATTGAAAAATCTTTTCTTACAGTGACTATCTGATATTTTATTGGATCATCTATTTTAAACTTTCAAAGGCAAATACCTAAATTTTGGAAGTTTTTTTCTCTACTACTTTTTCCAGTAAACAGTTTTATTAGTATAAATCTTTCAGTCAGGCATTTCTTTCAGTCAGTGTGAAGCTATATAGCAGCTGACCAACAGTTCTTTTGCAAACTGGCATTTCAATACACATGTATCATTCTGTTTTTGAAATACATATATGCTCCAATATGCAGTGTACTGAAATATGGGAGGCATTTGATTTAAATTTTCTTTCAAAGCTGAAACAAGAAATCTTAATAAACTTGGATATTTTCTGGAATAATTTAGAATAGCAGCTTAATAACAGTCTCTGGAACAACTTTTAGGATGCATTTTGACTCTCATATCTTTCCATATCACTGTCACATAGGTAACCTATTGATTGATTGGGAACGGCCCTTTCAGGCAGGCCTGGCATCACATTCACCTCCTTAGATTCCCATGCACTCTTGAGAATACAATCTAATCTTAACAGTTTAAAATGAACAAACAAACAAACAAATAAAGTCTAGCCTTAATGGTGAGAGACAATTTCTAAAGCAGTATTCCTTGCAGCATTGCTCTAAACTTAATATGCAACAAATAGGCATACAACCTAAACATTATTCTTGCTAGAGTGCTGCTGTGGAACTAAATTATTATGTATGCCCTGGGTTTTGTGGAGTCTGGCTGTAGAAAGTGTCATTTTTGCATTCTTCCTTTAGAAGTAGTCCTACTATGACTCAAGAGTCAAATAGTGATTCAGTTTCACAAAAGGCATAGAAAATACGACGATGTTTCTCTATGGCATATTGTCTAATCTTCCCAAATTTCAATTGAAAGGATTTAACAAAGAATTATTAATTCCAGGGTATCTTATTTTAAGCAAAGAAGCAAAAATTCTGAGGGCTGCCAAGGCATTCATGACTCAAGGACAGCTTCTTTGGTGTAGAGGCTACATGAAGTCAATATTCATCTCCTGAGCTTGCCAGAAGTGAGAGAAATGGCTTGACTGCAAACCCTGAGGGAATTTTGGGGCAGTTTTGAAGTCCTATGAGGCCATCATGAATTGAAAATCCCTAGGATTTCTCTGATTTACAACTTAGGCTACAGTCACTGTAGCAGACCAGAGAAAAAAGCATACCAGGCAGTGTCCCATCATCTAGAAACCACAGACAGAAACCTCCTGTGCTTTTAGTAGCATGTTGAAGGATTGATTTTGTTTTCAACAGAATTAGTGGCAACAGAAATTTAAAACTATATATCTGTATATATATATATTATCATATATATATTCTAACTACTACTCAAAGCTACCGGTTTTCTGACCTAAATTTCCATTTTATGCATAAATTGCTTATGCCTTCCTTTGATGATGTCAGACTGATGTATGAAATACATGGAATTTTTTAATATTCAAAATGAACATTGTATAGAAGATTTATACAAGTGATATTTTTCCTGACTTTATCCTGTCAATCCTGCCTAGCAAAATTCTTAGCTGTGATCCTGTTCAGCTGTAATTTATTACCTGGTATTGGAAATCTTTGACCACAATCACCAGTGCTGCAGGTATCTCTGCAGCAAAGTATTAAAAAAATTGTCCACAGGGGGAGGCAACACTGCCCTCCTAATTCACAATATTTTAAGACCCTGCAGGATCCTTCCCATGGGTCAAAACCACCAATAGTCATCAACAAGGGAAGCCTGGGGTTTTCTGTGATGCTTCCACTTCAGGAAGATTTACTTCTCAGATGCAAGCCACAGCTTTCACTTCTCCCAGGATTATTTCCCATGGTATCTCTCAAAGCGTCAGCATTACAATTTCCTAAGGTTGTACCACTGCACACTGTAACATTACACACTGTAACATTAGGCCAGCAATCTCCTTTATTTTCTCAGAATAAGTAAATAAATAAATAAATAAATTTTCCTATATTTAATTAAATATCAGTATTTGGATTCAGGGTTGTGTTTCTGAGATCTCCCCTTGTATAACAGTGCCCACATGCTGCATAGATCAGTAGCTCAGGGCAGCTGGGCTTCACCAGACAGGGCCTAGCCCACCACACCAGTCAGGAGCTGGGCAGCAGAGGACACTGGGGAAGACCCAGCCCTAGGCATTGGGCACCTTCCTGGGGGTTGGGATGTGCCAAAGATGGAACAGGATGGCAGGCCTAGGCAATGGGCCCTATAGCCAGGAATGGCCTGGAGGCTGTAGGCAAAGCAGGGCCAAATGGCTGCTAAAAATGGCTCCCCAGGGAAGTGGATGACTCTGACTGCAGCCCTCCATGGAGTCACCAAGGAGGATGCACCTGGGCCTTTACAGATGAGCCAACACTCACAGAATTAAATGATAAATCTTTGGCATAAATTATAGAATGGTTTGAGTTGGAAGAGACCTTAAAGATTGTCTAGTTCCATATCCCCTCCTGTGGGCAGGGACACCTTTCACTAGAACACGTTGCTCAAAGTCCTATCCAGCCTAGCCTTGAACACCTCCATGTATGGGGCATCCACAGCTTCTCTGGACAACCCGTTCCAGTGCCTCATCACACTCTGAGTAAAGGATTTCTTCCCTATATCTAATCTAAACCTATCCTCTTTTAGGTTAAAGCCATTACTCCTTGTCCTATCACTAAACTCTCTGACAAAGAGTCCCTCTCCAGCTTTCTTGTAGGTCCCCTTTGGGTACTGGAAGGCTGCTCTAAGGTCTCCCTGGAGCCTTCTCTACTCAAGAATGAACAACCCCAACTCCCTCAGCTTGTGAGGTGCTCCAGCCATCTGAGCATCCTCAAATCCTTCCTCTGCCCTCACTCCAACAGGTCCATGTCCTTCTTGTGCTGGGGGACCAGAGCTGAATGCAGTACTTCAGGTGGGTTATCACAAGTAGAAGTATCACCTTCCTTGACCTGCTGGTCATGCTTCTTTTGCTGTAGCCCAGGAAAATTACATCCAGCTGTTTTCAGACCTATTCCTTAGTAACAGATTTTATCATGAATTACAGAAACTGTCCAAATATTCTAAGGGGCACCTAAATTCTACCAAATCCACAATTCTTTGCTGAATGAATAAAATATGATCTATAACAGTCAGCCCTGTCAAAAAGTGTGAGGAACATTAGAGTGACCTTAATAAATAGCTTAATGCTGCATGAAATTCATTATTGATAAATTGAAAGTACCATACACTCAATGGAAAAATATGAACATATAGATTTTAGGTGATAAATAACTGTATTTTTTGATGTTAAAGTACTTAAATGAAAACCTTTGCTCAGAAGATTGTTTTGGCCAAGTAAACATATCAGAAGCATCTATAGAAGAGATACATGAGTTTGCTGTTAACTGAGATACTGTGTAGTATTATTCATGCTAAGTTTTTCTAAAAAAAAAAAAAAAAAAAAAAAAAAAAGCTTGAAAAAGGATCAAGGACTGGCATTAACAATATTTATCAGCCTTGGATGGTTCTAATATGAAAAAAAAAAAAAAGCCTTAAAGATTGGGATTATTTCCTTTAGAAAGGTAAGAAAGCAAGTTCATGACAAGAGCATATAAAACAGTAACTGGTGACAAGATGATAATAGAGGAGCTCTAGTACTTCTTTCAAACAAAGGAAAATGGAATAACTCCATGAAACTGAAAAATGGAAAGTCAGGATGAAAGGAAATACTCTTTCATGAAAGGTGCTTTTATGCTATGGTATTTCCTGCCAGAGAATGTCTTTCAGGCCAAGAGTTTTGTAAAATGACAAGAAGACCTTGTTATCTAATTGACCAAATTATTATTATTATTATCAATAATAATAATAAACTATAAATAATAATATACTATTATTATTATATGTTAATTATTAAATTAAATAATGATTTAATTTAATAATTTAATGTAATAATTTAATTTAATGATTTAATTTACTATGAATAATAATTTACTACTTCTTCTACTACTACTTATAATAATAATAATAGTAAAAGTGTCAAGGGTTTAATAACGTCTGATAAAACAAGTTTTGGAAAAGTTAAACACATTCTCAAGGTAGAAGACTAAATTGGGAATATGTCCTACTCCATATTATTTTCCCGTGCTCCTATCAAAGAGCCAGTAATGCTCTATAACCCCTAGGTAAGTTTTAAGCTCATTGGTAGGTTCTATTGTTGGTTATTTGAATAAGGATGTATGTCTTTGAGAATAAAATAGAACTGAACGCATAGTAATGTAAAAGTACTGACTAAGTATCAGTTTCATGGCATTTTCAATTACTCTAGAAAGATATTTTTACACTACAAAACCCAATAATCTAGAGATCAAATGGTTTTATTTACTACAGAAATTGTAAAGTAGTTAGCCAGGTGCAGTGGGCTCGGGGAGCTTAATAGGCTTTCATACCTGTGCCATTTTGATTAATATAAAAAGCATTATTCTTTGTTTCAATAAAATCATGGACTTGAGCATTTATTGTAATTATTAACCGTTTATACAGCTAATTTTTAGCACAACCTTCCTATTTCTAACATTGAAGTGTGCAAAAATCACTCTGAGGATGTACTTCAGAATTTCTCACAAGTATTGTGAATTTCCAGATTGATATTAAAGGCTTTCTTTATTGATTATTAATGAATATAGAGTGGTCGAGGCCGGCCGCCTCTGAGCCGGCGCAGCCGCAGCGCCCGACCCTGCTACAAGGGGACTGGGGCCGTGCCTCGCCAGGGGCGGCGCGGGACAGCGGCGCGACCAGGCCGCAGCCGCCCGCTCTCGTGAGAGAAGCTGACGGGAGGGGGCGCTGGTTTATCTCGCAATTCCAGGCCCTGGTTATCATTGGGGATTTCACCTGCCCTAACGTGTGCTGGAAGGCCTAATCAGCCAGCCATCCTCAGTCCAGAAAGTTGCTCCAGTGCATTGATGATAACTTCCTGATGCAAATGGTGGATGTGCTGACTAAAAGAGGAGTGCTGCTGGGTCTTGTCCTCACTAACAAGGAGGGGCGGACTGAAGCAGTGAAGGCTGAGGGCAGCCGTGGTTGCAGTGACCATGAGATGGTGGGGTTCGGGATCTCATGTGGCATGAACAGAATAACAAGTGGAAACACAACCCTCGACTTCATTAGTGTCAACTTTGGCCTTTTCAAGCAATTTCTAGGGGAAATCCCATGGGACAAGGTCATTGAAGGTAAAGGGGCCCAAGATAGCTGGTTAGCTTTCAAGGACTGCTTCTTCCAAGCTCAAGAACAGAGCATCCCAACAGGTGGGAGTCAACAAAGGGAGCCAGGAGACCTGCATGGTTAAACAAGGAACTGCTGGGCAAACTCAAATGGAAGAGGAGAGTCTACAGATCATGGAAGGAGGAGCTGGCCACTTGGAAGGAATATGACTGTTGTCAGAGGATGTAGGGAGGCTACTAGAAAAGCTAAGGCCTCCTTAGAATTAAACCTTACAAGAAGGGACAAGAACAACAGAAAGATCTTCTTCAAATATATTAAAGATAAAACTAACAATAGAGGCAATGTAAGCCCACTGATGAGTGAAGTGGGTCCCCTGGTGACAGAAGATAAAGAGAAGGCAGAGTTTCTGAATGCCTTCTTTGTCTATAATGCAGGAGGCTGTCCTGAGGAGCCCTGTACCCCTGTGGCCACAGAGGAAATCAGGCTAAAGGAGGAGTTTGCCTCAGTTGATAAGGACTGGGTTAAGGACCAGTTAAGCAATCTGGACATCCATAAATCCATGGGTCCTGATGGGATGCACCTGCAGGTGCTGAGGGAGCTGGCAGAAGTCATTGCTAGGCCACTCTCCATCATCTTTGTTAAGTCGTTGAACGGGAGAGATGCCTGAGGACTGGAGGAAAGGAAACATCACTCCAGTCTTCAAAAAGGGCAAGAACGAGGACCCAGGTGGCTATAGACCAGTCAGCTTCAACTCCGTCCCTGGTAAGGTGATGGAACAACTCATCTTGATATTGTCTGTAGGCATATCATGGATAAAAGGGTCATTTAGGGGCAGTCAACATGGCTTCACCAATGGGAAGTCGTGCTTAAACAATGTGATAGCCTTTTTATGAAGACATAACCAGATGGATAGATTATGGTAAAGCAGTGGGCATGGTGTATATTCATTTCAGTACAGCATTTGACACTGTCTCCCACAACATCTTCACAGATAAACTGAGGAAGCATGGTCTGGACAATTGGGTAGTGAGACAGATTGTGAACTGGCTGAAGGGAAGAAGCTGGAGAGTTGTGGTCAATGAGATGGAGTCTAGTTGGAGGCCTGTATCTACTGGAGTCCCTCAAGGGTCAGTACTGGGACCAATATTACTCAATATATTCATCAACGACTTTGATGAGTGAATAGCGTTCGCTGTCAGCTAGTTTGCTGATGACACTAAACTGGGAGGGGTGGCTGATATGCCAGAATGCTGTGCTGCCATCTAGCAAGACCTGGACAGGCTGGAGAGTTGGGTGGGGAGAAAATTAATGAAATATAACAAAGGCAAGTGTAGAGACCTGCATCTGGGCAAAAACAACTCCAGGCACCAGTGTAAGTTGGGAAATGCCCTACTGGGAAAGGGACTTGGGGATCCTGATTGACAGGCAGATTACCATGAGCCAGCACTGTGCCCTTGTGGCCAAGAAGGCCAATGGCATCCTGGGCTGTACCAGAAGGGCTGTGGTTAGTAGGTTGAGAGAAGTTCTCTTCACAGTCTACTCTGCCCTGGTAAAACTGCATCTGGAATATTGTGTCCAGTTCTGGGCCCATCAGTTCAAGAAGGACAGGGAACAGCTTGAGAGAGTCCAATGCAGAGCCACAAAGATGATTAAGGGAGTGGAGCATCTCCCTTATGAGGAAATGTTGAGGGATCTGGGTCTCCTTAGTTTGGAAGAGAGGAGACTGGGGGGTGACCTAATTAAATATGTAAAGGGTGAGTATCAGGAGGATGGAGCCAGGCTTTTCTCAGTGACATCCAATGGTAGGACAAGGGGAAATGCATGCAAGCTGGAACATAGGAGGTTCCATTTAAATATGAGAAGAAACTTTTTCACGGTGATGGTGAGAACACTGGAACAGGCTGTCCAGGGAGGTTCTAGTCTCCTTCTCTGGAGACATACAAAACCCACCTGGAAGCATTCCTGTATGACATGATATAGGTGTTCCTTCTCTGGCAGGGGGATTGGACTACATGATCCTTCAAAGCCCCTTCCAATCCCTAATGTTCTGTGATTCTGTGATATTTCTGCAAGAAAACACTCATACCTTCTTTCTAAAGCAATCCTAAATTCCAATACTGATTTGTGACAAATTATATTAATACGTTGAAAGTGAGTCAATTTTAGTATATCCACTATCCCAGAATTATACTTATTTATAAAACTTATGAATTAATATGTGGATTTATCAAAGATGTTGTGTGTCAAATTTCAAGGAGATAAGAATTTGTGAAGAGTTCTTAATGCAATAGGAGATGGGAAGGATATAAATATCTAGTACTCCTTCTAAATGTATGTGACTGCCTGTGGCTGCCCGGTGACTGAGCATTACATTGGCTATACATCGGCTTCAGTGACTGAAAATACCTAAGATGAGTGTTATGTCATTTTCACAGTGAAAACTATAATAGACTTAATTCTTCTCCACAGAAATTAATATGTGATTGCTATTGATGTCAGTGAGATATCAAAGAATCACAGAATCAAAGAATAAGGACATGAAACTGTTGGAAAGTGTCCAGAGGAGGGCTACGAAGATGGTGAAAGGCCTGGAGGGGAAGACGTACGAGGAACGGCTGAGGTCACTGGGCCTGTTCAGCCTGGAGAAGAGGAGGCTGAGGGGAGACCTCATCGCAGTCTACAACTTCCTCGTAAGGGGGTGTCAAGAGGCAGGAGACCTTTTCTCCATTAACACTAGTGACAGGACCCGCGGGAACGGGGTTAAGCTGAGGCAGGGGAAATTTAGGCTGGACGTCAGGAGGGGGTTCTTCACAGAGAGGGTGGTTGCACACTGGAACAGGCTCTCCAGGGAAGTGGTCACTGCACCGAGCCTGTCTGAATTTAAGAAGAGATTGGACTGTGAACTTAGGCACATGGTCTGAACTTTTGGGTAGACCTGTGCGGTGTCGAGAGTTGGACTTGATGATCCTTAAGGGTCCCTTCCAACTCAGGATATTCTATGATTCTATGATTCTATGATTCTATGATTCTATGATTCTATGATTCTATGATTCTATGATTCTATGAATTGTAGGGTTTGGAAGGTACCTCAAGAGATCATTGAGTCCAACCCCCCTGCCAAAGCAGGTTCCCTAGAGCAGGTTGCCCAGGAAGGTGTCCAGACGGGCCTTGAATATCTTCAGAGAAGGAGACTCCACAACCTCCCTGGGCAACATATATGAGGAGAGACTTGAGCACACAGGAAAAATAATTCACTAACATATGACTGACTATTCATTTCCTTTCTCAGTGTATTCTACAACATAATACTACTAAAATCTACTTTTTGTAGTTCTTATGTGTCTGAGTAGATGCTGCAAGACGTCAACACTGCAGAAAATCAGGATGCATACAAGAAATGTTTAAGAATTGCCAATGACCTGTTTTTCTTGACAACTAACAAAGTAAAATGCCTGTAAGGAGAATATGATCAAAACAGTGCAATCATTTATTTTTAAACAAAATGAAGTAGTATGGTGTGATTTCTAATGTGACTGATATTTTCATGGTTGATTTATGAGGTTATATGCCTTATTAATCATTAAAATCTACCTCAACATGGATGCATAAAATATGATTCAATGGAAAAATAAAATCTGATCAAATTGTAAATTTAATTTAAATTCATCCTGTTGAGATGCTGAATTAATTTTAGATTTAATCTATGCATTCAATAAATAGATTATTTTAATGCTGATTCATCTGATTAAAATATTGAACTAATTTAAACCTTAAACAACCCAAACTAATGGACAGTCATAGAGAGAACAGAGAAGCTGGTCAAAATACTACAACAGGGTATTCACTGTATCATGGTTTTAGTATTTTTTATTGAAAAAGAATCATAATAAATCTAAATATAGAGCCATAGATAGAAAAATTATGTATGAACCTCTGACATGCATGTATAAGTATCACTTAATAATAGTGTTTTTGATACAGCTTTATTGTGGAGTTGCTCATTTTGAATTTTCCAATGTTATTAAATTTCTATGTCAGAAATGCTGCATTATATACATGGATGTTTTATGACAGGTTTGGTACAGGCATATTGGAAATGCTTGGGTTGGAACTGCATGGTTTAATGAAGAAGCAACAATTTATTATTGAAATCTAACAAACAAATGATCCCTAAATCACTGATAATATGACATAGGAAATGGTTTTGATGGCAATTTTATATAACATTTGTCCTGGGTTCCATATCCAGTGCTTGTTTTATGAATGGTGAATTATCACTTGAGCCAGCTGCAAGAACATAAGAAAAATGAAGACAACCTTGAACAATGAGAGATAAGATTTAATGGCCAAAATGAATATGAACATTGGAAACAAATGGGTTGAAGTTTATGGTGTCATAATTTTGTTATGAAGAGAAACTGTTTTCCATGAATTTCTCCCCACTTACAGTCTGCATGCAATTTTGAATCAACAAGCATGCAAAATCTCTAAAAAGTTAAACAACAAGGTCCTATATTTGAATTCATATATGTAGATCTGTATTTGACTGAGAACAGATATTTAATTCTCTCTTATGGAATTGTCCAACTTTTTTTGGAAAGTGATGATTTAACAATGCAAGGTAGGAAACTGGACTTCTATTTAAAAATGTGGTATTCAACAAAGATACTTTCTTATCTGAGCATGTTACAAAAGCTATTTTCCAATGAAGACAGCAATGAAGCAGCAAAATGCAGACTAAATTTTAAGTCTCTTCCATCCACAGTGCAAAGCAGTGTTCCAAGTCCATGCAAATCTTTTGACCAGTTTTGAACTCAGCATAAAAGATTTTCCCTTGCTACTGAAATTAGTCTTTAGATCACTGCTGAACTTGAGCTTTATTAATTTCAGTGATTAATATTGTATAATGCTTCTTTCAGTGAGAACCAGTGTCCATGTTGAAGCTCAAAAAAGAATCTGACTGAGCAATGTAAGAAAAGCCTGGAAAAAAATGGTTTCGTGAGCAAACCAGCTCAATTGACTGTTTACTCAGTCTTAAAGTCTTTCCTTCTAGAAACATCTGAGAGATGTACCTAATAAACAAGCTATATAAGGGGATTTAGTCCACTTGAGATGGATGGAGTCATTTTCTATGAAATTAAGATTCAAGTGCAAGCTACTAATGATTAACCAACTGATGATAAATTTGAAGGAGGAGGAGGATTCTCTCTTTAGAATTAAGATGGAAAAAATGTTAGTTAGCCAGGTACATTATGAACAGTTATAATATAATGGTAATGAGGGGTTATTCAATTTGGAGGGGGCGTTAACAGAAACACAGTAGGATTTCTAATTCACTGGGAAAGAAGTCCATCAACTCCTCTTTATAAATCATTGTCTCCCATTAAGCTTTATTCATAATACCATAAATTATATGTAAGTACATTCCACTAACAGCACAGAAACTGCATCAAAACTGCAATTTAATAAGATACCTTAAACATTTGAATAATCTTACCATACTCCCTCAGACTACAGGCATTCTCAATTTAAGCATATGGACAAAAATTTACAAATCTCTTATAAACCATTCACTTTTGTATTCCCAGGTATTAACATGAATTTTTCACTTGGTCTTCCCCTACAGTTTGTCTTCCTAAAAAAGTTTCTGATCTCTCCCTAACTTTCCTACTTTGTCACAGCTATCCTAAAGGAAGAAGCCTTTTCACCTCTTAAAACAGCTGAAAAGAATGAGGAATACCATGTTACCATTATGGACTCCCCAGGCAAAGGCAACTGCTCTAGAAATCTTCACAGAATTAAAAGAATAGTAATAAAACATGAACATTTAGTTAAATACTTCTTGAGTGACCTAGAAGATATGAATCTGTTTCATGAAATGTCAAGCACTACAACACTGAAGACCAAAAAAAAAAAAAAATAAAAAAAAAAAATAAGAGAGAAAAAAAAGAGAAAGAGAAAAAGAGTTGTATCTCTTCTCAGAAAGCTCTGTAGCTCTGTCACTCTTTTATCATGTTTTCTACATGGATTCAGAAACCTAAAGAGCTCAAAGGTCTATAGCAATTGATTCTTAAATTTATGGCCAAATATGCTGTCTTCCAAGCAAGTGACCAGATCATGCACTAGAGTCAGAATTAAAGTCACAGTTATACTGCTCTTTTCCATTACAAATAAATAAATAAATATGAAGTTAAATACTTATATATTCCAAAGTATAGAATATTAAATATTGCAATAAAAATTTAAAAAGTACTTGTAAACCAGGATTTATAATGGAAATATCTTCTCGTCCATAACAGTTTTTCTAATCAGAGTAATGGTCCCTTTGAAATGATTCCTTTGCCTTACAAATATTTTTTTCTATTCCCATTGCTTAGAAGCAAAAAGTTACTACATCTCACTATCCAAATTTAGGAAGTTGGATACTTTTAATTTGCTTTTATACACAGAAACACTTGCACCAGATTTACAGACAAATTAACGCATAAAATGCAATTGTGTTTAAAAGGATTTCATATCAGAAACCTAGGGTGAATCTTACATTCTTCAGTGAAAAGAGGGAGGCTCAGAGTTGTTTCTCATGGGATGCAGAAAGTTTATACAATTTTTAACTGGGAAGTTTTAAGTTTCTGCAGGGTTTCCATTTAGGACCCAGAATTACAGGAATGTGTAAGGGAAGGGTGGTACAGGGCATAATTTAGCAAATTTGGATGGGTTGTGGGCCCTGTGGGGGAATGTAATTGAACTTCAGAAGTGTAGTTTTTTCTACTTGGCTTTTTCTTTTCTCCGGCAAGACATGCCTGAATCAAGTAGTTTCGTCATTGTGAAAAGGAGAAAACAGCTTCTTGTCCATTTTAGTCTGTTGTCAGTGTTGCCTTGCGTTTAAAACACTTGTGAAACCTTGTTTTTAGATAAATGCCTTTTATCTCTGTGGTCTATGAATAGACAATAAGACTGAGTTTTATAGGTTCCTCCTAACCTCTTTGTCTTCTAAATAACTGTAGAGAGAGAGGAGACAATGATTCATTCATACAGCTCTATTTGTTGTTGCAGTTAGTTGCGTATGGAAGAGACAGTAGTTGGACAAGGCAGTAGTATTAAATGATTGTGATATCAGATCAGGATGCAGGGATACCCAGAGTAATAAAGTTCTGATTACATTTTGCTGTTATATTGTGTGAAGAAGGGCTTAACTTCTCTGCACTTTGCTGTTTAATTGCCCTGCAAGGAAGTAGTTAACTGTTCTCCATATAAGTTAGGCACTGAGCCTTGGCACTGAGCTGCAAAAACTGGCCTGAGGACTTCTGCAGGAGGTACTAGGAGCAACAAGCATAGTATGTGACAAAACCCCAGTCCAGTTTTCAGAAAACTTAAGCAAGGTCTCCATCAAACAGGAGACTGAAGCCAAGCTAAGACGTGTACCTCTCTGACAGAAGCTCCACTGTGCATGGAAATGAGGAAAGTTGATTTGTGGAGTCACAACAGGTGTAATAATATGATTGGATGTGTTTGCACAGTATTTTGCTACAAAATGAACATAAGCTACTGCAAATTTTGGGGGGTTATGGAGGCTCCCTCTTATTTGCATAATAGAAGAGAGGTCTCATGATCATGACTAAAATTTAATAAAACTTTGTAGTCCTACCCTTGGGTCATGTTTCCCCCTTGGAAATAGAACAGCCTGAGTCACTATTGTGATAATTGCCATGAAACATTTTTTTTTTCTTCCGTATAAACAACAGTACGTCAGATTCAGTTTACCCATTTGCTTTCAAGTGGAAATAAGAATAGGATTTGAATATGATCTTATACTAACATATTATCCATACATATTCTTCAGTGAAAAAAACAAACAAACAAACAAAAAACAAACAAACAAACAAAAAACATTATTCAACTTGCAAGCCATTTTAGGCTTCTTAGTGATCTATAGCAGCAACAACATCACTGTCAAAAATAGAATCATAGAATCATTAAGGTTGGAAAAGACCTCCAAGATCATCTGGTCCAATCATCTCACTACCACGGAATTCTCCCACTAAACCATGTCCCTAAGCACAACATCAAAATTTTCTGTGAACACCCCCAGGGACAGTGACTCCACCATCTCCCTGGGCAACCTGTACCAGTGCCTTACTGCTCTTTCTGAGAAGAAATGTCTCCTCATTTCTAACTTAAACCTCCTGTGGTACAACTTGAGGCCATTCCCTCTAGTCCTACTAGTTATCTGTGAGAAGAGGTCAACCCCAGCTCCACACACCTTCCTTTCAGGTAGCTATAGAGAGCAATAAGGTCTCCCATGAGCCTCCTCTTCTCCAGACTAAACAACCCCAGTTCCCTCAGCTGCTTCTCACGGGACTTGTGTTCCAGGCCCTTCACCAGCTGCATAGCACTTCTCTGGACACACTCCAGGGCCTCGATGTCCTTCTTGTAGTGAGGGGCCCAAAGCTGAACACAGTGCTCGACGTGCAGCCTCACCAGAGCAGAATACAAGGGGACGATCACCTCTCTGGTCCTGCTGGCTACATTATTCCTGATACAAGCCAGGATGCCACTGGTGTTCTTGGCCACCTGGGCACACTGCTGGCTCATGTTCAGGCAAGCGTCAGCTAACACCCCCAGATCCTTTTCCTCTGCACAGCTTTAGAGCCACTCTGCCCCAAGTCTGTAGCGCCGCATGGGGTTGTTGTGCGGGACCCAGCATTTAGCCACCTCATCTCACTGGCCTTTGCTCATCGACCCAACCTGTCCAGGTCCCTCTGCAGGGCCTTCCTACCCTCCAGCATATCGACACTTCCCCCCAGCTTGGTGTCATCTGCAAACTTAATGAGGATGCATTCAATTCCCTCATCCAAATCATCAATAAAGATATTAAAGAGGATAAAAGTAGTTACATCTGTAGCATCACTTTCCCATTCAAGCCAGAAATAAGGTAGGGCCATCAAAATATGACAAGGCAGTACTTCCCCTTGGCTGAGCAAACTGTTTAGTAGCTCATTTCCTATTAATTTAAACTATTATGTCGTCAGATTTTTATTTTTTATAGTATATATATTTAGATAATGATTTTGTAATTCACATAATTTTCCATTTTTCCTTGCATATGTGAAGACCATTCTTGATTTTTTTTCTACAGCAGTAGAATGGGCAAACCATTTCCTGGTAAAGTTATATTCCAATAGATGGGTCTGTCTTTACTATGGCTCACCCTCCAAATACTTCAGGATCTGAAAGTCTCTTTCTTCTTCCCTGCCTCCTATATCTTCACTGATTCTATAATCCTTTATTTTCCCTTCATCCTTTAACCTTGTCACAAACCTCCTGTAGAGTGATATCTAGATAAGCTGCATTGACTCAGCTGCATGTGCATGAGGTAATCCATGCTCTCTGCACCTAACTACAGCCCTGATGTTCACAGCAATTCCATATAACAAAATAAAGTACCAGCACTTTTTTCCACTGTCTGCTTGCCGGAAATATCCTGATTGATCTGGAAATCATAGAACTAGCACAGATGGCAAGTACCACTAAGGATCTATCCACTGCTGGGTGCCTCCAAGGAAAACCTCATTACTGCAGCAGTGTCCACAACTATTTCCTTTCGCAAGACATTCTACATCTTCTAGCAGAGATTGGAGACAAATGGATATCTGGTTCTTTCATTGTTGTATCTTATTTTTTATTTGTGTGTTTAGTGGAAAAATAAAAAATATATATAATAATTTCAAGAAATAATGTAGGTAGCCCAAAACTCTTTTCCAAAATATTTGAAAAACTTTTCACTTTACAGTACATGAAATATTTAATTAAGCCTGAAGGTAAATTTTCCACTTCGTATTTTCAGTACATGTCCATAACATGACCAGCTGGATCGGAACAAAGGTCCATCCAGTCCACTATTGTATTTCTACCAGAGTTCATTCAAAGCTGGCGAGGGACAGATGGTGAGGAGTGCCATGTGCACACACCCTAGTTCACACATATATTCATTATAAGGCACAGATAGATGATAGATGATACTTTTCTCCCATGCTCTTGCAGTCACTTTCATGTAAGAGTCCTTCTAATATGGATATGCTTTCAATGTGTTAAGTACATTTCTCTGCAGATTTTTATTCCATAAGTTTCTTCACCTTTCACTTAAATCTATACAAATAACTATGGCTGAAAGTATAGTAGTCCACAGCCACAGAAATACAAAATAGCACACCTCCTTATGATGTTTTCAATGCTAGGTTAGATTTATATTTACTATGACTTATGTGGGCTGAGCAGTTCTTTAATGTACACGTTAGTATTCCAAAGCGTACAAGTAAGCTGATGCAAGAAACCGTAACAGCGAAACATGCAATAGCTTAGGTTATGTTGCTTACCTCAGAAACGATTGAAATTTTGATCTTTTTTCTGAATCAGACAAGTGGGCATTTTCCTGAAACACCATAATGGGTGTGTTAGTTGTTCGATGCAAAGCTACAGTAATCACGTTTCTTGTAGCTTTGTGAAGGCAAAGTTTTGAAGTAATTTATTTCAGAACTTTTAAAATTATTTGCTCACTTTAGTTGATCAAAAAATTGTCATCAATTGAAAACGATCTATATTTTCTAAGATACCATAACAAAAAAAAACTCCTAAATGTATTAATCTCTGCTATTTATCATAGTACTAGACAGTTAAATGATGTATTTGTCCCTTTCTTTTCCAATTTGTTAACCTGTCCTTGGTTTATCATCCGTTATTGTCCATGATAACTACCTGGCTGTTAAAGGGATGAATCTTCAATTTCAGTGACCCCTCTCGAATTTTTCATGTTCTGTGCATTCCTGTCTCAGGTAGTATCATTTTAGACTACATTCTCAGTCACTGTTTACTGGGTCTTTGCTAGGTTCCATTGTCGTTTACTCAAGAAAATTTAAAGTAGTTGTACGTGTTATTTTTTTAAAAGGTAGATTTCTGCTAAATCCTGTTTGTTAAATCCCAGTGCAGGGGCAATCTGTAGGATTGCCTGAAAGGGTACATGTTCTCTCTAGTATAGGGCAAAATGGCCTTTGTAATGCATTTTAGCAGTTTTTACACCTAATGCACTAGCTTACTGAGGCATACCGAAGTCATTTCCACATTAATCTACACCCAAAAAGGCTTCTCTGATAAGACTTGGCCTCAGTAAGTAAATCCTTCTCAGCTCATCTTAGTACTCCTGCAAGGCTAATTGCACAAGCAACAATCACATATCTAACCAGGGGATTGACTTAATTTTAAGCTCCTGTTGGAGCTATACTGTTGCACAATTCAGTGCTGATTTGCTGTATCCTGATTTCCTTGGTAAAGTCTTACATATAAACTTCAGTGCTTAGTTTTTGCTGACTCTATTTCTAATAAAAATGAAGCATTTTTTCCCTTCCACATATATATGCATGCACCTCCAATTATTAATGTTAAACCCTTGTCTGTCTGTCTATGTTAGCAAAGTTTAATTCTTTCTAGCAGTTCTCATCTAAATCACTTCACTGCAATCATTCCGTGCATGAGAGGAGCAGCAGATTAAAATGGCTTCTCAAAATGGTGTTAGACATAAATGCAAAAGCTCTGACTAAAGTTAATCCACATCTTTAGATAGAGTTCACTGAAATGAGGATTTGTAATAATTCTGAGGATGACTCTTACTGCTGATACAGGGTGCAGCAAGTTCTGTATTACAGGAGGCGACTCAAAACATGAGCTGTGTTTGATTCTAAAACTGACAGTTTGTAGAAGAAAGGAGTTTATATGTAACAGAGTGCTGTTTTAAAAAATACAATAATGAGAATATTAATTGTGACCACTAGGCAAAGGACAGCATGCTTTTTTCCCTCGACAGAGCATTGCAGTCTTCCAGTACCAGAAAAGGAAACTGTTTAACATGATGGCTCCCCAAAAATAATATGATTAGTGTAAAAACCACAGATGCCTCTCTCTCTCTCTCTCTCTCTCTCTCTCTCTCTTCTCTCTCTCTTTCTCTTTTTTAGGGGGGAATGTGTTTTTAATTTGCTTTCTGCATCTCTTTAGGTCATGCCTCTAATCTTTTCACTGAAAGCATGAAGATGTTTTATTTTTAAGCAAGAGTGGAAATTTGCTGATTATCATTCAATTCCTGTAGAGGGGATTAGGGAGAAATACCAAATATACCAAGATCAATATAAAATTGCAAAGGCTGGCAACAATTTTTCCTCTTACTTTACCAATTCTGCCACTTGGTGAGAAACAGAGGTCCCCACTTTCCTATGCTAGATGATGTGCCTCCAGGGACAACGATGATAGCTAGGACAAGTGGCCAGCAGGTTGAGGGAGGTGATAGTCCCCCTCTATTCTGCCCTCATGAGGGCCCACTTGGCGTACTGCTGCATTCAGGTCTGGGGCCCCCAGCACAGGAAGGATGTGGGTCTGTTAGAGCGGGTCCAGAGGAGGGGTATAACATTGATCCTCCAGAGGTCTGAGCAACTCAGTTATGAAGAAAGGCTGAGAGGGCTGAGGATGTTCACCCTGAAGAAGAGAAGATTCAGGGGAAGTTCTCATTGCAACTTTTCAAAACTTAAAGGGGGCCTATAAAAAAGATGGACAGTGACTTTTTATGCAACCTGATCAAATGAGTAGCATCCCTGCCCATGGCAGCAGGGGTGGAACTAGGTGATATTTAATGTCCCTTCTAACCCAAGTTGTTCTACAATTCCATGATTCTAAAACACTTCTTATTCCTTAACATAGCTTTCTATGTCCCTTGAGTATACAGGCAAATAGAAAGGTATCATCACATACTCAGAGTTTATAGTATTCTAGCCTAGGAATAACCAAAGAGTACCTGCTATGTGTTCAGAAGACAAACCATGTGTGTGCCATCACAGCGTTTTCCCTTAGTGCAAAGGCCTGTCTTACTTTCCTTTTAGAACTGAGCTGCCTTTTTCCATCTTGACTAAGAAGCATGATAGCAAGTCATTGTAAGTATTTTATTATTCCTATGTACTTTCACAGATTCTGACACAAAATGTTTAGTGGACAATATAAAAGAGAGTGTGGTTTGTCACAACCTGATATTTGAGACTGTGCAAGATTTGGGTGGACTGTCCGCTCCTTGAACTGTGGAAGAGAGTGTCAAAGACTAATATGGATATACAAGAAACTTGCATGGATCTATAAAACAATACTGTCTGTCAGTTTGCAGTGTAGAAAATATTCCTCATCACTACAATTTTGTACATAATATAGTTACAAATGGTTGATGCTTGTGAAATATTGCCAACCTAAATGTGGTTTATTTCTAATATTATTACATTGTTTAATGAATATTATGGAAACAGGAAGGAAAGAACACAGAAAGTAAGGAACTATTGCCTGCTACCATAATTTCAGAACAGAAATTTAGGGTTTTTTTCCTGCAGTTATATAGTGAAGCTGTGGCTACAACTGAAATATAGCTTCCAAACAAATGCATGTAAAAAAACTGATAGTAAGTTAAAGTGATTAGCATAAATATAGTATAAAATTAAGAGAAAAAAACACCAGGGCATTAAGATCTCATACTAAGAAAATGAATTATTTAACTGGCTTAGTTTCTACAATTTGAATAGTATTTTTGCATCCACCATTCAAAGGAGTTGGGAGAATTAATTCATGTCTGCTTTAACCTATAGATTGCTATAAAATGCCAGGTTTTATGAATAGTTCCAGATTATAGATTTTTCATAGGGCCTTGCCTTCATTATTTTTCATTCCCATATGTACAGCATACTTTATGGGTTTTCTTTTACTATTCAGATGTTTAATGGATTGCATGTAGCTACAACTACTACAGAGACTCATACAGATATAACACTTGTAAAAAAAAAGTTTGTTTTTGTTTGTTTATTTAGTTTTTACAAAATAAATTTGTCTGTTACTTCAAATTAAAGTATACTTAGATACTTATCCATTCTGTGTTGTCCATGTTTCACAGGGATGACATGAATTTGTGCAGAAGAACTTGAATCTCAAAAATATCAAGACTTGAACCCCACACAGAGCATTCATGGAGAAAAGGTACTTCACACATACAGCACACTCTTGCATTTTTTTAGATACATCAGGTTGACTAAGTATGTCATGAAGAAGCAAAGTACACACTATCATAGTTATTCAGGAGATACAAGACTGGGTATTTCCATATCCACCAGTTGCAGCTGGTTTTGCTCTGACAAGGGATGTAGTAAACATAGTGCTTTTTTACCTGTTAATATGAGAGCTCTGAACTAAGGTTATGAGTTTCATTTAAAACATCATGTGAAAAATCAAGATAGAATACCTTTAGCTGTTAGAAATTAACCATAGGATTAGCTAACTAGTGAAAACATATGAAAACTAAGGCAACTATTACTTATTTATTATTACAGATTATTCATGTGTTTGTACAATTGCTGTAGAAATCATCTACATCTCCTTTGGTCTAAAGCCAGGTAGTTGTTACCAAATTGTCCGTTTTCTAACATTTCTTGATCTCATGTTCCTCTGGGAAGGTTTTTTAAATAATAGTAAGAAATAAGAAGAATGGTAAAGATGAAAAAGTGCAGCTGTAAATTTAAAAGCTTGAGCTGTTTCCTCTTCTTTTGACTCTAGCTAGTAACTGGGAGAAGCAGCTCCCAAACTAAACTAAGACTTGATAGAGCATTTCTAACTGAAGACAGAATCTTAAGGCAAACTGAGTGGAAATTGATAATCTTCTGGTAAATATGAGCTGAGATGAATTTTTCTATTCTGTTGTTGAGAAATGCACCTTGCAAATTGAACTGTGTATTAGTTCAGATGAAATATATTCTAATAGGGTAGAAGAAGGTCCTGCCATACAATATATACTGTTCCACTCCATTAAAAAAAAAAAAAAAAAAAAAAAAAAACTATAAGCATGGCCAAAAGAAGAAAAGATCCATATCAAGCAAGTGACTGAATAAACAAACATTGCAGACTGCTGCAGAGCAGCGTAACTGTATTAAAATATAGATATGCTCTATAAAAATTGCATGATGGAGCTCCATTTCTGTCTCCTGCCAGTGTGTGTATGAAGTGTCCCTCACAGAGCACAGCCAGTGGGACCAAAGGAATACCTGATCCTTTTAAACAGTATTTCTTGTAGGAGAGTAAAAGCTTCCTGTGTCTCTAAAACCACTACTACAAATATTGCCACCTACTAACATTTTCTCCAGGGTCTCCCTCCTTTCCCAGTCTTCTCTCTTTTTTGTTTCTTTGTTCTTCTCATGTTCTTCTTTGCTTTCTTGGTCCCGATGCTCAACAATGAGACCCTAAACAGATTCTGGAATCAGAGGTAGACAGTAGGAGCCAGAAGCATGTGGACTGGTGGCAATTAAGACTTGCGGGGAGTATGAGGAGAATGTCAGATCTTCTTATGCTTGCACAGCCTTTTAATTAATACTTTATACAGTGCATAACACAATTATATTTTTTATGCCACTCCCTACTTACTAGCAACTTTAACTTTGCACTTCATAGCAGTTGTATTTTTATCCTTCATGCATTTTTAAGCATTGAATATCAAATCACTTAGGTTGGAAATGACCCTTAAGATCGTCATTTCCAATCATCAACCTGACACTAACAAATGCACCACTAAACTGCATCCCTAAGGACCTCATCCACGTATGTCCTAAATACCTCCAGGGATGGCAATTCCACCACTTCCCTGGACAGCCTGTTGCAATGACTAATTTCCCTTTCCATGATGAAATTCTTCCTGAAATCCAGTCTAAACCTCCCGTGGTGTATCTAGAAGCTGTTTCCTCCCGTCCTATCACTTGTCACCTGAGAAACAGAGATTGACACCCACCTTGTTGTCCTTTCAGGTAATTGTAGAGATCAGTGAAGTCTCCCTTCAGCTTCCTTTTCTCAAGAATAAACAACCCTAGCTCCCCCAGTCTCTCTTCATATGTCTTGTTTTCAAGTCCTTTCACCAGCTTCATTGCTATTCTCTGAATTTGTTCCAGCAACTCAAAATCCTGCTTGTAGTGAAAGGCCCAAAACTGCACGCAGTACTGAAGGGGCAGTCTCACCAGTGCTGACAAACTACAGAGGGACAATCATTTCCCTAGTCCTGCTGGCCACACTGTTTCTGATGCAGACTAGGATGCCATTGGCCTTCTTGGCCACTTGGACACACTACTGGCTCATGTTCAGCTGGATGCTGACCAACACCCCCAGGTTTTTTTCTGACAGGCAACTTTCCAACCACTCTTCCGCAACCCTATACTGCTGCATGGGGTTGTAATGACCCAAGTGCAGCACCCAACATTTAGCCTTGTTGAATGCTTGGACACAGTCTATCAATCTAGCCTGTCCATATCCCTCTACAGAACCTTCCTGCTGTAAAGGAAGGAAAGCCTGCCTAACTTGGTGTAGTCTGCAAACTTACTGTGGGTGTACTCAATCCCCTCATCAAGATTGTTGATAAAAGTATTAAACAAAATTGGTGCCAATATTTAGCCCCAGGGAACACCACTTCTGACCAGTTGCTAACTGGATTTAACTCGATTCACAACAACCCTTGGGGCCCAGACATTCAGGCAGTTTTTTACACAGTGAACAGTACATTCATCCATACCATGAGCAGGCAGTTTCTCCAGAAGACTGTGGCAAACACTACTGAATGCCTTTCAAAAGTCCTAGTAAACAACATCCACAGCTGTTTCCTTGTCCACTAAGCAGGTCATCTTGTCATAGAAGGAGATCAGGCAGGTCCTGCCTTTCATAAACCTATGCTGACTGGGACTAATCACCTTGTTGTCCTGTACATAATGTTTGATGGCACTCAAGATGAACTGCTCCATAACCTTGCCTAGCACCAATGTCAGATTGACGGGCCTGTAATTCCCCACATCCTTCTTCCTGCTCTTCTTATATATTGGCATCACATTCCCCAACCTGCAATCAACTGGGACCTCCCTAGATAGCCAGGACTGCTGGCAAATTATTGAAAGTGTGTTGGCAAACACTTCTGCCAGCTTCTTCAACACCCTTGGGTAGATCTCATCCTGCCCGAAATAGTTCTGTGTATTCAAGGGGTGTACTAGGTTGGTAACCATTCTCCCTTGGATTATCAGGGCTTCATTCTGCTCCCTGCCTCTGTCTTCCAGCCCAGTGAGCTGAGTAGCCTGAGGACAATTAGTCTTACTAATAAAAACTGCAGCAAAGAATTCACAAGAATATCACAATGAATTAAAAAACTGTAAGGTGAGATTTCTTACAGTTCTAATGTACTACAGCTAATTTTCCAGTTAACTCTATGCAGCAAATAATTCCTCTAATAAGTTCTGGTGTCCTAATTCTGAAGTAGAAGAAGCATGATACCTACATTTTTAACGACTTTCTCATTACCACCAACTGGTCTACTCACAAAACCGTATTATGAAATCCACTTACTAACTTCCATTGTAAAATTCAATCCAACAAAGCAAACAAATGAATATTTAATAAGGACCATTTACTGTGATATGAAGTCATGTAATACAGAAGTCTCATGAAAAGAGTTCTTAGTCTCCATACAAAAAAAGGTATGCAGAAGCATTAGATATAATTAAAAATAAAACCATAAGATCAATTATGATTAACACACATAAATATTATATGAATAAATATTATACGTAATCAAGAACCACAAGAATAATAAATAGACACTGTTTTACTGAAATATACTTCTTCATGGATCATTTGTGTATTTTGTTCCCAACATGAAAATCACTCTTGAAAGGATTATGATAGCCTGAAGCTCATCAGATAAGTAGTTGCATCCTTCCTTAAAAAAAAAAAAAAAAAAAAAAAAAAAAAATAGATCAAATAGTAATACTAAAAACAATAATACCTTTAAGCAATTTGTAGTTTTAAACCAAAGATATTATATCAGTTACCTTGATTTTGACCATTTAATGTGATTTCCTTGAATTGCTGACAAAATAAAAGTAAGCACAACATGATGGGTAGTATTTGCTGCATTAATAAGTAAAAACATGGAAAAAAATTAGCTTGACATTTGAAGAGGAGGAGAAAATGTCAAGAAATAATTATTTTATTTATCATATATTAATATTATATTAACATATATAATAATAATAAATAAGCAATAAATCTATTTATTAACATATATTAATATTGCTTATTATAGTATATAATATTCATTATATATGAATTAATATACATTAATTAATATATTGTGTATTAATATATGTTAATAAATGTATTTATTATTTATCCCTTGGAAGAAGGTTATTTTTTCTAAGTAAGTCTAGGAATGCTGTCTACTTTTTCTATTATCTTCACTCATTAAACAAGATATGATTGACAAAAAATAGATCCTCTCCTCCCCCTTCTGCTGCACCTTTGTCCTGTGCCCCCCAGCTGAGCTGTTTCTCAGAGACATTCTTTTGTGTGAACAATTTTACTGCAAGTTACCTTCAGTCCATTTTATATATATGTGTGTATATTATATTATATGTCAGAGAAAACTGAGAAGGTGATTTCTAAGATGCCTGCAAAACACTACATTAAAAGGCTTAAAACTTCTTTAGCACTGTTCTTTCACTATTATTTGATACAAAGTGGCTACAAAATCTTGGACAAAATCCCAAGGCCAGTCACAGCTGCCTCTGCAAAAATGAAGTCTGTTCACTTAAACAGGGAAGCTTTATACAGAGGAATCCTGTGTGCCTGAGCAACACCGAGCCTATCCAGCATCAGACTTCATCCATCACCCCCATGTCTCCCTGGTGCAGCAGGGGACTGCAGGGAGCCTGTGCAACCGATGCCATCAGCTGGTCTGAAGGGTTTTTCTTTCTGTATCATGGTATTGAGTTTTCATCATAGAATCATAGAGTGGCTCGGGTTGGAGGCGACCTTAAAGATCATCTAGTTACAACCCCCCTGCCATAGAAAGGAATGTCACTCACTTGATCAGGTTGATCAAGGCCCCGTTCAGCCTGGCCTTGAACACCTTCAGGGATGGGGCATCCACAACTTCAACTTTTGCTAAAGAGTGACTGATCTTAGCCAGCAACATCAAAGATGGTCTTCTGAATTATAAGACCTTTTTTATTAAATGAACTTGTTTGCACTACTGTAAACCCTGTGTAAATCTGGTGCTGTATGCACACACAAATGCTTTATATCCTTGTGTTATATCACGCTGGAAGCAGGACATTTTTTCAAAGTAATGATGTAATGTCTTTATCCAGAGTCTGATGTAACTGATGAATATAGGTTGATCAGCATAAGAGCTCTCTCTTAAGCGCTGGGGAGAGATCATACAACACGGGAGCAATATTTTTTGACCTTCAGATGCTATCGTGTTCATATAGTTCAACTACAGTCATTTCAAAAGATCTTGGGATTTGCCTTTGAATTGAAAACTGATTTCCACACAATCTAGAGACAAAACACGTTAACGTGATGTGGAATAACACTGTTTTCCTGCATTGTATAATATCTGATAACAGTTGTTTTGTCATGTTTTTTGTTGTTGTTGTTGTTTTTCTGGAAGTTGCAATGGATCATAGCACTGTTTTCTGACTGTGATAAGCAAATATGTTGAGTTCTATAATTATCATTTTAAAGTCCTTTCTCTAGATATTTATAAACAAAACAAAACAACAACAACAAAACTGAAAAACCCTGAACCCTGAAGACTAAAACCCTGAACCAAATATTCTTATCTAACATGTAACTATACAGATTTTATTTTCTGTTATATATCTTTCATTTGAGTAAATGAGAAAAATTTAAAATATGTACAGGTCTGGCCATTTTCCCATCACTGTTTCATGAAAAGTCATATAAGTCAAACATAGACTGAAAACATTGCTCTAGAAACACAATCAAAGAATAACAGTGAAATCATGAGAATATGCTTATTTATTGTATGTATTTATCAATCAAAATCAAAAAAAAAAAAAAAGTCTTTTTAGCGCATTTTGAAATGAGTCTATATGACACCACAATTGTCTTCTATTCTCATGTTGCCACTGTGACACTGAAGCATGGAATCAAATACACACACATGTTTAACATTCTCTGTACTGAATTAGCATGATCTGGTAAAAGGAAAATTTTGTGATCAAATATTATGGTCCATATAAAATATATATAAACATCCAAGTTTTCTTGTCTCTGAATGAAACTCTGCATGAAAAATTGTACTCCTTTAGGCTCATCATTCCTTTTTACCTGCCTGTCTATGCCAGTTACATGAATAACTGTCCATGCTTTCTTATGGGTGGACTCAAATTGTCAGTGGTTGAGACTGTGCCCTTTTTCAATTTTCTGTTACAATGGCATAAAGAATGAAATCTTGGCTCTGTTTCAGCCAGTGCAGGCTTTACCCATGACACTAGTGGAGGAAGGACTATTTTCTGTCTTTTTTAGTGCTAAGGAATAACAAATTTTTGCTACTATTCAAAAAAAAAAAAAAAAAAATCTAACTCTTGGCCTCAGCAGTGGGCAGGTATGAAGACTTCTACAACTGACTAACTAGATCCCTAAGTGAAGATATTAAATAATTGTCCTTCAGTCTCACAGACAGGGATCACACTTGATCACACTTTGTTGTGTCTGCTAGACCCGGAGACAAGACATTGGGAATGGTAGCTGCACTCTGGTGGGGTACAAAAGAATGAAGATTTTGTGAAGAGGGATTGTGTAAGAATGACTCTTGCTGCACAGCTTTTCTCCTTTCTCCTGGCAGGACCAGCCTGGGGAATTCCTACAAGACCTTATATTTTATACTAACCTTCCTTTAGGAAGACAGGAAAAACAAACAAACAAACAAAAACAAGCAGTTATCTTTATTGCACTGTCAGTGTTTGACTCTTGAGCTACTGTGCCCCTATTGATGTCTTAATGGGGCCTCAGAAATAATACTTCTGGCTTAGAAAATAATTCTGCTATAAAGGTCTGCTTATTCTGTTATTTTAAATCTATTTGTAAGGCAACAATCCAGAGAATTCATCTCTGCATCAAGAAAATCAGAGCTTAATATGAGGAAGGAAAATAAATATGTTCGTTACAAGGGAAAATAAAATACCATATTAAGAGTTTTTGAAACCCATTTAACATGTTAAAAGAAGTTATTTACAAAAAAAAAAAAATATCTTGTATTTAACTTTTAGAAGCGGTACATCTTTCTAACAGGACCTAATTTAAACTGAGATTTATATGACTTGTTCTGCACAATTAATGAATAATATGGAGATTTTATCCTGCCCTAAACAATCCAATAGCTACCCAGAAATCTTGAAAAGAGAGCTGAAGCACAATGATACTTAGGTTATTTTTCTCCTTCTTCAAAAACTACATGATCTACATCCTGTGTTTGCTGTACTGTGTGTGTACACTGTGTCTTTATCAGTTCAGTTGTTTTTGCTCACCATGTTTGCTTGCTTTTTTCACCATACATTTCAACTGTTAAAATATAATTAAGATGAGAAGAGCAGCATTGAAAATAGCAACTTGATAACATTTATGTTCCATTACTGATTTTCATATAAGATGTATGTGGCTTAAACTGTATGAACACCTCTTTTGATATTTGTTATACCATTCATAACAAGGTCAACAAAGTCTATATAAGAAGCATCAAGCTGTGTTCTTTCTGTTTCAGATATTACTAACATTAATAATTATTCTGTAATGAACAAGTGTATGGCAGTTCTGTTGATGGCACACGAAATAGACTGGAATCACCTTTGTCCTTACTTTGCTAAAATGATAACAATGGCAAATTGAGCCAATTATGTGTTTTTTCCACAAAGAAAGCTAGTGGAGGTCTGCATTATCCAAAGTATTGCCATCAGGTCAGGGTAGGTGATGTTTCCCATCTACTCAGCATTGGTGAGGCTATACCTGGAATGCCATGTCCGGTTTTGGGCCCCCCAGTACAAGAGAGACATGTACATACTGGAAAGACTCCAACAGAGGGACACTAAGACAATAAAGGGACTAGAGTGTCTCTCATGAGAAAAGCTGAGAGAGCTGGGGCTGCTTAGCCTACAGTAGAGAAGGCTCTGGGAAGGATCTCTTCAATGTCTATAAATACCTGAAGGGAGGATGCAAAGATGAGTGAAGAGCCAGGCTCTTTTCAGTGTTGCCCAGTGACAAGACAAGAAGCAACGGGTAGAAAACAAAACTGAAGAGGTTTTGTCTGAACATCAAGAATTTTACTGTAAGAATGACCTAGCACTGGAACAGGCTGATTAGAATGTGGAGTTGCCCTCCTTAGAGATACTCAAAATCAGTCTGGATATGGTCTTGAGCAACATGCTTTAGGCGGTCCTGCTTAAGCGGGAGAGTGGACTGGATGACCTCCAAAGGTCCTTTCCAACTTCAGCCAGTCTGTGATTCTGTGGTTCTGTGAAACATACCAGCATCGGGAAAACACGGTGATACAGTTTTGAGGAACATACAGTATGAAAAAAATTCTCTGAAGAAATTCAATGTTTGTAAGCACTTTCTCACATATATTAACAGCTCCTTAACTATGTTGTCAGAGTATGTATAACAGCAGTGATTATTTTGTGTTTTTTTTTGTTACTCTTTCTGGGCAGGTTTCAGTGATAGTCTATGGTCTGATTGTTCATCACTCCTTCAATTTGCTACGGTCTCTATTAATCTAATTCCAGCTTTCTCAGTATTACTTTGGAATTATCAAGGCATGTCATAGCTGGCAAGTATGAATGTTTTGCCTTGCTGCTGCTGTGCCAGTCTGGGAGGAGAGCTGCACAATTATGACAAGTTGCTGGTTATTAACCTTTGATTGCTGAATGTTGTTTGTTGAGATGCAGAAAGCAAGAACATAAAGGCAATTTTAATTCTCTCATCCTTGCTGACTTCACACACTCTTTCTCTTCTTGCCTGTCTGTTGTGGAATGAGCTCCCATTTTCAATTCATTCCCCTACATCAATGTGCTCTTTCAAATCTTTTCTAAAAGCTCATTTATTCTCAGCAGCTTGTTAACCATATAGTCATCTCTTCCCCCTTATTTTTATTTCTATTTCACCTGTCTTTTCATAAATCTAGTTTGCACTCTCTCTTTCCTTTTTTTACTTCTTTCATTGTGCTTATTTCGGTAGCTCATTTTATTGTGCTATATAAAAAATATTTTTAGAATGCCTTTGCCAGGGGTGTTCTGTGCAATAAATGACAGTAAAATTATCAGTCAGAATATTGAGAATCAAGGCATACCTACAATGTAGGGCTCAAATGCTGTTCATGAAGTACAAGCAGACATATAGTTCTTCATTAACACCAACTTCAGGGTCCCATCCTGGAGTTCACTGAAATTATGGAAGCCACTCAATTCACTTCAGTTAGCTTTGGTTCAGGCCAGAATGAGAAAATAAAAAGGCATGGTAGGACGAATGGATTGGAAAAAAAATGTCCAGTGAAGTAGGTGGAAGATGCACGTTATCTCCTGAAACATCCATTTTCATAAGCATAACAATAACACTTTTTTTTTTTAATGTGGGGTTATACACAAGTATTCTTTCCCTGATTAGAACTGAAACCATGATGTTAAAAAACAAAAAACAAAAAAAAACAACAAAAAAAAAAAAAAAACAAAACAAAACAAAACAAAAACAAAAACAAAAAACTTAAGCACAGCAATTTAGCAATCAGAAAAGGAATTCTTGGAGTTTCCATAGCATTCCTGCTTCAGAAGTCAAAGTAATGTACAATGAATTGGGCTTTTTAATTCTTTTTAGAAAGATGAATACATTTAAAATATCAGATCCCCGTGTCTTTCTCCTATCCTTTGAAATACATGTTTTAAAGTTCATCAGTGTTAGATCTCTTGAATTTCATTAATTTTATATTTTCTTAATAGTACTAACTGAATCAGAATACACAATTCTCCTGAAGTTGTTTTGAATAAAAAGAGAGAGATTTTAAAAGAAATAAAATTTAGGAACTTCATACACTTACATATAGTGATTTGAAATGGAACTTGAGGTCACTTATGTTGCCTTATTCTTTTTTTTTTCTAGCCTCTCACATTTTATATAAGAATATTCAGGCCACAAAATAAAGATATTTTTGATACCAGACACATATTTTCACATACAGTTGTCCTGTTGTTTGTTTTTTGCTTTTTTTCTAGGATATATTTAATTTTCTTTCTTGTGCTATGGTGCTATGTTTCAGATTTAGGATGAGAATACTGTTGATAACACACCAATGTTGCAAAGCAGTGATTGCTCCAAGTCAAGGACGTTTTTGCTTCTCATGCTCTCTGGCATGCAAAGATTCTGGTGGTGCACAAGCAGCCAGGTTAAAACCCAGAATAATGTACAAAACGTTTTTTCAAATAAATAATAAATTTGTCATGTGGCTGTAATGGAATATTATTTGTTTTAAGAGAAAAACATCATACCAAAATTCAAACTGGTCAAGTAATTGCCACTTTTTGTCTTTAACAATGTAGAAATGTTATATTCCACATTGTAATGGAAAAAAAATCCACTGTTGCCCATGTGAGACAACAGCAGTTGATAGCAGTCATTAGACTGCACAAGGCTTGGTAGTCTCTCAGTGACATCCCTAATAAAAGCTTCTGGTAAGCAGCAGACTACTTTTCTGCTGCTTTTCTGGTGGGTCATGATAAAAGCATGACATGGCTACATATCCAGCGTGTGTATATGTATATATGCATGTATGTGTATACATGTATACTGCCTAAACAGTAGAGGCTCTTGTTTGTAATAAATTCAGGTTCAGTATATTTTATGACTTGCAGTTAAGTATAGCCATGAAATACTCCTTATGTATGTGCTCAGCTGGGAGAAGGAGACTTCTATAAAATATAAGTTACCTGAAACAATTACTGATAATAGAAGAAGAATGAAAAGAAGACTAAAACTCTGAAACTGGCTCAAACAAAATGGGTTACAGATATTACTGAGAGATTGTGAGATTTTGTCTAGTAAATAAAAGGAATGTTGGCCTGGAAATCAATGAACCAAAATTGGTGTGTTGGAACCAATTTTGGTTCATTGATTTGGACTTGTACAACCCCCATAGGGAAAAAGGGAATCACAATAATCACAGCAACAGACTTGGGATCTCATAACTGAACCAACCTTTTCTTTTCTACCATGAAGAACTGTATGATAGATTAAGAAATTCTTAATATTGCACTGTGAAATTAACTCAATGGCCTCAAAGGGACCTTTATATATAAAAGAAAACATTAAAACTGGATTCTGATCCTTCATTTTAGTTATACTTTCATAATTCCTTTGATTCAGTTCTTTGGCAATAGCCTTTCCACATGAGCTAGCAAGCTGAACAATGTGAAAAATTCTCATGTCGTTACAGGAGAGAAAAATTAGATCCATTTGTATCTGAGACAAGCCACCTTCTCTTGCTGGTGATGCCTGTGATGACATATCTCTGTTGTTCTTTAGCTTGTTGGATCACAGATGCCCATTATGCTCCTTCCTTCACTGGCTCTGTCTGAAATTCACCATACGAAGCTGGGGTACCTAAAACACTTTTGAAAATGTGGATACTTTCTTTGAGAGGATGTCAGTCAGATTGACAGGTTCAGACAAGTTGGATGTTCCTGTTGTATATGTCCAATTTTTTTTCATTTTACTGATATTGGTGGTGAGGATGGCCCACAAATTTGCTGCACTTTATTTCTTCAATTGCTTCACTTTATTTCTTTTAAGATTTATATAAATATATATATATACATTCCAGAGAAATGACATCATTATTGAGAAGTTTAGAGTTTGCAACCAACCTAACTGAAGTTACTCATTGCTAAGAGTTAATCAAAGTCATAGTCTAGCAATGAACATTTATAGTATTTTTGTGGGAGCTTGGGGCCGTAAAGGGGTTGGATTTTGTTCATTTGCTTGTTTTAATCTTAGAGCCATTCCGGTGGTGTAAAATTTATTTTATCTTTTAAGGAAAATGTGGCTCTCAACCACTATTGTACATTGCTTGTGCATACAATATATAAAAGTGTGTAGTTGATCGTGAGAGATTTTGGAAATTTCTCCATTACCTTTCATGAGAGCAGATTTAAAATGATTCCAAGAACATCTGAAAGTCCTACTGAAAATGTACACTGTGATTTAGGCAATAACTGAGGAACTACCTTAACTTTTGATGCTGGAGGAACTTGATATTACATCCTTAATTAATGTTAATTCCTCCATATACACCATGCATGCATGCATATCTGCACACAATAAATACATGTTACCATCTTCTATATATGTAATATATACATATATATATATACATATATATATACATATATATTTATGTATATGTATATATATATATATATGTGGTTGCTCTTATTGCATCTGACCACATGAAGATTGCAAAGATGCATCAACATGATAGAAAAACTAACAGGACACTGAATCCTGAACAGGCTTTTTAACCTTCCTCCTTCCTTAAAATCATCGCACAAGAAGACAGGACATTTTTACATAAAATTTTATGTAAATGTGGAATAAACAGATTAAATATTATTCTGTGTTCAGTCATGTGAAACCCTCTCAACCTACTGTAATCAAAGATGAAGACAGTAATGCAGAATAACATGAAAAATACAATGATAATACAATAACTATCAGACAGTTACAGAAAGAAACATCCACAAGAAATGTGTCTCTGTTCATTTGGTTCATTATAAATAAAGTATGCTTTCTTGAGAGCTCTGAACCTATTGATAATGTGACATTAATTTGATGGTGATTTGCACCATAATTTCCTTTACATTTTTGTAATGGATTTACAAAATTCCTTGTAAACATCCACAGATGTTGCCAGGACTTCTGTTACAAAAATTAAAACACAACACACAACCCAAAAAAGCTTCCTTTAACTTGGTCATAAAAATTGATTTTTTTGTTTTGGTTACAATTTTGCTATATTAATGGTCAAGGCACCATTGAATATATTGGTAATTAAGAGCACAAGCCAAGTAAAAATAACACATAAGGGAAAATACATTGTTACTGACTCTTCAGTCTGCTGAAACAGGTATTTTTATATCCAGGTCAGAGCCTGTAATGAACAATGTCTGGGTTCATGCAAAGTGCACAAGCAGGAGTAGGAGAAATGTATTTTCTATTTAATTCTCTCTCACTTGAATATTTGTACTCTCTTTTAGACCACAACAGTGGTTAATAACATTCAGGGAACATTTGGCAGAATTAACTACCTGGAGCTCTTCAAGCAGTATAATCAGTGGCTAGGACAGGAATGTTAACTAGTGACATTTGAACACATCATTTCACCATTATTATGTCTATTTGTACATTTAGGGACAGAGCCTTCTCAGGTATAAATAAGCATAACCCCATTATATTATGGCATAGGCATAACTTCACATCCAAACAGGTTCTGATTTTCCATGCCACCTGCAACAAAAATAGCCTTTGACTGTGTATGGCACAGTCTACAGCCAATCACCTATAGTTATGGAAAAGTAGGAAAGAAAAAGGAAAGTACTAGTCTGTGTATATACTGCACATATGGAGCAATCAGAATCATAACTAATACTTTGTGTGGTCATATCTGAGATGAAGACAGGAGAAATTCAGACTGCATCTTATGAAAAAGTTCTTCACTGAGGGCGGTCGGGCTGCCCAGGGAAGTGGTCACAGCACCAAGTGTTCTGGAGTTCAGGAAGCATTTAGAAAATGCTCTCAGATACATGGTTTATTTTTTTTTTTGGTGGTCCTGTTTGGAGCCAGGAGTTGGATTCAATGATCTTTGTCGGTCAAAGATCCAACTTTGTATATTCTATGATTCTATGATTCCAAGACTTTAAGAAGGATAGCATCTAATCTAAATGGTCTTGTTACAAAAACAACAATTGTGTATCTATGGATATAATATGACTAATGTGTAGTTCTGGAATAGCACCCAACATAATTATTCCCATATTGTCTGCTTCTCAATATTTCTCACATAAGACATTACTGTATATTATCTCTAGGAAAATAAATTGGTGATTCAGAACTCATATATTTCTGGACCGATCAAATGTATTCAGTGTTAAAGCAATGCAAAGATGATGTTTCAGATTTTAGAAAGTTCATTCACCTGAACTGGAAATCTGCAAGTACTCAGAATATCTTGTTGCTTTTTGAATTTTAAAACTGATTTATGTGATGTACAACTCTTGTTCTCTTCACATTCTTTTTGCATTTACTACCAATTTTAGTAGTCTTGGTGCACAGATATTCTCCTCTTGTGAAGACTTTCTCCTCGTGTACACTTTTTTTTTTTTTCTGTTTTTGAAAAAATGCATTTGAAGCCCCTTGCAGTTCTGCCCAGGGCCTCAAAACAATACCAGAGAGAAATAATAAATACTAATATACTGTATGTTATCTTCTAGAAACAACCTATATATATAATCTGCCAAGTAGTACTGTCCTTTGTAGTGTCAACAGCAGGTAATCATAGAAGACCCAACTCCACATCTCAGTTTCAGTCTTTATTAACAGGATGAAAAACACTTTTAATTGATAAGACTTGGTAGTTCATGGCAGTAAATTGTTTCAGATAGTTAATCCGGAGTTGATAGGCATCAATAAAGTATTTCTTTCTAGTAGTTAGAATTAGTTTTTGACTAAAAAGCTGGCACATCTAGCAATGTGTGAATGTCTGTAAATATATTCAGTAGATAAGGGTTAGAAATCTATGCCTTTCTTGATTTTCATATAGAGAACATTACCTAAAGGGTGATATATAACAGTAGCAGGAGATGATGCAGCATGAAAAAGCAGAGAACTTCTACTTCCAAGTTCATCACAAGTATAATTTCAAAGCAGCTAGATTGCTTTCACAAAACTCATATAGCATATGCCAGCTAGCCTGTTACCTAGGCAAGACAAATTCCAATCACTAGAGGTAGCTTTTGGCTAAAACTGATCATTCAAGCCCTGTTCATCAGTTCTGCATGTAAAGAAACTAAACACGTTTTTCACACAATCTTGCAATTCTAGATGAGTGGCATAAAGCATGATTTCTAATGTTATTGATTTGTCACACACTAAAATTTGGTTACTGTGAGAGCCTGTAAGCCACTGCACTTGGTTTACACTAATATGTTTGGTTTCTAACTATGATGAACTGGAAGCATTCATGCCATGAGTGATGGTATCTCAGATCACTTTTTCTGGAATTAGATTTACTAGAAACACTTCACTAGGCAGTTCATCTGAACATATTTTGGTTGGCACAAGTAATTAAGATTTGGTTGCCAATATACCCTCGGAGATCTGAGTGGTGATTCTTTAAGGAGGTTCAAGTCCTACTGTTTTTTATACATATAATTTACAGCTGAGATGCCTATTCAACCTGTTTCTGAATGTGAGTCCAGGTATACTGAAATGAGTGGAATCAGAATCTAATTCATTTTTACAGGGTGTTTTGAACGTGTTAAAAAAAAAAAAAAAAAAAAAAGAGAGAGAGAGACATAAAAAAAATAAAACTCTTAGGCTTACATAGATTTGTCAAAAATAATTTGATATTTCCCTCGTCTGTTAACAGAACACATGTTCAAAACAAACATCCTCCAGACATTGGTTAATAGAGCAGACTTGCCAGGAATCCATGAAATGTAAGCAAAAGTTATTTTGTTTGCACTGCAAGAGATTTCAGGCCTAAGTACTTGAAGACAAGGTCTTAAACCCATATTGAGGCTTCTAAATGGAATCATTTTGAAAAGATAATGCTTAAATAACCCTACCATTGCTGAGGTCAGTGAGAAGAATCTTGGGTGTTCATCATCATGGAAGTGCAAACAGTTATCATTATGAGAAAGGCAATCATTTGAAACATCATTTAGATACTATTGTCCAAAGGATAAACATGGAAAATGAGAAAAAGGCTTTCAGCACAAGCTCTAAGAATAGAATATCATTGAACACACACACACAAACAAATATATATATAGCTTTTTTTTTCTTTTTTTTTTTTCCTCCTAGGAGCTTCCAAACCTCCAGAAAGCACTTGATGATCTTAAGGGTCTTTGCCAACCTAAATGATTCTATTATGATCTAAATGATATCTATATGATTCTATTCTAAGAAAAAGTATGAACTGCTGAATTTTCTTGAATTAAGGGCAAAATCAGGGTGAAACGTGATACGGAGCTTTTAGCTCACCTTTGGCATTTCACATTATAAGTACTTTTATAGCTTCGTGCCAGCCTAAGGGAAGTGCTTAAGCCTTCCATACTGTGGAAGCAATAGAAAAAAATGCAGTTATGAAGAATTTGGAGAAAGTCCAGGCGACATTTTGAGAGCTTGGTTGACCACTTATTTGAAGTATGAAGTCAAGAAAAGTGCTTAACTAACAAAAGGAATGTCTGTCCTTACAGAAATGAGCAAAATAAAAAGAAAAATTAACCTAATGAAACAACAAAGTAATGCCACAGAGTTAAATTCTGGACCAATAACAAACCGTTTTATGTAAATTATAGATAGGATAATTGATGTGCAAGAGACATTTACAGAGACCAAAAATAGCACTCAGAGACCCTATGTTTAAGTAAAAAAACATAGGGTCATAGGGTCTTTACTTTACAAAAGTAAAGACGAGAATAACTAGCTCAGACACATAAATGAAAATCTCAGCAGAACAGCCAATCCCTATTCAGATCAGCTTGTTACAGCAATTTTTTTTTATCCTCAGCAAGACAATATCATGTAAGCTACAGTTATCTTGGTCCTCAACCAGCTCTTCTGTGGGTTGGGAAAAAAATCTGGCAAAAGACAGCAAGTGCTGTCCACAGAAATGCAGAAAAAATTATCATAGAATCATAGAATCATAGAATATCCTGAGTTGGAAGGGACCCTTAAGGATCATCAAGTCCAACTCTTGACACTGCACAGGTCTACCCAAAAGTTCAGACCATGTGCCTAAGTTCACAGTCCAATCTCTTCTTAAATTCAGACAGGCTCGGTGCAGTGACCACTTCCCTGGGGAGCCTGTTCCAGTGTGCAACCACCCTCTCTGTGAAGAACCCCCTCCTGACGTCCAGCCTAAATTTCCCCTGCCTCAGCTTAACCCCGTTCCCGCGGGTCCTGTCACTAGTGTTAATGGAGAAAAGGTCTCCTGCCTCTTGACACCCCCTTACGAGGAAGTTGTAGACTGTGATGAGGTCTCCCCTCAGCCTCCTCTTCTCCAGGCTGAACAGGCCCAGTGACCTCAGCCGTTCCTCGTACGTCTTCCCCTCCAGGCCTTTCACCATCTTCGTAGCCCTAATTAACTAAGTATAACAATTCTGGTCAGAAATATCGCTTTTGGGATCTGGAAAATAAGATATTAAAAAAAAAAAATGCTTCCTTGCCCATTTTAAAAAGCATATATTATTTAAAATTTTATTTATTTACAGTGACATTTATGTTTGGGCAAGTATACTAATCATACACATCTACAAGATGCAATGCACTTATCTTACTCTGATATTCAGATCTGTTGGAAGAAAAATTTGAATTTTTTGCGTTTGTTTAGGAGAAACTGTGAGATATTTTTATGTATTACATAGCTCTCTGTAATTTTTCACAAAATACGTATGGCTTTCTTCCCGTAGCTCTTTCTGAAAACTAAGTGATGAAGACTTCCAGAACTTTTCAAATGCACTTGCTGTTCAGACTTTCTTGTTTGTTTGTTTCTGCAGTGAATGACTCTTGGCTAACAATAAGTTCATTATCTTTTGGTGATCTGTGAAGAATGTCAGTTTACAGTTTGTGTTTTCCTAATCAGACAGATAGCTGACATGCAGTTATGCAAATCGAATTTTTCCTTCATCCTATTATTATCCTAATATATATAATATTATTACTTCATCCTAACTAAATATAACTAAATATGTTATAACTAAATATATATAACTAAATAACTAAAACAATAACTAAAATGAAACATACTATTTTTCTTTCTTTCTTTTTTTTTTTTTTTTTTTGGTAGTTGATAAAATTCAAGCTTTCATATTGAAAAATCAACTTTTACAAATCTCAATGTGAAGTTGACTCAAGGTTTTGAATGTTTATAGAAAGCAAATGTAAATGAATGACACATATGAACTTTAACTCAAAATTTACTATATGTGATATAAGGAATATTAATTAACAGAGAATCACAGAATCACAGAATTTTCTAGGTTGGAAGAGACCTCAAGATCATCGAGTCCAACCTCTGACCTAACGCTAGCAGTCCCCACTAAACCATTTCCCTAAGCTCTACATCTAAACGTCTTTTGAAGACTTCCAGGGGTGGTGACTCCACCACTTCCCTGGGCAGCCTGTTCCAGTGCCTCACAACCCTTTCAGTGAAGAAGTTCTTCCTAACATCTAGCCTAAAACTCCCCTGGCTCAACTTAAGCCAATTCCCCCTCGTCCTGTCACCAGGCACGTGGGAGAACAGGCCAACCCCCACCTCGCTACAGCCTCCCTTGAGGTACCCATAGAGAGCGATAAGGTCGCCCCTAAGCCTCCTCTTCTCCAGGCTGAACAAGCCCAGCTCCCTCAGCCGCTCCTCGTAGGACTTGTTCTCCAGGCCCCTCACCAGCTTCGTCGCCCTTCTCTGCACCCGCTCAAGCACCTCCATGTCCTTCTTGTAGCGAGGGGCCCAAAACTGAACACAGTACTCGAGGTGCGGCCTCACCAGAGCTGAGTACAGGGGGACGATCACCTCCCTAGCCCTGCTGGTCACACTGTTCCTGATACAAGCCAGGATGCTGTTGGCCTTCTTGGCCACCTGAGCACACTGCTGGCTCATATTCAGCCAACTATCCATCATCACTCCCAGGTCCTTCTCTGCCTGGCAGCTCTCCAACCATTCCTCTCCCAGTCTGTAGCTCTGCTTGGGGTTATTGCGCCCCAGGTGCAGGACCCGGCACTTGGCCTTGTTGAACTTCATGCAGTTGACCTCAGCCCATCGGTGCAGCCTATCCAGATCCTCCTGCAGAGCTTTCCTACCCTCAACTTGGTGTTTCCTACACCTAACTTGGTGTCATCTGCGAACTTACTGAGGGTGCACTCGATGCCCTCGTCCAGATCATCGATGAAGATATTAAAGAGGACCGGCCCCAGCACCGAGCCCTGGGGGACGCCACTAGTGACTGGCCTCCAACTGGACTTGGCTCCATTCACCACGACTCTTTGGGCCCGGCTATCCAGCCAGTTTCTAACCCAACGAAGCGTGCGCCAGTCCAGGTCAAGAGCAGCCAGTTTCTTGAGGAGAATGCTGTGGGAGACGGTGTCAAAAGCCTTGCTGAAGTCAAGGTAGACCACATGCACAGACTTTCCCTCGTCCACCCAGCGAGTCACTTTGTCATAGAAGGAGATCAGGTTCGTCAGGCATGACCTGCCTTTCATAAAGCCATGCTGACTGGGTGTCGTGGTTCCGCTCAAGTGGGCAGCTGAGCTCCACCACAGCCGCTCTCTCACTCCCCCTCCTCAAAGAGGAATGGGGAGAAAATATGTGAAAAGGGCTCAAGGATTGAGATAAGGACGAGAAAATCACGCAATAATTATTGTAACGGGCAAAACAGACTCGGCATAAGGAGATAGTAAGATTTATTGCCTACAACTAACAAGCGAGAGAAGTGAGAAAACAAAGGAAAAAAAAAACCAAAAGCACCTTCCCCCCCCATCCACCCTCTTCCACCTCCTCCCCCCGAGCGGCGCAGGGGAACGGGGGTTATGGTCAGTCTACAGCACTTCTTCTCTGCCGCTCCTTCTCGGTCACTCTTGTCCCCTGTGCTGTGGGGTCCCACCCACGGGATGCAGTCCCTGATGAACTGATCCGGCGTGGGCTTCCCACAGGCAGCAGCTCTTCCAGAACTGCTCCAGATATGGGTCCGTACCACGGGGTCCATCCCTCAGGAGAAAACTGCTCCAACCTGGCTCCCCTACGGGCAGCAGCTCCTGCCAGGTCACCTGCTCCTGCGTGGGCTCCTCTCCACGGGCTACAGGTCCGGCCCGGAATCTGCTCCGGCAGGGGTCTTCCACAGGCGGCAGCCTCCGTCGGTGCAGGGCCACCTGCTCCACCGTGGTCTCCTCCACGGGCTGCAGCGTGGAACCCTGCTCCACCGTGGTACTCCATGGGCTGCAGGGGGACATCCTGCTTCACCATGGTCCTCACCACAGGCCGCAGGGGACTTCTGCTCCGGCGCCTGGAGCACCTCTCCCCCTCCTTCTACACTGACCTTGGTGCAAGGCTGTTCTCTCACTCCCTTGACTCTCCCGGCTGCTGTGTGGCGCAGCGTTTTTTCCCTGTCTTAAATATGCTCTCACAGAGGCGCAAAACAACATCGCTTATTGGCTCGGATCTGGAAAACAATGGGGCCCTTCCCAAACATGGGGCAGCTTCTAGATCTTTCTCACAGAAACCACCCCTATGGCTCCCTGCTACCAAAACCTTGCCACGTAAACCCACTACATTCCACCCCTCGCCTCTGTTAAAAGCATATTCAAGACTACTCACAACATACCATCACTTTACAATTATCACAACAACCTTCACAAACTTCACTTACATCAAAAAGAAAAAGAATTCACCACACCAAAATAAACATAACATCATCACAGCACCGACAAGGTGGACATTTTACACACACACCACCCCTCGTCCCTTCACCACACTAACATCTCACAGTTACTGCTTTCTTAAATTCTTCACAACTTGTACATTCCTAACAATCATCCTGCACATATTTTTGCCCGTTACTTCTACTAACTATCATCCTTATCTCAAATTCCTCGAGCCCCACGTTGGGCGCCAAAAAAGACTGTCGTGGTTCCGCTCGAGTGGGCAGCCGAGCTCCACCACAGCCGCTCTCTCACTCCCCCTCCTCAAAGAGGAATGGGGAGAAAATATGTGAAAAGGGCTCAAGGATTGAGATAAGGACGAGAAAATCACGCAATAATTATTGTAACGGGCAAAACAGACTCGGCATAAGGAGATAGTAAGATTTATTGCCTACAACTAACAAGTGAGAGAAGTGAGAAAACAAAGGAAAAAAAAACCAAAAGCACCTTCCCCCCCCATCCACCCTCTTCCACCTCCTCCCCCCGAGCGGCGCAGGGGAACGGGGAATGGGGGTTATGGTCAGTCTACAGCACTTCTTCTCTGCCGCTCCTTCTCGGTCACTCTTGTCCCCTGTGCTGTGGGGTCCCACCCACGGGATGCAGTCCCTGATGAACTGATCCGGCGTGGGCTTCCCACAGGCAGCAGCTCTTCCAGAACTGCTCCAGATATTGGTCCGTACCACGGGGTCCATCCCTCAGGAGAAAACTGCTCCAACCTGGCTCCCCTACGGGCAGCAGCTCCTGCCAGGTCACCTGCTCCTGCGTGGGCTCCTCTCCACGGGCTACAGGTCCGGCCCGGAATCTGCTCCGGCAGGGGTCTTCCACAGGCGGCAGCCTCCGTCGGTGCAGGGCCACCTGCTCCACCGTGGTCTCCTCCACGGGCTGCAGCGTGGAACCCTGCTCCACCGTGGTACTCCATGGGCTGCAGGGGGACATCCTGCTTCACCATGGTCCTCACCACAGGCCGCAGGGGACTTCTGCTCCAGCGCCTGGAGCACCTCTCCCCCTCCTTCTACACTGACCTTGGTGCAAGGCTGTTCTCTCACTCCCTTGACTCTCCCGGCTGCTGTGTGGCGCAGCGTTTTTTCCCTGTCTTAAATATGCTCTCACAGAGGCGCAAAACAACATCGCTTATTGGCTCGGATCTGGAAAACAATGGGGCCCTTCCCAAACATGGGGCAGCTTCTAGATCTTTCTCACAGAAACCACCCCTATGGCTCCCTGCTACCAAAACCTTGCCACGTAAACCCACTACATTCCACCCCTCGCCTCTGTTAAAAGCATATTCAAGTCTACTCACAACATACCATCACTTTACAATTATCACAACAACCTTCACAAACTTCACTTACATCAAAAAGAAAAAGAATTCACCACACCAAAATAAACATAACATCATCACAGCACCGACAAGGTGGACATTTTACACACACACCACCCCTCGTCCCTTCACCACACTAACATCTCACAGTTACTGCTTTCTTAAATTCTTCACAACTTGTACATTCCTAACAATCATCCTGCACATATTTTTGCCCGTTACTTCTACTAACTATCATCCTTATCTCAAATTCCTCGAGCCCCACGTTGGGCGCCAAAAAAGACTGTCGTGGTTCCGCTCGAGTGGGCAGCCGAGCTCCACCACAGCCGCTCTCTCACTCCCCCTCCTCAAAGAGGAATGGGGAGAAAATATGTGAAAAGGGCTCAAGGATTGAGATAAGGACGAGAAAATCACGCAATAATTATTGTAACGGGCAAAACAGACTCGGCATAAGGAGATAGTAAGATTTATTGCCTACAACTAACAAGTGAGAGAAGTGAGAAAACAAAGGAAAAAAAAACCAAAAGCACCTTCCCCCCCCATCCACCCTCTTCCACCTCCTCCCCCCGAGCGGCGCAGGGGAACGGGGAATGGGGGTTATGGTCAGTCTACAGCACTTCTTCTCTGCCGCTCCTTCTCGGTCACTCTTGTCCCCTGTGCTGTGGGGTCCCACCCACAGGATGCAGTCCCTGATGAACTGATCCGGCGTGGGCTTCCCACAGGCAGCAGCTCTTCCAGAACTGCTCCAGATATGGGTCCGTACCACGGGGTCCATCCCTCAGGAGAAAACTGCTCCAACCTGGCTCCCCTACGGGCAGCAGCTCCTGCCAGGTCACCTGCTCCTGCGTGGGCTCCTCTCCACGGGCTACAGGTCCGGCCCGGAATCTGCTCCGGCAGGGGTCTTCCACAGGCGGCAGCCTCCGTCGGTGCAGGGCCACCTGCTCCACCGTGGTCTCCTCCACGGGCTGCAGCGTGGAACCCTGCTCCACCGTGGTACTCCATGGGCTGCAGGGGGACATCCTGCTTCACCATGGTCCTCACCACAGGCCGCAGGGGACTTCTGCTCCAGCGCCTGGAGCACCTCTCCCCCTCCTTCTACACTGACCTTGGTGCAAGGCTGTTCTCTCACTCCCTTGACTCTCCCGGCTGCTGTGTGGCGCAGCGTTTTTTCCCTGTCTTAAATATGCTCTCACAGAGGCGCAAAACAACATCGCTTATTGGCTCGGATCTGGAAAACAATGGGGCCCTTCCCAAACATGGGGCAGCTTCTAGATCTTTCTCACAGAAACCACCCCTATGGCTCCCTGCTACCAAAACCTTGCCACGTAAACCCACTACACTGGGCCTGATCGCCTGCTTCCCCTGCAAGTGCTGCATGATGACTCTCAGGAGGATCTGCTCCATGAGCTTTCCTGGCACTGAGGTCAAACTGACAGGCCTGTAGTTTCCCGGGTCTGCCCTCCGGCCCTTCTTGTAGATGGGCGTCACATTTGCTAGCCGCCAGTCAATTGGGACCTCCCCCGATAGCCAGGACTGCTGATAAATGATGGATAGTGGCTTGGCCAGCTCCTCTGCCAGTTCTCTCAGTACCCTTGGGTGGATCCCATCCGGCCCCATCGACTTGTGCACATCTAAGTGCCGTAGCAGGTCACCAACCAGTTCTTCATGGATAATGAGGGCCACATCCTGCTCCCCATCCCCTTCCACCAGCTCAGGGTACTGAGTATCCAGAGAACATCTGGTATTGCCGCTAAAGATTGAGGCAAAGAAGGCATTGAGCACCTCCACCTTTTCCTCATCTCTTGTAACTAAGTTTCCCCCTGCATCCAGTAAAGGATGGAGATTCTCCTTAGTCCTCCTTTTTGTGTTGATGTATTTATAGAAACGTTTTTTGTTATCTTTAACGGCAGTAGCCAGATTGAGCTCTAGATGAGCTTTGGCCTTCCTAATTTTGTCCCTGTACAGCCTCGCTACTTCTTTAAAGTCCTCCTTAGTGGCCTGCCCACTTTTCCAAAGCTTATAAACCCTCTTTTTTCTCCTAAGATCAAGCCACAATTCTCTGTTGAGCCAGGCCGGTCTTCTTCCCTGCCAGCTCGTCTTTGGGCACGTGGGGACAGACCGTTCCTGCGCCATTAAGATTTCCCTCTTGAAGAGCGCCCAGCCTTCCTGGACTCCTCTGCCCTTCAGAACCACCTCCCAAGGGACTCCACCAACCAGTGTCCTGAGCAGCTCAAAGTCAGCCCTCCGAAAGTCCAATACAGCGGTTTTACTGGTCCCCTTCCTGGCCTCGCCAAGAATAGTGAACTCCACCATTTCGTGGTCACTCTGCCCAAGACAGCTCCCGACAATCACGTCCTCCACCAGTCCTTCTCTGTTTGTGAAGAGAAGGTCTAGCGGGGCACCACCCCTGGTAGGTTCACTAACCAGCTGCGTCAGGAAGCTATCTTCCACACTCTCCAGAAACCTCCTAGACTGCTTTCTCAGGGCTGTGTTGTGCTTCCAGGATATGTCAGGGAAGTTGAAGTCCCCCACGAGTACAAGAGCTGACGATTTTGCAACCTCTGTCAGCTGCCTGTAGAATTCCTCATCCGTCTCCTCGTCCTGGTTCGGCGGTCTATAGCAGACCCCGACCAGGACACTAGCCTTGTTGTCCCTGCCGATCCTAACCCAAAGGGACTCGACCTTGTCATTCCCAACCTCGAGTTCTACAACCTCGAAAGACTCTCTAATATAGAGAGCCACACCACCACCCCTTCTATGCTGCCTGTCCCTTCTGAAGAGCTTATAGCCAGGCATTGCAGCACTCCAGTCGTGAGACTGGTCCCACCACGTCTCCGTGATGGCAACCAAGTCGTAGCCTGCCTGCCGCACGATGGCTTCCAGCTCCTCCTGTTTGTTACCCATGCTGCGTGCATTGGTGTAGATGCACTTCAGCTGGGCCATTGCCTTATCCTCCGGCCTTGCCATTGTTCCCCCTGGCACAGCCCCAACAATCCTAGCCTCAGCCCCATCCCCCTTCCTACCTAGTTTAAAGCCCTCTCAATGAGCCCTGCCAGCTCCTGGCCCAGGATCCTTTTTCCCCTAAAAGATAGGGACCCGTCTGCGGCCATCAGGCCAGGTGCTGAGTAAAGTGCCCCATGATCAAAAAACCCAAGAATTCTAAAGTACATTAAATATTCAAGCACGTTAGTCTGAAGAGTTACAGTAAGTCTCAGATTTTGGCCATGTTATAAAGAATGCATAATGTTTGGGGATTTGTTTATTTATTTTGTCCTAGAGGTTGATGGTAGGACAGATGCAACACTTGGATGAAAAACCCTGAGTGATGGCCACATGGAGGGCAAATGGGAGCTAAGCAGCAGTGACTCTGTTAAACATGCAACCAGAAAATAGGACATGTCTGAACAATTTTCACACCAAAAGCCATCAAAGTAGCATTGCAGATACAGGTGGGTCCCATGAGGTGGCAACTAGGGATGAAAGCTAGTAAGACCAAGCCTGAGACCCTGCACTGGCTTACTGATAACATGCAAGCAGGAGCTGTAATCCTTATCACTTAGGATGTAACAAGTATGCATGCTGCTTAAGTGACTCAGGACTGCATTTTTAAACTTTGTTGCCAGCCTTCTTCTCAGATTTTGTAGCACGTTGCTGGTCCTCATGATTTCTGCTGTAGGCAGCCGAACTTCAAAAAGTAAACCAAATATAAATACTGCATACCAAATATGGAACATTTTGATAATTTTTAATACTAAAAACACATTATATAGCTTAACATGATTATTGCCCTACCTTTGTCAGAGGTCAGGTAGCACAGAATAGTCATCCTTTGTTCTGCGTTGCACAGCATCATTAATTGCATTGCTACTTCCTACTCACTGCACTTTTCCAGAAGAGTAGATTTTATCTTAATTATCTTTGTGTCACTAAAACTGAAAAGAAAAAAAATGCTCAGATTTACAATATCATAGACTTTTATTAGGACATGTTTAATCCATGTTTTTCAATATATCTGTCTTGCAGAGTAGCACTTCCTCAAAGTTGATCAAAGCCTAGGGCAGTCCATTTTCTTTCCTTTCCCAGTGACAAGGGCAATTATGTACCAAGAAGCCTCTTCCCAGAATGTCATAATTGCTGCAACCAGTTTCTTTTTATTATGCAGCATTTCCTCTCCTTCAATGTATCGCTTCAATGAATTCACAAACCAGCTCTGTCTGGTTCAAATCCATGAACCTACACTTATGATAAGATAATGAATGCATACTCATCAAGTAGAACCATATTGAAAGTGCTGTGGGCAAATGTACAGTACAATAAATTTTGTTAAATGAAGATGATACATTTTTAGAGGCATATCACTTCTCAGAGGGGTTTATTCACTAATTCAGCCTCAGTGTGCACCACAGAACGAGGCTTTTGGTCTTTGTGTGATCAGATAGATGAAGTAAAACAACAACAACAAAAAGTAAATAAAACAAGCAGTAATGAATATATATGCATTGGCATAGTATTTAACTAGTGGCAGCTGGGAAAGTGCACAGCAAGATACAAAATTGATTCAGACTGATTCAAATGCTATCATAAAAATATAATCAGTAAGTCAGTCATCTAATGCCAGTCTAAATTTTAGGTGGTTAAAACAGCACAAACCATTAGCTTCACATATAGGAAAGGAATGTATCTGCAAGTTTCAGTGGTTTAAACCACAGAGGCCGGGAGGTTTTTTCTCCTGTGAATAAAAAGAGGAAAATATAATTCATCCCTCCTTAACCAATGGACTTTAAAAATGCTTAATGAATGAATTAATGCTTTATTAATGCTGCATTGTTACTAGTAATAATGAACAGCAGAAAGATCTCCAAGTAGCTTCATGAAAATCATAGTGCTTTATGTGATTATTAGCTTCAGAAAATGTCATGGTTAGTAAGGGGTAGGTGAAGGGAAAAGGATTGTCTCATGTAGGCTTTTAGAAATAACTTAATCTCTACTTTTATTATTTGGGATACTCTGAGATATGTAGACTCAGTATCTGGTTATACTGCCCACAAAATTGTTTGATAAGATCACAAAAGAACACAATTTCCTTCTGAGAATTTAAAGACAGCTCACAAAATCTGTATTCCTCAGCAGATGTACAAGGTACTTAGTATCTCTAGAGCCAGGTGGAAAACTATTCTTTGACTTTCTACAATTTCTTGGCATAGTTTTTATCCATGGGTCTTATTCCAAAATGACCTTACAGCTTCCATAGCATGAGTTTTGCAAACCAACATGAATGATGAATATTTCCCATACAATTTCTAAGAAATGGATTTTGTTATGTGATCTAGCATGCCAGGAAAAGTTGTAGCAAGGGTCACCACATCTCACAGAAAGATAGGTGCTCTACTTTTTCTGTAACTGAAAATTATGCTGAACAGGAGTGTCAGCAAACTGCAGTCAGTGATGTATTGTCTAACAGACAAGAATTCATTTGGGAGCAAACAATAAACTGAGTTCAAAACTTCATTGTGCTTCACAAATCAGATCTGCTATATAAGGCTATCTCTCTTAACAATAACAAGCCCAGACCAGCTGCTAAACTGTTCAGTTTAGAGGTACAGAAAAACTACTTTTTTTTCTCTATCTTATTATCACTAAAGAAAGAACAAGAACACTTGTTTATAATATACTGAGAATGCTAAATCCACAAATTAAGATTTATATAGCTCAATTTTATGTATAATTTGAAAATATACTTCATAAATCTGATCTGCTACAGATCTCATTACTATTTTTATACTTATTCCTTCACGTCTTTTCTTCTATGTCAATCTATGTGTTTTCTTCTAGTTTTCTCCTGGCATTTCCTGAGCTATCTGACTCACTTAAAACTCTAGAGAAAGATGAAAGCTGCCTTCAGGCAGCTTTGGCAAATTAATAATCTTTCTGAAGGGTGACAGGGTCAGCTAATGCCAGAGTCAAAATTCCTTATACGTACATAGAATACTGAAAGTATTAAAATAATAATAATAATAATAATAATAATATTTGCTAAGACCAAGAACATATTATAATTGTGCAACTCAGTAAAGTTACTATATCTCAGCTATTTCCAAGAGGCCTTTGATGACCCTCAATCTGAATGTATTAACACTACCACTGGCTCTGTGAGATGAAAACGATGCCCTGTTACACAGTAGTCTCAAAGTGACTTATATCTACCTTCCCTAAGATTCTGTACATATCTCTTCAAGACAGTATGCTTAATTTAACTTGCTTCAAAGCATATCAAGTGCTCAAAACCAGATTCAACAAAGACAGTACAGGCCAACATGTTCCCGCCTGAATTGCTAAAGGTTTTCTATCAGCCATTCATGCTTGTAGTCAGTGTTCCACTCAAGCACACAAAACCCTTCCTTCTGCCTGCTATGTTTCCAAATGAAGGCATCTGCTCCCTTAGACTGATCACAGGGAGGTTCCCCAGCTTCTCTATTGGCTTTCCACTTAGGGATGATGCACAGCACTTAAAGACAGTGAGATGTGATTAGGATGTTTTAATATATTTTTTAAACAAATTTTCTAAAAACAAAACAAAAACAAAACAAAAAACAAACAAACAAACAAACAAAAGAAAACAGGCAGCTTCATTCCCTAGCTCTAGTTTTTCTAATGGTCTCTGCAATCATGAAAAAGAGTTACCTGGTTTTAAGTCAAAATGATCAAATTTTTTTCCAAGCAGTCCAATGGAGATAAGGTATGGATAGTTATTTATATTTTGAAGAAAAAAAAAAAAGTGTACATTCATCTTTTATAATAATATAAAATTGCATGTAACTTTGAATTACCTAGAGTAGTGACACTGGATACTTAAAATAATTATTCAAGTTGGAATCAATAGCAAACAGGCATTGTTCTGCCAGCAAAGAACAGAGAACTGAAAATAACAGGAACCTTTATAGGATCAGCAAATTATTTCCACGCCACTCTGTCAAAGGCTTTTTCTACATGCAGAGACTTGGTGCATATCAAGTCAATTGTCAAGTCAATTGTTCTTAACTTACATTTTTCAAGAGCAGAGAATCTAATGAGCTACCAAGAAAATTTTTATGAGGTTAGCTAACAGTCAGGTTTGAATGATTCAGGTTTCTATTTCTATGGATAATGTTTAAATTTAAAAGAGGAAGAAAATAAAAAGGCTACAAAAGCAGCTCTAGAGGTCAAAGTAGAAAGGAGATTCCAGTTCAGAACACTTGTGTTTCATATCGAGTATTTCTGGAATTGTGGAGAATAGTAGAATTAAATACCTATTAGCCCAACTAACCATTCTGCCATTGCTGGAGATTGTTTGCTAAGATACCTGACGGCTTCTAGGAAAAGTTGTTTAGTAAAGCAGGTAATGGCATTAATGGCAATGAAAGAGAACACTGATCATTACAGCTGTTGCTGTATTCTGTCCTTGTAATTGCTTCTGAGGACATTTAATGATCAGCCAATGCAAAGTGCCTGTGAAAGTTGTAATTCCCCACTCATTCAAACACTGATTGAGCTAACTTCAATTCAGCCTCAGCAGAGAAAATTCCTGCTTTCTTACAGCCAACTCCTACCTTCATTGCATGCTGCCTTTGACTTTGATGGCAACAAAATTGAGTCCAGTGATTTGCAACCTTTTATTACTGAGTTGCAGCCTTGATTATATCATTATTTCAAGTCACAGAAGTAGGCATTCTTTCCATGAAAAAAATGAGTTAATGAATTGATTAATGAAAATTGCATTCCACTTTCTCTCTGCATGACTTTGCATACCTGTTGCTAATTACAGTGTGATGAGTTAACTCTGAAACTGCATTCAACTCAAAGCAGAAATGCTATGAACAGACTGATTACTCTTAACCTTCTGAAAGGAAAGCTCACCCACTACACTTGATCAAGCCAGTCTTAACACATGCAGACTGAAAACAGCCAAAACATTTTGCTTTTTTATCTTATCTTTTGAGCTATGTATGAGGTGTTTTGGGAGGCTTGTAGCTCTTGTTTAAGTCCATTTTATCCCTAGCAATCTGTATCTTCAGAACATTTGGGCAAGGAAAGTTATGCTCTCAAACTATTAATGTGCTTTAATTAAGTCAGAAATGAATTCAGTTAGTTCACAGTGATCATGCTCAGCTGTTTATTATTTTGCTGCCCCTGATATGGATTTCCACAATATAGGAATTGCAGAAGGTTCATACTTATGTAGTATATGACTTTCTGGAAGCAACGTAAAGGATAACACTTACCATAATCAGTGCTTCAGTACTGATTTCAGCAAGACACTAGATTTGATTAGCGGTTCTCCTTAAAATGATTCTCCTTTAAAGTATCATTGATGAAAAAACTTAGTGTATGCATTTTAGAGGAAAAAAAAAAAAAAAAAAAAAAAAAAGACAAAATACAGTACAGTACTAATACAAAATAATTTATTTTTCAATATATTCACTTAAATTGTTAGCCAGTAAAAATAATAATACTAGTGACACAAAAGCATAGAAATTATAACTTTTATAATAAAAACATGCACTGTATTAACAGTAATCATGCAATTAAGCTTCTGATAAATGTGTTTGAAGAACTATTTGCCAAAATAACCTTTAATATACATTTAATACTGTATGTGCATATCAGTGCCCTCTGCTGGATAGAGTAAGATCCAAACTGGTATTTGTGATCAGGCCTTCACTGAACTGCTAGATCATACTAGTTACTCAGTGCAGAGGGTGAAGGAAATTAATCTCTTAGTGACATAACAGAAAAAAAAAAGTGTAGATATATAATATTACTCTTAATGATATAAATATATATCATTATAACAATATGAATAGATATTATTTATAATTTAAACATTATTTTATAATAATATGTATAATATATATATTATAAAATATATTTATAATTATAATATAGTATACGCATATTTTATTATATATTAATATTTATTTTATATATATATATAATCATTATTTTATATGATGATCCTTGTGGGTCCCTTCCCACTTGGGATATTCTATATATATATAAGGTCATATATATATATATATATATATATATACACACAATATATATACATATAATATATATAAATTATAAATATTATATTTCTATATATTATATACATTATTAATATTTTAATTTATCTAAACATGCATCATAAATATTATATGTATATATGAATATATTATTATATAATGTAAATACGTTGTATATATTATATATATCATATTTGTTATTATATAATTTTATAATGTATATTATATATTATAATATATTATAGTATGTATGTTATATATAAATATATTATATATATATACTATATATATATTATATATATATTATTGGGGGGGAACTAAAGTTTCCAGATTTTGTCCCTTAAGCCTTGATGCAGGTGGTTTAGTTAAGCAGCTGTGATCTCTCTCTGTTTCAGCAAAGGAATATGCACACATGTATGAATTGGATTCTTTTTCCATGACCAAGTGTGCACCACTACCCAAAAGATTTCACTGTGCTGAATTTCAGCATGGAATTTTATTTTCCTTTTTTCCATAGCTACAGACTTCTATTTTAACACTAACCTCCATGAGTGGTATTCAGGAATATTTGTTATCTTTTTTAAAGAACAGACATAAACAGCTGCCCCTGTTTTACCTACTTTGAGAATAAATCACAGAATCACAGAATCACAGAATTTTCTAGGTTGGAAGAGACCTCAAGGTCATCGAGTCCAACCTCTGACCTAACGCTAACAGCCCTCCACTAAACCATATCCCTAAACTCTACATCTAAACGTCTTTTGAAGACTTCCAGGGATGGTGTACTCTGACTCTAGGGTTCTTAACATAGCCTGTTCTAAAGTCATTAAAGGCTATATCCTAATCTAGAATTCATTCTAGATCAGACTCTTCCTTCCGAGTCATTCATATAGTCCATCTCTATCTTCACATAAAGGGAAAGAAGATTCATTATAGCATTCCCAACAGGTCAGATTTGGGAAACCAAAAGGTCAAAGGCAATACATTAAGCAATCACATACTTGAGGTAAGGTGCTGATGCCATATTGCTACACAGCTCCTTTTTCAAATTGGATGGCATATTACTCCTTTTTTTTTTTTTTTTTTTTTTTTTGGTAAAGGAATATACTACGTTCTGGATACCATCCTCCCACTTGATAGTAGTACTCATGTTTTTTGACTTTGCATAGCTACAAAAATAAATAAATAAATAAATAAATAAATAAAAAGAACATAAAAATACTTCATATCACTAATTAGGGATAGCATAAGAAAACATCTTCCTCAGAACCCCCAAATTAATCAAAAGCTGTGAGCTGATACCCTGTCAGAACTCTGCTGCATTCACAAGAGCTGCAGATGACAGTTCTAGATGTCATCTTGCCCCATTTCAAATGGGGAAGCCCACTGGCAAAAAAAAAAAAAGTATTTCACATCAGCACCAAAAGGACCATACCAACAATATTAGTGTTTAGGGACAAAGACGTATTGTGTCAGTGCAGTTGTCCCTGGTTTCTGGCAGACTCCAAGTTTAAGGAGCATGGAGACATCTGGTTTAGTATTTGCTTTGTGGAATGCCAGATCTGTCTGCACTCAGACAGATGATATCTCTGAGAATAAGCAAGCAAGTATATCCTCCACCTCTCTAAGAAGCAAAAGACAATGAAATGAAGGAATGTCAGGGAGATTTCCTTGGACCGTCACCAGGTCTGCCTCACTTGTGTCTTGCAAACGTTGCTTCATTCCTCTTCCTCAAGCTAAGCTACACATGGATAATAAACCAGAGGGCCATGGGTGAAAGTCTGCACATAAATATGGGGTAAATGTTGTGTCTTCGTGGTGTGGCATGCTTGGTCAGTCAGGATGCTATACTAAGGCTGCTGAGGTTGCGAGAGGCTGCTGTCCTCTACTTTCACCACATGCATTTATTTGAACATCTTCTTGACTTCAGTGGGAACAAATTAAAACCTGTAGGATGAATCATGTTGATCATATACTTTTAAAGGGTCTATAATATAATCATATAATAATAGCTAATAAAATTAATTATTTTTTTAATATGTAATTATAATTCCAAAAGCTACTTTGTAAAAATAAATAAATAAATAGATAAATTAAAAGCTCTTTATTTATTTATTTATGTATTTATTTAATATTTATTGTTCCATCTTTCTTTCACTCACAGTAACTAGAAATATTATAATAAATTTGGGGGGGAGCAGCGACATGCATTGCAGTTGGCCACATAATCAATAGAACTTTCCCTTACTACGTGGACAAAACTGCATTTTTTTTCTGTCAAATGTCAGTTGAGATAAGTAAATCTGGTCACTCTGGAAATGCTCGTCAGTGAGACGTGCCTCAGCTGCTGATGATCAGCCATGAAAATGTTCACAATTGAGCCTAATTAGACTTTGAAGTATAATCTTTTTAAATGTCAGGTGTTGCCAGTCATCTGCAACCAAGCTTCCCATTGAAATCTGAAGGACTATCATTATAGAAAAATATTTTGTGTGACCCAAAAGAACTTAGGGATGCTTTTAATTTTCCTGCAAAATTAAAAAAGACAACCCTATAGCAGTTTATATTCTGGGGGTCATTGTCACAGTTCCCTTTATCACAGTGATACACGTACTGCAAATGACCAGAGCTATCGGTCTGATTTTAAGTTGTTCAAAAATAGAAGATATTGGATGAGACAGAAAATGACCAGAAATTATGAAAAAATCTGCAGAGCTTTCTTACCTGAGCTCTGGCATGCCATCAAGAGTGAGGTTTTCTAGAGTATGCTCTCATGGGACAGAAGAAAACTTTTGGACACATCTTTTGCCAGTATAGACATATGTGGATACTAGGCTGAAATTATCATAAATGTTTCTAACTACCTTTATGCAGGATATTCCTATATTTGTCATTACTTGTGCACTTATTACTTAGTTTATTATTAAATAGTGTAGTAATCTGAGTACAATTCAAATACAAATATAAATACAAAATAAAGCTTCTTTGAGCTACAAAAAAGATCTCACTGAACAGTAAGCAAACTTTTCTAAAACAAAATACCCATTGATAATGGAAAGAAAATTTGCAGTATCTAATAGTATTGTAAGCTGGTTTACACATCTTGTTAATGAAAATTAAAGGTTTGCACTGATTTATAAATGAACTATAATTGCTTTTATTAAGCAATATGTTAATGAAGTCTGGTTTATAAAATATTTGAAATATGAAATATGTCAGCAACTTAATATTTCAATTCACTCAATACAAATATTATTAGAAACAGACTGTTATTAAAAACAGGACACTAAAACTACTTTCTGCAACTTTAAGAACGAAAAAGCAATGATTACAGTACATTCCTTTGAATGTCACATACATACCATTAAAAGTAATAAAGAACATCCAAATGATAATGCAATAAGCATCCAAACTAAGCAGTAAGACACACTGAAAATGAACATTAACCTCATTATTTAGTATTGTGAGTATATTATTTTTAATACTAAGCCCCTATATGCAAAATGAAGAGTTTTTCATGTGTCTGCAGAAGTATAATATTTATGAATAGGCCTCAAACAGTAGTTTCAATGGTAGTGAAACTAGTTGTATTCCTAAGTTATTTGCAAATATTTTTGAAAATGGTCTCTGCACAAATGGCCTGAATAAAACTGGTGGATCTCCTAAACTCTTCTCAGCAACAGATCCTCAGCATTGCTGATGTAGTGATTACACAGCACAGCTGGGATCAGTGTGCTGCTTTTCCATGTCCAAATCCTTGGTTTGTCTGTTGGGCTATGACACCTCCTTAATTCCAAGACTGGTGTTTTTTTTAAAATGAGACCTTCAAATGAGTGATTAAATATGATGATAATCTGAAAGGTGATTGACAGTCTCGTGGCATTCTATTCACCTCATTCTATTTTGTAATGGATAACTGACCCTGTCAAAAAATGGCTGGTAAAACCTTGCCCTAACTCTGTATTAGTGGGTGCCCAATAATAGGCTGGTGGCCCCTGTGATAGTTCGCAGTCCACAGTTGCTCTGTGCATGCCTTCTGGAGCTGTCTATATAATGCACCTCACAAGTTGACTTAAAATCCATTTTAAAAAATTAAAATAAATTTATTTCATGTAACATTAATACTGCAATTTTATATAGCTATAAATCAAACATTTTAATTATACAATTTCATATGCTATGAATATAGAAATAACTGAAAGTCAAGGAATATACTTTAAGTCATCTGAAAACCAATTCATTAGTAGTGTTGTGAAATTGGTTGCTATAAATTGCATTTCAGATATCCTGCTTTCAGACTTCTACCTTCTTGCAGTGCATACAAAGTAAAGGATAACTTCTGAACTATACACTTGATGCATTTAGAGTGCAATCTTCACCTACTTATATTGACACTATGCAGAAGTTTACATTTGTTTAATGAGTCAACGTGCACATTAACTGCAAATTAATGACATTACTTAGCTGTTTATAGCATGTTTTTAGGAAACATTCCTAGACACGTTATAGATGAATATTAGTGGTAAACTGAAATTGTATCTAAAAGTACCACTCAGAATTTAAAGCTCTTTTTTTTTTTCCCCCCATCATAGCTCTGAAGTTTTTACAGCTCTTTCCCCCACTGTACCTTTTATGTTTTGTACATACTTCAGTTTGTCAAAATAGCTGAAAAGGAAATGATAAGTAAATATATGAAATCTGCAAAATTTATCAATAAATGTGAGTTTATTATGAAGCAAAAATAATCTTCTAAATTTTATATTTATATATTCAGTGAACTATATAATCTTAAAAGCCATAAGCATGGGCAAAAACTACGAAAGGTTGTCAGACATGCAGCCTTCAACCTTGACAGCATATCAAGATCCAGACTTGAAGTCCAGATGCAAGTACATAAAGAGACTCTCAGCAGCACAGAGGACTGCAGTTCTCAATATCAATGAGGATATTTTTGTTTTCCTGTAGGATTAAGTGTTCTTTCATTATTTTATTTTTTTTTAATTAAATAATTTATAATACAAACACAAAACCCACAAAAGTAAAGAGGCATAATGCACTATATTCTCAAAATTCTAACACTCGGAATGGAATTTGGTACAGTTATGTAAGTAAAAGCCAGGTGTCTGATTCAAGCTGCTCATCTCGTCTCCTTTGTCCTTACTAGTAGAGAAAATACCTGCTGAATGACTATTTCATTACACTAGTCAGATATTTGTCTTTGGATGAGGTGAACAACACTTTGGTAATATTTATCTCCACAGATTACTGAGACAAACCCAAAAAAGTAAAAAGTAACAAGCCATTTTCTTAATTTTTAGATTGCTTATTTTTGCTAAAGATAAAGGTGAATACCACCTTTAATTTCCACAGTCCTATTCCTATTCCAATTAAAGACATAGTCTTTTTTTTTTTTTTTTTTTTTTTTTTTTTTTTTTTTTTCCTTCCTCAGCTGATTATCTTACTTCATTGAAGAGAAATGTATCTTATTTGTGCACCAGTAATATTTTCTTTAGGTTTTCACAAGAGGTAGCTTGGCACTATAGTCTAATTGTATAGACAAATGACAAAAAAGATTAAATTTTGTCATTCTAGAATGATTCCTCTTTTGGACTTCTAAGAGGAATGCTTCCTAAGGCTAGCAATTGGAAAATCAAACCTCCATCAAAACATTTTCCATAACTAAAATATCCTACTGAATGCTTAAAAATTCTGTATTTAGACACATGGATAACTTCAGTAAAGACAAATATGACAACTTGTCCTACTCACACTTTGCTATTATTTTAGATAATATTAAAATGAATTTACAGAGAACTACCGTCAACTACTGAAGCAATCTATAAGCAATGAAGCAATGCTTTTTACCACTTTTACTTGATTGAATATCTTCTCTGATAGTTGAACCACCAATTTACATACATTGGCTCAATCTATCTTGTCAGTAAGAAAATTCACAGCAGAACATTTTGATTCATAACTTCTAGGACAAAACAATTGTGTTCCATGCTCAGATGAGCTGGTGCCTTCCCATAAAATAGTGAGTTAAAGTCAACTTTGCAGATTTTCCATGGACTTTCATGAAGATTTCCTGAATTCCTGTGGTTCTGCTATGGATGGCAACACTGCTGCAATGCCATGGTAAAATGCCTACTGTAAGGACAGAGGTTACTTTCTCAGGTTCATTGTACTGTGTTGCTGGCAGAACGAAAGTGAAAGACAATTGATCTGAGCAGATAATTACTTGGAAGTACTTGCCATAGCTGATAAAAATGCACATTTTCTTTGCAGTTCTGAAATGAAAACTTATAATTAATATAAAATCAATCACTGTTCAACTTTTGCTGCAGCATGTATGATGCTCAGTTTATTAAAACAAATGTTCCCATGAAAAAGCATTATCATTTGGCAATTTGGGGAATATAATAAAGCATAATTAAAATAATTAAGAAACAAATTGAAAGAAAATTCTTAAGTGGTCTCTATGTGAAATCCAGCAGTGCCATAGGAAGCATAAAAAGGTCTCAGCTATCATGTTATTCCAGTCATTTCTGCAACCTCCAAAACCTGGGCAATAATGACTGATACTGTGCTAAACCCTATCAAATTGCTCTACTGCTACCCACAAGAAGCCTGGGGGTGAGCTGTGAAGGTACCTTTTACTTTGCTGTATGTAACATTAGCTGCGAGATGGTAAACTGCCTAAAGAAAAACAGTGTGTCTGGGTTTCAGCAACATATTTGCGGTAGTCAACAGCATAAATCTGTATGTAATCTGAGCAGTTCAGTATTATAGCTAGTGTCTTCGCCTCTGGGATTATTTCCTAATACATTGACATGTTGGGCTCTGATTTATCAAACCATCAGCTATTCCACTCAGGCTGAGGACTTGCTCTCATTACATTACACATTTGCTATGAAAATTCTGCCACTAGTCGATGTGGGAAATTATTTATATGAGTAGCATATAAATAACAACTTCAGTAAATAGCCACTTGTAAGTCTGTGAGGGTCCACTAAATATGAACAAAAGGAGTACAAACTGAAAAACGGCCATTATTGTTGGTCAATTGCAAACTGCAAGCAGAAATTTTTAAATGCAGACCAGGCTGGGAACAAATACATAATAAGGTATTAACAGTTTGTCCCAAATTACCTGCATCATGAGTAGAAGAATGAAATATGAAGTATTAACTGTTTGCACTGGCTTATTTCTATCCTGTGTATAAGAACATTTATGGCATTTATGAATGGAACAAAGATTTGAACTCAGCAAAATATGTCATTAAAATTAAAAGGAGGATAGAACATATGTATTGACATATTTGTTTAAGAAGGGATTAAATAAAATTGTAGTTATTTTGACCATCACACCAACAGAGAAGTAATACACGTGCAAGACTACTCCCAAAACTGTATTTTCAAGTCATTCTTTACATTTAAAATTGTTCCTGGTAAAACCTCTAATGACTCTGTAAATAATGTTTGCTGAAGACAAATGCTGTCAGTCAAGCAGAACTATAGACATCTGTGTTCATTTTTAACAAATGACCTCATTTAGTTTTATATATAGATGTATTAGGAAAATTCCATGTTGCTGGAAAATACAGAGAAATAATAGCTTGACACCAGAGTCAAACTTTTCTGCAGTATCATCAGCTGAGAATGCAAAGATCATTCTCTCCTAGTATTGAGGCAGGTTTCTTATTGATCGTGTCTATGCCAGGAAAAAAAAATCAGATTAAAAGAAAAAAAAAAAAAGGGCTTCTTAGTCTCAAGCAGAAATGAAAAATAGCTCTTAGGGGGAACAAAAGACAGGCAATCAAAATTACTGTATTGTGCCAAATGCAAGAAGTTTCAGCTTGTTTTGAAAGATTCATTCACATAATCATAAAAGAAGACTTTATTGCAGAGGTAAAATAATAATAATAATTTTTTGTCTAAAAATAGGTCATTAGTATGATTATTAGCTGAGATTAACATTTTCATATAATTGTTTTATTCTAATTTGGATTATTTTGTGCAAGTATCTGTTTCAAAAAAAAATAAATAAAATAAAAATAAAACAGCAAAGGACTGTCTTGAATCAAACAAAATACATCAGAAAGAAGCCTGAAACTCTTTTTGTGTTTGGATAACATGCAGACAGTCTACTAGGAATGCTCATCTGCTTTTCAATTGAGAAACTCCTTTGAAAGGAATTATCAATAATAAGGAAGTCTTAATTTGTAGCATATCTATATTCCTGGAAAACAACCATCTTTTAACAGAATTATTCTTCTGGAAATAGGAGTAATATAGCATTATAAGCTATGTAATATGACTGGCTCTCCCAGGAACAATCCCCATTTTCTTCCTAATGGTATGAGAAGAGCCTTCCTTTCTTTTTTAAATCATACCATTTAATTCATATTCACGCCTGTTTTTACAATCTGAACAATACAATTATCATCAGTATTTGTCAATGACTAAAATGACCTGCCTATTTCAGAGAATATAAACCATATGCTACTTTAAGATACAATTTCAAAGCAAACATTACTTTAATTTTACTTATGTCTTATTTCGTAATCAACAGGGTACATGTATATCCATCCAGTATGTATGAGTTCACCTGTATTAGAGGATGCTTGTAAAGCTTGTTTGGCTGTACCTATAATTCTGAAAATATCATATACTTAGGAATTAAGTGTTCCACAGATTTAGGGCTGTCTCTCTGCCCAGAGAAAAACAACAAATGTACTTGCACTGAAATTTATATTTTCAGATAATATAAAAAATAAATAAATAAATCTAGCCTACTATGAATACAATAATATATAATTTTTATTACCTTGGGCTCTAATGAGTAATACCTAAATTATGTGTAAAATGTTGTCAACTTAAATTTTGTTTTGTTGCAGACTAAGATCATTCAGGTCTAATTAGCTTTTGAAAATTAGTTCATTAGAAACACAACATCCTCAGGATTCCAAATCATAACTTTAGTGGATGTCCTGAATTTTAAATTGCCTGTAAATGCAAATAGGAAGCTAGTGGATTTTTCAGAAGTATTAATTACCTCATCCAATTCTAATTAGGTAGCCAGTGATTTTAAGTGTCTCCAAGTTTTTCAGTATCACAGGTTAAATTTCTGTATATTTACTCAGTCAAAATTCTTCAAATTATGTCCTACACAGAGGTCTTGATTGCACAAATTTGCATTAGTTACATTACTTACAAATTTTAAATATACAAACGTATCAACAGATAGCAGTTTAATATTGCAGAAAAATATTTAATTGGAAAAACCCTCCGCTACTTCACTTCCAAAAATCTTCTACATATATAGATTTTTAGATACTGTAATTGCATGCATGCACATTAGATGTGTATACTCATGTTTGTTTAGCCGCATTTTAGCAAAATGCCTGTTGGCAGTTGGACTTGATGATCTTTGTAGGTCCTTTCCAAATGAATTATTCTATTCTGTCAACATAAAAAATTGAATTCTACTACTGAATCCCATTATTTATTTATTCATTTATTTACTGATTTGTCAAGAGAACATTTAAGTAGTTGAAAGTAATTCATAAGATTGTGGGAATCAAGGATATATGTTATTATCTTTCCAACAAATGACAAAAGATTTACACTTATCTACCAACGTGGGATGAAATGCATTATTATACATTGCTTTTTATTTAATCATAAACAATGAATGAATCATATTGAAGACCTAGTGCCATAGTTTATTGTGTTCATAGTAAGATAACATTAAGTAGCTAAATCAAGAGCACATAAACATAGTTACTATAGCTCTTCATTAATGCACAGTATTCACAAGCACTTCTAGTGAAAGTGCTGTGCTCAGTAAATGGATTTTCAAGGGAATGTTTACACATTCTTACACACAGCCCTTCACAAAAACAGCATCTGAAAGGAGTCTGTGTTACAGGACTACAAAAGTATTTTGTAACCAAGTATTAATGCTGTAGCACTTGGATGTCAACTGCAATGCCCCTTTCTGCTAGGTAATGGCAGGAAGGAGATTGCAATCCCTGCCATAAAGGCTTGCAACAAAAATTTGGCACAGGATATTGGGGATGGAGGGAAAAAAATAGATGGACAGGGCACTGTTCCCAGACAGACAAAGTCAATACTTAGAAATTACCAACTCTAACTTGCTAGCAAACTGCAAGAGTGCTCAAATACTAGAAGGAGAGGGACTGGAGAACTGACCTACTTGTATTTATAAAGCTACATCTATTTTCTTCGTAAAAGTCCTTTGGCAATTGTTTGGAGGATGCAGACAGAAAAAAATGTCGAAAATGTGTGACCTGATGTAGAAATGGAAAGGAGGATTCTGCCATGTCATATCTCCATAGCAATGTCTATAAGCAAGCTGCCTAGCAGCATTCTGCAAATTGTATAGGTCACTGCTCAAAACAGCCTTGCTCCTTAACTTTAAATAATAGTATAATAATGTAATAATGAATTATATATTTAAATGTAATGATACATGTAGCTGAGCAGAAAATTCAGTTTTAAGGGGATCTAGAAATTTCTGAACTTGGTTTAGATATAATTTGATTTTGCTCAGAATTCACTGAAATAAAAGGATTCTGGGTTAAAACTTTCTGTCCTTCAAAGCAAATGCAAGATGAAGAACAGAGCAGAAACCTTTTAGTCTTACGTGGTCCCAAAATAAATTTGCCATAATCTAAGCACCAAAATGAAACCTGACACTTTCTCCATGGAAATATAAACTGAAAATATATTTTCTTTGTTTTGCAATGGTATACAATATTTTTGAGAGCTGAGATGTTGCCCGTTATACTTCATCTGTCAGAGCGAAACTGTCTCCTTCTTTGAGGGTTGTTCTTACCTTATGAATCAATGCGTTATAATGAAATGATTCTGATGAACTGTGAAATTTCACAAATGTGAAAAAGAATGTGAAACACCGGCATACTGAAAGTACCCCAATATCAAACTATGTGCTGTTTTGTTCACTGTACAGATCTCAATAAGGAATGACTCTTTCTTCTATGGGAGTGTCATATGCCACTAAATAATTAATTTCCTTTACAATTTTTTCTCTGTACAATCCTACAATCCTCTGAAGATAAATACGAAAATAGGGTAAAAAATAAGAAAAGGGGAAAAAAAAGTCTCTATTTGTGATCCCACTGCTGCCAAGGAAGGTTGACTGTGAGGCTGGCATCACCTTGTGCTTCAGAACAAGGACCACCAAAATGTTGTGGTTTTTGTGCTCCAAGGCTAAAGAACAACAGCTACAGTCTTTTATATCACTAGTTCTTTTAATGTTCAGTAACAAAGTATGGCCAGAGAGAGATGAGGAAACTCTGTTGGAAGGACTTAGTTTTTTCAGATGACAACTGTCCCAGAAGATGAACTGAAGAGACAGAGCTGTTCTGTCTCACTGAAAATCCAGTTAATACAATGTGTGTGCCTCTAATTTTCTCCTTGGTGTGGTAACTGAGGAGACATAATTGAAAAATAAACTCAGACAGTTGGCTTCATCAGAAGCAGGTCCATATTCTATATTAGATATGGCTCAAAAGCAGCATTCTAAAGCACAGGAAAGTCCAATGAACTTAATAAGATCTCTAGAACGTGAAAACACACAAATATGATCAACATTAATCCTCAAAAACAGAAATAAAAAAGTCTGAATCTTTTCATCAATGACTTCTTAGACAGATTCCTTTTGCAGTCAATTGATTATTTTTTTTCAAACACACAGAGAAAATATTTATCAGTCCAGTGGTGTAAGTTAAGTGTAGAAATTCTAATTTATTTTCTTATGCAAATAATCCCTTTCTTTCAAATGAATGAATGCAAAATCTGAATTTAAAACTTCAATATTCTTGTGCAGTTTGGAGGCAAAATAGCTGAAGTTCAAGTAAATCAGAGGCAGAATAAACTAATTTTCTTGACTGACTAGACATTTAGGCTGCAGAGGCAAGAGACAGTCTTTCCTACCGTATATGCTGTAGCCATCTGTTTTCCCTGTGTCTCAGAACAAGAACGATGGCTGATTAATTCACTTCATGAAAAAGCATAGAGTTTACAATAAATGGCTTATAATCATTTGTGAATAATTGCATAATGAAACAATTAGTCAATCTATTTATGTGGAGAAAGTATCACTAGGAACATCAGTCAAATCAAAAGTGAAGGCTAGGTGCAGTTTTTCTAACCTTTGAGAGTTTGGACAGCAAATAGGCATTGCATCTCTTAATGTCTCTGCTCCAGTGGGCTTAGCATTACTTATCAACCACTGTCAGTGTCTCAAAGAATATCAGAACCATGATTAGCACAGTATTTGAGGCATTACTCAATGAATTGTTCACTAGTCATTAACACAAGCTGGTCACTGGTGGTACATATTGCCTGTTCCCAAGACTGTTTATGTCTCTGGGCTTTTTACGTCAATAATGTTGTGTTATACCCAGGCCTGTCTAGCTGTGGCAGAAGGTACCTGTCCAGTGAGGATTGCCAAACTTCATTAACAAGAGCTATATCTGCACTGACGTTCATAGACCAACCTAGAATATGATGCAACTGTCTTGAAGCCAAAATAGTCATGCATCCTTACGAGAGCTGTTACGAGATTCTCTGTAGATTGTATTTGGAGGAAAAAGTCAAGGTTAGCTTCCAGGAGATGCTGTTCTGACCAGTTTTTAAATGGAACTGTCAGTCATCCTACAATTATTTAAGGCAGTATCGAATAAAAATAAAAACCTGGGAGAATAACTCTCCTGTCCTAGGAGGGCTTCAGCACAGCACCAATAGTCAGATCAGGTGGCATTCAGAGAGAGCAAGTAGAATGGACTCCAACTAGAAGCATAGTTATATCAGGACAAAATCTAATATACTTTTTACCGTAAATCAGATATACTCAAGGTAACAAAAACCATTGTCTCAATACTTTTTCTCTAATTCTTGCCCTTCCAGCAATCTGTCATTAAGTGTCAACTGGACTTTTCCTAATTTCTAGGTGTAAACAATAGCTCATTTTCCTCCCAACTTTGGCCAGCCTGCCAAATTTTCCACTTAGTTCCAAATACAGCATTCTCTTATGTAGCATGAAAACTCCTTACAGGCACATGAGTATATTAAGTTGCTGTAAAAAAGTCAAAGAATTCACAGACAGTAATGTTATTTCAAATGTAACCAAGCTGGGTGAGAACTTAATCATTAAATTAAAATCTGATGGTCTATGTCCTCCCATCTCTGACCTACAAAACTGTCATTTTGTCTTCTAACGATTCATTGATGTCAGAATTTTAACGATGCTCTGCAGTTCCTGACTACAAATGCCATAAAGTGTAGTGAAGTTAAATCCAGTACAGTAAGAGTTAAGTAGAACTCTATTAAAGTATATAGGCATGCACAAAAAAAAATCCCCAAATAACACAGTATCTGGGAATAGTCCACCCAGGAAATTATGACTGGAATCACAATTAATATATGATCATCTTAACATTCTGAGGAATGTTCTTCTTTGCAGAATTTAATGCAACTTTTAGCCTTTGTTGCACTTTTTTTACAGCTGCAGATTTTTGCCCCTTCTACAGTTCATATCAGTAATTCATTGTTTATCAAGCAGACTAAAAAAGTGTCATTTTTTCTTTTACTATCAGATATTAAAAAAATAATAATTGTATGCAAAATAATGCTTTTCCAATTCACCCATTTTTTCCACTATATTATCTCAATTCTTCTTCTTTTATGATTATGACAATTGCTAAAGGCAATCAACATATACTACACAGTTTGCAGTGCTAACTTTGTATCATTCTGTCTTGCTTTGGTTGGAATTAAAGCAAGGAAACAGTCATCAAGGAAATATTAAAGTCTTTCCATCAAACTATGGTCCATATGTCTCATTTTAAGTTGGTTACAAGGCTAACAGAGTTACAGAGATGTTTTAAAACCTTTGCCTGTAAAAACTATGGAATACTAGAACTTCCAAAACTAATGGCTCAGCTAAAATATTATCCAACAATCATATAAAACTCAGAGGATTAATTTACTCCTAGATGTCACAGGCCCTGAAGGACTCATTTATGAACTAGCTTACGGAAATAATTAATACTGGAGGTCATGTGATCTTTACATTAAAATGTCAGTAAAATTCCGTGTTAACCTCGTTAGCACAAAACACAATAGTACACAATATAACCACCCACATTTTCCAGGCCAAGCTTTCATATGTGTGTGTGTATATATATATGTATATATATATATACATATATATAATTAAAATTATATTGGATAGTTTGAATATATATAAAAATATGAATTGGTAGTTAATTTTACAAGGTATTGTATTACCTTATTTGCAGACCATTTAATCTAAAAAACACATAGGTAATTCAACTGTTCACTAAATCTTGCTGACTTTTTCAGAACAAGGGGAAGAAAACATGAGATGTTTCCTATTATAAATAGAAGAAATATGACAATTTATTTCATCCTCACAAGACTTCTGAAACTTAAGGAGGTACAGCCATTCCAGATACTCAGGTGCTTTACTGTGTTCAGTGTGCAACATTATAAATGACCATCTCTAAAGCTGTAATATGAAGAATTCCAAAGTTATGAAATACCAGACTGCAGTCTGTAGTGCCAATTATTTCTAACCCCCCTGTTTGGTTGTATGATGCTATACTCTTTAATTACATGAGCACACACTGTTTTTCCAACAGAATGCCTGCCTCGGGGCACAATATGGATGTGGCTCACTTACTGAGCAGCTAGTCAATATTTGGTGCTATCCTTGTTGTTTAAAGTGCTTTATTTACTGCATGCTACTCAAATCCAGCTCAGAAATCTAACATTACTTTTCACACAGATTTTTCTATGATACTCTTTTGTATAACATTTCATAAATTGTCACACACATCACATGGCAAGGCAGGCTGTTCTGGTAACAGTCAGTTCAGCTGCGTGGATGTTCAGGGTGGTGGATCGTGGTGTACAGGGCTCTTTTCAGAGCCAGGGAAACCCCAGGTTAATGGAGATGTTCCCCAGGCTGTTCTCATGAGAGAGGCTGCTAAGTCTTGTCCATCATAGAAGGACAGCAGTCTTTATTAGTAAGGCTGGTTGGTCTCAGGGTACTCAATCCCCTGAGTTGGAAGACAGCGACAGGGAGTGAGATGAAGGTCCTGTATTCCAATAGGAAAATATAAGTGATCTACTACATCATCTTTAGTCTGGAGAAGAAGAGGCTGAGGGGAGAGGTCATTGTTTTCTACAACTACCTGAAAGGAGGTTACAACAAGGTAGGTGTCAGTGTCTATTCTAAGGTGACGAATGATAGAACACGAGAATATTGTCTCAAAGTGGAATTGGGGAAGTTTAGGTGGGACATTAGGAAGAATTTCTTCATGGAAAGGGTGGTCAAGCATTGGAATGGGCTGCCCAGGGAAGTGGTGGAGTTCCCATTCCTGAAGGTATTTAAGAGATCCATGGACATGGCACTAAGGGACGTGGTTTAGTGATGTGAATCAGACTGATGGTTGGACTTAGTGATCTTGAAGGTCTTTTCCAATCTACATGGTTCTATGATTCTATTATTAAACATTTATTGTATTATTTTCACAATGTGTCTGTAAAATGAGATAGCATTTACATATCACAGGCTTGAACTAAGAAAGAATCCCTTAATTTGTTAAGCTGTGTTTCCACAATTCTGATGGTTAGTGGAGGCAAGGTTTGTAGGAAGAGATGCTTACTACTGTCCAGAAGGCTGTTTATCAAGCACAGATTCATCTCACGGTAGTCTATGATACTGTGTGACTATTTCCAGTTTCTGTTTGTTCCTCTTGGGTCTGCATTATGATATATCCTCCTGCTCTGTTTTTCACAGAGCTATGTGTGATTCCCTCTTGCTAAGTTTCTGTTCACATTTTAGCTTTCTCTGATCCTGGGTCTGGCTTAGTCTCTCATCTTTAATTGCTGCTTCTGTTTATGTATTATTAAATCTTACCCTTGTTCTTTCCTCTGTTTTTGCCTGGACTTTTAATCTTGTTTGCAATTTTGCCAGTTCTAGGTATCCTTTAAATTTAGTTTATCAACTACTAATTTTGGTGACTATTAGGTCACCATCTAGCCTGTTTAAGAGATAGATCCAAGAGAAGCGTTGAGGAGAAACTAACCTAGGAACATCTTGTTTTCTTTCCCATCTTTCCATGAGGTCAGAAGCTTCACAGATTTTAAGTTTTCAGTAGTTCAGTTACAGTGTATACCCAGTCCACCTAGTAGATTTTAACGGAACTGAACTGAAACACTCCGAAATGCTTTGTGCACAGCATCTTTAAAGCATGGAGAAGATTCGTAAATTATGTTTGTCTCCTGGAGCAACACAAAAATACAGACATACCCCTGGAACTTTCCTTTACACAGATAATCATATTACGCAATGCAAACTCTCACATGATGAAGACTCAGATGACTGGGCATTGTCCTGTTGTGAAATTGTCCTTTCTTTTCCACCCTACTAACATCAATATTTTGTTATGGACTGTGTGTTAAAATAATTTTTATTTATTTCAATGTGAATCTTACATTGTGAAAAACTAATGAAGTCATCAATGCAAAGCGTGTTTCAGAAGTGGTTGATGCAACAAGCTATTCACAGGTATGATAACATGATACAGTTGGTGTCCTTTTATATTTTTATATATATTATGATTATCAAAAAATTTATTCCTGTACTAAGGGAACTTTTTGTTGTCCTAAAATGATTATGAACTGCTGAAATTAAAAGTAACGTGCATATAGTTTCTTATGCAGACTGCAATATAATTCAATAAAGACAGCTTTAACATTAAAAGGGACTCACAAATTGCAATCACAGTCTCATGTATGCATAAATTTAATTGTATCCATAAATATAATAGTCCGTAAAGACAGAATTATGTCTTTTAAACATGGATAGCTCCAATGAGTTTAGTATTTGAGGCATATAGGAAATTTCAGTGTATCTCTAAGTCACTACATTACACGTAGATATTTGTCTTATGATTTTGATCTTACTCTCTACCAATATGCAGATCTACATATAGATATCTATAGATACCTATAGAGAATTTCCTAGGGTTCCAGAAGACAACATTTGCTTGAGTATAACTCAAAATTATTAAGGGAATACTTGTTCGCTGTGAGTTCTTATGCATGTTTTACATGGCATAACTCAATAATGAAACACTACAGGGTCCTGATCACATCTATTTACTGTATTCATATACACACGTCAAATTATGTTTCAGTTTCATGTAATTAAAACAGTTTCATATTATTATGCTTTAAAAAAAAAAAAAAAAAAAAATCGTGTCATTATGAAAACTACCAGTCTCTAATCTCAGATCTAGTCCCCAAATCACATTTTTTTATATATATATTTTATATATATCTATATATATATATTTTTTTTTTTTTTCTGGTCATTTTCTATGGAGTCCCAGTATATTTATTTTTTTACTTTGGTCCCTACAAAAATATTTCAAACCCACTGTATACTTTTTTAAAGTTTAAACCCCAGCAACCTTTAGAGCAGAACCAGTAACGTTAGAAGCATTCAATACCAGATTCATAAAAGGAATTGCATGGACAGGGAAAAACACAGTTACAGGTAGTAGCAAAAGCTAAGGCAGGAAGATGACAAGCTGTTGGATGAGAGTGATGTCTCAGAGACATTGGAAATAACCTGAGACTTAAAAAATATCTTGAAAATACACTATCAAAGGGAATCAGAGTTTAAACCTCTGTAAGTTTCTCATCCACAACTTCAGGGAGTTCATGAGGTCAAAATAAAAGCACATTCTTGATATGGAAAATGCTGTTTCTGCACCCCAGTCTTCATCAGATTGGTGATACAGTTTGATGGGTTGAGACAGAATTACAGGCAAAGACTATGAAAGAGGCATAAGGTAGCCAGTATCTTTCCAAAAGGTCTAATGAGTTATTGTAGTGTGTTGCATTTGCAAAACACACTACATAAGAGTTGTGATGCTAAAGAGAAACTCCTATTCCTATAGGAAAAGGCCATGATGATGAGCTAGGGCAACCGAGCAAGGAGATTCGCAGTAGAAAGAGAAAATTAAGAAAAATTAAAACAAGCTGGGAAGAGAAGCAGTTGTCATAATCATATCCATCTGAAGGAAGTTTACTGTCAGACCAGCCAAGTGAATCAAAAGTTTGTATAAATAAAAGCTATGTGCTTCATTCTACATATTATAAAAAAATTAGTATTTATATATTAGGAAGCTACATAATCTTAAACAAGAAATTATGTGTATTTTTTTTATTTTGAAAATAAATGGAACAATTTCAGCAATGAGGCAGCAGTTATTTCTTTTCACGGGATCTCTCATTGAAAAGACAATGAAAAAGAAACTCCTTATAGGCAAAGCTATGACTTAGAGAGTCAGCATGAGATGGAAAAGGGATTTGACAGTTACCTAGTGAGGTTCTAACTAAGGTATGGGGCAAATTGAATGGTCTGAATAGTTCCTTACCAACCTTAAAAGAAGAAGAAAAATGTGGTTTGACTGTAGAAACTTCAAAAGAAAACAAACAAAACTTATTGCGAAGTTGGTTCTCAGTACTGCCTGCCTTAGGAAGTAACAGTGCCAGATAATTGACAGTAATACTTAATACACTCCTTGCTGTGGACTTGCAGCTCGGCTAGTAGAAAGTGATCTACAGAAACACTGGCAGTTAGAGGAAATTTGATTTTCTAGTGATTGCCATTTAAAATAGAAGCTGCTGCTTGCAGAGTTTGGGCCAGCCTTCCAGTTGTGCTTATCCACTAGGAAGTAGTCTGCAAGGTCATAAAGCAATATGTGCAATTCCCTCTAGGAAGGTAGAGCTGTACGTCTCAAAATTAGACCATTCATTTCATAACACACAGTCTTTGAAGTATAAGAGAAGCTAACAGGTTCAGACAGCACTATTGTGTACTCCAGATTGTACTCCATTGCCGTTGCCTTTCTGCCTGTTTGTCCCCAAAGAAAATGTGGCTGCAGCCACCATGTGTTATATGGCTCTCCTAAAGGCTCTCAGACATAAATGAGGTTAATCAAGAGAAGTGTGAAATCACAGCAAAGCCAGTGTTTCCTGTTTTGCAGATGGTGAGCTGCCAGAAAGGATCAGCCCAGACTTAATTGCAAGGCTGATGAGAAAGGCAGGCAAGATGGGAAGGTATGTGATATGGTGTGGGCAGACCATTACATAACAGCAGGGCTGTTACACACGTGGTCCTATATGAATCAGCACACTCTTAAAAAAAAAAAAAAAGTCGCCATCTATATTTTTCTGCACTCCAAAAATTCAGAGATAAAATACCCCCATTATCTGCCGTATTCATTGGATGCTGAAGTTTCAGTATACCAAACCACTAACAGCTGGAGTATCACTTGAATGAAGTGAAAGAGCAAAAATGAGCAAAAATGTAGTATGGTTCCTTTCGGATGGGCAGCTCAACAGTGAATGTAAAACACATTACCAACATTACCTGAAGTGCAGACAAAGGGCAGCAGTTGTCTCTTGGCTGTATGCAAACTGCTTTACGTTCAGAGGGCCAAACTATGTGTTATTGCACTAGTCATATTCTCACTGATATAAAGCAAACTTCTATGAGACTGATCAACAATCTGACAAGACTGTGATTTAAAACTTAAAAGGAACCTCTTCTCCCTTTTTACCTTGCCCCAGGAAGATACAGTTACTCAGATGAATGTATAAATACACTCATAAGCATATACACAGTCATGTGCATTCAGTACTCATATGCTGGGCACATATTTGCATAGCCTTATAAAAGAACATAGTTACATAGTTGGGTTTTGTGTTTGTTTTTTTTTTGGTTGGGGGGGTTGCTTTTTTTTTTTTTTTTTTTTTTTTTTGTGTGTGTGTGTGTGTGTGTGTGTGTGTGTTTTGTTGCTGTTTTTCATTAGGAATAAATTTTACCCCAAGGCAAGGGAATGCCCTATGTCACTCCAAGAAAATTTCAAAGAAGCAATCACTACATGCAAAGTCATGTACTTCTCATCCTTGTCTTACTTTTCTGCACTGTAACAAAGTTGTGCTTATATTTATACCTCCCAGGGGCAAGGTTACCCTGAATCTTCTTGTTTCTTTAATACTAACAGAATTAGAGAAATATAATACAACTGCATGCAATTGAAACAGGCAGAAAGGATGTCCATGATCACCAAGATAGTTGACTGATGTATAAAAACTATATTTGGCTGAAGAATTCAAAACCTTTCCAGTGTCCAAAAATGCCTGAAGTATGATGAAGTATCGTTTGTGTTGTAAAAATCAGCTTCACAACCTAAGTGCTAGGAAGACAAAGTTTTCATCATCTGACACAAGGATACCAGCATGTGAACCAAAACATTTCTGGAGGTGGTTGTGGGCACTAGGCATCTAGCTGTTTCTGTGGGTATAAAGGAGAGAGAAGAATATTGTGCACAGATATTTATATAGGTTACTAATTTAAGTGGTTGTTTTTATATCCTGTCTTCCAAAGAACTCCCACCCCTCCACTCACAAATCTGTAAGATAACTCACCTAGATCTTGCAAATATTTTGTACCAGAACACATTACTTAAAAAACAGCAGAGGAAGTGAAATAGTCTAAATCTGTGCAACATAAAGGAGATCATCTCCGAATAGAATACATTTCATACATTTCCAGAAAGAACTCATGTCTTTCTAAGAAGACAGACTAGAGGCTTATGATATCTAAATACAGTATATGTTTATTTAAGGATTTTTGCCTACTCATATTAGTGCTGGGAAATCTTAACCAGTGGCACTTTTTAAAGACATGATCCCCTGTTATAATTGCTGCTTTTTCAGTATATAAAAAGAAGAGAATCTGTATTTCTGCAAAGGACTGTTGACTGTGAATTCAGCAACATAGCCTTATAATCTTCAGACGTGGATTTTCCTGTATTGAGTCTCAGTAACAGAAGAAAGACTTGGACCAAGTAAACTGAAAAGTACCAAAATATTGGGATACATCCACCTCTCTTTCTCTCTCTCTCAGGAACTTGAAAACAGGACAGGTCATCATCATCTCAATGATTTAAGAGGCAGTTGAGAGTCAGGATCTCACTGTCATCAATTTCATTTGCAATCTTTTTTTATACCTGAACAAGAAGAGTGCCTCAAAGTTTTGATAGTATTTGAAAAAAAAAAAGTGTTTCAAGATCCTTGGAACAAAAGGACTACTTTAATATATCAAAGGAAAGCAGAATATCATCTCTTCTGCCAAAGATGCAGAATGCATTTTGAAATTTGCATTATATTAGAGAATATTTGTAATTCTATGAGGGACCATATGGGGTCCCATGGTGTAGCTGGACACTGCTTGGACTTTTCATTTGCAAGTTCAGACCATAATTCTTTCATAGCACATAAGCAAAGCCTAGAAAATAACTACTGATATGTTTCCAGTTCAGAGAATCATTGAATTATTAAGGTTGGAAAAGACCTCCAAGATCATCTGCTCCAGCCATCACCCTACCATCAGTATCACCCACCAAACCATGTCCCTAAGTACCATGTCCTACCATTCCTTAAACACCCCCAGGGACAGTGACTCCACCACCTCTCCAGGCAACCCGTTCCAATGCCTGACTACTCTTTCTGAGCAGAAATGTCTCCTAATTTGCAACCTGAACCTCCCGTGGTGCAACTTGACACCATTCCCTCTGTTCTATTGCTACTTGTTCAGGTATTGCTACCATGTTCAGGTGAGAGTCAGCCAACACCCCCAGATCCTTTTCCTCTGCACAGCTTTTGAGCCACTCTGCCCCAAGCCTGTAGTGCTGCATGGGGTTGTTGTGATCAAAGTTCAGGCCTGTTGTGACCTGTCACTTAGCCATGTTGAATATCATCCCATTAGCCTCTGCCCATCCATCCCTCTTCAGGGCCTTCCTACCCTCCAGCAGTTCGACATTTCCCCACAACTTGGTGTCATCTGCAAATAGACCACCCACCCAGTTTTTAACCCAGCAAAGAGTGTACCTGTCCAAGTCATGGGCTGACAGCTTCTCCAGGAGAATATTGTGGGTGACAGTGTCAAAGGCTATGCTGAAGTCTAGGTAGACTATGTCAACAGGCAGGTCACCCAGTCAGGTCACCCAGTCATAGAATGAGATGAGGTTGGTCAGGCACAACTTGCCTTTCATGAACCCATGCTGACTGGGCCTGATGCCCTGGTTGTCCCTCATGGTGTGTGATTACACTCAAGATGACCTGTTCCATCACCTTTCCTGGCACCAAGGTTAGGCTGACAGACCAGTAGTTCCCTGGGTCTTCCTTAGGATCCTTCTTATAGATATGCATCACATTAGTAAGTCTCCAGTCATCCAGGACCTTTCTGGATGATCATGACTGCTGATGTTAGAAAGCAGCTCAGCAATCACATCTGCCAACTCCCTCAGCACCCTCGGGTCAATCCCATCTGGCCCCATGGACTTGTGATAGTCCAGGTGGAGCAGTAGGTCTCTATTTCCACCTGAACTGGTTTCTTCTGATCCCAATCCCAGGTTTCCAGATCAGGAGACTGAGTACCCTGAGTATAAGTGGTCTGATGAGTAAAGACAGATGTAAAGAAGGCATTAAGAACCTCAGCTGTTTCCTTATCATCAGTAGTTATGTTCCCCCCTGCATCCAGTAAAGGATAGAGATTCTCCTTGACCCTCCTCTTGCTGTTAATATATTTGTAAAAACATTTTTTGTTATCCTTTACCATATTGCCAGGTTGAGCTCGTGCTGGGCTTTAGCCTTTCTGATTTTCTCTGTGGTACCCAAACTTAATTTTATTTTTCTTCTTGAATGCACAGATGGACTAATAGATAATTGGCTGACTGGCCAGACTTCATTATGAAACAGTTTGCAATTCACTTTGTAAAATTCTTATACCTTAGATCTTTTTCCTGCTTGTCAAAAAGGAGTGTTCTGCACTACTATTTATATCACTTAGATATAATTTTTTGATTCATTTGATTTAACCATCCTCTGACTTCTAGTCAACGAGGATTATAACATTAATAAAAGTAAAGTTTGAATGGAAGCTGTGAATTTGTTAATTGAAACCTCATTTTTTCAACTAGAAAAAAAAATAGCTATTTCTAAAACAGATGCAAGTATAGAGGCTTCTTCATCTAAAACTCTTAATATATCTATAATGGGCAGCTACTTTTCTTTTTGCAACTCAAATGCAAATAAGAACTTAGCAAAGGGCAATGCTTCGGTAAGTGACATCGCTGGCAGTAATAAAGTTAGATGTATTACTTACACAACTGCATGCTTATTCTTGAACAGGACCTACTGTTACACTGCGGTTAGTAACTGGGAAAAATATACAAAATAATAATAATCACTGGAACATGTTTATGACTACAGTTCTAGTGAATACTGTAAAAGGAGCCATTCAGAGTCATTCAGTCCAAATTTGTCCATACTTACTCCCTAAAATAAGGAATAACTCTTAGACAGAATGGAGAAGGATGAGGGGACACTTATTTACTGTGAGGGTGACAGAGCTCTGGGACAGGTTGCCCAGAGGGATCATGGAGTCTCCTTCTCTGAAGATACTATCTTCAGAAGCCATCTGAATATGGTCCCAGGGAACCTGCTAGGTGTTCACACTTGAGCAGAGGGTTGGACCAGATGACCTCCAGAGGCCCTTTCTAACCTTAAACATTCTGTGATTCCCTCTTACTTCTATGCAGACCAACATTAATCTTCTGTTCTGATAGTAGCCCCAAAAATAAATTTACAGAACATATCAGTGAATAGAAACTGGGCTGTGTGGGAACATATTACTAGAAAACTAAAGCATAACTTTTTAAAAAAGATAAGATAAGAAGGGAGAGGCAGGAAAATTGTTTTAACTGATCTACTTTGTTCATTCTCATGCAAAACAGTGTTACTAGTCAGGTCTTTCTTGCCACTGAGCTATTAATTTTCCAGTTAACAATAAATAAGGCTTAGCTCACACAAGTGTTAAGAGAAGCTATTTGTATGTATCAAGGGGAAAACAGACTTCATAAGGTGGATTTACATACTTTGTTTACCATTAGCATACATTAGGACCACTGAAAATGACTACGCTTACAATACATTGCATACAATGAATTGTACTGAGAACAGATCTTTATTGTCACAGAACTTAGGTATCAGTCCATTAAATTACTGGTTCTGATAATTATTTATGGTTTTACATATATGCAATCACTACAAAGACAACCAGTTTAATGGATAGACATTTTCAGTGATACAAGTGTGACACATGGCATTTAAATGTACAATAAATAAAACAAAAGGCACTACTTCTGATTCAGAAAATATTTGATCTCCAGTGTTGTTGCATTCAGCAAGTTCCAAATTGCTGAAAACTCGGAGAAACTCATGGGAAGTATAGTTATATATATATTGATACCTTACCTATGCTTCTACAATTTGGCTAGATGGCTCCTCATTACATTTCACTGTAGTCATTCAGGCTGATTTATTCTTTTTTGAGTATCATCAGCATATACAAGTACGAGTATCTAGTCTACAGATTAAGTTAAATATTCTTGGTTTATACATGTTATTTAGCCATCTCCAACTGACATACACCACCGTAAACCCATTGATCTCAGTAAACCTGCATTTGAAAAGAACTGGGAAGAGAATGAGAGACCAAAAGGATGCTATTTGCAGAATATGCTTTTCACCATAGTATGTCTCCTCTGAGTGCTAATATGATCATTTCACTTCCCTCCAAACACACTTGGTAATAAATAGCTCTCAGCATCATAGAGATATGCTGGGTAAATGCTGCAAGTTATGAGACAAATTTACTGCCTCATAAACTCACAGCCGAGTAAAGCTGCCATTTGCAAGAACAATTAACTCATCATTCTGTTCCATAGAGGGTATAGGGTATTCTTGAAAACTGTAAATTTAAAGAAAAGGGAAGCTGGTTGTATGTTCAAAATGAATACATTTTATTAATATCAAATTAACTTGCAGGCTTCAAGCCTACATATATTTTCTTTACTTCCCAGCATTTGCAATTTAGTGCCTACTCCTTACCATGTATATTGTTAAAAGGTATAAGAAATATGACAGTATCGTGTGATTGATTTATTTTTTTTCTAGTTGTCTGGGCCTAAAATGCACTGTTGAAGTTTTCTCGTGATATGTTGCTGAAAAGACAGGGGAAAAAAAATAAAAAGATCAGACAACAATAACAATAATAAGATTGCTACCTGTGAGCCATGTGAAAACCTGACATCTGGGGTCACTATAAAAATTAGTAGTTTGGACTGAAGGTTGTCCATGTGGATAAAGAATGACATTATAAGATGATTCTTTTGTGCAACCAGTTTTCACCTCTAACTCACGCAAACCCACAGTAAGATTTTATAGGTTGTTTTTTTTTAATCTTCTGGGACCTGCAAAATAAAATTTCACAAGGCATGCTTCTTGAAATGCTGTAATAATTCACGGATTTTGTGAGTGTTGTAGGTGCAGGTGGTATGAAAGTGTCTCCTCCTGATTACATAGTTTACAAGGAACACATCTACAATGTGCATGCACTGCATTGTGGCAGCACAGGTCATCATTTCCCTGAGAATCTGAGTCATATACGAATGTCACATTTAACTGCAAGAAATATGTGTTTCTCTTGCACACAAAACTATAGATATACACACTGTAGCTGTCATGATGTATATCAGGAGAAAGGACAACACTGGAAAAAAGATTAAAGAATGAGGCTGAATTGAGTTATTGGATAGGAAAAGCCAAGTTGGTAATTTAAGCAATGGCAGTTCTGTCATTTTAAGTTGGAACAAGAATGCAAGCCTAAACTCCCTAGCTGTTCTCACTGTCACAAAGCTGACCCACATTTCAGGTTTAATTAGAAGTGAGCTAACTGGACTTCCACGTGAGGAAAAACAGATAAAAACTGACAAAATGGCTCACATCCAAGTGTTCTACTTTTAAATACTATAAATGCAACTTTTTGAGCTACTTGGACTGTGAACTTGAGCCCAAACTGAAGCAGAGCTCCTAATGAGTGCAGACAAACCCCCAAACCCCTTTGGTGCCCCAGCAGAGTTACACTAGGGTGGCATGAAGTTGAATGATGATTTCTCACAAGTGTGGCACTATCAGTACCTGTGACATGGCAGCTTCTCAAAGCCACTCTATACAGTATTCCCATCCTGATGGTGCTGCCAGCTTTTCTAGTTCTGCACACTGAACCAGAGGTAACAATGTTGGGAAATTCCAGAGAGAAAAAACTGAGGTAGCTAAGACTCTAGAGACCATAATTTCTGTCTGAGGAAAAGTATTATAAAACCAAAAACATATGTAGCATAAATGTAAAATTAATGTTGAAAATTCCTAGATAAATGCTATAGAAAGTGACACCAGATTCATGCTATGAACAAAATATCAGAATATACAGCATGTTTTAAACTCTTATTACTGTCAGGGGAGCCATATAAATGTACTAAAAGCCAGAATAGGCCCCTTTAAATTATTAATTGTGGTTGCCTAATAATAACTCGGTGAACAAGAAGAAAAATGGTAAAAATGTACTATTAAAAACATATTAAAACAATAAAACATGTCAGAGGTACTGTGCTTCACAAAGCACTTTTCTGTATAATTTATATTTTTGTACAAGGTTCTTTAAGTAAAATTACACTTTTTGCCCAATTTAGTATTTATGACATTAATTTACAGAAAGTTTATGTTTTTTTTTTTTTTTTTTTTTTTTTGAATGCTTATTTCTAAGCACCGTATTGATTTTCATAGTGGAAATAAGGAGGTCCCAAATGCTAGCTGCACCAATTTTTGACGTTTCCAGAGCAATTACAAGAGCAAAAAGCTTGTAGGTCTATAAATGAGCTGAAACATTGAAAATTCTGTTACACAGGGGACAAACCATGGTAGCAAAGGGATGCTGTAGCTTTTTTAATCCCAGTGGAAACAGACTGTACAAAGTGAGTCTTGACTGACTGTGGTATAAAAGGTTGCATGCAAATGTACAGTAATAAATGACTTAAAGTGATCTGCCTGTATGAAGCAATTTCCTAAAAGGCATGCAAACTCTGCTGTTTATGTACTTGAAAATGTTTTCTTTTTCTTTTTCTTTTCTTTTTTTTTTTTTTTTTTCAAGTCAGTGTTATAAGGCAGTAACTCTTATGTCTATTATAAAATAGAAGTATTTCACAGCTTCTTCTGATCATGCTATAAGCCTCTCTATGAAACACTATTTTATCATTGTACAAGCACCACAAAAACAGATAAAGAAATTGTCTTTAAGCATAACCAAAAAAACCTGGCTCTGTGATCCACAGCAGTAAAGAGCATTAGGTAGCTTTTAAAATATTTTTGGAGAATTTCACTTCTGTGCTGCTCACTAAACTCCTACTAATTATTATGCCATTAAAATGTGAGTGAACTCTTGATGTTATTCCATTCTGGGCCTTGCTCTGAAAGAAATGGTACCATATATCAAGTTATGCTATTAGAATTCTTCTAAATGGAAAGGAAATCTTTTCAACCTGTCTAACAAATAATCTTCACTACTAAGATATTTTCTCCTTGAAAATAGTGGTTTCTTTTGACATTCTCTCATAAAACTTTGACTCTTTAATTTTTCAAGCTTGTTCTAAATGGTCTATTCAGAAGAGGAAAGTACCTTTCTTGATGTCAGTTTTTTTTTAGGTAAGTTCTGTAGAACACAAAGTACTTTTTAAAAAACTGTTTCTGAAGGGATACAAATGTTTGATTTTACATAAAATAAGAAAACAGCATGTTCTCTTTGTCCGGTGTTCATCAACCAGACTTTCACCAATGAATAAATGTGTGATAAGATATATTAATCATGAAAAATAACTCAACAAAGAGATATCCAGATGGTTCTATGGCATTTTGAATATTCCTAATGGAATTATATGATGTCTTTACCATTATGTGAGGGTATTTTATCTCCTTGTTTCTGCAAAAAGCACTTTCCCCCCTTACATAATATTAATAACAATAAAGCATATCTATAAGTGAGTCCATTAAGTGCTAATTAGTAACTAGACGGAAGAAAAATTTACGTTTTGGCTGGACCTAACATTTGTTAGTAAATGAAACATTCCAGGAAAAATGCAATTAAAAAAAAAATCATAGTTATTCATATGTTCAATATAATATCCTGTGATTCAAATATAATAACTACCAATGATTGCACAGCTGTTCTGTGGAGATTGTATGCTGGGTTAATTACATAGATTGAGCAAATGAAAATCAACAGCTCTGAAGCTTGGAGTGTCTTCTGTATAGGAGAACACTCAAATAATAAATGCATTTATCCAATCTTTTATTTGCCTGCTAGACTGAGCAGGAATTCAGTTTCTTGTCCCTGACTGTGAAAGGCTTCCCCAGCAGTGACGCCTCAGTGTGCATGATGGACAGTCTGAGACTTCCCAGCTGTGCCAACTCTAGCAGTAGGGCCACTGCGGATGTGCCAGTGCTGTGATCTCCTGCTGATATGTGGGGGTGCCATCACACTTTTTTTTTTTTTTTTTTTGCTTCAGGAAAAAAAAAAAGGTATTTTCTTTTCAAGGAAAAAGGGGCTTAGTGAGAAATGCATAAGAAATGTATTCTACAAAGAGAAGCTACAAAGCAAAATAAATTCTTCAAATATCAAGTAAATTCCTATAGCCAGCCAGAAGATAGCTCTCTGTGAGGATGACAGAAGCATATAACGATATACTGGAGAAAGAACATAATGAAAGGAGGAAGATGATATGCTGAAATCTGAGAAAAGCAGAAAGAAATCAGTGTCTAGATGTGATCCTAAAATATGACCTCCACAGAGATCTTTTTAACTTCCATAAACTGAGTGGATTGAACTGGGAACTACTAATTCATTGCAAGATTAAAGTTTTTAAAGTTTTAAAATATAAATTTTACATCTTAACCTACTATGAACAAAAAAAGATTCTGCATTCTTCATATTCTAGCTTTATAAAGTTCATGTTATATGTGCCATGTGCCCTATGCCTATTTAGATCACGTTTCTTTACTGATAGAAGAAAATATCTCTTAAAGTATTTTTTTTTCTTTCTTTCTTTCTTGTTCCCTGCCTCAAACTTTTCAGCTGTGCTGGCTAAAAAACATCAGCACACAATTAAAGAAATACAATTAAAAGTACAAAAATAACATCAGATTGCCATTTCTTATCATGCAAAACCAAAATTATCATTTAATACAATATTTTTAATTTATTTGAAGTGTGATTTCAACACATCAGTTTTACTGTTCTTGTTTTGGAGTACATATATGTAATAAAATATTGCATATATATTACAGACAATGCATCATTTTATAGTTATTGTTTTTATATTTATTTTACTTGCATATATCAATCACAGAAAAATCCTTCCACAAATGTCTTCAAAGAAGCTAGCAAGACCTCTAGTAGCCCCATAATCTGTCAAGAACATATATTATTTGTATTGTCAGGAACAGTGCTTCTCAGACATTTGTTTTTTCTTTTATTAAATTTATTGGTTGTATGAGTGTTGTACAGCTCTAGAAAGTTATCTATATCTCTTGCAACTTAATGATTCCAACAGCAAATATAAAGAAAAATGTATGACAGATCTGGATGGTTGAGGGAACAAGCCACAGGTAATACAAATCAAAATCAAGATTTCTTTTATGTTCAAGATGTTAACAGTATTGGGGAGAAAAGAACATAAACTACTTAGATGATACATTTTGCTTGTCAAAACGAAACCCAGTAAATTCCTGAAGCCACATATGCGATGTCTGGGAGAAGGTATAACCTGCCTGGATGGGTTGCTACTCTTTAAACAAGCTATGGAATAAATCTCTGGGGAAAAAAAGTTTACTGTTTTGTTTGTTTGTTTGTTTTCTTTCTTTTTGATGTTGTAACCAGAATAGATGATGATTTGGATGCTGAAATGTTTGGCTAGAACACTGGGACACCATCTCTATGAAATCACAAAAATAGCGTGAGTAACTACTAAAAAGCCCCAGATGTACTATGACAGTGTACTCCTATCCCCCTGTCCCACACTTCCAAGCTTAAGCAGCACATCCAGCCTAAGCAGATGTACTTATCAGTGGCAGTCCTGATGGCCGTATCCTGGATTTGGGGGAGACAGAAGACAAATAACCAAGGACTCATTTGAGCAATGAACCCACACACTTAGTGCTGCGCAAATTTGGAAAAAAAAAAAAAAAAAAAAAAAAAAAAACCACCTCACTTGAGCTAAATTTGGAAGAAAACTAACATCTGTATGCAAATATGACCATCGGTCAGTCATCGTATTGCATAAATATTGTGCAGCCCAAAAACCATTTGAGCTCTCCTGACATGACAGCAGGCTGCATGAAAGGGCCTTCCCTTGGGCAGGGATGCATCCCAAGGTTCATGTGCAGATTGAGAAGACCCTTATCACTACAGTTAGTCAGTAATTGTACTGGGAAAGTAACAGCATGCTAACATGATGTAATGATGCTTTGTGGTCATACTTTATAATCTTAGCTAAGTAGCATAAAGGATTTGAATAATGCATATAATCCTTTAGACATAAGCCACTGACCAAGTCTGGGACTGGGACTTGATTCAGCATCACCTAGGCTTCTTACCTCTTCAGTTCAAGGAGTTTAAAAAGCAAGGGTTCTACTGTGACTGTGTTAATGACTCAATAGGAGAGTTTCCTTGATGCAGTATCACCTAACCCAGTGTCTTACGTAGTCTTTATGTAATATATAATGTCTTTTGTTTAGTATCTTTGAGTAGTATATAATGTCTTTTATACAGTGTGCAATTAAGTGTATCTTCCAATTACTATCAGGTGTACCTTGATACCATCAAATCTTTGGTAAGTCACATAAGCCTTGTTATCAATAAATCATGTTACTGCTTCTCCCTTTCCTGAGTGAAGTGCATAACATTCCTCATTCCTTTTTCCGCCCGTGGTATGTACTCCCACAGTTGAAGACAACTAAACATTCACAGACTGGTGAGTGACAGAAAATCTAGCCAAGACACAGAGCATTAGCTGACTGTTAAGCTACCTGTCCTTTTTTCCAAGGTTCAGATTTCATTATTCTGCAACACAGAATTACATCCCTACGAATTAGGTCAGAGGTTGGACTCGATGATCTTGAGGTCTCTTCCAACCTAGAAATTCTGTGATTCTGTGATTCTGTGAATTGACACTTTGCTCTGCCACGTATATGATATTCCTCCACATACACGTACCCCTTTCTATTACACAAACACCAGCTATGTTGATGTGAGTAACCTAAATCTCAAGTGCATGAACGTGCATCAGAAGGCACACATACACAAGTTAACACGTCCAATTCAATTAATACATCTTCTAGGCATATTACAATAACCAAGATCAGAAACATGTGGATACAAGAAGTATCTCTTGTCTGTATTTTGTTCATCTGGAAGGTAAATAGCGACTGTTTCACAGGCAGTGAATTAAGCTGCCTGTAATTGTATTCCCTATCTACCTTTCCCTTTTTTCTTTTCTTTCTAGAGTTGGGGCCAGATAGTCAATGAACTAAACTGAAAAACACACTATTCCCTGACCCCAAGGTTAGAACTATCATAAGCACTGACTGGAACCAGCTGCAAATAGTACTTGTCATGCCCTCACTTTCCATTGGAAATCAAGTAATGACACAGGCAGTGAGTGGAAGCCCTTGCAAAGGTCACAGATTTACACTGGCTGAATCAATTTCCTACAACAGCATTGCAGAAACAGTTGAGGAGTTTTTACTAAAACTGTTATTTTTAACATGTTTTATACATTTGTTTTCTTCTTGTAAAACAAATAAAAAAAAAAAAAAAAAAAAAAAAAAAAAAAAAACAATGTAAAGTATGCTAGACAGCAATTTGTGTTCAGGTTACCACAACATTTCCAAATATGCAAATACTAGCCTCTTCAGCTGGGAGGGCAACTTTGTTCTCTTTGCAAACATCTTCACATTCCACTGAAAAGTGCAATGGAGCTGAGAGCTTGGTTTGTGAGGGTTCCAGTTAGCTTTAATCTGCCTCTGGTTTGTACTGTTCAAATATTTGGATGAATAAAATTTCATAACTTGAATCCACTATCAATTAAATTCCAATGTAGATGTAGATAGAGGAAAGTAAAAGAGAAGTACATAGAGGATAGCAATGTATGTGTAAACATTACCACCATGACAAAAACAAGTAATATTTTTGGTGTGCTAATAAAATAATAAATTAAAAGCAAAAATTGTAGATCTTGTAGACAGAAATTATGGTGATGTAGGCAGAAACACTACGCCAACAGTGTTTTTTCAAAACACTTGGAGAACAGATCTTGTTACCCTATTTTACACGCAGATTACAGTGACTAATTGAAATCCATTCAACAAGAAAGGCTTTGCTGTTTTTTTTCCAAAGCTTTTTTGTTGTTGTTGTTGTTGTTGTTTTGTTTTGTTTTGTTTTTCCTCCTCTTGTCCAGGGTTCTTCTCCAACCAAAAGGCTTCACCAAAATGACCTTTCCTATTAAGAACAGCACTTAGGAACACATTTAAATCACATTTAAATTTCAGTGAAGTTAGTAGGATTTAAGCATGTGTTAAAGTACTTTTCTGAATTACAGCCAAAATTTGAAAGTAAAGCTGTGAAGTTCCCGTTTTTCAGTAACTAACACGTTCAAGCTTCAATTTCACAGTAGTATTATAATTTTCCCAGGAAAGCTGAATTTCAGTGTTCCTCTAGTATTTGGATGGTCAGAACTCCTGAGTGTTTTTTTTTTTTTTTTTTTTTAAATACTTATGAAACAAAGACAAAACAGCAACCAGAAGTGCTTCCACCAACTGCAAAATAAGAGCTGAAGTACACTGCATCTTTAAGTGAAGAAACTCTTGAAAATCTGGCAAGTTGAACCTTAGGTCTTTGGCCAAAACCTGTAACTTCGGTGTAGTTAAAAACCAACAAAAGTCCCCCAAACTGCACAAGATTCTTTGTCATTGGGTGGGGGAAGAAAGGTGAAGGAATGCAAACTTCTCAGCTGTTTCTTCACTATGATGATGGCCTTTCTGGTTCCTGGAAAGCTATTTTGACAGGAGACACAGGCAGGCTTTCCCCAGGCACCCATCCTATTCGGCAGTGTGCCCACATTTTCCCTAGTCTTCATTTTGCTACTGATATATTTGAAGAAGCCCTTCTTGTTGTCCTTGACATCCCTTGCCAGATTTAATTCCAAATGTGCCTTGGCCTTTCTCATCAAATCCCTGCCTATTCTGACAATGTCCCTATATTCCTCCCGTTGGCCTGTCCCTTTCACCACATGCTGTACTTCCTTCCTTCTGTTCAAGTTTTGCCAGGAGCTTCTTGCTCATCCATGCAGGTCTCCTGCCCCCTCTGCTTGCCTTCTTACTCATAGAGACACATCAGTCTTGAACTTTGAGGAAGTGATGCTTGAATATTAACTATCTCTCAGACCCCCCTTCTAGGGCCCTAATCCATGGGGTTCTTCCAAGTAGAAGAGGCCACAGTTTGCTCTCCTGAAGTCCGGGATTGTGATTCTATTTTTTGCCCTGCTTCCTGCTCACAAGATCCCAAATTCCACTGTCTCATGGTCACTGCAGCTAAGGCTGACTCCAGTCTTCATATCTCCAAGCAGCCCCTCTTTGTTCAGCAAGGTCAGCAGCACACCTCTCTCCATTGGCTCCTCGACCATCTGTGTCAAAAAGATATCATCAGCGGTCTTTAGGGTCAAGACCGCCAACATAGCTGATGCAGTGACTCCAGCAGCTCTCTTTCTCTCTTGCATGAGTTGCAGGACCCTGGCAAGACTCTGAACTCCCTGAGGCTTCTCTGAGTCAGAAAATCCCCTGCTCTGCTGCAGAACTCACCCATCCGGAGCTGATCTCCTCAGCGATTCCTATTTATTCTCATATCATGAAAAAATAGAGCATTTCTTGTCAGTAGTATTATCTTTGATACTTCTTTCAAAGACACCAAACAAATTTATATTCTTTGTTTAAAAGCTGTAAACCATTGCACGTGACATCTTGTCACAGAGAGGATGCAACATGTTGCATGTTTGGCGTCCAATATGGCAAATGGCAGATTGGAATTGTGCTAAATGGGGGCCTGAAAGAAATAGCTTATTTTTAAAGATATGGGTAGCAGATCAAAAATACTGAAATGAACTAATTTTAAAGTTTAAAAGTAGATATGAGAAATGAATAGAAATTAGTGGCCTTAAATTCTGGTCTATCTTTTGGCATATTTGTTTTCCACGTGCATCACTACTAAAATGGCTTTTTTTTATTATTATTTCAGTGTAAAATTTTATTTATACTTTAAAATGAATCACTAAGGTAAATGCTGCATTAAGTCAGACAACTTATCTCAAAGCACTTAATATCTACCATCTCTTATCTAGATTGTAACAGATAGGTGAGCATAAAAAGACAGTGTTATTGTACGAGATTGATATATGCCTCTCTCTGCACCTTATTTGCTAGGTGCTACCAAGTTTCTTTTAACCATTAGAGCAGATAAGGATTTCAGAGTTTTGAATGAAATATTTGGAGAGCAATACAGGTGACCAGCATCTCAGTTTGTGAGACACACTCCACCTGGAAGAAGCTTTAGGTAATTCCATACCTGGAATAAGTTAGAGTACCAACTACTCAGACAAGACACCCTGATCATTGGCTCTCTTCCCTCTGCTGTGTTGTTTTCCACCAGTGGAGCTCCCACACAAGCTCACATATGCTAATAAACTCATCAGCCTTGATTGAAAGAGAGTTCATGTGCTACCAGCTCTTTCTGAAGAGTGCAGCTGGTCTTCCTGCATTTGTGTGGGCCTAAACCAAGCCCGTTCTTGCTATTTCTGATAAATATTTATGTAGGAACATAAATTTACATGGAACATTACAAACAGATTGAACATACTTTGTCAAAAAAAAATATATATATATTCACATTGGAAAAATAACCATTGAACAATTGCAGGAAACACTAAAATATGCAGAAACATATTATTTTTAATGACAAATTTGTTATAAAAAGAATCAGATTTATTTATTTGTTTGTTTTCACACACAACTGCTAGTAGACTCTGAAGGTTGCCAGGTTCTAGATCAAGCTACTCAGTTAAGATGAAATTGCATCCTCTTTCACCAAAGTCCACTCTTTGATAACTCAGTAAGCCTACCTGAGGACAGCACTCCTCATAACTCTGAAGAAACCTGTCTTTTCAACTAATAAGAAATTGTCAGTAACCATGAAATAGTAAATATATATATATATATATATACATTTTTGCTGACTGAAGATGCTTATAGAACTCTGAGGATCCTGAAACCGAAAATATTTGTTGCAGAAAACTTTATCAACCTATTCAGAAATGCTCTTTGGTGTGAAACTCTGAACCAGATGCTAGTGAGAGAGTTAATAATATGTATGTCTGAGTGAGAAAGAGAAAGACCAAGAGATTCGTCTCGGGAAAAAAAAAAATGGGAATTTGCTCAGAGCTATCAACAAAGTTTGTTGTTTTTGTTTTGTTTTGTTTTGTTTTGTTTTGTTTTGTTTTGTTTTGTTTCCTGATTATTAGCTTCTTTGTCTATGGACTTATTTTTTCACCCCTTCTCAAAACCTGAAAGTAAATATAGTTCCAAGTAAAAATCATATTTGTAGAATTGTGTGGAGATGATGCAGGATGCAGCCATAGTACTTCTGGTATCTAGTACTCTAGTTTCCAATATTCTGTTATCATCAAAACATCATTACACTTTCTCGGACAGCTGGCCAGGAGAGTGAAGACATAATAATGCATTTCTTGTTCTTCCATGTCCCCCGCTGCATTCCCTATCAAAGCAAAATTAGGACTGGACTAGCATGGGAGACATGACTACTGCTTGGAACATAAAGAGATGAGGAATAAACATAACCTGCTGTCTCCCTCCGCCCCCACCCATATAGCTGCTGATGAATGTATGCATGAATATGCAGAAAAACAGTGTCATGCTGTTAGCAACTACCAAAGTTGATTTACCCCACATTCAAAGGCAGACCCAGGAAATGAATTATAAATGTAAAAAAACGCAGTCATTACCTTTGTTCTTCCTTAGGAAACTCTCATTTCTCACTGTCTCCAGTAATTGCAAAAAATGGATTCCCCCCCACCCCCAAACATAATCAATTTGTGTTCGCAATCTCATTTTCATGAACTGAACACAAATAAACCAAATTGATTCTCTAAAAATGGCCTGGTAAAGTTCTGCATTAATACCAGACAACTTGTTAGGCCAACAACAGTTAGTGGGCTTCTGGGAAAAAAAAAAAAAAAAAAAAAAAAAAAGATTTTTTACTTTGAGAGAAGTGATTCGATAACAAATTCTTGTGACAGCCAGGCCAGTGTCTTTACTAGGCTAAGGCTGATCAAGGGCTTAGTTTGCTCAATAAATTTATTCAGAAGAAATTCAGCAGATTATACCACTTTTAATTTGATATTTTTGTAGATTTTTCTAAAAGATTTATGGTTCATTTTTCTCCACAGGAACTCAGAATTCCACTTTTTGTTTGTTTGTTTGTTTGTTTTGTTTTGTTGGGTAGAAAACAGTGACACAATGTAAAAAGCAATGGTGAAAATGCAAAGGACACTCGAATAACATCAGTATTGGAGGGCAGCCATGGCCTTCCCTGGTACCAGTAGCACTGCCTTGCAAATCTCCATGGTGAGTGTGCAGAAATTTAATCTTTCTCACACAGAATTTCTTAGGATTATAAACCATTTATCTGCTGTACAAGAAATTCTTATGTAATATGCAAAAAGAAGAGGAAAAAAAGAAACTGAAACTGGAGAAAGAAAATTATGATTCAGAGGATTTTAATACTGATTAACAAAACCTAAGGGTAGCTTGATGTGATTTTTATTAGGAGACAAAGCTACCTAATATTTCAAGACTGTCTATAAGTATCCAAGGAGGTGGAAGGTTATCAAAATTCACCTATGGCAGTAAAATAAAATTATATCAATAAGTATGAAGGGGGAGATGGCGGTAACCATGAAAACACAGACTTTGCATTCTCTGATGCACTGTTCTTCACTCAGAATTAAAGATTTATACAGTAGGTCATGCAGCAGCTGTAAAACTGTTATGTAAATACCGTTCACACCTTCAAGACATGGATTTTCTTTAAATAAATACAGACATTTAAGTGTTTACCTGGGCATACCGCATACCTATAAAGAGTTTCCACTTTTTTCTCAGATGTTATAATGACTATTGTTGAGTGGTTTGTTTGTTTTGTATAGGGAAAGAAGTAACTCAAAAATAAATGCTGATGCAAAAATTCTTCAGAACTCCTTTGCAAAAATGAGTGATGCCAGTTTTTAAAGCACAAATAATGTATACAAACTGCCAGTGCCCTACAGGCACTGCCAGTCCTTACCAGTCCCAAGGGGTCCCTAACACTAATAAAAAGGAAGTATTAGCTATGTAGTGGAGCAAAAGATTTAAATGTACATTTAAATTCTACTAATACAAAATAAAAATTCTACTAATACAAAAGAAAATAATTAAATGTTCTTCAATTTTTCCTTGAAGAAGCTGTGAGTTTCTCAACTACTCCACAGGAATTTAGGAAGAAAAAAAAAACACTTATCCTACAATGAAATCACTTTGGTTAAAATGATTAAATAAAGATGGTTTTGCATAAATTGATTGTTTACAGGTCTGCAGTGTTCATATGTAAAGTCTCTGAAGATGGTAATGTTTTGAAGGTGTTATTTCATAATGTAGCTAAAACAGCAAGGTAAGTTCCCGTAGTTTGCATTACAGAAAAAGATAAGTAAATAAATAAACCAACAAAACCCTCACATTAAATTCATCAAAGCCAGTAGATTTCGTTCATATGCTATATCTGTTAAAATGGAAAAAATCTTCAGATATTAAAAATACCTGTTTGGCACAGGCACAGATGCAGATGCAGTCTTAAAATAGGGCTTCATTTTCTCAGAAACAGTTTGACACTCCTCCTCTAATTATTTTTAATTTCTGCATAAAAATATTCACCATAACTGATCTGTTTGGCAAGAAGATAAGATTTTAACTGCTACTCAAACTCATTCTTATGAATGATCAATATGGAAATATATCAGTCTTCAGAAATCTGACCAACTGCTATCATTTCAAGTGCTGTGTGCAGGATACACTTGGTATTCATGGTATGTGATAGGTGAAGTCTGTTGAGATGGGCAAGCTGCTAGCAAGGCAAAGGCACACAAGGGTTGCTCTCAATCACTCCTGTAGAAGCTCATCTTTCTTCATTAGCTGTACATGTAGCCCAGGTTCTTAGTTTAAGCAGGCAAGGTAAGTTTAAAATAAATCAGCACTAAAATTTCTTACTGTGTTCTTTGTTTTTGTGGGCTTTTTGTTTGTTTGTTTGTTTCCTACCCTGAAAATAAATACGAAGAACTTTTCTTAGGAAAAAAAAATAATATATATATATATATATATGCCTAGGCATTGCAATCAACTTACATGATATGATTTATCTTTCACCTACTTCCTATTCCATAGTCTGAAATAAGACTTAAATAAGACATAAATCTTCTTTTAACTCTCTGTACAGTCAATAATTTCATGTTACATGAACATCCTAATGAAAATATGCCCTGAAAAATACTAAGAGAATGAAAGATAACAAATAAAGTTGACTTTTCTTAAAAAAAAACACTACATTTTCAGTAATAGTTTTCATTTTACATTGAAACAAATTAGAATGATTTTAATGTTTTCATAAAGACTTTCTGTTATTATGTCACATTTCCAATAAAAATGTCAGATTTTAAAGTTCCGTCTCAGTTGGGTAAGAGATGCTTCAGCACTTAAAAAAAAAAAAAGAAAAAAAAAAGAAAAAAAAAAAAGAATTTTCATCTGAAAACTTTCAACATATTTCCACAATTTTTAGTTCATCAAATTAGCATATTTTCAGAGTATTTTATTACAAATTTTCCAGTCAACTTCATTTGTAAATACTACTGAAGTACATTGCCAAAATGTGTTCCAACAACTGTGAGAGAACATTCATTTTCATTATTCTCTCAGCTCTACTCTACAGAAATATTGATTACTCCCAGTTCAATGTCAAGGTCCTAAAAATAGAAAGCAGTATTTAATAAAAGGTAGAGGGGTTATTATTTCTATCCTGGATAACTCCACAACTCTCGTTTGCACAATAGATGGGTGAAAGGAGCAGGAGAATTATCAGTTTTCTCTTACAAGATAGTCTATGACTTTCTAGGTTTGCATGACCTGAACGTCTAGAAAGATATAGACTGGACTTGATTGAATTCTTCAAAATGCATGAAGTATATTCAGCTATTCCATCATAAGGTGGGGCTTGATCCCAAGTTCTGAATTTAACCTCCCATCCATCATGGACTAATTATGTTTCCAGAAACAAAAAAGGATAATTATTCAATGTGATGTGCAAGGAAGCGACCACAGAACTGCCATTAACCTATGTATCACACTAAGTAATTGTCCTTAAGTCCTACCACTAATCCTAGCTTTAAAGTTTTCCTTGCAATAACTATTTCAATAAAATGTGCCAAAGGAAAATATTTTGGTCTCCTACAAATGTGCATTTGTACTTACACCACAATCATTATATATTATGAAGGCTACTGTGTAGTACAGCCATTGATCGAACTAAGTGGGAAAAAATGTCAATGTTTATGCAACAGATATTCCTTGTCATAGTTTCACTTACATTCCTCCACTACTCCCAGAAGACCCATGCTAAAATACATAATTTATGCCATAAGGATTATTTATTAGACTGATTTATTCCATTACTAGTGCTGTATTATTAAATTCTTATATGCCTTAATGATGGTAACGTATTAAGAATAGTTTTATGAGGAAAATGAAAGAATACATAATCAAACACAAGGTTGAAATAATGTTCAACAGAACATGTCATGTCTTCATTGAACACTGCAAGGCAATGTAAAGGTCCCTTAAATAGTCATTGCAACAGAATATTAATGATACCAAACACTGCTATCTAAAATTAATAACTCACATATTGCTTGCTGCATTCCTGCTAGCAAATGCTGGCCTCCATGTAGTCCTGAGGCCAGAATAACTGCACAAACTCAAGAACCTTTGAATCATGCCCTTCAGATTCCTGTAGGTATGTCCAGTAATAGCAGAGGTTCAATACCTTAACTTCAAAGATTTTTCCCTGACAGTGAGCTCTACTTTCACTGTTCAGCTTTCAGCATGTCTTTCCTGAATTATATGAGGTATGAGGACACAGTGAAGAGGGGACCAAATAAATTCACTGTTCTTCTTGGAGGAACACTTAGATATCCCTGACCATGACCATAACCGTGACCCTATGCATACCTCAACAGGTATGCACAGACCACCTATTCTTAAGAGTACTCTCCTTTTAAAGATAATGCTTATTTTTCCATGAAGAAAGGAAGAGGAAGAGGAAACAGGGAAAGGGGGAAAGGGGAAAAAGGAAAAAGGGAAAGGGAAAAAGGGGAAAGGGGGAAAGGGAAAAAGGGAAAGGGAAAAAAGAAAAGGGAAAAAGGGAAAGGGAAAAGGAAAGGGAAAAAGGGAAAGGGAAAAAGGGAAAGGGAAAGGGAAAGGGAAAGGGAAAGGGAAAGGGAAAGGGAAAGGGAAAGGGAAAGGGAAAGGGAAAGGGAAAGGGAAAGGGAAAGGGAAAGGGAAAGGGAAAGGGAAAGGGAAAGGGAAAGGGAAAGGGAAAGGGAAAGGGAAAGAAGGCAAGGCAAGGCAAAGAAATTTTTTGTTCACTGTCTTCTTGGCAGCAACTAAAAAAACTGTGAGTGTACATAGGACCAAGACATAACCCTGTCTTTGACAATGTACTAATGAACAATGTACTAATTCTTTCAAATGCAAATGCAAAGAAGGGAGAAGAATGTATTCATAATCTTTAAGCTGTGTTACTCCAAATAGTAGCTGTCTGTTTCTAATTATGTAAGTAAAAAACATACTATATCAGAAAAGTTTTTCCCCAAATCCTTTGTTTACTATGAGCAGAGCTGAATGAATACTGCAGACAACATATGCAACTATGAGTATATTATTTTAAAACATCATTCTTGAATTCAGTTTTATTGATGTTCACAACTCTTTTCACTTTCTTCACAATAGCACTCAAATCAATATCTTTTTGTTTGTGAAAATATTCATGTGACCAGCTTGAGTAATGAGTACCACAGGTTTGAAAAAAAAAAAAAAAAAAAAGTATGGAATCAACATGCTATACTATTTGCAAACACCTGATTTGATGAATAAAATAATGAATTATCATGTTCAAAATCACTTCTGCTTACGGACACCTTATAAATTTAAATAAGCTATATTTGTTTGCTGCATAGGTCACTAAATGTCTGTGTTCAGCTACAGAAGAATGAGATATCAGAGAAAAGGATGTCATTGCTCCACAAAGAATCTGATGCTGATTATGAGCCCTTGTAACATTTGTTGAGGGAAAAAAAATCCTCAGAAATGTTCACTAGCTCAGACACAGTGCTGTGCTAACAACGCCTGGCACACAGCTGGACAGCTTGTATGAGCAGAACAAATATACATTCACAAAATGTTGAAGCAACATACAACAAATATATCAAAAAGAAAGAAAACCTACTGAAGGAAGTAGAAGATGCACTCACGGTCTAGCTTAGGATGGAAAAGCTCTTCTCAGTTCCCTCCTAGAACAGAAACAAGGTCCTTTCAATTCAGTAGGCTGTCTATCACAACAGGTTGAGATGCTTTAAGAGAAAATTGCACAATAATGCTAAGGCAGACAATCTTACTAATAAAGCTTCTAAGGATGTGGTTGAATCTTGAAGTTTACCACTCCTTGAAAATCATTTGGTAGTCACCATTATCAACCTTTTGTATATTCTTCATTATTATATAAATATTAAAATATTTTTCAAATTTTGCTTTTTGGCCTCAGTAGCAACCAGTGCAAATGTGTTTCATGGTTAACTTATATACTTGATAAAAAGAAATATCCCCATACAGATTTGAATCATCTTTCTTTCAGTTTCTCTTAATATCCTTCTCACAAGACAAGCAATAAAAGCTTCAAATCTATTCTCCTTTACACTAACCTGTAGGTCGGAGTTTTTTTGACAGGGGTGTTTGTTTTTTAAATGCTCATTCATATGACACTTCTTCACAAAGAAAATGTTGATCTTTTCAGTTATTAATAAGAGATCTTATAATATTCCAGCTTTCTCATCAATTCTCCTCTCCTATTCCAGAACCTGTTCTGAAATTTGGCAATATTGTTTTTGAAAAGGGTTGCCAAACACTTCAGCAAACTTTCTGGATGAGGCCATACAGTATTATATATAGTGGCATATTACCCAGTATTGCTCTCCAATAAATTCTTTATACATCCCCAAAAGATAGCCAGCTTTTCTGAACAGAGTTGAGAAAGTATCTTTAGCTGTAGGTTAATAATTTTCTCAGGTTTGTCACCTAAATTGATAGTTAACATAATGAGGGAGAAAATTGTTAACACAACTCCATATTACGCTCAGTTGAAGTGCTTAATGTGCTTATATCCTCTGCTATATTTATATTTGAATTTCAAAATGTTTTACCAATAGATTTGTGTATATTTAAATGAAAGAAAAATTCGTATGTTATTCAAAAGTACCTATTAGCATCTATGTGGACATCTGTGGACTTAGGTGAAGGTTGAGCAAAGCATACTGTGAAAAACAACAAACAAATAAACAAACAAAAACATTAAAATACAAAAAAAAAAATCTATTTTAGAAGTAAACAAAGTTAAACCTAGGAAAAAGGAGAACATGGAAAAAACTTTATTAATAGAAAGCAAAATGTTTTACTGAATCAGTTAAAAGGAAACAAAAACTAAACTGGATGATTATTACTCATCTAACAAGACAATTCAAGGGCAATTACAAGAGATCTTTCAAAACTAGGCTCTTCTAAAGCGTAACAGGGAACTTAACAAGATCACTGTGAAAAATGTTATCGTTCTTAATTCAACTGTATGAGAAAAAAATATTTTTGGGACAAAATACAATTATAGCCATTTTTATGCCCTGTATCAAAGTGATTACCACTTTGTGGAGACTCGAAGCTTACTTTCTTCATTCAACAATAAACCTCTCTTAAACCAAGAGAAAGACATTAATTGATGGTATTTTACATTTCCCTCTTTAATTCTGTACCATGTCACAGTGAGGTTCATTTACTTATGTGGTGTTTAGATTATGCTCTTCCTAAGTTTTCATCTCAGTCTTCCTTTCCTTTAAATGCAGCTTTATATGGTCAGAACAGGTGTTCTATGAACTCTCTATCCCAAATAGCAAGTATCTGCTTCTAAATCTGAAGTGTTACAAAGCCAGGCAGCTCAATTCTGGGAGTGGCATTTCTTTTTATGCCTCACAAAATTAGACTGCCAAAGGCTTTACACTCTCTGAGCAGAGTAATTCACTCTATAAAGGAATGAATCATTATGCTGACTTCTCAATACTTTTCATAAAAATTATGTTTATTTTTTACAAATGTGCTTTATGGACAATCATAGAATGTCTACAGGTAGCAACTACAGAGCTTTCAATGGGAAAGAATTAAGTCACTGCTACCCCTGGAGTGCTAATGAGGTAAAAATGTGCTGAATGTTCATAGTTCCATTGAAATGAACATATTATGCTTGCTACAGGTGCACAATGCTAATTTGATTTTTGGGCAAACCATGATCAATTTGCATAATTTTAACATCCTGAAAACTGCAAACATCAGGAAAATCTGTGTGTTTCTCTGCCTATGGCATTAAGTCATTGAATGCCTAAGAATCAATATAAGCTCTTAGAATCAGAAGGGAAACCCTACTGGAGTCCTTCGTTAGCTAAATTATAGGATCAAAGCTTTGAAGCATACCAGCCCAAATCTTTTGTCTATAACCAACATAACTAAGGTAATTTCACTGTCTGCAGGACCATAACTATTTTTTTCTGACCCAACAATACTTTAAAATTGGCAATTACTAATGATCCATCCACTTCGAAGACATTGCTATATGCTTATATGATAAATAAAGAACTCAAACTAAACAATATCTTGTAGGCAAGTTGTGGAATAATTTCAAGTTTCCAATTTGCCTTAGCAATAACTGAATGTGATACAGCCCATAAATCTTTAAAGTAAAAGCACAATACTATTATTACTTCATATTTTTACCATTTGTCAAGTTAAATGCTTCTACATATGTTGAAATAACCTGAAATAAACACAGTAAGTAGATGAAGACATCTTTCCAATGGTCAGTATATCCAAAGAAGTTTGTGGCTGAGAGGATGTATAAAGAACTCAAAACAAATTAATACAATATTGAGAAAACATTAATACACATCACAGAAAAACAGCATATGACATACCAGAGAATAATTACAAAGGAATACTCACAGTTCAGTCTGTATCATTAACACTTTCTTCAAATGACTGTGGGTTGTTCAGGTTGGATTATCTGGCTGTGGAATGATAAAATTTTGGTTAAAAAAAAAAAAAGAGTTTACTGAATACATCAGAGAACTTGATTCTGTTGTCTAAAATAAACAGTTTGACTTTTCTACTGCCACTATATGTCTGTGTGAAATTTCTGGTTTTTGTATTGCTTTGGTAACTGCACAAATGCACACCTAAATCAAAAGCAGTAGTCATCACAGGTTGTGGTCACAAAATGGCTGGAAAGAATTTGATAAAGATCAAGACCAAAAAAGCACTCTGTATTGAATATGGCAGAGCAAAGCAAACAGTTGAAACAGCAACAGGAAAAACAAAGTGTAGATCAAAGATTACAAGCAAACAGTAACTTGTCAGTATTAAAAACACAACTGCAATATACATCCTTCCATTAGAGAAGCATGTTTCTTTGTGAGAGACAAAAATGTTCAAGATCATGCAGAAAAGTTTGAATATTCATATTGTATAGAAGGAGTAATTTACTCAATTGAGAAAACAGTCTGTCCTGGATTCTAGCTTGTTTTGGTGTTTACAGGTGGCACTAGAAGGAACTATGGAGTTAGAGCCAAAGTGTTTGAATGTTGTATTATCATGTTGTATTAACATGTTCAGCATTGATTGCCTAGAAGGTCAGACCAAAAAGGTCAGGTCATCAAAACCTCATCTCATTCTATGCTTGGGTGACCTGCGTGGTGGATGGGTGAATGCCTGTTGACATAGTCTACCTAGACTTCAGCAAAGCCTTTGACATGGTCTCCCATGGTATTTTCCTGGAGAAAACGGCAGCCCATGGCTTGGGCAGGTACACTCATTACTGGGTCAAAAATTGGCTGTATGGCCGGACCCAGAGAGTGGTGGTGAATGGAGTGAAATCCAGCTGGTGACTGGTCACCAGTGGTGTTTGCCAGGGGTTGGTGTTGAGGCCCATCCTCTTTAATATTTTTATTGATGATTTGGATGAGGGAATTGAATGCACCCTCAGTACGTTTGCAGATGACACCAAGTTGGAGGGAAGTGTTGATCTGCTGGAGGGTAGGAAGACCCTGCAGAGGGACCTGGACAGGTTGGATCAATGGGCAGAGTCCAATGGGATGAGGTTCTACATGGCCAAGTGCCAGGTCCTGCATTTCAGCCACAACAACCTCATGCAGCACTACAGGCTTGGGGCAGAGTGGCTCAAAAGCTGTGCAGAGGAAAAGGATCTGGAGTTGTTGGATAACGCTTGCCTGAACGTGAGCCAGCAGTGTGTCCAGGTGGCCAAGAAAGCCAATAGCATCCTGGCTTGTATCAGGAGTAGTGTAAACAGCAGGACCAGGAAGGTGATTGTCCCATTGTATTCTGCTCTGGTGAGGCCACACCTCGAGTACTGTGTTCAGCTTTGGGCCCCTCACTACAAGAAGGACATTGAGGCACTGTCCAGAGAAGGGCTACGCAGCTGGTGAAAGGCCTCAAACACAAGTCCTGTGAGGAGCAGCTGAGGGAACTGGGGTTGTTTAGTCAGGAGAAGAGGAGGCTTGGGGGAGACCTCATTGCTCTCTGCAACTGACTAAGAGGAAGTTCTGGAAAGCTGGGGGTTGGCCTCTTCTCGCAGATAACCAGTGATAGGACTAGAGGGAATGTCCTCAAGTTGTGCCAGGGAGGTTCAGGTTGGAAATTAGGGGACATTTCTTTTCAGAAAGAGTAGTCAGGCATTGGAACAGGTTACCCAGGGAGGTGGTGGATTCAGTGTCCCTGGGGGTGTTTAAGGAAAGTTGGGACGTAGCGTTTAGAGATGGTTTAGTGGGTGATTGTGGCGTAATGACCACACGGACATCAGAGTTTCTTTTAGGATCAGTAACTCCTACCTTTTTTGAGGACAGGCTCCCTGCTTATACCATTAGCTCTACAAGTGGTACTTTGCCATTAACTATTCATTGGTTAACAACTTTGCCCGGCAACAGCAAACATTTAGCAACTTCTATGTCTTAACAGTTGGCGAACAAGCAGTTTGAGAGGGCAAGGCCTCTCCTGAATCACCCTGCTTTGTTCCTTCTAATTTGTTTACATTCCTCACGGCTTAATCATCAAGAGGCCGATTTTATCACCAACCACGGGGCTTGTCGACCCCCATGGCATCAGATGCCCAGGTATTTACGATTTGTCCTATACCTCACTACTTCTTTTTTGACCTGAGGCAAAATGCTCCATCATCAGGCAACTTTTATTTGTTTCCTTGTACCTAATTTCTACTTGTCCTTTAATTATTGTTGTTTATGTCTTGCTCCTCACCCTTCCTTCACCCTGTTCTTAATTTCCCACAATATTTTTTTTCTTTTGTAACTTTGGTTGCTTGCTTTTTTTTATAACCACTTCAACTACAGTGACTGTATTCTCTCTAACTGTCTGATGATTTTCAGTTTGTCTTTCATTTGGGCCTTGGAATGTTACTGGACCCTGTCTTATTTCTGTTTGCCTCCTCTAGTCTACTACTTTCTTCTGCACTATCTTAGAAACACCTAAACTATTAGAACTATGATAACACTGAACTCTCAAGACAAATTGTGGGGACTAAACAAAAATAAACTGAATGAAGCTTTTAAACGAATAGTAATTACTACCGCAATTTCTTGGAAAGGCAACTCTCACATCCCGTAGTGAAAGGTATCTCAACAATAAAGCTGCCCTGAAGGGTAAAAATACTAGCCATCTGACACATATTCCTTTAGTGAATTTCTTAAGCAGGTGCATCATTTATGGTTTAAACACTGATGATCACAACTACCTATCTGCAGCTTCATACCACAAATATTCCTCTGCTTTGATGCCTTAGTAATTTTCAACAACATTAACAATTACAGCAATTTTTGAATCAGAGGATATCTTCTGATTACTAGGAAATTATACCCTTATGAAAAGTAATATATTTTTAGTATACTTGGCACACTTTTAGTAGAGCTAAGTATCTGTAGAATACTTGAATTATAGCAAGTATACTCATTTTTCATAAGTGTAGAGTGACACATTATAAAACAAATTATTATAATCAGAGATTTTCTTGAAGCTATCAAAGGGCTTGATTCAAAATGGGATAAGTTCTTCCTAGTACCCTCAGCCCACATTAGCGGGTAGTGGGAACTGAGGGCACTCAGCACCTTCGAGGGAAGTTCCCATGTAAGATCCAATCCTGCAGCTGTGCAAGATGCAATTTCTTTGATTACTTCTACTAATTTGCATACTACATCTATGATTTGGGCACACAGATAATTCACACTAGAATATCCTGTCATTCTGCCAGCCTTATAGACTTGTTATATATTGTTTTTCAATTTGCAAGGTCTTTGGAAAAGAGCTTCTTGTTTTATCTAGGCAGCTCCTGCCATCCTAGGAAAGAGGATGATGAGGTGAAGGCTGGTGATGATGAATGGATTTCATGAAAATTTATAAAAATGACACTCATAAATTTAACATAAATTACATTAGTTACATATGAGCCAGAATTTAGTCAGATTTAAAAAGGAATTATGAGAAATTACAGGAGTAACATTTATAAAGACTGTTAAATATTAAGAGTTTTGAAAGACATATTAAGCAAATTATTTTGGGGTTTAAAGTAGTCTCAGATTCAAATTAATCCCAGATCTGTTTGCTGTGGGATTTTTTACACATTTCTTTCAAGCATATTATTCCACAAAATGTTACAGATGAAATAAGCTTTGAAGTACTTAGTGGACACCATCCACTCAATGACAACATGCAAAAGATTGTTGTTCTCTTCAATTCTTCTTTTCTAAGAGGTTGCCTATGCTTTACTGCTTAAAAGCTGTTATAAGACACACAAAGCAAACATTTGAACTAAAGAAGACCCGTGTGTTCAAAAATCATTTACTTTCTTAAATTTTTGCAATCAAAAAGGGAAAAGGGACAGAGAGGTGCTGATCTCTTCCCCCAGTAATCAGTAATAGGAGTTATGGGTACAGCATAAAGCTGTGCCAGGGGAGATTTAGACTGGATATTAGGAAAATATTCTTTATCATGAGAATGGTCAAACACTGGAATGGCATCATAGCAAGGTGTCATTAATAATATGTTTTATCTTTTGGTTAGCACTGAAGTGGTCAGACAGTTGGACTTGATCTTTGTAGATCCCTTCCAACTGAACTATTCTGTTCTGTTCTGTTCTGTTCTGTTCTGTTCTGTTCTGTTCTATTCTATTCTATTCTATTCTATTCTATTCTATTCTATTCTATTCTATTCTATTCAAAATTGCATGGGGTTTACATATATTATTTCTAAATTCAAGCCTGTCATGGAAGACCTTGAGATGTAGCTGTCATCATGCATAAATATTTGATATGTTATTTCATGTTACCGCATAATATTGACAGGAAGAAAAAAAAAAAAAAAAAAAAAAAAGAGAGAGACCTGAACATAGGGTATACTTTTAAAATTAATAAAAATATTAATATAAAAATTATTCACTTTCTCTCTGAATTTTTTGAGGCTAGCCTCTTGAGACAATTTCACATCAATCTTACCAAGCTGTTCTATTAAGAAACTTCTATAACAATCTTCTTATTAACAGTTAATATCAAACTAAGTATGCTTTGGAAGTCAGTGGTCTTACCACTGTTCTCTGTTTTACCATGCTTTTCCCAGTTGATTTATAGCAATTGTCAAATCCAAACGTGTATATTATATATATACTATATATAGAAGGATGTTTTGCACCACTTGGACTTTCTTCATGGAGCTTCATGGAGCTTCAGTGAGAAAACTACTGCCACTATAGCATATAGAAAAATATATGCCAGTATAATAATATATAACATAATCTATTCTAGAACCTACTCAAGATTCATCAACAGGACTAGCTGAAAAATTAGTTTCTGTACCACTGAGAAGAACTAATATGGGTATTTCATTACAGATTTCTCCTGGCGATGTGTACTGTTGTGTCCATCAACCCTTGTACTAGGAGGGAGTTAGAACTCTTATGTGCAAAAGTACATGTATGTGATATCTTCAGGTTTGAGATTTAGAGCCATCAATCTTCATGATGTTTTTGTCACTATAGATTTCTTCTTAAATGCACTTTATGGAAAATTAAAGGCCTGGTAGCTCCTTTGTTCGTTACACTGCATTTTCTTCCATGATGATTATGTTGTAAAAATGCAATTATCTTCACACTCAGCTTTCCTCTCATTTCATGAAAAAAAACCTCACCGTTGGATATGCAAATATCAAAAAACTTCCAATTCAATATTTCACATTTTATAGATATAGATACCATTGAACAGGTCTATTTTTCTTATAGCTTTAAACAGTTCTCTGCAATGAAGCTACCACGCCAAGAAAAATGGCATCTATATTTATTTCACAGATTTCACAGAATTTCTAGGTTGGAAGAGACCTCAAGATCATCGAGTCCAACCTCTGACCTAACGCTAGCAGTCCCCACTAAACCATATCCCTAAGCACTACATCTAAACGTCTTTTAAAGACTTCCAGGGATGGTGACTCCACCACTTCCCTGGGCAGCCTGTTCCAGTGTCTAACAACCCTTTCGGTAAAGAAGCTCTTCCTAACATCTAACCTAAAACTCCCCTGGCGCAACTTTAGCCCATTCCCCCTCATCCTGTCACCAGGCACGTGGGAGAACAGGCCAACCCCCACCTCACTACAGCCTCCTTTAAGGTATCTGTAAAGAGCAATAAGGTCGCCCCTGAGCCTCCTCTTCTCCAGGCTGAACAAGCCCAGCTCCCTCAGCCGCTCCTCGTAGGACTTGTTCTACAGACCCCTCACCAGCTTCGTCGCCCTTCTCTGCACCCGCTCAAGCACCTCAATGTCCTTCTTGTAGCGAGGGGCCCTAAACTGAACACGGTACTCGAGGTGCGGCCTCACCAGAGCTGAGTACAGGAGGACGATCATCTCCCTAGCCCTGCTGGTCACACTGTTCCTTATACAAGCCAGGATGCCATTGGCCTTCTTGGCCACCTGAGCGCACTGCTGGCTCATATTCAGCCGACTATTCACCATCACACCCAGGTCCTTCTCTGCCTGGCAGCTCTCCAACCATTCCTCTCCCAGCCTGTAGCTCTGCTTGGGGTTATTGCGCCCCAGGTGCAGGACTCGGCACTTGGCCTTGTTGAACTTCATGCAGTTGACCTCAGCCCATCGGTGCAGCCTATCCAGATCCTCCTGCAGAGCTTTCCTACCCTCCAGCAGATCAACACTTCCCTCCAACTTGGTGTCATCTGCAAACTTACTGAGGGTGCACTCGATGCCCTCGTCCAGATCATCGATGAAGATATTAAAGAGGACCGGCCCCAGCACCGAGCCCTGGGGGACGCCACTAGTGACTGGCCTCCAACTGGACTTGGCTCCATTCACCACGACTCTTTGGGCCCGGCTATCCAGCCAGTTTCTAACCCAACGAAGCGTGCGCCAGTCCAAGCCAAGAGCAGCCAGTTTCTTGAGGAGAATGCTGTGGGAGACGGTGTCAAAAGCCTTGCTGAAGTCAAGGTAGACCACATCCACAGCCTTTCCCTCGTCCACCCAGCGCGTCACTTTGTCATAGAAGGAGATCGGGTTCGTCAAGCAGGATCTGCCTTTCATAAACCCATGCTGACTGCACCTGATCACCTGCTTGCCCTGCAAGTGCTGTGTGATGACTCTCAGGAGGATCTGCTCCATGAGCTTCCCTGGTACTGAGGTCAAACTGACAGGCCTGTAGTTTCCCGGGTCTGCCCTCCGGCCCTTCTTGTAGATGGGCATCACATTTGCTAGCCGCCAGTCAACTGGGACCTCCCCCGATAGCCAGGACTGCTGATAAATGATGGATAGTGGCTTGGCCAGCTCCTCTGCCAGTTCTCTCAGTACCCTTGGGTGGATCCCATCCGGCCCCATCGATTTGTGCACATCCAAGTGCCATAGCAGGTCACCAAACAGTTCTTCGTGGATAGTGAGGGCCACATCCTGCTCCCCATCCCCTTCCACCAGCTCAGGGTACTGGGTATCCAGACAACAACTGGTATTGCCGCTAAAGACTGAGGCAAAGAAGGCATTGAGCACCTCCGCCTTTTCCTCATCTCTTGTAACTAAGTTTCCCCCCGCATCCAGTAAAGGATGGAGATTCTCCTTAGTCCTCCTTTTTGTGTGGATGTATTTATAAAAACGTTTTTTGTTATCTTCAACGGCAGTAGCCAGATTGAGTTCCAGATGAGCTTTGGCCTTCCTAATTTTGTCCCTGCACAGCCTCGCTACATCCTTATAGTCCTCCCTAGTGGCCTGCCCACTTTTCCAAAGATTATAAACCCTCTTTTTTCTCCTAAGATCAAGCCACAATTCTCTGTTGAGCCAGGCTGGTCTTCTTCCCCGCCAGCTCGTCTTTGGGCACGTGGGGACAGACCATTCCTGCGCCATTAAGATTTCCCTCTTGAAGAGCGCCCAGCCTTCCTGGACCCCTCTGCCCTTCAGAACCGCCTCCCAAGGGACTCCACCAACTAGTGTCCTGAGCAGCTCAAAGTCAGCCCTCCGAAAGTCCAATACAGTGGTTTTACTGGTCCCCTTCCTGGCCTCGCCAAAAATAGTGAACTCCACTATTTCGTGGTCACTCTGCCCAAGACAGCTCCCGACAATCACATCCTCCACCAGTCCTTCTCTGTTTGTAAAGAGAAGGTCTAGCGGGGCACCACCCCTGGTAGGTTCACTAACCAGCTGCGTCAGGAAGCTATCTTCCATGCTCTCCAGAAACCTCCTAGACTGCTTTCTCTGGGCTGTGTTGTGCTTCCAGGATATGTCAGGGAAGTTGAAGTCCCCCACGAGTACAAGCATGGAAGATTTCGCAACTTCTATCAGCTGCCTGTAGAACTCCTCATCCGTCTCCTCATCCTGGTTCGGCGGTCTATAGCAGACCCCGACCAGGACACTAGCCTTGTTGTCCCTGCCGATCCTAACCCAAAGGGACTCGACCTTGTCATTCCCAGCCTCGAGTTCCACAACATCGAAAGACTCTCTAATATAGAGAGCCACACCACCACCCCTTCTGTGCTGCCTGTCCCTTCTATAGAGCTTATAGCCAGGCATTGCAGCACTCCAGTCATGAGAGTCGTCCCACCACGTCGCCGTGATGGCAACCAAGTCGTAGCCTGCTTGCCGCACGATGGCTTCCAGCTCCTCCTGTTTGTTACCCATGCTGCGTGCATTGGTGTAGATATCTTGAGGATCAAACGGGGATTTTCATCAAGATGTTACTTGTTACTGTTACATTCTCTTGAATATGCTTCATGTTCAGTGTTTGCTACTACAGTAACCATAAGGAAGCAGTGACGTTCAGAAAAATGTGTAAGTTTGAAATGCTTTGTGGTCAACTGAGATTTTGAACTATACCAAGTCCATAAGTATCTTCTGATTAACAACATGCCTACAAATTTTCTAACCATGTTAGATTTCTTCGGTCATGTTAGACTTTCTTTGGACAAAACTACTTTTATAGTCCCAAACCCACGTCTAAAGATATGATTCTCCAATTTTCTCAGTTGGAATATTAGATCACTAAACACAAGTGACACCTTCTGAAATAGCAGAAGACTTGGGAATATCATTAAATGCCAGTAGTGGGTATAAGGTCAATAAATATTTTAAATCCTCCTAAGTATGTAAGTATGCTCTTTTACTTTATTATTTATCTTTTCAGAATTGGTTTCAAGCAAGATTTTAAAATCTTGATCCTCCAAAGTTAGGCATTAGTAAGCTCCAAATATGCATTTTCCAGAGAAACTATCAAATTCAATTCACACATAATTAGTTGCTTCTTAGTTCTCTTTTCTGAATTCAGTCATACACATGAGCTAAATATCTCCAGTACTGTATTTATGTGCTGCAGTTCATTTTGTTGAATTGTATAGTTTTGTCTCTCTCTTTTAGTTCAAGATCTTCAACTACTTCATTACAAGTATCTTTTACTTTCTTCTTACTTTAGATCTACCCATGCTTTCTTCACTCACACCTGAGACTGACCAGTAATGTACAAATTAATGTGCAGAAATTTTATCTTTCTTTCCTCATACTGCTTTAAACCTCACTGGCTGTATGCAGATACAGATACAATTTCTGCTATACCTCTCTGTGTTTTGTCTGTTTTCCACTCTAGATCAACTTCAAAAGATAACAATGAATCATAAAAGAGAAAAAGAAAAGGAAAAAGAAAAGGAAAAAGAAAAAGAAGAAAAAGAAAAAGAAAAAGAAAAAGAAAAAGAAAAAGAAAAAGAAAAAGAAAAAGAAAAAGAAAAAGAAAAAGAAAAAGAAAAAGAAAAAGAAAAAGAAAAAGAAAAGGAAAAAGAAAAAGAAAAAGAAAAAGAAAAATTAAAAGAAAAATTAAAAGAAAAAGAAAAATTAAAAGAAAAATTAAAAGAAAAAGAAAAAGAAAAAGAAAAAGAAAAAGAAAAAGAAAAAGAAAAAGAAAAAGAAAAAGAAAAAGAAAAAGAAAAAGAAAAAGAAAAAAGAAAAAGAAAAAGGAAAAGTTGCCAAATGTCTTCTGTGAGAACTTATTCAAAAAAGCAATGGGTCAGCTTTGCATTGGGCCTGAAGCTCTTCAAGATGTAGTTGTTTTAGAAGGGTTACTGATAGTAGTTCCAGAAAAGGGAAAGATGTCAGAAATGTGAAATGCTTATAAGCATAGTAGAGGTTTGAGGTATCCCCAAAACCTAACCACCCTGTTTATTGAATGCTACCCTGGACCACTCCAGCACAGAAACAGATTTTCTCTCTCTAAAATCTTTAAAACAATTCCTGCTGTCTCTATCCCAGAAATAACTTTCTCCCTCCTCATATCTTTCTCATGCCTGCCTAGAAAACCAGTGTTCTCCAGAAAGTTTTAGTTTGATTTTAATTCTTTTGTTTGTTTGTTTGTTTGTTTGTTTTCTCAGCAGAATGATCCACATTCCTTATGCACCTCCTTTACTGTGTGCTTACTTCTTATTAGCTCTGACAGCTATGCCAATTGCATGTACGTGCCTAAAAGACAGCTCCAGCATTCACTTCAGCTTGCCAACAAATCTCTTATTTAAAATTACAACTGTTGGGCAGTTTCACATATGTACCTTTTAATGACTCAAAGGCACTTTGTTCTGACAATAGATCTCATAAGATCTCAAACTTGCAAGTTGTGTAATGTACTACATTCCCTTTGACAGCATATATGACTGCGTTGTTTCCAAGAATATCATTACTGCTGTTATCTCTTTATTGTTCAAAATCTATAAATATTTTGGTGCAACACACATTATTTTATGCAGTAAAAAGTCAAGTTTCTGTAAGGCCATGTGCTTCTTACAAGATATTCCATACACTTCTCAAACTGAAAGACCTATGAAGAGAGATAGTTTGGGATTTGCATTTCTTCTTTATTATTTTTTTTTATTATTATTATTTATTTTTGTGCTGCTTCAGGATGAATCAACTATGACACCACATGCTGCAACAATTGCTGAGGATGCCAAAAGTAATACATTTTTTTTTTCTTCTAAAACTCAACCAAAATCACCATTAAATTAAGGAAATCTCCCAACATCTCCCTGTATCTTCCCAGCTCACTTAATGTCTCATCACTTTATTTCTTTGTAGGCTCTTCCCATATATTCTCCCACTGTGGCAAGCTTCTTGCTGCAGATTTAGAGAAACATGAACATCCTCTGGCTACAGCTGGCACAACTGATCTGTCGCCCTGTTTGAAGGCGGAAGAAACCTCCACCTGTGCCAGCACATCCACGCATATCACTGACTACCAGCATGGACTGGGCTTTGGCTTTGACATTTCCTATCAAAGAGCATGCACTGCTTTATTATGTGTTCACCATGAGCACAATAAAAATTAGGTGACAGTTAGAAAATACTATTTTTTACATAATGTATATAAGCACTAACATATCAGATTACAATTTTGCTCCTTTAAAAATGTGTCTTTTTGTTATATTGAAGCCTACAATTTATATGCTTTTCATATCAGGAGAGATATTTGCTCCTTGCTCTGTTCACACAGGTCAAGTTACTAGAATTGTCAAGAGAAATTCTCACTCTATATTTAAAAATAAGTGGATATGGATATCATCTGGCTGAATAAAAAGGAAGTCTGATTATGCTGTATGTACTGAAGATACATTGCACATCTAGCCAGTTTTTATTCTTGTTCCTTAACATGTTGCTTGGTTACTTCATCAAACTTGTCATATGGGAGAATGCCTGTTTTATTAAAAAAAAAATAATAATAATAAAATGTAAGGCTAACTCCTCTGGGACTGAGGTGGGAGAATGAAGGTTGTTTTTTTTACACTTACTTCTGAAGTTTCAGTTCAAAACTAAATTGTTAATGGCTGTTTTCAGCCCAGAAAACAACAAGTATGGCGGCACACACCACTCCCAAGGGATTCTGGGATGCCTAATGCTGGAGTGTCCTGGTGACTCTTTCAGTGTAACAAGAACAGTCCATATTTTCAAGAGCTGCCAGGACCTTGGCAAACGCTACAAATAGATCACAACCAACATCTTTGTCTAGGCCCCTGAGCACAAAGCTTGAAGGCCGCCGCTAGTTTGGTATGACCAACTAGCTTCCAGGCAGGTAAAACCAATCTTAAGAAGCATTTAATTTCCTGAATAGTTTGCAAGCATGGGGAGAAAACGTACATTGAGACGGGTTTAAAACTACACCAGAGAGATTCTTGGCTTTCCAAAAGACTTCTCCGGTGGTCCAAAAGGTGAGCTGTGGTCAGAAGTCCACACCTTCATATTCCCACAGCCTTTGCAGACTCCCGCAAGCTTCGCGTGTGGAAACAGTGAGAGGCCTCCATCACCCCACACAAAGAGGTGGCTTGGCTGGGGGACGGCAGGGAAGCCACATCTGCAGGGGGGCGAGATGGGGTGCGGTGGGCACCTCTGCCACAACACGCCAAGGAAACCGACGGCTCAGCCTCGCTCAGGAGACGGACCGAGGCTCCCCCACCCATCTCCCGTTGCCCACCACTGCCTTCCCCTCCCCAGTCCTCCAGACCGGCACAGGCGACCCCTCCCCGGGCCATGCCCATCTGCGGCGGCGGTGCCCTGAGGGGCGGCGGCGGTGCCGGGCGGGCCCTTTGGAGGGGAATATAGGGATTTTTGGGGGGTCTGCAGCGAGTGCGGCACCGCCCCCGGCGGGCAGACGGGCGCGGCGGCGTCACGCGGCGGAACCGCCCCCCGCTCCCGGCGGCCGCCCCCGCCCGCCGCCGCCGCCGCCGCCGCCGCCGCCGCCGTCGCCGCGCACCCGCAGCATCGCCCGCTCCGTCGGCAAGCGGCAGAGGCAGCCCCCGGCCGGCCGCGCCTTCCCCGGCCCGCGGCACGCCGCGCAGGTAAAGGCGGAGCGGCGGCGAGGAGGACGAGCCCCGCTTTGCGGAGCCGGCGGCGGCGGCGGCGGAGGAGGAGGAGGAGGAGGAGGAGGAAGAGAAGGAGGAGGAGGAGGAGGAGGAGGCGCGAGAGGCTGGTGGGTTTGCATGCGGCGTTGTGGAGAGGTAGATGGCGGGGAGAAGAGATGGTGGAGCGGAGGGCGAAGTTAAAGGTTGGATGCGGTAATTTATTATCCCTTGCAAAAGCGGGTGGGGGGTGGGATCTGCGAGGCTTAAGGAATAAAATCGATCTGCTGCATGTTTTCCCTGGCGTGAGATGCTTTGGTGAAATGCGAAGCCGGGGCAGCGACGGGAATGAATATCGCAATATGATTGTTATTTCTCGGCGGCAGCCTGGAAAAGGCGAGGGGTTTGTGCAGGAAGTGCATGGATAATTTGGGACATTTTCTATTGTGAGCCAGAAGAATGAAGGCAGCCGGCTTCCTTGATATGTGTTTGAAACTGTTCAGGTTCCTGCTGATGGTATGCATTTTTGAAGGGGTAAAAATTATATCATAAACGTATTAAAATAAATATGTCTGCAGGCTGGAAAGGTAGCAAAATCGATCATTCCAGCCGCCTGGGAAAGAACTTGATTCTAGAAATTACGTAGAAATGAAGGGAAAAGATTAATGAGGCTGTTAAGTCTGCTTTTGAATTAGAGCGCTTCTCCCTTTGGCTGCAGCAAGGTTGTTTTTCAGATCCTTTTATTTCATCCGGTAATTTGTGAACTCTCTGGTCTTCCCCGCACCCAGAGACAATGCCGTGTATTTTATACAATAAGGATTCTGCCAAGGATTGTGCATGCCAACCGACCTGGCATTTATTAAGGATTTATTGACCTATGGGTGTCTCTCTCTCTCTTTCTAATTTGAAAAGGCTCAATCGGGGCACCTGTGACTAAATCATAATTTTTAAAGAAAAAATGGTTGTAGGGGGGTTGGGGAAGCGTATTAATTGACTGTGGAGGCACTGAATGCGATAGCTACATTTATGTTGAGCTGTGTGGATTTCTCACCACATACATGTGTATACATATGTACATCGCCGGGAGGGATATCTGGTAATTTAGATGGTAATTTAGACCCCATTTGAGACATATATATCTTAAAAAAATTGTCCTCCTTTGAGAATGAAAGTATCCCTCTGCTTTGGAAATGACTAGACAAGACAGTGCTGTTTACTGGCAGTGTGTGTAAATTATATCGGCAGTAATAAGTAAGCAATTGTTTTTTTTTGTGTTTTTTTTTTTTTTTTTTTTTTTTGGGTCTTTTTCCTTTTCAATCTTTCAATTCCCCCCCCCCCGCTTTTTCTTTTTCTTCCTTTCTTCCATTCCCTCTTTGTCTCTCGTGATTTTTTTTCTTCCCCTTCCTCCTTCTCTCTCTTGCTGGTGCTCTGCGTGTGAGTGAGAGGGGAAGGCAGGCGCGCCGCAGACAGAGGCAGGCAGCGGGCAGGGATGCTCTCGAGGTGGGATCCCCGCTCGGCGGCTCTCCGCGGACACCTGTAGGGATCGCTCTGGCACGCACGGCGGGCGCGCACACACGCACACGCCCGCGCGCGCGTTCCTGCCTGGCTCCCCTCCCGGCGCACACCACAGCCTCCTGCCACCCTCCTGCCGTGCTCCGCATTCGCACTCGCACCTTTGCCTCTTCCCTCCGTGCTCCCCCGCGCAGGCACCGTGCGCGCAGGGAGCCGCGCCGCCCCGCTCACCTTGCGCCCCGGCCTCTGCCGCATGCACTCCCCACCCGTCTACCCCCCTGGGGCTAACCTTTCCTCTCCCCCCTCCCGCCCCCGCCCTCTCCGGGCTGTGCATCCCTCACCTCTTTCCCGGGCCTCTTCCTCTCCCCCCCGCAAGCCATTTCCCACGCCGGCAACCCGCCCGCGCACGCTGTGTGCCCCCCAGCACCCGCCCCGCCGCATCCCATCGCACTCCACACCCTCTCCCTCGCCGCTCCTTTCCCTCCGCCGCAGCGGGTCCCCGCGGCCGCTCTCCTTCCCCCCTCCCATCCTCTAGTGCACCCACTCGTGTGTGGCCCCCCCCCCGGCTCCCACGTCCCCCCGCCGATGCGGAGGCTGCGGGGCGGGGGCCGGTGCGGAGCCCCCGGGCGCCGCCGCCCCGTCGGGGCCGCGCAGGGCGGAGCTGTTCCGGGTGCTGAAGCCCGAAGCGGTGCCTGCTGCGGAGCGGCGGCGCGGTGCTGTGCCGCCAGCCCCCGGCACCCCGACGGCGGCCACCGGGAGCCGGGTGGCTCCGGATGAGCGAGGGTGGGCGGGGGGGGCGGCCGCGGGTAGCCCGGCTCCTTCGACGGGCCCTGGTGGGCACCACTTTTTTCGGAGGAGCTGCAGGATGTTTGGTATTGAGAGGTGGAAAACCTGGGTCTCTATGTTGCCCTGCAGTGCACGGTGCTGCCCGGTGCTGGTTGGCACGGCTGGGCTCTGCCCATGAAGTTTGGGGGGGGGATTCTTGCCTTTCTTTTGCTGCTCTTGCCCGCCTCGCATGTGACAAATAATAAAAATAAACGTGTTGACATTTAGAGGAATGAAATTAAATATAAAGAGAGAGTAGGAGGTGACTTAGCGGCTCCGAACGTGTCAGGTGCAGGCAGCTGAGGTGTGTGCCTGTTTTCGAGCAGGTTTTTGCTCTGCCAGGCTCGTCCCTGCCCTCCCGCCCTCCCCCACCAGCCCGGCAAAGGGCTTGGCAGCCGTTCTGGACGTGATATTTTGCCTAAGTGCTGCTGGCTAAGAAGTGGGAGGGAGGTGAAGGGGAAGCAGTGGGTGAGGGAGGTGTCGGAGATCCTCTCCTCCATCAGGAGAGATCTGCTAATACATACCTTCCAGAAAAGATACCGCGGCTTGGGGGAGAAAAATAGAGAGGGGAGCCTCTCTGCTGAAATGCTTTGAATGCAGAGACCTCTTCAGAGGAACAGAGTGAACTGTGGCATATGTATGATTTTTAAAACGGAGAGTGTCCTTTTAAATAAGGGCAACTGAATAAACATACATAAAATGCTGCAACCCATTTCAGAGGACTAACACATGGGATTAGCTGATCTGCATTGTGAATAATGTCAACATCAGAGCTGGCTTGAATTGGATTTTCCCTGCCATAACAGAGAATATCAGCAGCAAAAGAAATCAGGTGGCAGGGAAAAATGTGGTTTGAAATTTTCAAAAAGCCTTCTAAGAAACCATTGCAATTCTTTCCTCACCCCATGAAAATAAACCAGTAGGTGTGCCACATATGGCGAAACCTGCCAGTTCCTTCTGGGAGCTCAGTCCACTTTATATGTTTTTGAGCGATAGTAGAATGAACTAGAACCAGGCTTGGTATCATCATCTGAATTAATAGGACCCTATAGCTTCACAGGTGCAGCTATTTCTATAAATAAATTAAACCATATAGCGGGATAAATAAAATCTCTTCAGGATCCTTTTCTTTTGAACATCAGTATTGTAATAAGAAAATATGCTACTAAAGTATTTCAAAGTTTTGGAATGGTAAGTAGTTTACATATAGATTATTCCATAAAAATGCAATCTAGTGTAAGCATTTACATTAAGATTTAAGTTTAGCACTGCACGTTATTATGATTTCTCAGTAACTCCAAAATTACAGCAGCAGCACTTCATTTTCCTAACGTTGAACAGCAGTTCAAATAAAAAATTAATCACAAATGTACACTATTGATCAACTTTATGATTTAATGTGTTATTAGTCATCATTTCTTATTATTCTGTTTCAATTCCTTGCAGATTAGAAACAAAAACAATAGAGGAATTCACCCCCCTGGATCTTAGTCTTGGCCTTTTGCAAGCAAGCAGAAGAGGAGCTGTCAGGCTTTGCATGTCAAGTAGCCACTCGGCTGTTTGACAGCTTCTGGGTTTCAACCCCATTGGGACTGAGGCAGCTCAGGAAACCATGAGCGATGAGTCCTGTCGTCTGCTGACGCTGCTTTAGCACCATGGCAGACAGTCCGTGATCTGACAAGAGGATACGTCTTAGGGAGGCAGCACTGGGATCGGTAATTGGCTTCCTGGGAAACTACAGCTGGTGGATAGGATGTAAAAAGAGGTGCACGTATACTGGGATATTGCTGCAGTCTTGGCGAGCTACTGGATCCACTTGGAAAAAAGGATTTTGCCACCAGTTTTGGTTTTTCTCCAGCTTTGGTAATGTTGGCTTTGGGGAAAATTTCTGCTGACTCACCCAGCCCCAGACATCTTTTGCCAAGCCTGGCTGACCAGTGAAGAAACCCACCAGCGCCTTCTCCCCTGTGGCAGACCGGTGGGGCACCTTCCCTTCCTGGTGCCCCACTTCATCCAGCGGGGCACTCACAGCCCCCCCGTCCCAAGACGGGGGTGAGCGTGCCTGAACCTCCAAGCGTGGCTGGTGCCCGGCAAGATTTTACCCTGTCTGCCACCGGGGCCCCAGCGCCGCCCCCCGCCGGCACTGCCGCCCCGCTCACCCGTCCCAGGCCGCGCAGGATGGGGGCGGCACTGGTGCGGCGTGGGGGCTGCCTACTGCTCTGGCTGGCCCTGCTGTTGGGCTGCTGGGCTGAGTTGGGCAGTGGGCTGGAGTTCCCGGGGGCTGAGGGGCAGTGGACCCGCTTCCCCAAGTGGAACGCCTGCTGTGAGAGTGAGATGAGCTTCAACATGAAGACACGCAGCTCCAGTGGGCTGGTGCTCTACTTCGATGACGAGGGCTTCTGCGACTTCCTGGAACTCATCCTCACCCAGGGTGGGCGGCTGCAGCTCAGCTTCTCCATCTTCTGTGCTGAGCCCGCCACTCTCCTGTCTGATACTGCCGTCAATGATAACCTCTGGCATGCTGTGGTCATTCGCCGCCACTTCAAGAACACCACACTGATCATCGACCGGGCTGAGGCAAAGTGGGTGGAGGTGAAATCCAAGCGGCGGGACATGACTGTGTTCAGTGGCCTATTCTTAGGGGGGCTCCCGCCAGAGCTGCGGTCAGCGACACTAAAGCTGACGTTATCCTCTGTCAAAGACCGGGAGCCCTTCAAGGGCTGGATAACGGATGTGCGGGTCAACTACACACAGACATCGCCAGTGGAGAGCCAGGAGGTGCGGCTGGATGATGAGCAAAGCCGCCTGTGTGCCCGAGAGGACGTTTGCCTCAACGGGGGCGTCTGCTCAGTGCTCAACGACCAGGCCGTCTGTGACTGCTCCCAAACAGGCTTTCGGGGGAAGGACTGCAGTGAAGGTAAGACACCATCTTAGCTTGCCCCACTGCCCCCTTTGCGTAATGGAGGGGACGGGTAGGAGGCCAGGCCTGCATGGAGTTTCATCTGTACAAGTGGGTCTCGTTCCCTTCCCCACTGCCTCCCTGCTGCCTTCCCTCTTCCTTGCCTTCCTCCCCCCACGTGTGTCTGTGGCAGACCATGGTGCCATCACTCCTCTGTTCTCTGCAAGGGTGGGTGATGGGAGGAGGATGCCATCTGGGTGTCTTCCCACAGCAAAGTGTGATGTGGAGTTGTCCTGGGCAGAGGAAGGACAGGGCCTTGGTGCCAGGTGGTACCCAGGCAGGAGGGGGTGGCTGATGTCATGCTTGGCTAGAGTCAAAGGAGGGGGTGGGCATGCTTGTAATGAGCAGCTGGTGGCAATTAATTCTGGGAATGGGAAGCGACAGGAAGAATTCTACTAGTTTAAGTGCAAAGGTTACCTGGGTTTATTTTTGTAGGGTAGTAGAGACCCAGAATCTGTTTTATATTGATATCTACTTCTATTACAACATTGGAATAAAACCAGTGATTTATTTGGGAATTCTTTAAATTGTTGTTGGGGAGGAGAGGGACTAGACAGAGGATTATAGTTTTATACAAATGTGAACAGTACTTTGCAATGTATTCAGACATTTGGAATGCCAGGCTTAGAGAGAAGACAAAAGGGCATGGGGGAAATATATACTCGAAGACTACAAAATTACTGGGTATTTATACCAAGGAAGACAGCTTTGAAAAACAGCAGTTTCCTGAATCCCATCTACAAATAAATCACTGAGTAAAATATGATTCATATTCAGTGGCCATTGGTTTTGGTGATTGGAGGTGTGAACATTTAATGCAGATACATGTAGGACTCTATTATTTGGCTGGTAAGGGTACCATTGCTTGAAACTACTTAAGCACAGAGGGTACTCATGTACCCTCATATGTACCTACAATAAAACTTAAAGGTATACGAATGAAGTAAGTACAAATGTAAAAATATAATCATGTCAAAATTTGAGACCGAAGACCTGAGTGTGAAATGTAGAAGGTAAATATAGATAAGATACTATGTATGCCAAATTAAGATATTCACTGAGTGGCTACAAGACATTTATGGCTGAATAATTTGCCTTTATTATTTCTATCAAATTTCACTCATTATAAAAAAGAAAACATCATTTGTGCTTTATTATGTAACATCTTCTGTCCTTAGTGTCAGTACCCAAAACACTACAGTCATTTTACATCTTGTTTACTTTATCAGCTGTTTATCTCTCATCTGCCATTCGTTAAAAAAATCAAAGCTTATTAACTTTTTAAAATAAGTAAAAAGGAAATGATAGTTTCAGAAAATAAGAAGTTTATACTTTCAGTTGCACACAGTCCCAGAAATTGTAAAATGAAGTATCTTCTATATTAGCCTAAATCATGTAAATGTATTTAGTATTTGAGTGTAACTTTTTAATATGTATACATAAAATATTGAGTTGTCTTAGCATCTTAGAGTTAGACCCTATTATAAACTGAAAAGCAAGTTCGGAGGGGTAGCAGTTTGATTAAAGTGACAATGGTCATTTATATATTATTGAAAAAGATATGCAATTTACATTAAAGCTGTTTATTTAAAATGATTCTGAACATGTAATATTTATATGAAAAAGTTTATATAATTGCATGTAAAATAAGTCAGGGCACATCTTGTCTTTAACAGAATTAGTAAGATCATCAGGTATTTTTAAAGAAAATTTTTACGTTTAGATTGAACCTTAATGGAATACTATATATGTTTTTATATATATATATATAAAAATTATATAGTGCTTGTAAGAAGATGACAGTCAAAATAATTTTGGAATCCCCCAAATTAGGATAAAGTATTGGCTTCATTCAAATGATAATGCTTTTACAATTGACCTCAGTGGGATCAAGATTTCCCTCACACCTCCCTTTACCACTAAGAAACCTTATAAAATAATAGCAAGATGTGTAATTTTAGCATAGTCTCATCATAAAGTAATCAGATTCCAATTTCATTTGAAATAGAATACAACATTTCCACTGTCAGCAACATAAATGGAACTGTTCCTGCAGTTTGTATCTGTTGATTGAGAAAAAATAACTGAAACCTATCAGTCAGGTTTGATGAAGGGTTTAGTAGCTTCTCATATGTGCTACCAAAAATACTGAACTAATTTGTAAAAACATTGATTTAATCTTCTGAAATATAAAAAGGCAGAAGGACAAGTCTGTCCATTGCATCTATCAGGAAAGAAACCCTGGCTACTGTTGTCTATTTCTCTTATAGCCAACATAGTAATTATGATGTTGAGTTAACGATCTTTTGTTCCTGGAATGTGTAAATTTTCCACAAGCTTTAGCAAGAGGTTGCCATTAAATTTCCCACAAGCCTTAGTAAGAGGCTGCCGTTGCGTAGGATGGAGGATATATATAGCAATTCATATAGCAATGAATTTGAGGGGATCTTCTGAGATCTCACGCTCTGTCTTTTTAGCTTGTTGGCTAGAAATGGTTTAAATATGAAAGGTACCATACTTACCATTTTTATCTGAGATTGGACCTAAATGTTCTAGTACCAAGCTTACCATTTTTATCTGAAATTGTACCTAGATGTCCCAGTTGGTACCTTTTGCCTTTAAGGTGAAGGATAGTCATTAAATTCTATTTTCCTTTGAAATATATATATATACATATATATAAATATTTATGTAATATAAGCTTGTATTTAGTGTGCTTCTGCATCTCTGCCATCTGTCTAGGTGCAGAGTTTAACGTTCAATGGTATAATGAGAACTTTAGAAATCAATAATAACAAACAAACAAAAAAAACCAACCCTTTCAAAAATTTTGATCCTGACTTGCACATTTGAGAGATTTGAAATAACTGATTTAAAGAGTCAATGTTTCAGGTCGTAGGATGCATTTTTGGTGGCATTTAAGTTATTTTCAGAGAGAGATTATCACTAAATTAAGAGATTATAAAATCACTCTTTCTTTTTTCTTTCTTATGAGGTAAAGTTTTCTTAAAATAATGAAGTTTCACCAAGTTTTATTTGTTTTGAAAAACCCATATAACTTACTTCTAGCAATATAACTTACTTCTAGCAAGCTTAACTGTCCTTGTAGCTGTCTAAAACAGGAGTAGCTTCATTTATTATCTGAACTACACCAGTGTAAAACCTAGGAAAGAATCAGATTTATTATGTTCAGTCATGTTCTTTGTTCCAGTAGTTATAAACTCTCTTCAATGGGAGCTTTGGTATGAAATGCAGAAAGAGTATTGGAGTTTTGCTTGAATATCAAGGGCATGCTGCCTACAGCACAGAAAAATATGATCTGTAGCAGTTCTGTTGTGAATTAGTCTTGAGTGCTTATGGGTAAAGAGGCTTCTAAAAGAGCAAATATAAATTTCTGTTTAATACTGAAACAGGCAAAAGAATATTATTTCATGTAATAGCGACTCAATAGAAATAAAAGTACATAAAATTATTATAAATTTTGTTAGAAATAAGACTAGCATTCAAGTAAACCCTGATTTCCATATCAATTTTCTGATAAATTTTTGACATACACCACAACCTTCTCAGCGAAAACTGTATTATTTGATGAAAAGAATCAAATTGGTATGGTTTGATTTTATTATAAGGAGAACTGTTTGGTAAAAAGACTGATTTTAAGAATCAAATTATTACTGAATTGTGTCAGGGTCCTAGAAGGTAAGGAGAATACATGATTTCGTACGGAGAAGGAAATATTCTGATATATACATGATTCCTAAGGAGAATACAGTGAGCCTTCATGTTCTTCTTCCCATTTTGCTTCTTATGTTAGAATTTCAGAACAACAACAACAACAACAAATTATCAAATCACTCCAGTAAATACTGACCTTCTGACTTTAGACAGAATTTATATATATTATTTTCTTTTTATCTTCATTTGTATATAAATAATGTTGTCCAGTTTCCTGTCCAAGAAAATATAAAGATACCCCTGAAGGAGGAAATAAAAAGCACGTAACACACTTTTTTGGGAGATGTTCCTCATTGACACCAGCTTCTTTTTCTTTTCTGTATCTGTAACTGTTTGAAAAAAAAAAATTACGTATGGGGTGATTTATCTTTTTAAGATATAGCTGGTCTACTTGTCTTAATATTAGGTTGATATAGAGGCAATTACATTGTGAATTCAAAGCCTTCCTTTTTAGAACATATTTTATTTTAACTGTCCTACTGAGTTTCTGTTTTGTGGAAAAATTGAGGACTGTTCATGCAGCTGTTCACTGTAAGAGATACTCTTCCTTGTCAGATATTCAGAACTTGATGCCAGCTATGCTATGAATTGTGAAAGGGATTTTTTAAGGAAGCAAATTCCAGATGTCTTAGGCTAGCCAGCATTTAGATTTGTTTGTTTGGGTTCTGAATATATTACATGAATCTTTGTTGTGCATATTTGCTTCTTCATGTTAATTTTTAAAAACTCATCCAATATTTATATCTCTTTGAGAATTTTCATTTTATAATTCATTCAATTCCCTTATGTCTTGAATATAAATATATTTTGGCATTAATTATATTTTTTATGAGATAGGTGTTTGTGCTCAGAGTTGTACTATTGAACTCTGTAGATACTCAATCTTGCAAGAGTAGGCACTTCAGTCTTTATCCTTCCTGAATAGTTAGCTAAATATACATGTACTATGGAATAGTTAATACTGTGAGCAAAACTTTTGTTTTGATTTACACTTCAGAATCTTTATCTAAAACACTCATCTCTGTTACATGATCTGCATGCTGAATTTCTTGTCAGTGCCAATAGCCACTGGGATGATGTTGATATAGGAGGAGAAATGGAAATCCACAAGAGACTACACTAAAATTCTTTTGTATTTACAGATTAGATTAGTTTAACTCAAATGTGTAGATTTTATTTAATATTTTTAGTGTCTTTTTTTTTTTTTTTGTCTGACTATAATCTTGAGGACAGGTAGTCAAATAATCCCCAAATTGTTCAAAACTATGTTAAATGCATTCAGTTGTATGCAAACAGAATGCTTATGTCAGTTTAAAGCAGAATTTTGCACCATTTTCCTAATGAAAGCTGATATATTATTTTGCTTGCCAGGATTTGGCATTATAGGATATTGATTTCAGTATCTGCGTTGTGTAAAATCACAGCAATTTAAATCCTGTGTCACTGGTAATTAGGAGTTGGCAGTCTGTTTTATATTATATTCTAAGAAGGTTACTTGTTGAATATAGCTAATCCTTTCAAAATGCTGATATTGAAATGCTTCCAAAAGACCACTTATGCATATAGCATACATCTTAGTACCCCAAATCAATAGTATTTTATGCAGTGAGATTGTGGCTTCCCTTTGTTCCTAGCTGAGATACAGTGCCCATGTCAATTTTGAATCTATATTGCCAATTGTAAAATGTTAATATGCTAGAAGAATTTACATCTAGCAGCACAGGGCATTGTGTCACATTGTCAAATTCACTCTGAATTTTAAAATTACTTAATAAAATTACCTATATTTTAATGTAATTATACTTCAAGACTTACAGGCATTTTGGACCAAATGCACTTGATCTTTTGTGAGCTGCAGGTTGGCATGCTCAGAGCCTTTTAAACATAGATGCTAGCCAAAGAGTTGTGGGAAAATGTTTGGATTACAGAACACATAATTTTATCCCCTAGTCATTATTGACCTGGCAAGTAAAACCAATTCCTGACTGAAATAGCTTGACGTTGAGGCTTACTTTATCATGTACAATTGTGATAATTTACACTTCTTTTAACAAACATACCAAAATTGGATGATATTTTAAAACAAAAAGGTTAATCAACGTCTTGATGGAATTAATGCAGTGCCTTGTCTTCCAGAGAACTTGGTGTTACTTTCAGAAAGTATGAAGCCATGCCAACTTCTGTAAAAATACTTTGATTAGTTTATTGTGCTGAAGTTGAAGTTGTGTACCTTCATAAACACATGATTTTACAGCACAGTGAAGGGCATTCTGAGTTGTTGTATATCATGTTCTACATGAGGAGTGAATTGCAAAGACCAAAATATACTTCCTTCAGGGAATGATTTTTTATAATGTGACAAACGTACATTTAGCTGTGTTGTTAGTGTTGTTATATATAGAACTGACTAGTAAAGTACATAGTATCTATGATACATTTATTTTGTTCTACTCTGTCCAGGAATCATAGTAACCTTTAAAAAAAATAACATAGTTGTTTTTTTTTTTTTTTTTTTTTTCCCCCACAAAGATGGGCACTTTCTCTACTGACTCTTTCTGTTTCTTTACTGTGGTGATGGTGTCTGAGAGTATCACAAGCACTTTACTAGCCTGTATTATACTGTCATATATGCAGAAGTCAGTCTTTCAGAAGCTTGGATTCTCTGCTGCCAAATAAAAAGTAGTTGCATCTAGTGGGTTCCTGTAATGAATCGTTGAAACCATTCTCCTGGATTTTGCTGTACTCAGCAGAGCCAAAGAGCATTTCCATGTGTAAAATACAGCAACTAATGAATGAAGTAGGAAAAAGTATATGATTTTTGCAATGCTGCCTCCATGACCTTAGCCAGTTTATGCCACTTCTCCAGTTTTGTTGTTGTTGATGATGATTTTTCTTCTTATTGTTGTTGTTTTGCTTTGGTTCATTTTTTTTTGCTTTTGTTGTTATTTTTATTTTTATTTTTATTTTTATTTTTATTTTTTACATCTCTTAAGGTAAAATTGCTAATGCTCCATACAGGATTTTTGTTAGGATTTTCTTTGTGGCAGTCGGGATCTTGTAATATCAGAATTTCTATTAGTTGAAGTCAAGACTTGAAGCTCTACAATAGTGCAACCTTCTAAGTCTATAGAACTGATACTTAATAAGCTAGCTTTAAGTTGCCAGCATTCTTGCTACTTATCTACCCATGGCTCAGTGTTCAGAATACTGTGTTTCTTCATGTGCGCAGCTGGTCTGAATGTGTCTTCCATTAGTCTGGCTAGACTTGGAAAGACTTCATAAATCCAGATATTTATCACCATTGATGTGGTTGTCACCCTTTGCTCCACCCTCGTGAGGCGTTATTTAGAATACTGCATACAGGTCTGGTCCCAACTACAAGAAGGATGTGGATTTGTTAGAGTGGGTCCAGAGGAGGACCACGAAGATGGTCAGAGGGCTGGAACCCTCTGGAGGTGTTCAAGGCAAGGTTGGCCCTGGGCAACCTGATGTAGTGAGTGTTATCCCTGCTGATTGCAGGGAGGTTGGAACTAGATGATCTTTAAGGTCCCTTCCAACCCAAGCCATTCTATGATTTTATGGTGATTTTATGGCCATCATCATCATTGTTGTCATCGCTATTATAATTTTTAAATTTAATGTATGAGCATGAAAAGTGCTATAAAAGTAAAGTTATATAACGGACTTTGATTTCCATTTAAGGGACTCTGTAATTTGTGAAAAAATCTGTTTTACCAAAAAAGTGGGAAGTGTATTCAATAGCATCACTTTGGTAGTTACTGCCACTGCAAACAGAGAAACAGTGTATTTTGCCTATGTAGGGGTTATATACTGACAATTCTATGTAGGTGTGCAAGTTGCAGATTGCTTTAAATCTGTGGCACAATATATAAGGTCTTCAAACGGAAAGGTCTGACTTTTTGTTATTTTTTGTTATTTTGTGCATTGCTTAAAGGCAGAGAAATTAGACCAATTCTTCCAACAGTGATTTCTTTTTGTAATTAAGAAAATATATACAGTCATTACGGAGGTTACTGACATTACACTATACAATTGGGGATGCATGCCACAGTTCCAGAGCTTCAGAATTACATCTTCATTTCTGATACAAAATGGCCTTTATGTTCATCTTCTTTCCCTTCTAAGCTTTCTGGCTTTAACAAAAGACATAAAATATGACAATGTCAAAGGAAGTATTTCAGTCAAGAGAAGACTCCTTGAGAAAGATTATATATATTTCTTAAAAATTATATGTACTTCCTTTTTTAAGAAGCATGTAGAAAATCACAGAATTAATGAGTAGACATGGGATGAAGATCTGCATCTCTGTATTTTAATTTTCTTTAGAAGCTCATCCTGATTCTTCTTTGCCTGTTCCCAGAGGTAACAACAGAAATGCTGATGTGTGTCAGCAATTTGTGCAATGGGTGTCTAGAGAACAGCTGTGATGAATTTTGCTTTAGGATGAATTACAGTCTTGTGATGCAAAAATAATATTATTAATAAAAATCTGAGAATCAGGTCCCGATGATAGTTAAAAACAAAAAAACTCTATAGCCCTTTTAGGAAAGACATTCTCTACTCATTCTGCACTAATACTACTATTAGTACAGCAGTAATTAAAGTGATATAAAAAGTCTGGATTCTGCTGATTTTTATGCATCAACTAAATGCATAAAAATTTATGCATTTATGCTTTATGCATTTGTAAAATCGGACTCTTAACCTGAAAGGTCCAGGGACAAGAGGAGGAGAGGCTAATGAGACATCTTCTTCCCAGACTCCACATACCACTATGTCTAAGCACAGTGAATTTCAGGTATTTGTAACAGGATAGGCAGATGCTTCTCATGATGCCATCTTCTAGAAAAGCAGTGGATTTTTTTAGGAAAGTTCTACAAATATGATTGCTGGCATTGAGATTACTAATTTTTCATTTTCTTTTTTCTCCTATTTTTCCTCATCAGAGGAGACACAGGTGAAAGAGGATGTTAGAAACCACTGCCTATATGTCACTTAAATTTAAAACTGTCATGGGGAGTTATAAGAAAGATTTGGAAATAGATTTTTTTAAGAACTGATTAATGCCTCCTGATACTCCTGCTACATTGTCCTTATGTGAATGTTGCTGAACTTCCCAGGACGTGATTTTCCATGAAGTTCACTTTCTGGGATTTACTGGGGGAAAAAAGAAATCTGAAATACTATTACATTGAAAAAAATATTTTTTATTTTTCAGAACATACTGTTTTTCAGAGATAAATTATGAACAGTCTTACAACATCAAACAGAAGATCTGCCTTGTTTGGCTAAACATTTTCTGAAGAATTACAAATACAGATTTTATATTCATACATAAATAATTCCTACTTAAATGTTATGAGAAAAAAAAAATCCTACTAGTTCACCAGGAAGACTGGTTGAATATATTGGAAGACTTGAAAATATTTCTTTCTTGGCCCCAAATTTTATTAGTTTATTGGCCCCAAATTTTATTAGTTTTCCATAAATGCTCTCTCAGTTGTGGTCTTTTCCATGGATTTCTAGTTTTTGTCACTCTTCTTCATCCAAAGGATTTGAAGGAGGGGCTAGATTGAAAGTTATTTACAGAACTGTGAATTTATGCCTTTATCTCTGTGGCAGTTAAACAAATTAGTTTCTTATTATAAGAATGTATGAAGTACAGCACTTTTTATTTTTGTTTTCCTCACAAAATTTTCAAAACTCAAAATCAAAAATATTTTTCAGGTTCAGTTAGTTATGAGAAAAATAATTTCACACTATTTCTTATTCATATTTATGTAACAAAGAAAGTTTTAATGACAAAAAAAAAAAGTTAATGTAATAGAAATTCTGACCTACCATTCATGCAAATCAACTGGCAAGCACATTTTCAATATTTGAAAAATAATTAACATTCAGAGATTTTATCTATTCTCTTATCGTCAGCTAAAACATATTCACTTGTTTTATATATCATTTGAGTCTTTAAATAAACATTTTCTTACACATTTTAAGTACTTACATCACTCACATTTATAAGAGACTAATTAAACAAAGCTTTGTTATTCAGTCATGTAGTACCAGTTGTGATATATGAGTCATGCTGGTGAATTTTGTCAATTTTGAACCATAGAAGCATTCACAGGAATGCAAGTGAATAAAATTTCCTTTCCATTTCTCCCCTACTTAAAAAACATAAACATACCTATTGGAAGTGGAAAGATAGCAGTCTAAGTTGACGTTACAACAGGAGTTCAGAAGCAAAGCTACCTTCAATGAGTGGTAGCTTTCATCTTTTTTGTTGCATGTATTCAAGGGTGAAATTTGTTGCATGTATTCAAGGCTGAAAAATGTGAAATTCTTCACATTTGCATGAAAAAATAACAAAAAGCAGTTAGTGATGCTGTAGCTATTGTCAGGGAGATATACCTAAACCAAAAAGCATGCCTCTGAGAACTTACTAACATTTAGTTATTCTGATGGTGTATTTTAACATGGGCTTATTATTCCTGGATAGCCTAAACGTATAAGGTGACAAGTTTTGATGCTATTCACCTTTACTCTTTATCAGCTTACTCGCTGGAAATTTGAGTCATCAGTAGGATCTCTCAGTCAATTAAAATCATTAGTCCAGGTACTTCTGTCTGTGTAAATCAGGATTGATGCCTCTTGAAGCTAATGCATTACACCATTGTAAAATAGAGGAAAAGTCAGAATCAAGTCCTCTGGTTAAAAATAAAAATAAAGATCTCTTAATTCTAATAATATTAAAACACTCAAAACCCTCAAGAAGCAATCAGGCCTAACCTTGCCCAGTACTATGCAATATTACTTTGTGATCTTTTTAGAGGTTTCTTTTTGTCATTCAGATGCACAAAAGCATTTAGCCAGCACAAAAATGACTAAAAGGAAGCTTTGCTTGCATGTTTCACATACCTTTTTTTGGAAACAACAAATACTTATTTGTCTCATTAGTGTGTTTGTGTTTGTACAGGTATGATAGGAACTACCAATGCTACTTTCCCTTATAAAATTACAAATTAGTGGCTAAAAAAACCTTCATATTATAATCTCACTACCACCTCCATAAGTGTGCCGTATTAAAATGTTTGAGGTTTGAGAACAGCCTGTAATGTATTTTTCCATCCATGTATTTGAATTATTCTTCACACTCCTTTCATTGTTCTTAGATACCCTTTTGGTGCACAGGTTTCTAAAGCATAGCTCAGTATGGCCAATTTGCTTCTTCTCTAATCAACCTAATTCATCAGTATCAGTTTAACATGTATGAGCGTACTACACTCAAAAATCTATGCTCTGAGAATATTACTAAGTTTCAAAATAATATACTCAGAAGCTGTGGACTGTCAGGATAAGGACAATCTACAGTTTTAATTTCATCCCTTTCTGAGTACCCCTTATGAAACAATCTTTAATTACATGATCATATACCATTTCTTCCTCAAGCCTTCTTCCTCATTCAGTGCGTAGTCCGGATAATAAGTTGTTCAGCATTTTGTTTTCTTCTTGCTGTTCAGTGTGAGCCTTATTTATTGTCCATATTCAAAACAGCTCTGAAGAGAAATTATCAATTTCTCCCAAGGCTTTTCTAAGTTTCTCATAACTACAATGTCTAAGCAGCTGTGCAAATATTAAAAATTACACAATATATATGTAAGATGACAGATGCTATTATCCGAGTTGTAGGCAAAAGAGACTGCAGGTAAAAACATTCACTAATACTGAGAACACAAGCTGATGTTTTCCCACTACTTCACGTTTAACACTATACATGCACTATAACATCAAAATATAGCTCCTATTGACTTCAGATTATATCTCTGAGGGAATAGTATTGCATATTCTAGAATATCTAGCAAGGCAAGTTCCCAGAAAATGCAAATATCTTTAACAGCATAGGGAATGACCACCCAGAAAATGCCTGGCCTTAGAAACCTGAGCAAAATCACACAGAATTTTCAGGACAGAAGGGGGGTGGAATGCTTCAAAGGAACGTTCGCCTCTCTTTGGTATGTGGTACACCCTACTCCTTTTTAGCAAGGACTATTGTAAAGCAGGGGCAGGTATACTGCTCATTGTCACAACAGCTTTCTTGATTACTCAGTCATTACTTACTGCTAAGAATAGACCTCTTTTGCATACAGAAGACTTATGGACCCTCTGGAGACATTAAACTGTTTAATTAAAGGCTATATCATAACATATATGAATAAAGCAAATGGATCTAAGTTACGTAAGAAACCTTATGTCTCAGAGCTGCTATTTTTGACATCGCAACAACACAAAAAAACCATTACTGAATTCTAAAAGTAAAGTAGTCAGTGTATATAATGTTGTTTATAGTTTTTTTAGACTACGCCCACCCTTACACCCCAGCCTCAGCTATTGACTTTTCTCTTCAGTCAGGAAGCATCCTTTCCACAGCACCTGCTCCCAGCAGGGAGGCTGCAGAATGGCTGACACTTCCCCTACTCCAAGATCGGGTACTGGTACCTACCAAATGCTGCAATTATCTAGAGTTTCAAATGAAAGGCTCAAGTTAGAGTATAGAACCACAGTCCAAATAATTTTCCAGGAGTTTTCTGATAAAAAACAAGATATGTATCTCTGCAAGCACTGTGCGAACAGGTTTTTCTAGAAAGTTTACAACTTGAACAGATTCTAGCAGGTTTTCAAAGGTTTGGCAGAAAGCTTTGAACCCTGAAAGTCAAGTCACTCCTGCCCAAATGATTTTTATTTTTCTGCTTCAAAATAAGACTGAAGTCAAAAGGAATCATAATAAAAACGAAACTTATTCAGAGTTCCCTTGGGGATATTCTACTGCTAACATAAATGTCGTGTTTTCAGCTGAGCTGTGTTTTTGTTTGTTTGTCTGTTTTGTGACTAAATCTTTTTTTTTTTTTTTTTTTTTTTTTTCTTCTTAATTTAATAAGTAGAGGACTTCCTTATTATTATGGGTCCCTCTCAATTTACTGTAACTGATCTTACTCTGAAGTATGTGTTTTATAAAGAAAGAAATCAAGCAAATTAAAAATCTTATGCCTAATTTTTTTCAGTATGTTTCAGAATCATTTTTCTAATGAATTGACTGAGTTAACCTTTAAGAGACCCATTTCATTGTTTAATAAAGTACACAGTATTTGCACTTGCTTCTTCAATGTTGCAATTAAACAAACAAACAAACAAACAAAAACGTATCGATTTTTCTTAAAGTTTTTATGTAGAAGTTTTATATGAAGCAATAGTGTAGCTGTGAAAGAATGCTATATACAGAAGAGCCATAAATGAAGCGCTATTCTTTGACTTGACTAGCCTATATTCTTAGGACATTTCTGTCTTTATGAGCGACACATTTATTAATGTCCCAGGAGCCTTGAATACACCTTCATTATTTTTGTCCTTGTTTAGAGATAGTTTCTTTCTCTACTTAAAAAATAGCCATTTCTCTATTTGTGTATTAAAAAATTATGAAGATTTACAAAATACATTTTTCCTTTTTGATTTATATTTTAACCACTATCTTGTACCATTTGACTATTAAGCATGAGAATTAAAAACAAACAAACAGGAGAAGCTGAAGGCAGATTAATGTCACGTTTTGCAGGAAGACAGTGCCGGTCAAAAATCCCAGTCCTCTCCAGTACTATATGACCCCCTAAAGGTTGTTTTTTGCTAAGCACTGAAGGAAATATGAAGTAATGCACTCTCATTTTACTGTCACTTAAAACATCCATAGCTCTGCAAACCTTTTTTTTTTTTTTTTTTTTCTTTTGAAACATACAGGATAACATTCAAAGACGGAAGTAGAAGTTTCCTACTACTTAGACGTACTGGACTTCTCAAAATACCAGCTTCTGTGATTAATTACATCATTCATGCATTTCATAAATTGGCAAAAAAACTTTTCTCAGTTTAATAGAATTCTAGAAAAAACTTGTCCTGAATGCAATGGTTTAATGGCTCCCAAATTTATAGATAGATAGATAAACAATTGTTGATATACCATCTATAGCATCTCTGGGGTCTGTATGAGTAAGATTTATAAGTAGCTATTTTTCAGTATTTTAAAAATTAATGTAATTTTTAGTTTAGCCTAGGAATTTTCAGTCACTTGTAAAACAGCACATGAAGCAGCCTGCTTTAGGTGCAGCTAAGAGATGAAAACTGTATAGCCATTGCACTGAGGTTGTCTTTCAGATCTGCCTGCATAAACATACATGGAATCATGCTCTAGCTTGGTCCTGCTACAGTGGTTTGGGTAAAGAGAAATCATTTTTTGGGCAGCTAATTGTTAATTCCAGATCACTTGGATAGAGCAGTTACTCACACAGTTATGCCACTTGATCTGAAGGAGCAAATGGAAAGGAGTTTTTTGAGCACCAGCATGCAGCAGCATAAGGGGTGCCAAGTTCTTATGCTCAGCTGCATCAGAATGGGGCACATGACTAGGCTCTTGTTTGCACATCTTTGAATTTCTGTCTATATTGCTGTGATTGATTCCTGCAAACGATATGGATTTATCAATATTCTTGCCAGAAGAATTATTTAAGGAATTTCTTGGAAGTATTAGGAAAACTTTCAGTGATTTGGACATAGGTTTTATGGGAGTCTGTTTTCAAAGACAAATAAGGCAAAATTTGGCACTAAATAACCTAGTATCTGTACGGTACTATATGTTAATAAAAAACAAGAAGTTTTTAACTGAGCTTGGGAACTGGACCTCCATTTTCTGTGAGTCAGTGGCATCACTTTTAATAATCTCAGAAAACCTCTCAGTACTGAAACTTCCATACATGTCAAAAATATTTTTGAAAGTTGCTTTGCTTTTTGCTGCATTTCAAAACAAGCTCCTAAATTTTATTATTTCAATCTAGTTTCAATATAATTTGGTGTTCTCTCTGACTTTATATAAAAGTTAACCTGCACAACTGGTAATAAAATGAGACTGGCAGTAACATGCAAACAAATTACTGGTAACCGAAGAAATGAAATCAGGGGAAGAAAGCAACTTAAATATCAGAAATATTTTTGGATAGTGTACCATGCTCAGCAAATTTCATTATCCCCTAGGGTGCACCCCAGAGAGTGCACAACAGTCTCGGCACGAGTCATCCCATACTTCTTATTGCAGGATGTTCTTACTGTGGTAAGGAAGTACTTACTTGCTTGGTAAGAACTGTATGCTTCATAACATATGACCAGCTGCAAGCTCTGAAATGTTGGATTCCTTTATGCAATCATTTTAATTTAGATAGTGATCTTTAATTTTGCAGGTTTTTTTTTTTTTTTTTTTTTTTTTTTTTTTTTGTGGAATTTACTACAGTTGCAAATAACTTACTATGCAGAAGGCCCTTTTTTAGGTTTGGACCCAGATATTATTTCTTCTTCTTTAAAAACTGGAGCCTTCAGAAATGATTACATCAGATGAATGGTAGACATCTGGAAGCATAAAATGGAGAAAAGGAGAGATGAAGGACTAAGAAGTAACTAAGTACTGGAAATGGGATTTGGAATTGCTATTTTATATTCACAATTCTATTACAACTTCCTTATTCAAGTATTTAATCTCTCTCGTAGTTTTTCATCCATACAATAACATTAATAATATTCACTGTCTTCTTCCTATTCTCTGTTTTGTATAGTAATGTCTGAGATTTTGCTCCATAACAACTTGCACTACTAACTACAACAGAAGTGGGTTTTAGACATTACAGATTATACAATATCTGTAATGTCTAAAATGTCTTCAGATGGAGATCGGAGATTGGACTGGAGAAAAAGTAATAAATAAATGTTTGCAATTTAGGTTATTCTAGATTGCTCTAAGGGCAGCAAAGTTCCTGGTATAGTCATATATATTCGTTATAAACATTTGTTCTTTTTTTTGGCTCTTTTGGATACTCTCTTTGGGCCCGTATTATAGTTTATTTCTCATAACAGAACATGCCAACAAGACCTGTTAGCAAGATTAATATGTCCTTGAATAAAATGGTATTTGTTAATAGTATTTGTTAATGGTATTTGTTAAAGACATCTTTAACAAAACTACCATCAAAATATTCTTAACTTTATCTTGCTTGCATCTTGCAAAGATGGTTTTTGGAAATGAAGTGAAGACCTACCAAAATACACATAAGATTGTATTTTGGGGGGATCAATGTCCACAAATAAAAATAATTTTCTTAGGTGTAGTGGATTATTGTACTGGAATATTGCTTGTTGATGATATTGTATGAAGAATTTTGGAGTTTTCTGGCAGAAAGTCTTCATAAAACAACATAAAAATTTAAAATTTTGTGCATGCAAAAAGACGTAAGGGGAGAAATAGTGATTTTTCATGAATACTTGAATGAAATATTCTGAATATTCTCAAGCTCTCACGTCAAATAAAGATAAAAGCAATTTGTCATCTTTTTTGCCCCTCATAATCTAGAATGCTTGAAAGCTGTCTTAATTGTTATTTTCATTTGTACTACTCATTTTGGTTCATGCTTGTGAAAAAGAGAGAACAAACAGAAGTTAGGTAGCTTGCTGAGGAATGTAGGCACATTTTTAATTCTTCAACGTCCCAGTTGGATGTGGAGATAACATCTAAGTTTTATTTTATTTTGTTTTCACAAGGACCTTGTTGATTTTGGCTCCTTCATGAAGGAACATTATTTCCCAGCACTAATCTTCTGGAAGTTTTCTGAAGCAAACAAATATTATTTTTTGCAAACCAGAATATATTGTTTGAATGAAGTTATGTTAACTTTTTTTTTGAGCATAAATTTTTATTAATGTAATATCAACATAATAAGAAATTATTCAAAATCCCATTAAATTTTTAACAATTCTTTTTTAATACCCTAACATACAAATAATTTGCAGTGGCAGATCAATTATGTTTTTCAACAACAGCAATGAATTGTTCTTAAGCTAAGGATTTATGGTCTATTTTAGCAAGAGAGTGTATTCAAGGCTAAATTTCATTTGGAAAAATAACAAATTATACCCAGTAAAGAACAGTCAAAAGAAAATTCTTCTACAATACATGTGAGATTAAAACAAGGGCTTAGTGGAGCATTGTTGTCCAATTCCTGGCAACCTGCACCAGATGTCCATGCTTGAGCAGGGTCCTTGGACCAGATGACCTCCAGAGGTTCCTTCCTCCCTTGACTGTTCTGTGATTCTGTGATTTTTCAATGAGTATAATATGTTTGCACTATGAAAAAATAAAAATTGGTATAAGCGGTTATAGCAAACTATATGAAATTAAAAAGAAAAGACATCTACCTTTTGTTGTGAAGGTACACCAGACCTCTGAGTGACAAAATTAAGTAGGTATTTTTAGCTCATTGGTAACCAGTCAGTTGAATATCCAAAAGAAAATGAAGGAATCTACAACTCATGTATCTCCTTCAAAACTGTAAAATAGAATTCATGCTTCTGTAAGAGATGAGATTGCTGGAAATAGAATGCAAGTTCTCCAGAGGGTAAGACTTTCAAACTCTCCATTTTGGTCATTCTTAAGGAGATTATCAAAAGAACTAACCATATAGCCAGTCTGGAGGATATGAAATATAGTAGTAAAACAGCAGGATGCAATTGGACGATTACACAGTTTTACTTAGAACAGGTGCTTTCACGTTATATTTATGGAGTGACCAAAAACTAGTAACTGATTGCAATGCTAAGGTCAGAATTTGATAGCACTGCATTTATCTGATCTTGGAAATGCTGATGTATAGCATAAAACTTTCTTAAAGGGTATCCTAAAACCTAAGGTCTGAATCAACTGAGATTATTCTGCTTTATGTTTATTTGTCTGTCTATTGAAACAAAAGACTCCCTCCACTGCTCCCACTTTAATTTACATCTGCTTCTTTTTGTAGCTATGCACAACTAAAAAGGGCCAAATCCAGTAAGCTTCTGTTTCCTCAAGTCTTTTTTTTCTTTTTTTTTTTCCAAAGAGGATGGTTCAGACTTCAAAATTTGTGGATCAGTGTAACCAAACAGATACTTCTATTAGAATACAAGTCCATCATAAAAGAAGGCATTTGCACTCATTTCAGTCTAAACTGCCACAAAACAATTGAAGTTTTATCTCAGCACTGTGTGAAGTGTGGACCTGCATAAACATGATTATTTAGTCTGAACAACTACATTTTCAGAGGCTTTCCATAAACCAAATTGTTTCTATACATATTGATATACAAATATCATTATGCCAATTTGTGTTAATCTAATGAACCAACATGGATTTTATCTGCCATAGATTTTATGTTCCAGGAAGATACCAGATTATTGGTCCTGGTTTCATTACAGCATCACTAAGGGCCTTCAGGTCAATATAAACATTTGTTGAAATGTGTTGCTAACTCTGCTGCTGGAGACCGTATAGTTCCCACTGAATATATTCACTATTTTATGCCAAAAAATGCCTTGCAATCTTCTGTCCATCATTTCTACAATCTGTTAATATCTCTGTGACTGTCAGCTGCATTCATATCATTACAGAGCAGTACATCCTCCTCTTTTACTTCACGTACTATTTAGGAAGATATACCTGTTACTATCTACTATTCTTTACTTTTTTTTTTTTTTTTTTTTTTTTTTTTTTTTTAAATGAATATAACACTCATCTTCTCATGTTGATCACGTTTTCCAAGAGTGACAAGATGTCTAAGATTCTTAAGCAGTTTCCTCTTAGCATTCCCTAGTTATCATATTGTCTGATTTGCATTGCTGATTCTTTTCTGATGTTGAACCACATTCCACTAAAATTTCCTCCCTCAGATATTTCATTCTTATACTAAGTCAGACTGACTCACATTCCTCAGTGAATGATATTTAACACAGTGATAAAGATAAGGAAATATATGTAGTAATAGTCATTGATTTCAGATGGTTTATATTACTACGGATGGCCTCTACAGTCTTGAAGGAATATAGGAAATATTTTACTCCTTTACAATCTCCTTGAGTGTCTCCCCTTACTGCTAATTCTTCCTATTTCTGTTCCTTATGAGTTCCTTTTCCATCTTTGTTCTTGTGTGCTGATCCTTTCCAGTTTTCAGTGGTGTGGGCCTCTTCATTTCAGCTTTCCCAGTTTTGCCCACAGCCCATGTTTTCTATGCAGTTCTGACAGGCTTACTGTTCAAGGCATTGACTCTTTTTGTTCAAATTATTTATTCTTTGCCTATTTTTAAGACTTTTTTTTTTTTTTTTTTTCCTTCAGACCACTGTCTCTGGCCTTTGGCTGCTCCTAGTAATGATTTCTTTCTCAGCCACAGTGAAACCTTTGAAGTTGGTAACTCCTACTTTAAGGAGTAATTTCATTTAACTTCTTTTCTTGCTCTCTCCCAAGGTGTGATTTAGATAGCTTTAACATGGTGGTATGTTGTAATGCTACATAATGTAACACAGGATACATTTCATTAAATACATATGACACAGTTTCTTATAAATATACTGAGAAAGTGACACAAATGGAACAGTGCAGTACCTGGATCACCTCCTCAAAATTGTTAATTCAGTTCATACAAGAAATCCATTTCAGTATTACAGAATTTTCATGTCTTTTATGTCAGACTGGAGGAAAAAAAAAAAAAAAGAAAAAAAAAAAGAAAAAAAGGAAGTTTAAGTTAAATTGGCTACAGAAGCTATTTTAGGTACCCAAGTTTGGATTCCATACAGAAGCAGCATGTCTGTGTTTTCTAATGCACTCTCTGTAATGCACCTGCTGTTGTTTCTTGTTCTTTGAAGTGAGGTTCAAATGTGCAGGCAGAGAAGCCTCACAAGCTTTTCATGGGACAGAAAATGCTTCAGCATCAAAAGCTGCCTGGGACTGCCACAAAGTGCAGCCTGCAACTGCACATGAAGATCAGCAGATAAAGTGGATGCAATTTCATTCTAACTGATGGACTCTAGGACCTATGGTCAAAAAGCTAACCTTGCTTTCATTGTATCATTCTAGCAATCACTTCAGCTGTGGAGAGGTCCAGCTGAGCTATTAACAAAAGCACTAAGGCTTGATTTTTTTTTAATTTATATTTTTTGTCTTTATAACCAACATAGCTGGGGAAGTAAAACAAAATTGGTCCAGAAATCAAGGGCAAAAAGGAACAAATTAATCAATTTTCCTTATTAGCAATACATTATACATCACTGAGAAAAAAATTAAAGGAATGAGAAAAGGTCTAACAATGTAGTTTATAAATTGCAGTTTTCATGTTTTGAGACATTAAAATAAATTATTGTCTATAAAAGATATAATGGTATCACTGAAGGTTTGGAAACACTGTCCATCATTGTCATTTCTGAGGGGTTATATTAGCCTTTCCCTCTGTAAAGATTTTGTGTTCATCATTTGACAATGTGGAGACCAGGTAGCCTACATAAGTCCAAAATGAGGCTGAAGCTAGAAGAAGCTGAGGAGCTCGTTATGATAGAACTTCCATTGGTTTTAGCAGTGTTTTGTCTTATACTTCCCACAGAAACAGAGGATTTTCCTTTGTTGTAATTTCTCTCCTTGTCAACAAAAGAAGGAAGAGAACAGTCAATCCCCTAGCACAGAAAACATAATAAAAACATAGGCTAAACTCTGTTTCCAACCTGAGATAATTAAGGAGGAAGGTAGTCAAGGTCCTTCAGCATCAGCTAACAAAGAAAGAAAGCATGGTAGAACATTGTGTGCAAACTCAGGAGAGAAGGAACACATTTCTGCTTTTAACATTTGATCTTCTTTACTTTAACCTTTAATTACATCAGTGACTGTATGTATGAGAGGGGAATTAAAGCCTATTCTAAACTCTGAATTCTAAAACCTGTTGCTCTATAGGGAGAAATAATTTATACAGTCCTGCAATCCAGGAATTTAATTTAATGAGCCTTTATGCATGTAAACAAAGTTATAGCTCTTCTTAGCTATTGCATAGCTGTTCTGTAAACGTGGCTGGGGTGAAACAAAGCCGAAGTTGTGTACAGCTTTGGGGATCTTACTTGGATTTTAAGGATGGTGATCCTGTGGTAATTGTATTCAGACTTGTTAAATTGTTGCTTGACTGCTATTCTAGAGCTACCAAATACATGTATATGCTTAGACTGTGATCAGCTGTCCTTGTTTAGGCTGGGATAGAGTTTATTTTCTTCATAGGAGCTGAAATAGTGGTATGTTTTGGATTTAGTATAAAAAGTAATGTTGCTAACACAGCAATCATTTAGTTGTTGCTGAGCAGTGCTTACACTGAGTCAAGGACTGTTTGGCTTCTCATAGCACCAGTGAGGAGATTGGGAGTACACAAGAAGCTGGGAGGGGACACAGCTGACCCAAACTGACCAAACGGTTCCATATTACATGCTATCATGTTAAGTAATAAAACTGGGAGGGGAATTGGCCACAGGGCTGCTATTTCTTGGGGTCTGGCTGGGCATCAATTGGCTGGTGGTGAGCAATTATGTTCTGCATCAGTTGTTTATTTATTTATATATCTATATTATTGTTATTATTATCATTAATTATTTTTTATTTCTTATTAAATTATGCTTATGTCAACCCATAAATTCTCTCACTTTTACCTTTTTTGATTCTTTCCCCTATCCCACTGTGAGGAGGGACGGAGTGAACAGTGGTGTGATGCTTAGCTGCCTGATCGGTTAAACCATAATAGCTAATACTAGTTTCTCTACAGTTCAGGCCAAACAATTCAATCTAGTCATTTCTTAAGCAGAGGAGGTATGAAAGGAAGTAGCCATGATGTATATCCAAAAGATTAAAAGAGAATAAATGGTTTTGTTGAATTTTGTCAAGGGTAAAGGATTCTTTTAAAATCTGAAATAGGAATCAGTATTCAGGAAAATGTGATGTATAGAATACAGAAAAAAATGTGTCTCTCTTATTCACATCTTTTACACCATCTCAAGATGATCCCTACTACAATACCAAAACCTACTACAATACCAAAGAAAATCCATCTCAGAAGGCGTTTTCTTTGTTTTGAAGCACAAACTTACTGCAATATGCCTCCTTATTAAAATATGCTTATACATAGCTAAGCTGAATGGAATTTTTTATGAAGTGATTCATCATTAGAAAATGATTGAGAATTTAATGAAATACTCCCACAGAAACATGTCAGATGGAACAAAGATTTCATCAGAGATAATCCTCATCTTAGCTGAGAAGCAGAGAACTGTATCCTTGCAGAGCCAGCAGTGTAGTGGTTAGGGTATTTATCCTCTGCTTCTTGAATAAATATATTTATATTTCTCACTAGAATAAATTATATATACATGTGCAAATGCTTTACATATCGACACATACAAATAAAAATCACAATAATTATTTTATTCCCTATTTCCCCGTAGTCATAAAACAAGGTGGAAAAAGGGGAAAAAATGGAAAAAAAAAAAAAGAATCAAATAGTCGGGAGCTTCCTGTATAAGTTTGTCTTGAAAATAATTTGCATATATTTTAACCTTATGCAATAAGTAAGTTTAAGCCAGTGTATTTGTAAATCAATATCAGGGCATTTTATTTATAGTTTGTGTTGACGGAAGAATAATAATGGAGGATGCTATGTAGGTCCTGTTACAAGCTTATATTTGAGTGACTTCCTTTAGTATTTATGGTTTGCACTGAAAGCCAAGACTGGAACAAAACATATATAAATATGTCACATTTTTGCATGTAATTCCCAAACTTTCAAAATCAGGAACTAATGTATGCCATTAAACCTAAATGGATCTTTGTGCCTATAATTATCTGATTTATGTAATATATGGTAGCCAAATCATGGACATACATTTTTAATTGAAATACATGAGTACTTCTGGAAAAAAAAAAAAAAAAAGAAAAAAGAAAAAAAGAAAAAAAGGTAACATTCTCATCGTGCATCTATCAGAAAGTGTAGAAAATATACCTGATTTCCCTTCCTCATAACACCTAGTCTTATATAACCCTGTAACATGGCTGCCTTGTTGCAGCTGACTGAGTTTAATGAGGGATGTGGTGCCTAAATGACTTGGGCCTTGACAGTGTCTGGGAGTTGGCAGGTATTAAAGAAACAAAAAGCATATTAACCATTTTGCACATAAGCCTTGAGCTCTATGTCACCTATATAATGACTTAACCATTTGTATGTTTTTACATGCATTAGACTTTATGCGACTTATGGATTGACTCTTAACACATCTGCAAAGGAGAAACAGTTATTTTCTGCTTTTAAAAGGGTTACATAAGCATAAATTTAAACCATTTTAATTTTGAATTTATGTATTATAGTTACAGAGACAGAGCTATTTACAGTATCCAAATGAGTTAGTAGTTAGGAAAAGCTGACAATTTATGTTAGAAGGAATTTGGTATATTTATGCCATCTTTTATGATTATTTCTTACAGCCACAATGGCTCAGATGCTTAACAATTTGTCTTTCATAACATTTGCTAATTGAAGGACTTGAGACAAAAATACCCTTAAAAGGTTATATCAAACACTCACTACTGTTTTATAGAAATTAGCTCAAAATCAGCTCTGTCACAGCAGAACATTCAATGAGCAAAACCTTATCTAGTCAAACAGCTGAAAGATAGCAAAGTAGTAAAAGGAGGAGTATAGTGAATGAGCACTGCTATAGTTAAGCTACAGAAATATTAATCTATGGCCTCAATATCAGCACGTCTTGAATGAACATGCCACTTGAGAAAATAACGATGTATTAAGGCTCCACTGAAAGATTTAATATTCAGTTGTATTGGTTGATCAAAAAGTGTAAACAACATAACAATAAACATGCAATCCCTGTATACTGACGATAATGGTTAGCTTTAGCTCTCTGTCTAGACCTGCTAAATGCTGCTAAATGAATTACTGAATACAATGATGAGATGTGATTTAAGCATTCTGTTCCCAATATTAATTTTCTGGATGCTGGCAGAAGTTACATAACCAATAAATGAAAAAGTACATGGGCATATGCTCACACCTGTCAATAGCAAATTGTAACTTTGACAGCTCAGGAATGTTAGGAGTAGAGGGGCAAGTGGCTACAGTACCTGGACAATGTGGAAGGCAGACAAAATGACATTTTCTATTTAATATGGGTGCTAATTTCAGTGCCTACTTTTTATTACTGATTTTATCCTTTGAAAACTGAACAAAATAATGAATTAGTTATGTAGGAGATTAGGGATGTCATTCTCATGGAAAACTCTTTTATGGGAAAATAAATTCAGTGCAAGACATCTGGAAGGCAAAAAAAATGTTCAGTTATTAAAGTTGTTTTTGTCAGTATTTTTGTCATTTAACAAAATGGCAAAGAAAGAGAACAGCTCAACTATGCACATGAAAATTCCATATCCTTCTTCATATTGAGCATAAGCATATTTGTATTTATCTTATTTCATCGTAGTTTTATATTCTATATATAAAAGAATGCATAATGATGCAAATGTAGCTGAGAACAAAAGTGGGAGAAGGATGGAATAAATTTCAGAGCTCAGTAGAAGTATGCAAAAAGTAATACATGAAAAGGAAAAAAAAGATATTAATATTTTGGAGAGCAAGAGTATGAAAGGGAAATTGTAAAATGATGTAAGAAAATGTATAGACTTGTATGAAACAGAAGCTACAAAGAAGAAAACTAAACACACGTAAAATAAGGAAAAGAATAAATATGGCAAATAACGGGTCACATTCTCACCTGGATAAATAGATGTAGCTTTAATGATTTCAGTTTTAGCTATACTTATTAACAGCCAGATCTACAGTAGCAATTTCCCTGTGGTAATTGACCTGTGGTAATTAACGATCATTGACCTGAGGTAGACATAGTTGAGTTCCTTGCATCTCTGCTGTATCTAGCATGGGGGTTTACTTCAGCTTTCAGACTTGCCTGGGTTAGTGTTATATATCTTCCCAAAAGGTGCATTGATATTATATTTAAAATAGTCCAACATGCCTGCGGTTCTGCTAGCATAGATTTCCCTAGGAAGCAGCATGCTTAGCAACACTGGTATCCATGGCAGTATCTACCATGAAAGAGTCTAAATGTGGAAGCTCTTTCCCCTTTCACAGTTTTTTTTGCATTACTACCGCTATGTTGCCTACCACTGGTTCCAGCCCTCATTCAAAACTGAAGCTGGACCACGTATAGATGCACAGGAGATCTGATCAGATGATTGTGCTTGTGGCCAGGTGTGGGGAAGAAAAAGGCTTGATGACAGGCACAGGGGCCACTGCTGCTGTCCCACACTGAAGTTGCCAGGCACCAACTGGTATGAACACACGATCCCCTGAGCCTGGGTTAACCTGGCTTGCAGTGCTTTCTAGGGTGATGAATGACCTTTGAAGTCCTGTGCCAGAGAACTTTATCATCTTTACACTGAACAGTGGCCTTTTCGTAAATGCCTGCAGAGTGGAGGTGTAATGTGCAGGTGTAACATAGAGCCAGCCCTGTGTCTGACTGCAACTTACTGAAGCCTGCTGTGTATTGCAGAGCCCATCTGGGTGTATGGGAAAGTCTTTTCACCCAGGCAGCCATCATTGGGGCTGGATGCTGCAGCCACTATGGTATCCATGATTTATGGGCTGTCTGAGTAGTACTAAGGTAGAAGATAGAATAATTTAACTGTTGTAAACAAAGATGAAACTTTTTATTTTTATTTTCATTTTTATTGGGAGTATTCTCAATCTTTTCTCTCTCAGTCCTTTTTCTCTTCCATCGGAGTGGTCACTGGCTCCTTTCCCTTTAGCTATGGCTTTTGACACTCCTCCTGAGCCCTGTCTGTCCTGCAGCACTTGTGTTTTCCCTAATCCTCCAAAGCCTTTCCAGTTGGGTCTTTGCCACTTCATCTGTCCCATTTCAGGTATTTCACCATGTTCCCAGGCCTTCATTTTATCTCCTGGGACCTCTTCTTTACTCTCAGCAGCTGTTTTGTTCTGGTCCCTGATGAATCAGGGATGAGGACACTGCCTCCTGTACCTCCCTGGGCCTCTGCCCTCTGCTCTGGCTTCTGGCCAGGACACTTCCCTCTCTGCCATCCCTCCAGAGCGAAATCTCAGCAGCTGTCCCCCAGCTCCCCCATCCTCAGTCCTGTTTATATCTCGCCCAGGCTGCAACAGTTGTTGCTCTCTCCCCCACACCAGGCTTCTGTGGGACCTCTTCCGCCCGGACCAGCCTTCTACCCCTGGCTCGGGGCCCATTCTCCAGCTGTCTTCCCTCACACTGGGCCTCTGCTGCCTACTTCAGGCCCCTCTTCCTGCCCAGCTGTCTTCCTCCCCCAGTCCCCAGCCTGCATCCCAGGATGCTGCCTTTGGTGTCTCAGCCTTTTCTCACCCCTTGGCAATCTCTTGTGACCCCCTAGGTCTTCATCTTAAGGTCAGACTTACAGCCTGTGTCCCATAACTAGGCCTCTGCCACTCTTAGCTTTTCATCCTGACCTAGCTCGAAGGCTGCTTTCCTTCAGCTTACATCTGCTGTTGGCACCTTGTTTCTCCCACCCCACTCAAAGCCTTCCTCCCTTTGTCACACTCTTTTTCCTCCCTCCAAGTCTTTTCCTATGGGTCCCATTCTGCTTGCCTAGTCCTCAGGGTCCAACTTTTCCTTCTTTGCCTCCCCACACCAAGCACTGGGAAGTGGTGTGGTAACAGGTCAACTGAATTCCTCCCATAACACTTTATTATTTTGACAGCACATCACAGCAGTGACAACTGAGTTGTTGGAATGGCCTCCAGAAACATCTGTAAGTCAGGGGACAACATGGTCCATGGCGGAAACACTGTTAAAGAGGAAACCCATTGAAAAATCTGTGATAATGCAGTGGCCATCACAGCCCTCAGGATTAATAGGAGCTAAGGCAGTGAAAAGAACAGCCAGAACAGCTGTGGAGTAAGCTATGATTTGCTGCAATTGTTCTTCAGCTGGCAGGGCCCTCTTAGACTGGATAAATGGAAAACAAGCAACCATAACTTGCTGTTCCAGTATCGGGAATGCAGGAGGTCTGTGGTAGTAGCCTGTGTCACCTTGATGCCAGTACTTGCATGGGCTGCAGCCTGCAGAGATGTGGACTGCGTATGAACAGGTGTGAATGCTGCAGGAGACTTTAATTTTCTGCCCCAGACTAAGCAAACTGCTCATTACTGACCAGGGGATGGGACAGTAAGACAGCTGCCATGCAGAAGAGATTTCCAGCAGCTTCTACCAACCAGAAAATGACATTTAAAGATAACAGCAGTCTCTTTGTCTGACCCACTGATTAATCTGGTTAGTCATGCCATGTTTTTGCACTGCCATAAGCCCTGGCAAAGGATGGCCTGATTAGAATGCTGGGTGGGGTATAGAGGACTGGCATCTCAGTGTTCAAGGCTGTCTTCCTGCCAAAGCATCAGAAAAGACCCCTTCAGCCTTGCACAAGTACTGTCCTTCTCCCTCTGCTGCCCTAGGCACATCCCAGGATAGAAGAACTACTTCATCCTGTCTGCTTGTTCAGTCAAGTCCTCACTTCCGAAAGTGACATCAAAACCTTAATAAGTGAGTCCAGACTGGTTTGGCAATTAATGCCTTGGACCTTTATAAACTCTACCTTCAATTTTTTTAATTTGAATCTCCACTAATTTTCTTCTTGGGCCTAACAGCAGCAAGCTAGCTGGATGCTTCTTGGTTCTGTCTCAAGGTAGTCGATCAGGTAGTAAAGCCCCATCCTCTTCCTTCCAGAGCTGGAGAAGTCCAGGTGTGTTCTTTTGGAACCACAAGTCAGACTGCCTTAAAAATGTTGCTGGGAAGAGGGATATCTATTCTAGGAGAATCAAGGTAGAGGAGAAAAATAAATTAATAAGAAAAGAAAGGAATGACTAGGGCAGCAAGTTGGTTTAAGGAAGGAAATAAATCACAGATGCAAAAAGAAAGAAGGTAGGGAAGGACAAGGACCTTGAAGTCCAGGAAGAGCTGAGAGGTTTGATGAAGATCAGTTTAGCAGTAAGCAGCAGCAGTAAGGTTGGTTCAGTAACTAGGTTTTTGAAGAACGTTACCTAAGGACTTTTTCCAGTGCTGAGCTATTCTATGGGGCTTAAGTACAAAGTTCCCACTGCACATGCACTCAGTTTCCACTTCCAATTGATGTGGGATATGAGTTAGAAAGAAGCTACTGTTTTACCTTCATCTGGATGAAAAAACAGTTTCTTATACTCAAATGACTTTTAAGACCTAAACTAGCTCAAAATAAATTGTTATGGGTAGTCCTTACAAATAGTGAAACTAGTTCTGATGTAAAATGTATGTTAGGTGGCTGTGCTCTATTGTTTGATTCAGTGAAAGATCTGATCCTATCTTTAAAAGTAATGAAAGTACTTAAAATCCATGTTAAAGCATTTAGCTGTTGTTGTTTGTTTGTTTATGCTTAGCTATATTTGAGGAGGGGTGTTTTTCCTCATTTTTTTTTCTTTGTGTATGAATCTACCGTTCTTTAACTACTTCATAGCTGCATTTTTGCTACTAGATACACACTGCAGGTGAGCAAAAAGAGCCTTGCAAACCCATGTTTGTCACTCTGAAAAGCAATATCCTTCAAAGAAAGCCATCAGATTCTGCTGCGATGCAGTGAATGACTGGCTAGGGTTAAAAGCCTTGTGCACAATTCCTGCTGGCTGGCTGCTAATCTCCAGGAAAAGCCCCATGTCTTAATTGCTATTGTATAATTAGTAACCTCTTCCATCTAACCGATGTTAAGCTGAGACAGTAATGTGCCAAGTCACCATCATTCTCTGTAAATGAGGATCTAGAAATACTGCTATAAAAAGTGAAATACTTTCTTTTTAAGTACTTTGAAAAATACTAAGATCAGCACCGTCAATGTCATATGGCCAATTCTGAAAACCAACAGAACTGCCACAGACAGCTGAAGTGTAAGTGACTGGACAAAGTGGTCCCCAAGTTTGAAGATATAAAACGAGAAAAGTCTGACAGGCTTATTATACAATGTATGTTGTAAAGGAGTCAAACATACCAGCCAGTAACCATCTCTTAGTTTGAGATTTAGAGAATATGGAGCTGAAAGTAAGGGAAGAATGAATTTATTTTAATACAGCTGTGAACCTCAGGGCAGTCAAATGTAACTACGCTTGAAGAAATTGATGTAATTTTATTTAATATATACAGGAAGATATCTGAATGTTTGATATTGGATTAATTGATAGCTCAGTATCAGTGGGAAATTTCATTTTCCCTGTGGTGTTTAGTATGTCTGTCTGGCAGAGGTTTCTGTCCTGAGGAAAATACAGATATATTCTGTAAACCCAAAATTCAGATGTAGAAACATTGAAATATTTGATTTTGATAACAAATTGTTGTCTGTCAATGATTTTTAAGAATTATATTCTAGTATATTATACAAAGCATAATAAAAACACTGAAAAAATAGAGGAAATAGAAAAAAACATATAGACAGCATTGCTTTTAAAGTACCATTTTTGTCACAGAAATTCTGCTTTGAATGGAATTGCACTTTCTGAGGAAAAAATCTTCTCAACATTTATTTTACCAAGCATAATTAGCATTCAGTTAATCAGATTCTTGTGTTCAGTGTGATTGTGAAAAGGTTCTAGAAAACTAATAGAGCTAGCTGTCCAGCTGAATAGTCAATGATAATTAATAGCAAAATTATACTCAGAGAATTCAGCGAATGTGTCGTTTTCTCTCTGATAGAACTATATAACTGACAAAACAAAATTAATGCAACAGAGATGAGCATCTGTTTTGCTTTAGGACAACTTTTTCCACTTTTTTTTTTTTTTTTTTTTTTTTTTTTTCCCTCTATTGCATTTTCCCAGGATTCTTGCAGATACAAATGAGTACAGCATCAGGCCCAAATGATTTCTTGGTGTGTTTATGTAGTGCTGAATATCTCACTGAAGGCTTTGTTGTTCAAACATATTCACCTGAAATGATTTCTTTTTCTGATTTTAACCTGTTTTACATGGTTAAAGTGATGGAGGATTTCAAAAAATAATATAAATCGTCTAAACTGCCTGTTTTGCTGAAAAGAGCTTGAAGAATTCAGATGAGTCAGCAAGTGATATTTAAATAGTTTCTCATTTTATTCAACTAGAATGTAATATGGCATGCTTTATACAGTGTCAGTGGGTTTTCATAAATGTTCATGTCCGAAATAGAGAGGTCAGAAACCCTGACCGTTTTGTCAGAAACATTTTTTTTTAGTTATTTCATTTTCTACTTATTAAATCCTCTAGATTTAATCAGAATACTTAGCACTCAGTGATAATTCAGACATAATTTGGCTTGGCTTTTACATTTTGAAGAAGCTTCTTGGATGTTATTACAGAATTTCCCTGTTCTCACAGTGATTTCCAATAATTCATAATATCCTTATATTTTTTTTATATGTATAGTAAATATTTAATTTTATATCACAGTACTGAAGAGTTTATCCCTGCTTAGAAATAAATAATTATGTAAATAATATCAATACCTTGGATTTTTGTTGCATCTAAGAGAGGTATTGTGACTGAATTCCATTTATAATTTAGGCATCCATCTGACATAGACTCTCTCAAAGTTCCCTTTTCGGTAGAAGAGACAGAATATGAGGAAGGACAAAATATATACCAACATAAGAACACTGTAGGAGATCATGGTTCAGTAGGGAAAACCTTGGATGTGGTGTAAAACAGATTACCTTTTTGTTTCTGTTTGCTCTCTAAACCTACACCTGATGTTAGGCTCTTTGAGAAAAAGACAGTCCTTAAATATCTATTCCTCATAAATTTTTCAGGATGCGTTGCTTGCTGATTTAACAAAAAAATATTTTTATGAAAAAGAACAAGCTTAACAAACTCCCATTCAATTTTTACATAGTTTTAATTTTTCTAGTGCTTTCTAAAAATGAACAGCCCTTTTTTCAGTTCATATGACTTTTCAAACTGAAATATAGCTGAGAAAATATAAAACACTTAAAGTCAAAACAAAGTTAATTAGTGTCATAAGAATCATTAATTGATGAAATGTTATTTATATTTAACCTTTATGAGAGTTTTGCTTGTTCCCTACAATTTAACTTAAGATTTTGATGATATCTTTAAGTTCAGAAAGGCATTTTTCTAACTAGTTCCACCTATTACAATAATAATTGTAAAGTTCTGATCTCTATGGAAACTTTAGTTGGTATTTTAAAGTAATTATAAGGATGAGAGATGACTCTATGTTTTCTAGAGTTGTTTTCCTCATTCTCATCACTTTGAAAAATGTGTTTGATGAGGAACACTAATACAATTCCCTGGACAGGAAACAAATATTATGTTAGAAAGCATCTGTCTTTAAGCTCAATAAGTGTTTTATTAATATTATTCTTGTCATTTTAAATGACCCCTTTTGGGGTCGTGAGGAAAGAAGGAAGGTTACAAAGAGAAAAAGAGGAAGAGTAAAAAGAAAGGCTCCAGAAGATTCTCCAACTTGCTTGTGTTTCTTTAACATTTTTGTTATATTGCTTGGAATGTTATTTGAAATTTCAGATTAGCTTTAACATCTATTCTGTAATAGATTAGATACTGCAACTATAATCCAAGTATGCACGCAAAAACAAAATTCAGGCTACTGGGTTAAAGCTATGTTATGGAGATTAATGTTACCCTGGGAATAATTTATTCCTACAGGCAAATTCATATGCTTTAGAATAATTTCAGATATTTCTATAGACTTTACTAGAACAAAATGACAGAAAATTAGGAAAATTAGAAAAGAGAAAAAAGTATATAAGCAAAAAGTATGTTATTTTGAAAAATGAAATCCCATGTATCCATAATGTTTTGCTTAATTTATCACTTTTCCATTGCTAAAAAGCTAGTTCTGCAATTAAAAAGTTTGTACTGAGAGGAATAGCCACCACTTTAATCAAGTGAGCTTTTCAAATTACATAAGGCAGTAATTTTCAGACTCTGTCCACAGAAAACTCTTCCAGGTGGTAAAGGGATATTTCTGTTCTATTCTGCTACTGTGGTAAAATACTTGGTTAGGTTCCATAGACTGTAATTACAGGATGAATTTCCAGATTTTTTTTTTCCATTAAAGCAGTAATCTTTCTTCATCTATTGCAGCTGTTTCATATCTTCTGATTTTTTCTAAGTTTTAATACATGTTCTTTTTCATTATGAGTAAATGTTAGGTGGTAATCAGATTATGGAACTATTTGGAGAAATACAATTAAGAAATGAGTCTTGAACACTCATATGATTTTTAGAAAGGGATTTTATAGTTATTCATTTTCCTCAGAGAAGTTTGGTTAGTTAAAAATAGTCTTGAATATGCTGTTTATTTCACCTTGGAGACAGAAAAGTGCTGTTATTGCTTCGTATCTAACCTACTTATTTGAATCAATGTATTTAAAGAGGTGAAAAGCACTAAAGGATGAGGGAAGAAGGTTTGAGAAAAAGGTGGCTGTGGAAGAGAGCCTTAAGCAATATGTTACTTGCAGAAGGGAAAAAGTCGTTGATCATTTGCACCTATCTGCTTAGCAGGTTTCCACTTCACCTTCTGGGTTTCTCCCTCTATTCCCACATTTCATCCACTCCCTCCTCTGTTCTGCTGAATGTTACTTGCAGATAAATTTTAAATTAAGGAGATGTTGATGGCTGGTGCGAAGTAGGATTGACAGTGAGGAGGAAAAAAAAGAATGTCTTGCAGGGATAAGACAAAGATTAACCATTGTAATTTGGGAAAACAATAATTGGCAAACAGGCTACTGTTTAGTGATACTGTTTTCAAGTAGATACCTCCTGACAAAGGTGATGAAAGAGGTGACAGAGCTGCATGCTCCAGAGCTGCACCTTCCTTTAATATCTGTGGAAAGAGAGTCTGGCAAATCACAGAAGATAGTTTCACAGATCATTTTTACCAGGAACACTACTAGGCACCAGTTAATGCTAAATAATATTTATGATGATAACCAAAGTTAAAAACGTACATCAAAGAAGCAAACATACCAGAAGACGGGTCTAAAAAGAGTAGTTTGGAGAAACTCAAGCAATTAATAAAATTTAGAGTTCTTTGTTGTACCATTTTCTTGCTAGCCATTCTCCTCTCTTACCCAGAAAATAGAAAAGGCCTGTAATTCACTACAGAAATTGTCATAATGCACTTAATTTGATTCATTCCTGTGTATACTCGTATTATGTCCAGAGTTAGCCTTGTTATTTAAGAACATTAATATTCTTCGAAGAAATCTGCCCCATCACAGTGAGTGACTGGCTGGGTTAATGGCACATGGCACAGCTTCTTCTAGTTGGTCATTAATCTCCAGGAAATGCCCTGTGCCTTAATTTTTATTGCTTAATTAGCAACCTCATCTATCTAAACAAGTGGCATATGACCTGAAATAACAATGTACAGAGCAACAGTCATTTTCTCAGAGCTTTTAAGCTATACTAGAGGCAGATTCCATGCAAGTAAATCAAGGCATAGGCAGTATGTATCTATTCAAGTAACTTAGAGATGTGACACTAAAGTAATATTCTGCAGATATGATCATCAATAAAATTACATGATCAGTCTTTTCTCAGAGTTGTGGAATGTCAGTAGTTTAAATCAGTGACTAAACTGATGCCTGTTATTTAAAGAGAGAAGGCTGTGTTTGCATTATTCCTCTTACAATTCAGTGTTCCATATTTCTAATTGATATTGCCATTATATTTTCAATCTGACAGTGGTTAGCCGTGTTTTTAAATCACCGCACGATCTGCATAAACACACACACTTAAACTCAGAGTACATTCCTACATGGAATATAAACTAGCATTATTGCATAGAACTTGGGTCATGGAAATCTATACTTCGCACTTGTGGCCATTAACCTTTTCTCTCTCTGCTTTGTTTATTTTCCACATTCTTTCTCTACTTAAAAATTACTTCTTTGGCTTGTAACTCTTTATAACGGAAACCAATTTTTGATAAGTGCATGTATGGTACGTAACCCACAGGGGACTTTTGTACAGGTCTGGGAAACTGTGTACAGAAAAAACTCAGTACATCATCAAATAAATTTAGAATCTGAAAGTCAACTTCTGCCTTTGTAATTGACTTTATAAATAAAAAATAAATGCTTTATTTTTTATTTTGACAGAAAATAAATACAAAAGATCTGTTAATATTTCAGTTTGCATCTTCTATATTTTGATATTGCTTGCCTAGTAATATCTTGACTCATCTGATGCTTTTCCATGTGAAATAATAGCGTTGCACAAATAAAATCTTGACTGGTTTCTGTTTTCCTAGTTTGTTTGTTTGTTTGTTTTTTCCCTAAAAACATTAATGTTAGGCGTTCATCATCATTATAATTCAAACTCTGCGAATGGGAATAGATTCAATGACTTACAAGGGCTCAGGTTCATGGGAATTATTTTCTAAATGTAATTTTTGTGAATTCAACAGTTGTGTACTCTATTATTAAAAAGAAAATTAGATTGCTTGGGTTACAAACCAGATACACTTCATAAATGGGTATGGTTCAACACATGCAGAGTCTGAGTCCTGTTTCAGTAATAATTTTCCGCACATTTCTTTGAATCATCAAGTTGCAGTCCAGCTGTTCTACTTTGCTTTGTAATAACACTGAAATTCTGGATATTGTAATCTATATTGCCAATATCGATCTGCTTAAAATACTGAAGAGTACCATAATGAAACTGGGGACAGAACAAACAAAAACCTTAGTATGCTCATTTTTGCTGTGCTATTGGATTTTGTCAGCTTCCATGAATTTGAAATACATATACATATTATACATTTGTCCAGTTTTAGTACAGCGTAGTAGTAACAGAAAAGTTGTGAAACCTAAAATGGAAGCTAGTGTTGTCCTAAGCATGCACAGAGCCCCTTAGTATCTCTACATGATTTTATTTTAATTCAAAAAGTATACAAGACATTCAATTGATTTGAACTATTGAACTTCTATTGCTGAGTGGACTTCAAAGTCTGTTTTGCATTGACTATCTGTTTATTCACATTAAAAAAAAAAAAAAAAAAAAAACAACAATAAAAGAAAATAAACAGCTTCCTTTAACTAAATAAATTTCTATCAAAAACACACAACATAAAGGTTGCTAAGAGAGAGCTTAACCTGTTTTATGGAAGTCCATATAAAACTTCTGATAAGTTAAAAAAAATGCTAGCAAGACCAAATTTACCTCATAGTTGAGGAGATACATAACTAATTTTGATCCATAACAATATAAAAATCAAGTTATATATGAGTACAAACCTGTTTCAGTATATAGGCAACAAAAATGCATTCATAATTTACCATACTCTATGAATGTCATGGGTGTAATGGTTTCCTTTAAGCACTTGGCAAACATAGCTAATACGTATTCAAAAAAGTAATTTTCCAATCAGAGAACTATTTCTTGTAAGCATACATGGAAAGAACTGTCAGGAATGCAATGCTTTCTCTGCAGTTCTCTGCTATGTTCACGCAGTCAAGACAGAAGCTTTAAATGCATAGGAAATTAACAGCTGGCATCAAATCCATGATTAGATATGGAAAGATCATCTTCTTGTGAGAGCAGACGTTCAGTGTTACATAGCTGTAGTTGTTAGTTTTCTCTCTTGTGTCTTTAAGCAAAACCCCTTTAAAGTTTAAAGCAGATTTCTGCAAACTTCTTAAAACAAAATAAATCTGTAATGCAGAGATTCATATGATAGACAAAATTACCTATTTTTTATTTTTTAATCTGCATGTTCCTGTGCTCCTAATAAGTAAAGGAAGATAGACGTAGCTGAACAGATAATAGTTTACCATGCCTCTAACTGTATTTCTCTCCTATTCGTGTAATTTTGGCTTGCTTCTTGTCTCTATGAGAACAGGTTGCCCAGAGAGGTAGTGGAATTTCCTTCTCTGGAGACTCCACAACCCACCCGGATGCCATCCTGCACAATGTGCTCAACAGGGGGTTGGACTGGATAATTTTCAGAGTTACCTTCCAACCTCAGAAATTCTGTGATTCTGTGAAGTGTGGATAGCTTCTGTTTTCACGTATATGACCAGATATGCTAAGACTTGGAGGAGAAAAACAGATAATATACAACTATGTTCTATTTCTAATACCAATTCATTATAAATAAGTAATTATTGGTATATATGTAGAATGTAGCTGATTAGTGCTGCTCTTCTTCAGTACTTTTGTCTGTATCCACACTGCTTAAATTTTGGAGAAAGATGCATTCAAATTTAGCTTTATTGCCATTGCCATGGCATTTTGAGCAAACAAAATGGCACAGAGAGAGTGTGTTCACATACCATTCTTTATGTATTCATCCATCAAGAGGAATATTCAGGATTAATGTTCAGTTCAACTTTGCCTTTCATTATTAAATGCACTTCAGATAAAGCATCTGCTAGTTATACTCTTATTTCATCAATATTTCGATAATGGAAGTTTTAAGAACTTCAGTAATGTAGACTGCTTTTTGGAGACATTATATTTTGAATGGCTCTTGAATGTGGAGGAATTTTTTATTTGTAGGTTTTAAGTGATATTTGTTCCAATGTAAAATTATCAACGAGGACAACAAAATTTAGATATTATATATATTTGGGAAAAGGCATATCTTTCTGTCTAAAAATTTCAGCTATAAACCAGTAAGGTACCATAAACAATAACACAGTTCTTGTTTCTTAAAGGACATGTTTATAATATGAGGGGAAATAATTGAGATAGATACATTTTTCTGTCTTTTGCTATAAACCACATGAATTCATTGGCTAGAAACCAAAGAGAAAAATAAAGGGTTGTGATAAAATCATGTCTTAAGCACAGAAACACAAAAGTTAGAAATAGCATGTCTTTTTCCTTTCATTGGTTAGCTTTTTGAAAAGTGGATCAAAATAGTGTAGACATGCATTCTGCTGCCTTATGCAGATGAATTATCAAAATGCTATGTGCCAGTTTACTTAAGTAGAGATCTAACAAATATTTCTAGAGACACATGCACAAGACAATCTTTAAAATCCTTTTTAGATAATTAAAGATTAAATAATTCAGTATTATGAATGCTATAATACTAAATAATACTAATAATATTTATAGAATCTCAAGTAAAATATTTAAAATAATTACTTTTTTACAATGTTTTCATCAGTGTGATTTTATTTTGAAAGATTACAGGTGCACCAGATTAATTCCTTATTACCAGATACAGTGGTAACTAATCCTATAACTTCCTAAATACTGTGTATAATTGGGTGATAAGGTTGTGGTTAACTCATTTGTAAAAATTCGCAAAGTAATAATTATAAAAAAATGCGAACATTTGATGTGTATATACTAATTAAGAATATGTATGAAATGTACCACACACTTCATATGATTTAGTGGATATTTGGCAGTATTTTATATGAAAAATTGTGAAGCAGAACTTTGTGGAATTGTAAAAATTCTAGCCTTACACCTCTCTGGGTCTTAGTCTCCATTTAAACAGTTTTGATTATACTAAAACTATTTCCTTTCACATATGTCGCATTCTAAAAATGTTCAACATTATGTAATTGGAAATTACTTAAGAATACTGTATATTAACAGTTATACTGTATGTTCCAAATGTTTCTCAGTGCAGAAAAAAAAAAGCTCTGTTTAAGTTTTAATTAATTACACTGTTATCCCTTGTCATATTCTCACCATATACATGGAACACAGCTAAGTGTTGCAGCTGTGAGTCGGACTCTGTCATTCAGTTTCTATTGCTAACTTTAGAAGGTTATTCTTTAATTTACACTGATGGCATAAAAAAGAGCAGCTCCAAGTCAATGGCAATGTCCAAAGAATTTTAGGAAACAAACCAAACTCTGCTGAAGACAGAGAATTTCATTAGGCTTTGTATAAAGAATAGAAGTTAAGAAAAGAAAGAGTTTCTTTCTTCTGTGTTGTCATATGTTATGTACAGGTGTTTTTGATTTTTGCCAAATGAACACTGCTTTTACCTAAGTGAGAAATGAGGCAGAGTTTAATTAGTTTCCTATTCATTAAAGCAGGTGAATGTTGAGTGCCATTTTAATAAGCACGAAAACCAGACAAAAATGATACTATTTTGAAGGAATTGGCTGATGCAGTTGCCAAGCCACTCTCCATCATATTTGGAATGTCGTGGCAATTAGGTGAAGTCCACAGTGACTGGAAAAAGGGAAACATCACTCCCATTTTTAAAAAGGGTAGAAAGGAGGACCCGGGGAGCTATAGATCAGTGAGCCTCACCTCTGTGCCTGGGAAGTTTGTGAAGCAGATCCTCCTGGAAACAATGTCAAGGCACATGCAGGTGGAAATGATCCAAGACAGCCAGTATGGCTTCACCAAGAGCAAATCATGCCTGACCACTCTGGTGGCCTTCTATGATGGAGTGACTGCATCAGTTGACAAGGGAAGACCAAATAATGTTATCTACCTGGATGTCATCTAAGCTGATCAGAGGGCTGGAGCACTTCTCTTATGAAGAAAGGCTGAGAGAGATGAGGATGTTCAGCCTGACAAAAAGAAACCTCCATGGAGGTTTCATTGCAGACTTGCTGTACTTAAAGGGATCTTATAAAAACTGATGAACAACTTTTTACTTGGGCAGATAGGACAAGAGGGAATGATTTTAAATTAAAAGAGTGGAGATTTAGATTAGATGTTAGGAGGAAATTCTTCATTCAGAGGGTGCTGAGGCACTGGAACAGGTTGCTCAGAGAAGCTGTGGATGCTCCATCCCTGGAGGTGTTCAAGGCCAGGTTAGGTCAGGCCCTGGGCAACCCAATCTAGTTGGCGGCATTCCTGTGAATGGCTGGAATATGAATATCAATACCAAACAATATATAGTTTGTTAGGAAATAAGTTAAGCTTTTAGGCTGGTGTTTTGTGAGGTGTTTCCATCCTTTCCAACTCACGAGTCCATGTGTGAAAAAGTGAACTAGAAAATGTAAGTTGTTAAAAGATATCACAGAATCACAGAATTTCTAGGTTGGAAGATACCTAGAAAGAGATCATCGAGTCCAACCTCTCACCTAACACTAACAAGTCCTCCACTAAACCATATCTTATATAGAAACCATATTTATATAGCAATGTATATAGCATGTGTCTATAAAAGAAGTGATTAATTATTTATATAAATCTATCCATCTCCACACGTGGATCCTAAAAGACAAAATATGATTAAGTACCAAGTCACTGATAAAATTAAGTTTTTGTTGTTGTTGTTTGTTTGTTTGTTTATTTGTTTATTTTCTTGGAGCACCTACAAAATAGGATATCCCAATGCAAAGAATATTCTGAGCATGTGAACTATAATTCTAAGCTACAGCCACTGCGTATAAAATTAAGGAACAAAGATCTTCAGGATACATCCATATTTCCTACTAGCACTCTCTCTCTTTTGTCATTATACAGCTTCAACCACTCGATATCTATGCAGATACTGATCTCAGGAAAAGAGCACTGTGAATAGTGCAGTTGTTAACTGACATAAGGAGGGGTGAAGTGGATGTCATTTCTGTACTTTATCTCATGGCATCTTATGAGATTCACAGTGGCTTACTACAGATATTAGGAATGGTAGGAAAAAATTAGATTGCTTCTAAGTACTAGAAGTAGATATTTGGTTTCACCATAGTATAAAAAAATGTTGAAATAAATTAATTTGTGAATTTCATGCTGACTGATATTACTGAAAGTAATAAAGTAAAATATTTTAATTACATCCTGTAATGACGTAGACTATTAAATAAAAATGTTAACATCTTCCTAACAATGAAAACTAAAGTAATGTACAAATGTATGTAAGATTTTGATCACAGAGACTATTAAGTTTGTTTACAATATTATTCTTAAGGATTATACGTGCTCTATGATTATTTAGTTTTAAGGCACTCTCAAATGCCAGGCATGGATTTACTCATGAAAGTTTTAATTTCTAAAAGGTTTAAGAATTGTGAGTAGAATATTTTTGAAGAAGATATATATTTTTGCTGCCTAACATTACAAGTGAAAAAAGTGCACTTGGGAAGCTCAAACACAGATCCTATCCTATCATCTATGGCTCTGTGGGGAATTCTTCATCAAAATCCATTGAATGTTAGGTATGAATCTAACTCTTAATTTGAGTTCTCATGATACTATTTGCTGAAAGTATATTACCAGTATGATTGATAGAATTAAGTTTTAGCAGCAAATTTTCATTATTTAGGAAATTAGCATATTTAAGACCAAAGTCTGGCTCATGTTATCCTAATGGTGATCTTATTTAAATGATGAAATTTTGTTTATTTAAATCAAGTTATGAACATTTTTAACCAAATATATGGTATGAATGTATCATGGGACTTGTGCTCTGATAGCACTTTCAATAGATTTGCAAAAATAAAAAATAAATATATTCACCACAGACTGATCCAAAAATATAGAAGGATCCTGTAATCTCAGAATAGATTTGAAATACCATGTTAACTTGGAAGTTTTTTTTTCCTCAAAAAATATCACACAAATGTAAATAAATGCACCCTTAGCTCATATAAATTGACATGGTTCTATTAATTTCAGTGAAGCAATACAACATTAAATCAGATGTGGCCTTAAAATACAAACAAATCCCAACAGTCACATACAGTAATTGTGCTAGTTTAAAAGATCATGAAATACTGTGATTTGTAGATAATGATACGGAGTTCTCATAAATGACAAATTTACAGGGAGATGGGATTTTTCCCGGATGCATCACTTTAGTTTTCACATGCATCTTTTAAAAGTTCTGGTGCCACCAGTATTTATCTGGCTCAAATCTCTGGTTACATTATTTTGCTAATTGCAGAGCTGCCTTCAGCTGAACACAAATATTATCCTGTGCCAGTATATTCATGCTGGCAGGAACCTTGCATGTTAAGGAGCCAGAAATATAGAAAGGTCCTAGACTGTTACTTTTTTTTAGAGCCATTCATGAAAATTCTTTCTAATAAGGGAACGATATAACATGCTGCAGGTAGATTATGCCTGTATTTACTTCTTTTTTTACTCCATACTTGAACTGTCTTCACCGTAGTAAATACAATAGCTTCTAATTTATGCAAGTGTGAATTTAATTAAAAAAAATCAAGCCCTGAGTAAACACACACAATAGTGTGCAGTGTTTCAAAAATGCTGATCAAACATCACAGATTTATTGTCATAGACAAAATGTGCTGAATATTGACAGACTTTATGAAGCATGGCAGTAGTTTTATCTGTGTATGTAAAGGTATATTTAAAACACATTATTGTATGATTAAAAATGGTTCAATAAATTTTGATAATGGAAACTGTAGGTTAGTAGGCATGCTCTTTAAGAGCAAAAAAAGACACCTTTCTATGGCTTTAGCAGGACCTGGAAACAAATCTTAATACATGCAGCAGGTATACAGTGTTTTTAAGGAAATTTTGAGAAAGAAACTGAATTATAAATGCACTTGGATAGTTGGAATGAAAGGTTTGTCCACTGGGGAAGGTTACCACTAGTTATGCTTTAAGTCCAGTTGACTAATCAAAAATTTTGAGGCTGGAAAACTAAGCAGTAACTGGAATGGTAAAGTGTTTCCTGGCACATTGAAACTACAGAGTAGTAAATGGTAGAGTCATAGAATCATGGGGTGGTTTGGGCTTGGGATCATCTAATTCCAAACCTTTGCCATGGGCAGGGACTGTTCAGGATGGTTGAAATTGTTCACTGATGATTTGACCTGAGGAAAAAAAAGCAAAACACCACACCACAAATTATAACGTTTTGCTGATTTTCTGACTTAGAATGTATTGTTTCTCTGATATTTTAATAGCCTAATTGACAGAGGTCTGTTTCAGAGGTCTGTTTTTTGTTTATCTTAGTATCCAACCTTGAGTATTCTCTAAAAGAAAACAAACAAACAAAAAAAAACACTAACACAAACACACACACAAAACAAACAACCTCCAAGCTTTTAAGCATGCTTAACCTAAGACGTGTAGCTGAGAAAAGCTATAGATGTACTTTATCAAATTTTAGCCTTTACAGATAATTTGGTGTTACAAACTACCATAGAAGAATATTTCTGACCCAGAAATCTAGGAGAGGAGATTTAAGTGAGGGCTGTTATACACCATGATACATAGAAAGCGAGGAGCCAAATTTATGCATTTCAATCATTTCTCCTCTGAAATCAAACCTGGGAATACAAAAATGGCAATAGAAATGGAAGTAAAAGCAATACTACTGAGCATGAAATTAATCAAGGCTGGCAAGCTTGTCAATTTTATAACACACCTTCCGGAAGCATTTACAATGCTAATACATTTACGTAAAGAGAGACTTGTGATTTTAAAAGCTGCTGTGTCACACTTCACTTTCACCAGAATGCAGCAATCCCTTGCCAATATAGACATATTGCTCAGTATAATGTGAAATTGCAAATCAGCTGGACACATCCACATGTAGTCAAGCAGAAAGGCTGTTTGTTAATCAATATGCTGAGCAGCTATTAAGAAGAGAATGCTATATGACACAGGAAAAAGCTGGAAATTGATCTTCCTGATAAACAGGCTTTTCACAAGTGAATATGTGAAAAGCAGTGTTGGAATCTACATGTGTATTTTTTTTCTCTCTTTCTGTTTTTGTTGTTGTTGTTTTTAAAGAATGCAATAAATGCCATTGAATGCAATAAAATTAAACACTTAACCTCTTTGCTTTAAGTTAAACATTTAACCTCTTTGCTGCATACTACCACTGTTCCAAAGTGTGATCAAACAAGAGATGCTCTATAAAACAGAAAAGCTTGACCATGTAAAGCTATGCAGCACAATCAAAAAGTAAGATCACCATCACCTGTCATTATAGTCTTTGGCCCATTTTTTTATACTTATACTTTTTATACTTAAAAGTTCCCAAATATACTTCCCTCAGCAGCATAGAAAATAAATAATGCATCCAAAGCCTCTCATCTTAGTATTTGATTTTTATCTTTAGCATTTGATTTGAATTTTATTTGTGTACCTTCAAGGAATGATATGCTGATAGAGTTGTGTTGTAATGACTTGAGCAGAAATAATGTCTTTTGTCTATCTGTCTTTGCTGTATATAAATCCAGAATAAGGTCAGTATCACTTTATAGAAGATGAACTTTACTTCCTTTACATTATATTTCCTTTTCTTCAGGAAAATGTCTCAGTTTCTGTTGTCAAGAGCGAAGTACACCAATTTTTAATTCTCATTTCCTTGTGGAATGTTGAAGTGGGAATGATTCAGAATTCCCAAACTGTACAAACTTGAACAGATAAAAGAAAAGTCATAAATTCCATTTACCAATTCTATTTGGTGTATGTGTACTTAAATGATAGAAGAAAGGGGAAAAAAATTCTACTTGTTTGGAAAATGCTTTTAGCTGATGAGATTGCTGAGCAGCCATGCCAAACAGTTAAACACTTGTACATTTTAATGCAGCATTTGCAGAATACTTATTTCTTTTGGTGCAGTTTCATTGAGCAGAAAAGGGTTAGGTATTTTTGTTAGCTTGTTAGGTATTTTTTTAACAAGGCAGTTTTTCATTAATAAGGTCAGTGGGTCAGTGGATTAAATTGAAGTGACTGTTAAAGTTGTATCATAAAATTCAAGAAATCGTCCTGTTTGGAAGAAGATGGGCTACATTGTGGGCTTAATTGTGCAGACAACAATAATTGTGCAGACAACAATAATTGTGTAATTACATTATTTATTTCTTTTTCTCTTATTTCGTACAATGTAATAATTCTAAAAAGCCTGTATGAACCTTCACAGTATGAGCTACTATATATTTCTATAGACATTTATGAGCTCTGATAACCTCTAACATCCACTAGCAAATAGATATTTTCTCCAGATTTCACAGTATTTCCTTTATATTTACAACTCTCTATCTCTCTTTGTTGATTTTTTTTTTTTAATTCTGTGCCGAGTTTCTCAAACACCACTGAATCTTTCTTAGTGCAGGAAATAACTGCACGATTCCCTTCTGTGTAATGCATCTCAATACAAAGCTGTAAACTATATGCGCACTGCATAAAGTTGTTTGTCTTTCATATTTTTTCCAATAACAGGTTTAACTTTCCCTTATCATATACTATATGAAGCCATTTCCATTTCTGTCAGTGGTGCTAGTTTTATACTAATCCAGTATGAAAACTATGGTCATAGAAAAATGTCTTTTGACTTCAGTGATCTTTGAATTAGATTATTTATGTCTTGATATTTTTTGTTAAATAATACTTTGAGTTTATTTGCTGATACCTTTTTCAGTTATCTTTATTTGCCTTAGTAATTACAATAAGTTGTAATTATTTTGGGGTTTATTTAATACCAGTAGTGTAAAGGGGTTATCTGAATCCTGTGCAACTTCTGCATAACCAGACGTAAAGATTATATTGGAATTAATTAAGTTTCTGCAAAGACATTGAGAGTGCAAAATTCATTCATAAGTTTGCACAGATGAAACCAGAGGCACAGTCTGCAGTATAGCAGTGTGCCATTGCTAATAATGAATAAGAAGAGAAAAATAGATTGACTACAATTCTTGAGATTGTAGTCTGTGAACTGCCAGGCAGGCAATTATAAAGGTACCCTCCTTCTTATGAACAAAACAGAACTGAAACAATACTCAATGTAATAGCATCATCATCACGTCATTCTGCAATATATGAAAAATTGCTTAGGGTGAACATAAGATTTTAGTTCTTTCTAAATATGTGACTCCAGGTGAATTTTAAAATAAGATAAATCAGGAGGTAGGTAAACCAGCCTTGATTCCAGGTTTTGATGTATATGTTTAAGTAGCCATCCAACTGCTAAGCAATCTTACTGCAGTTTGTGCAGGTTCTGTATTCATAGGACTGTGAACAGGAGAAAAAATGAACTGCTATTTTTATCATCAGACAAATGAAATTAATGACAGGATTGATAAAGTTACAGTAGGCAGTAGATAATGCTATGCTATATTTCAAAATAATTATTAATGTTACAAAATCATATTAAAGTTATATTTCTAAGATTAAGGACAAAAACGTTATGAAAAGATGAGTAAGTTTTCTTTTCTTTATGATTCCTGAGATGCTTATGGTAGCTTGTATATATTAAACTGTTTGAAGAAGAGAGGCTTTATAGAACATAGATAGATACATATTTATAGGAACACTGTTCAGTGTGAGCTTTGTAAGAAATTCAATGCTGTATGGTATTTCTTTCACGTGTGTGACTGGTATAAAATATAATCATATTAGTTTAGTTTTTCTGTTTGTTCCTGGAGTGTTATCTAGAACTGTAACTAAATTTGGGGCTTGTTGAATTGAAGCAGAAATGAAACTTGTGAGCTCTGTGAAGAACTTCAGGTTTTAACACTTGAAAATAAAGATGTTGAAAGGAACCAGCAGTACAGCTTTATAAGATATGCAATGCCTCTGATACTCAGCAGGTTTTATGGCTGTGAAAAACAGTTTCATGCAAACAATGATTATCTAAGACTAGTTTTTCATACCAGCCTCCTCTCTGAGTTATATGCCACCTAAATTCAATGATTTAACAGGCACAGAAAAAGCAAGACCTTCAAACCTGTTATCGATACCTCTTCATTCTCTTGACATAGCTGCTGCTTTCCTTCTTCAGCAGTATGATCATATTCTGCAGATCTTTTTGACGGTCATTGTGCGTATTTCAAAGTTATTAAAAAAAAAAAAAGATTTTTATTTCTCAGCACGTTTTCCCATGGTGCTAAAGATTCTGTAAAAATGTTTGCCTTGTATTTTTTTTTAATGTTGTTGAACAAACCCATAAATAGATAGTTAGATAGGTAGATAGATATGTTAATAAACAGTCTTCAAGTTCACTTTTAAAATTCTAAAAGTGTTTTCTATCATCAAAATTATGTATTTATTGGATGGGGGCAAATACTTTAAGGAACAAACACAGGGGCAACAAAATGTAAAATACTAATTTTTACACATTATTTTGATTATGTGGAAGTTTTGTATCAACCTGTATACTTTCTAATTTGATTTAACAATCTATTATATCATTCAAATACATAATTAAAATTAACCTGCAGTTCATGTTAACACAAAATAAATCAGTTAGAAATCTAATGAGAAAATATTTGGATCTATAGATTTTCCTTGTTTTCTTCTAGTCATAGGTAAATGAAATTATCTTTTATATCTTAGTATCTTCATTTGTAAGGTGGGCCTGATATGGATTGGTTTTAGTTACTGCTCCTAAAATATGTTCATGCCCCCTAATAATGCTATACAAGAATTGTTTGCACATGGAAAATATTACAGACCTTGATGTTAAGCTGGAAAAGACAATAAAACAATTACTCTCCTTAAAAGTTGCAAAACTTTGAAACTTTTTTTTTGCAACTAAAAGTTGCAAAAACAGCAACATGTTTCCCTGCAAACATTTGAAACTTCATCTTTGACCTGAAAAAAGGAAATTGTCCTTTGTACTTTCTGTAAGACTTGTTTTTATTTTGCAGAAGCTGTGTCTCAAGCTAAAGGCCAGAAACCTTATTTATTTGCCTACTATTTTTGATCAGAAACTATACATATGTTGAAAAGAGCAAACTAAAAGCTTCCAATAAGACTTTTGAGATGTTTGCTAAAGAAACCTTTGACATTTTACTTAAGCTAAAAAAGTGAAAGACATATAATCTTTGTAGTTTAGAGAGCAAATGGTTGAAAGATAGTATTAGTAACAAAAAGTATTTTCCTGTTCATAATGCTGCCAGTGTGGATGCAGGACAAACAAAAAGCTAGGGAATTCAAGCAGAGTAAGAAACAATACGTGACTTGAAATTTAGATAATCCAAGGCTGAGTACATAGACTGGTTTTGGAAGAAAATGGAACTGGCTCAAACTATAAAGTCTGGTGTCTATCAGATAGATAGACAACATTCTAATTCTGATGTGTCTGTTTAACATTTTAAGAGAAAAGAATAGTCCTATAAGCAAGTAGCTTTCTGTTAAGAAAATGTGGATGGTGCTGAAAAAAAAGCTTCCATTTCCCCTCACCACAGTGTTGAACATTTCATCGCTGAAGCAGAGTTTCAGGCTTTTTTTTTTTTTTTTTCCCTTCATGATGCTTGTAAAAACAATAATACATTTGCAATAAGGCTGGAGAATTACTACATTTTTTTCTGTCTCCTCCAATGATAACATTTTTGGGGGGATGAACATCAGTGCAAACATCATCAGAAATGTGGCCTATAGATGTTTTGTCTGTTACTCTGCAGCCTATTCCTCTAGTTTTTGATCACAGAATCACAGAATCACAGAATTTTCTAGGTTGGAAGAGACCTCAAGGTCATCGAGTCCAACCTCTGACCTAACGCTAACAGCCCTCCACTAAACCATATCCCTAAGCTCTACATCTAAACGTCTTTTGAAGACTTCCAGGGACGGTGACTCCACCACTTCCCTGGGCAGCCTGTTCCAGTGCCTCACAACCCTTTCAGTGAAGAAGTTCTTCCTAACATCTAACCTAAAACTCCCCTGGCTCAACTTAAGCCCATTCCCCCTCGTCCTGTCACCAGGCACGTGGGAGAACAGGCCAACCCCCACCTCGCTACAGCCTCCCTTGAGGTACCTAAAAAGAGCGATAATGTCACCCCTGAGCCTCCTCTTCTCCAGGCTGAACAAGCCCAGCTCCCTCAGCCGCTCCTCGTAGGACTTGTTCTCCTGGCCCCTCACCAGCTTCGTCGCCCTTCTCTGCACCCGCTCAAGCACCTCCATGTCTTTCTTGTAGCGAGGGGCCCAAAACTGAACACAGTACTCGAGGTGCGGCCTCACCAGAGCTGAGTACAGGGGGACGATCACCTCCCTAGCCCTGCTGGTCACGCTGTTCCTGATACAAGCCAGGATGCCTTTGGCCTTCTTGGCCACCTGAGCACACTGCTGGCTCATATTCAGCCAACTATCCACCATCACTCCCAGGTCCTTCTCTGCCTGGCAGCTCTCCAACCATTCCTCTCCCAGCCTGTAGCTCTGCTTGGGGTTATTGCGCCCCAGGTGCAGGACTCGGCACTTGGCCTTGTTGAACTTCATGCAGTTGACCTCAGCCCATCGGTGCAGCCTATCCAGATCCTCCTGCAGAGCTTTCCTACCCTCAAGCAGATCGACACACGCACCTAACCTGGTGTCATCTGCAAACTTACTGAGGGTGCACTCGATGCCCTCATCCAGATCATCGATGAAGATATTAAAGAGGACCGGCCCCAGCACCGAGCCCTGGGGGACGCCACTAGTGACTGGCCTCCAACTGGACTTGGCTCCATTCACCACGACTCTTTGGGCCCGGCTATCCAGCCAGTTTCTAACCCAACGAAGCGTGCGCCAGTCCAAGCCAAGAGCAGCCAGTTTCTTGAGGAGAATGCTGTGGGAGACGGTGTCAAAAGCCTTGCTGAAGTCAAGGTAGACCACATCCACAGCCTTTCCCTCATCCACCCAGCGCGTCACTCTGTCATAGAAGGAGATCAGGTTCGTCAGGCATGACCTGCCTTTCATAAAGCCATGCTGACTGGGCCTGATCGCCTGCTTGCCCTGCAAGTGCTGCATGATGACTCTCAGGAGGATCTGCTCCATGAGCTTTCCTGGCACTGAGGTCAAACTGACAGGCCTGTAGTTTCCCGGGTCTGCCCTCCGGCCCTTCTTGTAGATGGGCATCACATTTGCTAGCCGCCAGTCGATTGGGACCTCCCCCGATAGCCAGGACTGTTGATAAATGATGGACAGTGGCTTGGCCAGCTCCTCTGCCAGTTCCCTCAGTACCCTTGGGTGGATCCCATCCGGCCCCATCGACTTGTGCACATCTAAGTGCCGTAGCAGGTCACCAACCAGTTCTTCATGGATAATGAGGGCCACATCCTGCTCCCCATCCCCTTCCACCAGCTCAGGGTACTGAGTATCCAGAGAACATCCGGTATTGCCGCTAAAGACTGAGGCAAAGAAGGCATTGAGCACCTCCGCCTTTTCCTCATCTCTTGTAACTAAGTTTCCCCCCGCATCCAGTAAAGGATGGAGATTCTCCTTAGTCCTCCTTTTTGTGTTGATGTATTTATAGAAACGTTTTTTGTTATCTTTAACGGCAGTAGCCAGATTGAGCTCCAGATGAGCTTTGGCCTTCCTAATTTTGTCCCTGCACAGCCTCGCTACTTCTTTAAAGTCCTCCTTAGTGGCCTGCCCACTTTTCCAAAGCTTATAAACCCTCTTTTTCCTCCTAAGATCAAGCCACAATTCTCTGTTGAGCCAGGCCGGTCTTCTTCCCCGCCAGCTCGTCTTTGGGCACGTGGGGACAGACCGTTCCTGCGCCATTAAGACTTCCCTCTTGAAGAGCGCCCAGCCTTCCTGGACCCCTCTGCCCTTCAGAACCACCTCCCAAGGGACTCCACCAACTAGTGTCCTGAGCAGCTCAAAGTCAGCCCTCCGAAAGTCCAATACAGCGGTTTTACTGGTCCTCTTCCTGGCCTCGCCAAGAATAGTGAACTCCACCATTGCGTGGTCACTCTGCCCAAGACAGCTCCCGACAATCACATCCTCCACCAGTCCTTCTCTGTTTGTGAAGAGAAGGTCTAGCAGGGCACCACCCCTGGTAGGTTCACTAACCAGCTGCGTCAGGAAGCTATCTTCCACGCTCTCCAGAAACCTCCTAGACTGCTTTCTCAGGGCTGTGTTGTGCTTCCAGGATATGTCAGGGAAGTTGAAGTCCCCCACGAGTACAAGAGCCGATGATTTTGCAACCTCTGTCAGCTGCCTGTAGAATTCCTCATCCGTCTCCTCATCCTGGTTCGGCGGTCTATAGCAGACCCCGACCAGGACACTAGCCTTGTTGTCCCTGCCGATCCTAACCCAAAGGGACTCGACCTTGTCATTCCCAACCTCGAGTTCTACAACCTCGAAAGACTCTCTAATATAGAGAGCCACACCACCACCCCTTCTATGCTGCCTGTCCCTTCTATAGAGCTTATAGCCAGGCATTGCAGCACTCCAGTCATGAGACTTGTCCCACCACGTCTCCGTGATGGCAACCAAGTCGTAGCCTGCCTGCAACCAAGTCGTAGCCTGCCTGATGCTCTGTAGAAACATAGACATTCTAGATGAATTACTAAATAAACTTCAGATATGTAAAGTAGCTATGACCTTAGCTAACAGGGTAATTGCCATACACAGAAATATACAGAAAATGCATTTAAACTATTTTGCGATGCAGTGTCAAATGAATAACGTAAAACAACACTTTTTTAAGTGGAACAGAATAGAAAAATATGCACAGCATTAAATGATATAGGACCATATAGCTCCATTCACTTGTAGAGGAACTGAACTGGTATCAAAGTTTCCATGAATGTCAAACATAACTGATAAATGGCCAGTAGCATTGAATTTGTAAGGAGAAATAACATGATAATAACTGAAGACACTCTAAGAGGTAAAGGTAGTAAACAAAACACTTTTTCAAAATGTGTAACTTTCAAAGTACATCTTTGGTGATTTTATTTATTTTATTTTATTTTATTTTATTTTATTTTATTTTATTTTATTTTATTTTATTTTATTTTATTTTATTTTATTTTATTTTGCCAAATTGTACCAAACTTAATGGATTAAAAGAGTAAAGGAAAGAAAAACAGGGTTTCTGAGAAGAACAACACAAATTTGGCAACTAATAAGCCAGATTCTGCTGAGGAACTAAAATATGTATTTTCTTGTTAGTTGAAGAAGAAACAGAAGGCATCATCTCAGAGACAGATACACTTTCCTGTGGGAAAGAAAAATGTCAAAGACTTTGCTGATATGCTGGAAAAGACAATAAAGCAGTTATTCTATTTGAAAGTTGCAATGCATTAGACCCAGGTGAATTTCATACCACAGTGCTGAAGGAAATAGCAAGAAAAATAGTTAAAATATCAGATACGTGTTTTGATGATTTCAAAACTCATAAGAACAAGGTATCTTATAAAGGCTATCAACTTAACTATGTGATATTACATGTAGCAAAACATTAATATCAAAGGAAGCAAATAATTACAGTTTAAGGAGTAACACATTATTTTTTTTTCTCTAGTAACAACAGCTAGCTGACTTGCTGCTCCCTACTGTCCCAAAGTATAATATTGATTTCCAAAAATCAAAAAGATCAATTTTAAAATTTTTTCTTCTGATAGCTTTTGCCATATAATGTATGCCTTTCAGTAAAAGATTCAGCACACCACAAAACTTTATTAAAAGTTTAGCAGATGTCTAATACTTATTGAAAGCAATATAAAACTTAAAAATCTAAACACCTTAAGTGTGTGGTTTCACATGCTCTAGAAAAATACTAATTTCTACATTCTTGCAAGCCTGCTTCAGAAATTGCATTATGAGCTAAGTACCAAGATCACCAGAAAATCTTGTCCTCTTAGACATTAGACCAAACTTCTGGCAATGTAAGTAAATCTCTGCCTGTAGATGATGAAATCCTTTTGGATGAACTGATTGCTAGAATCAAAATTTTTTATTCAAAAATCATAAAGCAATCTGTGATATTTTAGAATTACACTGAGACATAAATATTGTCAGCAATGAACATCCAGAGAAAAATTTTTAATATCCACATCTTCATTTGTGAACTAAATAATTATTTCATATGTAATTTCATAAACTCCTGTAGCTGCTATGTGCCAAAACAATGATGCTTTTTGAAGTACAATCTACAGAAAAACTATGAACACTTTAGTGTAAAGATTAGATTATGAAAAAAATAATATTTTTAACAAACTTAGTTTACTGTGAATGTTGACAAGCAATTGATTTGCCTGTTCTTTGAACTTCCATTTTTCCATGTAAAGTTAGGCAAATGTTTTTATAGGACAAAAGAAAGAACTAATATATGGATATGAAAGCTAAACGAGTGAATAAGTCACGTGTAATCTTATAAAAACTCTATATTTTAGATGAATTATAGAAATCTTTAGAAAAAAAAAGGTAAAATTTAGAATGTACTACCTACATGTTATTTAGTTTTTTCATGCTTCTGGATCAACCAAAAAATATGGTATAATTACTTAGTACATAATTATCCTTACTGTATATAATAAAGCATGTATTGTCTATACAGAAATCAGCATACTTTTCAATGCAAGCAAAAATTTTCAGATGGGTAATCTGCCTGTGTTACTAACTTGATTAGAGATATTTCTTGATGTCAATACATGTGGTAAATGCATGGTCTTAACTTTTTGGAATTACGAATCGTGTCTCTTAGTCTTCCATCTAACACACCTGTTGTGAGTTTATCGCAACCAGCACTAAACAGCACTAAACACCCTTGCAGCTGTTCACTCACTCACCCTCAGAAGGATGGGGATAGTGTAGGAAGAGAAAAAGTGAAAAAACTCATGGGTCAAGATAAACAAGTTTAATAAGTGAAGGAAAGAGGGGAAAAATAATAATAATTAAAAAAAAAAAAGTGATGCAAAGGCAATCACTTACCACCTCTCAAAGGCAGATTGATAAGTCTCCAAGTTACATTTGAGACATAGCCTCCCAGTTTTATTCCTGAGCATGATGTTATATGGAGTATCCCTTTGGCCAGTTCAGGTCAGCAGTCCTGACTGGTATGCTCCTTCTGTGGTATCCTCCTTCTTGCCTATCCCCAGCCTGCATGCTATGGGGGCAGAGTAAGAAAAAGAAAGCTTTGGCATAGTTCAAGCACTGTTTAACCAGAGACAAAACATTGTTGTGTTACCAACACACTTCTAGTCATGAATCCAAAACACAGCACCATATGGGCTACTATGAAAAAAGTTAATTCCATCCCAGCCAGACCTAGCATACCACTACTGTATTTATTGGTAGGTCATGTACATGAGTATTTTTGCTGGCAACCAATTCATTGCACAGTGTAAAATGCAATAAATTTTTACTGCCACAAATTAAAGTTTATCAATGCAAATTCAAAAGGCTCTGGTCAAATAGCAAAATAAACCATCTCATTATTGGCACTTCATCCTTAGCTTCCTTATGTGCTGTAGAACTATCTTGAATCGGCATTTTAAGCATTTAATACAAAAATGGTATATTCTTTACATTAATCTTATTCAAGACTTTGTTGTCCTTGTTGTAATACAAGAATTGGCACAATCTGATGAACTGCAGCTTGATACTTAGGAGATTACTGGACAGAAACAATCTTACCTCTCAAAGGATGTTTCCTTTGAGAACCTGTTTAAAGGTTGATGTTGTTTTAGAAGGCTGGAAGAGTGGGAACATAGTGCCAAATGTTAAAATGGCAAGAAAGAAAAGCCAAGTCTAGCTTGTCAGCTTAGCTTTAATTCCTGGAAGATTTTGAAGCATATATTCAAGCAAATGATTTGTTAGCAGCTGCAAAATAAGGAAGCAATGAGCAATAGCAGACATGTATTTGCCAACAAATTGCATTAAACCAATTCTACAACAATTTTTACAGACTGGCAAGAAGCAGTACATGTCATGCATTCTGAAAGATGTTTCAGCACTAACATGATATTCTCTTATGCAACTAGGAAATCTTGGGCTAGATTAAATTTCTAAATTGCTACTAAACTACATGCAAAGTTGGCTGAATAGCTGTGCGAGCTGTCAGTAATTCTTAGTAAAGTGAAAGGACAAGCCAACCACAGGTGTCTTTTCTGGAATCAGTTCTTTGTTTTTTTTTTTTTTTTTTTTAATCAGCCTGGATGGTAGAGCAGAGACCAATTTTACTAAATCTGCTGTAACACAGAAGGAAAAAACAGCATACTCAAGAACAAGCTTTGAATTCAAAATCAGCTTGACAAATTAGAGAAAAGGGCCAAAAGACTGGCTGAAATTCTGTGGCAACAAGAGAAAGGAGCTAGGCATAGGAATGAAACACGCTATAATACGCAAAAACACGCTATAGAGAAAATCTGTTGAAATACTGTTTATTTTGAAAAGAATCTTGGAATCTGCCTGTACCACATTCTGAACAGGGAACAGCAAAGCCATTAAGTTTTCCATCTAAGAAGATGAACAAGAACAAGAATGAGAACAAGGACAAGAACAAGAACAAGAAGAATTAGAGTTGCATACCTTACAGGAAAAGTGACTAACGGAGGACCTGATACCAAAGATCAAGTTTGTAAAGGGGTGGTATAAGAAGCAAAGAAATTATCTGATCTTTTATGCCCATGGTGCATAGGAGAAAAAATAATGGAGTTTAATTGCAGCAATTAAGAGTCAGGAAGAACTTTCTAATGCTAAGAATAGTGAAAAACTGATCTGTTGGGAGAGGGGTGTGGAAGATAGATAAATGATAGGTAAAGATAAGATAGGTAAACTATGTCTCTGGAATGACAGAGACAGAAAATCTTACTGGATGGTTCTTTTTCTTTTTTTTTTTTCTCATGATTCTAGGATTTCCTTCTCTTCATAATGACGTTAATAATTACACTTAAGCATTCCTGGAACAGAGTAAAAGATCCTGCTTAACATCTGGTTGGTGGCTACAGAATGTTGTCTTCCAATACAGTAAATGTCAAAGATCAAATCTGCTAGTAGTTGTAATAATTTGTACCTGATCCTTTGAAGTTTAATATAAAATGTTAGCCTTCCAATTAGAAATAGTGTTTGTTGTTGTTATTCTTGTTTTTCTCATTCTCAATAGTTGGAATGTGGGAAAATTCTACTTGTTTCTACTTGGGCGAATAGCAGTGGTTGAGGGCTTCTACCCGAATGTGTTACTGCAAGGAAGGAAGGAAGGAAGGAAGGAAGGAAGGAAGGAAGAAAGGGTGAGTCAAAGGAGGGTGGTTGGCAGTTAAAGAGAAGCAGCTATGGTGCTGCTTTTCTGTAATGTTTAGAAAACAATAGGAAAAAAAAATGAAAAAAAAACCACCACCACCACCACCACAAACCATATTTCAGTTTACTTGGTTTGGAACATTACAGGACCGTTGTTAGCCCGGGAAATGGCAGAATGAAGTCTGAAACAGCATAGAACTTTTTGAACCTTTGTTGCTTCTCCCATCTCCCCTCTTTAGATCCTACAGTGAGATAAAGATGCAGCCTGTTTTTTAGATCCTATCGTGAGACAAAGAACTAGATGAGAAGGTCTATGCGAATTGTTTGTGTTTACGTCTTTCATGGAGTGGCTTGATGCTTTAGTACATGATGTTATTGTAATTAATAATATGTGGTGATGTTGTTCTGGTTGCTTTTTGAAGACCCTGTAGTTTGGACCCAACTGAACTGAATATTTCTCTTCCTTATTTCTCTCCTGAGAAAATTTCTCTTCATATATAACAACATTTCTTCTCTATTGCGCTTGATAAGAAGAAATTTTTTAACTTTCCTCTTGGTGGAAAAAAAAAAGTAAGTCTTATTTATTTTCTTATGTTTGCCATTTTGTCCTTCATATTAAATCTACAATTCTTTCTACAGGAGACAGAAAGACAAATCGTAAAAGGGAAAGTCTGCAAATAAATTAAATTGGCACATGGAGGCATTTCCTAAAAATAAGTACATTTATCTAGAGTGCAGGAAGATACTGATCTGTTTCTTTCTTCTTTCTGTCCTGCTCATTGACAGCAGCAGAGTTGCTTTTTAGTATGTTAAAAAAAAAAAAAAAAAAAGTTGTCTAAATACAATGAAGAACAGCCAGAATTCTTAGAAGATGTAAGCATAAGATAGTAAATTACTTCCATGGACACTTACCCTCCTTAGTTGCCTAACTGAGTAAAACAAGGAGTTCACAAATTCTCATCACATTCAGCACTGCATATTCTTTTCTACGTAACAACAACAACAAACAAACAAACAAACAAACAAAAATATTTAGAATTAATTCCACTATCTGAAAGATGACAACAATTTTCACAGGTGGTATCGTTCAGAGAAGCAGCATTTTATCCAATTTAAATATTTCTGTTACAACACTATATGGCTTATATGATGCCTACATAGTCTGTCATAAACAATTAAGTCACCTACCTTTAGACATAATATTGTATGTCTAGGCCTATCCAAGTGTTCTATATTTGGCTTTATTCTTCAGTTTTCCTGAATCAAATTAAAATTCCACTATAGAGTTTTCCTCAGCTCAGAAAAGTGGAAGAAGTTGTAGAGACACACATTCACTTGAACTGAATGACCCTCATATCAATCATAAGCACCATTTGGGCTTGCATGGAAACATCAACTACTGAATTTTCTTTCTGCTTCATGGAGGCATTTGTTTGTGTAAGCCACCAAGGTCCTTCTATGAAAGATGCTATAGAATCATAAAAAGGTTTTATTGCTTAACAAAGTGTGGATACTTCATCAGCGAACTAAAAAGATTTCTACCTGCAAAGATGTGAACTCAGTGCTCTGAGGCTGAGTACATAAAATCACCTGAAAAGGGAGAATCATTTCCAGTGATCAACCTGAAAAAAAGAAAAGAAAAAGTAGTGTAAGCAGAATGAACAAAACTTAACCCTGGGAAGAACATACTTAAGTGTTTTTGTTTTGTTTTATACAGAACAAAGTAGTTAGTTCACCTGTAAAAGTATAGATTGGCAACAAAATAAAATGCTTTGTTTTAATACTCTTCGCATTATTTACTAGGACTCTATACTAGGACTCCACATTAGAGTCATGGTGTAGGTGTGGCTCACTGTAGCAATCAAGACCCATATCTTTCTTTGATATTTCTTTACTTTTGAATCGCCGTTTCCATCTTTTTCATAACATCGTAGCTCTGCAATTCTTTTTTTTTTTTTTTTTTTTTTTTTTTTTGTGAGGGGTGACTCTAATGTCTCCAATGGATGCAAATGCTTTCTCAAGAATCTGTTTTTTCAAGGTACTGTGTAACCTCTGCATGCTTTTTTTCATTGTTGTTTTTTTTAATTTTTTTTCGGGGGGGGGGGGGTGTGTCTTCATATATACGAATTTTAGAATGTGACTCTGCTAGAGTATCAGAGTCTATGAAAGGATATTTTGCATCCCTGTAGCCACAGGAAAGTAGCAGCATGCAATGTAATTATGTATTACATGTAAGATCACATTCACATTATGTCTTCTAGAGGGGGTCCTGATCAGCAAGGTAACATGTTTTATTTTAATATACAGTTCATCTATTTCAGTGTTCAGTTTCTTTAAAATATTTTTCAAACATCTATAAATTAGCTATGTAATATTTTGTTCAAAAAAAGAACATATACAAATAACTGTATTTGTTGATGTTGCACTGGAAATGTGGGCATATGGATTTGCTAATTTTTTAGTGAAAAGTGTGCTTGCCTAAGCTACTGATCTTGTGTGGGCTTGATTCCCGTGAACATCTCTCAAGGTCAGAGGGAGATGAGATAAAGACTGAGGTCAATAGTACATACTTAATGCTATACTTCCCATGGCAGAGCAACCTGACAAAAATATATTGTCTTGGAATCATTTTGTCTAAAGTATTATTGTTGTCATGACTGTCTATAAGTTAATTCTATACTTTCCAAGTCACCCAAGTGCTTTTTTAACAATTGCATGCGAGTTATTACTCTGCAATGGGTGTAATTTTTATCCCTGGATATCAAGCTCAACTAGTGAAACCCTCACTGGTAAACTGATCTCCAGCTTTCCCTTATAGCTATCAATCATTCTCCATGAATTGTGCTAGAAATACAATCCAAAAAGACTTTAGCTGGTACAGATGGTCACAACCATGTTTATGGTTTGCACAGAATATATTTCTGAAGGGGAAAAAAAAAAAAAAAGGCAATTATATGGTTATTTTACCCGGGTCTTGAATTGCAACTCATTTCTGAAGAGATTTGTCAAAAAAAGCCAACAAACAACCCACCTTGAAACATTTTTTTTCACTTGACCATGAAACATACTCAAAGAGATATACATATGTCTGAAACAAAAGTATTTTTTCCTTTAAAAGGCTCCAGTAAATAGTTCAAGAAAAATAAATTAAAGAAATTTAAAGAATAAAGAAAAAAAAATGCCTCAGATGCTTTATAATGGTTCATAAAATATTTTTGGATGGAATGACTCCTGGAAAAGTAGCCAGGGTCACTGAGACCCATGACATTGTGCTGAGTAAGTTACACTAATTCTTAGATACTCCATTTTCCAAAAGAAATTGCTACTCTTCTTTCCCCCAGCCTTTTTTTTTTTTTTTTTTTTTTTTTCCCATTCTTCTTCTTCTTCTTATCCTTCTTCTCCTTGCTCTTCTTCTCTTTCTTTTTGTTCTTCTTCCTGTTTTCCTTTTCTTTTATTTGCACTTAGCCCTTAGATTTGCTAAGGAAGTTGCCAAAATCCAGGAGGAAATGCACAATTTACATAATTGAAGGGAATAACTGATACCAAAATATGTGTCACTGTTGCACAAGAGGGAGATTAAGCTCTCTATGTAAACTTCAACCTTTAGGCCCCAATCCTGTAATCGCTGAATTCAGTTGCAGAATTCCAATTGACCTTAAATTCCCAGTGGCACTGTTACTTCATTTCAGAGAGTACAGATCATGTTATTCCTACATGATGAACTTCAGTTTTCCTTTGTACGTATCAGTTTTCTTCCAACATGTGTAAACCCTATTCTTTAGTTTCTTTGAAAATTTATTTTTTTCTGCTTTTAGTTTCAGGAGAAATTGGGACTTAGAAAGCATGTGCCGTTTCTACCCAAATCAAGTCTGTACTCCACTCTCCACTCTTGCCGTTTGACTTATGTTCTTACTGTTGATGACTGTAGGTATTTTTTACAATATTTCAACAAATTAGAAAAAATAGCCAGACGTGAAGGATACCTTTTTTTTTTTTTTTTTCTAAATGCTTTTCTCCTTTTTTTATGCTCCAAAGTGTTTGTAATTGAATGATCCAATTTTAAGACAGCAATTCCAGTTTCAAATATATGTGTAAGAGTTTAAACCAAAGATTTGAACTTATATTAAGAGACTTAAAACCAGTCTCCATATATTTGAAGTAATTCTCTTGTCTCAGTAGAATTTTACATAACCATATCTTTCCTCTGAATCTTAGTTTTCCCATTTCATGCTCAGTTCAATCAATTTGGATGAAAAATTTATTTGACCTATTTTAATAACTTCACTACTGTAAGTCATATCTAAATACACAGGTATGTAGGCATTCACAAATAGAACATATGAAGGTGATTTCCCTGTGATTTCCCAAGATTTTCTGTGTGGCTTTTATTTCATCTTACAAAATACTGGTTTGGACAAGCAGTGTTGGCCTAATCTATAATATGCAGCTTGGTGAAGCAACAGCTATACACTAGAGATGACACTAAGCTCGTTTTAACTACGATATAAACCCAGATCTTGAAAGAATTGTGGTAATTTCCATTACACTAAAAGCTATTGATTAGAAATGCTTCCCTGGCAGCATTTCTGGGTAGACTCAAACTCATAGAGTGCCATGGGAGCTCAATGGGAGCTGCACATGCTAAGGAGCAGCCCAGCATATAAGACATGAAAATCAAGGAGCAATCCAGGTTTTAAACTGTATGAAAGGATTTCTATCCATCTGAACGGGTTCTAAAGAAGATTCCATTAATAAGAACCATTCCTGTCCAAGTTTTTTATTCCATCTATTTTTTTACTAGAACTTTATTTGGTTTTGACTATATGATTTTACACTTACCAGACTATCTATTATTACTGAAGTCAGAAGAAGCATACATTCTTTTCTTATTTATTTATTTATTTTTAACGAAGGACTCCTATGTTTTTAAAGTAATTAAATCATAGTGTTTTTAAGGCATATCTTTAATGTGTCTTTTAAATACATGCAGATATCATTGATACAAGATGTAAGACAGTAATAACAGCAGAGTTGTTTAAAGGCTATGCTAATGCTCTAACCAGAAGATGATGTATTTTAAATATTTGCCCCATGACAGAAAACTATGATAACTCACTATAATAATGCAGACTGGATGAAAAAAGATAGCTGTCAGTATTGAATATTAAGAGGTACATGCAAAGGGATAAAGTAAAACACTTTAAATCTTCATATTCTAAACTACTTTTGGAGACAAATGCTTTTTTTGGGAAGGGAGAGTTAGTTTGTTTTAATGGAAGTAGAATATGGTGACTGTTACACATGCATTGTAAGCATGTTATGGGAAATATGCTTAGAATTTATCTATTTATTATAAGTAAATTATTTACCGGCATTAGACATTCTTCCTATTGTATACTTTTGGAATAAGTATCTATTTCTAAAAGTGAGAAGGCATTTGCTATAAGCTGTGAAGATTTGAATTTAAAAAAAAATAAAAATGAACAAGCACTTTTTAGCTCGCTATATGAAGAGTCTTCACAAATAACTTACGGTGTTCATGGCTTTTGCATATTTTTTTGTCTTTTGAATCAAACTAATTATAGAATGACAGTACCTTGAAACATTTTCTTTAAACAAAGGAACATACAATTTCAAAATCCTATTAATCAATATTGCCTTTTCAAGTTTCTTAAGCATCTTCATATGCATTAGTCATTGCTTTGTTGAATTGTAAGATTTTTCCTGAAATTTTGTTACCTATTTCTGTTCCTTGGCATGCTATGACATTTTGTATCAGTATTGTTTTAGTGAAGTAAAAATGTTTACTATGTTGAATGAGAAGATTGCCCCTGTTTTAGTTTCTGTATATATTAACAGTTGGACCATAGCACACCATTTATTGCTCCCTATGTTGGCTGTGTTCATTACATTTATACATTCTTTACATTGCATAGTAAAATTACTATGCATTACTATATGAATGAATGTGCATATGTGTATGTAGGCTATCTATTCAATATATACACAGATGCCCCTTGTAGGCAAGAAAGTCATACCAATTTCACCTTGTTTAAATATGAATTTCTCTCTTAGTAGGTGGTTGGTGGCTTAGGTTAGTCCTCTGTTCCATAATCTTGATTGAAAAAAATATGCAAGAAATATTTGTGGTTTGTTTGGGAGTTCTGTTAATTTGATTAAGTACATAGGTTATATGATACATGATCCTTGCTTTCATGATTATAATTCCGTGAATTGCCTAATGGCATAAATAGTCTGCTGGGGAGAAATTTTAATTAAGGTTTAGATGCTGGAGTTTTGCCACTTTGGGAACCTCAGAATTATTCCTCCTCTCTATGAATAAAAAGTGGAAGGCAGGTGATTTATATGTTCATTTTAATGAAGGAACTAATATAATTGTTTCCGATAATGTTTTAGCCCAGAAATAGATCTTTGATAAAGAGTCCTACACTGATTTTTCCTTGATACCAGCCACTGTGTGATTCTTAGCAATTTGCTGTATACAGAAGAGCTGACAATAGAAAAGAAATTTTCATTGTCAACATGTTACTGTGATGATGTAAATGATATGTAGTTTTAGCAGAAGAAAGTAAAATAGGTAAAGATTAGCACTGGAATATATATCTGAGACATATCTGTCAAAAAGGAACAAAGGTAGCAAGGAATACTTCAAGAACTATGCATATTGATCAAACTGTAAAGTAGCTCCAACTTGATTTGTGTTCTTTTTATAGATGTCGCCTAAGTGTGACCATCTTGAAAGATCTGCTAGCAATATACATTTTATTTGTCCAGTTCTGAGATAAGAACAGACATAGACAAGAAAATTAGTGTAGCTAGACATAACATCAAGGTTTTGCATAAGCATGTCAGGCACAATATCTCCTTGTTGGAAACCGCCTGTTTCACCAGTTCTAAACTACCACTGTCAGGTTTGTTGCATCACTTAGAAGCCTTAGAAGAGTTGCAATAAATATATTTTTATGCCGAGAAAATAGCTGGGGAACTAATTCATATCAAAGTGCTTAATGAAAGCCAAGCATCATTCTAAAGCATCTGTTTCCCAATTGCAGTGTGTATGAGTACTTTGTACACACAGAAGCTCAATCCAATCATTCACACACCTACAGAAAAGACATGTTGTTATTCAGTTCATGTAAAATCCATGGAGGAAATTTAAAAATTTCAATTCTTACTTCAGCTAAGGAAGAACAGATTTTAATTGAAGAAATATTGATCTTAATTCTAAAATTTCTTGTAATTAAATTATTTTCATTACATTTGTTGGCTAATTAATCAGCATTGAAATGCTGAATTAGCATTGAAATGATTGTAGACTAGTTCAGGAGAAAATTAAGTTCAGTTCTGAAGAAAATAAATCATGAGAAACACATTTTGCTCATGTGCAGTCACAGATAGCTGTGATTAAATATTAACTTGATGTCAATTAAAAACCTTCATTACAGCCTTAGGATTTCCAGAGTACAGCTCCACTCACGTCAGAGGAATTTCCTATTTCAACTAGTAGAAAGTTTGTTCTGTACCATTTTAAAGGCTTCCAAACACAGGTTCAGTTCAGTTCAAATGCACAAAATCAATCTTCACAGTAGGTAAGATTTCTGATGATTACCTAAAGAACTATACAGCAAAGTGATTTCAAATATTGTTACTGTACTTTTGTGTACAGTGCATCTTCTATATTTTCAGCTGCTAATTCTGAAGAACATTTCATCCCAAAGTATCTTAAGCTGCTTTTGTTAAAGTCACAGCATCACTGGTAGCACCCAAGCATTTCTCATTTCCTTCATACAGTAAAAGACAGAGTGAAAATATAAAAATATGTGCAGCTTTGCATGGTTCCTATTAATTTTGGTGTTATATTAGTGTAACTAGGCACAATGCTGCCATCTGGTTGGAAAAGGCCCTATGCTGTTTGTCCATTTTGCAGCATGTCTACTGTCTGTCCAGCAAATCCTATTGTATTAATGGGGCTAACAGACCAGTTTTGTTGAAAGGATGATTGGACAGGGATTTGATTTCATCTGATAGTAATTTAGGCTTGATTTTGTAGCCTCTTGTGTAGATGTAGTTGACTACAAAAAGCACAGAACAATAGGGAATCAGATTTATTGGTCTATTTTCTGCTCTTATTTACACGTAAAAAGTCACAACTAAATCTGAACAAATCTTGATTCCTTACTTAAGCAATTTTCTTAAAGAAGTTCTACAAATAATGTATGAATTTTTCAAATTATTTTCAAAACAGATATATGTAAGACAGAAATCCCTTTGTCATCCTGCATCACTCTTATAGAACATAATTTGTTTGCTACTGTTACTCTCTGCCAGACTGAACAGTTCACTCTCTATGAAAGGTTTTGATTTGGATATCATGAAAATACATTTTTGTGCCATGTACGTAGCAGGGTTAAGTTGGAGAAGATCTAAAGGACTAATAATAGCACTAGGAAGAAAAGATGCATTAAGGTAAGATGCAACCATGCAAAGCTGACTGTATACAGGCAGTATTTAATTCCAGTTAGCATGTCCATTCTCCATGATAGGAAATAAACTAGTGATTGCTATTAAGATGACTGAAAACACAAATCAAAGTTAAGTGTTAAAATTCCAGAGATTTTCAATGAAAACTTAAACTTTCCAATCCAGAGAAATAGTCCAAGAGGCTATATGGAAAAAGAGAAGCAGATCCTAAACAATATCATATTGCTGGGCTAAGTACTTAGATTTGCATTGTATTCAATTTTCTGCTTGTACAAAAAAATTAAAGCATTTTCTGAAATAGCATTAAAGCACGGAGGAGGGAGTGTTTCTTTGACTTGCCTTCACTTGCACAGATAACTTATTTATCCTTTCATTGTATCCATTATTAATATTACTAAATTCAATTGTAAAAAGACTTTTGATTCCACCTTTGATTCCTGGTTGTAATTACCGCAGCCATTACACTGATGCAAGAACATTTGTCTCAGTGACTGATGGAAATTTCTTTAAAGCACCGACAGATTGCAAGCACTTCTGAAGTTTAGTGCATATGAGACTAGCCAGACCCATTTTAGAGAGAAAAATTCAGCTTTAATGAGGTGGCAAAATAAGGCCAAATTCACATTTCTTGGGACTGTAATATAATTAAAAAGACATCATTTTTACATTTACATCATAATCTCTCCCCTGAGTCAGTACAGGTTTATTTAGAATTATGGTACAAATTACTAAAATGAATGGACAAGTAACTTTCTAAACGTGTCACTGCTGGGAAGCACTTGAGAAAAATGAAATAAAGGTATCACAGAGTTTTTAATTACTGTAACTACATAAAAACACAAGTCCACTCAGATGTGCAATATCAAAAACTGTGTAACAGTAAAATAACCATAGATTAACAGCATTAAATGAAAGCAATGCCAAATAATTTAACATTTAATACTCTTTTGTTGGGACAAGATAAAAAAGTGATAAAGGTGCATAGAAATCAAACAGCAGAAAAAGATACTGTGTCAGAAAGAGTGTTAATTATGTCTTGTTGGTTTTGATTCTGTTTGTCATCTGCAGACCCTGGAGAGGGTATTAGGAAATGTTACAGCATGTAAAAGTAAATTGGGTGTGGGGTATTTTCCTACAGGGAACATTGGTAACAATTTGAATTATTTTTGTCACCAGTCATATTTGAATTCTTCATGGGAAACATATGTCATGACTGTTGCAAAGGATGCAGAGATTGGTTCTGAGAAAACAATTTATTTGAACATTTTAGTATTTTACAGAGTGTCAAAGTTTTGCTGTTGTTTATATTTGGTATCTGTTCTCACTTAGCTACAGAGAATTAATAGATTCATACAAGTTATGGCCAAATGGACTGTTATGGAAATATTAACCTGATCTCTTAAATGGCAAAAGGCAGAACTACTTCCTGTGATTCCAACAGTGTCACCCAAAAGTGTCTGATTGAGACAGATTCTGTTAGACAAAGGCTCATCTTAAGACTTGAAGAAAGAATTTCCCAGTATTCCCATTATTTTTTTTTTTGTTTTGTTAAAGTTTTTATTTTACTTTCAGTTTGAACTTTTCTGACTATTGATCCCAGCATTTGTCTGGTTGAAATGACTTCCAGATATCGATTCTTTTTTGCTTCATTGATAGTTATAGACTGGTTTCAAGACACCTCTTAATCTTGCCTTTCATACATTCAGTAGATTGATCACCACATGGCTTTCATTTTAAGACACTGTTGCTGAGTTTTCTGAGTTTTTTAGTGCTGTAAATGACTGTGAGAATTGTTTTTATTCTTTTCTGTAACCTATTTATTTTTCACGTCCTTTTAAATATATGAACACTGGAACTACACACAGTAATGGTTTTAGTTACGCCACAAAAAGTAATATCATTTTCTATTCCTGTTCATTAGTTCTTTGCCTATGCATGCAAGACTTGCAATGCTGCCCTTAGTTGCAGCTTCACACTAGGAGCTCATCTACAGTAACTTAACTAAAATTTATTTCATTGTCAATGCACCTGAGGTACAGAGCACTCTCCCAAAATGATAGCCTCATCTAGTAAATTCACAGATGTTAGTAGATTTTACAGAGGTGTGCTGCATTTGAGCTAATGTCTTTGTCTTTTACAAAACTGGCAGAAGTTTCTAATTTTCCCTGATGATCCTCAGATTTAGACTCTTCCTCATTTTTGGTGAACATGGGTTATCTGTGCTCATTATATCAGACCTTTTACCTAAGTTTAGTACAGAGTACACTCCCCAAAAGAAGGGATCTTCACAGAGATGTAGATAGAAAGTGGAGCTAGAACAGAATTAAATTCCTTTTACTCTGAAATTTCCCTCTTCCACCAAAATAAATAAATAAATAAATAAATAAATAAATAAATATAAAAAATATAGTCCCTATTATATTTCTACCCACTGCACTGGAAGGTACCCTGAGTGGGTGTACCCAAAGCTGTGTGGAGTCTGGGCAAGTCCATTGACTTCAGACCTAACGGAGACATTCTCTCACAGAAACACAGAAACTACTGGGCCTTTTCCCTTAGATTCAGTTAGATTTGAAAATTTTGTGGATGGATTCCAAATTTGGTTCCATAAATCCCAGCTATAGGAAATGATCCTCCCCTATTTAATCGATAGTCAAGTAGAAGGCTACAACGGAATCCAAGTTCTCTACTAGATGTCTTTGTAATACATTTTGAATTAATCATTATTATAGTCAATAAACACAATCAATATTTACAGTTGCTTTTTCTTTTCTTCAAAAAAAAAAAAAAAAGTATGTAAGTAATCTGAATGGAATTTGTCAGATATTAAGCATTTGAGAAAAGCAGCACTATTAGCCATGGCTTTTCAATGTATTGCTTTTGTTCATCATTATTGAAATTTCCTATTTTTATAACATAGTTCAATTTTCATATCCTTTCCAAGTATTTATTTTGAACCAGGTTTTAAGTAATACAATTTATCTAACAATTTGAGAAACTGACTAAATCATACAATTCAAGAGATCCTGGGTGCAGTCCTGTAGAAAAAGCTGCCTCTTGAAATGACATTTTCCTGTATGATATTTTTAAGTAAATGAATTTATGGAGAAGCATATCTGGGAATTGTTCTTTGGGAAAACAAACTGATAGTATCACGTCTTAAATTTCTAGCAACCATTTTTATTGCAAGACACCTGCAAAAGTTAAGCTTTATTTCAGGCTACTTCCTCACTATTCCTGCTATTGAGTATCTTATGAAATTTCATAGACTGTGTCTGTGGTATAATTAATTGTTGTCAAATGTTATTGAACTGTAATTCAGATAAGGAAAAAAAATGCTTTAAAAATGCCATTTCTAATATGCTATCTTTATTATGTTATTTCTAGAATGATATTTTTGTAATTTCATAATACTAACATATATTTTTCATCTGTTTATCATGAGCATACTGCTCTTTTATAATTGTCAGGACAAATATTGTGCTCTGTGTGTGGATAAGGTATAAATATTTTAGGAGAATAAAATTGTAATAGCAGGAAAAACAAAACATATGAGCAGTCAGTTATTTTGTAAAAGAATCAAGAATTCCATGAAGCATCACCAAATGTTAAAATGATTCTTGAATTAATAAAAGCATCCTGTAAAAACATGGTTCACATCACTGAATCAGGGTAATAGGCTAACATAATTGGATTGCATTGGGCTTTTGTTGCAAAAAAATATATGGAGTAGATTCTGCTCTCAGCTCAGTAGGGACAGCCTGGGACAACTCATCCAAAGATAATGGCCAGATTCACAGCCTGTGTAAGTGTAAGTTCTACTGATTTCAATAGTGTCATGACAGATATAAGTGAACTGAATATTTGGCTAAATATGTGAAGTCAACAGAATACACCAGTAGAGCTGTGAGCAGAATTTGGCCAAAGAAATTAAGTTACAAACACAGAGATTAGCAGTGCAATTTAGGATTGTTTTTGGCAGAGGGGAGGGGGGGCGGTCTAGGAAATAAGTATTTGCAGTGGATAAATTCCTCTCTAGCTCTTCATCTAGCTGAATGCAACATGAAAACAGGATTTTTCATGTCTAGTAGAAATCAAAACAGTGATGAGAAAGTTACCTGTCTGGCTAGTTGACTGGTGGCTGATGGAGGCCTTAAGGCCGTTCTGCATCTCTACTGTTGCATTGGCAATCTCTTTTAGCCTCTCACCTCATACCTGGGCTGTGCATTGGAGATCATTGGTAGGATCTGTTGGTGCAGAAAAGGCTAAGAGCCCTCCTGTGTGAATGCTTGTGACAATGAGGACATGGCGTGTCTTGTATCAAAGCCTTTGTTTCCACCAATGCCAACAGAGTTGCTCAGTAGAGAATAAGGCCCTCCAGGCTGGATGTATGTGGACATGGATAAACTGCGGGTGGCTAAATCATCAAAAATAATGGGAATGAGTAACATTACTACTTGCTTCCAGTTATGTAAAGTTTACACCAGTGCAACTCTAATGACGTAAGTACAGGTACTCTTGATTTAAATTCATGAATCACTGAGGAAATTTTGCTTCCTCTAAAATGCATACTTATAACATTGATCGCGTACATTGCTTTCAAAGAGTTTTTTTTTTTATTACTTTTTTTTTTTTTTTTTTTTTAAGAATGGCTCGAGGAAGCAAAGTGAAAAAAAAAAAGCCAAAGTTAGAATTTGGGTCTTCTGACTTCCTCATCTCTACTTAGAATGATAGGCCATGCCAGGAAAAGGAGAATCAGGAAAGTAAGGCAGACTGTAAGCGATACGCGACAGGATGTAGGACAGCGATATAGGACAGCACAATGAAATACCTTCAATAAATAATGTCAAGTTCTAACCTAACATAAAAAAAGAGCAAAACAAAACACACACAAAAACAAACAAACAAACAAACAAACAAAAACAACCTTGGAAAGTACCGTAAAGAAGCCTAACAAAATATTTTCTTAGATTGCAGATCTGTTAAAAAATGTGTGATTTATCCTGACAACAACATGAGGAGGAATGAATTTTCATTGTTGTTTCCTAGCATGTAGGGATTTGGCTATATCTACATGGTATTATTCACAGAGCAGGAATTCAGCACTTTTAATTTTCTTTAATTTGAAATGTTTTGACAATTTAATATAGTATCAGTTAAAAGTTTAATCAATCAGACATTTACGGGAAGCTACTCAGCTAGTGTAAATCTTTCTGGTGCCAGAGCCATCAACAAAGACATGCTAATCAGTGCTAAGAATATACCCATCATATAAAACAAAATATACTAAACGTTCTAACTAGGTGAGTTTAAGCATCTGGTGCTGCCTGTTTCATTGTGTTCAGAACTCTCTGCTTGACTTCAACATCATGAGCCTTTTAGCATGTTCATGCACTGATTTTAAGTAATAGTAATTTGAATAAAATATGTCCAACAGAATGTTATTGCAGTATTGATATTACAATATACTGCAGCACTGAAAACTAAATGAAGGAATTTGGAGTTTCCCCATTTCCCCATTTCTTTGTTGTTTTTGCACCATCCATCTCCTTGACTTCTATGTTGTTTTTCCTTTCTTTTTTTTATTTTTTTTCCTTTCTTTTTCTCTCTCCCCTGGGATCTCTTTGTACTCACTACCATCCTCTCCTCAGTCAAAATTGTAATGGGCAACAAAGATGTACTCCCTCAAAATCATCTACTTAGTGAAGGAGTTGTGGAGTACAGACACTAGCATGAATACTAGGATATTGAGCCTGCTTCTTAACTTTGAATTCTGTCCACTTTACTAGCTGAGGCTCAATTCCTAGTCCCTTCTTACTGTGTCAGCTTTAGGGGAAATTTCTTTCCCGTGCCACCTATTGACATGCAGTTGGGGATAGGAGGCCAAATTATTGCAGCTTTTACTTAGGTAAAATATCCTCTGATCTCGTTTGGGGGCAAAGCCCATGTCTGAGGTTGCTGTGCCCTTTGCTAGCTTTGTAACAGGCAGTGATCTTACTGATTTTTTAAGATGTGTATGTTTCTGATGCTGACAAATGTTGTAGGACCTGATTCTATGTACAACTCCGTGTAAGGCCAAATGGTTAAAGTGGCAGTTATTGCACACTGGATTCCTAGATGTGACCCATTGACCTAGTAGTACAGGATCAGCCACACTACCTGCTGTAACATCTTCACATCGTATTGTATATCTTGTTATCTTGTTCTATCTGTTTAAAATCATCTACTTCATACAGGTCATTAAGGGAAATTCAGAATGGGAAAGTAGAAGCAAATGATCTTAGAATCTCTATCAGAAATGACTGATGGTTTTAAAATATGTAGCTATAAACACCTTGCAAGATGATCCACTGATTAATGAATAATAATTACTGAACTTGCAAGGAGCTGCAATAAATCCTGTAAAAAATTGGCACTTTGGAAAGAGCATTGTTTTATTTTATATCACATAAAGGTTGTTAAATAGGGGAAACACTGCTTCCCTGGTGCTTTTGTTTTTCCTTCTGGATTGTAGCAATGGAGCACTTGCATGTTGTGTTTGATGCCTTGCATGATGAAGACATGCAATGGCAAGTTCCAGTCTGCATGCTGCTTAATGAATGTTTTCCTTTTCTCTCCTTCCCTGTTATGTGCTTACAGAAGACAACTATGTAGAAGGTGGGTGCTTTCTACCTTATTTTCCTAAGCTCTTCTTTTTCCTTTTTGTTTAGTGGGTTGTTTTTTTTTTTCCCCTTATGCTAAATGTTATAAAAGTACACATAACATTCAGTACGGTAAGTTGCATTTTTTAATCCATAAAGGTATACAAGATTTTTAAATAAGCGTGATTTATTTTTCCATACAGAACACAAGCAAAGACTCATTTTAATATTGGACATATTTATGTAATATCTCCACTGAAATGATGGGATTTTTATGCGTAGAATCATAGAATGGTTTGGATTGGAAGGGACCTTAAAGATCATCTAATTCCAACCCCCATGCCATGGGCAGGGATACCTTCCACTAAACCAGGCTGCTCAAAGTCCTATCCAACCTGGGATGCCTGATATCAACCTCATATGACTGATACCACTCTTTGAAGTCATTCAGGAGTGATGAAGAAATTACAATTTTTTCTCAAGTTCTGTATGAAAAATGCTTCAAGAAAATATACTTTTATTCAGTGTGGAACACGAATCCTCCATGTGAGAATATAATGCATGTTAAATACCTATAGTTTAGGAAAATGGAAAGTGCTTTTCTCCTTAGTCTTGCTTATTGTATTCTCCTTTACAGCACAAAGTTTTAGGAAAAAAGTTTATCTGTCTAACTTTTCAACATAATGCACTCTGCCTTTTGGAATTTGTACAAGAAGAGGCATGTGATTTTAATAATAATGTTGGTATGTAAGCAAGGTCCTTTAAGACAGTATGTCACAGGGCAGTGGAAACTAAAACACAACATCAACTAGCCTGAATATTGGTAAGTATGTCTATTGGCTGGTAAAATGTCTGAGTGACTATATTTCATGGTTGTGATGGCACAGAGATCAGTTTTTGCTAGGAATCAATTTTGCATATAAGCCAAAAGGTGCAGGTGCTGTTTAAAGTACAAGCACTTTAAAAATCTGCTCTGGGCAGTGTCTTTGCAAACTGTATAAACAACTATTTCAAAAATGGTTTGATGTATTTAAACTGTGTAATAATTTCTATTTGTTTATTTATTTGGATAGTTTAAACATTTTTTTTTTTTTCCTAATGAAGAACTTTGTAAGCTAACACATATGCAAAGTGACTGCCCTGATATGTCTTTGACCTAGGGTCCTGCAGTGAGACACTGTGGGGCCTGAGTTTATTCAGGATTCAAGGCACTGTGGGCCACTGCCTGGCTGTTCACTGGCAATTTTCTTGAAACAACTGGAAGTATAAGTACTGTATTTCTCTATGCAACTGTATTCAAAGACAAAGTGAGATTTAGTACATACATGATGTGCAATTTTATTTAAATACATGGAGAAGGAGAGAGAAAATTTAAACTGTTACAGTGCTTTAATTGTGCACTATCAAGCACTTATGTATCTGTACAATTTTCTCTTCATTGTGAAATTAAAATATATTCAACAATATTGGGATAGGAATTCTAACTTAGAAACATAAAAGCATAGAAATAAGTACTTAATTTTACATTTGACATATGCATGAAATTCTTAATGGTGTCAACATGAGACTCAAATGTGAATTAGGATCAGTACAACTAGATAAGGAAGTTAAATTTAATTTCACATATTCATTTATGTACAGCAGTACAAGATAAACCCTGGATAATAGTTAATCCAGAAGTTACCTGAATCTAATTCTTAAAACTGCTCCTTTAAATGTATTCCAACACAGGTCTAGATACTAATGCATGCATTAAATTTGCAAAAGATGCATATCTAAAGAGTGGAACCATGGAATGTGTATCCAAAGCAGAACTGGGAAAGTGAGCTATCACTTTTCATCTTTGAATTCTGTGAAATCTGTGCATCTCCCTGAATTAGGCTACATAAGAAAATAAAAGGATTTAATATTCATAAATTTGCTGGTGTGAAAAAGATACATTTTATTCATATTACTAAAATTGTGCTAGGGTTGCATATGTTCACCTCAAGTTTACCATGTTTAAATTTTTCTTTGGCCTGTGCTCTGCATGGAACTTAAACACAAGGTTATGAAAATAGACTATCTTCATGCTGTTTTCCCCCGTGCCCCTTAACTTTGACCTTTTGGTGCCAAATTCAGTATAAAAATGGAATGGATCATACATGCATACAAGAGGTATTCCTACTAAATCTTGAATTCCTAATTCACAAAGAAAAGACTTTTATCATTCTGCTTATGAAGTAACGGTGCACAAATGAATACTTTTAATGTATAGCATACCTATATGTGGCTCATTAAGGCTAGATCTTTCTATAACTATCCATTGTGGTTTTCTCTATTATAAGCACAAAATCATATTGGAAATCTAGCAGTGGTTGTTGTCATGGTAGATTTATTTGTATCATTTTCAAGCCCTCTGTGGATTGTACAGGTACAGTAATAGCAATTCTTCACACTTCCGTAGCCTTCATCCACAGATTGCAAAAATATAAAGTAAGGTAAGTATTGTTATGCTCACTTTACAAGTAAGTATGAGTAACTTTACTCCTTCACAAATAAGTAACATACAGTGTAAAGCAAAATGCAGTGTCTTGAGAGCTAGTACTAAATTTTTTAATTGATGGATGTTTGCTTTGAGCAGTGTCTTTTTTTTTTTTTTTTTTTTACATTCATTTGGCTCTTAAAATTCAAGTGCTTTCTATGTTTTCAAGAGGCTTTAAAAAAATAAATAAATTGCCATTTATGTTTTTCAAATTGTATAAGAATCATGTATTTACAACTGACCAAGCTCACATATCATATTGCTAAAAAGTGTAGATATCAGGCAGTGACAATCTCCAGAAGCTAGTCTTTTCAATTAAGTCCTTATAACTATAAAAGTTATATTTAAATGCAAGCTAGGAAGAGATTACCCTCTTTGTCTTCCCCTAGGAGACATGACAGTGATTTCTGTCACACCTTCTAAGAGCTGAAAGAGCTCACAAAAATACAGTATCTGAATCTAATTTATACAATTTTGATAAAGAAAGCGATGTTCTAACATTCAACTAGTTTCACTTTCCCTTTCTTGACTACAGTTAAGGCCAAGTCAAATGTCTGAAAATTTTTATTATAGTTATCTGTACAAAAAAGTTTTGTGCCAATAGACAAATTAAATAACAAGGTGAAGAGACTATTATTTCCAGAAGGTCATGCATCAACGGACCAAGCTGTGATGTGCAGCACTGAAAGAATAAAGTTGGACTGTGGGTCTTTATGGTTTGTATTTTCAGTGTGTGTCTCAGTTGCAGACACGTGTGGACACATTTCTATTAACTAATATTGTGCAGAACAGAACAGCTGTGTGATACTTTCCAAGTAATGCTTATGTAGGCATCCCTTCAGCATCACACTTAGCTCTCACTCTGTTTAGCTCCCATCACTGGTTTAAGCCTCAGATCATCCTGACAGCTGCAGTGCACTGTCTTTGGAAACTGAATCTATTGTTCAAGAGATAGGGCACACCAGACCTTTCAGTTTAACTATCATCCAGGAAGGGTGACATTAAAAAACTCTAACTCGGTAAAACCATTGTTAGACTATGAAACAACACTTGAGATTTTGAACTGATGAGATATGAATCCTTTAAGACTGATTGCAGCCAGGAGAATCTTCTTTGTACTACCCCCAAGTACTATGAGTCATTTGTGCACCTAATTTTCTTTGTGAATTAGAAATCACAGGAACTCTCTAGGAAGTCTGCTTTCCAATAAAGAGCAAGATATTTTATTGCACACCTTCTTTGTGTGAATTATCTTTAATTAATTGCAAATAAGAAAATAATGCATCATTTTTTATAGTTGTTGGAGAAGAGAAGCACATTTAACACAAGCAATTAAGAACTTCTAAAATGGATCCTAAAACAGCTAAGAAGAATAAACCTGTTAAACCAGATGTAAAATGTGAAAAATCTTATTTCTACAAAAATGTTCTCTCTACAACACATTATTCTCAGTAAAAGTATCATTTTATTATTGTGCAATTAAAAAAAAAAAAAAAAAAGCTGAATATTTTTGGTTAAAGTTTAACTAAATTTGTTCCTGGTTGAGTGATTACTGTTATGAACATCCATTTTGAAATGTCACTAAACCTATACTGGTATGATTGGATTTGATCTCAAAACACAAATATAAAGCAAAATCTATTTCTCAGGAATTTATGAGGTAGTCTTAAATTGTCACATAAATTTACTTTATGGCTTTGTATTTTATATTGCCTATATAATAATTTGCCTCCTCTGGAATATATTCATTCTACTCTCGCTTTTCACACAAATAAGGAGACATCCCTTGCATTATCATTTCAATGTGATAAAGAAATTTTGTTTAATTACCTGAAATGCTCATTTTTATGAGGGGAAAAAGATCAGACCCAGCCCATTTTTCAGGTTTACACTTCTCCAGGTTTTTAACATAATTGCGCAACTAGAGGACAGGAAGTCCTCCCAGCCAAGTATTCAAAGCGGTGTAATCAAAATAGAATAAAGACAGATGGAATATTAAAGGAATTGGTTGGATTTGAAAGCATTCTATTATTTTCTGGCTTCCCAACTACTGCACAGAAGAAATGCACAACAAAACACTACCCAGTGTTTGAATTGCAGTTCTATGACTCTTAGCCCAAAGCATTCCAACCAGTGGCTGAAAAATGCTCTTTGATTTCCGTCTGTGATACAGACATCTCATAGGAAACAGATGCCTGTCACAAAACATTTTTGTCACTGTGACAACACCACCTTCCCATGCTCCCTTGTTCATTGCTGACTGTGCTCTTGTTTTCCTTCAAGGTCTGGCGCACCTGATGATGGGCGACCAAGGTATGGGCTCTGTTCCTTTTCCACTCTGCTTTCATTGTTTCTTCTTGTTCTGTAGCTGCTTTGAAACCATCACTGCAAATGATGGGCAAATGCTTGAAAGCTGTCTTTGGCTGCAAATAAACATGTTAAACATGTGGTTTTAGTCACATCCTTCCTTATTTTTTTCTTTTGTTTGCTCCGTAAGCTTTTGTCCTTCCTGCCTCCTCAACTCCCCCTCTCGCAATATAATAACTGAAAAGAGGTGAGAGAAATAAGAAGGTGTTTTAGAAAATTTCATGTATTTATCAGAAAACGCAATTATGGGTGATTATATGAAAGATAAATGAAGCGCAAGAGCATTCCTCAGATAGTTCCTGAAAGAAGATACTGAGCTTGTCACATTGTACGCATTGAAGAGTACATTTACATTAATGCATGGCTGATTGGAAACGTGCAGAAAGCACCTGCTCCTAGCTTTTGGAATGCTAACAGTACAATTTTGCCACCTAAAGAAATCAGTGTTTTTCTTCTCCTAACCCATTGTCCATGTTAATATTGTATCACTCCTTTTTATCAAAGCATGAGTTATTTCTATGTTTCGCTGCATGTACATGATTGGAAAAAAAAATAAACTATATCCCTAATATGACATTGATTGCATCTCCATTTGTCTACAGACACTTATACTTTGTCTCGTTTCATGTTTTGATATTATTGCATTTACATAAAACTCATGACTCTTACTGTTGTTTCTCTCCTCTTCTTATTCTCTTTTTGTCTGGAAATGCTTTCTTCATGGAACCATTTCACCAAATCCATAGGTAAAAGTAAAGGTATTACATGATTTTCTTTATTTTTTAATGCCATCAGTATTCTTAATGTATGTTTAAGTAATGCTAATAAATGTAAATCTTTTTGTACTGGTAACATGAGGTAGGTATATTTTTTAAGTAAATAATTCATGGATATTGAGGTAAGGAGAACCTAAAGTATAGGCTGACTTATTTAAAGTTCGTGTCCTGGTTTTGTGAGAGATGTAGAGATGTAGCAGTGATAAAGGAGACTACAGTTACAGAAAGCATTCAGGATGAAATAACAACCACTTTTTGAGGTATGCATTTTTCTGTTCTCAAAAAATAAAATAATAAAAAAAAAAAAAAAAAAAACAAACAACAAAAAAAAAACTTGATGGTGTTCAACAGCAACTCTCTGGAGATAATCCGTCCGCAACCTGATGTAAGTTTTAAATCTGAATAGAACTGTTTTCAGCAAGTCTCTGCTATCAGCTGATCACTTTACCCTGAGATTTTCTTTGTAAATTAATCACTTTGAGTCTGTCTAAGACAAGAAGTGGACAAAGGAGTGATGAAGAAGGAACACCAAAGAGAAATGTGGGTTATATTTAATATTTTTTTTTTTTTTCTTATGTGAAAAACATTAGCCATGTTTACTTTCTAACTCCTGCAGGGAACATGTGCATAGGGTCAAGACTTTTCCTGTATAAATAATCAGGTTTGCTATAAGGATACTAATTCACAGACATTACATACATACATTCTTATGATAAGTAGATGGTCATTAAATGTAATTAAATCTGTGGTACAGATGAATTATAAGGTTCTGTTCATCCTAAGCCTTTGTCAGGCTGTGCCTACTCTTGGTATAAATTAGAAAGTAATGTAAATCAGTAGTACTTTGCTAACTAGTTAAACTAGAAACAAACTTCCAGGTCCCTCGCTGTCTTGGCTGATTCAGTGTTTCTAAACCTAGAAGGTGCATATGATGCAAGCCTGTGATTACAATCCTTTAGTGTCTCATTCTTCTTCATATGAGATTCTCTGGAGTGACTACATACTATCACTAGGATAATATGTAAAGGGTTATGAGTGTTCTAGACCTATAAATTTTATTGTTTAGGAAAAGTTCAGCAAGTAGAATAAAAAATGGCCTACTGATTTCTTTGTCTTACAGAATTGTCTTGTTTGTTGGTTGATCTTTCCTGTGTTTTTCTTAGCTGTACCTTTTACCTGTGACTTCCTTATTGCTTATTATGGCTACTTTGTTCCATAATGGTATATGTCTTAGGTGGAGTTACCTTAAAATGACATTTTATATTCATATAAATACAGTCTTTAATGGAACCTTAACATTATCAATCACTTTTGTTATTATTGATTTTTCTTTCTAGTTTATTCTATACATGGAATAAATTATGTAATACGTCCAACAGTGATCTTTTTTTATTTATTTATTTTATAAAAGGATGAAAGCACATAAGTATTATGAAAATACATTATGATTGATGGTTAATGTGGAAAGCAGATTTTAGCCAAAACAAAACAAACAAACAAACAAACAAACAAACAAAAAAACACAAGAAAACAAAAACACCACAATTATTGTGCAATAGTTAGACATTTATATCTTTGTTGTAAAAGGATTAATAATTATATTGATAAAAAAATGACCTTGGATATACTAGTTACATTTAACATTTAAAGATATGCCATATGACATAATTTAAACATCACTCACCAGTCATCTAATCATTCTAGTACACTTTTCACATTGTACTTTTTTACTAAGTTTCACCTGATTACTATTTTTTGATAATCACAATACTTCCTCTGTTTATATAATGGTGTATGTTTGTTCAAATGGATGGATAGGGTTTATATGTATACAAACACTGTTTACCTATAACCTCTGTATCAGGAGGTTATATACCTACATACCTATATACATCATATCCTCAGTGAAAGGAAAATGGTCCCATTTTGATGACTCTGTTGTAGTAGCTACACTAATATCCACTATTGAAGCATGTGACCTTGAAACAGCTGTGATAACACACATTTATAACACATGACTATATAACTAAGTAGGAGGTTGTTGGAAAGGTAAGAAGGGACAATAAGGGAGCTTTAGGTTGAATTCTTTCACATCTGTTTCAATCTTTCATTACAATTTCAGTTCCTTAAGAGGTAGCTAATGTCAGTTACAAAAGAGATGACAGGATTCTGAGTGATTATACAACAAAGAATAAATAATAATAATAATAATAATAATAATAATAATAATAATAATAAAACTTTAAAAAGATCTACTACATAATTTGTTAGGAAGTGTGTAAATGGCTGAACCACCACCCATTTCTTAAATCAATGTAACTTCAGAATGAGATACCTCAAGGACAGGCCAGGGTCCTGATGTTGATAGCGGAAGGAGAGGAGAGGAGAGGCAGACAAGCAGTACAAAATCCAGTACCATCTCAGTGGATGCACCTGCTGTTTGCCATTTAGTTGCAAATATCTCCTGAGATACTCCAGGTAATTTCCTGACAAAGTTTTTATTAAAGCATTGTCAATACTAACAAAGCTGTCGCTGCCCCTTATAGAAAGGAAGAAATGGAGTTGGGGAGATGTCACTGTGTTGAGGTATCTGTCAGTACTTAAGGATATGTAACTTGATCTATGTACAGCACCAGGTGACATAAAGCAGTACAAAAATAGGAACACATGTAGGAGTTTCCCTCATAACTCTAGAGCTGTATGAAACCTATTTTACCTGACCCATTATATAGCCTGTGCCTAATGCTAGGAAGAGCCACAAACTTTAGTTTTAGTGACATTCATTTAAGTTCTGATAAACATTGTATCTGTTCAGATGTAGGAGCTTTTGTTTTGTTTTGTTTTGTTTTTCTGGAAATTACCTACCTGGTTACAAATTCAGCAGTAGAGTTGTTGCAGCTAGTGTGGTGGAAAAACATGTACAAGGCAATGCTTATAAATTACATTCACATTTTTTATTAAACTGGTTGAATATGCTACTTAAAACAATTGTTGGAATTCAAAGAAAACCTTGAATTTGAGCCCAAACAAATATTTTGCCAAAAGAAATTTTTTTCTGCCTTCTCCAGCTTCTGTAGGTAGTCTGATAAAACTGTCATTTCCACATACAGACCTTACCTCATCTAGAGTTTAGTACCTCCCAGATTTTGTGATGAATAGCGGTAGAACTAAGATTACTTTGCAACTAACATAAAATGCTCAATTTCTTTATTTTTTTCCCCAATATGTTCTGTTCTTCTCTTCCTTTACATTTTCTTTTGATATACAAGGAAAGGGTTTTATAATTCTACAATATAAAGTGATGTGCATTGCTTCCTTTTTCTATTGCAATCCTCTTAAGCTTATACATATTTTTACCTATAGTTTATTTCTATGCAAATAACCTACTTTTGACTATATACACTTTTTTTTTTTTTTGACTATATACACTTATTCTATAACTAAACATCGTGTTCAGATTTTCTTCTATTATTTTAGATATTATATGTTGTTTTAAATCGTATGCGAGTTACTCAGGTCCGTAACAAGCTATTAAATGATATCTCGCTGAGCAGTAAATGTTTCAACTGAAGGATTGATATTGCAACTGAAATTTATTGTGTTAGATTACAGGCTTTTGATGTGTTGGTATTTGGTATACTTCATATACATGCTTAAGAAAGACCTTGGAATGTCAATATTTTTGTCAACTTCCTTGCCAAAAATGGGACGTTTGCATTTGCACAAATTATCATACATTATATGTAAAAGCAAAATGACTCAACTGGCTATGTAAGAGCAGAATTTTATTGATTATCCATCCCATAATGCAGTTGACAAATAGAAAAATAAGGCAGTGAAAAATTAAAATAATATGAATAAACCTTTGAACAATTGTGAGTATTAAAATTATAAGTTATAGCTAAGCAATTTTTACAGATCATGGTATAGTGCTTGTTTTATGCAACCCTAAAACCTCCTCTAAAATCATATTAAGTGGAATTCACTCATTAACTGAATGCATACCACCACTAGTTCACCTTGTTATGATGACTTTCATTTGTATTGTTTGTAAAGAACTAAGACAGTTTCGACTTCTTGTGCTCTCTGAAATTAATAGGATTGTTGAGCAGCCTATCCTCATCTGTTTTTCTCTGTGCTGTTCAAAAGTGGGTCTGAGAGTCATGCATCCTCCAGCCTTTCTTGACCTGAGCCACCAACAGTTCAGAAGCCATGTAAATGTACAGCACTGAGCTCTAGCATGGCATATTATTTTTCTCTTGCTGCCCAGTTGACATGGACTCAGTTGCATGTGTTCTGAAGTCTTTTCTTGGATAGAGTAAAACATGGACTTAGGACTTCCTTGACTCTCTGTTCTTCACATCATAATATATCCTAGGTGAGGGCAACATATTTGAAAAGCTCACTGCTAGATTTGAAGTGAGATAATTTACGGGATTTAGACAGAATAAGATTGCTAAGCTTGGATAACTGAGATTATTTCAAAGTCATATTCTATTAGAAGCATGAATAACCTATATTGTTCAGCTCAATCTCATATTTTTTTTCTACTGATAAAATAGAACAGATCAATGATGTTTAAAAATTTATCCTCAGGTCCAATTAAATATTTAACAGGTCCCAAACATAATGACAGTCTCATATAATTTACAAAATGATCAACACAAGAATTTTAGAAAGCAGTAACTATACATCATACCTGTTTTATCATGACCTTTTTTTTTTTTCTTAAAAGATCTTCATAAATATATTTAAATAGTGACTGTTGTTTGCAAAAAGTATTGTAATTCACTTCTTGATTTTAATGCATGCACCTATAACCACACACATGTGATCCAATAGATATTTATATTATCTGTCCATTTTGATGGTTAATTTCTTCAAACATTCTTTCAATATCATAATGAACTATACTTCAAATATTTTAATGAGAAGGGTGAAATATTTGTGTATTTAAAGGTTGTGATGCATTAAAACAAATAATTGACTTGCATTTCACTGTGTGATACTTCACAAATGTAGAATATTATATTTTGAGCTGCATATTCACATTTACGTTGAAATGTGATCAACTAATGTTCCATAGGGAGAAAAATGCAGCAGAACATTACTATGTAAGAAGTTTTCTGTCTAAAGACTGTGGCTTAAGAAAATAAGCAATGTCAGGAGTAGAAATGAGACATATGAATGAGAGACAATTCTGTCTTGAGACGCATATGCCCAAATTTATATCTGAGATAGCTTATCCATGGTCAGCAGTATAAAGATAAATTGTAAGGACCTGCTGTAGGTATCAAGAAAACTATTTGAAGAAAGAGGAACACATTTATTTTAACAAAGTCATTTTTCTGCTATGTCACCACATGATAATGTCCAAACCATGCCATGAGTTCTAGCACCTTTCCATAGTTCCATATTCTGAGCCATTCCAATGTCACTCAAAATTATCAGGTATCATTTACATTCATATACATATATATCATAAGCCTTCTGTGAATTCAGAGGAATGACAATAAATGTGAAACAATGGATTTTATGTAAGAAAAATGGTTTATTTCCAAAAGTGTAGATTTTTTTCTGGGTCCAGAAAACATTGTAGTATAAGATAATAAAGATTTTCTGCTTCCTCAGCACTGTTCAATTTATGAGCATAGATTTCATGAGAAGATGTACCCATCTCTGGGTACATTCTCTGTTGTCAGAGAACCTTTAAAAATAATATTAAAGCTCTTTCAAGATGAAAGATAAATCTTTCAGGCCAAAAAGTAGGTGGGGATTTACTGAAGATGAGACAGCAAACTGTTACTCTGTACGGTTAAAAAAAATAAAAATCTTTTTCAGTATTTTCAAGCAGGTAAGCAATGATGCAATAGGAAAACTAGGCATTTCTTGCTAAAGGAAGCATTTTTTTTTAATTTTTTTTTTAAGCGATATTTATCTGTTACACTAGCAAATAAGAATTAAAAGCTGCAGCAGTCTGTATCTTGTCACACAAATTCCATGGGTGTTTGATACAAATTTCATATGTGTCTCCAATGATATAGAGATTTCAGAGTTGTATCCAAGTTGTATCCAAGATTCCTTGGTATTCTGTAGCATACCCTGGAACCTACTTCTTTATACCTTTATTGAATATCTAACAGCATTATGGAGCCAAATGCATCTTTAGAGTAACACTAAGGATTACAGCTTCATTCTAGGTTGCACTATGGGAATAAACTCAGTCATTGGCTGAGTCAAATAACAGCTATACAAATTAAGCCAAACAGATTCTAATTTCTATTATTTTAGTGAAAACCAAAAAGCAATTGGAGATAGTACATCTCACCTACAGTAGGAGTCTCAATTGAATTTAATCTGGTTAGAATCACACTCAGTGGAGTTTCACCAGTTTCACCAGGAGAAAGAGGCCAGAGCCCTGAGCAGAAGAATTTTCAAAAATGGCTATGATTTGTCTACATCTATACCTACTAAATTTAGTAGAAAACTATGACAATCTCTAAAAAAAAGCTAAATTTAATGAGAATTAAGAAGGTTTAAGAATTCCATGGAACTGTAGTAATGTAAGTGAAAATATGGACTATTCTCTCTAAATGTACATCATAACAATATCTTTCCACTGAGAATGACTCCCCATAAAAGAGTTGAAAAAGATACATAAAGAGTCTCATCAGAGTTAATTGTTCCTGTGAAGTAACAGTGCTGTGCACAAGACTTTTAACACACTCTCTTAACTCTATGGTGCTTTATATTTCTATGGCAGTAATAGTATGCCAAGCTACTTAGAAACAAAAGAAAATTTGAATTATCCAGTCTCCTTTAAAATCTTTTAATTAACCAACATAATTTGCACTGATATATGTCTTTCCTGATACTCCAAACCTTCCAAAACCCTGTCATTCTTAATTGCTTGAAGGTAACTTTCTAACTTCACTTCAGGGACCACCCAGAACAATTAAGTATCAGTAGAACATTGAAACTGAGCAGTGAACTGGGAAATTCAGGAGCACAAAGGAGAAAACTTTCATAGGAATTGAGCCTGGACAATGGACCATGGAATTTGCTACAAAGTGGCACTTTCATCATTCTTTTAATGATTTTCATACATACTAACCTGATATCAAAATATCTTTTTCTTTCAGGCATAGGAGGAAAGAAAAGCAATTAAATCTCTTTACTGGAATCATTTACTCTACTGAAAGAAGTAACATCAGCTATATTTGTTTGCTGTTGATACCCACACTAATTTTATGATGAGTACACACACACCATTTAAAGTCTGTTTTTGTAACTTGTTAATGTGATTTAGAGATTCCAGTACATCTTGTTGCCTGCTTAAAGTAGACCTTTATTCCTAAGAAAGGGAAAAGTCTGGACTGACTCACTGGTACCTCCTAATGCTGTAGAGAGGCAACCTCAGATAACTGTGATGTTGGCATTATAGTATTGACTTGACTAGGCTCTTTATATTGGTACGGGGGATTGGGGGTGAGGTATGATTTCAGGCAGAAAAGGAATGGTGAGGAAATAAAATATGCTGGGTCTAAACCCTTTCATCTGTCTTTATGTATTTAGACAGAGAATAGGCTACTGAGAAAGCAAAATTTATCAGTAAGTGAGTATAGGCCAGTAAATTTTTATTGTAATTGCCCATACTTACCCATTCATTTGGCCTGTGTTTAATACCACAAGCTATTGTTAGCCCATTGTCAGAAGGAGTATACAACCAAAGAGAAAGATTAAATTTCCTCCTGTGACCATTAACGTGCTTCTGAATTGGAACTGGAAACCATAGCAGAATGATTTCTGACAGGCTATACTGGTAATTATATAAGCCCATTCTGACTTGTTAGCAACACCTTTCTAGGATTAAAAATTATAAATAATATGCCTGATTTACCTGTTCATTGACCCTGAATATCTGTATTAGGAAGAACTTGGATTATATCGCAAAGGTGCCAGATAAGCATTTTCCCTCTCAAAAGGGCATTGCAGACATTTTGCTAGTAATACAAGGAGCTGGTCCTTTGGTATTTTCAGTTAATGACTTTGCTTAAGAATTTGGGATTATAAGGTACTATACTTAGTATTTGCACTAGTCCTTAAGGAATCTTCAGAAAATCATCAAGCTCAGTTACAGTCAAATCACCGTTGTAAACTAATTTTGCAAGCATATGAGATACAATTTTCTTAAATGACTATCCTTGTGATTTTACTATTGAACCTGTGCAAAACAACGTGTAAGTTAAATTTAAAGCCAAATGCCTTTTTGGCAATGCTGTTTTCACTGTGAAAAGATGTGTTTGAAATGGATGTATGATATTATAATTAACTGTGGCTGCTGACTAGTCATATAGTTTTCAATTTTAGTAGAGTTATTTAGGAGTTATTATGTTGAACTGTAACACTGGTGAATATTTACATCACCACAAGGATGATGTGAGAGGTCACAAAATTCTTATTCTATATTAATTCTAATCTACATAAATGAACATCCCCAGATCACTGTGGTACAAGTGTTGGACAAGTTATGTTCTCATTTCACCTGAATACTTGTGCAGACTATAAATTTTGGGGGTACGTGAAGGTGCTTACATCATTATGAACCTTCAAACACTGCTGTGTCTGTTTTAGTCATGAACTGATTTTTGTGTGTGTGTCTTTAGCAGTCTTTTGGCTCTATAGTCCTCTGCAATAAATTATTCAAATAAGGATCCTGTTCATTATTGTAACTGTATAAGGTTTGGAAGAAAATTCAGACCTCATAAAAGAACATATAAATCCTGAGAGCAGGATTGGAGAAACAAAGGTAAAATTGGAAACTCATAATTTTATGACTTTTGTACTACATATGTCTCAGTATAGGAGATACACATCCATATATGTCCATACATCATATATTAGACTAAGAAAAAGATCTATGGCAAGTCTATATTCTGAACGTTGACATAAAGCCACCTGAGCCTCACTGTTAGCCTACTCACAGAATCACAGAATCACAGAATTTCTAGGTTGGAAGAGACCTCAAGATCATCGAGTCCAACCTCTGACCTAACGCTAGCAGTCCCCACTAAACCATATCCCTAAGCTCTACATCTAAACGTCTTTTGAAGACTTCCAGGGATGGTGACTCCACCACTTCCCTGGGCAGCCTGTTCCAATGCCTCACAACCCTTTCAGTAAAGAAGTTCTTCCTAACATCTAACCTAAAACTCCCCTGGCTCAACTTAAGCCCATTCCCCCTCGTCCTGTCACCAGGCACGTGGGAGAACAGACCAACCCCCACCTCGCTACAGGCTTCCTTGAGGTACCTATAGAGAGCGATAAGGTCGCCCCTGAGCCTCCTCTTCTCCAGGCTGAACAAGCCCAGCTCCCTCAGCCGCTCCTCGTAGGACTTGTTCTCCAGGCCCCTCACCAGCTTTGTCGCCCTTCTCTGCACCCGCTCAAGCACCTCAATGTCTTTCTTGTAGCGAGGGGCCCAAAACTGAACACAGTACTCGAGGTGCGGCCTCACCAGAGCTGAGTACAGGGGGACGATCATCTCCCTAGCCTTGCTGGTCACACTGTTCCTGATACAAGCCAGGATGCCATTGGCCTTCTTGGCCAACCTGAAACATACTGCTACATATCCCTTCAGAACAAAGAAAGGAGCTTTTTAGACAACTGTGAAGAAAATATATTCCTCTATTCCTGCTGAAAATATGAAGAAGCACAGAATACATAGAGTAAAACTCCAATTCTAAAAGGACAAATCTCTCTACAATTTTTAATGGCATATACACATTTAACATACACACGTCTGCATTCAGAATATATGTGCAAATGCAGATAAATAAAATTGCCCTGAAACCGTTCAGTTTTGCTATGCTTCATACATTACCTCTCAGAAATGCCAGTATCTCAAGTTTTTGATAATGAAAATATGTGATAAAAATGACTGCCATGTCTCCACCCATAAGTCACTACTATGTTTCATTTATTTTCTCTTCCAGGAAAATACGTGCATTTGATTTTTATTCATTGGTCTAAACTAGGTGTGAGACTTGTACCTTGCATTGATCCTGAAATGGATAGAATCATAGAATCATAGAATCATAGAATATCCTGAGTTGGAAGGGACCCTTAAGGATCATCAAGTCCAACTCTTGACACCTCACAGGTCTACCCAAAAGTTCAGACCATGTGACTAAGTGCACAGTCCAATCTCTTCTTAAATTCAGACAGGCTTGGTGCAGTGACCACTTCCCTGGGGAGCCTGTTCCAGTGTGCAACCACCCTCTCTGTGAAGAACCCCCTCCTGATGTCAAGCCTAAATTTCCCCTGCCTCAGCTTAACCCCGTTCCCGCGGGTCCTGTCACTGGTGTTAATGGAGAAAAGGTCTCCTGCCTCTCGACACCCCCTTACGAGGAAGTTGTAGACTGTGATGAGGTCTCCCCTCAGCCTCCTCTTCTCCAGGCTGAACAGGCCCAGTGACCTCAGCCATTCTTCGTACGTCTTCCCCTCCAGGCCTTTCACCATCTTCGTAGCCCTTCTCTGGACATTCTCCAACAGTTTCATGTCCTTTTTATACTGTGGTGCCCAGAACTGCACACAGTACTCGAGGTGAGGCCGCACCAGCGCAGAGTAGAGCGGGACAATCACCTCCCTTGACCTACTAGCGATGCCGTGCTTGATGCACCCCAGGACACGGTTGGCCCTCCTGGCTGCCAGGGCACACTGCTGGCTCATATTCAATTTGCTGTCTACCACGACCCCCAGATCCCTCTCTTCTAGGCTGCTCTCCAGCGTCTCATCGCCCAGTCTGTACGTGCAGCCAGGGTTTCCCCGTCCCAGGTGCAGGACCCGGCACTTGCTCTTATTGAACTTCATGCGGTTGGTGATCGCCCAGCTCTCCAACCTATCCAGATCCCTCTGCAAGGCCTTTCCACCCTCATTCGAGTCCACAACTCCTTCAAGTTTGGTGTCATCAGCAAACTTGCTCAAAATACCTTCTATTCCTACATCCAGATCGTTTATAAAAATATTGAAAAGTACCGGCCCTAAAATGGAGCCTTGAGGGACCCCACTGGTGACCCTCTGACGCAGCCCCATTTACCATAACCCTTTGAGCCCTGCCCGTTAGCCAATTGCTCACCCATCGTATGATGTTTTTATTTAGCTGTATGGTGGACATTTTGTCCAGTAGGATCCTATGGGAGACCGTGTCAAAAGCCTTGCTGAAGTCCAAAAAAATCACATCAGCTGGTTTCCCTTGGTCCACCATACAGGTGATCTTATCATAAAAAGAAATCAGATTAGTTAGGCGGGACCTACCCTTCACAAACCCATGCTGACTGGGACCAATGACTGCTTTGTCCCCCAGGTGCTCCTCAATAAGTTCGAGAACCAACTTCTCCATGATTTTACCAGGCACTGACATGAGACTGACAGGCCTGTAATTGCTAGGGTCTTCTTTCTGACCCTTCTTGAAAATCGGCACAACATTTGCCAGCTTCCAGTCTACCGGGACCTCTCCAAATTCCCAGGATCGTTGAAAAATAATTGAGAGAGGTTCCGCGATGACGTCCGCCAGCTCTTTCAGCACCCGGGGATGAATCCCATCCGGACCCATGGACTTGTAGCCCTGTTAAAGAAACAAGTTTTCAAAAGTTCTGTTTTTATTGAGCTTTTATGGAAGTAATACAAAAGTGTAATTATTATTTTCCTTTTCAGAACACCTACAAGATTTGTATAAGCTCTGTATCTTTTAATAAGTACATATAACTCTCAAAAATGTACACATATCTAGGTCATGCTAATTACCCACCTTGGGAGGTAAGAATGTGCCTATATTTCTCTACCTAGCTGGTGTACTCTTGAGACCGAAGTCAGAAGAGCAGGGTTTAGAAAAACTAAAAATACACTTCCTAGGATCTTAGTCACTAAACTGCTTAAAAAGAAGGTCTCTCATGTTGACAGCCTGTAATTTGTATTATGCAGGAAATAAGACTAGATAATCAAAAACAACCCTTCTGGCCTTGAAGCCTATGAATCACATATAATGGAGAAATTACTGTGGTAATGTAAGTAAATTGTCAGACTTCAAAAACAGCAGACTCAGTTTTATTTTACAAGGAATAATTTTATCATATTTCTTGCATAGATGAAATTATGCATCACTGAGTCCCCAAAAACTCCAAATCAAGCCATAAAATTCCTTATGGACTAACTGGAAAAACATGCAAAGCATTCTCTTAAGTCGTAACCTAAAATGAAAACTGAAATATTCATAGAGAAACCTCCAACATGCATGAAAGCACGCATCAAAAATTATCGATCTTTCTCAAAGTTCTGTCTAGCTCTTCCACAAATAAATTCAACATTTTGCTGTGATCATTTGCTTTGAGTAACTTATATTGAATGCTATGTGTAATTAAATTTCAAGAAAATTAATTCATTCAACATTTTAATGTAACAGGGAATCCCATATCACATTTAAATATTGTATGGGGTCTTCCAGAAATGAGGTTACCATGCTACACAGTGCATGCTACACCAACTAAAGCTGGACAAAACATTTTTGATAATTATTTGTTTGCCCACATTAGTGCAGCAAAACTGTAGCTGTTCATTTTGTTCTATGATGAAGGGAAAAATGCCTATGCAAAGCCGACAAATTAAACAAGGAATAGAAATTGTGATCTAATCCATAAAATTTTAAAAATCAGAGGCCAAATCAGTCCATAAGAATGCTATAAGTTAGGCAGAAGAAAGATACCAGCTTCTTAGGACACAGGGATTTAATTTAAAGACTGTCCCCAGTCTTCTAATACTTAGTTTCTCTTTGAACCTCAGAATTCAATTGTATATTCACTGTCAGTTAAATAGTCTTGTTAGTTGCAGTATGCTCACACAAAAGGAGAGGATGGAATCATAGGCTGTTTTAGTGAAGGACTTATTCTACATCAGAATGATCTTTATTCATGAAGACTTCAAATGCTTCATTAATCTTCAGTTTTACTGTAGCCAGGGAAAGATCCTGTTATTTGCTAAAATTAAAGAAGACAAATGGGAGTTTGCAGTTTCTCCATGAACATATGAAAAAAGTAGGGTTTATTTAATTCAGTAAAGTTAGAATATTTCTAGTCAAAACTTTTCCCTGATAATACATGTAAAACGTCAGAAAGGAGAAATGCTGACTGTCAAGGTATACATCAATTACTAATTACTAATGTTCAGTTTAATATCTTGTAGGTCGACAGATATTGGGTTTTTATCATCCTGTTATTAACAATTATAATATTATATAATATAATATTATTATATTATGTCTGTATATTTCAGCCAATATAATATAATATAATATAATATAATATAATATAATATAATATAATATATTGTATTGTATTGTATTGTATTGTATTATAATGGCTGAAATATACAGACAGCTGAGTATGTGCCACTGGGAAGAATATAGTAGCTTTATCACTTGGAAAAACAACAACAACGACAAAACATCAACTATCTGCTACAAGTTTTTTATTTTATTCTCTAATTATTCACCATATAATATGGAAGCAGCTCTTTGTGTAGTAAATAGGAGGCATTCTCTTCACCACATCTGTCTTCATTTTTCAATCCACCTCTGGCCCTAATGAAGCTGAAACTTACCCATCAGTACACTTTCCCTTTGGCAAAAGCCATAAGCAAGTGGAAAACAGGACACTCAGCCTGCTCTCTTAAGAACATCCTGAACACTCTTTTTTCACATCTCTGGAATGTGTTCAAACTGTACCAGTGCCACCCAGATGACCAGATTTCAAATATATGTCCATAATTCCTACTGCGCTGCTGTTCTGCAAGTGTGCCAACTTCAGATGCTCTGTGAGTAGCTTTCTGCTTGGGTTCAATGTCATCCTTCCCAATTGGCAGCATCTGTTATTTTCGGATAATTAATTTAGTAGAAGTGTTTCAGAATCAGGCATACTGAAATGTCACTACAGGGATGCTATCATATTTTTGAAAGCTGAGATACAGAAATTGACAGCAAATACAAACAAACAAAAACCCTCTAGCAGCTACAATTAGATCATTCTATAATTTACATTGGCTAGTAATATTTACCTTCACATAAATCAATGCATGGGAAGAAAAAAATATCAACCTGATTTCCTTCATATTTGCAATATATGATCTCTCTCTCTCTAGGTTTATTTTATCTTGTATTGCCTCTGGTTTCTCAGAGTCTTTGTTTAGCAGGAGAATGGATGAATCCCTCTTCTAAGCCCTGATATATTCATGGTTGTAGAACATATGCCATTGTGCTGAGGGATAGAGAGAAACCTAACTCTCAGTTGAAGCATGAACTTTATACTTTAAAGTACAGTTTTCAATGACTGTTTTGCTCTTATTGCATCTACTGACGTTCAGCAGGTGTTTGTTTATCAGTGAACAGAGGTCAGGACTATTGCCATGGCTAGTCATGTTATTCCTGCTGAAAGAAAGTTTTCATGTACACTAGAATCTCTGTGACTTTTATTCAAAAGTAAGATTCCTTTATTTTTAGGAGCTCTGAGTGGAGCCCCTTGGAGTACTTCAACATTTGAGCTTATTGAAGAAAGGGTTTTGTCTGTTAATAGGCAATCAGAAGAAAGCCAGATACACAGCAGTGCCAATGAACATGGTTTTGGAAGATAATTTTTATCAGTAGTAACACAGAGGAAAGAAAGAAGAGAAAACTTTGAACCATGTTGCTGGATAAATTGCATTGTGTATTCTTACCTAGATTAGCATTTCTATTCTAGATTTCAGTTTTCTTTATGGTTATGTTTGGGCTGTTTTTCCTTTCGCCTTGTTTTGTGTTTCTTTTTTTTTTTTTTTTTTTTCAAAGTGAGTAATGAGCAGGGTTTCTGTAGTCTTAAGAACAAAACCACTGCCTGTGTGGAGACAGAGAAAACATTACTTGGATTACAGGAGCACTTAATTATCATGCACTGAAAAGTATTTAGTTTTACTTTGATCACGACAACAGTGTGAATGTGGACTGAGAGAAGGATTTTTTTTTTTCCTTATCCTAAGTAAAAACCTCAGAGAATATGAGAAGGGTGAGTAAAGCTGATAAACTTCACTTAAACTTGATGCATTTCTCATTCCTGTTTCCTGACAGGGAATTTCATTGTAAGACAACATATCTTTCTTTTCTGAAGTACTTCGCTGATTAAATGCATGTGGCATGATGCAAGAAGCTTGTGCTGTGAGAGGACAAAGAAGTTTGGCGCAAGGTAATAAGGGGAGCCCTTCCTGGGTTACATGTTCAAAACTCCCCTGAAAAGCTAAGAAATTAAGTAGAAAATTATACAAGGAAATTCAGTAGCTCAATATTTAAATATGTTTCTAGACAGTTTTGAAAACTGCCTGTGTCTATAAAGTCTCAGTGATGCCAAGAAGAGCTACAGAAATACACACATAAAAGTTGTATTATTCCATTCTGTAAATGTAAGGTAGCTGCAGCAAAAGCTTTAAAAAAATTTAAAAATCCGTAGTTCTTCCGTTTCTTCTTCTTCTTCTTCTTCTTCTTCTTCTTCTTCTTCTTCTTCTTCTTCTTCTTCTTCTTCTTCTTCTTCTTCTTCTTCTTCTTCTTCTTCTTCTTCTTCTTCTTCTTCTTCTATTTCTTCTTCTTCTGCTTCTGCTGCTTCTGCTGCTTCTTTTTTTCCAATTTATCTTCTGTTATGACTGACAAGTCTTTAATAAAAACAACCATCCATCCACTTTGCTAGGAGATGAAAAGTTCAGAAGTAACAGAAAGGGAATTGGGAAGAACTGTCAGTGTGGGAGTGGACAACAACTCAGAAGTGCAAAACCTGGACCTGGCAATCCTTCAGTATCCCAAGGTCCTTGCTTGGCTTGAGAGTATAATGAAAACTGCTGGAGAGATATGGAAGGTCTGCCCAGTGCAAGCTACCTACTTCTTCCTTTAATCTTTTAAAAGAAGAACACTGCTTATGCATACTGGTCACTTTTGATATATGATCAGAGTTTAACAATGCTTTATTTTTGTCAAGACATTTCAACTCCAGTGCTTTTATATCTTCAATTCATAATTGACTTGATAACAAAACTATACTATTTTATGACAATATTTTGCAGGGAGGGAAAAGAGCCATCCTCCTCCCCTCATTGCTATATTTTAACTCTGAAATATCTCTGAAACTAATACTAAATATGTAGGCTTGATAGAATCATCACTGGTATATCAGCAAAGAATCGTTTCAAATATAATGAATTTAATTGAACTGTCTATACTTTATCATGCATGCTTTCAGACCAGTTGAGAAGAAGGATATTTTGAAGTAGGTCCATATGTAGACAAAAAGGCTAATGAAGACAAAAATCCAAGACCTCCAAGTCTTAAGCCAGAGGCCTATGGTATTGGCCTAACAAGATTAGGTCCATGGGCAAGATTAAGTAGCAGAGTGTGCTCATGCCATCCAGGAGTTGACAGTGGTAGTAAAAGAAATAAAAAGCATAAAAAGGCATAAGAGAAGAGAAAAAAATTGCTATATCTGCCTGTACAAGCTAGAAAAGGATGAGGTAAAACTGGTTTTGAATTCCTTACTTTAAACAGAGCTTCTGACCATTTCCACCAAAACTTTCATGAGGTTTTGTATAGCTTAACCTTAAATAAAGGAGAATAGTCAAGATAAAGTCTGACTCTCCAAAACATAATCATTAGATATGTATTCAGATAGCTTTCTAAAAGTATGAAGGTACCTAAATCTAACATGTGGTTATCTAGTTACTTCTATATGCCTATACCAAAACCACAGTATTAAAAGCATAAAGACATTGAGGGGCACAAATGCTTCAAATCTCAATATTTTCATAATGGTGGAAAAGAATAGAATGTAGAAGAAAAAGGGAACTGGTAGAGCATATGTTATGCCATAAAATAATGTGTTTTAATATAATGTCCAAGCATTTATACTTCCCCTAAATAAAGGCATTGAATTTTTATATCCAAACATGGATAATGCCAAACAAACAAACAATTAAAAAATAAATAAAAAAGCAACTCTAGATATTTAAGTCTAAAAATTTTATGAGAAATTAGTATATAAATGTACAAATGTTACTTGCAGGCATTAAAATGTCTACTAATCTGAAACAGAAGTAGCACTATTTCAGAACTATTTTTTGTATAAATCCAGGAGTGATGGCTATATAAAGTGACTCTAGAACACAATACAGCATGCCAGGTGTGTTTAAAATTTATCAGCAAGCTCTCTTTAGTTATCAAGCTGGAGAACAGTTATCCTATTCATTATTGACATCTCCCATAATTCTTTCAATGGTTTTGTGCAAATAGCTTGTCATCCTTTTGGCAAATAGGGGTGATTTTCAGTAACATTTTTAAATTCTTCAAATTCATTTATACATCCAGAAGCAGCTAGACTTTCTTACCATTAATTTTAAAGAAAAAAAAATCCTTTAGTAGTAAAGGTCTACAAGGTGGACCTAAGCATTGCAATACTAGCAGAGATCTAACTTAACTACTAAAGAGGCTGCACCAGCAAGAATTTACAATGCTTGGCTTAGCATACAGGGTTGTTCTACAATACATGTGAAAATATTAAGTGCCTTTGTGTGCTGGGAGAATATTAGTGCTGGAAACTCCTGTATCTGTGAAGAAGTTGATGAGCAATGGTCTAAATTATGGTTGTTACAACCTAGGTTGAGAATATACAAAGATCTAAATTTTGGCATTGAACACAGAACTGCTACGATGGTACAGCTGTGGCCATAGCCCTGAGTGTGCTTTGGTAGCTTTTGCTTGTTCTCTTTTAATTAAAATCTGTTAAAACATTTTATTTCAAAGTAGCTTAAAAATGCGCCTGCAATTTTATGGCACTATTAACCTGAATACTAATAGTCCTATCTATGGACTATTAACCTGAATTTAGAAACACATTTAAATGTGAAATATATTATGATTTGATTGGTATATAAATAGTGGAAAAGGTCTTTATTAGGTCTTTGACCTCTCTTTACTCATCTGCTGAGAGTCTGGAAAGAATTCTTAAAATACTGAAGATAACAGCACTATGTGAAATATTTACATCATGGCTAAAAACAAAACTGGGAATAACACTGGGCTGTAGCATGGTGCCTTGAGCAGAGTCACTGCCAGGTTGACCCACCACAGACAGCAGAACCACCAGAGTGACTATAGAATCCTGCATACTCAATCTTTTGTTGTGAGTGCGACACATTCAGAAAAGATTTAAGGTTTGGATCAGCCAAGAATATGTGGGGTGTAAAATTACTTCCCTTCCAATACTCAGAAGTTCAGTTCTTGTCTGCTATTATAAAATCAATGAAAGTGTGAAAATTGAAGTTTGCTGAATAAGGTGCTCTGCAATGCATTTAGTCTGGCATATCATATTGTAAAGAAAAATCTGAGGTTTTGCTTTAGCTGTCAAGTGTAGTCAGATTACTTTTTTATAACTGACACATAGTAACCTTTATTTACAGAAAAGAAAGTCTCAGGCTAGGACCTCAGTATATTTGCATCCTGAACACTTCAAAATGTACGCAATGGATATATCAGAACATAAAATATATTGAAATTTTATTTCTGATCTTTAACTCTACTTTAAATGAATAATCTGTCTGCAATCTTATTTATTGGTTAAATACTCTAAAGCACTAGCCTTACTCTAAATACTCCTAGCCTTACTGAAGTCCATGGCAAAACTCCTATTAATTAAAATGAGGTTTATTGTTCACTGTTATTATTTTTAATGTTATGGGTTTTATGGATTTAAAAACCACATATATTATATTTTTTTCTTTTTTTCTTTTTTTTTTTTTTTTTTTTTTCATATGTGAAGTATATAACAAGAAAATTGCTGTTCAGCAGTTACAGTATTTGCAAAAGCATGTACAAACTGCCCTAGTAACAAAAACACAGTTGGTCACAAATTTACGTTAGAGAAAGAATTAGATGATTTTGTGGAATTATCAAATTCAGCAAGTTATATAAATCAAAAGACACTAAGAAGTTATTGTTAATTACTCTATTCAAATCAGAATGCAAAGATACAATATTACTTGAAATACGGTTTTAATATTGACAATACAGAGATTAAATTGCTTTTAGAGCTGGGAATATGTTCTTGTTAAGACGAAGTTGCTCAGAGTTAGCTGACTCTTGTTTCTGGTTATCTATTCTTTTCCTGAAAGCAGTTGCAGTCAACCAAGAAGGGCTATGGAAAAACACAGGTGTGCTAAGCAAGTTTTCAATGTTCCAGTTTTGGTTGCTATAAGCTAAAAAGCTTTAACTATGACTTTTCATCTGAATAACTTGTATCTTTTTTTTTTTTTTTTTAATCTTTAAAGAGATGATTTCAAGAAGAAGAAATGTGTAATATATAAGATGTCTGAGGAGTTTGATCTTATAATACGGGAATAATGAAATGAGTTTTAGGTCTTGCAACCCAAAGCCAAGTTACAATATTTGATGTTTGCATTTTTCCCATTTAGATTTTCTATGGAGGACCAGCAACATTTTGATAAATGTGGGTGGCTCTTGGTTCACAATTCACATCTGCTTCAACATGAAATCTTAGCACATGTGAGCAGTAAAAAAAACATGCTCACATGTGCCTAAAACACATGTTTTAAGTAATAAGGCTTTCAAGATATTTTCTATGAAAGAAAGGAAAGCTGCAGTTATTACAGACTTTGTGTATTGTTCTTTAATTCGTGTGTGATTTTTTTTTCAATGCGGATTGAGACTTTTAACACTGAGATCTTAGCTACATATTACAAAACCCCGTGTTTATGTGAACAATTAAAAGGCAAGCAGGGGTGGATCTAAGAGCAAGACAGCTAACAGGAATATTTTATGGAACATTGTACTGTTTCATGAACTCTATCAAGAGATAATTCAATGCCAGTTGAATTTAGATTCACCTCAAAGATACTTATGACAAATTATGTGACAATGAATGTCCCATTACTGATTCATGTGAAGAAGAGAATTCATTACTGAATCCAGGGATTCGTGTGAAGGCCTCTCTTCTTCAGAGTGGCCTTTCTCTGTTGTACTGTAATGTAAACTGGTGCCAGGAAGCCTACATGTATATGTCTACTGGAATAAGTATCGGGAAACTGGCTACAACAGTACTCTTTTATTATTATTATTATTTTTTTTATTATTATTATTATGGTCATCAGAATCCTTTGAAAGGGTACAGCAAAGCTGGAAAATTGTTGTCTTGTGCTTACAACGCATTTCTCTCTGGTTGTTGGGTTTGTTGTTGTTTGTTTGTTTGTTTGTTCGTTTGTTATCTGGCTAATGAAGTTACTTGGAATTCAAAAGCGCTTAGATGAGGAGATGGATCTGCAGATAGACTTTCTGTCCTTAAGATAATATGCTATATTAATTATAAAAGTACACCTGTGTCTTTCATAGTCTACTTATTATCAAAACCTCAGTCCTATTGAACAGTTTATTTCTGAAGAATGTAAATTCTATTGCTGACATTACAAAGACATTTGCTCAAGATACATGCCTAATAGTCATAGTAACCTAGGAAAAAAACCTTTGAGATCAAGCTACATCAGGTTGTATAATTCTATTATTGAATCCATGTTACTGAATCCATGTTATTGAATCCATAAGTTACACCTCAACATAGTATTTTGAAAGTTTGTGAATTGTTGGAATTTGCATAGTTTCATTTCATTCCTGGAGATTTTGTTTTGTATGCTTTTTTCAAAATAAGAAATGACATTTGAGGAAAAAATCTTTTTTCCTCTCCTTTTTGAGAAAAAAAAAAAAAAAGTACAAAACATCTATTACAGTTTTTTTTTGTTTTTTTTTTTTTTTTCTTCTCCATGTGTGGTTCATAGAGATGGAAATAAAAATGTTATTGATCCAAGCAAAAGATCAATAGGAAGAGTCATTCACAATTAGGCATTCGGTAGAAAATAACATGAATGAAATTAACCTGGAGCACTTGAGGCAGTTTGCCTGGTAACCTTGCTCTCAAATATGTTTTAAGTTTAATAAATTATATTTACGTGGAAAAAAGTGAGTCCTGAGAATTATTAAAGATATGCTCTCTAGGTTGCACCATAATTCTGTTTGTAATCAGTATAGCTTTTTTGCTTTCTGATTATAGGGGTTTATTTCAAAAGGCAATGGTCACACTGCTTTTATTAGTTTTACTTCTAAAGGTCATGTCATAGTTGTCAAAAATAAGCATTGATCTTAGGATTAATATTTTAAACATGTATTTAAAATACAATGTGGGAAAAGCTGACATTGTTGCTTTCCCTATGGTAATTTAAGATTGGGAAGTTTTACTGATTAAACCCTTCATTTTACTTTTAAACATTTTCATTTAAAAGGTAACTTCTTTGACTGGTAATAAATGAGGTACTGGTTATATTTAATAACTCCCATGCATTGTGGTGTCACAGCAGACCCAAAAGATAGTACATGCTGTCACATTTGGGATGATAGATTTTATAAAACTGCGTTGCATGAAGACGAACTCTTTTGTGTTACCTTGCAAGGTTGCCATGGAGATAGAGTACTGCTTCATGGGAATTTCACTTTTCTGGTAATGTTAGATACTGAACCCAAAGCTGCTTCTTTCGATAGTTCTTAAATCTCACTTTTAAAATGATATCGATTTGCAAAAACTAATGATTCATCTTTTGTATCTCTATTTTCTCAGAAATACCTTTTTGGTGCCGTCAAAGCTAATGCACTAAACATGTTAACTTAACAGGTGCTGAACACAGTAGACTGTCTAAGCATTATCTTACTTTATGTTCTATGCCACTGGTCAATTTAGGATATGTTTTGCAAGTCTGTACTTCCTCAAAGAAAGATTTCAGGTATTTGTAGCCTATGGAAATATTTTTATGATAGGAAATCATCAAAATCAATATGTTGCAGAGGGATAAATACTATATATTCTTTTTAATGATTTTTTTAAAGAAAAATCAATTTAAATATTAAATATATGGAAAATAGTTACAGCGTTGTTTCTATTTCTACAGAGAAAACCATATTTTTGGTGGAGTTATCATGTATTTCTCTGTAATATGTGATGTATTTTTATTACCCTGTTTAAATGAGAAGTCAAAAGGGAACTTCAGTTGATTCTGACATTTATAAGCCACTCATTTTCTTCATCTTTATGAATAAAACTGACAGACATGGAAACCCTTACTCTTTGCCTTAAGCACACATTTCTGAATGCCTGGCTGTAGATGAATCAGCCAGGACTATAATATACAGAGGATACATCCAACTCCTGGACATATGGCAGAAAGTACATACGGGAATGTAAATCATACCATTTGGTATCCAGTCGGAGCTATCTAGCTATGCTAATGAAATTCATGCAACAGGAATATTTTTCAGGAGGAAGGATCTCTCGCTGTTTTCAAATGAAAACAGCTAAAATAAAATGCTTTCCTGAGGAAAGTGCTGGAAATTATTCTGCATGTTCTTTTGCCCCATTCATATTGAATGCTCACCCAGCGTGCTGCTGTGTTTGTCCAGAATATCTAGTAGAAAGACTGGCAAACATTTCACAAGTGACTGAGCCAACTGAGAGCGGGTGTTGGAAGATGTGAGAGCCTCTTCCTGCATGCCTCTGTGTGGGGAAAGATGGCAACGTGTGCAGAGTGATAATTAAACAGACTTTCCTTCTGTTCCTGTCTCCCATTTGAAGTTATCTTTGAACAGAAAGATCGAAATGGCCTGAAAAGGGATGTCTGGGGAGGAATTCAATGAAATGAGGAAAGATTTTTTTTCTTCTACTTTACTAGCAAAGATTTAAGCAAATAGATGACAGAGTCATGTGCTATTCCTTCAAAAATTAGTGTTTAAATTCATTGAAGATACGTCTTTTTGCCAGTAAAATCCTTTGCTGTATTTACATATTCTCCTCCTTTTGCTAAAATACATGCTGATAAAATTTACATGGGTCTAACCCATGTCCTTCTCCCTAAAACTAAATAGGTTTTCAAATGTTTGCATCGTGATGCTTACTTGAATAGTTAAAAGCTACTCAGCAGGCAGCATGCTCAATATTTATATTTTGTAAATACAGACTAAGAACTTCATAAAATATTTCTTCGCAAGGTGTGGGATTTTTCTTTTTTTTCTTGTTAAGTGATACTTGATGTCAGAATGTGCTGTGGCCTCATCAGAGTTTCAACTTATTTTCCTGTTCCCTAAATTGTAGAAGATTTTCTTAATAATTTTCTAAAAATCCAATTTAAACTAAAATATCAAAAGTAAGTGGGTTCTTATGGAACCTGTTAAACTCGCATTACTTCTGCTTTCATATGTAGTAAGTAATAATAACAGACTTCAACATTTCACTCCAAAATATTACTAAATTTTAGAATGTAATATGATTTCAGTATAACTTCTATAAAATTCATAATTGGTGATAGAGTTCATTGCTATACTTAAAACATGTCTTCATTATTGACAGTGGTACTAGAGGGGAAGGGAAAAGCTGGTGAAGAAGACTTTGAAAAGGTCTCACACTCATATTGCTGTGCTTAGTCTAAATGATGGCAATAATTTCTCATTTTATGCAAATATTCAGCTATATATAGACCTTCATGTTCCAAAACACGTGTTGATTGAGAGAAAAGTTTGTCCTGGCAGTCTGCTGAAACATTGACACCAGATTTCTCTCCCTCAGAGATGAAACATTCCCCTGATTAATACCTTCAACATCTGGAATGTATATGAAATTTTACCTTGGATCCAAGGTTATTTTGCCAAATGCTGCCTCCAGCCACATACATAAAAGGTAGTTCCCAATATTTCCCAATTGTGACAAATGCAAAGAACTTTTTTTTTTTTTTCTTCCCTGTTTGGCCCATGCTATCCCCTTTCCTGATCCTACTGCAGTCAGATCCTGAGCTTCCTTCTTGCTGATCCTGCTGCAGTCAGATCCTGAGCTTCCTTTAGCTTCACAATATATAGAACACCCTTCAGCAACAGAAAATCTGTTGCTATTGGCAATTCAGTTCTGTCTGATGGGTATATAGGCAAATGTACAATACCACAAGCCCGAGAGAGAAGATAATATGTATATATATATATATTTAAATCAGCAGTTCCTTACTCCTAAAATATTCCTAACCTAAGTTTTTAACAGCAGCATTTTTTTTTCCCACATAAATGAATAGTAGAAAAATACCTCTCACTGCAGTTACAAGCAGGAATTGTGCAATACTATCAGTGTAAATAAAATACAATTAAATAAAATGCAAGAGTTTCAATACCACAATAAAATATTTTTTTTTATTTTGCTGCGCTCACTCACTGAAGTGTGTACATGAGTTCTCACCCTTTTGCCTCTATCCATGTAATAAGGATATCATTCTTTTCAAAAATAATGATTTTACCCCATGACTGATAAGCTGCATACCAATTTCACTGCAAAGTTTTACAATAAGCGGGTCTTTCACTTTGCACATGCTGACAGGAGTCTTGTGACAGGAATGTAGTGGGATACTGGTAGATACCTCTTATGGGTAGCACTAAGTTGCAGGGCTTTTTCATTGCACTTTTAAGAACTCTGTGCTATTGATGCATTTATTTCTTTTAATATATCACTTACTAATGGATCTTAAGAAACCTACACAAGCACTCTCATGGCTGAAGAAGAAAAAAGGGAGAATAAAAAAAAAATCAGATTTAGATAACATTCTCTGTGAATTAATGTTTTCTTCAAGTATGTTTCTGAGCATGGCTTAGAAGGTAATCCAACACCTCAAATGAGAGACAAAAATTGTCCCCTTTTTGTCATGTAAACTTAAAATTACATCTGAACGGTGCAGTTGAGTCAGAAAGGAGCTAGCTTTTAAAGTTATCTCAGATGTGATTATTTTATGATACCTTTTGTAGTTGTTGGGTTTTGACTTTGATCTGAAGTGAGAAGTGTGACAGCAATTCAGTTTATGAATTGCTATGAAAAGTGATTGTATTAAAAATTAGAAAAGCCAATGAAAATAGTGGGATTTATTTATTTATTTATTTATTTATTTATTTATTTATTTATTTATTTTTACTGGTAATGGATGCATATATACTGCGATGCAAAAAGGAATCAAAAATAATAGCCATTTAAACATAGGATCATCTTAAATTGTCATTGAAAAAGCTTCTACAGACAGATTTTTATGTCAGTATTTTGGGTTGCATTTTCAAAAACTTATATGTTACTTGTAGGATAATAACTGCAGCTTCACCAACGTACAATATCTATGGATCTGATCTTTTTTTTTCCATTTGCATTTCTATTCCATATCAATGACACCTAGACTAAGGTTGATGTGTCTCAACTTCTACTGTATATTGAATTATAAGACCTTTATGATTTGTTTTGTTATTTATTTAAATGTATCATTTACAGTGAAGCTAAGAACTTCACACAAGCACTCTCATCGTAGAAGTTAATGTAAACAAGAATAAATGCACATCTTTGGCTTCTATATACTTTCATATTTTTTTTTCTCAGCTTAGCTTGCTCTGGTTCATGAAGATTTGAACAAAGATGAATGCTTCAGGTATGTTAGAGAGGACCCTGGAAACTGTACCATCTTGCTCCAGTGAGCTTTAGATTAGGTAGGCTCTTTAAGTGCTGACATGTCTTTGGACATCATGAGAAGTAGGCCAAGGAGACTCACTGAAATAGTTCTGCTGGTTCTTTAATGAGTAATGTACTTAGTAAAGTAATGTAGAATCAGCATATTGTAGACCCAAACCAGAGCAACAACATTTAAAATCTTTAAATTTGCTCTATGTCTTTTTGATCAAAATATAATTTCCACTCCACAGGGAATTCTGGGTTTTCAAAACCTTTTTTTATCTTGTGGAAACTGGGATTTAAGAATTTACTGTGACCCATTCTGTTAATGTTGCTGTTACTGAAATAGTGTTGATGTGAGATTCATTGAATCCTAATAAAAAAAAAAAAAAAAAGATATAATTAGGATATATATTGTAATAAAAAAAAAGGTCTGCAATCTGCAGTCTTCTTGAGCATGTATCTTCACAAGCACCACATGCTTAATTTTGAACATCATATCTGCCACAGGGACTTACCTCATCACATTGCATTGTAGAATTGGCTTCTACATTTGTAAAATGTACCCTGAGCAAAGAAAGATTATACATATTATATATATATTATATTACATGTTATATATGTTAGACATTTTTTAACAGAATTTTTAACAGTACTTTCTTGAAGACTCTGATTTCTGGATTGGAATTTAAAATTAAGTCAAGCAAGCTGTGGTCTAGAACAAGTTGCTTGAGTATCCATTATGGCTAGGTAACAGAAAGAGTCCTGAGAAGTCATTGAGAGTATGCAAAACTAACTAATGAATCTTCATGGTTTTTCTTTTTAGACCATGAAACTCAATATGCAGTAGGAAATGGAGAGTTATATTCTGTTTAACACTGATCCACATTCAAAGGACAATGAAGGGAAAATCAATGATGGAAGAAAAATATATTCTTAAACTGTTTGATTAAGTTAGCCTTCAAGGAAAGGAATGTGGCTTTCTAATCTTGTATTCTTTCCTTCCCCTTGAATGTGTTTATTTACTTTGTTATGATACTTTTGCTGTACTGCTTTGTTATATAATTTATATTTTTAGTAAATATTGTTCTTAATTGTATCAGTATAAATTTAGTTATATTTCATTACTGTTCATAATAACTGAGAGCATATAAGCATTATAAATTTCTAATCTATCTTTTCATGAATATGGAAAGATGTATGGCTTCCTTTCTACAGTGAAATAAGTATGTGGACCATTTGACTCCTGTCTGTAAATGTGAGACATATGAGACAGCAGTCATATTTGTGGAGTAATAAATATTATTTTTTAGCAATAAATGCGTGTGCTGTGGTGTGTTTAGAATATCATTAAAGTGAGTTTTTGTTGGTATAACACAGTAACAAAAGCAGTAGATTTCTGTGACACTGCCTCTCATTTTATGGCAAGCAAGAATTTCCACCTAACTATAACCAATATTCTATTGTCTTCTGATTGCTTGTAATTGCTGATGTCGTTACATCGAGCTTGTTTTCCAAGAACAGGATGCTCTTTATTTCCCATCTTAGTTGCACTGAAAATCAGAGCAGAGACTTCCGCCCTTCCTCCAAATCAAATTGAATTGAAGCATACAAGGACAAAAAGAAGACAGCAGTCAGTTTTTCAAGATCTTTATGCCCTGAAATAATTCATTGTATGTTATACTTGTATCTAACTACAAAAATAGAAAGTAATACAATGCTTTTTTTTTTTTTTTTTTTTTTTTTGGTGGTGCAAAAAAATACATTGAGGTCATTACAAATTCTTTCAAGGAAAGGTCTATGTTAGTTCTTAACTGTATAGAACATAGTTATGCTGATTTCTTGGCAGATATCTTCATCAATTCCTGTTTTTTTTTTTTTTTTTTTTTTTTTTTTAAAAAAAAAAAGAACAAAATAACCAAAAACCTCAACCCCACAATATGATCCTATGATTTGAAAAAAAAAATGTAGTGGCATAGATTTTTTATTTCATATGCCAAGATGCTGAAGGAAACTTGCAGAGTTTTCCTGTTAGCTTTACCAACAGATGATATAGCCAGCTGCACAGCTACTTCTAATAAAAAGGATTTGAATTGACCATGACATATAAGTACATTATTCAACTGTCTAAGAGCCTATTTGCATTAACATCTACCTTAGTAAAGAAATCATAGCTTTTACTTTATTTTTTTTAGTATACATTGGGATCTAAAAAGATAATTTTTCACTTCTTGTTTATGGGCTAAATTACTATTTTGATGAAGCAATTCACAAACACTTTTATAGGACAGACTTTTTTTTTTTCTTTTTTTTTTTCTTTATAGCATGTTCCTGCTGACAGTTCTTCAGAAACATGTACTGCTATCCAAGATGTTACATTTTTTGAGGCCTTTTAAGACTCAGGCAGTTGCAGGCAGACAAGGCTTATATGAAATCCCACCTAATACTGAACTATCTCCTTTCTTTCCCTGTTTCACAACAATATTGTAATATTCTCATTTTCTTAATGAATATTTAGCCATCTTAATTTGGGCTTTTGGTAAGACAGATATATCTGTAGTGTTGTATGATATTATTTCAAGTCATGCATGTTTTATTTATATCTTTCCTAACTTGAAGATCCACAGCCATATGTTTCAGCCATGTATCAGCAGGGCTGAGCATCTGTTCTCTAAAAAGTTTTTGAGAAGCTGTAAGTGATAAAACTATATTCAAATCCAAATCCTTTACATCTTGAATGTCCGCACATTTACTGAATGTAACTGACAGCACAATTTGGTCTTCTTACTTCCTTGCTTACAACTTCCATGGTAGCTTTGAAATGGTTTGAAATGAATCTGATCTCAGATATGGTCCCACATTTTAACGTGTATTAAAATTAACACAGTGATCTAAATAAGCTGTAGCTAAAATTTCGTCTCTCAGACTGCCATTCAGTTGTCACTTGGAATCAGGGCTATGTGACCAAACCTCAAGGTTTCATTTGCTGTTTCTTAAAACCTAACCCAAACTTTATCCAAAACAGCACTGTTAGCTATCGTTGCAATCATATAAAAGTAGAATGGTGGAAGTGTAATTTACTGCAACCATGAAAGAAACATTTTGTGATCTATATGTGGGATACATAAGTATCCCAGACTAGGATTTAGCTATAGAGGAGTGAAAGAAATCACCATGACTACCTCTTGCACACAAGTATATGGAAAAGTGCAGCACCAGAGGGGAAGCTGACATTCCATACGTCACTCTAAGTAATAAGGAAAGGGTGGAACAAGCTAAGATTCTCTAAGATGACATGCTCTAGTCCCTATTGAACTGGAAGGACAGTAGAGTCAAGTATTCTGTCTTCAGATTTGTAATCCTACAATAAAGACGTTTTTTGCGAAATGAGTCAGTTTCTATAAAATGTGGTATTCTTAATAACAAACTAATTTGATAACATTTAGTCTCTAAATACACTATTAAATAGTAAATATGCTTTTTAAAATTTGCTTCATTTATTTGTGTGAAATTAATGCATTACTTGGATTTTTTTTTTTTTGTTGACTAATGCTTAAGATGTGCTCTGAAGAAAAGCCTGTACATTAGACTTAATATTTGTCTCATTTAGTGGACTTTAAAGGTACTCCCTTTCATGACAGTTATTGTCAGTTCAGCATCATTTTTTCATAGCCTTTTATAAATCTTTCATGACCTGTCTCCAGGGAAAGAGGGAATAGAAATCATTTAAGACGACATACTGTATTTTTCAGACTGTCTTTTGCAAGAGCAGACCTAAAACAACATAGGAGATATGAACCTTTCAGTACAGCTGTTTACCAGATGTAAAAGGGAAGTGTTCATTGTCTGAGTTGTATAATGTCTAGATTTTAGTTAAATAACTTCTCAGTTTAGACCTTTACAATACTGGGGAAGCTCTTGTGATGCATTCTAAAATATTAATTTGGCCACCATTTCTTCTCAAATTTCCCTAATTTTATCCCTGGCATTTATTTTATTTATTTATTTATTTATTTTCAGGCAAGCCTTCATGTGTATGTAGTACACAAAACATTGAAGCATTGTTTTTGCAGTACTAATTACCCAACCCAGATGGCCATAACTATTGGTAAAATCATTATGGTTAAAGTAACTAGACTACTTGATTCTGTTGACATTAGACTTCTAAACTGTTTTTGTTAAACATTGATAACTTACTGGAAACAAATATTAATGTTTCTCTTACGGATGAGAATCATGTGAAGCCAGTATTAAAGTTATAATTTCAAAGTGGGAATTTGCAAATTTATCTCAGAGGCTTCAGATCTATCTGAAAAATTCATCCCTATCCTAAGAAATGATAATAAGTTATATTTTCTATGTAAAATTTGCATTTCAGGAAAAAAGAAACAAACAAACACTGTACAAAAATTTCACTTACAATGTAGTTGTGATTTAGATTTGTAGCTAATGAGGTATAGATTAGAAAAGATGAAAAGATGTAAAGTGTTCTTTAAAGTTTGGGGGTGCTGAAGTCCTAAAAAAGAATTCAGTCCTAAAATGGAAGTCATGGCAGATCAGACATGGAAGAGTACTCAAGTTATCCAAAAATAAATGCATGGAAGAGGAACAGATGTGAAATTTCCCGCTCTAGAAAGTTTAAGTAACCTGATGCAGTACAGTACCAGGCTCCAATGTAATATCTTTAAAGTCTGTAACAGCGTTCTTGTTTTAGGCATAAAGGTTATCATTTTTTATTTTGTTCAGAAGTAGGATAACAATTTCAATGCATTGCTAACTAGCAGGAGAATACATCTGCCTCTCAGGTTTATACCCATATACCTGGTACTTACATATGAGCAACAGAGTGGTACATATGGTCTTTCAGTCTTTCTAACTGTTCATGATTTTCCATGGAATTGGGTGAAAAGAGTATTACTAATTTAGTTCAAAGACCTGTTTCTGTGGTAAATATTTAAAAGTCAATGAGATCTCCAACTTATTTCTGTTTTCTTCTTTTTAATCCTGTGTCTTCTAAGGTCTTGCATAGGGGTTCCAGCTTTTCTTTGTGCACGAGAGTTTCACATTTACTATTTGTAAATTCAATTATGGTATTTATACAGTATATCAGGGGAATCAAGATTCCCATTGGCAAGAGTGGTGAGTTGGTGAGTTTTGAGCTTTTCTGTGGTGTAGACATGCTTTGAGCATGGGTCCCATGAAAGGCTTTGCACTGGAGAGGGCTGCTAAGTCTCTCTGGCTGCCAAGAGAAGGACATCAGCAGGTAACCAAGGATGTGAATGGTACTGGGTTGCCCCGAGCCTCGGCTGCAGGCTTGTCTTCATCCAAAACAGATCAGAGGAATGAACTGTTGAAAACTGTTGTCATCTCCTAAATGTGAAATATTTCCTTAGATTAATTTCCCACATTTATTCAATGTTTATGTGTTGTCTAAGGAAATATATATAGCAGTGTAGCTTGTAGTCATAAACATTGCTCTATATGGAACTTGTGATGAAAGTTGGTCACTGAAGAATGTCAAGTACTAGGAGTCATAACCATGTAAAGTATTGTTGATTGAGCAAAGGAGAACAAAAGCAATACAATGTGAAAACAATAAACAGAAATTAAAGTATTTGTGCTGAAAAATAGGAAATCTTGCCACAAAAGACACATATGTATGGTCTTTTGCATAGTACAAGTCTGTTTTCTGGACGTTAACTGTGCTTTGGTTACTCTGAGTTCAGTAAAAGAGAATAAGAGAATATTAAATGCAGTAACAGAAAATTTGAACGGTCTGTTCTTTTACATGACAAGGTAGTATGCCTTTTGTTTAATGCTATGAGTCCAAAAACTTGATAGCCTTATAATTCAGTAATAAGAGAACTATTAAAGAGAATACAAAATCCTGAAAGACTGATTTAATACTGAAACTATGTATAAAGGAATGTGTTCTCTCTTTCTATTTGACTTTTTCTTAAACTTTCAGAGAGGTATAAAAACTGTTTCCACTGAAAATGTTACTAGTCTTCCCTCATATGGGTTTTTCAGAATTATCCTTTGATATCATGGGCAGAAAAGAAAAGTGGACTTTTGGGGAATATTCTATTTGCTGGAAGAGTTTTGCATGTTTGTTTTAAACTAGTTTATTCCATAATTTAAGGATATCTTAGGAAGAATATTTATATATTTTTTATCCTTTTTATACAATAAGGTGACTGTATACAAAAGTGTCTTTATACAAAAATAAAACACAGCCCCTTGTCTCATGTGATTAGTGATCTCTAATGTAAGAACTGAAACAGACATCTGGATTGAAAGGTAAGTTTAAGAACCATGGTATAAAGTGATTAAGGTTGTTTTCCTTGTTTCAAAACAGAGGTTTGTGCCTAAACACCTTCTGAAGATTTAAGCAAAGGATCATTTGGCTCTACTTACAGAATTGTTTTAGTATACCTACATTGTGATCAGAAACTAACAAGCCATTGTATCAGGATGATAAGGAAAATATTATATAGGAATGCTGGCAGAGTTCCCAGAAACAGCAGGCCCAGACTAAAAAAACAAAACAAAACAAAACAAAACAACAAACAAACAAACAAACAAACAAAACACTTTTCTGGACAAAGCATAACTAATTTGTGTACAAGAAATCACTGATGCAGATAATTTCTTCCCATTTTTGATGAGGTAATTTATTTTCATCTCAAGGAGCAGGTGGGATATACATATGTATACTACATGTATACTTACCATGGTTTGTAAAAAATGTAAAAGAATTGGGCTGTGTTGTTGTCAGCTACATTTTCCAAGACTGGAATTTCTGTTTCCCATGTGTAGGTTTTCCCTCTCATTATGAAGATTCATTGTATGTTCAGCCTCTTCTGGTTCTCATGCAGGCTTTTCTGATAACTTAAAATCTGGTATTTCTCCAGTTTTTTAGCTTTTGAAGAAAACTCATGAGTTTGCATCACGCATATATGAATTCCAGAAGTAACTTTTAAAAAAACACACTTCATAAAACAATTGCACTTTGATGATGAAAGCAATATTTTATACAACAGAAACAATTCTGAAGCATAGAATTGATTCTGGTCAGGCACTAGTCAAGACCTACAATACATAACTCTGGGATATAAGAGTGGAGAAGAAATATTAAAAATAAAAAATTTATAAAACTAGGACAGATATAGTATTGAGTCATAATAATAAAAAGAAGAGGAGAAACTCTGTATGTTCTGTTTCCTTATAAATGTATAACTATCCATCTGTTACCGTGCCAATACTGAGCATAGTCTTCAGGCTATCAGGAAAATTTGTATCAACTATGAAATTATTAATCTACTGAAATTATTTATTGACAAAAACTGTTCATGTCTGATTTCAAAAACTTTCAGAAATTCTGAGTAGTGTGTAGGAAAACACTGTTGCTAAAGTCATTGTAATCCTTGTGCCTCTGTTAGCAAAAATAAATAAATAAATAAATGAGCATAGCAAAGCTTCTTCTCCTAATTTTTAGCATGAAAAATAGAAACTGCTTGTTTTTCGTCTCATTAGTGAAGTTAATTATTCAACAAGGTTGCTGTGGTTGGCTACAAACTGGCCCCTTCTTGAACATTAACATGCCTTGTTTCCTGAAGGATTTTTACTACCTCAAGAATCTTCCAATTACAAAGGTTTATACTGATGCGAATCCTCAGTGCATCAAAATAAACTCATGAAACTCAGCTTTCCCAAACTGCATAACTGTTCAACACTTGCTAACCTCTCCAATTATTTGTCTATTTCAGTAGGAATTGCTTCCTACTGTGTTTTTACAGTTCCCAGAATAGCTCAGAGAACATCCTAAATGCTAGCAGTACAAAAATTGTAACTAGTTTATCAAATGTTTTTTATTCTCGACATTACCTATATTTGTGTATGTGCTTATTATTATTATTATTTCTCATGCTTATTTCCAAATGTGGTACTTCCAATTATTTTTATGGCAACTTGATATGACAAAAGATTATTATTTTTTTAATACTCTCTCAAAGATATCAATGTCTCTACTTTTTTTTTGTCCCTTAGACAGTAATTTTAACTTCAGGGTAGAAAATAAATGCTGTAAATTAATTTACATTCTGCAGACAGGAAGGTGTGACAAGACATTTGACTGGCTTTGGACTTATTAATGGCCTCTGTTGACCTCTGAAGATACACTTCATTCAGAAAAGGCCAAATGTTAATAAAAGAGCGAGACTTCATATTGCTTGAAAGCAAAGTCAGAATGCTCATCTTTTTCTATAAGATTAACAATAAGTAAGAAGTAGTATGGGGGGGAAAGAACTAAAAAAAGAAGCTAAGCTTCTTTTTTTCTTTAGAAAACGGGAAAAAAAACTTGTTTAGAGAAGGAAAGGTTGCTGAGTATACTCTGAGAACAGTATAAATTTTATCAGGAAATGCAAACACTTCAATGGAAGACAAGACTTGTACCTTTTTTAATAATGATGATTTCAGCTGGAATCAGTGGGTTACTCCCAATTCATTCTAGCCAAGATCGAGGTTCTAAGTATATTACAGGTTTTTTTTTGGTTTCTACTACAACTTCATTGACCTTTACCTCAACAGATATGTAATATATATATATATAGAGAGAGAGAGGTTTAACTAAGACTTTTTCTGTTTTCCAATTAGACACGTTTCATGTTTGATAGTTTTCCCTTGATACATGTCTGTGTTACTGAAAGTTGGTTTTTAATTTATTTTAGATATAAAATCACTGTAAAACTGCAAGCTGCACAAATGGAAAATGAAGATTCCATTTACAGAAATGTTAAATTGAGATGACCATTAACATGAGACAATCAACCTTCATAAAATATGGTATCTCTCCCTTCCCTAAGGGAACGTGAACTTGCTATAGCAGTCAATTATCTCTTCATAATGACCAATTCATTAGGTGTTGGCATTTAATTATATTTAAAAAACACACACACACACACACACACACAAAAACTGTAGTAAAAAGTGCACAAACAGCAATGATTAGATTCACTTCATTCTAAAAACAAGACTTAATTAAATCTTAACCTTGCTTCTTTCATTTAATATATGAACTTCATGTAAACGTGTATTAACAAGTTTCACCATATCACAGCTATTGTGTTCCTTTTATACCATTCAAGAGCTAAAACAATCAGTGATCTTTTTGTCCATCTATCTTGTATTAAAGAAATGCAGTTTCAGACTAAAAAGAAATACAAGTTAGAGGAGAAAAACAAAAATCAGGTTTCTAGATTTCAAATATATAAAGGAAGAGCCTGCCATTCAACAGACCAGGGCAGGCTAGAGAAGTGGGCCCATGTGACTCTAATGAGGTTCAGCAAGGAGCTAATGAGGTTCAGCAAGGAGGTGCACCTGGATTGGTCTAATCCCAGACATCAGTTCAGACTGGGAGAAGAACTCATTGAGAGCAGCCTTGCAGAGAAGGACTTGGTGGTTCTAGTGGATGAAAAGCTCAACATTAGTAGGCAGTGTGTGCTTGCAGCCCAAAATGCCAACTTCATCCTGGACTGCATCAAAAGAGGAGTGGCCAGCAGGTCCAAGGGAGATGATTGTCCTTCTCTATTCTGCCCTCGTGAGGCTCCACGTGAAGTTCTGTGTCCTGGTTTGGGGTCCCCAGCACAAGAAAGATGTGGATCTGTTACAGCAGGTCTAGAGGGCTACAAATCTGAGAGGGCTGGAGCACCTCTATGAAGAAAAGCTGAAAGAGTTGAGGATATGTAGCCTGAAGAAGAGAAGGCTCGAGGGAAATCTCATTGCAGCATTTCTGTACTTAAAGGGGTCTTATAAAAAAGATGGAGAACTCTTTACTCAGATAATGTTAGGACAAAAGGGAATGATTTTAAATTAAAAGAGTGGGGATTTAGATTAAATGTTAAGAGGAATTTTTTTTTTTCATTCAGAGGGTGGTGAGGCACTAGAACAGGTTGCCCAGGGAAGTTGTGGATTCCCCATCTCTACAGGCATTCAAAGCCAGGCTGGATGAGGCCCTGAGCAACCTGATCTTGTGGGGGGCATCACTGCCTATGGCAGGGGGGTTGGAGCTAGATGATCTTTAAGTTCCATTCCAACTTAAGCCAATCTATGATAAAATAATATAACTAGCTTTTCTCACAAAACAGTAGTTGATGTTCTCTGTAGACACTATTAAGTAGATATTAAGTTGCTTTTGTAAATAAGTCAAGCTTTTTAAGTTTTAAACTGAATATCATAAGGACATCTATTAAACCTTATGTGGTAGTCAGCATCACCTGCCTTAAATCTTACACTTGTTTTTTACAAAGTTACTGACCTACATTTTGTTGACTTCAGCCGAGGATGAATCTGTTTATACTCTTTAGAAAATTAAGTCACAGTTGTATATAGAAGAGTGTTATGTTTTCTACTACAGTATTGGAATGATGACTTAAATGTTATGGACCAGGTGACAAGGTAGGCCTGTGTTAGAGGTCCTACTGAGATTATAAAACTTGCTCATTAACGGTGAGATTATCCTAACCTGAACAATTTTTGCTCTAAAGCATTGTTTAAAAAGAACAGTGTTTGTTTATGTTGTTGTTATTTGGTTTTGTATAATTAGATATGAGGAGTTCCATAGATCTTTAATTAGCCAAATGGTGAACTTGTTAGAAATAATTTTGCTCTTGTTTTTATATTGTGACAAATTTTCCTGAAGTCCTACAAGCTACCTGCATATAGGTTCCAACACTGTGTGTCTCTGTGAGCTACACAGACGTTCAGAGATAATCCGTAAAAGCTGCTACTCACTTGGCACTTACTTGGCTCTACAAAGCTCAGTACTGATTTTCTGTTAAGAGGATAGTTGTTTCAAGATGAGAGGAAGCGTGTATGGTTCATCAAAAAAAGGCTTTTTCACTAGAACCCTCTGCAGCCAGTCTCTGACAAAGAAGTTCTGGTAAGTGTAGTTTTTTTGTGTTCTCCCTAAATAGACTATACACCTCAAATATTTGTTGATTATGCTACTATGGCTACTTCAGTGTTTTTTGTTTTTTTTTTTTTTTTTACTAACTTAAAAAAATGTCATCACTATGTAGTAAAACTGGCCTGAATAAGGCAACCCAAATGAATAGGTAATAGCAAATCCAGGGAGATCTCTTAATAAAGTCAGGAAAACACCATTTTATTTTAATTCACAGGATGTTGATGCCAGTATTATTATTCAAGAAGTCTATCTTGCAGGCCCAAACAAATACATTTGTTATACTTCCACATGCTGAAAGTAAATTTAGTTTCTCTAATGTTCTGAGTTCCTAAGCCAATCTGCTCTATTTTCCACTGGGAAAACATCACAGCTTGAGAGGGGCAATGGGAGGACAAAAGCAACCTGTTTGTTTTCTTACTGATGTATCTTTACTTTTTTTTTTTTTTATGCTTTTTAAAAGAGTAGGCTATAAATATCAGTAATTTTCTTTTTCTTAATCCAAGTCATTTCTACCTACAATGTATCCAGAGACCATCTGAAAACTTTATTAAAATTGTTGTTGTTGTATCATATACAGTAAAAAAAAAAAAAAAAAAAAAAAAAAAAAAAAAGAGTATATGATTAGTTATTACATAGTAAGATTGTCTTAATGACTTAATTGCTCCTTGGAAGTGATTTCTCAATTAATCCTCAGGTCCTCAAGTTGCTTCACTGTGACTTGTTTTGTCATTGGTTTCACTCCAAATATTAATTATTCAACAATAATTATTTGGCCAATGAAATCTGGAAGATAATGCCTAAAGCAGGGAAGGTTCTTCCCTTTGCTTCAATCTTTTCAGTTGCCCAACACATCTTTGGAAATTACTGTTACTGTGTACTATACCCGAGTCATGTAGTTGTAGAATTTAACCTTCAGCAACCCCAAATATTAAAGTAGCCGTTCAAGGAAAAACAAACAAACAAAAAAAGCTTTTATCCAATACTTCATACAACTGACAATCTTTTGTGATTTTAAAGACAAAAATCCAGAAAAGCATTTAGAAGTATGGATAAGGCAATAATGTTTGGAACAGGTTAGCTACTTTTTATTTCATAAAATATCAAAAGTCTTATTGATCAGGTTACACTGAATTTTTTTTAGAGAAAAGCAAAACTAAACACACCAGAAGTACTGGGAATTTTAGATCAGATTAGCAGAAACAGGTGGTTTTTTCTTTACTCTACCGTTTGTATAAGTACTCTGTATAGACTACCATTGAATACCTAACTTGAAATTAAATAGGATTTTTTGATGTGTATTTATTATTCTGAGCAATATATTATTTTAAAGTAAATCTTAGTGAACATACTGTCATCGGTGGGGTTAATTTGAGATTATTTTTCATTTAATATGAAATCTAAACACATTATTTTGGCAATTTGGGATAAAAACAAATGAAATTGTGACGTTTTCCATAGGACAGAAATCTGATTTTATTCATCTCTGGTTACAAGATTTTGCCTTTTCTGATATATAATTGAATACAATTATCCTTACTGCCTTCTCCCATTCTGTTTACTCCTATAGTTTGATATCCTGTATCTTTTCAAATCATTTCAAATAGGTGCAGAATACTCGCAGATTATGTGTGCTAATCAATCACAATTTTTGCTTAAAAAATGTCAATTCTGAATAGTTCAATGTATGTGTTAGAAGTCAGAGGATGGTCAGAAGTACTAAGAGAGCTGGGCAAGCCCTCTGCTAGAAAAGATCAGTATGAGGCATGGAGCAGTTGCGGATACCTGTGAGGAGCTGCAGGAGCTTATAAAAAGAAAAAAAAGCGGGGGAAAGAGGGATGGAAGGAAGGAAGTGAGGAAAGAAGGAAGAAATAGGGAAGTAAGGATGGAGAGAATGAGAGGGTATATTTTCACATCCATCTTACCAGTCTTCTCCTTGGAAACTGAAAACCAGCTAGAACAATATCTTAAAGGACAGATGGCATAGCTTAACTCTGCTCAAAATCTGTTCTTATTTCTCTGATTCAGACATTGCCCAATATGTGTGGTTCTCAGAAGTTATGGACTGCAGCTTAATTTACATATTGTTCCCCGCTCATTGTGACATGCACATGTATTTCCAAATGTTTTTTGAAGAAATTGCTGCCAACACAAATTTAAATTTCAAATTAATTCGGTAACCACCAAATAGTCATTTATACCTCTGACCATGAATGGCTGTATTGGTATAGTGAATTTATACTCACACATTGTCATAGGTTAAATTTCAGAGGATGAACTTCAAAATTCTGCTATGTAGACAAACTGTCTTCAAAATAGATATGATATTTGATGCCGGTGAGGAGTTTTTACTGTTACCTAGAACAAATGTTACATATTTCCTAAACAATCTGAATTTTTTTCTAGGACTGTTCTCCAGAGGAGCATCCAACTAAGGGAAAGGATAACCATAAAAACAGATTCATAAAAGGTTTTTGCAGCAGCATTGAACATGAGGGAGATAACTTGTATGTGCCAAGTTCAGAGAACACTTATTCTTTTCAGGGTTGGCCAGAGGCTTCTATCGTGATATTTTGTATCATTAAAAAGATATATTTTTCTCATCTATCTGTACTCAAAACTGCTACTCTGGTTCATTCAGTGCAGTGGAACACCAAAAAAAAACCTGAGATCATAACAGGACAGGTTCTGTTAAAATGTCTTCCTTAATTTAACATTTTTCAGAATAGTTAAGTAGAACAGCTTGTCTGGTAGCAAGCTCAAGTAAATGCTGTAAACATGTTTTCTGTAATTGAATCTTATTAGCTTTAATTCATATTCTCTGCAATTAAGCAATTTTTTTATAATGTATCAATCAAAATCATCTATATTTAATGAGTGTCATAGCAAAATAAATCTAACACTAAGAGTGTTTGTATAACTTGGCAGATAATTTTGTTTTGTCTTAAGTTCTTTTCTTTTTTCTCTTTCTTTTTTTTTTTTTTAATGGGATTTATCTCAACGTGAAAATACTAGTTTAAAATAAACAGTCTTGGTATGACATGAACATCAGTGGCTTTTTCTGACTGCAAGGAAACTGCTTTCATATACTGAAAGCTTTTTAAGGGATAAGGGTTCTAGCAGTTATTGTTATGTGAACTACAGAAATCAAGCTTAAATTCTTCCATAAAAAATTCAGATTAGATTGTTTTTTTACAAAGTCAAAATTTGTCTTTTACTATTTTCATTTTGTCTCACTATCTCAGCTCTCATTTAAAATCAAAATCATTCTAGCTATTACAACCACTGAATCAACCTGTACCAGTATATTTAAGAGTTTGTGACTCTGCAAACTGTAAATTTTATTTTAAAAATCAGCTTTTAACTCGAGACTTGAAATGTAGTTTTTATCCAGTCATCTCCACGTGTTTTTTTTTTTTTTTTTTTTTTCTTAAACCAATCAAGAAGGACCTTGACTGAAAATGTGGTGAGAAATTTTAAACATCTACACAAATTACTGTGAATGACATTTTAGCATGGGTTACCAAATGCACAAGGATTGAGTAGATGACATGGAAAACCAATGCCATGAAACCTCTTTGACACCTCTTTGAAACCTCTTACCATATGGAAATTCTAGAATTTAACGTGCTTTGAAATGGCAGGCAATTTTTTTATTAATACGCCTACACTGGAGCAGTGCATACTAAATGTTTTGGCTTGCTGATAGGGCTATATTAATGCAAAATAAGAATCTTGAGATAATTACAGTTTTGTGTCTGGAACAGAAAAGTGTGAAATAGGTCTTTGCTTAGATAGCCAGAGAAGAAACAATTTTCTCTCTTAAATGTGTGTTTCATCTTAAACCAACAACTATTAAATTTAAGATGGTTGGCTATACTTTAACTACTTACAGTATTTAGAATGTGCATTTGGTCTTTTGCCAATGTAGAAACATTTTTCCTGGTTACAAGACTGAGGTGTTGAAAGGAAAATGAAAAGATTTAAGTTAGCAATGGAAAGATTTACAGAAGTTTCTACATTAGAAAACTCTATCTCAAGAATCTCAAGAAATCCCCTATAAACATATATATTTAAGTTAACAAAAAAAAAGGTGGGGGGGAGGGAGGGCGCAGGGGAGAAAAGGAAAAAAAGGAAAAAGGAATGAAATTCTAACACAGATATTGTGGAAGCAAGAGTAGGCACGTTGTCAAATCAGCAAAGTTAGTGTTGGCAGGCAATTCTTGATTTTTTTTCACTTTTAATTATGGGAAACATTTTATTGTTATGCTTCTCCATTTACAGCTAACTATAATTGGCTTACATATTAAAAATTATGATTAAGATGCATGTTTGTATTGACAAGTATTTGAGAACTGAGAGTCTTGCAGAAATTAACTCAAAGCAGGGAATAGCTGAGGCTCATTTGTTACAGGTATGGATCAAAAACATTTATTTTTCTCACAGAGAGTCTGGACAAGAATCCTCTCTCTAAGCATAAGTAGGTATTGCTAGGGTCACAGATCCGTGGTATGGAATAAAACTGAATAGTTATTTTACTGCTGGAAATGGCCATTGATTTTTTGGGCTTTGGTTCTAAGGGGGCATGTGCAAGGCTGGATCTGCCCTCTGCCTTTTAGTCTTCAGGACACCTCCCTAGCTCTGCAGGCAGGCCTCTCAGTTTCAAGTACTTTCTTTCTAGCTGTTGATAAGCCCATAGCTTTAACCAGGAATTTCACAGCTCTGTGACCTCTACATCCTGGTGGTGGGTGCCAAACACACCAGGATGATGTGTAATCCTAGGCTATTCCATGGACCATCACTTGCTGGTCCTCAGGGTGGTTGAGACTATTGCAAGTTAGGCATTAAGAGGATTTATTTAAAGGTATTCCTAGGACAAGACCGAGGGAGCTGGTGGATGTGATTGCTGGGCCACTTTCCAACATCTATCAGTGGTCATGGTCATCCAGAGACATCCCAGATGACTGGAGACTTGCTAATGTGATGCCCATCTATAAGAAGGGTTGTAAGGAGGACCAGGGGAACTACAGGCCTGTCAGCCCAACCTCAGTGCCAGAAAGGTGATGGAACAGGCCATCTGGAATGCAATCACACAGCATCTGTAGGACAACCAGGGAATCAGACCCATTCAGCATGGATTCATGAAAGGCAAGTCCTGCCTGACTAACCCCATTTCCTTCTATGGTGACCCACCTAGTGGATGAGGGAAAGCCTGTTGATGTAGGCTACCTAGACTTCAGCAAGGCCTTTAACACAGTCTCTCACAGTATTCTCCTGGAGAAGCTGGCAGACCATGAGTTGGACAGGTACACTCCTTGCTGGGTTAAAAACTGGCTGGATGGACAGGCCTAGAACGTGGTAGTGAATGGAGTGAAATCCAGCTGGCGACCAGTTATGAGTGGTGAGCTGGCAGTGTGCCCAGGTGGCCAAGAAGGCCAACGGCATCCTGGCTTGTATCAGGAATAGTGTAGCCAGCAGGACGAGGGTGGTGATTGTCCCCCTGTACTCTGCTCTGCTGAGTATCTCAAGTAATGTGTTCAGTTTTGGTTCCTTTGTTACAAGAAGGACATCGAGGCCCTGGAGCTTGTCCAGAGAAGGACTATGAGGCTGGTGAAGGGCCTGCAACACAAGTCCTATGAGGAGCAGCTGAGGGAACTGGGGTTGTTTAGCCTGGGCAAGAGGAGGCTCAGGGGAGGCCTTATTGCTCTCTACAACTGCCTGAAAAGAAGTGGTCGGGAGCTGGGAGTCAGCCCCTTCTCACAGATAACTAGCAAAAAGACAAGAGGGGATGGCCTCAAGTAGCACCAAGGGAGGTTTAGGTTGGAAATAAGGAGACATTTATGTTCAGAAAGAGCAGTCAGGCATTGGAATGTGTTGCCCAGGGAGGTAGTGGAGTAGCTGTCCCTGGGGGTGTTTAAGGAAAGGTTGGACACTCTGCTTAGGGGCATGGTTTAGTGGGTGATATTGGTAGTAGAGTGATGGTTGGACCAGATGACCTTGGAAGTCTTTTCCAACATTAATGATTCTATAATTCTTTGAATACTGATGGCTTCACGGGGACTTCATAAAGGCATCATACACCCTGTCTAACACATATTGTTGTAGTGTATTGCTATGGGGTTTTACTTCTTTTTTATTTGTATCTCAAATGAAAAAATAATAGCCTCAAGGAAAACTCTAGTAATATGTACTGCACCAATAATTTGCTAACAGGACCAGGAAGATTTCTGAGGTATTTAAATCCCAATAGGTGCCTAAAATCTCATTCTTTTCAATGGTGCCTAAATAGGAGGAATTTTACTGAATATCTTTGTAGCTTAGTCCCTCTTTGTTACACAAATATAGGTAATGATCAATGGTGTAGCAGCAACCTTTGTATATAAAATGGGCTGTTTGCATTTAGTCTCATAATAGTTTTCTGCCTCTATTGATTTGTTTATGCAAGTTACAGTATTTGTGTTGATTTGAAGTATTTTTTTTTAATTGTGTTTCTTTTAAGTATGATGGGTAGTACTGGTTTGAGAACAGTTTTGAAACCATGTATTATGAATTTATTCCCTCCACAAAAATTGTTTTTCACCCATTCAAGCACCCACATGGAACTTTTTGCCCAGGGAAAAAAACATCACCGTATTTTAAAAATGTATTTATTTATTTATTTATTCAGGAGCAGATTAGAGTATACAGGCATTGCCTATATGTTTTTTTATACAAAAAAAAAACAACTTCCCAACCTCAAATTTGTATCAGAAGTAATAAGAGATTTCAAGAAGCAAATACAGTGTTTGCCAGGAGCATCACTCTCAGAGTACAAGCACTTAGCAGCAATAAAGTCTAGCTAGGATGTCCTAATTCTCTCACAATCTGCAAACTGAGTATACAATTTGTATGCATAAAGAAACATACTCAATCACAACAATTTAAATCAGCAATGAGTCATAGTTAAAAGTATAATTGCAGTTTTGATTTTAATATCAAAATATTCATAGTTTTATTACAGGAGAAGTAGATTGGAAGCTCTCTGACTGTTCAAATAAATACTAGGCCATGTAGATATCTTTTTTTTTATATATCTAGGAAAAATAGGAAATTATTGATCACTTGTCCACTTGTTTTTAAATTCATATTTGCAGTCAATAAGTTAATGTGTATGTATATTTGCTCTGTTTTGTTTGAATGGTTTTTGCTTTTAGAATATTAAAATGATGTCAGACTATACATTTTCACAGAATCACAGAATTTCTAGGTTGGAAGAGACCTCAAGATCATCGAGTCCAACCTCTGACCTAACACTAACAGCCCCCACTAAACCATATCCCTAAGCTCTACATCTAAACGTCTTTTAAAGACTTCCAGGGACGGTGACTCCACCACTTCCCTGGGCAGCCTGTTCCAATGCCTCACAACCCTTTCAGTAAAGAAGTTCTTCCTAACATCTAACCTAAAACTCCCCTGGCTCAACTTAAGCCCATTCCCCCTCGTCCTGTCACCAGGCACGTGGGAGAACAAACCAACCCCCACCTCGCTACAGCCTCCCTTGAGGTACCCATAGAGAGCGATAAGGTCGCCCCTGAGCCTCCTCTTCTCCAGGCTGAACAAGCCCAGCTCCCTCAGCCGCTCCTCGTAGGACTTGTTCTCCAGGCCCCTCACCAGCTTCGTCGCCCTTCTCTGCACCCGCTCAAGCACCTCAATGTCCTTCTTGTAGCGAGGGGCCCTAAACTGAACACGGTACTCGAGGTGTGGCCTCACCAGAGCTGAGTACAGGGGGACGATCATCTCCCTAGCCCTGCTGGTCACACTGTTCCTAATACAAGCCAGGATGCCATTGGCCTTCTTGGCCACCTGAGCACACTGCTGGCTCATATTCAGCCCACTATCCACCATCACTCCCAGGTCCTTCTCTGCCTGGCAGCTCTCCAACCATTCCTCTCCCAGCCTGTAGCTCTGCTTGGGGTTATTGCGCCCCAGGTGCAGGACCCGGCACTTGGCCTTGTTGAACTTCATGCAGTTGACCTCAGCCCATCGGTGCAGCCTATCCAGATCCTCCTGCAGAGCTTTCCTACGCTCAAGCAGATCGACACACGCACCTAACTTGGTGTCATCTGCAAACTTACTGAGGGTGCACTCAATGCCCTCATCCAGATCATCGATGAAGATATTAAAGAGGACCGGCCCCAGCACCGAGCCCTGGGGGACGCCACTAGTGACTGGCCTCCAACTGGACTTGGCTCCATTCACCATGACTCTTTGGGCCCGGCTATCCAGCCAGTTTCTAACCCAACGAAGCGTGCGCCAGTCCAAGCCAAGAGCAGCCAGTTTCTTGAGGAGAATGCTGTGGGAGACGGTGTCAAAAGCCTTGCTGAAGTCAAGGTAGACCACATGCACAGACTTTCCCTCGTCCACCAATTTTTATACTGTATGTATGTCAAATGAACTGTCAGTTGTTAACAGAGCAGGTGGAGAGATTACAGGCAGTAACAGCACAATAGGACAAGGGGCTGCAACCTTTTATTCAGTAAAGCACACCTATCAAATACTGCTGCAGAGGTACAATGTGTTCAACATCTTAAATATCAAAACCTTAAAATTATTAACTGTAGGAATATATTTTGGTATTTTAAACCACAATTGACCTATTTCTGGACAGATTCTTTTTTGATAATTACATTATGGGTGATTTTTTAGACTGGGCACCAACAAAAGATCTTAACTCCATTTTTCAGGAAAGAAAAGTCATTGCAGATGCCTTTAAAAGCCAAGAGGGAATGCGGCAAGAAATGAGCACCTCTGTGCTGGACTGTTAATGTTAATACCCGTGTTAACATTTCAGCCAGTGACCTGGATTCCTAAGTTTGTAACTTCTACAAACACTGCATTGAATCCTGAAGTCTCTGCTCTTCTCCTTATACTTGAATGCAAAGATGGCCAGCGTAGGGATGTTCTAAAAGGTTTAAACATATGCAAAGGTTACATAGATTAATCTTGATATGCTTTTACACTAGGTGATAGCAGTAAACTACATTTTTAGCCAACCCTAATTAATGTATAAAATTTTACACAGTGTGTTGAAAGTCAGACATATGAACAGAATGAATGAATGAAAGATGACTGATTTTGATGGCCAGGTCTCTAATTATGGAAAAGTTCACACAAGAAATACATTAAATCAAGGAAAAGAGGTAAGTGTGGAAGCAGAACTGCAAATTAATTTTCATATTTTTCTGCCACCATACAGAGTTTAGGCATTATTTTCATTAATTGCATAGCTTTACATCTAATCATCAAGCCCCTAAATTTCCATAATGGATCATGTTATGAAGAGATCTAATGAACTGGTTTTTGTTTTGTTTTGTTTTGTTTTGTTTTGTTTTGTTTTTTATAATGTACAATGCAATAACTACTTAATTGTTTTAATATTACAAAATGAAGAGTGTTTCAAGCCTATCAGCTTGCAAGCTGAAATGCTTCATGGAACTTTGATGACAAGTACCTAGTTGTAGGTAAATGACCAAAATGCTGATGCAAACAAAGCTGTACTCTAGCAGAGAATCATTACAACATCCAGTTAAAAGTCTCACTGCCAAGAGGCTCATTTCAGTTTCATTTCAGTTTGTGTAAGGGCTACTGCCAAGTTTGTTCTTCTGTTTTTGTCTTTTTAAATTTCTTTAAAGGATCTGTTCTTTCACAGTTCTGAGTGTAGCTCCACTACACTTTTAAGTTTATTTTTTTCATTGAATTTCCTTGCATTTTTCAGAAAGTTTTCTATGTGCTTCTTGTGTATTCAGTGAATTAAATAGGTTTTTAGGACAATGGAAAACAAGCATCTGTAAAGAAGGTGTGAGTGGGTGTTTAGTTGTTGTTGTTGTTGTTTTTAAATAGAATGGATGCGAGTTGTCAGCCCAAAGTGAAATGTTAATTCTGCTATGAAACGTATTATCCTAACTGTACTGAATTCTTAAAGTGTATGACCTTTGGATTTAACCTTGAAAAAGTGTATCCTTCAAGACCATAAGTTAGTTTGCCAGTCCTTAGCAGGGCACTGAATTGATTCCCATGGTTCACTATCCTAAAGAAGAACAGACCTATTCATAACCTAAAAAGGTTATGAATAGAAGCCACCTTGATTAGGTTTGTTACAAGACTAATCACAGAACGGTAGCAGGGATGCAAGAATCAGGAATGCTACAATTCATTATTCATAACACACATCCCTCTACTTAATAAATCTTGAATACAAACATTACAAGCAAACCATGCTCTCCTTCAGCTGGCTGGCTTCCAGGGCCATTCTGTTGTACCTCAGAATGCATGTTTGTCAAGAGCCTAATTTAAAGATTTCCTGATTAGTTTTACTGCAATAGGTATGCTCTATTACTAGGCAGCAATTTTCTGATGATGCATGTAGCAAATCTTAAAATAAACCCCCAAGACCGTTAAAATGTCAATGGCCTCCTGCCCTAATAGACCAATAGAAGGATAGAAAGGGTCATCTTGGAATCTGGGAAGTCCTTAGTTAAATTTTTTATAGCTCTTAATGTAGTCTAAATTAATATAAATAAATAACAAAATAGGACTTTGGCTTAATATTGCTTTGAAATATTGCTAACCAGCCACTCTTGCTATCCTCATTGCTAACCACAAAACCTTGGGGGTGGAGAGGGAGGTGGGGAGGAGGAAGAAGGAAAAAAAAAAAAAAAGTGTTTCTTCCTTTCTTCCTTTTAGAGAGGAAAGAACTGAAAGATTTTTAAATCTGAGAAGCTGAGCTGTGATGAAAACTGCTATTAGTGCTTTCACACCTGATTGCAAGCCACTGAATTCAGTGCTGTTCTATTGACAAAGCAGTGTGTGTCAGCCTGTCAGTTTGGGATTTAACTCCAGCCTTTCAGAGCTGCTGTCCTGGAAGTGTGGAGAAGTTAAATAAGAACAACTGATTCTCTTCCAAGTTTCCTGGGTTTACAATGAAAGATTTAAAATGCTGCTGTAGCTAGTAAAAAGGAGCTTGTGTGTTTCATCTTTTGCCATAATTCCTGGAAGCTTGAACAATTTCCGTATTTCTGAAGGTGGGTTGCTCTCTGTATTTATCAGGTCCAGTCACTGCTGCCAGGAAGAGAGCCAGCCTGGGGCTGACGAGTTTTTTTTTTTTTTTTTTTTGTTTGTTTGTTTGTTTGTTTGTTTGTGTGTTTTAACTCTGTTTGTCTCTCTGAATAAAATCATTATTAAAACTATCAACTAATTTGTAGCTTCTCTGGCAGACAGTAATGACTTTCTTGGATGTTGTTGACAGGAAATAGAGTGAAGCCACCAATGCTGAACAAGATTAAAAGCTTCATCTCCCACTGATATGTTGAGTGATGGTGGGCTGCCAGTATGTGAAATAGACTATTTCTCTCAAATATAATCATTTTTGTTGTTAACAAGGGTAGAATCTTCTTCATAAGACATTCTTTCCGCTTTCCAATTTGCACCCTATCTTACGGCTTTATCCTTTTGTTCTGAGCAAGGTTCTGTCAGTTCCATATTCCCCCTTCAAAAACAAATCAAAAACCTACTCTAAACCAGTGTTTCTCTCTGGTTACTCAAGGTGTTTCTCTAACTGTTTTGATAAGGTGAAGATTTGTATTTTCAGCAATCAGTTGCTGTTGAGTGGCAGCATTGCTGTCTCATGGATGCAGGAATCTCTGGGGAAAAGGGGGGGTGGCTTTCCTGTGCTTAGTTTCTGTGGCCTAGGAAAGGGAGACCACAACTGTGTTATGGACGGATTCATTTTACATGATTTGGATTGTTTTTCTAAGAATGACATGACTTGTCTCAGCAACAGTACATCACATTCCACCTTCATATATTTGTTGAAAATATCAACACATGACAGGAACTGAAAGTTTGTCTCTGCACTCTTTTTCCCAATAATAGTGTTAGCACTTTCAGCTCCTACCTGATTTATCTTCTAAATCCCTAGGTACAAGAAAGAAAATGTATATGAATTGTTCTATTTTTTATTTGTTCTATTACAAGAATCTTACAAACCCCAAACTTGCATGGCCCTTCCCACAATTAGTATTTATGTAAAATGTATGTCATTAGTGATTACTGCATTAAGTGGAGTCTTATGGTAGATGAAGAAGGAATCTTCACTATGTAAGGAGAGTGAGTACTATAAGCAAACACAGTTTAAGCAAATATAAATAATACATGGGTAAATTGAGCATGAGAGGAAAGCACTTTCCACAAGATGGAAACAATTCTTTGTAGGCAACATTAAAATTACTTCTAAAATATGCTTCATTTAAACTTTCTAGTTGAGCTGGAAGTGTTGAAGTATGATCCCAAATGACACTCAGGGGACATAATGAAGTTGGTCACCAAAACAGATTTAAAATAACTATATCATGAAAAAAGGACTCTGGGACTGAAGGTTTTGGAAACAGAATGCAGTTCTCTATTCAGCTCAATAATTAGCTTAAAATTGATGATGATGATAAGTCTCTGATGACTTCTAAAATTTACTGCATATATCTCCAGTTTAAATGAGAGATCAGACCACTTTGGCTGGGGTTTTGAAAGAAGTAATGAATGAATGAGAGGTCTTTGGAGCCCATGTCCTATTTACACACATTCTGCTGATTTAAAGTTTATAATTTGTCATAGTACTCAGTGATTCACTTTCCCTCTGGTATTAATTTTGGTTACTTTCAGTGCGTATTTCTTCTTGCTGGCTGACACTAGAATATGTAATTGAACTCTCATTTTTTATCAATTTATGGGATACTGTGCAATATTCAGTGCCTAATATTTTGTCCTGAGAATAGTAAGAAGAACATGAATACCAGACAATCAAAATACTCTATTTAAGTACTTCTCATTTTTCTTCTTTGTACCGTTCTTGTTTACATCAAAGGGTTTTTGTTGTTCTTTTACAATTCCACAGAAGAATGATGTATTAGAAGCTGAGTCATTTTTACTTGATGTAAAAAAAAAAAAAAAAAAAAAAAAAAAAGGATATTAAGTTACAGGATGGAGTTCATCAGTACTATTATATGGCTGTTCAGTAAAAACTAGTGATATTTTCTATCTGGAAGGGAATGTGAAATTATTTCAACGTGAAAAAATTGAGAGTGCACAGATGCCATAAATGTCATCTCAGTTGTAAACATCTTAAAGTCTGAGTGTTTCTTTTATGTGCTAGGGGTTTAACTTTCCAGGCTTGAAATAAAAGTGGATGGAAAGGGGTAAAAATTAAGCTGCAGCTAGGAGAGATATGGACAAAATACTTTCAGGTGGTCTTTTGCACAACTTGATGCTATAACAACTACAATTAATATATAACATTATTTTAAATTGTTACTTTCATTTTCTTGCTTTTACTGGTATCATTATTTATTGTTTTACAAAATGCAAATACCAAGAAGAGTGTTTGGACCAAGATAAATACCAACCTCACTGGAAAAATATTTCTGTATCGGTTATAAGTAACTAGAAACCTGATACCAGTGCCAATGAGGAACATTTTAGCTTTGACTGCTGCATTTCCAGCTAAAATCAGCAAATCATGAGGTCTGTGTTTTGGATGCTTTTAGACTACTTAGATAGTCTAGGATAGAAAGGATTTCTATTTGAATGGAGTGGGATATGAAATTTGGAGATAAATCCCCTTTAAATCTGAAGGGAATTATTTTAGGGAACAGAACTAAGTTTACCCATACATAATTTTTGACTAGATAATGTTGAAATATCAGATATTTAAAGTATATTTGAATCCCAGAAATACAAGCTGAAATTCCTTGTTGGCTCATCTGTTCCTTTTATGACATAACTGTAAGCACTTATAATAAGAGATTTCCAAAAATAATCATAGTATTAACTGTTACACATTTTGTTCCTTTTTTTTTTCTTGCTCCCAATTATTATTTGATGTTCTCAGGTTTCTTTGCAAATGCATTATGATTTTTCACTTAAGAGATACAATTTTTATTTAGAGTAATTGGTTCTAAGTCTCTTTCTCTCTGTTATTAACCTTACTTGGAATAAAAAGCATGAAAGCATTATCTCCCTGTTTCTCATAGAAGATTAATGGGACTTGAGAGCAGTTGCTTGAAAGTAAATTTGCAACGAAGCTTGTTTTACAAAGCTGCTCCTATTCATAAACCATCTGCCAGTTCCTCCTTAACTTACCAAAGCTTCTAGGGCAATCCTTGACTTTTATGGGAAAACAAGGTAAAGCAATTCTGAGAAGTTTTGAGATGGCAAGAAAATTGAAACAAAACCTCCATGGTGAATGATTTTCTCAACAATACAAACAAATATATGAAATTAGCACAGCACTTAGGCATAGACTTCTGACAGTTTGATTATTTATTCTGTGTTTATTTGAAATAGAAGCTTATCTTCATGTTTTCAATAAAAGGAAAGTTCAATCATAAGTAAATGGATTTTTGCCTACTTATTTTTTTATTTTTAGTGTGGTTTTCCCTACCTGGTTATTTTTGTAACTAATTTGTGCTTCAGTTTAGCCATGATTCTTCCATGGTAGAAAAGGTAAAAGAAGTTATCTAGTAGCAGACAGTAAATTTTGGAAGAATCTTCTTAAGTAGAGTGAACCCATACATCATCTCTAGCATATGCTAAGGTGAATTTAACAGGATTTTGTGTGTGGACAAAGGTGCATCCATAAGGATTGTTAAACAGTTAAATTAATTTTTAATGGTCCCACTAGCTTTTTTCAATTTTCAAAATCGCGTTTACATGTATATCTATGCCTCCTATTTCAGGTTAAAACAATAACAATAACAGTGACAACAACAAAATAACCACCTTTATATTTTTTGAGCTGTTCTGCCCATCCTCAACTTGCATGCTCCTTCAGTCACTTCTAATCAGTGTGGTTCTTTATGAGCTGTTGTTTTCAATCTTGTAGAATACATCCCAGGAGAACACTTCTATCAGTGCATTATCCTTCCTGGATTATCTCTTCGTTCACTATTAATTCATGAGATTGATTTACCCCTTCCTTGTACAGAAATATTAACATATAATTAAGATACAAATCCAAATGTGAGAACATAATAACAGGAAAGCCATTTGAGGGAAAATCACAGCAGTGACATGTTCTAGAAGAGGGATGCAGCTGAAGATTAATTGGTAAGCACTCACACTGACAGTAGATAACTCGTGTTGCATTCACAGAGGGAATGAAAATGCTGGAAGCTGCAGATTCTTTGCCATAAATAAAGGAGAACTGCTTTCTGCAGAGCAATTCCTAAATCTGCTTACATTTAAAATGATTCCTCATGTTGAAGATAATTTGCTGTATGAAATCTGTGTAGCACTACTACAGTCAGGCCAATTTACGCTCTCTTGGGATGTGGCTCTTCTATGTCAATTGCAGTGTCAATCAGCAGCTGTGAATTCAAACATGAGCAAACTTCTATTAAGGTCAAGCTACTGGAGCAGCAAAAGGCCTAATGGCATTCTGAATTTCTACTTGGCATTTACTGCTCAAATCTTATGAGATGCATAAACACATACACTTTGAAGATCTAGAGTTATATTTTGTGTTTGTGTGTCTGTATGTATGCATGTGTTTTCTCAGTAAAACTTTAAATTTCTTGGGGGTACTGACCACATTTATTGAAAGGGCAGCAGATGGATTTTTGAATAGATTTTTGCACTGCTGAAAAACAGGTGAAAAAAAGAAATAGCAAGTGAATGTACTACACAGGATGTGAAGAGTTAGTAGCTGTGATCTTGGCCGTGAGGTTCAGACAACCAACTGTAACTTTACATGTTGTATTTAATACTGCAGGGTTCACTACTCTGAAAATCAGATTTGTTATTATGACTTCATCCTTCAAAAAACACTGCTAATCTTTCAGGATGTACAGGTCTAGGAAACTACTCCTCTCAAAAACTAAACAATTATCAAAATGCTATAATTCTAAACCCTGCCCTGACTTTTCACTAGGAATATTCTATAACAGCCTCATATATGCAGTTCTGTCTCTACAGGGAGGTTATGCAAGGCATGTATTGTATGTCCTAAACAGGGAAGTAACAGATAAGGTTACTTATGAATACATCCTGTTCTTTCTTCCTTCCCATTATCACATTTCAAATCTGTCCATAAGCAGCCAACACAAAGTTAGACAGAATGCCATTTTGGACTGGAGGTTGTATTTATCTTTTGATGGATTGTGTAATTATACCAAAAATAATTAGGATTGGCTTGAAAAAGTGTCTATTCTGTTGGCCCTTTTCTAACATCCTTTTTACAATCATTCTGTCTGAGTTAATAGAAAGTAAATAATGGTTAAAAGGTAATGAGAGGTAATGGACCTTAAACAGATTGACTGTTGATCGGGTACCACCAATTTGCAGTATTTGTGTTTCCTTCAGGGCCCTTGAGCTGTACAGCTACCTAGCAACCATGAAATCTGCTATGAGATATTCTCATACAGAAAAAGCTGCACTTGGCCAGCACTATACTGTGATAATCGAGCTGGCATGATAGCTGAAATTGCTGTGCAACAAATACCCTTACATTCCAAAAGATGTTAAGCTCTCCACTGTACATCACAGCTAAGATTATAAATGCTTGCCTCTGAAGAAAATATTTTCATACTCCAATTAAGTATGCAAAAGTTGTGATTGTGTGGTTGTTATTTCATGCTTCTGCTGTCAGAACAGAGTAAGTATTAACATTGTGGCTTACTAATCTAGATTTGGAAAAATTCAGACCTGGGCCCCAGCTTCTTCAAAACATTTGTGCTGTACTTCCTAGAAATATGTTTAGATTTGGAAGCATTGGAGAAAATAAAGCACCATGCTTTATTTTATTTTATTTTATTTTATTTTATTTTAGCCCGAATTAGAAGTTAATTTTCATCACAATGAACCCTTATAAATAAATATATCACATCTGATTTGAATATCACAACGATTATAAACAAAGCTTGTAAGGCTTTTATTTATTTATTTGCCATAGCGTAAACTAATATTGCTTTGTCAGGTATGACAAAAGAATGTTTTACTGTCCTTTTGTGGACAATGTTCACATTAACATAGTGCATTACTCTGATTTTTGCCACTACAGCTCTATCTTCTTATAATAGTGCTTTCTGAATTTAGGTCTTTAACCATCTTAAGGGTTGTACTGTCATCACTTTGTTATGCTTGATTAAGATGTGTTACTGTATGGATATTTTACTTTAAATTATTGTTTAAGCACAATATGAGGCAATAGTACTGAGATAAGGAGGATGAGAACATTAACTGGACCAGAGAGCAACAAGCACATATCTGCCTCCTCCAGACACTCCAGCACAGGACTGTTCAGGTCCAGCCACGGGGGCCCAGCCCAGTACCCAGGGACCTGGGCTCACTGCCCAGACTGAAGAATGCAGTTGCTGTTTTCCCCTTTTCAGGTTCAGCCCGTAGCAAAGCTGAGCACCTATCCCAGATAAACACAGGCTGAAAAAGGACACTGACACAACAGACCACAAAAGGCTGCCCTAGTCAACAGCTGCCTTTGGCAACACTTACACACAGAACTCACATGAAACATAGACAGCGGAGAGCCTCCTTTCTGCCTGGTAGAGAGAGAAGTTCATTAGTGAATTAAGCCCATTCCCCCTTGTCCTGGTGACAGGACGAGAGGGAATGGGCTTAAGTTGCGCCAGGGAAGTTTTAGGTTGGATGTTAGGAAGAACTTCTTTACCGAAAGGGTTGTGAGGCATTGGAACAGGCTGCCCAGGGAAGTGGTGGAGTCACCATCCCTGGAAGTCTTTAAAAGACGTTTAGATGTAGAGCTTAGGGATATGGTTTAGTGGGGACTGCTAGTGTTAGGTCAGAGGTTGGACTCGATGATCTTGAGGTCTCTTCCAACCTAGAAATTCTGTGATTCTGTGAATGCACACACAGAACACTTTTTAGGTTCACAACAGTAGCTGGTAGCACTTCCATGCACACACACAGGTCCCACCAGTGACTGGTGCTGAGACCCCGCACCCACTTCCATAGCTGGCACCACAGGCCAAGGTGCCCATTCCTGACCTGACTCCAGTGTCTGGCACTGAGGTTCACGCACTCGCATCCCAGGGTCATCAGTAGCTGTTGCTTAATGTTTTCAGTTCACATACACACAGGACAGGGTACAAATATGTACAGAGGTAGTTAGGAAAAGGATTTAATGAGTAAAATATATAAAAAGACAAGACAGACTGCAGAGATCAGGCACAGGGCTCAGCCAGACAAATGTACTGGTCAGTGCTGTTTTACATGCAACCATCCCATTTTATACCCTTTCAACTACACCCTCCTTTATTCCCCTCTGCTCCCTCTTTCTTCTGCAGCTTCACCCACATGGTGGTGGTGGGGGGGGGTGAGGACACACCCCTACAGAGACCTGTAGTTTCCTGTCTCCCTCCCAACATGGGGGTCTCTTGGTTCACAATTTATCAGTTGCAAAGTTTACCCTTCCTGAAAGTGGTGCCTGGAGCTTGTTAGTCTATCAATTAGTGTGACTGGGAGGTTTGTTTCTTGTGGTTGCGTCCATTTGTCTTGTCAGGTCTGTGTCTCATCCTCCTGATTTAGGAATCCTCAATCAGATAATCCTGCTGGAATACCCTTCCTATAAACCCTTCCTATATTCAGTCGCTCTCTTCTTAATTAGTGCAGCTGCATTTGGTCATTGTCTTTCATTTTTACCAATTGATCAGGATTTCTGCTTGTGAATGTTTGTTCCTCCCCCTCTCATTTTTCTTCTGTGAACCCCTGAGTCAAACAATTTCTCCAAGGAATAAACATCTCAAAACTCCACATATCTTTATAAAGAAAAGTATTTGAAGCTCAGTCATTACTGTAACCAATAATTCAGGAAAATTTATCTGATCAAGAACTGCATACCTGGTTTGACAGCGTTTTGTGTGTGTGTGTGTTTTTGTTTGTTTGTTTTATCAACCTTTTTCCTTAACAAATGTGATTGCAACCCCTCCTCCCCCCATAATGTGCATGCATGTTTTGATCCCTCCTCTGGTTCACAAGGCTGGGATGCAGTCAGGGGGAAGATAACCTTTGTGTGATTTATATGACAAATTGCAAACATGAACAGTGCAACGGATGGCTCATCAAATCAGCTAAACATTGAAGTGTAAACATAAATGTAATGTCAGACCATTCTGAATATCCAACTCCTTGTAATGACCTGCTTGTCCAAAAGTAATCATGAAAAAAGGAACATTGAATTAATTTGGTACGTGTCAGTTGGCCAGTTCCAATATATGTAGAAACCTCACAACAGTATTCGTCAGTGGCTGCTGTGTTACCCCAAAGATACTGCTCTTAGTGCTGTATCTTTATCTAAGGTATTTTCTTTAGATTACAGTTTTGCTTAAGACAATAGTGTTGTTACCATGGCTTTAAAGCTTTCTAACAAATTTTGATCAAGTAACATAGAACTTGAAGCGACATGAAGTAAAATTGATAATGCATGTGCTAAAACCCTCAAAACATAATTGTGAATAGGGAATTGGCTTAAGCAGGTACATTTACAAGGAATTTATGCAGGATTTGTCAACCCTGCATATGAAACTGGGAGAGAGACATGAAACCGTCAGCCAGAGTACCCCATGCAAACCATTGCTTTGGCAGTAGTGGAGCTCCTTGATTACAGAGGAGGAGCATGCTATTCCTTGACATTGGAGATACTACTCCTGGACTAGTTTATCAAGCTCTGGGCCAACAGTGCAGGGAAGATAAATTGGAGGTATGGGATTAAGGAATGGCAGATTAATCAGAGGGGATGGAAATATGTCTCAAACCATGCTCCTTCATTGTGTGTGGCTATAAGCCAAGGTGACTGCGGAAGGATGAAGGAGCTTGTTTGATATTACAGCTGGAGACAGAGTGTGTGATGACTCCATGCCTTTAATGGGAAGTTATTTGGCCCTGGGGTCTGCTGGAAGTCTTTAAGCCAAAATCAGCTAGCTCCCTGGGAACACATTTGGGTTTGTGCTGGGGCTGACTCTGAATAAAAGGCTTTGCAGGAGTACCTGTCAATACTACACTGAAATAAAAAAAAATGCCTCTCTTTCCCCTCCCCTTTTTGTTGTTGTGGGGAAGGGAGGAAACAGCTTTTTGCTGTGGAGTCTTGGAGATATATGCAGTTCATTTTGATGCTTGGCAGTTCTTGTCTGCTGTGGATCAGCCCAGCCTGTTGTGGCGAAACTAAAGGAAAGGTTCCTTTGCTCCCCTGACCGCTGGTAATGCTTGTCTCTGTTCTGAAAATGAATCTTGACTTCTACAGAAGAGACATTAATGTCATTTAGAAGATCCAGTTCTGTTTAAAGTAGAAGTCAGCAAGGAATAAGGCTACAGATGTTGACATTGTAGGCCTTGGCCTGAGCAGCGGGTGCGGTTTACCTCAGGCTGCCCTGGGCATCTCCTACACAAGGCCGCTGGACAACCACCTTCCTGCCCAAACACAGGGTGATGCAGTCTTTAAAATGCCAAATCATTGATCTTCAAAAAACAGCCTGGCTGTGATAGCTTTTTTCCTTGTCAGCTTCCCAATAGTTTGTGCTGACGTAGCCTGTGGCCTTGCTGCATGCCTCTCCCAGTAAAGGAGTTTCACTTGACATGGTGACTTCATGCTTCAGATTGTTAACTTAAAGATCTCACTTAATGCTGAAATTAAATTTAAACAGAGTAAATGCTGAATACTGCATTTTTTATTTTTATTTTTTTCACTTTGCTGCTGTAGGTGTGAAGGCTTTTTAGCCTACAGTAAACGTGATAGCTTTGATGAGGCAGTGGTAACGGGCCCTATGCCTTTGCCCCAACTGTGAATGACAATGCAAACCCCAGCAGCACAAATGCTTAAGAGAAAATACCTTATATAATTAACTAACATTGGTTTGGAAGTAACCTTGCTTGCTGTGCAAAATGTTGATGGAATATACATGTATTCAAGACACACAATTCTAGGTAGCCAAAGATGTTTTTAAAGCAAGGTGCTAATTTCTGGGTTTTCTACGCACTTTTGTGGAATATGAATTGGAGAGTAAAATCTGGCATTTGTTTTCCATTGACTGGATTTGAAATCAGCACTGCTGAGAATAGATTTGTTTGGCACAGTTCTAGTGTTCTTCATTTAATTTGCCCTTGTGTGAAAAACAATAGATGCTTTTATAAATTGTCACTTTTCCAGGATGTTCAGAGCTCTGTCTTAATAATGTGTTTTGACAGAAATGGAAGCTCAAAGTTTTTGTTCTTTTTGCCAATTCTTCAAAACCAAAATAATCTCTGATAGAGAAGTCTTGATTTGGTGTGTTTCCATTTCTGTTTTACCAAAGAACAAGGCTCGTCTTGGTGTCAGAGTTCTGTCTATGATGAAAACTGCCCTGGGAGCAAGAAGCTTGAGCAGAGCTTGTTCTTGATATGGTGCTCATACTGGGGAATGTTGTAATGGTTTGACTTTATAAAGATCTCACTGATGAATCAGCTTTTGGTTTAAAAATGTCAGAATAACTTAAGAACATTGAATGTTGCTTTGGCACAGCTTCATATCCAGATGATCATATGTCTTTCATGTGGTAAAGGATAAATGATCAAGTGATTTACATTGATTGTTTTAAATGTATTTTTATTCTGAAACAATTTACAAGAATGTTAAATTACTTTAAAATTTTAGATATGAATGCCAGAACATTGCTTCTCCCCACCTCCCAGAGGATGTAGATAAGTTTCATTTTATAGTATGTTGATTACATAATTATCTGAAATGTCTGCATTTTCTTTCTGAGATGATATAACATAGGCCTGTCAGAAGGCTTGAACTTTTAATAATGAAAACTCCTTTGACGATCTGTGATAGTTTGAAGAAAAGTAATACCTTAAGGTTTCCTGAATTTATCTTAAGAACTCAGAAATTAAATACTTTTTTCCTTTTTTGAGTGGTGGTGGTGGATAAAAGTAATAGACAAATCTTATGTAGTGATTCGCACAGTGGTATGCTGCTTTCAGCAGTTTCCTTCTGGTTCCCACGACAGTCATAGAAAAGTCAGCTGTATATTGTAACAGTATTTCCTCCCTTCTCCATCCCCTGCATCCTTCAACCCCCTCCAAAAGATAAAAAATAAAAGAACAGATGTTTGTTCTTCCCATTACTCTTCACAAGGTACAGAACAATGTGTGGGAAATTGTTCTGTGATTTTATGATAGAATATAGCCAATAACTAAGGCAAACACTAGGAAAATGATTCTGTGCTCCCTTGTCTTCCTATGGTTCTTCCTTTGTCTATGCTGTAATTAGTGCAAAAGTAAATCCCATTCAGTTGATAATGCCAAACTGTTAGCAAATACTTGCTTTTATGGTAATTGAACTTAGGAGTTTCATCTTTATCATGTGTCAGTTATACAAATAGTTCTCAAGTAAGAAGTTATTTGATGAAACAAACCATCTGTTTCATAAATAGGTCTTGGTGTGGATTTTGGCTAATTCGTGTGAATTATCAAAGTCCATATGGTTTATTATTACTCTCTTCAGCCTGGCACCTACTTCTGGGCACTGCCAGAAGAAGTATTAGTACAGGTAAGCATATCATAATAATGCTTCAGAGTACTCTAAACATTTGTGGCCTGTGGCTTCCTGAGTGGTATCTGTTTTAATAGCTATTGGTAGACTCTTTTTATTCCATATAATTGTCTAATCCTGCTTTGAAATAAATAGTGCCCACAACTCAACTAGACAGCACAAAAAATGGTCTTTTGCTTTGTCCCATTTCTGTCTCATTCAAGGCTCCTGCATCCTTGTATTTGGAAACATTACTTGTCCACCTTCCCATTTTGAATGTGATTTTTCAGTCTTTTGTAATGCTCTTGGTCAGTTCTTTTTCAATTGATCAGTCTTAGTCTATTAAGTTCTTCCTGTTAGAAAAGGCAGTCTGTGGTTTTGATTGTCCTTGTGCTCCTACTTTCTCCTCTGAGACGAGGGATGACCTGCACATAGTATTAAATCTATGCGAGCAGCATGAATTGGTGCAACAGCATTCTCGGTGTGATGGGATGGAAAGCATGTTATGGTGTCACATTTGGATTAGAAAGAAGGAACTTTTTTTGTGCTGGCTGCAGTGTGAAACTAGGGAAGTTCGTAGTATATACTATAAAAGCATTTAGACCTAAATTGTGGTGCTGGGCAGTGAGGACACCTGCTATCAACAAGTGATAGCAGGTTCAGTCTGAACCACCTGAAATTTTTGGGCTATTTTTGCAACTTGTCTTGCTGCCTAGAATTCAGGTCAGCAGTAGGTCCTAAGTAAGTCTTTAGTAAAAAATTAAAGAGCAGCTGCTGATAGTACTGTTATGTATATTATATCAAGAAGGAAAAGGAACCTAAAATTGGGGTGAAGGCCCCCCAGAATACTTGGAACAAAGCTCTTGGAAAAACAAAGGGTAATAAGTTTGGAACTTTTTTTTTGAGCAGCTGGACTTTTTAAGAATGCATAAAGAATCTCCATTGGTTTAGAGCTATGTTCAGTTATGCTAGAAATCCAAAGCATAGTTTCTCAAACTTGTTGGAAATATAGTTGTAGGTTTGGAGTTGATAAACAGACAGTGAATGCTTTGTGTTAAACTTCAATACTGTATGAGTATTTTAATGCTAGTCCTGTATTTTGTATGCACCAGAGTATATGCCTGAGATGTTATGATTCATAACAACAACTGTAAATATTTCAAAAGTAGATGTCATTAAGCTGGTAATACAAAACTCTTAGCAAATACCTGCTTTTGTAAGTAAAAAGCTATGTTTCCTTCAAACGGGGGCTGGTGGGGATAGTGGAGGCAAAGTAAGGTGATTCTCAGTGAAATAACAGTTGGGTACATGAGAGAGAAAATGCTTATCTTGATTTATCTTTGTGGATTTTTTGGGTTGTTTGTTTGTTTTGGAGTTAGTCTTAAGACAAAAATGCATAGTTTGGTAAAAGTAGAATCTGAGATGGGAAAGCCTTGCTATATACAAAGCCCCATGACTTGATGGCTTGATGATTTGATTTTGAGGCGGTGCCATTGAACTGTCATCCACCACCATATTTCCAGAAATATCTATGGTAGTTCCTCAGTGTTCGTGCCCTGACATTGATTTACTTGAAATGTGGATCAGCTAAAACACACAAACATGTTTTTGTTTGTTTGTTTGTTTGTTTGTTTGTTGAGTTTTACAGAGTTGCTGTTGTGGGAAAATAAAAGCAACCAAGAGGAAGGTATCCAAGTACAAACTAGTCAGAAGAAACTAATGCTTTCTTCTAGTAAAATGACAGTGTTTCATTGAGTGGGAACCAGAGTACCAGCAGAGGGACCCTACCTATCTGAATTAGTCTGATTCAAAGTAGTGAAACTTACATTTAGGATAAAATATGATTTATCCTATAATGCCTAGAATGGAGGTAGTTGTTCATTTCTCATCCTGTACTTTAATAGGAAGAATTAATATTTTAGTTATTTGTGAGTAGATATGGGCTGTGCAAAAGAATCTACTGGCCTTCCAGTTTAAGCAGAAGAACTATAAATTTTAAAGCAGGGGCTTGGTATTTTGTATCTGGAGAATCCCAAAACATTAATTAGCCTTGAAATTATAATCTAGATTTGTAAGTGGAGTGTATATGTATATTATTTTACATTGAATAATTAGCCTTGAAATTATAATCTAGATTTGTAAATGGAGTATATATTTATATTGTTTTATGTTGAATAAACTTGTTTGTTAATATGAATTAAAATTAAAGACAAATCCCTTAAAAAAAAAAAAAAAAAAAAAAAAAAAGAATATGATAGTAATGTTTCTGAATTTATATGGACAGTAGTTACCTTCCAACCTAGTTTAGCTACCTATGTCTTTCCTGTTGATCCATGCTGAAGCAAATAGAGTGGATGCTAGTCAGATCTATACAGATCACTACGTTTATTTATTTTTATTGTTTACTTTTTAATATTTGAGAAATCAGTTAATTATGTGTTGCTAATATTGTATAAACAGATTTTTGTTTGGTCTGTGTTCACAGTCTTCTTGTTCACATATGGATGATAATCAATCTATTCTCGACTCTATGAACCAAGCGTGAATGGCATTTGTAGGTTCCTTCACTGGAAAATCTTTCTTAGCTGAAGTTGTGATGTTGTGCTAAGTGACAGTGCAACCTGTGTAATATAGGTATATCCTACTCAGCAAACAAAACATTTGAGTCAGCAGATAACATCGTTTTTACTGTTGCATAAGCTTTTGACTGCTGTGTGTTTATGAATATGTATTTAAAGTAAATTTTCTAACATTAATTTGGGCTAGTTTAATACATGAATAAAACATTAATCTTGGAGATTAAATAGGAGCTTCTTGTGTATCAGCAAAAAGTTATTTCCATCTAAGGTCATGAATTTTATATGTGAAAAACCAACAATTACAGTAGTGCTATTTCAAAACTTATTTCAGAGAATTTTCTTTTCTCCCCCTCATCCCGCTTCCTCCCCCTAATATTTGTGCATTTTTGTAGCTGGAAGGCTATGGTTTCAGCTTTTAGCAGTATTTGGTTTGGTGCTGTTACTATGAAGTTGTATTATTCTATGCATACTATGAACATACAAATCATCCTGATAGCTCTGGTAATTTTTATGTTTGTTTAGTACTGTTAATCCTAATAAAATCATATCACATGATTATATTGTAATACAGTGAGCAAACAATACCATTTCAATTTCAGTGTTCTTAGTGAGTAAAGTAGAAATAAAACAACTTTTACTGGTAATGATAAAATGCATGGCTGTTGTCATTTCTCTAATGTAGATTTTTACCACGTTATCTGCAGGTATAAACAGGATCCTATCACGTTGCAGAAACTGGTTGAGTCCCGACCCATAATTAAGTTAGTCCATGTCACCACTTGTGAGTGATGTGGACAAAAATATGCACTGATAGAGCAGAGCAGCTGGGTTTGAGGATCTGGTATCTATAGCACACAGATTTAAGGATTATTGCTATAATTATTGTTAAAAAGTTGTGCAGACTTCCAAGTGGCCCAGTGGACTGAATGCATGTTTGTACCTGTGATGCATTAGGGACAGCTTTGGAGTACCATTTTCAGTTTACTTTAATTCAGAGGAAGCACCTTTTGTTGTTCCTTGCAACCTATGCACAGGTTCTACTGGGAGAATACCTGAAAAGCATCATCCTGACCTGAAATGCAAACATTAGAATAACACTGCATCCTCCATTTCTGGTAATGTATGGAGGGCTTTGGTGTTGGAACACTACTTGTTAAACCTTTTAAAAATGATGCAAACCTGTGTTTAATTAGGAACCAATAAAATAGGATTGGGGCGGGAGGATAAATGTTTCCTGATTACAGAAACTTTTCTGGCTCTGTGATTTTTTTGTTTGTAAAATTAAGTACTGGTATTTATGTTTTTGAAGTCTATAGATAATTTCTCTATATGGAGAGTACTATATACCTTAATTGTACAGTGTGGTTGTGTTAAATATCAGCTTTGTATCGTCTTAATTACTTTATGTGGTACGTTATGTTTTCATGTAGTATTAAGAAAGTGGGTATTTTCTTACATGTCCGTTGTGATGAATTTTACCTACAGTAAAAATAAAAAATTAAAAAAAAAAAAAAAATTAGAAATACAGCATTTAAAATGAAATTCCTATGCGTTTCTATTTATAGTTCTGCTGTCTTAATTTCTTATTGTTGTTTTTTTTTTTTTTTTTTTAAGACTAGCAGTCTGTACAGCTGGGCTATCTTATGTAGTTATATGAACAACTCTACAGAATTCAGTCTTATTTTTCAAGTGATTTTTGGCCTGGTGCTGATAATATATTTTTGGCCTGGTGCTGATAATATATTTTAATATTAATACCAGGCCAGCTGATTATTAATAATATTAATTATTAATATTATTAATTACTAATATTAATAATATATTAATATTAATACCAGGCCAGCTGATAATATATTTTAATATATTAAAATATATTAATAGCTTGTAATAAATATATTAATAGTTTGTTAACTATTAACTATAATAGTTAAAATATATTAATAGTTTGTAATAAATTTCTTAAAGTCAATGTATTGATTGCATTTCTGCTAATCAACAACTTATAACTTGTGTATGGGCTAGTTGTGTAGAGCTTGTGGCGACAGTCTGTGGAGTAGTAAGTCCTGTGAGTGATGAAATCCAGGATATATACTTCAGGAAATGCAGGTGATAGACAGCATGACATTTAAAAATACTTTTTGTAAATTTTAATAGCAGTAAAGATGTTGACTGGCAATTTTTTTTAGCTTTAATTTCATCAGTAGGATGATTGGTGCAATTACTTCCAGATGTTTTTATTTTATTTATGACTCCTAAAGGTGAGGATTTTGTAGTTTGTACAGTAGGCACTCAAGCACCCAGTGGGAGCAGCTGGGCTGCTAAATTATATTCCACTTATATGGAGTGATTGTGTTAACAGTTGACAGGCTATACTAATTCAGTTTGTCAGCTGTGCCCTTGATAAGCAAATTAACTTAAATTTAGTGGTATGGGTTAGGCTTTTCTGTATAGATAGTTTTGTGTGGCTCTCTAAAGGGCATCCAGTTTTTGTAACTGCAACTGGTATTGAGAAGTAAGCATTCTGTTTCTTAAATGCCTCCTACACAAGCATACTTAACCAACATTGACCAGATCTATTCCGTTTCTTTACTTGCTTGTGGTTATGAAAGTTGTGAAGTTTATACCAGTGTGAAACTGCAACAGGTTTGTAAGTGCATGAAGGTTCACTGACCACATAGTAGCTGTGACTGTCTTCTTTTCATTTCAAACAAGCACGAACTGTTAATGTGCTATAATAGAAAAGAGAGTTTCAGGGGAGTACTGTGAGTCTTTTCTTGAGATTTTTTTCTTGCTTTTTTTTTTTTTTTGCTTTTATAAACAATGACATTTTGTATGTATGTTTGTATATAGAACTTAGTGTTAGTAATAGGTATTTATATACCTAATTTATATAGATCGGAATTATTGTGGTTTAAGACAATGGGGAAGAAAACGTTTCCTCTGTTCATGTGTGAAGGGTTTGCTTAACACTGAATTGTTGAACTTCATACTTTGCTGTATCTTGAACTCTGGTTTGAAGTTAGCTATCTTGCTTGGCAGGTGTCAGTACAAGTTAGTGTTTATCATCATCAGTCTTTCTCTGAAATAGAAACCCTTAACCTAAATGGGAGCAGGCCTCAAATGACTATGATGTTAGGAAGTAACAATTATGCCAACTAATGTATGCAATAAACTTGAGGAGAAGAATAGAATTTGATGTCAAAAGGTCCAAGTTAATAAGGTCACTGATTGTGTAAATGTAGTATTGCAGTGAACATGTTAATTGATCTTCCAGTTTTCAAGCTAGTTGTCTGAAGTTGTCTATGTAATATATTACCCAGGGTATTGAGGCTTTTGAGACTGCTACCTATGAGAAATGCTGCTTTCAGCTGATTGTGATGGAGATGCTTCTGGTGGCATATGCTGAAGTTCCAATTGGAAACCAACCAAGCGATAGAAAAGCATTCTGAGAGTCACTCTGGCTTTGGCTAAATAAGGTCCTGTGAGACCCTTACTCCATTTTCAGTTCAGGTATTCATTTGTTCTATGACATATGGTGGTTAAAGTATAACTGCTTCCTATCCCCCCGCCCCCCCCCCCCCCCCCCCCCCCAAAAAAAAAAAAAAAAAAGCTATTATCATGGGCAAGATAATGTGTTGTGCTCAGCAGAGTGAAGTCATGATTTCATTTATGGCTCAAGGCACTATATTAAGTAAATAACAGAACACAAAACATGTCAGTATGTTTGTTGAGGTTTACATGTCATTCTGTCTAGTGCTTAAAGTAAGTGAAAGCCAGTTCAGGTGTAGTTCATGTGCTGTCTTTGTGGCTAATGTTTGCTGTTTGATTCTTCCCTTTTTATTCACAGGAAGCAGCTGTAACTTAGTGATTTAACGCATTGCATATGTTAAATTTGTGCTGAAGTATTGACTATGATGGATAACACTTGGGCTAGGGATCTGTTAGGTTTGGATTTTATTTCCTCATGTTATTGTTTTGTCTTGTGAACCAGTAAATGTGGATTTGCTCAAAAAAGCAAGATGTATCCAGCTGAAGTCTTTTGATTGTCACTGTTATTTTTCATCACAAGTTATTTATCTTTAATATTTTCTCTGACCAAATTAGTGTGCACTTCACAAGGTGTAATCTGTTTATTTCCAGATTGGCCCTCTGAAATATTGCCATCTGCTCTCTTTAGATCTCTACAGGATAGAAAAACTACTCAGTTTTGGTTTTAAACATCTAAGATTTCTCTTAGGTTTTGCTTTGCCTGAAACTCTCAAATTTAGACCATCAAATTCTGCTGAACTGTCACAAACCCTGAGTATGCCAAAACTCTCTGAGCACTTCTTCTGAAGCTTATGTTCCTTAACTGCCTTATGTTGGTCTTCTAGGCTTAATCTGACACACCTCAGAAGCTGGGCCATTCACTATTGCCAAAACTAAGATTTGTCAGGAGTTGAAGGTATTTCTCCACTTCATCTGAAGGTGTTTGTTAACTTAGAGTGCAGCATCCTTCCTGGGTATCTTGTATAAATTACTTAATTGTAAGAAGGTTTATATAAGAGGGTTGGAGCACCTGTACCAGCTTATCTTCATGGCAGAGTTGGGATTGTTCATCCTGGAGATGAACCTGGAGGCTACAGGGAGACCTTAGAGTGGCCAGGTCAGACCATTCTGTGATTCTATAAAATGTGATAGACAAGCTCAAATTAGACAGTTCTCATGGAGGATTTGAATTAATTTCCATTCTGTTCTTCAGTGTAGAAGCATAACAGCTTCAAAAGGCTTTGGGAAGCTCCTCTGCTGAAGAATATAGGGACTTTGGCTATTTAGGGGCTAGGGCAACATTAATACCTGTGAAAGTTGGCCAGTCAGCTAAATTGCTACTGCATAATTGAAAATTGTGTGTAATGAAGAAGAAAGGACCTTTTTGTTTCCCAGATCATTACTGCATGTTCAACACTAAATCTGGATTTCTTAGCTGTCTATGTATTGGGGAGAAGGGAGGGGATTAGAGAGAACATGTGGAAAACATGGATAATTCTCTATACTCAGCTATGCAATTGTTAGCTGTTGAACAAGGAACGAATGGGAAATGTGACAGAATCCAGAAGAAACTTGAACCTCCTGGGTGGGAATTCCTGTAAAGGCTAATGATGACAGACTTGGAGAACATCTTTCTCTTTTTTTGTGCCTTTGGAAGCCTCACATGCCAATAAAGACTCATTGAATTGAAACTTTGTTCTCCACTTCTCTGAGCTCAAAGCATTATTTCCTTAATCTAAAAAGCAAACTATTGTGACTATGAAATAACTAAATGATCTTGGAAAAGTGCTGTATTTAGAGTAATCTTATTGTATAAAGTGTATTTTTTCACCCAGAATGTCATCAAAATAACTCAACACTTAAGTATACTATATCAGGTATACACATTTGGCATCTATTTCAAAGTGAATTGTTTGTACAACTTGTTTTGCCCACTTAGCTTTATGCCATTAGGTTTTCTTCAAGTGGTTATTTCTTGAAAAATTACTTTTGTTTCACTAGGACGCCTCTGTCTAGTAGTGGAAATTTTAAGATTGTACTTAAGAATCCTGGTACTCTCTTGCTCATCCAGCTCTAAATTTTATGCATTATGCTGTCTGTTTCTTTACAAAGTGGATACTGATGCATTGAGAATTTCAACGAGTAAAATGCACAAAAGCTAAAGTATTTTTTTAGAAGCAAATATATATAAGACTGTGGAAGATGCTTATAGCTGTTTAATAAATTTCCTAAAACTTATTTTTTGTCTACATTCTTCAAATCTTTCTCTACTCTCACTGCTTACTATGTTTAAAAGGAAGGTGGAAAAAGATACTTTCTGAAAACTGAGAGCTGGAATATGTTGTTTTAACAGAGCAGTTCTGCTAGCCTGTTGCTCTCATTAGGGTTTATTACACTCAACGTCTTTCCTTCAAAAATATTGTCTGCGTTTAAAAAGGAAGGAGTGGGAAAGCTTGTACCTGTCCTTGTCCTGAAGAACTAGGATGAACTATAAGTAGATTCGTCAGTTGTTTAACTTAGGAAGCTTTTTAACAACTCTTGAGGCATCAGTGCTTCAGCTTCTGTACAACAAATACTAAATGACACTTAGTTTAGTTGTATCTTTCTTGCAATATCTATTAGAATGCTTCCATTTTAATCCTGATTAAAACCTCTGAATCTGTCTTTCAATGCAGAGGCAAATTAATTTCTGGTGTTATCACCAAAGCCCAAGAGTGTTTTGTCCTGACTCAGTTTTGTGGATCAGGGCAGCTCTGCCAAATACCAAATTTTGAATACAGTTCATAAGCGTTGAGTATCAGCATCAACTTCAGTGGTGCGGTGATTTTTACAGTTCAAAAAAAAAAAAAAAAAAAGGTTTGCTGATTTGTCTAAACTTAGCTGGGACAAAGCAAAGAGGAGGTGGAGAGCTGTTTTAAGAATCATCTCTGCTTGAGACTATAAACCATGTGTTCTACAAACTATTTTTGAAGGAAGCTACCAGACCCTGAAATTGCAATCGGGACTTATGAACATTAAGTGATGTAGTTGCTTACAGTACAGTAACATTCTGAAGTAGTATAAGCCATACCATCACTGCAGTCTTGCATGCTAATCCATTGTTACTGTATTCTGATACCTCAGCTTATGCTCTCGGAGGCAGGAAACTGTTTTGTGAAAGCACTAACCCAGTCTGCTCTGGTGTGTTTCTGGTGTGAAAAGCAAAACACCAGATTTGGTCTTATGTAGCGTTAGTTTGAATGTATATATAACCTGTGGTTAGTGGGCAAAAAGGAAAACAGAATTATTTTTCTGAGGGTGGGGGAAACTGTTTTTGAGGAGCTGGGGATTCTTTTGTAGCCTCAAGTGTTCCTTCAGTTGTATAAATTTATATAACAGTAAATAATGAAACATACTATCTTTGTACTAAGATCTAAAACTAAATCAGCCTAACAGTGTCTAGGAAACAAACTATGATTCTTAAGCTTTTTATGGCTTGAACATCTTTGTTTCTGTGATGTGTTTGTAGCTAACAGAAGTGTCTAATTTTAAAATGCTCAACCACATCTAGATCTTAAGAGTTAAAGTAAGCTGTGAAAAAGTGAATATTCGTCTTAAAATAACTAATAGCCTGAAGGGGGGGTGGGGGAAGCTAAGAAGTTTGCTATGTGTATGTGAAAGCTGCTTTTTGCTCTAAACCTGACATGGTGGAAAGTAAATGCCTGAAGTAATCTTACTGAGTTGAGGTTACAAAATACTTAAGCAAGAGGTCAGATGAAGGTGTATTATAGTGGTATAAAATCAGCAGAGTCATCTTGGTGGTGATGCTGAGCATTTTTTTTTTTTTTTTTTTTTTTTTTTTTTTTTTTTTTTTTTTTTTTTTAAGCCCAGGGCTTTACTGTAAAAACACAGGTATTCACGCGTTCTTTAACCTCCATTACTCCCTCCCACCCTGCATTTCTAGTTAGATGTGTTTATATTTGTGACATTGGGAGGTGGAACTCCTGCTTATTAAGAAATTAACATGTGACAGATTTACTCTAAGCAGTAAAGAAGAGGTGGTGACATTTCTCCTTTGACAGAGAGGAATTGACCATACAAGCTTTATTTTAATTTGTGTCTATTTATGAAATATACTTTGGTTTGCATTGATTAAAAATTTGTAAAGAATGTCTGATGTTATATTAACATTGATGAAGAGCATGCCTACTACATTTTGCATGCAGTTGCCATAGCGACTGTACTGGAGAGTGACCCAAATTAATTTTCCACCAGTCACTAAGTGCCCTGTCTGTTTTTTTTTGTGCTAGGGATAAGCAGGTTGGAACATGCTTTTCTTTTTTTTTTTTTTTTTTTTTTTTTTTTTTGGGGGGTGGGCGGAAGATGCTTACCTTATTTATCTTTGTATTCTTGAAAGCAATTGCCAAGCTATGTTAGTCAACCAAAATCTAACTTCTTAATTTGTGCAGTCAAATGTGTGATATTTACACATCCTCATTATACATAGAGGATCATTTCAATTAATAACTAGTAATTGGATGGAAGTAAACTTTGTTTAAAATCTCTATAATAATTGAAGTAGACAATAAAATATGGTTATTTGAAACCTCAGGCTTTATGCTGTTCTGCCACTTCAATGTAATAGATTTAAAAATTCCTTCCAGTTGAACAAATCTTTACTGAGCTTGATCTGAGAAAGGCCAGAGAATACCATGCTTGGTATATCTAGGTAGCTCCTCATAATTCATTAACAGTGCTCGGTGGATGTCAGTGGAAAAAGGAGTCATTTGGCAAGAAAATGATACAAGCCTCCAATAGAAGTATTAGCTGCTCATTGCTGGTAGCAGAGCCCTACTTCAAAAGACCTTTTTCTTTTGTAGCCAGTCTGTCACATAAGTGACATGTGGCCAGTCATTCAAGCTTAAATTGATTACTTCAATTATTGTACTTAGTAACACAGCAAGGCATTTTGGTGCTAAGCAGAACTCCTTACATTTTTTCTCAGTTTGAGGGGTACTATTTTTTTTGTTTCTGTTTGTTTTGAAGCTTTGAGCTTCCTGTCACATACTGCTGCTCCCACTTTTATGCCTTCACGGTAAGCCAGGATGGCGATTTGTGCATGTGTTTCCCCTTACTGGATATTTCTTTAATTTTTTTTTTGCTCCACCATTGTGTTGTACTCACTAGATGTTTATTTCTGCATCAACAGATGCATCTTTCTTACTTGAAGCTCACTTGTTACTTTACCCCTTTTTGCAGTCTTCTCTTAAGTATACAAAAGGTCATTTCTATATGCAGAGTGAGTGCATCACTATTAAAATACACTTTAGTTTGCTGAAAACAGTGTCATTCCTGGTATATATTTTCATAGAAAGTATATAAAATCTTTTACAAATATGCTCCTAAGTTGCCTTGTACACAAAAGCTTAGCAAATATAAAGCGTAATTTTGATGTTTATTGTGTAATAACTGTTCAAATTTGATAGCACTTAAACTTATCAGCTTGTACCTAGCCAGTGTTCATGTATGCACATTAATATGTAAATGTACATAACATCTACCTTGTTGATTTGTTCATTAAGGTAGAGCTTTCACAAACTGATTCTGGTCATGGATAGGTTAATTTCAAAACCTAACATAAAGAGTGACATTTCTTCTTTGTAAGGCATGTTTGCAAGAGAATGTCTAGGGTTTTTTAAACCCTTCCGCTGATCCAACCAAGATTAAAATGTATTTGTTCCTTATTGTATGGGCTTTATTTTATTAACTTTTTGAAAGAAATATGTAGAAACTCTGCAAATGCAGTCTTGTGTTGTGTTCAAACTAACACACTGCTGTTAATCATCGAAAACTTATCTAACTTCTCCTTACTCAAAATGTTTTAAAAAAATAAAATATTTGTGTAGCAATTCCAAAGATAGGAAAATAGTTGCTTTCTACCTTGTATCATTAAATATACTGGAATTTCAGTTGATATTATGGCTAATTATATGTTTTATGTATAGTTTTTTAAATCTTTCATTGTCAAATAATCTTTAAAGGGATAAATCTATATGTTCAAAACCAAAAGAGCTGACTGATTTACAGCTGTTTAGATGCTTGCATGAATTTGAGGCTTAAGAAAGCTTAACCCTTAATTCTTCATGGAGTTATTTTTGTTTTAAAACAGGACAGTCTCTCCATGGAATGGAGGCAAAATAGACTTAACACAGGCATGTAGTTAACTTCAGAGGAAGGCACTGGACAATCCTAAGTAGATATTTTGCCTCATTATGTAGTACTTTTAAACAGAATATTGTTAATTATCAACAGCATATTTCCTAATATTTTCCTATTTCTTGAATACTAATTTCTGTAGAAGCCAGTTTATTTATAGGAAAAGAACTTTCAAATATATCTTTGAAGGAAAAAAAAAATAATTCCAAGACGTTTATTTTTCTGTTTTTGTCATATATAAAATCTGGTAGGGTGTTAAGGGCTGAACATTTATGTTTGGTTTGTTCTTGCTTAGATAAGAAATTCTAGTCGCTTACTCATTTTGAAGTCTTATTCCTCATGTAAATTTGTAATCAAAATATCAGACTAGGTAATGCAAGGCAGAGACAGACTGGGGAGGAGGAGGATGGGGCATGGACAGAACCTGCACTGGTTCAAGAAATTTCCTTACCCCTATAAACTGCTAAGTACACTTGCTGTATGTGTACTTAACACATCAAAGGAAAAATGGACAGTTTCTGGTTGCTTTTAATATTAAAGGACTAAATTTGTTGATTTGAGATGTTCTGTATGGTCCCATGTTCTCTATTTCAAGTCTCTTCCACAATAAACATAATAGACATAAACTCTTTTTTTCTCCCAGAGACTCAGCAAAAGTTCCCTGTTCAGCCATACCAGTCTTCTTTTGTCACATGGTGACAGCCCATGTGCAGGTGCTCCTGCACCTTGAAGACTTCCTTCTTGAGGAGTGTCTAGCCTTCATGGATCCTTTTTCCCAATTTTGCCTCTTCAACTGACTCCCAAGGGACTAGTCTCCTTACCCAAGCAGTTCAAAGTCTGGCCTCCAGAAGTCCAAGGTATCAGTTTTACTCAACCCCCTCCTGACTTGACTGAAATTTCGTTTGGTACATGTATGTTGGAAACTTTTTTTTTTTAAAGGCTAATACAAAGATATCAGTGGCAAACTAGTGTTTGGAAATTGGATATGGAAAAGAAGGTAGAATACACTTAAAAATGCACTGTAGCAGTGTGAATGTGTATGTGTGCCGGCATATTGAAGTGCAAAAATCTTGAAATCTTATTTTTACGTAAGTGTTGTCAGGCACAGATGGAAGGAGCTGTATCTGAAGAACAGAACAAGAGTTTGTGATAGTGTCTTAAGAACTTACCTTTCTTCTCCAGTTTAATACTGTTCTTTTTCAGGTGATAACACACAACTATAATATCTATTGTGATGTGCAGAAACAGTGAGACTATGTAAATAGCCACTGAGGGCTAGTTAGGTGTTCTTTGATTTGGAGTAGGTTTGGAATAAATATTGTTCAGTTGGGGGAAGGAAGAAAAGAGCAATTAAATGTGCTTAAATATTCTTATTTCAATTGTTAAGTCTTATTTTTCACTTTTCTAGATATCACTATTGAGGATGAATGTTTTTTCTTCACGTGCAGGACTTAAAGAGAAGGGTGATTGAGTGACACATTCCCTGAAAACATAATAATTTTATAAAGCAAATATTTTCTTACTCGTGTCTCAGCTGTAGTGAAAATACTAAGTTTTATACTTCTACTGCAGAAAAGAGACTGAGGGATGTTTTTTTTCTTCATCCTATTGTACCTCCTCTCCTGTCTCCATCCAGGAGTTTGCTGAGGGCTATCAGAGTAGCAGAAGGGATCTTCCACAGCTGAATGCTGTGGAACCTCTGAGAGCATTAGTGTAGAGGGAGACTTGGAGTAGGGAGGTTTAGTAAAGTCACTTTTAAGGTGTAGAGTCAGATTTACACAGAGGATGCAGAAGGCAAACCGGGAGAGAAAATGTTCTGATCAAAACATCTCCAAACACATTCACTACATCATTATAATGATTGACTAATAGGAAGAATGCCCTAGAACTTAGTATTTTCTACAACACAGCAGTAAGGCTGATGGTAAACCTTTAAAAAGTTGTTTGGGGATGGAGGGTAGTAAATCTAATTAGTACCTGTGGAAGAGATAGGGGGCACTTATTAGCTCTGCCATGTTTCTGTGTTCATTGCTCTGGAAATGGATGCCACTGTTTACAGCCTTTCATAATTATGCACGAAGAAGTGACATTCATTCTTGATAGTAGGCTTGTTTTAGTATGACAAAGACAAATGCAGCAAACGCATGGATTACAAGAGAAAGCAGTAATAGAAGGGGGAAGGTTAGTGTTCTTGAACTTCATTCAGGGCAGCAAGATTTGTAGAGTTTGATGGATGACTAGAAGATTAGACACTGGTGAAATGGATTGAGATTGCTGTTCAGTGATTTTGTTGGAGATCACTGCTATTTCAATTAACTGAGCTTGAGGCTTGGAGAAAGTGGGGTTATGGAGGAGAAAAATATATACATGTCACTTTAATTCAACTGATAACCATTTTGTGTCTGCTTATGTTGAATTTGATTACAATAATCTGAAGAAAATGAATTCATAATGAAGTTATGTACCCTTTAGATTGATGGATGAGAAATATGATACAGATAAGGGGCTTTATTTTAAATCCTACAGCTGCTGGTGAAAGGGTCTGTGCTAAGCTGTGGTGAAAGTTGTCTGTGCTAAGACAACTGCACATACTTTTTTTGTGTGTAAAGTGTGGTTTAGTACAGGTGTTCATGAACTAGCTTATTGTCCCTTACTGAAGAGATAGCAGGCCTGGTTTTCTTTACATGATTCAAGAACTAAAACACCATCTAGCTTGCTCATCTCTGTAAGCAATTCCCTCGGGGCGGGGGGGGGGGGGGGGGGGGGAAGATTAATCTTTTTAATGTGGACTGTTTAGGTAGTTTGCTTTGCAGAGTTGCTCAGTCAACTATCCTGGTAAAAATAAATAAAATAAGGAGACGGCAAACAAGTGGGTGGAGGAAGTCCTTAAACTATTTCTGCTGTGTTGGCCATCATCACAGAAAATAGATACTGTCACAGAGGGGGATTAAATAGGTTGCCTGACCTTCTGATTTATCAATGACAGTTTCTAACTGAATGCAGGGTTTAAGAATTCCAGTACCTGAACTGTAACACTGTCCTTTCACATAAGCATATAGGTTGTTCCACTCTGTAAAAGTTCCTGCTGCAGTTGTGCTGCCCATGGGAGTTAAAAACAACCAACCAAAACAATTGTCAAGTTGTGGGCTTATTACAAAAAGGCAATCTCATTTTTTTCCATGTGCAGTGGCAGCAGATCCCTGAAACTTTCATGAAGTAGGTGAGCTTTAGATCCAAAAAGGTGTTTTATTGATTTTATTTCCCCCCCACCCCCTTAGTCTGGTCTACCTTTTTGTTAATCTGGATTGCCATGGAATAGGATGATCTTTTGGGACATGATGTGAACGCACGGCTAAGGCAGATGGGAAGGCAGGTTAACCTCTTCAGAAGTTGTGTTGGTCCCCTTAGGGAACTTATGAAACTACATCTTCACTTTGTGTTTTAAGAGTTTGCTCATGAGCTTGTTTGATGGGCTGGAATCCATGGACATGTTCAAAGAGATGATTTTTTTTGTTTAAACTGCATTCTAACTGTGGAAATGCTGTTATTCACCTGTAAGTATTGAGTAATCTTGATTTACTTTTTTTTTATGCAAATATGCATAACAAATAAAATATGTGTTTAGTATAAATAAACTTTGAATTTAGTATTGCTCAAAATGACTAGCTAGATCACCTTAACATGCATATCAGTACTAGTCATTGATTTCTGCGTTCTCCACTATAAAGATACTGGCTGGGCAAATGTTCTCCAGGTGACTAGTTCTTCTGGAGAACATTTGCAAATGGTGTACTGAGATTGCTAGGTGGCAAGGCATACAATACAAACACTAGTTCCAACTAGAATGAGGTTGTAGAGTCTCACTCTTTTTTTTGCCTCTTGAGTGCTTTTCTGAAACTAGAAAAGTGAAAAATGATCTACTTGTAAGTAAAGATTTTGCTACTTGGAAGTAGGTAAGAAAAAGCATGATATTAACCTTTAGGAATCCTACTTTTACAGAAGGTCATGGTGACTGGAGCTTCAAGTCAAGATGAATTACTTGTGCAGTTTGTAATTTATTGAACTTGGTGGTCTTCCAGAATGATACAAAGTGGAGCTGTATCATGGCTGTATTAGGCACAGGTTTTTTTCTTGGCAAATGGTACCTCACCTTAGTGTTCTGACAATTTTATTTTACTTGTTACAAATCACAGTTGTGTGAGCAATTTTAGAGAATAAAATAATTACTGGGTTCACTTGCACATTTACAGCAATACTGACATTAAACTCACAGGGCTGCAAAGTTCATTAGCAGGAAAAGTTCATTATGCAACTGAATTCCAGTTTGTAACCTTATAGCAGAAGCTGGCATTGCTGTTTCATATGAAACAATTACATCATGTTACATGGTTCAGTGAGTGAAATTTTCTGCTAAAGTAATCAAACGAACGTTTACTGTCAAAGTATGAAATCTGCTTATTTTCTACTGGTGAAAGCCATCATTAATTCATATAATGCCTTCTTAAGTGTAATATAAACTAAAATCAACTAATTTTCCTTTGAAGGCAGTAAGTCTGTAAGTATGCCATTTTTTTATTTATTTTTTGAAGACTATTTGGCACACTAATAATATAATAAAATCATTCTTTTGTTGTTCAGTTGTCTAAATGCAAAGTGCAGTTAACTTGCTGTCATTCCTTCCATGTTCTATTTATGTATAAATATAAATTTATTGCTGGGTGGTGTCAATATACAGTTGTTTGTTGTTCAATGACAGAACTGTGCAGGAGTCCCAGCCTGGGTTTTTATCATGCTAGACCTTTAATCACAAACTCTTACATGATTAACTCCAGTACTTAGTTGTTCTTCAGACCTTTATTTTTGCTTAAAATTTTACCTCTTCTCCTTCGCCTGTAAAAGTTTTTGATGTATCTAGATAGGAGGATTGTTCTAAAATTAGCTTCCAGGCACTCGAATGTAGCAGTATTTCTGTAGTGTTCAATAACTCGAAAAACAGCTGTGGTCCTTGCTTGTTTAGAGTTGTGATTCTGTAGTGGAACTTCTGGTGCTCAGAAATCTATTCTTGATCCCAACAAGGGATTTTCAGGAGAAGGATGGAAAGTCTTAAGTCTTCCTTGTGTATTTGCCTTGGCAATATCTATCCCCAAATTATTTCTAGCATTTCTTGGGCAAGTAATAAGGGAAAGAAATGGTGTTAATGAATTGACCTTTTTTTTTTTTTTCTATTAAATGTATTAATGTATTTGTAACTCAAGACAGGTGAAAAATGATTTCTGAGCTCTGCAGGGCAGAAAAAAAGGTAGGTAAAAAGGCTAAGGTGAGCTGCCACTGCTTGTTTTAGGTGAGAAGGTATGATGTCAGAGGGACCTTGTGCCTGGTGAAGTTTGAAAACACAGCATTTGAATGGAGATATTTTATTTAGATGGTTTATTATGAAATGGTTGCAAACTCTGCACTCTTTCTTCTAGAAAAGAGAAGGCTCCAAAAGGGATCTTCAGGTATGTAGATACCTGAAGGGAGAATGAAACAAAGACAGAGCTGGACAAGAAGCTCAGTGGTGCTCAGTGACAGGACAAGAACCAATGGGCACTCAGGAGGTTCCCTCTGAACATCAGGAAACACTTATTTTCTGCTAGGATGATGAACTGTCAGAGGTTGCTGAATGAGGTTGTAGAGTCTCCCTCTTTTCAGATATTCAAAAGCCCCTTGGAGATAATTCTGGGCAAGCTGCTCTAGGTGTCCCTGCTTGAGCATGGTGGTTGGACCAGATGATCTCCAGAGAACCCCTCCAACCTCAGGCATTCTGTAATTCTGTGTAACAGAGCAATGCAAACTCTGAAAGCTTTTTAAAATACTTTTGGTTGAAACTAGTTGTAACTGAGCTAGCTGATTTGCTGTGTGCTAAGAAGTGCAAACTCCTGAAAAATAGATTTAGGAGTCATGTTTTCAATATGACCTTTTATTAATGCATTTTTAAAATATTTTCTGCATGCAGAAAGTGAACTCTAAGGCAAAGTCATTGTGTAACGTCTGGAATGTAAGGATCTCAGTCCTAATCGAGACCAAATGATAAAAAGCGCTGAGGAAAAAAGCTGACTTGTGAAGAAATGTTTCTTATTCCATTAAGCATACTGTGGCCATTAACAAAGAAAGTTCATAAAGGCTTTTCCACTTCCTATTAATCTTGCCAGAAACTGAAGTGCAATGTTACTCTAGGAATTTAAAATGTTCCAGGACCACAGTGCATACAAATTCAAAATAAAGACGTTATAGAGGAGGAAATAACTTCATGTTGTTACTGTAATTCACTTTTCTTGCAGGGGGTTCAGTAGTTGCATGACCAGCTAAGATGATAACAGAAAAAGGACTGGAAGTATTTTTTAGACTCTGTTTGCCAATGAATGTCTTTAACTATGCGACAGTGGTTTGGGGTCTTTTTCCTCCAGATGTTTTTTAGTTTCGTGTTTAATATCATAGTCCATGCTGTGATCTCTAATTTAAGAGTTAGAGATTCAGTGATGTGATGTTTGTGTTCTACGGCTTAGGGAAGGACATCATGAGCCAAGGAAGGTAGCACTGTATTTGTCTCAATTGGCTTTTAAATCTGCGTTTGTTCCAAGACTGTTGATGCCGTCTGAACACCTGGAACCATGTAAACTTTTGCGGTAAGAAATTGCACAGTTCACAGGTCTACACATATATATTTCCTTCTGTTTGTCTGTCTTTATGGAAATTTAAGAGAACAATAAACCAAAGCTTACAATTATAGTGTATAAAGGGAAGAGCAAGAAAGATAGTTCTTCATTCCTGCAGCCATAAGAAGCATGTTGTATCCACCATAGTGTCCAAAAATATTTTTTAACATTAATCTCTAGTAATAGTAGTAGTAATAGTAGCAGTAGTAATGAAACTATATTACAGTTCTAGGCAGTCTGTAAACACAGTTTTCTGGAAGTTTTGCTGTCTAAACAGAACATAAGTATGAGGTAAGAAAGTGGAAATGGAACAAATTGAGAAAACAATGCTAAGTATTGTAAACACTGTTGGTATTCAAGTTTTTGAATAGGTTAGCAGGTTTAGAAGGTAGCTTTCTTCCTTTCCCTTCTGTGAAGGGAAACTTATTTAGAAGATACAGGTATAGCAAAATTGCTATGCAGGTAGAACGAAAAAAAATGTGATCGAGACCTTGAGACGCCAGTATTAGAAAACTCCTTTGTGCTACTTCAGCTTTCCCTACTAGTGAAGACAACATGCATAGAACCACTACCTGCAATTTCTCCCTTGTAGCTGCCCTATGTGGAGAACTAAGTGTGGATGTTTTGTCCTGCTTAAGTATTAACTGTGGTTAGGTATGGAGTTAATAATGACATGCAGCTTTGCTATATGCACCTCTGCACATGAAGATCTGAAGGTAAGCTTCTCAGTTTGAGCTGTCTGATTTGTGAATAAGTCATAAAATGTATAGAGTAAATACTTAAAATAAAATAAAAATGTACCATAGCTCAAGTCTACAAGGATAATGAAGTCTTTGAAAGTCAGGGAAGAACAGAAAAATGATTGTTCTGGTTTTAAAAGGTGAAGATTGTTCAGTGGATTTAATGCAAGGGAATTCACCAAAAGCTTATTCTGCAACTTTACTTAGAACCTGATTTTAAGGCTATTCCCTGAAGGAAAAATTATTAAAATGGCTATTCTTTGACAGCTCTCTCGAGCGTGCTGAAATTTGTGTTGCAGGAAAGCAAAATAGGAAATGTGATGTATTTAATGGAATGACCATGCAGGTTAAAGAACCCTTGGCATGCCTGGTGGGATTTTAATATACTGGGTATGCATACTTATTCAATATTGATTTAAAGGTGAAGCTCGGAAAAGGGAAGGGAGAAAAGTCTGCTTGTCATTAGCAGGCAATACTTTCACTGAAATCAGTAAAGTCAAGCTGCTGTCTTTACTGGCTGCAAAGCTAAGTTAAGGTTGGGAGATTTTGAAGTGCCACTCCAAATGTTTAATATAAGCCTCGGATATTATGCAAAACACCCTCCTACGAAAATGCTGCATTATCCAGGGCTATAGCCAACTTTGTATATGAACTTTACAGAACAAAGTGCAAATCTGTTGGGATAAAGCATACTGTAACTCCATACAGGTAGTTAAGTATTATGACATTTAGTCATGAAAATATGCTTAGCAATTCAGAAAGTTTAAATTTAAACCTTTAGGGAACAGTCATTTGGAAGGTTCTCAGTTACTGTATTATTGGATAATCACTTGGAAATGCCAATCCATTTTTTCTCAAATTGTCACAATCTACTTCAATCTTGGGATTAATTTTTTGATGTAGCCTTAGTTCTTTGATTAGCCTTTAAGACCTTTGTGAAATTGTCTTTTTCATCACTGCTTACATTGTGTATTTCCAGAAGGCCTGAACAACCTTGATCTGTTAGGCTGTCAAATGAATGATGCAGCACAATGTAAAAGGAGGTGGGGGAGAACGGCTGTTTTCTGTTGGTCTGAATGAACTAGCTAAACAGCTACTAAGTTTTTTTGTGTGCACATGTCCTTTTTGGTTCATGGTCATGATTTGAATTTTAGCTGCCTAGGGATGTTTCCACTGATTTCTGTGAAGGACAAGTGAGAAAATTGAGATACTGAAATGGCTTGTATTCACTGTCATGCATAGGAGTGTAAAAATGAGGGAATGGAATTTGTGTCCTGGGTCCTGTTGCTTACCTGCCTGTTATCTGAATCCTTGGAATATAGCTTTACTGAGAAAATGTATAAGTAAGCATTTTCAAGGTATGTTTAGATTGTCACATAAAGAAAGCTGCATGAAGGTAAATTTAATAAGAATATTTGAAGGACCTTACATGGGAAGTTAGAAAAAATTTTGAAGTGAATCTTATTAACCAAAGACTGTCTGCATTCATTCACCCAGTGCACCCAGCATCATGTATTTTCTTCCTAATTTAAGGCTTATTCTGCCTTTGCCCATCTTGTTCTGATGCATCTTAAATGACATTGTTTCTCAGCTCTTCTCCTGAAGCTTGATAGCTTGTTGTTCTGATGGAGATATGTTCCATAATTCACCATTGTAATGAACAGTTTATTCTTCAGTACCTTCAGAGTAAACTGCTTTTAAATTATGAGGAAATGTAACACCCATAAAAAAAAAAAAAGTCTTTAAAAAAAGGACCTGTAGAACTGCAGACCTGTCAGCCTTACCTCCATGATTGGGAAGGTCAGGGAACAGATTTTCTTGGAAACCATGTTAAGGCATAGGGAAGACAGGGAGGTGATTAGAGAAAGTGTGAATGGCTTCACAAATAGCAAATCATGCCTAACTAACTTGATGACCTTCTGTGACCAATTGAAATCATCGGTGGACAAGAGAAAAGCAGCTCCTGTTGTCTACCTTGAATTATGCAAAGCCTTTAATGCAGTCTGACAAAACATCTGTGTTTCTAAATTGGAGAGACATGGATTTGATGGATGAACTACCCAGTGGAAAAACAATTGCCTGGATGACTGCATCCAGGGACTTATGATCAATAGCTTGATATTCAGAGGGAGACCAATGAGATGTGTCCCTTGAAGATCTGTATTAGGACTGGAACTGTTTAATGCCTTTGTTACTGACATGGACAGTGGGACTGAGTAAACTGTTGGCACGTTTGAGATGACACCAGGCAGTTGATTCTCTAGAAGGAAGGGATGCCATATAAAGGGACCATGACAGTCTTGAGAGGTGGGCCTGTGTGAACCTCATGAAGTTCAACACGTGCAAGCTTCTGTATATGGATCAGGGCAATCCCAAATGTCACTGTAGACTGGGTGATGAATGTGTTAAGAGCAGCCCTGTGGAGAAGGACTTTGGGGTGCTGGCAGATAAGAAGCTCAACATGAGCCAGCAATGTGTGCTTGTAGCCCAGAAAGCAAACTATATACTGGGCTGTATCAAAAGAATCATGACCAGCAGGTTGAGAGAGATGATTCTCCCCTTCTATCTACTCTGCTCTTGTGAGACCACACCTGGAGTCCTGCATTCATCTCTGGGGCCCCCAGCACAATCTAGGGGGATTAGAGTGAGTCCGGAGGAGGACAACAAGGATGCTCAGAGGGCTGGAGCTCCTTTCCTGTCTTTGCAGGCTGAGTGAGTTTGGGTTGTTCAGCCTGGAGAAGAAAAGGCTCTGGGAGACCTTATAGCAACCTTGCCATACCTACAAGAAAGCTGGAGAGGGACTAGTTATCAGGGAGTGTAGCGATAGGTCAAGGAGTAATGACTTTAAACTAAAAAGGGTAGATTTAGGCTAGAACAAGGAAGAAATACTTTACTTTGAGGGAGGGTGGTTAGATACTGAAACAGGTTGTGCAGAGAGGCTGCGAATACCCCTTCCCTGAAAACGTTCAAGACCAGGTTGGATGGGACCTTTAGCAGCCTGAACTAGTGGAAAGTGTCCCTGTCCTTGGTAGGGTGGGTGGAACTAGTGATCTTTAAATGTCCCTTGCAAGCAAAGCATTAAATGAAGGTGAGGCAGCTGTTCCACAGACAAAATTGTACCAGAGGTATAAAGGTAGTCTAATCTCTGTGCTTTTCTAGTGCCAAGTGAGCACTGTGCTGAATAGGTGCTCTACAGCTTACTTTGTAAGGCATTCAATTTTAAATGCTCCTGTAATATATTACACAGTTAATGCTGTTGCATTTTCCATTTTAACACACTTGTCAATGTTTATGGCAGTCAGGCCAGTGTGCTCCTTGTTTACATGTTATGTTCTTCAGTTAGGGGGAAACAAATTATGTTGTTCTTAAAAATAGGGAATTGCTTCTTTTGCCTAATTGATTCCCAAGAACTTATGAAGCAGATTTGATTGAAGAAAGCTTATGTGTGATCTGCAGTTGGTTACTCGAGATGCACATTTCTATAAAGTGGAGTTACACAGCATATAAATTATATCATCACTTAGTATGGGTTTGGAAAAGAAATATTTGTAGCTATTTAGTGTTTAAGCCTTCCAGAACATGCTACTGGATTTTTTATTAGTTCTATGCTAAATTTTTGATCAATGGCTATTGGGGTGGGGGTGGGGGGGAATTGTGAGAGTAATGGATTAAGAGGATACATCAGATCAAAAGAAAAATCAAAAATGTTTATTTAATTTAGTTGAATGTTTAGTTTTTTAATGAAATTGAAGATGTTTTCAATTTTTAATAATCCTCTAGGTTATATGAGCAGTAACACTTGAAAAACATCAGTGTCTTTTTTTGCTTGTATTTATTGACAGTTTGGCAAAACTAAAATGAATTTATAAAGTATACTTCAAATATTTAGACTTTTCAGGATGTTCTGAGTAATAATTCTGATCATTGTGTAATAATACAGTGGCAATTGTATCTGTTGCATAATTACTAGATTATCTGATTAAAAATAACTGCCCACAATTTGTCTTCAGGCTAGAAGCAGTAAAATGTTTAGTAAGCACATAACAAATGCTGAAAAGCTAATTTCTAATTTAAAGCATATTACTGTGCCAGGATCATGTATAACTGATAGTTACACGAACTGGCACAGAACTTGACCTTTTTTCTTAACTCAGTGTTTAGAAATTAGTCTTGATTTTTAGTATGTCTCCAATACTATGATTGATTGGAGAATGTTCTAAAACATAGTTAGCATTATGGTAACAATACAACTGCATTATCTGCTATTTCTATTGGTTCTGAGAAATGACCAGCATTCCTGATAATACCTTAATACACAGTGTCGTATCTAAAATGGAAGTGTAAGGACTACAGGACAAAATTATTCTAATAAATTGGAGATTAGCAATATTGTCTTCAGATTCTTTATTTACCTCATTCGTGGTATCAGTGTTCTCAGAATCCTGCTGTACTTCAGTTAAAATTCCTTGTTTACTTCTATTGTTTCTAATTGTAAGAGCTAGATAAAATCTTTCAATGATAAAGACTTGGAACCAAAAGGAAGAAAAATGTATTCACTTCTTTATATCAACAGTAGAATGAGTTAAAATCTGTTTCTGCCCTCCTCAGATAAACGGTTGATAAAGCATGCCACATCAGAGAAGCGTGGCAGAATTGATCACTTCTAATTCCCATAGAGTTCAGCTCTCCTGATGCCATGTCACTGAGTTCATAAGATGCTCTGGAAAATATTTCCTTCCAGTATTTTGCTCCCTATGGAGGGAAATGGTAACGTAAATTTGGTTGCATGAATTTCTTTGCTTTCCCTTGATCAGCCCCCAACCTCTCCCTTTGTCAGACCTAAGTAGTAAAGTATGGGTATACGGCCTTTTTTCATCTTGTGGTTTGTGCATATCAATTGTCAATTTTTTCATGCTGAATTGATTGATTCTGTAGGGCTGTTGAACAAATAGGGTTTTAATAGAAATCTGTTTCAAAAGTAATTATAGTTGACTTCATAATGTTTTCTCAGATGAGTTAGTGAATTACAAATCTGTGCGGGGTAAATGGATGGACTCCTAAACAAGTCCTTGTGAGCATTACTCTAGACAGGATGTATGCTAGTGTAAGAACAAGAAAGTCTTGTTGCAGTAGATAAGATTAATGAAGTTGCATACTTAAAGATCTTGCAGTGTAATATATTCAAGTAATACATTATCTTTTTTTCTGAGTGCAGGTATGTAGTTCTGTGGAACAGTGGCCAGCAACATTGGCAAGGATCTTAAAACACTTGTAAAGATGGTGTTTTTGTTTTGCTCTTCGTGTTAGCTTCTTGCAGAATAAGCATTTATTCTCAAGTGTAATCTGAAATGTATTTGTTTCAGATTTGTATTTTGTATTTGTATTTTTGTATTTGATTCAGACTTGTATTTTCTGCTTGCTGCCCATTCTCTTACAGTTTTTTTTTCAAAATAGGTGTTTAAACTTTGTTTTTAGCAGATGTGATGCTGCCAATCCATTGTCCTCTTCCAAAACACAATACCTGCTAGACAATCTTAATATCTTTAGCTTAGAAAAGCTGTTGTTCTGTGCTGCCCCTGACACTGCAAAGCTAATGTGACAAGTAGCAGCACTTCTTAGGCTTTCTTGTCTGCTTTCCTCATAAATGGATACCCATGGTTCCTTTTTTTCAAAAACAACCACAAAACAAAACCACCCTAGGTGGAGGTTCAGACAACATTCAGTAAAATTCAAGCAAATTGAGAAAAGGTTTGCGTTTGGCATCCCTGTTTCTCCTTAGCTGCTCCATAAGATAAGTAACTATGGGCTGAGAACTGATACCAGTGGATTTGAACATGCTTTGAGCAGGATTGATCAGATAAACTCCAGGTCCTTCCCAACACATGTTTTTATGAGTACCTGAATATTTCAGCGTTCATGGTATTTATTATTGGCTTAGCCTGTGGTTGTAAGGTCAGTTTCAGTAATCCCAGGTCACAATGAATAACATAGGTACAACAATGGAGAAGACAGTGGAAGAAATTTTTTTTTGTGTGTGTAACATTTTATTCATATTCTGCTGATTAAAATGTGATTGTCCATTTGAAGTTGCATATTTCTTTCTCTAACTTCACTGGCAGCATACCAATTGATTTCAGGTATTTGTAAAAGGATTAGCCTCAGTGCAATCCTAGAAATACAGTTAAACTTGCTATTACTTGTACAGCACAAAATGTGCTTATAAGTCAATATTTTGTTGTCAGACTTGTGCATTTCCAGAAACTGGTATGAGACTAATCTTGATGGTTTGATTGTGGTGGAAGCTTCACCAGTGTTTTAACTCATGGAAGAAGTCACAATTAAATAGGAAACTGCCTTTCTTATCTCAAACATGTATGTGTGTAATGTTAAGTCTTTGCTCAAGTGTACCAGTTCTTCACACATGGACTACCTGCAATTTTTAGAATATTTAGAAATGATATCTTGCTTATAGCTTTCTTTGCATGGCACATGTTGTAAGGTTTAATTGACTTATGTGCTTAAGATTCAGGAATGGCTTGGGTTTTTTATTCCTCACCAGAAAGATTATGAGTATTTAATATCTATAGCAATAGAGGGGAATGTATTAAATTAAACACTTCTAAGGGGTTCTTAAGAAAATATGAACTTCATCAGGATTAGAAGATTTATTTTTAACCATAGTTAAATTCATTCTTTTTTTTATATACTGTTTTTGATATAGATTAACTGGACTGATTGCATGGTATCTGCATGCAAACTCTTCAATCTGTCTGGGCAGGAATATTTTATAGAACTTTTTTTTTCTAAAAGTTTTCCAGCAATATGGCAATATTTTTGACAGGAAGAAGTTTCTTTAGCTATTGAACTTTTTTTTTTTTTTTTTTCAAAGTTGGCTTGGGGGAGCAGAAGATTGTTCCCACATAATTCAATTTTTCAAACAATTGTACTAGCTGACATGGTGTTAGAATAACAGTGTATTCTGAAATAAATTTCTTAAAGCATGTGCTTGTACACACAACTCTGAAAAGAAAGTGAGATCATATTCAGCTATTACTTTTACATCTTATTATTTTATTACAAATAGTTACATTTAGACTGAACTTTCTCTAGCAAGCTTCAAATGATTTATTGACTTCTAAAGAAATTAATAGAAAACAATTGTGTGTTTGTGGGATTGGGAAGGCATGCTGAGTTTTCTAAAACAGGTATCACTTTTTTCCAAGGAATAAGTTGTAATGGAAGGAGATGGAGAAAGAACTAAGTCTTTATACAGCTGTCTTTGAACAGAGCATCTTGGGAAGGCAAGAGTTGTGGTGTTTTCACAAGGCAAGGGATTTCTCAGGGTTAAGGTTTAAGATGTTTGGAGGAACTGACAAGATATGCTAAGGGCAGTGAAGTTAGACGACTAAAAGTGTAATGTGACTTTGCTTTACTAAACTCTTAATGATCTGAAATGTGTTATTTTTCCAAGGCTATGCTCGTGAAAAGAAGGCAGTTCACACTATCTTGGAGGAAGGCTGTAGGGCAAGTTATTGCAATGACATCCTGAGTACCCACAGACCTGATTCTCAGCTGAGGTGAACTGGCAAGACTCTAAATAAGGTAGCAAATCACTGCAGCTTCATATTGACTGGAGACATTTTGCAAACTGTTGTTGCCCTAACTGCTCTGAAAACAGATTGCATTTTTTTTCCTGTGTTACCTTTAAAAAGTAGCATTTTAAACTGTCTCTACCAAAGATCTCTATTTATAGCAGCAAAGTAGTTCAGGCGAAGGAAGTAACTTGGAGGTGAGCAGTAGCTGAAGGCTGTGTATGTGCCCTGGCTTCCTTCCAATTCTGTAGACATCCCACAAGCATGCTGCTCCATCGATTGACCTTCATTGCTGCTCTTCCATAGCAGAAATGGAGAGGACTTAGTACAATTAGGCACCATTTTTAACACCACTAGTTGCAGGCTGTGTTTGTGATGAAGTGTCTAGAATTAGCAAGACAAACTACTGGACTATGTTTTCCAGCTGAACCTTCTTCTTCCAGACTGACCTACAATAATGAAACTTACACCTAGGAGAGTTTTGGTGGGATGACTATTGAAGTGAAAAGATGCAAGTAGGCAGTGATACTGGATAGATACAAACCAGATGGTACAAGTACTTCTAAAAGTCCCTTTTGCTATCATGCAGAATAGAGGATAATTGTGTTGTAGGCTGAATGTTTTTCATTAGTAAAGCATTAAATCCAATGAGAGCAAGGGCATATGTGTGTTTTCTGCTACACTAAAAACGTGGATTTGGGAGGCCAATTTTATGAACAGCCAGTGATGATCCTTCAGGGTTTATCATCCCATTCAAGTGGTATTTAGATTTTGTCTTTGATTATTGTTTCTTTCAAATATTACTGCCTGTTGGTTAACAATCTATTCAGGCTTGCTCCTAACTTCCAGCAACAACAACATGAAGACTTTTCCCTTCGGAACTGCTTGAAATATAACTAACAATCAGAGAAGGTTGCTGAAGATTTCTCCTCCTTGCCCTTCCTCAGTAGGGGGAAAGAGAGACAATAGAAACAAAACAAAAAAACTGTTAAAATTGTGTTTTCCTGGTATAATTTTTTTTAATTGAAGCCCACTGTCCTGCAACTACATAGTAAAGCAAATGGTTCTAGCTGGCTGAAAAACTGGGATTTTTAGGATGCTAAACAGATTACTGTGGTGATGGAAGAGCTGAAGTATTCCAGCATTCTGAGCACTGCAGAGTTGAGACGATTAGTACACTAAGCTAATGACGAAACATTGTTGTTTGAAAGGCAAATAGAGGTTTTATCACTGCTGCCACCACAAGGTGTTCAGGGTACCTGAGGTAATTTATATCACATAACACGTTTGATAAAGGAAATATGAGCTTCTTGTGGAGCATTCTTCTGTCTTAAGAACTGGAAATCATATTATCAGTAGCTGTGCTATACTGCAGCTTATGCAGCTAATTCCTCAGTTTCATGTGGACTATGTTAAGTTTCAAAGATACCTTTTTTTTACCTTCCTTAATGAATCATAATCATGACCTGTCAGTCAATCACCCTGGTGATACTTGTTTCCACATAGCTTAAGGACAATTTTGGTTCAGCATGTGTATAACTAACAACTTTAAAAATATTTTTTTTCTTTGGAGAGTGATCTGAATCATATAGCTTGCTTACAGCTGCTTCTTATGTCTTCTGTAATGTCAACAGTTCAGACACTACAACAGTTGGCTAAGCTAACTGAACTGGGAACAGAAATGAGAAACAGACTCTTGGAGTGTTGTGTGTGTTTTTTTTTTTGTTTTTGTTTTTTTTTTTTGTTCTGACAAGAAAATCACTGCTAGCTATTAATAAGGAGATGAAATTTCTTATTTGTTAGTGAAATGTGGTATTGTTTAACTCCACGGCTTAGAAATTGCAGAGTAGTTTATAGCTACCGGCTATAGTTACGTAGAAAGAGAAATGGTGAAGATGTTTGAGATGTCTATGGAGAAGTGGCTGGAGTGCTGTATTATGAAAATTTCAGTTAGATTGTCACTCAAGATGCATAACAGTTTAGTTTTTGTGATCCAAGTAAGACATATTCTACGTTAAGTGGAAAACAAGTGGTATTACAGAATCACAGAATCACAGAATTTCTAGGTTGGAAGAGACCTCAAGATCATCGAGTCCAACCTCTGACCTAACACTAATAGTCCTCCACTAAACCATATCCCTAAGCACTACATCTAAACGTCTTTTGAAGACTTCCAGTGATGCTCGTGTTACCACACACATCAAGATTTTTCCATCTTTGCTTTTTATAGAGTTGGAATTAAACTCTGTTCCTGAAGAATTTATAATGGGTTTTACATTGTCTATTAAGCTCTCTATGAAAATTTCAGAGAGGATCTGAGATTGGAAGAGCCCTGAGCTAAAACAAGATAAAATCAGTAGGCCATCTGCCTTACTGTTGGAGGCTGTTTGTCTCTACATACGTGGGTAGAAGAGAGCAGAAGTACCTGAAGCTGTTAAGGTAGTGGACACTTCTGTAGCCTCTTCCACCTCCTATTACAAACACAGTAAGAAAAAATCATTTGCCATCAGATGTTTTAATGTTATGTATTGGTAAGATTTGACACAGCAGAGGCTGTAAAATCAAGTTTACAAAACATTCATCTGTTTTCCCTTTGTGTTGCACTTTTTAAAAGCTTAATGTAGTAAATTTGGGGTAAAGGATTTGACAGTTCTTCAAAAATGATTCTGTAATATTTTAGTTTATACATTTCATGCATGTTATTTAGGTCAAAACAGTCAGTTAATGTACAGCTGTTACTGTTAAATGTGTTATGGAAATAAGTTTGTTCTGTGCAGCAAAGGCTGTTAAATATTTCCATGAATTTATTTTCCTGCTAGTAAGCAGTTCTACATGTTTAAAACATTTTGACCACCATCAAGCTTTGTCTGGCCATTCTTCAGCCATAAAGGCAAAGTAAATATTGTTCCTCTGAGGATGTCCTGCTAAGATGAGTAAATGAATCACTTCGCACTGTGGTTAGCTTATTCATTTTAAATTTGTGTAGATTCACGTATTTCATTGAAAATGTTTATTTTGAGAGGTAAGACTTTCTTCCCCTTTCTTTCACTTTTATTTTAATCAGACTTATTATATTTATTAAAAGCAGTTCAAGGTGTCATTGCTGCAAGCCAACTCTTTATTTTTCTCTTAGCTAAAATAAGTAATTTTGGGGTTTTTGATTGTTGTTCATTTGTTTCAAAGCACAGTGGAAAAATACCACAGAAATAATGTCTCCCTATGTTTAGCAAGCAAATATTAATAATCTGAATATCGATTATCATTATTTGAAATTGTGGAGTTTGCTTGTGGGGAATATTAATGATCAGCTAGTTTCCAGACTTATTCATGAGATAGGAACCATTTGCCTGGAACTGTTCTAAAGACAAGGTGAAAATCTAACGTGTTCCTTAACTTCATCACACTTCATTCTGATAGTAGGATGCAATTCAGCCACAGTTCACTAACTTAAACACAAAGCTCTTAGACTCTCTGAGCAGAAGACAGTTGGAATCATCTCTGTCAATGCAGTATTCATAATTTACCACTACATATTTAGTCTAGTAGAAACAAAGTGCTATACTGGCTATTTAATGTACATGCTTTCCAGAGAGTGAGCCTTTAAGATAAGCATTTGAATAGTTTCTTAATTAACCACTGAGTGAAACATTGAGAAACAGAATTTTAAGTGTGTGTTTGCGTTCTTATAAAAGTGTTATCTGAAGATCTGTTTATACAATTACTAATTACTGTATATGTTCATCATGTAAAGTGTCTGTTACACTTCCATAGGCAAACCTGACTTAACACTGACTAGAGTTCTAGCATCAGAAAGCCAAGCAGGATTTAGCATTTTCCATTATGACAGCTTCAAGAACGGTACAAGAACCTTCCCATGGTGCCTGTCTGTCCAATCTGGCTAATAGCCCACATGATCTTAATCCTTCACTTTGATAAATGCTAGGAGTTGCAGATTTTCTGCATGCTTGAATCAAAGTTACTGTATTAAGTCTAGCTGTATAAAATAGTGTTCACATATAGCTGCCCAATGCTATTCTTAATTCAATTAAAATATGAAGATAAAAATGTGAACAGGGCATACTGTGGAGAGTGGTACCTTAGCCTAAGAGAGAACCAGCGCTAAAGTTGCGGCTCAGGCTTATGCCTGATGTTAATTATTGATAGGCTATCAAACACTAGAGCAGAACAACTGTAGAAAATGAAATAGTAACTAATCCTCTGCACCTCGAAAGGAAAGATTATAAAAATTCCTTTGGACTAGGAGTTGAAAAGCTTTTGCATACTTGCAGTGCTGTCCTCTGACATCCAGCACTAACCATTTCTATTCCTTTGTTCTGTGTGAAAGTTAAGAAAGTGGGTATTATCTTAACTATATTATTTATTATTATAATATATATTATATTATCTTAACTACATACTAAAAAGTATCAGTTGTAATGTTTTTTTTAACAGTGGCTTTGCTAGTCCAAAAGTGACTTCGCTTTTTCTTTGGTCTGCATTCTGACACAGATTTATTGTGCCTTGGGGCAAGTCATCAACCTGCTCTTTGTTTCAGTTCACATATTTGTACAGTAGAAATAAGCTGGCTTTAAGGAATGAGGATTATTTGGCTGGTTTTTTGAAGTGACGGGCAGTAACTGATGTAGGCATTAATATGTGTTGCAGAGAAGCATACAAATTGTGCTATAGAGAAGTATTTTGAAACAGTTGTCACATAATGTCATCTAGGAATTTCAGGTTTTATACTGCTGTACATCTACAACAAAAGGGATCTGGAATAGGGGCAAACAGTTTGTTCCTTGTATTGTTCCGCTGGTCAGCTTCTACCAGCGTGTTCTTTAAGCATTCTGTGCATACTAAAAAAAAAAAAAAAAAAAAAAGTAACATATTTATAAAACTGCTAAATAGTGATTAACATTTCCACATTAAGCTAGGCTTTGCCTATCTCTGTTTTAGAAACAGCTCAACAATGGATTGTATCTCTTCTGAGAAGTTCTGTTGCCAAAGATACCACATGAACTAAAAGTAGAATCATAGAATATCTTGAGTTGGAAGGGACCCATAAGGATCATCAAGTCCAACTCCTGGCAGTGCACAGGTCTACCCAAAATTTTAGACCATGTAACTAAGTGCACAGTCAATGCACCAAGTACTAGGATTATAAGATCTTTGCAGTTAATGGGAGATTCTTGATTATTAAAATCTCTGTGAGAGAGTGTAGTTTATTCATGGAAAAGATCAAGAATGAAAAGGCATTTAATAATGAAGTTGATGTAAAGTCCTTAGCATTTGGTGTTTCTTTGAAATACTGTGGAGCTGTGGTCAGAAGACTTCTAGAAAAGTGAGGAGAGTATAGATCAGAGGATATATATTCTGTGTATATTAAAAAGGAGATTAATTCATGTAAAACTAATTCCAGAATAAATACAAAGTTGAAGAAGAACTGAAATATGTAAATAATTAAAAAAAAAAAAAAAAAGTCTGTTTACAATCCTGCTGGTTCAAATTTTAATTTGTCTTCCAATGTTAAATTGGGCAGCTTGACCACCCTGCTTCTGCAGTGACGGCCAGTGGCAGTAGGCCTACTTCTCCCTGATACTGCTTGGTGGTGAGAATTTAATTGCTCTAAACTTATCAAGGATGCATCTGCTGAGTAGCATGTACCTCCAGCGGTATGCCACTGGTCAGGGCACTGAAAGGCTTCTTTATCTGTCCCTTCTCCTTTAGCCCATACCTTGGGAGAAAATGATCTGGGAACACCTCTTCCCACGTGTACTCTGAGATCAGAGTATGAACAGTTTTTTGGCTGCAGCACTGGCAGCTGCAGTGAAGGGATTTAGTCTCAGAATACTAGATTAAATCTAGTATTCTCCCATGCCTGTAAATTACACTGCAGATACTAATCTTTAGGTTTTATTCTCTTTAGAAGAAGCATACCTCATGGTAATTCATTGTTCTGACCAGACTAGTGAGCACTTAAATTGGTAATGTTTGGCACTTAATATTTGTTTGGAGCAGGGGAACAAAAACCAAACCCACCTCAAAATTGAACAGCAACAAAAGAACACCCCCACCAAAAAAACTGCAGTCAGCATAAGACCTTAGAAACACTCAATCTCCCTTTTACCGTTTGTTAGGTTGTTAAACTACACCACCTGTAACACTTTCTAGAAAACAACTTGTTTCCCAGAAAATGCTGAAATGAGACCAATTCCATCATTTTAAATAAATAAAAGTGGGAAGGGATACAGCATTTGTAATACATTGGGGCATACTTGCAAACCAAGCTGGAATTTGTTTTGCCCAATTGAAAAAAGGGCTGTGAATCTGGGTATTCTGTAGACACTTCTGGAATGTGTCTGTCCCTGCAACGGGAATTAGATTAAGTATGTCTAACACTTCCCCAGTGAAAAGCTCTGGAAAAAAAAAAAAAAAAAAAAAAGATAGTCACAGGGCTTTGAGTTTTGTTTTGGATATTTCTTCTGCAACTTCATTGGTGGGGACAGTGGAAAATTAAACTAATATAAGAAACATAGCAGTCTCACTGACATAAACTTTAAATAATGAAGTGGGAAAGCATTTGAGATGGCGGAAGCAATGGTGGATGCAATTTTTCTTCCCTTTATAAAGAAGAAATAGGTATCATTTTAATTCCCCATCCTTTTTGAGACTTTCTTCTGTGTTACACGGTAGCTGTGATTTACCGGCTAAATCGCTTCCTTTTTACAGACTGGGGAGAAATATACTGCTGTTCATTTCAAAGCAGCTGTTAATACTTATGTCTGATGGGATGCTGTACTTCAGGTGCATATGTAAGTGCAAGCTGAGAGCACTGCAGCAAGATACAGATACCTGTTATTAGTTCTTCTCTGTCTAGGCAATACCAGTGTGTGAGCCATGGTATTAGTTTCAGTAGTTCTTACTGCAAATGTACAGAAACATTCATGGTCTCTCTCTGCCTTGATTTTCATTGCATCACAATGTGATGGAAATAAGTTTTCCTTTGCATGTATGGCTTGGTAAATAGGTTTGTTTTGCTCCTATATTTCTCATTTTTTTTCTTAATGAGAAAATTAAAATATTAATTTGTGGAAAAGACTTGACTGAAGCTTACGTCTTTGTTACAGTGGGGCTGGCAGATGATCATGAAGGATCAGGCAGAATTTCTTTGTGGCCTACAGAGGCTGACTGTAATAAGGCTGTTTCCAGGCAACTAGATGCTGTGGTTGTGGCTTTTTAGTATCTGCCTTGCTGAGGATTCATTCAACTTAACACAGGAAACATGCAGATTTACACACACACACACGCACGCATGCACCAAAAAAAAGGCAGGTTTCTGGTTGCTTATCAGATACTTGATTTTTTTTTTTTTTTTTGTACTGAAAATTTCTTGAAATTGTTTTGGCTTTGCTTTAAAGTTAGTTGTAGCTGACTTTTGCTAAAATGAAATGTTTATCTTGAGCTAATGAGAAAGATGCATACACTCATGTTTATATATACGAACACGTAGTTTCTTGATAAGACTTCCTCTTGTCCCAGCTAGCTAGTTATCTTGGGCTAAGCAGCCCAGTTTTCACTTCATTAGTGTGTTTCAGTACAAATCTGAATGAGATTTCAGTGTAATAAAATACCGAAATTATCTCAACTTTTTCAGTAATAGAGGAAAACGAGCAATTTCAGCGGTCATTCTCCATAGACTTTCTTGCTGAGACTGGTAAGTAGAAAAAGGGGGAGACAGATGCTCAGTGACATGTTGAACAGGTGCAGCTTTTGTTCTTAAAGGCCCTTATTAATACTCTATCTCTTAACCTATAAATGGTAGGAGGTTTTTGTTCTAAGTTTGGCTAACAAACTAAAACTGTGCAGGAATATAAAAAAAATAAAAAATACTCAGGAAAAGTAAATTACATATCTAGAATAGCAAGATTTTTAGAAGTTCTCTACTGTTTTAGAAGTGTGTGTTTATGTTAAAGTAAACCTTACAATAAAAAAGGAAATGGAAGGTGCAATTTTGGGGCATCAGTTACATAACAAATTCCTAGATTTAGCAGGATTTTCATCAATTGTACTGTATTGTTGAATTTTTGTTAGTGGTTTTATGGGTCAACAGTAAGAGTAAGCAAACCAGGAGACAGAAGTTAACGTGCATTATAACATAGTTGTCAAATAGAACTGACCAAAACTGGTTCTGTTTGGAATCTGATGAAAATCAGTTTTTTCAAAGGAGAACTGCTATTGCATATATCACTTCCATACTGACTTCTATGATTCATATGCTATAACTCCCAGTTGATTTTGACCTTTTAAAATATTTAAATGAATTTTACCTTTAGAGAATTTTAAAATGTTTGTTAAAATTCCACTAAAACATAACAGTACAGTGAAGGGGGCATGTTTCTCAATAGACTGGCCATGAGGAATATAGGATACAAGTAAAAATAATTAGCTTTCCAATGGTAAGCTCACGTCTATTTATTTTTTTCAGTCTATGGTAGGTTTAGCAATGACTCATCAAGCTGTAAGATGTAAAAACACCCTGAGCCAATCTGTTTCTGGGTGAAACATATCAAACAATCTAAAGCCAGATTTCTGGGTTGATTTGCATACTCTCCCTACCCCATGAGTCCAATGAGATCAGAGTTGAAATCAGGTCAGCATTTGGACTAGATTTTGGATAGTTCATCAGTTAAAGACCAGTCATGTCAGCTACTATATACAAACCCTGGATCTTACTGTGCTGGATTTTACATCCCCCTGAGAAAGCTGAAAAGTCTTAAGATGCTCAGAGATGATGGGAATGAACTTCTATAACACAAAAACTTGAACATATATTTGAAAAAATTACAGGATATGGCTGTATCCTGAGCTTATAATGGAACAAATTGGGAGAGTGTTTAATGAACTCTTATGTCAGAGATGTCATTGGAGTGCTGGGAACGGACAGTACTAAAAGTAAAAAATAAATAAATAAATAAATAAATAAATAAATGACATTAGTGTATGTTGGAGCTGATGACAGTATTGTCATCTCTGGCTCCCAGAAGTAAGTGGTAAATTTGAGGTGAGCTTTATAAATGTTCATCTTAAGTAAATAACAGCCTGAGATCTTCATGGAAAACAGTCACATTTTTTTTTATTATAAAAACAACTTGACATTTTTCAGTATACTTTTTAATGAGCATTGCTCTGAGCTATTTTATAATGAAACTTGCTTAAAGGGAGAACAGGCTGGTGATACTTGGCAGAACAATATGGCATATGGAAAAACAGTTGTGATTTATCGGCAAGCACTAAGCACTTTTTTTTTTTTTTTTGAAAGAGAGGCTTTCAGCACAGTGGAATATCTTGATATTCAAGACTTTAAGGGGAAACAAAACAATGGAGCAGTATACATGGGTTACTTCTTAGGAGGTAAGGCTTTTCAATAAGGGTAGAACAGGAAACTTTTTGTTTTACATGTGACATCTGTTTTTTTTCTATTTTTTATCCCATTTTCACCTTTTTTTTAATCAAATATTCAGTAATTCAAAAGTAAGTGAGCATTTTTAACTTACACAACTTAGTACTTCCATGGCTGACATAGACCAACTTCTTTCACTGGAGCTGTGCATATACTTAACACTAGAATGGAATGTTTCAGTTGTAAGTTACCTACAAATATCAAGTCCACCTGCTTGACCACTTCAGAAGTAACCAGAAGTTAAAGCATATTAATGAGGCCATTGTCCAAATGTTTCTTGAACACTGATAGGCAACGGGGCATCCACCACCTCTTTAGGAAGCCTGTTCCAGTGTTTGACCACCCTCATGAAAAAGAAATTTTTTCGGATGTCCAGTCTGAGCCTACACTGGAGCAGCTTTGTGCCATTCCTGTGGGTTCTTGTCTTTAGTTACCAGGGAGAAGAGACAATCACCTCACTCTGTTTCCCCTCCTCAGGAAAGCATAGAGAGCAATGAGCTTATGTCTCAGCCTTCTCTTCAGGGTGGTTAGAAGTATATGATCTTTAAGGTCCCTTCCAATCCAAGCCATTCTATGATTCTACAAAGAGGGATATAGATAATCTGTTATTTATAAAATGATTAATTTGAAACATAATGCTATGAAAAACATGGTCTCTAAATTGGAATTGAGTACCTCCAGGTAAGAATGATGATGCTGCATTTTTGGGGACAGAATAAAAAAAAAAAAGTGTTTATATGAATTAAAGCAAGATTTTTTTTTGAGACTTGCTAAATACCCTTATTAATACATACTTCATACTTTCAAGCCATCTTTACTGTTGAAATGCTTTTCACCTTCTTCTTTAAAAGAAATGAAAAGATAACTTTATTTTCCTCCCTAGATATACCTAGGCTTTTTGTTGTTGCATGTTTGACTGTGCTTGTTTATGTTTATATATATTGCTGATCTTTGGGTTGTATGGATATAACTGAGAGGTGTCTGTGCCAAAAAAAAAAGAAAAAAAAAAAAAAAAAATCAGTTAATGATTGCCTTATTTGCTTTTTTGACCAGAATGCTGAAGGAAATGTCTCTTTTCCTTTGAGTGTGGGCAATGAGAGGTTTCCAATTAGTGAAATTTATAGGTTAGTTATGACTCATCTCCTGATATGAGCTACTTAGATTTGAGTAGTTAGTACTGGGTGTTTTCCAAAACATTTTTATGAATTTCTACTTAGTATTTGGCAAGGATATTGTATTTAGTGTCCAGATAAAATTTTCCAGTGGAGATGCATGCTAGAGATGCTGAACCTGGGAGGTGAGGGATCACTTAGGATTTTATTTCCATTGACATATATTGGATTCTGAGTTGCATGGCTCTGCAAAGCAGATTATGGTATTGTGGCAAAAATAGAGGGAGGGAAGATGATATTAAGATGATATTTCATTGACAGTTAAAAAGGCAATTAAGTATATAGTGTATTTTCAATGTGGAACAAATGCTGTTTAATTTAGCTTGAATACGTGTATTATTACAGCATTTTATTGTCATCTTATCTTACTATGAACATTGGGGAATGTGGACTCAATTTGCCAAGCACTGCACAAGAAAGAGGTACCACATAATTCCTGCATTAAAGAATTTCTGATCTGCAGCAGGTCTCCTGGTCCTGTAACCAGCACTCAAAGTTAAATGCTAGATTTGTTGGTGGTGGTAGCGCTCAGGTAAAATTGAACTGCTGATACTGTATTGGCAGGATGTGCTGATTGACCCTTCTTGTATTAATCTACTTTTACTGGCTAAATAAGGCTTCTGAAAGTGGTTTTGTTTGTTTGTTTTAGAAGCACACTTTTTTTTTTTTTTTAGAAACGTACTTTTTAAAAGGTTAATTCTTCATTCTTTTAATTAGCTATAACACTTCTTTTTAAATTTATTTTAATCTAATACCTTTTTACTGAACTGTGCCTTACAGAAGGATTTATACATAAAGTATATAAAACACCTTCTCCATTTTTTTGTTTTTGTTTTCTTTCATGGGTTTCTTAGGCGTAGAAGCAACTTTTGAATTTTCAGTTGGAATAAATGTGGAAGCTGAATGTGACAGAACTCACTTGTGTTGTGAATGACCTGTGGCTAAGATAAAAGCTTACTGTGATCCCGAACTTATAATAAAGAAGAGCACACCAATGTTTATATTACCTCGTAACTATCTTCGTCTGTACAGTATCATTAAGAATCACTCTGGCTATAGCTGGCACTACATTGTACAAAATACCTGTAATTAGGATATTTTTATGCATCATATTTCTGTACGTATTATGTTGAAACCAATGCTGGATGAGAATATTTTTCTGTGTGAATCTCAAAGGTTTGATTCCTTATAGGAGGTTCATGCAAGAATTTGAGGTTGTTTTTTTTCTCAGATTTTCTCTTCATCATCTAAAACTTGTACCTTATTCTACTAGATTACACATAGTAACATAATAACTTTAAAGTCAAGCTCTCCTGATACATGCAGAAGAAAGATGTCCTTATACAAGAGCTGGGATAATAAAAACCCTTCTCTCAGTCTAATGTGGACTGTCAGATGGCCCATTTATGAAAACAATAATGCACATTTAGATTCAAAGCACAGCTTTAAGCTTTCATCTACCACAAAGACAGAGCTTGCAAGACAGCCTTCCTTAGAGTTCCTGCAGTTCTTATAAAATGTTTAGGCACTGAGACAAAGAGCAAGATAGAGACACTCTTGATCTTTTTGTGTTAAGAGCAATAGTTCAGGTAGAGTTTCTTCTCCAATAAGTTGTTATTCATGCAGAATTGGAACCACTTTAGCAGAAATGATAGAGTATACACAAGTTCACCCTATTGCACAACCTTTGAGTTAGGACAACCTTCCAGCTATTCTAAGATGAGATTTTTAGCTCTTTCATAAAGAATGACATATCATATAAGTCTAGCAAAAATATTTAAATCTCAGGGTTTTCAAATTAAGTGATAAGTGATTAAGATTTTTCTTCTCTGCTCCTTGTGTGCTCAGATTGAATGAAATCATTATTTTCCTTTGCATTTTCTTTGTGTTTTGTTACAAGATTTAAAATGAATTGCTCTGAACATCTCAAACATAACACAGTATTTGTATTAAGAAGTGAGGGTTGGATTTTCACCTTACTATCTTTTCAAAACAAGTAACTGGAATGAAGTGGGAAGGGAGAGAATTCCTTTGTGGGTTGGTGGTCTTATTTAAGATTTTCCTCAATTGTTCAAGATTTGTATCTATGCTGTGATAAATGATCAGGTCAGTTAAACGTTTCATTCCTGACCTATGTTTTTAATACAAGTAAAATGTTTTACTTAGCAAATGCCATTTGGTAGTAGTTCTAGTCATTATTGGCAGTCTCTGTTGGATTTCACTCCTCCCATACCTGTTGTCTCTGTACTCCCAAAGCAGAGTTTAAATGTGAAAAGGCAGATGCTAAAGTCAAAGCACTTGTATCATGGAGGTGTCTGGAGCTGTGAACAGGTTCAGAGTGAGAAATCAAACTACAGAAGAGAACAGACTATGGTTTCTAATGGGCAGAAATAAAGTAAAGCAGCTCTTTGCATTCCAGAGTATGCGACTATAGAGAAATGCAACTTAACTAAGTTAAGTTAACCAATAACAATTGATTTGGATGTTCAGAAAAAAAATGAGTTGGAGGGACTGAGTGTACATTGTGAATAATTTATGCTGAATACTACTTAACCTAGACAAGAAACTTAATGGCTAGCTCACTGTAACACTGGCAGATAAATGGACCTGGGGAGAAAACTCTAAACCTTAAAACTGTCTTTTTAAGTGGTCTTAGATTCTGCCCAGCTATGGTGACTGAAATAAATAGAATCCTTGATACACAAGGAATGACTGTGGTCCTTCAGTTTTGAACTCTTGAAATGAAGCTATAGTTCTATGCTCTACAGAATCTACATTGAATTTGTGGACTTTCCATTTATCTGCTCTCAAAGTCATTTTAGGGAGTATATCACAAAACTTCTAATCACTTTTTAAAACTTGGTCAAATGTTCTTGTGAGTCCATTTTCTCTAATCTTTGTGTTAGATAAGTGCCCTAGCATTATGTGTGGTGAACTTCATGATCCTAGTGAGTGTCAGTAGGCATAAGCATAAAAGAGCTAAGTGGTTAGAAAAGTATGTCTTCTGATCTGTAGAAGAACAAGATATTCCAGAGAGCCTGTTTTTAAGAACCAAACCTAGGCCTTGCTGTGTAATCTTTCTTTCCTTTCAGTAGAAAGGAAGATTGAAAAGAAAGGAAGATTAGCCCATATGTAACTAAAAAAGTGAGGGGACTTTGATGTAATACATCATCATTCCATTCATGCTTAACCATGATGAACTTCCTAGCACAGAGACAGGCAGCCTAATAAGACTTTCTGATCTTTTAAAAATCACAGAGCTTTCTGCATACAGGCTGAGATGTCAGGTATTATGCTAAGGCTATACAAGCCTTTTCCTTAGGTCTGGCTTTGAGTGTTAAAGGTATGATAAAGATGGTGATCTATTACTGTTTCTATTCCTATTTTCTATTAATGTTAAAGTTCCTCCAGGTAGTAGCATGACTGTCTGCTAAATCAGCCACTCTCCCCAGTTTTGCAAGTTTACTGATGGTGTGTTCTACCTCATTGTCCAGATCATTACAGGAGATGTTAAACAGGACTGGACCCAGTATTGACCCCTATGGTACCCTGTTCATTACTGGCCTCCAGCTAGGCTTTGTAACCTTGTCCCCCCTCTGAGCCTTGCCATTCAGCCAGTTTTCAATCAACCACACTGTCTGCTCATCTAGTCCATACTTCAACAGCTTCTCTGGAAGGATCTGATGGTAGACAGCATCAGAAGCCTTGCTGAAATCCATGAAGACAACATCCACTGCTTTTCCCTTAATGATCAGGCTGGTGATTTCATAACAGAAGCTTATCAGGTTGGTCAAGCATGACTTGCCTTTAGTGAATGCATGCTAACTAATCCTGATGATTTTCTTCTCTTTTGGGTGTCTGGAAATGGTTTCCAGGATTAGCTGTTCAGTTACCTTACCAAGGATCAAGGTTAGGCTGATCAGCCTGTAGTTGTCTTTCTTATAGACAAGAGCAACATTTGCTTGCTTCCAGACACCTCTCATGATTTTTCAAAGATTGAGTGGCCTTTCAATATCTGCCACTTCTCTTGGCACTCATGGGTGCATTCCAGCAGGGCCCATGGGTTTGTGCTTAACACTTATGTATTTCCTGACCTGATCCTCTTCCCCTTCCTCTTCAAGTCTTTCTTGTACTGTACGTATATGTTCTATACTACACGTGTACTTGTCTCCAGGATTTCTGAAGGCCAGTTTTGCTAGTAAAAACTGAATACTGCATTCAGTACTTTGGCTTTTTCCATGTTCTGTCACCACGGCTCTTGCCGTATTCAACAGTGTGCTCACACTTTCCCTGGCCTTCCCTTTGCCACTGATATACTTCTAGAAGTCCTTGTTGCTTTTGATATATACCTCACCAGATTCAGTTCCAGGTGGGTTTTGGCTTTCTTCACCATGTTTCTGCATTCTTGGATAGTGTGTTTTGGATAGCATTCCTTTCAATTTACTTGTCCTTGTGTCCACTGCTTTTAGTATATACTTTTAGTATACATGATATGTATTTCAGTTTTGAAACTGAGATTCAAACAGCTTTATCCTGAATGTCTCAGGCTGTGGTGGTGATGTTTGCACTGCTGACTTTGGATATAGATAAATATCACTGTGGTGTCAGATATGTTTTTGTGATATATAGATTGACATACTAGCCTACCGTTTTCCCTTTCTTAAAGGCAAGAAGCTATGGCCCATACCAAATGGTATGAGTAGTCTCAAACCATTTGCACTAGCCTGATGGATAATTCAGATAAACACTATAAGGCTCATGAAGAAACATTTAGGCCAAACAGCACCTTTACAGTCATTTTCTTTTCACTTTCTAGTTACAGTACTTGCTCAATGGTATGGCAACATTTAGAAATCTGAAATGCAAAAGGTAGAATTTGAGGCATTAAGCATGTCCTCTTTCAATACTGTTAATTACATCTTGAATTCATAGGAAATAGAACCTATAATATAGTGAGATAACAAAACTTTTTAATGCCATAAAAGCAGCATTCAGTAACTTCATCCAAGTTCAACTATACAACTTGCAGCTGCAAGGCTGAACACTTCTCCAACCATACTTTAGTAAATCACACTTGAAATGTTGTTTTCTGCCTACCACTAGGGGATAGTAGCACAGAAGTTTTGATGGATAGATGAGTTTGCCTCAGTCAATATCTCGCTTGAAGATCTAATCCACAGATTAATTCATTCATTAAAAATCAAATCCTCCCCAAACCATCTGTAGCTCCTGATTACTGTTTTACACCTACTGAATTTTTCTTCCTCGTAGCAATTCTGCCTAATGAGAGAATCTTGTTTAATGTTAGAAGTCTTGGCATTATTAATAGGATTGCTATACTAGAGAACATTGTCTCTGGGATAGTAGTCTCTGTTTGTTTAGTGGTTTATCAATTGTAACACTTAAATAGTTCTAAAATTAACAAGGATCACTTTAATGTCCAGAATTATGCTTCTCCCACTGATTTTACTAGTAGATTTCAAATAAATTCACTAAATAAATAAGCAAATTTGGGCATGTTGGTTACATACATTCATTTGTGTATTATATAGAAAAAATACATTAAGTGGATAAATTTGTTTTGTTTTAAGTACTAGTCATGATGCAGAAGTGTTCTGCTTCATTAAGATTTGTTAGAAAATTTGCACATGTATCCTGTGTTACGCAATTGTGTTTAGGAGTGCTTATTCTTACTATGTATGTATGAATTGATTGGTGCTTAAGTAACCTGTAATACCTTGGTGTTACTTCAAAATTTGTTAACAGCATTACAAATATCACCCTGACAAATACATAAAAATGACATAGGGATGATATTGTTGTTTCTTTCACTTTTTTAAGCACTTTTAGAAGCTTCTAAATAGTAGAGCTTATTGAATATAATGAAGCAATGGCATCTGTGTATATAAACAAAAAGTTGGTGTTTAATTTTATATTACAACAGTGCTTCACATTGTTACTGTTTCTATTTTTCTTCTGCTAGCATTTTTTCAATTACTGCAGTGGCTATTTAATAAGACTGGAGTCATTATTATTATTATTGGCGAATATAGCCCGGTTCATTTAATTTACAAAAGTTGCTTCTGGTTGGTCACCTCAAGAAAATGGGAGGTGAGACATGCTGCTGACAATTGCAAATTTTTACAATAGAATTTCTCTGTTCCCTTTGATTTAAGAACAGGAAAACTAAAATAATTTATGAAATAAATAAGCCTGTCTGTAGGTTTTATCTGCCATTCCTAAGAAATTGGCTTCTGTTGGTGGAAAGGTTTTTATTTTTAATAGATTAAATGTAAAAGTTTACATAGCAAATACCCATATATCTTCAAGGTATGAGTCTAAATAGAAAATCAGTCTTATTACTAAGCATACAGTACTTCTTGATTACAATGCCTATGCATTGTAAGAGATTGTAGGGAATGTGTAATGGTTTGATGTTCACCTTTCCCTCACCCAAATAACATTTAAAGTATCAGATTCAAAGACAGAAACTATGCATGTATTATAAGGGTTTATACATAAACATGGTTGTATGAATAATACTTGGAGGCTTCAGAGCTTAGCACTAACATATAGTTAACAAAATTCAGTGCAAAAGTACATATTGGAAGCCATAGCGTCTGTACTGAATGAAGAGCAATGCACGTGGCATACCATCTTCAGTGCTAGTCTTAAGTCTCCACACAAAGTTAAAGAAGTTGGGCAGGGAAATCGATAGCCTTTTTGCTTAGACTCTCCTTGAGTCAAAAGGAACTAGGTGAGTGAAAGAAATAACACTTCCCCCTGCTTTGCCCCCAAGAAGCTTCATTCTTGAGGTCCAGAATACCTTCTGCGGTTTTTAGATGTAAATCATAAATGCTTTTGACATAATTTTTAGTAAAACATGGATTTTTCAGCATTACAAGTATGAATTTTGCATATTAACCACAAATGTAACTTATGTTGTCCAACAAACAAATCATTGCTTTCCTGATATTTACAGTCTGGACAAGGATGAATAATCACTTCTGAAGAGCTGTGAAGTATAACTATGCTAGTGGGAACTGCTAGGTGTTTGTATGCGCTCAAGAGAAGATGTTAAAAAGCTTCTTGAAAATGATACTAATGAGGAAAGAGAAATAAAGCAAGGTCCTCCTGAGAATTACAACAGTATGGAATTAAGCAATGCATCTGGACTTTGAATATGCTGAAGTAGTGCTCTGATGGAATAGCAAACCTGGGAGAGGGGAGGGAAAAAAAAAGATAAGAGGCTTGCAGTAGATGTAGTAGTGGACTGTAAATTATATTTGAGTAGCTGTAAAGATAGGGCAGTCTATAAAAATAATTGCAAGACTTGTGTTGCTGGGAGAAGACACTAGTCTGTGTCGTACTTCTAAACATAAGACACTGAAACTTTAATCCTATTTAGAACTCTTTCTATATCCATAAATGTTTGTTTAAATACAATAGAAAGATACTGAAGGTGTTTCTCCTGCAGGTTTTGAGACAGGTTCTTGTTTGGTAGAACTGGTTGGACCAACAAGTTTTGATGAATCGATCATCTTCTCTAGCAGGATATCTTAAGTGGAAGGAGTTACTCAAAACAAACTGTAATTACACTATAGCATTATAGTTAAACTGGCTGATAATCAAGACAGGAATAAGCCTTGCCTGCACTTGTTACTGGGTAGTCTTGCTGTTTCAACACAGTATTTATTATGAAGTGATTTGGATGAGTTGATTACACTGCTGGTTTACTTGGAGCCTTTGAAATTGATTTGTTGGTGTAACTTGGCACAAATGTGAATGTCTGGTTAGTTTTAAATATTAGTCTTCTCTCATCTCTGCCAATGGAGGAAGATAAGCTTCTCCAATGAAATATTTTAAATAGCTGGTACTCACCATCATAGGGAGCATTTCTTCACAGCTCATTTATTTTATATAGGCTGTCACAAGTGAATTACAGTGCTTTCGTTGACAGAATCTGTTGGACCTTACAAATGGACCAGCTGGAGAGTGTATGGAGGCATTTCTGCTGTGGTTTTTGAGAAAAATATTTTTAATTAAAAAACAAACTGAAGTACTATATCTACAAATCAATGCAGAACTAATTTATTATAGATTTTCCCTTAAATGTGATAAAGGCTTTTATTCAATAAATAATGAGTTGGCCATAAGTATCTTCCACTCTTCATGAGAAACCCTTAAAACTGGCTCAAACAGTATCATTGTACTGTTGGGGGATAAGGAAGGTTTGCCAGGAGGCTGGGTTGCTATCCAGTTGTCAGTGTGGGAAAGAACGTTGAAAGAGACTTGCAGAGAGGGTTTTTCACCTTGTTGGGGAGGCATGCTGATAGCAAACATTCTTGACTAAATTCATTAGCTACTTATTTCCAGAAAGGATTAGGTAGTGAGAGTAACATCATGTTGCCATTTACTGTTGCTGTAATCTTTTTTTCTAAAGTTTGTCTTACCTTCCCTCACCCACCTCCTCATATGATGGTTGAACATCATTCCTGTAATTTCCAGGTTACCCTTAAGTACTGTGAATACTGTGCTTAGTATTTGGCACTTGCTTTGTTTTAATGTACAGAACAGTCTCCTCAAGCAAACTTGGTAATTGCTTTCATTTTACTTTGCAGACCATGCTGCCTTTATGCAGCCTCATTAAAACTGAGTTGCTTTTAAATAGTTCTGTTTCATTCAGTGTAATTATACATTTGTGGTGCCTTTATGGAAATTCATTTGAGTATGGGTTTCAGAGCTATAAGATAATCCTCTAAGAAAACAGACATCAGAATAACTTTTTAACTAGATGGGGGAATTACAAATTGCTAGTTTGTCACGTTTAAATTGGAAGAGGTTGAAATCCACAGGAACCAACAAAAGAAAAGTATCTGTACAAAAAGTGGAATTTACTGATTAACAGTGCTATTTTGTTTGTATAGGATTGTGTACTGAATGCTTATTCACCAAAGTTACTATATTTGTTACATAAATAAACAATGCCTCCAACTACCAACTAGAAGAAAAGACAGCTTCTACCCTTAATTAAATTTTCACATCTGCTGAGCAAGTTGATGGTCATAGTGAATACATGTATTATGGATTAAGAAAGAAAAGTTAGCAAATGCATGTTCCCCAGCAATGTGCATAGGTCTTCTTTATAGAATCATAGAATATCCAGAGGTGGAAGGGACCCACAAGGATCGTTGAGTCCAACTCCTGGTTCCATACAGATCTACCCAAAAATCAGAATTCAGATCATATGACAGAGCATAGTCCAAACACTTCTTAAACTCCAACAGGCTTGGTGCTATGACTATGTTCCTAGGGAGCCTGTTCCAGTGTGTGACCGCTCTCTTAGTGAAGCACTTCTCCCTGATATCCAACCTGAACTGTCCTCGTTGCAGCAGCTTGACTCCATTCCCTTCTATTGCTGGTCTATAAAGAGAACAGATTGGTGCCTGCCCCTCCACTCCCCTTCGTGAGGAAGCTGTAGACCACAATGAGGTCTCCCCTCAGCCTCCTCTTTTCCAGGCTGAACAGATGAAGTGATCTCAGCTGCTCCTCATATATCTTCCCATCTAGGCCCTATACCATTTTCATCACCCTCCTCTGGACACTCTCGAACAGTTTAACATCCTTTTTGTACTGTAGTGCCCAGAACTGCACGTAGTACTCAAGTTGAGGCTGCACCAGCATAGAGTAGAGCAGGACAATCACTTCCCTCAACAGACTAGCAATGTCATGCTTGATGCACCGCAGGATACAGTTGGCCTTCCTGGCTGCCAGGGCACACTTCTGGCTCATATTCAACTTGCTATCAACCAAAACACCAGACCCCTCTCTGTGGGGCTGCTGTCCAGCGTCTCATCCCCCAGTCTGTACATATAGCCAGGGGTGCCCCTTCCCAGGTGCAGAACCCAGCACTTGCTCTTGTTAAACTTCATGTGGTTGGTGATCGCCCAACTCTCCAATCTGTCCAGATCTCTCTGCAAGGCCTTTCCACTCTCAACAGAGTCAACACCTCCTCCCAGTTTAGTGTCATCAGCAAACTTGCTCAAAACTCCTTCTAGTTCTACATCCAAATCATTTATAAAAACATTGAAAAGAACTGGCATTAAAATGGAACCCTGGGGAATCTCACTGGTGACTGGCTACCAGCCCGATGTAACCCCATTTACCGTAACTCTTTGAGCCCTACCCATCAGCCAATTGTCCACCCATCCATATTATGTTTTTGTTTAGGTGTATGCTAGACATTTTGTCCAGTAGTATCCTATGAGAAACCACACTGAAAGTTTTACTGAAATCCAAAAAGACTGCATCAGCTAACCTCCCTTGATTGACTAGGTGGATGATCTTATCACAGAGGAAATTAAATTTGTTAAGCAGGAAATTTGTTTATAGAAAACCTTCAACTCTGGAGAAAAAAAAAAAAAAGTGATGTTGTGATGGCCTGCACATTCTTTCAATTTGTGTTAGTACTTAGATGTTTATAATTATTTTTGTACTTCATGGGTGTGAATAGTAAAAGTATTTTCATGTGAACTAAATAGAATCTCCTAGTGTTAGTTCAGGTGTCCTGGTTTCAGTTAGAACAGACTGGGTAAAACAGTCTGGGCTACTCCTGCCTCAGGAAAAGGCAAACCCATTCGTGGAATTGCTTTTGCTCAGGGACCTGGATACACTTGGTGGGTGATGCAAAAGAACGGAGAGGTCCGGTGTGTACCTCAAGGGGATTTAATACTGGGTGAGAATAGCCCATGAATTGAATTGTACCATATTAATTACCTTATAATACTGTATGTTATCACTACCATGACTACTATATACCCTACATGAAAATGGTGACTAATTAGAATGTATAGAAAAGTGTGTAATCTGAGCATGATATAAATGGTATGGAATAAGGGGTGGATAGATGTCCTGGTTTCAGTTAGAACAGAATTTTCTTACTAGTAGCTGGTGGAATGCTGTGTTTTGGCTTGGGATGAGAAGAGTGCTGATAACACCCCGATGTTTTAATTGTTGCAGAGCAGTGCTTATACCAAGCCAAGGACACCTCAGCCTTTTTGCTCTGTCCTGCCAACAGGCAGGCTGGGGGTGCAGTAAGAGCTGGGAGGGGACAGACCCAGGACAGGTGACCCAAACTAGCCAAAGGGGTATTCCATACCATCTGATGTCATGCTAAACAATATATAGGGGTGGCTAGCCGGGGAAGGGGGCCGGACTGCTCAGGGTTAGGCTGGGCATCGGTCAGCGGGTGGTGAGCAATTGCATTGTGCATCACTTGTTTGTACATAGTAGTAGTAGTAGTACTATTATCACCATTGTATTATTATTATTATTACTACTACTATTTTCCTGTCTTATTAAACTGCTTTTATCTCAACTCACGGGCTTCACTTTCCATTTCTCTCCCCCGTCCCAGAGAGGGAGGGGGAGGGGGAGCAAACGGCTGCGTGGTGTTTAGCTGCCGGCCAGGTTAAACCACGACATCAGGCTAGGGAAGAATATTGATCTACTGGGGATCCAAGAGAGCTGATGAGAAACTAGGAAACACTTAATGAGAGAATTGCACATGTGCTTCAATAGATTGGCATTACCTTCTTCAGTGTGGGACAGATTATACCTGACATTATTATGGTCTATTCTTATTACGTCATGCATAATCTATCTAAGACCATCTAAGAGGTAGTCTTTTATAGTTTGTTCATCTCTAATACTAGGTGCCGCTCTCTTTTTCTCTCCCACTTCTCTTTCCCCCCTTCACTGCTCTCTTCACTTTATGATATTTGTAATGTTCCTTTTGTTAAAATCCCTGTAGAAAAAGCCTTCAGCTGCTTTACAAGTAGATGGAGAAAGGCCGGGGGGGGAGGGAAGGGGGGGGGGGGGGGGCAGAATTACTTAAGGTGATAGATGTGCATTCCAATCCATAAAAAATGGTGATTTCTCTGGTGACCAGAAACTGGCTTAGATGCAAAAAATGCCCTACATAGTGGATCAATTAGTGCTGCTGGGAGACCTGATTTTTCTCAGCTCAGTTCTGAGCTTTTTTGCTGACCTGAGTAGCTTAATGTCTTTGCATCCTTTTAGAATTCTTTTACAGTAAAGAAACCTTTTTGCTGTGTCTTGGCATGCTTGCATGTAAGAACAGTGTAGAAGGGAAACGCTCTAACTTGTTATAATTGAGCCACCTCAGGTACGAAAAGCTTCTAGCTGTGACAGCATGGATCTCTGCATGATTAATTTACTTCTACCCTCAAAAGCTTTGCAGTGCTGCAGTCAGGCTTCTGTGGTGGTTTCACACTGATGGCTAGCTAAATTCCACTGCAGCTCTCTCTTATTCCCTCTCCTCAGAAGATCAGGGGAAGAAAATATGGTTGGGAGGGTTGGCGGGGGGGACAGGAAGAGGGCTCATGGGTTGAGATGAACAGTTTAAGGGGGGGGGGAGTTGGGTGGAACTGAACAAAGGCCATTCTGAAGCAAAGAAAGAAGACAATTATCCTCTGCTTCCTATCAGCAAGTATGTTCAACCATGTCTTGATAAACAGGGCCTCAATACACATAGCAGTTGCTTGAGAAGATAGATGTGTTCATAACGAAAGCCCCCAGGTCTCCTTCCCGTTTGTACTGGGTTTACATGGCGAAGCCTTGGCAGCAGGGCACTGTGAGAAGAGTCCAGAATCTGCTTCATGTCAGATCACAGCCAGCTCCAAAAAGGAACCCACTGCTGGCCAGAGCCAAGTTAATGAGCAATGTTGGTTGGGCCTCTTGGAGAGCGGACTGAAGAAGCAGGGACAGAGTGACTATGAAGGAGCAGCAGAGATGAAGCATTACAGGCTGACTGCAGCCCCAGTTTCCTACTCCCCTGCACTGCTCAGGGAAGGGGGGGGATGTAGTATTCAACTTGCCATCAAGCAGAATTGTATTCAACTTGCCATCAAGCAGAACAACCAAGTTCCTTTCTGTGGGGTTGCTCTCCAGCCTCCTGTCCACCATTCTGTAGATACATCCAAGATTGCTCTGTCCCAGGTATTCTTGTTAAATTTCATATTGGCAGTGATTATCCAGCCTCTCAATTTGTAAAGATTTCTCTGCAAGGCCACTGCACCCTCAAGAGAGTCAACAGCTTCTCCTAACTTATCATCTGCAAACATACTTAGTATGCATTTGAGGCTTGCGTCCAGATCATTTATAAAAACATAAAGAGAACAAAGAAAACTGGCCCTAAAATGGAGCAAAACCCCACTAGTGACTAGATACCAGCATGCTGTAACCCACCTTTACTATAACTCTTCAGGCTTGACCCATCAGCCAATTGTTCGCCCATTATATTATGTACTTGTCTAGCTGTATGCTGGACATTTTGTCCAGAAGGATACTACGAGAACCACTATCAAAAGCTTTACTGAACTCCAAAAAGATTACGTCAACTGGCTTCCCTTGATCAATCAGATGGGTAACTAAATTTCCTTTTTTTTGAAAAGGTTAATCAACAATTTCCCTTTGTGAACCTGTGTGGCTGCACTGTCTTTCAAGTGTTTTTCAGTAACTCCTAGAATAATTTTCTCCATAATTTTTACCCCTAGAATAATTTTCTCCATAATTTTACCAGGCCTACGTTTACTAGGGTCATCTTATCTTTCTTGAAAACTGAGACAACATTTGCCAGCTTCCAGTCCACGGGGACCAATCCAGATTCCTGAGATCATTGAAAAATAATTGAGGGAGGCCTCATGATGACATCAGCCAGCTCTTTCAGTACCCTGGGAAGAATCCCATTGGGCCCTATAGACTTACATGCTTGTCTCACAGAACATGGAGAGTTCTTTCTGCATGCGTAGTCATGTAGCCTTCGGGAAAAGGTGTTTTTGTTGAAACGGTGAGGTTTCATCTATAATATCTGAATATTATTTAGAAGGATTCTCATTTTACAAACAGCTTATCTTTGTAAGACTATATGGAGAAAGCAAATACAGTTTGTTCTTCTAGTTTTACAAACTTAGAGATGTGTAATAATTCATTCACAAACAAAATTGAGACTCCTGGCCATGATGGAATTGTAACAGCATAAGTAGAGGAACAAAAAGTATTTTCCGATTAAAAAAACACATCATTTTTAAATATTTGAATTTCAGATAGTCCAAGGAAATCATCAGAGTTAGAATCCTGTTTTAAATTCTTAAATTGTAGAGAATACTTATCTTACATAATTCTAATTTTCTCAGGTATTTCATTCTTGGGAGCTACACTCTCTGAACTATTTCTTTTAATTCATTTTACAGTAATGACCTAAACCATCTGCTTTTTTCTTCTGCTTAAGTTTTTAAAACCAAAAGTTTTGAAAACTGAAAAATCCCTCAAGATATGCATGCTCTGCAGTTCTGACTTGATTAATGCTACACAGCTAGGCATCTGCTCCTTGTTCAGTCCCACTTAAGGCATTGGTAAGATAGTTTCCTACTGATCTCAGAGAGGTTGAATACCAGATACAATGGTAGAAACTACTTTTATTAGGTTTCTACTTATTCCTTTATTTTCTGTATATTGTTTTTCTGAGGATCTGTTCCTGTTATTGCAATCAAAATACTGCACTTCAGTCTTACATCCCATACAGACTTGTTTCTTAGTCCTTTTTATTGAAAGGGGAAGATGTATTTTCATGAAAAATTTCCTAGTTACTTTGTTTTTCCAGTTCACAAATTTAACAGCTTTCTGGAGGATAAAACCATGTCTAGATCAGGACTTTCCAGAAAAAAATAAAATAAAATCACCCACCCACCCTTCCCCAAATGAAGCTATGAAAGTGCCTTTTTGTTAACCATATGTAAAAACTGGTTTCTCATTGCACATTAAATATTTGGGGGAAAAAAAAAAAAAGGTTTTCATTCGGAGTAATCCCCCACAAAAGCATTACATCCTGTTTTTGCTTTTTTTAAAATGAACTTTTTTTTTTTTTTTATAAACATATTTCCTTCTGTTCTGCTAAGGATGCTACAAAGAGGCAAATTTGGTTAACTCACTCTTGAGATAAAAGATATTTTAAATGTAGAAAGAAAACATTTTTTTCCCTCAGCATGCAGTTTTGGGAAAAAAAAAAAATAATAAAATCTAAGATATATTTAAGACTAAGCAGATAGATAATTGTAGTGCCCACAAACTGATCCAGTAGCAATGAACTCTACTAAATGTTTCAGGTGGTCATAAAGTTAAAATTTATTCATTCTAGGTAGATGTTTCTTTGAGAGTCAAAGAGGAGATTGAACTGAATCTATCTCACAGAATGAAAACAGAAATCAAGGAGTTTTGAGGGAACTAATCTTCATAACAAATACTAGGATGGATAGCATGGATTAGAAGGACTAAGGAGCTTGTACAATTTCACTTTGAGCACATTTTAGGAGATAAGTAGTTCTGGAGGAGAAAACTTAAGTATAGATTTTGAAAGACGATGCACATTACAGCTAAGGGATAGATTTTTCTTTTATTATTAATGTTATTATTCATTTTTTTTTTTCACCTATGAGCCTTTGTGAAGATCTTTTTCAGTAGCTCTCAAGAGAACTGCAACAAAAAATGAGCCCTGCAAGTATTTGTAGTTAGTTGAAGAGTACTTAGAGAATGATGATTACTAGCATCCAACGCTGTTTGTGCAATGTAATTTTGGTGTGCTTTCTTTGCCCAAATTCAAAAAATGTTTTCTGTTCTACTGTGGTGTATGGCAAGGGTATCAAGTGGTATATGTTCAGGCAGATAAAGCCTATTCATTTGTAGGTTAGTGGGAAAGGTGAAGAAAGAAATACATGTATGTACTGTAGAATAAGGATCGTGAAATAGATGGGATCATGAAATAGATGACTACTTGCACTTGAATTGGCTGTTAAAGAGGCTTGTTTGCACACCTTAGACATCAACCATTCTGATTTGTCACCACCGCCTCTGTAATGAGTTCTGAAACTTTACAGCATCTGAAAATCGCTTTTATATAGCTGACTTTGACAGAAAAGTTTTCTGAGTCATTAAAGAATTCTTTTAGGATCTTGGAGTAAATGAGTTTTGATCATTTTTTGAAATAGTATTAATCCTTTTGAAATAGTATTAATCCTTTCAGTGAAGGGGGATGACGTGGAGGAGCCTGTAATGGCTCTTAAAGTTCATTTAAGCAGATTTAATTCCAATCCCCCAGCAAGAACGCCTTCTACTAGATCATGTTGCTCAAAGACCCTGCCAACCTGGCCTTAAACACCTCCAGAGAAGGGGAAACCACAACTTCTCTGGGCAACCTCTTCCATTGCCTCACCACTCTCAAAGTAAAGAATTTCTTCCTAATATCCAATCTAACTTTTCCTTTTTTAAGTTTAAAGCCATTACTCCTTGTCCTGTCACTGCTCCCTGATAAAGAGTTCATCTCTAACTTTCTTGTTGGCCTCCTTTAAGTACTGGAAGGTCTCTATAATGTCTCCCCAGAGCTTTCTCCAGCCTGAACAACCCCAACTCCCTCAGCTTGTCTCCCTCAGCACAGGAGAGGTGCTTCAGCCCGCTGAACATTTTTGTGGGCCTCCTCTGGACTCATTTTAATAGATCCATGTCCTTCTTGTGCTGGGGTCCCTTGAGTTGAACACAGGACTCCAGGTGGGGTCTCAAGTGAGCAGATCACATCCCTCAACTTGTTGGCCATGCTTCTTTTGATGTAGTCCAGGACACAGCTGGCTTTCTGGGCTGCAAACATAACGTTGCCAGCTCATGATGAGCTTTATCAACCAGCACCCCCAGGTCCTTTTCATCAGGCCTGCTTTCAATCCATTCTACACCCAGCCTGAATTTGTGCTTGGGATTGCCCCAGACCAAGATACAGGACCTTATACTTGGCCTTGTTGGACTTCATGAAGTTTGCACAGGCCCACCTCTCAAGTCTGTCAAGGTTCCTCTGCACAGCATCCCTTCCCTCTAGCATGTCAGCTGTACCACACAGCTTGGTGTCATCAGCAGACTTGCTGAGGGTACACTCAATCCCACTGTCTATGTCACTGACAAAGATGTTAAAGAAGGTCTGGTGCTAATACTGACCCTCTGAGGAATGTCGCTTGTTACTGCTCTCCACTTGGACATCGAACTATTGACCATAACTCTTTGAGCGTGTCCATCGAGCCAATTCCTTATCCACCATGTGGCCAACTGTCAAGCCTATGTGTCTTCTGTCTAAAGACATCAGGTTAGGAGGGGCTCTTCAAGGGCTTGAGTGGTTTCTGCCTATATCTTGTAAACACAGTCTGGAAAAAAAAAAAAAAAAAAAGTACCTGTGGACCTCCTTTCAATCTTGCAGTTGTGGTAGAGAACTCTGCAGTCATTGTGTGTGGAGAAACCAAAAGCCCCTTTTTAATTGTTTTCTTTTGTTACCTGTAGCTTAAGTGCATGCATGTGTAACTGAACAGCTAGTTTACTAGACAGGGAATACACTGTGTCATAGTGTTTGGTCATGAAGCACAAGATTTTTGATATTCATACTGCCTACACTGAAAAGAATTTATTTTGTTGTATTTTGTTGTTTGCTTTTTTAAAAATTTAATTGATATTAATTAATGGACTTAATTAACAGACAAGTGCTTCATGTACTAAAATATCGTGCACAATGGTTTCATTCTTGCAAATCTTATATATACAAAGATATATGTATAAATATGTATGCATACACATTTCTATATAGAAGGATAGTGTGGGAAGTCTCTTCTCAAGTATGATTCGTTTGTTTGCTTGTTTTCCAAATCTATCATGTGGGATCCTAAACTAAGCTCCAGGGCAGCTTGATTTGTTTTGTTCTTAGTTCTTATTTTGCTGACTATAATTAGGAATAAAATTAACAATAGTTATAATAATAGAAAGATTAATGTCTGCCAAAGGGTAAAAGCTCCACATTTCTGCAAGCCTCTTTAGTCACTGTTAAATGTGACTTCAAAATAGCATGTGGGACACAAAACACTAAGAAATGAATTTTGCTTGTCATTAATGGGAAATTGTTTTAACATGTACGTATAATCTAGCTTTGACTAAGGAGTTAAAACTCATTCTACAGTGTAAACTATGTATTGAGTAAAGAGGGTTTCATTCTTTCCCTTACTGTGTGGACACATTGAAGTCATTGAACATTGCTGTATTTTCTTGGTTTGGAAGATGAGAGCATGGCAGTTTAGTATGGAAGGAGCCATACTATGGCTCCCATACTAAGTATGGCTTCCATACTAAACATGGCAGTTTAGTATGGAAGGAGCAGCCCTCCACTAAACCATATCCCTAAGCTCTTTTGTAGAGCTTAGGGATATGGTTTAGTGGAGGGCTGTTAGCGTTAGGTTGGAGGTTGGACTCGATGACCTTGAGGTCTCTTCCAACCTAGAAATTCTGTGATTCTGTGACTGTGGTATTAGTCAGAAAGCACGGACCACTGATTTATTTGTGGATATGACATGCACCTTTAAAGCAGAATTGTATCAGATGATTAGTATGTCTGAAATGGAGCAGGGAGTCTCAGTTATAGGCATATGTAAATTCTGTATAAAAGCATAAGTAACAAACATGATTTTCAGCCATGCACTTGTCTATCCATTTATACTCTGCACATTTCCGAGTAGAAGTACAGCATTTTGTATGACTTTATAAAGGGATCATATTTCTTAGGCTACCTGTAGGCCTTTCACCAGGGATTGAAAAACATTTACAAAGTTACTTTGAGTGCAGATACTAATGAAGAAGAAAAAAGTTCAAATTACTTGTTTCACTAAAGCTAGATTAAAAGTCAGTTTAGGCTGAAAGTAAAATATTCTAAATGTCTGTTCCTGCAATATCATGTCTTACAATGTTTCAGAGTATTCAGGTATCACTTAGCATGCAATAAGGATAATCTAGTTGATTCTGTGACTGCCATTTAAAAAATGTAGCCTGGAGGATTGGAGGCTTGCCCATCTACAAGAAGGGCAATAAGGAGAACCCAGGGAACTACAGGCCTGTCAGCCTGATCTTGGTTCCACGGAAAGTTATGGAGCAAATCATCTTGGGTGAGATCACCCAGCACTTGCGTGGCATCCAGGGGATCAGGTCCAGCTAGCACAGGTTCACAAAAGGCAGGTTGTGCTTGTCCTGTCTCATCTCCTTCTATGATTCTGTGACCAGACTGGTAGATGAGGGAAGGGCTGTTGATGTGGTCTACTTAGACTTCAGCAAAGCCTTTGACGTGGTTTCCTACGGTATTCTCCTGGGGAAACTGGCTACCCGTGGCCTGGACAGGTACGCTCTTCTCTGGGTAAAGAACTGGCTGGAAGACTGTGCCCAGTGGGTAGTGGTTATGGAGTTAAGTCTAGCTGGTGTCCCATTACAAGTGGTGTCCCCCAGGGGTTGGTACTGGGGCCTATCTTGTGTAATATCTTTATTGATGACCTGGACAAGGAGATTGTATACCCTCAGTAAGTTTGCAGACGACGTGCTGGGACGACAAGCTGGGGGGTAGTGTCAATCTACTTGAGCGTAGGGTGGCCCTTCAGAGGGATCTGGGTACGCTGGACTGCTGGGCTGAGGTGAATGGGATGTGGTGTAACAAGGCCAAGTGCTGGGTTCTGCACTTTGGCCACAATAACCCCATGCAATGCTATAGGCTTGGGTCAGAATGGCTAGAAGATTGAAGAGGAAAGGGACCTGGGAGTTTTGATCAATGCTCGGCTGAATGTGAGCTGGTGGTGTGCTCAGGTGGCCAAGATGGCCAATGGCATCCTGGCCTGTATTAAAAATAATGTAGCCAGCAGGAGCAGGGAGGTGATTGTCTCCCTGTACTTAGCTCTGGTGAGGCCACGCCATGAGTACTGTGTTCAGTTTTGGGCCCCTCACTACAAGAAGGACATAGAGGCCCTGGAGTGTGTCCAGAGAAGGGCAACAAAACTGGTGAGAGTTCTGGAGCACAAGTCCTGTGAGGAGCAGCTGAGGGAGCTGGGGTTGTTTAGTCTGGAAAAGAGGAGGCTCAGGGGAGACGTCATTGCACTCTACAGCTTCCTGAAGGGAGGTTGTGATGAGGAGGGCGTCAACCTCTTCTCTTAGATAACTAATGATAGGACTCGAGGGAATGGCTGCCAGTAGAGCCTGGGGAGACTTAGATTAGATACCGGGAAAAACCCTTTCTCTCAAAGAGTGGTCAGGTACAGGAATGGCCTTCCCAGGGAGCTGGTGGAGTCACCGTCCCTCGTGGTTCAAGAAGCGCCTGGACAAGGTGCTACGAGATCTGATTTGGTAGCTTAGTGGGTAGTATTGGTGATAGGAGGATGGTTGGACTAGATGATCTTCTAGGTCCTTTCCAACCTTGTGTTTCTATGATTCTATGTATGTAGATGACAAGAGGAGGCAATAAATGATAGTCATTGAACCACCCATGTAGGCAGAAAGATCAGGATGGTATGAATGTAGATCCATCAATAAAGGTGGGTCTTACCCTTTGAATTTGCTTGGAGCTACCAGAATTTACACACAGTTCAAGTTCAGCCAGCAAGAAATAAACAAATAGCACACTAGTGGATTCTGCAGGGAGTAAAGAACGTAGCTGGAAACCTATGCAGATTTCATGATTAAAGTCTCCTGCACAATGTCATGTTGCATTTATATTAGCACAGCATAGTTTGGTGTGCCAATTCAAAGACATTACAGAATAAAAAGAATCAGAAAAGGGCAAGAAGGTGTTGCATGGCTTCTGTTTCTCCAAGAGAAGTGAAATTTACTTCATCTAAAGAAAATGTAGTAGAAGCTTGATGTTAAAATATTCCAGAAAGAAATGATGCTTGTTATCAAGCCTTGTGATCATGTGCCTTACAAGTACCAAAAATACAGATCAGTAAATGGTTTGATGGATTCTTGAAAGAAAATATTCTAAGTCTATGAAAAACAGAGGTATGAATGAGCACCAGTTAAGACAGTTTTGAAATTGTAGGATACCAACAAAAGATGTGGCTGTAGGGAAAAGTACTGCTCTGCACTGGTCCTGTATTGATATTTGCTTCAGTAACTTTTCAGCACGAGGTGTGATGCTGAGTCTTTGGTGCACCTTAGGCCTGACTCGTACCACTGCTGTTGGGCTCTTATCCGATTTCACTGTACTGGGTCTATATCTGGGCTGAAGATGAGTATCTGAATTATTGCCAAAAGTGTTTCCTGTTGTGCTTGATAGGAGTTTCGGGTGCAGTTTTCCTGTAACCACTTGCTGTAACTCTTGGTCTGTTAAATTATTCAGAGAAGGACTCCTTGTTCTCATCTTTCATGTGCATATTGAGTATGAGACAATCTGAACATCTCATGATGGTATGGAATGTTTTTAATATAAGAACTGTTGTGGAACCCCACTGATATTTTGGTGCTTCAGCAAAGTCCTGCATTGGGAAAGTGAAAAATAGAGAAGGACAAAGGAAATACTCTCAACAGAGCTCAGAAAGGGAGAGGCGAAAGCATTGACTGAATATTGCAGCTGATCAATGTCAGAGCCTTTGCTGAAGCTGATAAAAGGGAAAACAGGAAGAAAATATGTAGAGTGCCGCTCAGGTGGCTTGCGGATTCCTGGGTTTTAGACTCAAGGAATAATTTCTGTTGTATGGTAAAATAGACTGTGGAACATAGTCTTTTTTCTTTTTACATAGAAGTAAAAAGCATTTTTCAAAAAGGCAGCAAAAAGGATTTTGCTGCTGTTTGATAGTATGAGTACTGAAGCAAGATGAAAGACAAAATTCTGTGAAAATGGCACCTCTTTTTCAAATGTTTTACTTAGCTCTAATCTTGATAGGAAGAGTCACTACTCATTTCTTACAGTTTGTATTATTGAAATAGAAGGATATATCTTGTTTATTGTATCTGTTTTGCATTAGGTATTCTGTGCAAAAATATTGCAATATTCTTAAGTAGGGAATAAAGAACAATTTAATGGATAGGAGCTTTAGGAATGACAGAAACCTATGATCCATATCCTAAGAACAAATTAGAGCTGAAGTGCTTTGACTGTTTCTTGATACTTCATGCATAATTAACAGAACTTATTTTTTCTTTGTAAGTTCTGTCTCATGAATTTTGACTGCAATACCTCACTGGAAATAGGAAACAAATAGGGTCCATCTCATGAGTGTCTGGAAGTAGAATCATTAGAATTGTTAATCATAGATTCATTAAGGTTGGAAAAGACCTCTACGAAAAGCAGAGCCTATGACCTGTGGTGTTATTTTGAACAAATATCTTGGTTTTCAGGTAGAAATTTTAAGGATTTAAATTAAATTCTGCTGTTTACTAAGGAAGTGAGGATAGTTTTCTTTGTTTTTGTGTGTTTGGGTATTTTTTTGTTTTTGTTTGTTTCAAATATTATTGAACAGACTTAGTAGATAACTACTGACCCTATGAAAAGTAAAAAAAAAAAAAAAATAATATTTGGAGGGATGTGAGGGAAGAAAGGAAGAAAAGACCAAAAGCTTGCTTTCTTTAAAGTTCTCCTCTTCTTACTGGAAAAATATTTATAATCAAACAGACACAAATGATGTCACTGTTTACTTCAGATGTGGGGGATAAAATCATATCTCTAGTCAATTGTATGTAAGTCTGAGTTGTTTTAAAGAACTCATCCTTGTTGAGTTCTTCTCAACTTGACTGCTTCTCAAGCTTCTCTTGAGACCGACTGCTATTCCTTGTGTGAAAAACAATAATTTATCCCAAGATCCTAAAGTTAATGTTGAAATAAACAGATGATACGGTATCAAAAAACAGCTACGATGGGAATACCCTTGAGTCAAAGCTTCCCAAGGAAAAGCTGTTAATTCCCAAGAAGTCATGGAAGAAAGTTTTGAAGTTTCATCTAATATATTGTCCAAGGCCTGTATGACTCTTAAATGCAAGTGTTGACAAGCATGTTATCAAAACAGAAGGTGTTGGTAGAGGAAGAAAATCTTTTTTTTTTATTCTTTCTATTGCATGATCAGTTTGTTTAAAAAAAAAAAAAATGCTACAGATAAGGCAGATGCACATTTATGCACACGTGCTTTGAAAAATGTTTGACTCTAGACATACGGAATGAAAGTAAAAGCTAACACGTAAAAGAAAGATAGACTTTATTTCAGATAAGAGGTAATAGAGAATTACAGGAGTACAACTAGATTTCAGGGTGGGTTTTGGGTATCTGCAAAATGGGAACATCAAAAGAGCACAGTTACAGGGAAAGAGCACCGGGCATGTGACTGTATTAATTTAAGATAGAATACCTGAAGTTAAATGCGGACATGACCATGGTATTCAATCTAATGCAAAAATCGTGGGCTTTGGTACTTTATGGTCAAGCCTTTTCTTGTTGCTTGTTTCCTGGACAGCCTAGGCTCAATGGTGTTTCCCATCTTGGTTTCTGATACTATATCATCTGCTTAAGGTTTGGGTTTTTGACTCAAGCTTGCCTTAAGCAATCTGTATGAGTTTATTCAAAGATGTGGAAATGCTAGCTCTCTTCTTTAGCTAGTAGCTATCACATTTCCTAAACATAGAATTTTAGCATACAATAACTTAGAACTGCAGGGGGTATCCGTAGCCCCACCACATTTTATTCATAAATGCAGTTATTCCAGAATAACATTGCAATTTTCTCAGTGAACATGTATGGAAATCAGTCTGGATTTGTACTTTACTCCAGGTTATGCATTCATATTTGAATATATATTATTTAAAAATTGATACCCCCTTGTTTTAAAAGGATTATATTTCAGTGCAGCTAAGCCTGGGAATGTAGCAACAGTGGTTGTCATGTACTAACTGTTCTTATTTAACGATAGGAATCACTGAGATTTATACTTTCACTGGGTATGTTATTTATAGAATTGGGTGATGTTTGTTTCCCACATAGTTTGCAGACTTTATCCATTTGAATACTCAATTCTACTACTTGGCTCTGTCAGATTTAAATTTTCTGACAGTTTTGTTTTGTTTTTTTTTTTTTGTTAGCTAAACACAGAATTTAAGTTGCTGTGGTGGTTACACCCTACTGAACAGATAAACACCACAACTGCTCTGTAACCTCCTCTCCTCAAAAAGATTCAGGGAAGAAGAAGGTATGACAGAAAGGATAAAAACAGCTCACAAGTAGAAATAAGGATAACTTAATTAAAGGGAAAAGCAAGAAGAAAGGGGGGGGGGAGGAAAGGTGGGGGGCAAGCAAAGGCTGCAATGAAGAAAACGGGAGAAAAAAAAAATTCTTCCCATCAACAAGCAACATTTTTGCCATGTCCTGGGAAGCAGTTCCTCAATACATGTAGCAGTTGTTTGGGAGGACAATGAAAACCCTTCCGCTTTTCCTTCCCCTTTCCCAGCTGTTATTGCTGAGTGTGACACCACATGATATGAAATATCTCTTTGGTTGTTTTAGGTTGGCTGACCTAGTGATGTCCCCTCCCCACGTCTTGCCCACCCCCAGCCTGCTGGCTCTTGTGGTGTTGGAGGGAGTCCTGATGCGGTACCAGCACTGCTCAGCAGCAGACACAACACCAGTGTGATACTAATGCTGTTCTAGCTACAAGTGCAGAGCACAGTACTGCATGGGCTGCTGCAGGGAAAAGTAACTCCATCCCAGACAGACCCAGTACAGTTGTCTTTGTAAATAGGAACACTCCAGTTTTTCTTGAAATGATTTGATCCTAAATATCATGCCTTCTGTCCTAAACTGTTGAAGAACCAATAGATTCTTTGAAGTGCTTCTAAATAATATATTAAAGAAGATAAGTTAGTTTTTTTTTTTTTTTTTTTTTTTTTTTTTTTGTAGATCAAACAGTTGAAATAGAAAGCTCAACCCTGCCCCAGTGATCAGCACTTTCTAAAATGGGAGTTTAGAGGTTGAAGAACGCTTTTTCTAAGTGCATTTTGGAGTCCTACTTCTGTGTTTATTACAGATCTGAGCTCTAATTTTGTATATCTATTTAATAACTGCTAAATGTTTGTGTTGAATGTGACTATACTATCACTGGGAATGTATGCAATTTGGTGAATAATACTGCATTTAGGGGTTGTGTTCTGGTTTTTAAATGGCAGCTTAATTGCCTTCAATGTTTATTTACTGATGATGTAACAGTTGTTGAGTGTATTGATTTCCTTTTTTTCTTTTAATAGAATGAAATCTGTTTGGGACAAAGTAAAAATTATACCATATACTCAACACTTCTTCCCCTCTCCCCCTAAAAACCAAAAAACATTGCAACCACAATAAAGCAAACAATGAAAACAAAACCAAACCACAGTAACTGTAGAGAAATCATGAACTAGACCAGGCAGTAAGGTTTGGCCACAGCAGCATATTTACTCAGTAAGTATTTCCTAGTAAGAATATTGCAGCCTTTCTAGGATTCAGTGAACAAACTGTTGAAGCTTACCTTTTCATCTGGGTACTTAAGTGTTTTCATAACAAAGCATTATGTTATATATTTCATACTTACTGAAATATCTCTTCTGGTAGGTACCCAGGATTGAATGTTTGTGAAAAAAAACAATAAAGTACCTTCAAATAAAGCATTACATAATTAAAAAAAAAAAAAAAAAAAAAGAGTTGGAGTTGGTCAATGTTCTTGTGCGAACACATTTAAGTGAAGACTGGCAATATGAGTATTTCTATGTATGAAAGTGGGTGTATGTGTAAGGCTGAACTGCAAGTAGGAAGAGATCAGCACTCCTCTCTGCAAACCTGGGTATCATATGGATGAGGTGAGCACCAGAGCTTCTGTGGGAATGACATGTTGCTATTTTACTCCCACTTTGTATTTGTCCTGTCAAGATAATCTTTTAAAAGGGTAGTTTTCTTATTTTTATTTCAACTTTTAAAATATTTTTGTATCTGATACTGACAGTGTGAAGAATTAAATGTCTCTAATAACCAAGCATATAAAAATACTGTATCTATAACATTATTTCTGTGGAGAGGACAGGGTCTGCTGTATCAGAAAGCAATGTCCTTAAAACTCTTCATCAATTACATGCTTTGCTGAAGTGAGCCAAATCCTTATCATAATTGGGTGGAATTGTAAGTTTGTTATTTCAGGTACTTGAATAATTGCCTCTCTCAGAGTTACATATTGAAGATTTGAAATGGGAAAGAACATCAACATCAACAACAAAAATCGTTTTAGTCAAAATAAAAGTTCCATCCCTTAGGATGGTTGGCCTGAAGCTACCCCTGACGGGGTGTTACCAAGTTGCCCTTACAAAGAGAATTTGGTACTTTTCTCCCCACCAGTGTTCCAAACAATCTTCCTGTGTCTGTCTCTAATGAGTATTTCTGACAGATGAAGAAGTGAAATGCTGTTTTCTCATGCATAAGGTGGTATGCAGTATTGCACACAGACCTTTAAATTTTCTGTAAAGGTTTTTCTCTGATCACTGCACTAAAATACCACCTTATTTACAATTAAATGGAAAAACTCCTTGTCAAACTCTTCCAGCCAAGCACTTTAAATGTCATAAAAAAAAAAGAAAAAAGTTTGATTCATTTTTTTTGGGGGGGTTCAGATTCACCTGTTACCTGATTTAGAATCTTAGTGTTTGCATGGGGCTTAGAGGAAAAGGGTGACAACATCAAGCAATAAAACAGCTTGCAACTCCTGGAAGGTTCAGATAACTTCAGTCTCTCATTAATGGTCAGAGGAGTTGATGAAACTCAGAGGCAAATACTTAAAATTCAATTTAAAAAGGAGGAAAAAAAAAAAACAAACAACACAACAAAACAACATATAATTATGTTCAAACAAGTTGCAAGTAACTGAGTACATCAGTGTTTTAGGTACTCCAGTATGCAAACTCTCAGATGGCATATGATCATCTTAATGGTCATGAACTGAGTAAGCAAGCGAGACATCGTGTTAAAACAAGTTTTTGGGGTTCTTGGGAGAGAAACTGAAATGTATGTTTCCACACACAAACATTAAACTCCCTATTGTTACACATTTGACATCTATTTTTTCTTTTTTTAAGTGACATTATATGAGGGATTTGGCATTGCTTTTTTTTTTTTTTTTTTTTTTTTTAATTTTAGTAAATGTGTATATATATGTATAGATAAAAGTTTGGAAATTACATGATCAAACTTATATCTTTGCATAACTTTTCCTATCTCTGCAACAAGGTGAAGTCTTGCCAGCCTGTGGATTTTCTAGCTTTGGCAATCATGCTTTCTTTAAATCGTCTGTTACACTTGAAAAACGTAGAGTATAGTTAGTCTTTGCCATGCTTTTATTCATAAATACTTTGTATTCTGTAACAATTTCAGCAAAAACCTTTTAAGTAGACACAATGCAATTAGCTTTAAAAGAGTATAACAAGAACATCACGGATAATTCATTATTCAAGTGTTAGTAGTACCCAGATGGAAAATTGTATACTTAGCAAAATGACCACTTGATTGTAAAGGACCTTGAATTTTTTTTTTTTTCTTTAGTTTGAGTTGCTGCACACCTGCCTCTTCAAATTTGGAAACAGCCAGCAAAATTCCTTCTAAGGGCAGGTCCACCAGTGCAGAGAACTCTGTCTTTTAAGTCTCAGTAAAAGTGTGTGTGTCTGTAAACACACAGTGGTGAATTCACCTTGATGGCTAGCTAAACTCTACCACACTGCTCTCTCACTCTCCCTCCTCAAAGAGAAAGGGGGAGAAAATATGATGGAAAGGGCTCGGGAGTTGAGATGAGGACAGGGAGATCACTCAACAATTATTGTAATAGGCAAAACAGACTCAGCATAGGCAGATTAATAAAATGTATTGCCTATTACTAAGAGACTAGAGCTGTGAGAAACTAAAAGCAAACTAAAAACACCTTCCTGCCCTGGCCACCTTCTTCTGCCTCCTTTCCCCAAGTGATGCAGGGTGTTGCAGGGAAATGAAGGGGGGGGGGTGCAGTCAGTTCATACCACATTGTCTCTGCTGTGCCTTCCTAACACTTTCTTCCATGCTCCAGTGTAGGGTCCCTCCCACGGGGTGCCGTCCTTCCAGAACTGATCATATACGCACTTTCCATAAGCAGCAGCTCTTCAGGAACTGTTCCAATATGGGTCCATACCACAGGGTCCATCCATCAGGAGCAAGATCCAACATAGGTCCCCCATGGACCTTCCATGGATTCGCAATTATGTCTTGATTTATAATCAAACCCTTAATATTTAAAAGTTAATTATAAAAGAACAGACTTCAGTAATCCATGTAGTTGTCATATTAAGCATACAACAGCTAATTTACTAGCATTAATAATTAACTAAAAATAGCAAAGTAAAGACTAGGATTTAAAAATTCAGCAAGAAATAACATTTTAGTTTGGACAGAGAGACTGAGTTCAAACTCTGTATAAAATATATAATAGCAAGCGTTTTTTTTTCCAATAATAATGGTGTATTTTTTCCACTTTTTTATATGCGCCATTGCATATAAAGTTGCAGACGAGTCTTCCTGATAATTTCATAAAACTATAAATGAGCCAAGCATATAAGTACATTAAAAATGCTATTGCATTAGAAAAGTGAAACTGCAATGTCATAGCAGGATATGGATTCAGTTATAAACTTGTATAAAAACTGCTGTTTTGTCTGAAATAAAACGATCATAACTGCAGATTCTCATGTAAACAAATTGTATGCAAGAGCTTTTACCCAGAAAGTGTGGTTACTTTTTAAAGCCATGTTATGTGATGTACTTATGCCTAATATTTAACTCTAGAGGTACAAACGCTACTTTTAGAAACCTGTATAGAAACAAGGTTTTGTTAATTTAGTTCCTAGAGTTTGACAGCAAGTATTTTTATTATTATTTTATTATCATTATTTGATGTTATTTGAGATACTAGAAGGGTAGGATTATGGATGCTAGCCTGAAAGAGTTTATGTCCAGAATGAAGTTTCAGAATGATTTTGTTACAAGAGCAGTTGAATTATATATATATATTTATATGTATATATAACACATTATAGGAAAAAGGTACAACATCCACACTGTACCACTTATTAGGTTGGCTTTTACTTACAGCTTCTTAGTGATGCCCTTTTTTCATTCTTCTTCCATTTCTAGTTCACCACTGAATTAGATCATTAACTGTGAAGAAAATAGTTCTGTTGAATCAGTCTAGAGGATGGGTGAACTTTCTCTTCAGCCTAAAAAATGAAGCAGCAAACCCCAGGTGTCAAATTAATCTCACGTGGGAAGATTTACAGGAACATTATTGTTTCTGGGAGCAGAACATTATTCTGGCCAAGATAGCATTCTCCTTTGGTATTCAAAAGCCAGACTGTGAGCTTCCATTCACTATGCTTTCTGAAGCAGCCGAATGCACTAATGAAGCTACTTTGTGAAGGATTTTTATGATGTTCTTGTCCTTTTTAAGTTCTGACAGAGCTTTTCCAATTCCAAGGCAAGTGGACATGTTAATATTTTTAATATGGAGGGCCATTGAAAACAATATTTTAACATTCATAATTATTGTAAAACTGTAGCTTTATCAATTTGTAGTAAGCATCTCCAAATAATGATTTAAATGCAATAAAGTAAGATTCTTAACATGATTCTTACATCTTACAAGATATTCTAAAAGTGCGTGCTTGAATGTCAGTTTTATGGAAGTATGAAAAATGTTCGAGTGTGATTCACAGAAAAGATATCTTGATTCTTTTGAAGCTAATAGAAATAATGTCATGGATTTTAGAGAACAGACTTTTTTTTCCATGTTCTCTTTAGATTTGTCAGAGTGACAGCCCAACTCGAGCAATATGTAATTCTGTAATTCTGTAATATTCTGTCTGCCCTAAATATTAATAATGGTAGTTGTACCAGCTTTTCATAATGGAAGAGTGTGATACTGACATAGACACCTTTCTCAGCCTAGGAAGCTTTTGGGGGGTTGTGTTACTATAAAGCATGATGCAAGCTGTGTGACATGGGAGCAAGCTGTTGGTAGTAGTTCAATTAAATCACTGAACAGTTAGATTATAAAGCATAAATCCTTCTCTATTTTCTTATCTCTGGTTGTTATTACTTACAAATCTAAGGATGCAAAGTTAAATTTCTGTGGAGAGTCCATAAAATAAACAAGAATAAAATAAAGTTAGATGAGTGAATTTTATTATTTGTGTTAGATTCTAATAGGATGTGGATTTTCACAGTCTGATTAGAATTTTAAACATGGTTAAAAAAAAAAAAGTCTCCAGAGCAGCTTCTTAGAGACAACATTTTGCATTTTGACCTTGAAGCAATAAAACTGCTATTAATGAAGTACTAAGACAGTGTGTAACAAAGCAAAACCAGCAAAAGAATTAAGGAAACAATTAGGTAAGAGGACAATATTGATAGCAGTCAGACACGAAGATCTATTAAGTAGAAATTACTTGTTTTGTGTGTAGTTGTTTTTTTTTTTTTTCCCCTATAGTCTAATTAATTTTAAGATTGTAAGATTTTATTTTTAATCTATTCTAAGTTAACAGGGAAATAAAAGATTCCAAGGGCCTAGAACCACTGGCAGATGGAAATTTTATGAAGTATTTCCAAATATTTCTGTAGTTGTTGTTTTAGATTCCAAAATGCCCTATTTTAGTGTCTTGTTATATTCGTATTATATCACAAAAATACTTTTTACAAGCATTACAGCAAACGATGCAAGATTGTGAAATGAGAAGCAGATCAATGACTGCATTAAATAAAAATGAAAAACTGTCTGAGCCTGGAAATTTATTATAATGAAGATATTCCAATGTCTCTCTGAGAGTAGACAGAATATGTGTAAAAATTCATATATTGATTTCATATAGTTGTGAACAGGGAGAGTCCCTCGGGTTCACTTGACTGAAGTTAGTATTGATTTGGCTACCAACATAAAGTTAGTGTTTTTGGTATTTAGTATGTTTAGCTTAATGTTGCGATTTTAAGTTTGAATTAAGAAGACAAGAAAATAGCTGTTGTCTATCAATTAATATGTTCCCTAATGAACTTAGTTTATTTGGGAAATGAAGTTATTGAAGTAACATCATGGTTGAAACATGATGTTAAATGCATCTCACCTCTTGTACCTCTCTGTTGTGCAGGTAGTTCATGGGAATAATGCATTTCATAGTGCATTCCTTAAGAATTGCTTCTGCCTTAAAATAACCAAACTATTCGACACACTTGGTGTAGTCAGCAAAATAACTGTATATTTTAGCTTAATCTTTTAGCTGTTTTTAATATTTGAATCAGAACTTGGGACAATATACTTCATATGGCTTGAAGATCATAGTTGGGAGACCAGTTACTTGGGGGTTACATATGTCATTCATTGTGTGTGTCTAGTCATTGTAGCAAAAGCAGGTAAAATGACTGGGATGATTTTGACTAGTGTGAAGATTATGTATGATCAGTTAACCTGATAGCCTTTGCTGTGAGTTCTGAGGGCATCAAATTCTCTAGGTATTTTAAACTGAGTCACTTAGAGTGTAAGGAAAGGATGCATTTTGTAATGGTGGGATATTCTATAAAAATGTTACATTTTTATTTCCCCCCCCATTCATAGTCGTATAAACTTTGAAAGCTAGAAATTGTTTCTGTCATAATTTTTATTGATATCATTGCTGAATTTAGGCTATTAGTTATACTTACTTCTTTAGCCACAAGTGAAAAATAAGAGACTAAAAAGTTTTAGATATATGCAAAAGTAGTGCAGCATTATCAGCTGATGTATACTTTGTGGTCTATGTTCAGTATATTTTCTTGTAACAAAGGTGTTAATTGACAAGACAATTATTTCTACAGTCTTTAACTAACAAGTTACTTCTAAGTAGGTTCCTCTCCAGAGCTTTTCTCTTCTGCAGAGTAAAATTTATTTATTCATTTATTTATTTATTTTTAATACAAAAAGGAGATAAAAGCTGGGCAAAAGATGTACCTCTGCTTTGACAGTCCATATGTCAGTCCAGACTTTATTTGAAAATTCCTTAATATGGTGTTGAGAATTATGGGATTCTGCAATATATCCTTCTTCAACTTTGTGAAGATTGAGTGAAGGATTGAGTTGTCAGGTCTGGTTTTAACAAGTTGGTTACAAAAGCTTTTACAAAAGCTCTTTCCAAATCATCTCAAGTTGTGCAGCATGTTGTCCCACTCAAAATGATACTGCTGTGTTTGTATAGCTACTCAGCTCTTGCACTTAGAGTGGAATCATCAACATCAAGTTTTATATAAACTGTATGTGAACTCATAGTACCACTTAGCTGGTTTTGTTTTCCATGAAACCTCAAATAGACACTTTTATATATAAATAGACTACTTACCAATGCTGGCAGCATCTGTAACATCTGTAACATCTTTGGTCAAACTGGATGATGTTAAGTCCCTTTAAGTGTATTATTTGAGAAATGTGTGCATTAATCCATTACATACAGCAATGGATTTCCAGATTGTTTTTGACTGATATGAAGTCCTGAGTTTTCAATGTCAGTGTAACCATCAAGAGAAGAGCCATGAAGAAACAAAAGATGGCAATCTGTGTTTCTTTAGTAGAACATTACTTAATATGCAGTCTTCAAATCTTCTGAGGATTTAAGCAAGGAAAAATAACCACACGACACACACAAAAACCAATACAATGATCTAGAAAACCTGTTTTTTTGTTGTTTGTTTGTCTCTTTCTTTTTTTCCCTTTGGAATCTTTTAGGTCTCTTTCTATGATGTTTTAATACTTGTTCAGAAAAAAATATGAAACCATGATGGCCCATGTCTTGAAATAAAAAAGTAGCTGTGAAACTGTAGTGGGAAGCAAGCTAACTGGTATATTATTATTTTATTTTATTTTAGAAATTTACTTATGAGTTTTTATAGTGGTTATTTAATATTAAAGGAGAGAATATGATTTTTGTATTGGTTAATCTTAAATACTTCAATTATATGAAAGTAATAAAGCAACATGGAAACAAACAAAGTTCTTGCTTGCAAATGTGGGTGTTGAATAAATATTAAATTAGTGATGGTTATGGTTATGAGTGTAAGTTCACATACTGAACGCTTCACCAAGCATTTTCTTATTCACTGCTTTATTCAGTGAATTCACTAAAAAAAAAAAAAAAAAAAAAAAAAAAAGGCTTATTCAGCTTTTCTGCTGATTCTTCATATTTTTAACTTATTTTTTTTTTTTTTAATTAAAATAATTTTATTGTAGTTTAACTTCATAATACCTCTTAAAGGAAATACTCACAAACATCACAACATCCTGATGATGTTGTCATCATCAGGAGATGTTCTCTTCAGAAAGAGAAGTATGTGTTTTTTCCTAGCCTTTATATTTGTTATGTCAGGCTTGAACCTTTGGGGGTCTGGTGTTTTCAGGTGATTTCAAGTTGGAGATCAGTTATGCCATCAGTATTCAACTACCCTATTTCATAGAAATTCTGTTCTTGAATAAGTTTGTAATGGGAAGGTATTATCAGGTCTGTGTGGGACTGTTGCTGAAGATAATTCACTAAAATGAAAAGCTAAGTTTTGCAAACATAATGACAATATCTCTTTTTGCAGTCTAACATTGGAAGTAAAAGATCTGATTTTTTTTTTTTATAACCTCAGCAAAATATCCCATTTCTAGGGCACATCTGTAACATAACAGTGCGCTACTAGGCACAGTGGATTAAATTAACCTCTCTTGTGCCTTCTTAAAGTCAGAGTTTAGTAACTTTCTTCAAGAAAAGACATTTACGATATGTTTAGGTTTGCTTTTCAGATTTTTTTGTGGTCTTCTTTTTGGCTTCTGTTGTTGAATTACTAGTGGTACAGGCCTACTTTCTGTTTACTTCAAATAAAATATGTAGCTATATAGTAGCTATATAGTGTTGTGATGACCAGGAATATTCACTGGATTCCCCAGAGCTGTCAGGAAGTAGTAATTCTAATGGCACTGATATTTCTTGAAGTCAAGGATTATTACTCTCCTATATTCTCCTTTTTGAAAGAGCCAAAGGCAACACAGACTAGAGAAGCCCTTCCCTGCTATTTTACTCTGGATGTAGCTGAAAATCTTGAAATATAATGGGGAGAAAAAAATAAAATGGAAACCAGAGTATAGTGTATTTCTTCAACGATTTTTCAGACAATTTCTAATACTTTTTATTAAAATCTGAAATAAAATTTTAGACTTTTGAAAAACTACTTCTAAGATGCTTTCCCCCTGAAAATTAATAGGCTTCCCCAGATTTTTTTTTTTTGTTTTTTTCTCCTGGTAAAAGCTATTTGTGAGTCTTAGACAAGGCTGTATGCATGCTGTGATTATGTAGATCAATTTTGACACAGTAAATAACCTTTTCCTGATGTTGTTACTTACTGTACTTACTGTAGTGAGGTCATTTCCATTAATTTTAAAAATGATAATTTTTTGGCTTCTATATGAGATGTAAAAGATGGTTCTCAAGCTTAAAAAGGTGATGACAAGGGAAGAAAGATGCAATAATACAAAATCAGGAATTGCATGTAAAGGGTTAATGAGGATTGTCTGTTCACTCTCTCTTCCAATCCAAAAAAAAAAAAAAAAAGTTGATCTGAGGGTGCTTCAGGACAAACAAAAAGAGCTAGCTCTTTATGTGTCAGCAAGTTTGTGGAACTCCTTGCTGAAGGGCTTTGATGCAGGGAGCTGTGTAAACTTCAGGAGATTTGGGACCAACTGTAGTTGCTCATGCTAGATTTCAACTGAGAGAGCCTAAAAGACCATAAACTTTAAAATTCCCTATACTTAAAATATTTGGGAGGCTGTGAGAGTACAAACATAGAAGTATCCAGAATTATCTACTATGTGCCATTATCTTCCTTGGATGTCTGGAAAAGCCTCAGATATTAGGAAAGACAGACCCGTGGTCTGAACTGCTACAGCTGGTTCCTGTGCTGCACATTGTAAAGTGACTGGAATGTGAACAGCACAAGCAGTAAATCATTACTGTTATTAAGACTAGAAGAATGACTGGTGTTAAGGGTACTACAGTGACGTTACATAAATACAATATCAAATATCAGTGCTGGAAAAAAGCTAGAGCACTATGTGTGGCTTCATGAACAAGCTAGGATCTTTAGCTGCCACTTTGTATCACAGTATCACAGAGATTTTCAGGATCTGTTCTTACAGCTACAGTAATCAGTATGAGTTCCTCGTTACTATGAAGACTGCTTTAGATGAATTCATCTGTATGGCAAGGATCACTGAAAGTTTAAAGGAATCATCTGGGGAGCAAAGCTTTATTATTTGGGGAGTGAGAACTGCAGCACAGCTGTAGCAACCATTTTTTCAACACATGTACAACAGCAAGGTTTATATTCCTATATAAAACCTAGACAGAGTGTTAACGTTTTAATTGCTGTTTTAAGTCCATTCTAATAAAGAAAATATCTTCTCTCCCTCCACTCAAACACTTTGAATAGAGATAGCAAGAGACTTTATTCTTGACCACTTAAGTGGTCTTTCAGCTTCTACTCATCTGTTTCAACTGGGTGAAAGATTTTTAAGTAGTTAGAATTTACTGAACCCTGAGACTTCCATCTTCACACCAAGTGGGATAGAGATTGAGCAAACTTTCTAGGAAAGAAGGAAGTCAGATTGAGTGTCTGAACTTGTCTCCTACAACTGTAAGAATTGCTCTTGTTTATCTTTGGGAACTTCACAGAACAATGTTGAGTAATCACCATTCCTGTTTGTTGAGCTGAGGTGCAATTAGCAAAAAGAGGAAAAAAAAAAAGTTTTTCAAATCTGGTGACTAAGTATTTAATATCACTGGTGATATAGAGGCTATTAAATATAATGCAGAGTTTACTCAGTGAATCAAAGGCTGTTTAAAATCATAAGTGAAATAATTCATGGACAAGAAACTGAAGCCAAAGTACTAACTTGACTTCAGTTTTGCAAATTTTAACGGGGATGGTGAACGTTTTTTGGGTATCATGTGTGCCCTCAAAAATGTAGGATACTGAAAGTGAATATATAACCTTCAGAGAATGTTGTTGTTGTTATTTTTATTATTATTTTATTTATATTCAAGTGACTTTTAAATAAAAAGTAAAAGTAAGTAACGTGTGGCAAACAGCAAAATAGCACAGGTTCAGGCATGAGTCCTAAAAATCCGTTAAAAATATTGGACCCGTGAGTGCTATTTGTTCCATAGCAAATATTTCACAAAGAATATTGTTTTATTGTGCTAACTGGATTCATATTACTGAATAATCATATATTAATCTTAAGCAAATTAAATATTCCTTCTTGCATATGCTAATACTTTACCATTCCAATAATCAAACATTGAATGCATCTACTACAATAGATACCACAATAGTGTGTTACTGTCAGTCCATTCTCAGACTGACATTTTAAAATTTCAATGTAATTGCAGCATATTCTCATGTTACAGATAGTGCATCAATTTGATACTACCAATAATATCATTCTACATTTTGCAGTAAAATCTGAAAGCAAAAGAGATCAGGTTCTTGCCTATTTCTCTAGAGAACTTGCAGCTCATGCATAGTGTTCACAGGGATTGTTTAGAAGCTACTAAGTGTTAATTTGAATATTTTACAGCAAGCAAGAACTTGTCTGAAGAATAATTAGATGAATGAAGTATCAAAGATAACTTGGCACTATCATGTGCAGAATGTAAATCCATTGTTCTGTTAAAGATAACATGATGCTGTTGGCATGTTTGTTAGGTGTGCCATGATTTCAGAGATTCACAGCACGTTCCACTTTCAAAAAGTTAATTTACTTCCATGGTTAATTCTAGAGACTACGTATTATGTGATTATAACATGCATGTAGGAAGAAAGTTGATGATGGCAGGGAATAAAAATATCCTCATAAAGAAGCTTTCATGTGCAAGAAATCTACAAATGCAGATTTATGAGCCAGCACAGCATTTACTGTACAGGGTGTGTAAGTATGAGATGAAAGAGAAAATGTTTCTGATGTTAGTAGGTTAAATGGAAAGCTTGCATGCAGTAACATCTTTGCACTTAACACCTTTTGCTTTTTTTAATCAGTGGTTCTTCAGGTCAAATCTCTTAGTCTGAATCACCTTTAGATAACTAAAACATACATAAGTATTTAAAACTTTCCCGGTCCCTTTGTAGTTTCCAGTATGGTTCTGCTAAACCAGATAAACACACCGAGGACTTAGGCCAAAGTCACAGCTCACAAAATTGTTACAACATTCGTCATGGCATTGTTAGACAGTTAATCTCTGGTCATCTAAAACGTTTTGAGCTAATATGTCTCAGACATCATACTACATTGTTTTTTAGATCAAGTAATGCTGTTGCATTGCAAGACAATGTTTAAAGCTGTGTTTTCTGCTGGTGAAATATATGTAATTCTTTCAAAATTGGTGAATTACATCTAAAAAGATGTAGTTCTTTAATTTGATTTGGAAAAGTGGATTTTGCAGTTTTAGCAGGAGAACTCATTACAGCAACCACAATAAACTGAGATTTTTAATGCATGTGAAAGACGGAAAAGTTGATGTTGTAGAATTCTGCTAAGTTGACCATCAGGGTGCTGGCCAACTGAATTACCTGTGCTTTTACCAGGTTCTAGAAGAATACAAGATTTTTAATTATTAAAAGATGCTGTTGAACTGAACTTTATAGAGAGTATTTTAAGAAAAAAATATTGATTTTTTTTTTCATTTCAAAAATATGTAAACATTCTTCAATGCGTCAATTAAAAAATGCAAAACTTTAGTTGTAGCACAGTTGTAACACAATTATAAGTAAAGTTTCCCTAATTTCTCTAAAGTTTCCAAAATGTTTCCCTAATTCAAACACATAAACAAATACAGGCAATCAGCTTGAGTAATACAATTACCAAAGTGGGACTTAGAAAATAAGAGAGCATCAGGTAGAGAATCCAAACTAAACCATCCCAGTATCATGTTGTTTAAGAAAAACCTGCCAGCATCAGACATATGTCTGGTCTGCTCCTCCTCCTTACCCTTCAAGAAAATAAATTCTCATATATACAAATTTCCCTATGAAACTATTTCTGCATTAAATAAATCACTTGCATTAGTATTGCAATTCAGGAGATGTGACAAGTGATCTTGCACCATGTCTCATCAGACTGGAGTAACTGGAAGTAATGGCAAGTGGAAGTGACAACTCCTGCCAGCCTATAGCAGTGCAGTAGTGTTACCTCCCAGTAACAAGGACAATAATGTGTTTCGTGCTTGTTAGTGCCTCCTTTAAATTTTTTACCTCTGGTATGATACAGAGTAAAAGTGGTATTAAATGCTATCCATGCCACAGTAATATCTTATTTTAACATAGGCTGAAGAAGCCTGAATTCAGACTAATTTTGCCCTCAAGTGTTGTGACTTCATTGTCACAAAACATTCTGGCATTACACTGGTACATAATAGGCCTAACAATTCTATTCAAGCTGGAAAGCAAAGACTGATATTGCAGCATCCTGTGACATAACACCTTGTAAACTTACCACGTTATGATAATATGCGTGGAGCATCGTCTTTGTTATGTTTTTTTGTTATGAACAACTTTTATTTTTTTGTGCATTACTGCAAAGGAGAATTATTTGAAGAAAATTTGAAGGAATTGTTTATGTCAAGGCCCTCCTAGAGAGAAGGATCAACAATGGAGTAAATAAATGGGGTACTGCAAGCTGTTTAATGGGCAGGTCAGAAATGGTAACCTTTCTCAAGCAATGGGAATATTTAGACAACAGTAGCAGCTAACAGCTTCTTTTTGAAGCTGTATTACAAAAAGAGCCTGTGGTCCAGGTGGTGAGCTAAGAGAATAACCTTTTGACCAGGAAGTGCATTTACTGTTTTTAAATTACATTCACATTCATTAAACCTATGCAAGAAAGCTTGTGATTCAGAGGTGAGTCAATAAAAGAAGAATATGAAGCTCAAAACCATATGTATAGATTCAGTGTAGAAGCACATTCTGCTCATTCTTTGTCCTGATCATCATTTACCAGGATTTCTTGCATCAGTTATGGTTTTTGTAGTGACTGCTTTCCAAATCTTGCAACCTTTCCAATGTATTTTAAAAAAATATATATATTTACCAACTTTTGTTTTTTATGAGACCACTGAATATGCAGCTGAAGAAGATTAAAAGATCCTGTTCCAGTTATGAATCCTTTTCTTTTCTTTCCTTTTTTTTTTTTTTTTCTTCCTCCTCCTGAGTAGTGGTTGGTTTTTGTGGCATCTTTTTTGATTGTTGTTGTGTTTTTTTGTTTGTTTGTTTGTTTTTGTTTTGTTTTGTTTTTTTCTTCAGGCTCAGTAAGGTCAGGGTTATTTAGCTTCCACTTGGCCTCCTCCTTTGAACAAGTAATCCACATTTCAAACACATTACAAAGCCTGGCTCTGATGGGAGGCATGGAAGAGAAGAATAGAATTCCAGCACATTACTCTGACTTGACTGCACTGATTACAGGACAGGCGTGAAGAAAACACTGCCATGCTCTTGGGAAGAGGGCTTCTCCATATGGAGTACCGCAGCCAGTGCTTTGCTGACTTAACAGTTGTCTTTGATAAGTCATCAGGAACTACTGTGTCTCTGAACAGCAACACAATAGGGTGAATTAAAAAGTAAACAAACATTTACATATAAGTGGTTAACAAACTTGTGAAAAAGTTTCTTGATTTCCATGATTTTAGTGTAGGCAGAGTACATACAGTAACTGAGAAATGTAATCTTCTTAGTAGTAGTTAACCTTTAACCAGTATAAAGTAGGCAAGGAACAATGATACTGAATCTATTGTCAAAAAATTATAATTAATATCTAACTTGAGCATGCATTGTGAAAAGTAAGCAACAGATGTTACTGTTAAACTAATATCTATTTGATTTTTTTTTTTACCATAATTTGTTAGGCATTCACTTAAGGTAATGTTTTTTAAAGCATGGAGATATGGTTGGGCTGTGGGGAAGTCATTCATATTTCTCTTTTGTCATTTTAATTGGCTCTTAGATTACAGATATTTTTACATTAATAGTGTCCTGTTTTCAGCTGGGATAGAGTTAATTTTCTTTATAGTGGCTGGTATGTGCCATGTTTGGGATATAGGAGAAAATTAATGCTGATAACACCAATGTTATAGTTGTTGCAGAGCTTTGCTTACACAGAGTCAAGGACTGTTCAGCTTCTCGTGCCGCCCTGCCAGTGAGGAGGCTGGGGGTGCCCAAGAAGCTGGGAGGGGACAGAACCAGGACAGCTGGCCCAAAGAAACCAAAGGGATATTCCATACTGTATGACATCCTGTGGGACAATAACATCTGGGAGGGCTGGCTGTCAGGGGGGACTGCTGTCTGGGCATTGGTCAGCAGGTAGTGAGCAGCAACGTGATGTATCACTTTTATATTTAAAAAATTATCCTTATTATCATTACTATTACAGATACATTACTATTACTATATACAGTACTATTTTCCCTTCCGTTTCTACTTTATTAAACTTTTTATCTCAGTCCATGAGTAAGAACTTTTTTTTTTCCTTCTGATTCTCTCACCCATCCTCCCATTGCAGTCAAAGTACAGGGGGAGTGAGCGAATGGCTGTGTGGTGCTTAACAGCCTGACAGGCTAAATAACAACAAATAGTTAAAGTAGAAAAGCAATAACCTATCATCAAAATGTTTTTTTTTTTTTTTTCCTAATTATAATATCTGAATTCTTTTAGAGTGCTGTTGAATTACTGTTTTACTGCTGCAAGTAAAACTGCTTAGTACAAATGCTAAGTTTATTTTAAAAGAGAAAAAATATTAACAGGCTAACGGCAGGAGGGAAACCGGGAAACCTTCAGACAACCAAACTGAGATTAGAACTGTTACAAAAAAAAAAAAAAAAAAAAAAAAAAGGTCTTCTGACTTATTTATTTATTTTATTGAGTAGACATGTTAGTTTAAGTAGAAAAGAGGTTGTCATTCTGTACCTCTGTTAATATACTTTATTATTAATTTCATCCGTTACAGACTTTTTTTGAAAGCACATTAATGAAGGAAAATCTTTGTGCAATTTCAGATTAAGACATGTAGTCTACAGATACTCAGTGTAGATCAGTCTATAGCCATTTGTGGAAGAAATGGTGCATGAACAATACAAATTCACAGAGGACCTGTGAAGAGAAAATGGCTTTCTAGCTGGAAAATGAAAACAAGGGAGAAGTTAGAAATGTGTTTGAGGCATATGAGGTTGAACAAGATTTTTTCTAATATAGATAATTTTTCCATTTATTAAGGTTCTAAGAATTTCCTGGAACTATTTCTTCATAAGAATGACAATCCCACTTCAACATTTCCTGTCCCCCCAAAAGTTTGACAAGTGCCAATTTGTTGTTGAGTAGATTCTCATCTATTAAATGAATTATGGTTTGTAAATTTTTGTTGTGTATGGCTCTAAAAAATGAATAAGAGTGAAATATCTATATCATATATATATATGATATCTATATGATATATAGATATATCATATTTAAAAGTGAAACTGCAGCTGCAGATATAAAAAATAGAGAAAATCTGTGTTGTGGCACAATGTTTCACTTTTTTTTTTTTTTTCTTCTTAGAAAACCTGGAATACATTGGGGTCTTTGAGTCAGCTAAGACACAGATGGAGCCAGTCAAATGTGGAGTATAGCCAGTATTTCTGAGTTATATTTTCAGTCTATTTTCTAGTCAATACGTTTCACAGAAAAAAAAATTGATAGCACTGATTGTAGTGCCCTTCCTGCAGAAAGCAGAGATGATGGAATATTTCCATGGTGAATTAAAATGCACGCAGCACTGAGCAATGAAAATGAATTAAGGAAAATTCAGTAACTTCATTTTAAAAACAACTGTGAGCTTTAATTGTTATAAATTCAGAACTAATTAAAAACATGTTGACAAAAATTGAACCAACAGCTTGTCATTTTCAAATCTAAGTGAAATGCAAAGTGCTGAGAATAAATTACCAGGTCTGAATTCCACTCTTAAGTTTAGTGCTTCTGCTACATGTAGGATATCTCAGAGTATTTTGGAGGTGGAACAGTATGAAATATCAGAAAATATTTTGCTCTGTGTGACCTGGAATTGGTGCCTAAACTTTTAGATATGAAGACTTTACAGTAACTGGATCCAGAAGTGTGTGTCATTCATATCCATGCTGTGTGAGACTTAGTCATGATCTCCTGTCCTCCCTCACACCATGTAAGAAGAAAATAAATCTGGGGTTGTTGACTGTAATATGTAGATCCTAGGAGGTCCAGATAGGTCCCTAGTCTGGCTTATTAAGGGAACAGAACCACAAGATTTGCTGTGGCATATGACATCTCCCCTCAGTATGTTCCCATCTGCTTTGATAATAATTATATATAATAGAATGTAAAAAGAAACATTCAAATCCACAGATCTTAACTATTTTATTTCAGGATTAATCAATTAACATACCATACATTCATATGTTAAAATAATTAGCATAGTTGAATGTAAGAATAATGGTCTTCCAAGGAACAAATGGTGGACACATCTTCTAAGTCACATCTTCAAAATATTAACATACAAAAGTTGGTGTACATGAGCTTGTGTTACATCTATCCCATGGCTGAAATGTTGTCACTCACGTCTTTCTGCTCAGGAAGAAGATAAATCCAGAAGCAAATTCAGCATTGATGTGTACATACTTTAAAAAAACATGACACAGGTGCTACAAGGTGATTAATTGCAAGTTTCAAAAATATGTTTAGGGATTTTACTTAGTTGAGGTGGTTGTTCTTGCATGTCACGGTCTATATAGTGCTGGACACCACTGCCGTGCAAATCTTAAAATTCCTGAAACTAGGACAAAAAATATAAAGGATTGTATAAAATATAACCTAAAATGAATGTGCTGTAATTTCTACACTTTATTAAAGGGTTTAAGAAAATATTCTAGGTATCTTTTAAAATGCAATCCCAAAATAATTAGCAGAGTGCTCTAGAGCCTATCTTAATACAAGGAGTAAAGTTGTAAGGCCTGTATGTGAAGTGCATTGACTAACAGGATACAGCTTAGAAGTATGTAATTATTTTGCTTTTTTGAAGGGCTCAATAACAGCATGCCAATGTGGGATTTTGTTCTCTGAGTCAATTACTTGTTTATAATTGAAATTTCCTGAATGGCTTTGCAAGCTTTGGCATCCTGTGGTGAGACTTTGGAAAAGAATGAGTAAAATACATCCAGCTATTAGAAAGACAGAGAAACAGAAGTACGTGTAGTGGTATGTGTAGTAGAGGGCTGGGGAAGGTTGTTTATTCCTTCTTTGTTGATTAAAGGCTTAGTAACATTTCACAGTAAACTTAGGAGTGTGTGAACAAATTCCTTTCTGTCCTGCTTACTGCAGGTTGAATTGCTCAACTGCTGACCTGAATAGAGTAGAATAATGCAATATCAACTATGAGCAATAGTTAAAACTTGTTTCATTAAGATGTTAATTATGTTTTATTTGACAATTTCCTGGGTAGGATGGCAACCCCCTGGGAATGCTAATGAAAGTTTGGGGTCTGTCTCTGAGAAGTATGTGAGTAACACTGTCGCACTGAATTATTTGAAATAGATTGTATCTGAAATAGAAATGTACTAATATATTAGTATATCTTACAAGATCAAACTATACATATGTATTTATGTATTTGAGACAATGCAGTTCAGAAGGGACAAGAAGTCAACTGAGTTTTCTGTGAATATATGATCCAAAATTTATTATTTGTTATTGCCAAGATGATTATTTTTGAACAGCAGTTTTACATAGTAAAGTTTACTTTCCATTCCTCTCTCTGTTCTAGACACAGTTTACACTGAAAAGTATTATCCAAAGAGTCTAACTTGAAACATTCTTTTTTTTTTTTTTTCAAAATTGTATGTGTTGATTTCTAATCAGCAAGTAATTGTGGTTAATTATCTACTATCTATATAATCTTAATATTGGGAGACATGCAGCAACTTTAAGGTAGTGTTTTTTCACTGCCTAATTTTCTCACACATTTAATGCTGTACTGGTTATTTTATTAACTTGCTGCATTAAGCCCTTCAAAAGCAGGAAGTTAGTTGAGTCATTTGATCCTCGAGTACTGTGTTCAGTTTTGGGCCCCTCGCTACAAGAAGGACATCGAGGTGCTTGAGCGGGTGCAGAGAAGGGCGACGAAGCTGGTGAGGGGCCTGGAGAACAAGTCCTACGAGGAGCGGCTGAGGGAGCTGGGCTTGTTCAGCCTGGAGAAGAGGAGGCTCAGGGGTGACCTTATTGCTCTTTACAGATACCTTAAAGGAGGCTGTAGAGAGGTGGGGGTTGGCCTGTTCTCCCACGTGCCTGGTGACAGGACAAGGGGGAATGGGCTTAAGTTGAGCCAGGGGAGTTTTAGGTTAGATGTTAGGAAGAACTTCTTTACAGAAAGGGTTGTGAGGCATTGGAACAGGCTGCCCAGGGAAGTGGTGGAGTCACCATCCCTGGAAGTCTTCAAAAGACGCTTAGATGTAGAGCTTAGGGATATGGTTTAGTGGAGGGCTGTTAGCGTTAGGTTGGAGGTTGGACTCGATGACCTTGAGGTCTCTTCCAACCTAGAAAATTCTGTGATTCTGTGATTCTGTGATCTATACGGTAATGGATATTTTTTTCACCACAACAAAATTTTTACTGAGAAAATTTAGTGTAACAGGTTTCATATCAGAATACTGGAAAATATAGTATTGTATGTTTAGGTAATTTGATGTGACAGACCTTTACTTAGTGAGCCTTTCTATGAACCTTACCACAAAAATAGTCAAAAAGTATAATATTAATACTTGTTTATAAAAATCAACACGGCTTGCTAGTTCTGTATATTTAAATTATCAATAAAATGTTTTTCAGTACCTCTTACTGCATGCACCTTGTATGCACTGTAAAGGTCTGTGGTAGCAGGTCCTTAGTGACTTTTTGTTCGGTTACCATGGCAACTTTCAACTCTCTCTAGCTGTGGAGAAAGCTTCTAAAATTTTTTGCTCGATGAAGAAAAAAATGTTTGTGTATTTTTTGAGGAAGAAAGACAGTTTTTCAGTGTTTTTTTTTGTTTGTTTGTTTGTTTTTGAAGAAGTTACAGTGGATAAACTTGTATTCTTAAAGAGGTATTTTAAAATGCTTTGGATTTTGTAATTTAAGTACCTAAAAAAAATTGCTGAAATGGAAAGGGAGGAAGCAACTTAATTAAAATGCTTTCTTAGGAAATGATTCCCTGGTTATAAATTTGGACATAGGAATTACATTACATTTATGTCATAAACTGTAAAGGTTCTGTAAATTGGAAAGATTATCCTCGTAGTGTGATTAGATTTTGAAGTTTAAAAATGTCCCAGGGTAGTAAGTCTGTTCTCATATGAGGCATATGCTGCCTCTATCCTGGATAGAATCACAAGTGGAGTTTGAGTTTTGAGTAGAAAAAGAAATTTATTAGAATAATTTGAATGGATTCTAATATGGATTCTGATATTCTAATAGATGGTCTTGCTGTTGGGGAAATGTTAAAAATAATGCAGGAAAAAAAAAATTGTGGCCACATTGCTTAGAAATAATATAAAAATATATTTGATCTATCCATAGTCTTCAAAGCCTTCTCAGCTTGAAAGCTTTTACCTCAATTTATTTGTATCAACTTCAATAAATATTGATAAAATAATTCCTTTTTAATTCCTTTTTTTTTTTTTTTTTTTCTCCCTCTTAAGAACATAAAGATAATCTGGTAATTATGAAACTCTTTGTGATGGTTATCAAGCCAATATGGTAGTAAGCAATTAATATGTATAATCAAAAATGAACAGAGGATAGAATCTCTGGTTTATTCAGCAGCATAAAACCTAAAAGCTTGCAAAAATTCCTACTTGCCTGTATTATTCTAAATATTTATTTTTTAATTTTCATTTGATAAAAGTCATGTTGCTGCTAATTAAAACACAGGTACTTTTCTGATGTTTTAATAGAAAATGCTCATTCATATTAATCAAAGAGACATAAGACTATATAAGCTAACTCCAATTCCATCCTTGAAGAAAAGGTTTGTGTACTCGGCAAAGTTCAACAGGTTTTACCAGGGTCTAACAAGTTCATACTGCTGAGGTTTGTTGCTTTTTTTCTCTTCTAAACTATCTAAAATTTGAGTTTTATTTTGGTAAACAATTGTGTTGCTTTGCAAAGGAAAATGTTAACAAATTTTAGTAGAGTGGCTTTTTTTTCCCTTGATAAGTGGTAAGTATGATGTACTGCATAGCTGATCAGAAACAATTGCACTTAAGACCAAGCCTTAATTTTCAATTACTGATGTTTCTTTAATGCTGGTCCATTACATTATCAAGGCTTGGGAAATTTCTTCTCTTTAAAAATGAGCCATATTTATTGCAAAGGCAGTATTGCTTTTGGAGTTGGCTGTTCTTGTTCTGATTCCTAATACAGCATAGACAGTACCCAGTCATGTATTGCAGTGGGAAAAATGGGTTGTTTCCCAAATGTCATCCTATGTGGTATGTATCTGCATAAAATATGGAGTCCTGACAAGTAAAATGAAGAAAAAATAAATACCAGTCGTGCTTCAAAAGGCTAGACTTTGAGGTGATGACATTTGGTCAAGTCACAATCTTTTGCTCTTACAAGCAACTGCCTTTTTGGTATTTTTCCTGAGGAGCTATATATCTATTTGATGATAATGCTCCAAAATGAAGATTAGCTCTAAGAATATTTGTTTTAGTGCCTATCCCTTAGTTACTTTGCCTAAATATTTGTAGACAAAATACAGAGAGGCAACTAATGCCCACATCTCACTTCAGAGTAGATTGTATTAGCTTCTGCAATATAATAAACCAATTGGGACCAATGCTTGAATTAACATAATAATTAATGTTTCAGCAAATTGTAGTAGGTCACAGTAAGAAAATGTTTAATCTTTCTGCATTCATCTGTGTACATTCAAGGCATGGGGAGGTCTACAGAGACTGAATTAAACTTAAGTGTATCAGAAATGAGAAGAGTTTTAAGAAAGCTGTGAAAAAGATTTAGCTTTGTTGGGAGCTGTTCATATTTGGTTTTGTTCTAAAAATAAAAGATACACCAGAATATGATCACTACTCATGTTATAGCTCATTTAATGAGAGAAAGCTGTAGAGATGTAAGAGCCAAAATAAAGAATTATTCTGCATCTGCCCACTTAAGAATCTGGGACTTGGGGGATCATATTCCATTGCCTATGGTCAGCTACTACTGTAGGAAAAATAACAGTCAGAGCACTGGACTGGAATTCATGGAATGCATGGAAATCATGGAATGCATGAAATTCAGTATGTCTGGTCAAAATTACTCTGGTGTGCGTCTGTGTGTGGGAGGGGGTGAATACTTACAAAACCACTACATGTTTATGGGGGAGTGAAAGTGTATTTTTCTAAACATAATGCCAGGCTTAAAAATTGCTTGACATTAAGTGGAAGATTTCATGTCCTTTTGAGGGTTGAGATAAGCCAATGAAAATTCAAAATTATTTTGTACTAGCACTTCACACTTGCAGGGGGGGAAAAAAATCTGCATGTTGATTACCATACCATCAGAAATAATTACCATACCATCAGAAATAATTTCCACCTATCTTGAAACCACTTTGGAAATCTAGGGTAAATCCTGAATTTCAGTGGAAAATTTATTAGTAGTTTTGTTTGTTGTTCTTGTGTGCTTTTTTTTTCTTTCTCCTTTTTCCTGTTTCCTTTACTTTTTTTTTTTTTTTTTTTTTTTTTTTTTTTTTTTACTATTATAGGGTAAGTAGATTGTCATTTAATGGCTAATTTATTGTTACAGGAATTCACTCATCAAAACAAAAAAACAAGCAAAAAAATAGCACACACACAGAATGAGTGAAGAAAATGTTATGTTCTGCAGAAGTTCTCTGTTACTTGTATTATAGTATTGTTGTGGTTTAACACTGAGGCAGCCAAGTACCACACCACCACTCTCTCACTCCTCTTCAGCAGGATAGAAAGTGGGAAAGAAAATGAGATGGAGGGAAAAAACAAAACAAAAGAGCAACACACAAAAAAAAAAAAAAAAAAAAAAAAAAAAAAAAAAAAAAAAAAACACCTTGTGGGTTTGAAATAAGAGCAGTTTGATGAAAGGAAAAAGAAAAGGCTGCACAGAAGCAACAGGAGAATAAAGATTATTCTCTACCTCCCATCAACAAACAATGTTCAGCAACTTCTTGGGAAGCAGGGCTGCAATGCACATAGTGGTTGCTTGGGAAGATGAATGCTTTCCTTACAAGAGTCCTGCCTCTTTCTTCCCCCCACCCTCACACAGCTTTTATTGCTGAGTATGATGTCAGATAATATGGGATATCGATTTGGTCAGTTTAGGTCAGCTGTCCCGGCTGTGTCCCCTCCCATCTCTTGCCCACTCCCTGACTTTTGGTGGAAAGGCTGTTGGAAAAAACAGCCTTGTTGCTGTGGCAGCTCTGCTCAGCAACAGGCAAAACATTAGTGTGATATCAGTGATGTTTTTCCCTCAGTAAGTTTGCAGATGACACCAAGTTAGGCATGAGTGTTTATCTGCCTGAGGGTAAGATTTGCTCTGCAGCGGGATCTGGATAGGCTGGACCGATGGGCTGAGGCCAACTGTATGAAGTTCAAGGCTAAGTGTCAGGTCCTGCACTTGGGGCACAACAACCCCATGCAGTGCTAAAGGTTAGAGGAAGAGGGGAAAGCTGCCTGGTGGAAAAAGCCGTGGGGGTGTTGGTTGATGCTCGCCTGAACATGAGCCAGCATTGTGCTCAGGTGGCCATAAAGGCCAATGGCATCCTGGCTTGTATAAGGAATAGTGCAGCCAGCAGGAGCAGAGAGGTGATTGTCCCCCTGTACTCTGCTCTGGTGAGGCTGCACCTCGAGTACTGTGTTCAGTTTTGGGCCTGTCAGTACAAGAAGGACATCGAAGTTCTTGACCATGTCCAGAAAAGGGCTACGAAGCTGGTGAGGGCTCTAGAAAACAGGTCTTATGGGGGTGGCTGAGGGAACCTGGGGTTGCTTAGCCTAGAGGAAAGGGAAGCTTTTAATATAATGTATAATTTGCACTGTATAATTATCTTAAAGGATGATATAGTGATGTAGGGGCTCTTCTCCTAGGCACCAAGTGATAAGGCAAGGGGGAATGGGCTAAAGTTGCACCAGGGGAGGTTTAGGCTGGATATTAGGATAAATTTCTTTGTGTGGCATAGGAATAGGCTGCCCAGGGAAGTGGTTGAGTCACCATCCCTAGAGGTCTTCGAGAAATTTGTAGATTTAGGACTTAGTAGCATGGTATGGTCATGAGCTTTAGTACTAGGTTAACAGTTGGACTAGGTAATCTTAGAGGTCTTTTCCAATTTAAATGATTCTATGAACACTGTTCTAGCTACAGTTGCAAAGCACAGCACTATATGGGCTGCTGTGGAGACAGTTAAGAGACTAGCCAGACCCAGTACAAATATTCTGAGCAGCCAGTGCAAACTCTTGTTCAGCTGTGGTTGTGGTTCTACAAACAGTCTCAAAAAAGTGGAACATGTGGAAAGAAAATAAAAATTGTGCCAGGATGGTGGTGGTGGGGAGGGGTAGACAGAACACATGACAGTGAGTTTGCCTAAATCAATGAGAGAGTGCAGAAAGTGTTCTTAGCTCAGCCTGTTTCTTTTCTGGCAGCATGTAAAACTTGCCTACTAACTCTGAGTTGGGAGGTGGGGGCATAACAAGACAAAACAGGAGTTACATGAGCTACACTTGGATGCATCCAACAATCATAATTTTGTGGCTAGAAGATTGGTGCACATCACTTGCTTTCACTTATGAAATGGAAATACTTGAAAGTGCATATTGTTTCTGTAGCTATAGGCTAATGTACAAACAAATAATCTTTAAGTAATAAAATCAAATTATCCTGGAGCTGAATTGTGTTTTCTCTCCAAAATTGTGCTTGAAGTTTCAGTTTAGGAATACAACGGAAATGGAGACAAGAAGAGAATTAGGAAAGAGTGGAGTAGTCTGCAGATTTGTTATTTAACGATACTTGAAAAAATTTTTATAGATGAACATGCTTCTTATTTTAAACAACTTTCAACTGTGACACTATTTTATTTAAATACAGGGGTATAATACTATGCAGCAATAGTAGAGGAGTGAGATTATAATATATTTTGAACAATGCATTTTATTAATACCAATACTGAATGTTATAAGGATTACAATCAAAACTCTTAGCATATCTGTAGGGTGTTGGATTCTTGAGGAGAAATATAGAAAACAAGTGTAGATTGCTTGGTTGATTGATAACTGTGATAATTCCCTTTCTTCCCTGGAAGTTCAAAAAGATTTAAATAATTTTATGAATGTAATGACCAACCTGATGTTTCAGTGATGACTGCCAGTGTTTTCTGTGAAGAACACTTCAAATTTAATTTGAAGCTATCCAGAATAGTCATCAAATAGCTTTAAAAAAGTCTAATGACATGTATTCTTCAGGATCAAATACCCTGTGTATGTACATTGAGTACTTTACACATTTTCTCAGGGTGGTATAAAATAGAAAGATTTTTAGAAAAACAAAACCATATTCATCAATACAAAAAAGAAGAACTAGCTTGTAGAATAAGGCTGAATTACTAGCTTATAGAATTTACAGTATAAACATTTTCTGAATGTACAGTGATCCTGTCACTCTGGCTACTGCATCATGGCATTTTCTTAACATAATAAATGTAAGACCTAGCCAGCCTCTGGGGCTGTGTGTCTAAACAGCTGAGCAGTAATTATAGGGGACCCTTGAGGCATGGCCAGAGGGGAGTGAAGGTGACTGGTAAGAACATTAGTATTTGAGTAATTTGAAGTAAAATTTTAGTTATGCTATAGGAAAGAACAAAAAACCAATTCATTTCTTCTGAGTGAAATGAAAGTGGTTTATTATACCTACAGTCCATGTAAAAACTTCAGCATTTTGCAGGCTTTGTTGTAGTATTCAATCCAGCTCTACCCTTTGCTCCCCAGTCCAACAGTGTCGTCGTGTGGGACCAACAGTCAGGTCCAAGCTGTGCCAGAGGAACCAGCCTCTGACTTCTGCTGTCAGTGACTCAGCAGTCTTGGAGCTGTTCTCGTCAGCTGGGAGACAAAAATTTGTAGAGAACAGATGTCAGTTTCCAAAACCTGTGGTCGAAGGATAGAGACTCCATGACTAGTTTTCCTGCTGGTTGCTTAGCAGATTATTGAAAAAGAGGGATTAAACAAATCTGGAAGTTATGTACTATACTGTCAGCTGAGTATCATCTCACTCTCTCTTTTTATGATTATCATTAGTTAAATTATTTTTTGATTGTGTTTTCATGTACGTATTCTTTGGATAAATATTTCATTATATTTCTTTATAAGCCCAGGCATGAGTCTGTAACTAGGAAAAAAACAAACAACAAAAAAAACTCCTGTACAGTAATTATAAATATCCAAATACATTCAACAGTTATTTTAGACACAAATTCTTCAAGAATTGGAATTATTTGTTGATGTCTAATGTTCCTAAAATGAGCCAACATTTTGGCTGACAGTGTCATCATCTTTTTATCTATATATTTTTTTTCGACCCTTTCCCTCACCTGAGAGATGAGATCTGAAGTTTTTTTAGATGCATACAAAGATTCAAATGTGTCAAATTATCTACCATACTGAATCTCACTGTATTAGTCGTATTTATTGCATAAATAACAGGATAAAGTATCTGTGGTGTAAATGTGCTGTTTTCAGTGGAATTTACCAGTAGATAATTTGGCCCAGACATGACAGCAAATCTTTCCTCTAAAATGTCAATATTGCACTGGAGTCCAATTATTTTTATACTCTGCTAATCCTCTTTCATTTTTTACAGTGTTACCGCAGGCTTCTATAAAAAGGCTATTGGTAACATCTCAGTGGGGATGCCTCTTTATTGAGCATTTTCAAAGTCTTACTGGCTTCTGAAAAAATAAAGATCAGTAGGTAATGCTGAATTCATGAAAAAAGTTAGTCGGTATTAATAAATAAATAAATAAATAAATACAATCTATAAATGCATAATGTAGTCCTGGTTATTCTGCTGCTTGCAGAAATTTTCTTGGATTTTCTCAGATTTGGTAATGAGACTTTACTGTAGTTAGAAATTGTCCTATTTTTACAACACGTGCATAAAATGGCCCTTCAAAGATAGGGCCTTTTTAATATTCATGGCCAAAAATAAATTACACATTGCTAAATAAAATTTTAAAAATATGTTTAGATCAAGAAACCTACTGATCATTTAAAGGCAGCATGATTTTAATAAATATTTAAAGTCTATTTAAAATAAGTATCAATAGTATGTCTTAAGACTCTCAAAGAGTGCATATTGTGAAGTTCTGGTACATATTGTAACGAAGAGGAGGGAGGAAATGATAGAAAGAATTGTATTTAATATAGAAAAAAAACCCTTATAGTTGTTACTTGAAACTTCCATCAAGTTTCTTTAAATTATCTCTATCACTTTAGGAGGGTAAGTTTTAGGCAAACATACTGGAAAAGAGGTAGGGAAACGTTTGAGATCTTTAATATCATACTGAACTCTTTGTATATGGACCTCTATAAGTAGGCTTGTTTCACAAAAAAAATGGCAGAGCTCTGAAACTTAGATTTAAGGCATTTGTTTTGGTAACAAACTGTGATTTTAGAAAACAAGCATTAGGTTAGCTGTTGCTGCTCCTTCACAAGCTAATGGAAATTACACTGACAGCTGTCTATGTTCATTAGCAAAAAATTGCTTACATACTTTTGGATTTGTAATCAGGTAAACCCAGATTTTGAGATTCAGTCACATGTGAAATTAATGAATCTTTATGGTGATTATTTGCTTAAAACTCTCATGTTATATTCTCCAGACATGTTCTCCTTTACATCTCCAGAGTTCCTTATAAAGTAACTCCCTTCTTCCAAAATATTTTCCCCTAAATTTTGATTCAGGTTCAAAAAGGGGAAGAATGTTGAAAAACAATTGTTATCCTATCAAACTATTACAGATATATCTGGTATTTTGTGTTGTGTTTATAGTCCTGAAAAATGACTGTTAGTTAAGAATAAGTAATAATGTTAGTTCATCTACCAATTCACCAGCAAGAGGTAGCAGTAAAGTAATTCCTAAGACATTCCTAGCATGCCAGACAGAAAAAAATATCTACAATACATCAGTATGCAGTGTGATATGTCAGCCTTCTATGGATTTCATCAGAGTTTAGTATATTTTTTCAAAATAAAAAAAAAAAAGTCGAATTATTTTCGAATTCAATTGGCCTGCCTTTTACCCAGATTTTTGATGTGTTCCTAGTTCTATTTTTTATTTTTTCTATCTGGGTGCTGTACCCACAATGGATCTTTTTGTTGTTGTTGTTGTTAAAGACTATTCTGATCTTTAGATGTGATTTGGCATTCTCAGTGGCTGCTGGTTACTAAGGTCACCGAGAAGCATATCTGTTCCTCTCAGCAGGAATTTCCATGCAGTAGGAAGGGCCTCTGAAGGAGAACAGAATCTAAGATAGAGGAAAGAAAGGAGTGGAGGGCAGAATTGAAACAAACAAACAAAGGAATATAATAATTGTACTTACCTATAGTAATATAGGACTGACTGTTTCTAGGCAGAATATCATATATTGATATCACAAATATGACAGTTTTATTGCAATATAATCCTAACCATAAAAGTTTTATACATATTGGGAAGCCATATGAGTAATTTTTGTGGATTTTGAAATATTAATTGAAATAATTATTTCATGATTATGTACATGTGCTATTTATTCTTAAACAAATTTGTCTCTTAAAACATATATGCAATATATAAATAAAATAACTGCATGATTGTTATTCTCTATAAAATATAGAGACAGTTTAGCTGTTTTTATGGTAATGATCTGGAGACACTATTGTCACACAAATATTTACTAATAATATTTCATTTACTTCCATTCTAAAATACCCATTTTCTGTGTCCTTAAAAAAAAAATAAAAATTAAAAAAATAAATATTGATACATAGTTTTTCATTCCAGAGAAGAATGTCTGTTCTTATCCCATATCAAGAATGGACTGTGCAGCACTTGTCACTTAAATGTCTGTGTTGTTCTTAATTTTGTCCACCAAATGCATTTATAAAGATGATAAATATAATCAAGGTGTAGTGAACGTTAATCAACTTTTGGATAAAGGTAATTTGAACTTTAAGTAATTAAACATTAGAATATGATACCAGTTGTTTAAAACATACAAATTAAAACAAACCAAATCCCTAATTTTGCAATATTAGTTTACTCACTAGGAGTTTTATTTTTTTTAACCTTTGTCTTTCTTTGAAAGAACCTATGTCTTTGTTCAGGAGAAAACCCTGTTTCTTACAATCTTAATTTAAACTTGTCAGTTTTTAAAAAAAAGAAAAGGCAAAAACAAAATAGTATGTTCTTTCATGAACCAGAAATAAATTCCAAAATTATGGTCAATCAAAATCTGTTTTTCAATTACTTTTGAGTAGTGAACAATTTAAATTTGCAAAAACCTTTTGGAGTTCAAAGATGTTGCTACAGACAGTTAATAAAGATCTCATCACTTCAGTGTAAATATTAAATGTATACTGTGTTTTAAATACTAAAAATTAAGAGAAGGAGCATATAGGAATGTTTGGGGGGTTCATTTTTGATGATACATTGGACAAGATAAATAAGAATTCAGAAAGCGTTTACAGGTAAAATATTGTGGCTAATCTAGTGAGCATAAATGCAAAGATAAATGAAAGAGCTTGTACAATAAATGAAAGAGACAAATGTTACATATTCCTTTCTGTTATCAGTGCAAAGCTGTTTTTTAAAAAATGCTTCTTCATACACATAGTAACATTGCAGTGGTCTTCCCCCTGTGGAAGAACCACTTCCAGTCTCTGGCCTGCCTTCCTCTCTGCAGAACCTATTGTTACACAGCGCTTCTTGTAGCAGCTAGAACTCCTAAGTTTTTTGCTCAACATTACTTCTTGTTTGTTTGTTTGTTTTTACTGCATCCAAACCCCAGGATATGCTGTACTAATCCAGTAGAGCTGTGTGGCACTGTGAGAGATATTCAGTTGATGTTTCAGAAGTTTATTAGCACTGGAGATGTTCTTTATCAGATAATTTAGCTAATTATATCACTACCTACTTGAGATGAAATTAATATAACGTGTTAGATTGGAACTATTCTCTGCCTTATTTGGCTTGAAGTGTACATTAAATATAATACCAAGAGAGTCAAAGCAATTTTAAGGATTTCCTCTCCTAATCATGTTTTTACTAATGATACTTAAGAATGAATGCAAATCTTACTGAAAGCCTTCAGCAAAGGGCTCAGGTGCCCAAGGAACAGGCCAGAAATGGATTTTGTAATTTATTCTTATTTATTTAATCTGGTGCACACTCTGCTTTCCAGTTTCACATGAATAAGTGCATCTGTCTTTCATGTAGTTCTTGCCTGGATGCTGCAGGCAGAAGAGAGCCAGCACAGGACAGGGAAATAGAACCCCACCTTTCCTGTATCATCACATATTAAAAAGTGCATTTGCAGGAGTTTTAGTTACAGAGGAAAAAAAAAAAAAAAAAAAAAAAAAAAAAAAAAAAAAAAGTTACTTTACTATTGCACTGTCAGTTTTTCTACCAACTCTGATTGATTCCTTTAAGCAATCTTGTGTCAAAAGCCTTTGTGCTCCTGTGTGATTGTATGATTACTTGAGGTAGAAATGAGTGCAGGTTACCAATAAGAATATAGCATATTCTTATCCAGCATTAATGCTTTATGGGTGGACTAGAATATCAGAAACCTCAAGGACTGCCTTGGGATCCTTTGAAAGCTGAATCTGCATTTTGCAGTTTTGCTTCAAAGTCACTGGGAATGGAGTTCTGAGGCCTGGAAAAGTCCTTTATGAGTTCAACATGTACCTTGGCATAGTAACTGATGCCTGTATTTATTTGCCTGTATAACAGTAGCCTGGTTTTAGAACATTTGAGTTCACTGAGTTTAGAAGCTACAGTCATGTAGAGTAAAAGCTATTTCTTTTTCTGTAGATGTATATATATATATTGCAGTTTATTCTTAATTCAACAGGAATGTCTTTAAACTTAATGTGGCCATCTTTTTTTTTTTTTTTTTTAGTAATTATAGGAAAAGCATTACTCTTTTGATGGAAAAATGATACAGGACTTTCTAATACACTTATTAATGAGATGACTATTCATGTGGAAAAGATTCGTTTATTTTCAGCTTTTATCAGTCTAATACTTATCGTATCCTAAAAAAGCATAATTCCTAAAAAATTCCTACTCATTCTACTCTCCCTACCCAACTGCAAATTTGTTTATGAAGTGCATAATGTATGTGATTAAATAAAGGAAACTGAAAATGAGTGAAGAAATTACATGATCTAGCCTATTTAATAGAAGAATTAAAATAGCTGTTTAGCAAAATGGAGTAATTTATCACTAAGTGATAAATTACCTAGTGTTCCCTGTAACTCATTTATCATGAGTGGCAAGTATCATTGTTTTATTTTAATTTGAGAGGGTGGGATCAGAGGCTTACATTTCAGTGTTCATACCTCTTGTAAATAGCAATTAATTTAATCATGATTTGTTTATAAAATAAAACAGGACCTAGAAAACCTTTCACAGAATTTGTCTTCTACTGGAACATGGTATTATACATGACTTTATATCATTTATGCAGTTAAATCCTTGCTTCCAGGTGGAATTTTAATTTACACTTCAGTCCACTCAGGTATATAATAGCTTTATTTTTATGATGGATACAAGTAGTGCATCTTTGTCTCCTACAATTTCAGTTGTAGTATCCTTTTAAAAAATAAAACAGTTTATAAACAGATTATGGTAGTCCAAATTAATTGGTTAACACAAGTACCTAATCAAATTCTGACTTCCCTTGTCTTTTTTTTTTTTTTTTTAATAATACTTTAAATAAATAATTTAATAAAAAATCCTAGAGAAATGATTCTACATTCTTTCAGAATAAGTTGCCCATGTTTCTCAAATGTTCTGTTCTTGTGTTATGCCAGTCATGACTTACTCCTAATGGATGTGCACTACTTCTCCCTCCCTTCTTACTTTATTAGAGAATAAAGTGACCACTAAAATCAAAACATGTCTTAGAATGTTTTCTGGAGCTGGTAACTACTTTTTTTTTTTTTTTTTTTTTTTGGGGGGGGGAGGGGGAGAGGGGGGAATGATACTCTGTATCTCATCATTCTGTAACAATAGCTATTTTCAAATTAGAAAGAAAATTGCTATTCAAAGTGTAAGTGTTGTTATTTGCTTTTAACACTCTATGAGTATGACTTTTCTTTATTTGCTGATTTACATATAATAAAAGCTTATCCATATTCAAAGTTCACTTAAATATTACAGCAGTAGGTTATACAATATGTTTGAGGGTATGGTGACAAACAAGACACTCAACAGCAATTTCAGTTCCAGATAGAGAATCTGTTACAGCATCCTGTATTCCTTTCAGTGTCATGCCGTATTAATAGGGGAGAGAGCCAGGGAGAGCAAAATTTGTGAAGAAACAGGAGCCAGTTCCTAGATTCATGAAATGATGAATCTCATTTCTTCCTCTAATTGTTTCCTAGGACTTCTCTTACAGGATTTCTGTAGGCCAACAGCTGTTGGAAAGGAACAAAGGAAGAGTGTGAGATTCTCATGTTTAAAATAAATAAAATAAATAAAATCTGTGCTTAAATGACATGGGAACAGAAAATTGATCATCTATAGCAACGTCAATACTTTTTCAAATAAATTCAACCCATATCAGTGAAGTACACACCTGTACTCCATTTGAACTAATAATTTCTTTGGCATTATCATAATTTAATCATTTGCTGTTATATAATTTGGTTTTGTACTTAAATATTAAATTTGTTAAGCAGACAGTACTTATTTGTTTTCTTCGAATGCCTGTGTGATTCATTTATATAAGTAGCGCAGAAAACCTATTTTATGCAAGTGGGAAACAAATTGAGGACAAATTTAGGTATAAAATTTGGAGAATAAATACATTATATTTGAATTTTCTGTCCGGTGACTGATAAATTAAGGAAAGGATTTAGGTTGGCCTTCTCAAACAGCAGTTTGCTGAGAAACCTTGTGTATGATGCATCCTGAGATAGTTCTGGGTTCAGTCATGCATCCATGTGCAGACCCTCTGTGTAATGGCAAGCCATTATTTTCCTGTTATTGTGAAGTTTCCAGCTTTTGATGTTTACTACAGAAGTAGCAGTTCAGAATGCCTTGCTTTGTAGTATTAGGCATCCTTGTTAATTATTTTGTTTACATGCTGTTTTGGTGTAGTTTTCCCTAGTTACACTACTCTGTGGAAGACTGTAAATAAGAAGGTGGCACAATAGATAAATTTTTGAATTTTAAATTACCATGAAATGGAGCACAAAACAGTACATCTGGCAACATACTAGACTCTGGTTTGGAATAATTCACTTATTCAGCCCATATTTAATATTTTGGAGATTTTGTAGCAGGAATATGGCTTTTAGAAATAGACTATCAATGGCTTCAGCTTATTTCCTCTGAAAATAATTCTTTTGGTTGGTAGACGATAGAATAGACAGCACTTCACTAGTTATTGTTTGTATAGTTATATGTTTGTATTGTTTGAATAATGGTTTGTCACATGATATGGATCCTTGAAATTTGTTTAATAATCTTATTTTAAGATTTCTGGTTTCTTTTTCCTTAAAGAAATGTTGTAGTTATTATCAAATAACTTTGATTTATCCTGTCTGGATGATTTTATTTCTCTGGTCTGTGATCCTATTACTTTTGATACATAATAAGGTCAAAGCATCCAGTGGTATGCATTTGATTTGAATCAGGCAAGGGTACGGGATCAAATTATTATCAAATCAGCCAGACTTATTCTGTGATTTAATACTGCCAGGAAGTAAGCTACACATGCAGTAAAGCTAAACATAGTGCTTATATAGGAGTGCAGAATCTGCTACGAGAAATCTGCTAAAGCCTGTGGAAGTAGTCTGGACATTTGATCAAACCCTAAAAACCTAAATGAACCTCAAGAGCAGTGAATATTAAAATTATTGTTGATTTTAGTGGGAAATAAGGTAAATTCTAAGGAAATAAAAAATATACGCTTCCTGCGCTTGTGCGTGCTATGAGACATGCTTCTTGTCTGAAGTCTTTCTATGATACCAATAGATCCCATGTCTTTATATATTCATAATCAGCTATTTGGGATTGTAACTGCGGTAATATACAATAATTTACAGTACTCAGAATTCATAATGAAAACATGTTATACTCAGTTATTGGGTTTATATTATCTAGTGCTTTTCTATGTAGGTAATTACATTTTAATCATTAAATGAAGTGCAACACTTCATGCTGGCTAGAATGACTGCCATGCATTTTTAATGGTTTCTCTAAGTGTCATTAAGTGATAATTTGAAAAAATAAATAAATAAACACCCATCAATAGACACAATTCATTATTAATAAAGTCTGTTCTCAACTTGCTTTTAAAAACAACAAAAGGGTGCTATGAAATGCTGTAGTGATAGATTATAACTGCTTATATAAAACATACAAATATATTTTAATAATTTTGTTGAATCTGTTCATTCTAAATGCTTTTCTTAATAAAAGTAAAAGACTACATCTGCATGGTAGAACTAGAGAGTTGATACAGGTATCATAGGCTCATTTAGATTGAAAAAGACCCTTAGATCATCAAGTCCAACCATCACCTAACACTACGAAGTCCACCGCTAAGCCATGTCCCTAAGCACCACATCCATGTATCTCTTAAAGAGATGGCAACTCTACTGCTTTCCTGAGCAGCCTGTTCCAATGCATAACCTTTTTTTCCATGAAGAAATTATTTCTGATATATAATCTGAATCTCCCCCGGTGCGACTTGAGGCCATTTCCTCATATCCTATCACTTGTCATATGAGAGACCAACACCCACCTCACTACAACCTCTTTTCAAGTAGTTGTAGAGATCACAACTCCTCTGATCCTCCTTTTCTCCAGATTAAACAATCCCAGTTCCTTCAGCCATTCCTCATGAGTCTTATTTTTAGTGCCTTTATCGGCTTCATTGCTCTTCTCTGAACATGTTCCAGCAACAAGATCTTGGGATGGTTAATTAACAGTAACGCTTTACAGCTTTTGGACAAAACATTTTGACTTGCATATGTCTTATAAAATGTCAAAGCAAAATGCAGTACAATTCTGTAAGCCAATTCCCCCCTCCCCCCTTTTTTTTTGTGTGTGTGTGTGTGTGTGTCTTTGTTAATTTACACTGAAACTGTACAATGGCATACCTGTGGTTCTTTTACCTTCTATTTTCCCATTTCATAGCCAGGTATGGCAAACAGCATTGCAGTTGCTGTGTTTCTCATCACTTTTTCAATGCTCTTTCGAGGGCAAAGATGACTGAGCTTGAATCTAAGTGATCATGAGAGGAATTTTAGTTTCTCATGAGGAGTGCATTACTCTGAAGTCTGGAGAAATGCAGAGACGGATTATGACTGCCTCCTCTTGCACAATTTCTGTATTTTGTACATTTTGGCCAAACAAGAATAATGTCAAAGTTATTATTTGAGTTCACACCATAGATGTCTCTTCAAACTATATGGAAACAGCTGTGTTAAGATACTTCCATTGGAAAGTTATTATATGCTTTTCCCACCCTTCAATCAGTTTGAAACCAGCAGTTTTCATTCTTCTATAACACTAAGTGTGTTTTTATGAATACCAGCTGCCTGTGAAAGAGTTCTTCAGTAGTTCTTCACTGGCAGCACCTACTGGAAAATGTGATGAGTATCTAGTTGAGTAACCAGACAGAGACTAATGAGTATCTTGTTAGGTACTAGTCAAACCCTGAGACCATTTTTCTGTCACATTATTAATAGCAGTGAAACTCACTTGAAGAAAAATAAATAAATAAACAAATATTATTTTTTAAGTATTGATACCAGAAGTGAATATTCTTATTTACCAAAATGTTGTTGAATCATTTCAGTGTTTCTGGCCTTAGTTTCCTAAAAGCCATTTACATCAGCAAGCTCAACTGAATGAGTTTTACTGAAAACATAGTAACTAGTGTAAAAAGAAATGCAACTGCTTCTGTAGCAGCAGCTGGAACATGCTTGGACTATAGGTGAAGTTTGATTTCCCTTTTGAAATAAAATAGTGAAATGGTCACTGAGGTTTGCCAAGTCAGCAAGTAATTTGTTGAGGTTGCTAGTATTACTGACGAAAGAGTGAAGTTTTTGCTGTGAGGAGAAACAAAAACATGGAAAATTATGTTTTTAAGGATGAGTGATGCAGGAACAATAACAGAGCCACAGGATGGTTAAAGTTGGAAGGTCATCTGGCCCAACCCTCTTGCTCAAGAAGGGACACCTAGAGCAGGTTGCCTAGGTCCGTGTAGCTTTTGGATATCTCCAAGGAGGGTGACCCTACACCTTCTCTGGGCAATCTGTGCCAGTGCTCTGTCACACTCACAGTAAAGAATGTTTTCCTGATGTTTAGATGGAACCTCTCATGTTCCTGTTTGTGCTCATTACCATTTTTCCTGGCATTGGGTATATCACTGAAAAAGAGTCTGTCTCTGTCTTCTTTGTATCCTCATTCAGGAATTTACATTTATTTATCCCCAAGGATGATCGTGGGGAGGCTGACTCATTTGTAGCTTCCTGGATTTTTCTTCTTGTTGTTCTTGAAGTTAGGAGTGATGCTTGCTTTCCTCTAGTTTCTCATAATCACCACATTTTATCAAAAATTATCAAGATGGCCTTACAATGATGTCTGCCTTTTCCCTTAGCACCCACTGTTGCATTAAGTTGTTTCTTTAAAAATATAAAAAGACACACACATCTTGACAGGTATTTGTTTGCAAAGTAATTTAACTTATATTATCATGTGATATTTCACTACTGCTGTTGTTAGCCATTCAGACAGAATATTTCATAGAAGGCAGGATTGTTAAGTTTGAATTGATTTGTAAGTTTTTAACATGATTTTAATGAGAAAGATTGATGATAATATGTTTTCAAAGATAGGTGGTGGGGAATATTTGTACACTGCAGTACTGAATTTCTGATTATCTGTTGCTACTGAGAACATTTTGATAAGCATTTGATAAATGGTGAATTTCATAACAGTGAAGAATCTAGACTAGAAAATGAAACAGAAATGAAACAGATCTACGAGCATACTGAATTAAGCATGAAAAGCTGAATTTTTATTTATTTATTTATTTATTTATTTGTAATTAGGTTTATAGAATGCAGTAGTTTTGTCCATGTTTATCTAGCATATCATATACCTTCACACTTACCCAAATGACTGTCAAATACAAAAGCTACCAAATAAGGAAATACATTATATAGTCAAGAACCTTCAGCTAAATTACGGGTTTTGCTTGCTTTTTTCTTTCTTAATAATTTTTATTAGAGCTGTTAAAATGCTACCTTCTGTAGATGCTATCTTAAAACACTTCAATTGCATTTGAAGATTTATAATGTTAAAAGTGATTTGATGTGAAGAACTACCAACTCTGCAAAGTAATCCATGATCCCAGTTAGATATTTTAAGACAAGACTACAATATCAAAAACCGTGACATTATATAACATCATGATGTGAACGTGGTGTTAACTGACTTCAAATTAGAGCAAATGCTGTTGGTAAGCCTACAAAGCAGTATTGTATACATTTTCCAAATTAGATCTGAAGTAGTAGAGCTGTGCAAGTATTATACAGCATCTGTATACAGCTGTTTAGATTTGTGTTTTAGAGATGTACTGTGTTTGTCCAAGTGAGAATATTTTTTTTTCTGACCATATTTGAATGCATGACATTTCTGATATGAAATGCATATGAAATGCCGGAGGATGGAGTGACTGGTGAGCCAGGTAGAGATTCTGAAGGTGAAGTTGTCTTGTATCCCGCAGAAGGGAGGGTTTGTCTCCTGACTACAATGCGTGAACACACTGTTGTTGGATGAGAAACTTTCCCAGTTATCTGAAGTATGGATTCGACCTAATTGATATATGTCTGTGCTCTGATGCACTATTATCATAACCTAATGGAGTCCTGTTATGGATTTACAATGCAATGTCAGAGCGGTCAGGGGCCATGTGGTAATACTACAATGAATTCTGAAAACTGAATAAGCAAAATGAAACCCTACCATGTAAAAATAGCAAATAATGGACGTGTTTGTTTTGGTAGGTAAAAAAAAAAAAAAAAAAAAAAAAAAAAAAAAAAAAAAAGTTTGGGATAAGTATGAAATTATAAGCTTTTTCTGCATTTTTTTCCAACCAAAACATGTTTCTGACATAAAATGTTATGATCAATTTTGACTTTAATTTCTTATTTTTATTTTTATTTTTATTTTTCCCATTTAGGCCAGTTTTGAAACAAAATAATGCTATTTTGATGCAATGCCAAATAGATTTTTTAAAAATTAAATGTTTCAGCATAACCTAAAGAAAAAGATATGCTAAAAACTCCCAACACTCCAGACTCAAACTTTACATGCCACTTTCTTGCCAAAATTAGTGGTTAAATTAAACTTCCCTTTACAAATTCTTTACAGAAATTCACCAAATGGGATACCTAATCATCCCAATGTTGTAAATCATGATTATTTAGTAGTGCTCTTCATTCTAGTCTCTGCCATATGAATTGGGAGAACCTTCATACACACATTGATTTTGATCAGCTCATGTGTCGAAGTGATGACATGTAATGTGAAGGAAAGCACTACAGTATTTCCATAACATTTGTTTAAATAGCTTATATGAACATCATAATATGATCATCATTTAATGACTTTTTTTTCGGTGACATTACTAAAAAGTAGTACAGACCTTATTATTGAAGCTGCAAGAAATGGGCAAGAGATCATATAGTGAATTAAGCAGTGTACATACCATCATTATATTGATTGAAGATGCTGCAGAACAAGAAGAATCCATAGTTTGCCATTAGTAATCTTCCTGAAAGTTAGTCAGATTGGACCCATATTCAACAGATGTTTTCCAATCTGTGAAGCTGATTTGATCTTTCCAATAACAACTTGAGCTTTTTTTTTTTCTTTTTCTTTTTTTTTTTTTTTTTTCCTTTTCCATTGAAGAGGTAAAGGGCTACTAATTTGGCCTTTTATTTTCTCCCTTAAGGAAAATGCAAGACTAAACTTCTTGACATAATTGAATACTTACAAGATAACATAATAGACACATAAATGTTAACCTCTGTATTGGATGTCTGTAGCAAGGAGAGCTGCAGGTGGTGACCTCCCTGAGAAGAAGTCGGGACTGTCCATGGTAGACATAGCTGGCTTCAATGGCCCCACCACAGGGCAAAGTTGAGTCCATCAGCCAAATTACTGGTGCTTCTAAAAGCATTAAAGAGAGGGCAAAATACTACCTGTCAGAAGGAAGGGAATGGAAAATGGAAAATAAGAAGGGAGATGCTCCAATTACTGTAGCAGAGATTTAACTGCAGCCCGTGTTGGAATAGGTATTTCTCTGCAGCTTGTGGAGCGCCCCATGCCAGAGCAGGTGGATATTTCCTCCAGGAGCTGTTGCCTGTGAAATATCTGATGCTTTAGCAAATTTATCCTAAAGGACTGCAGCCCATGGAGAGGACACATGGTGGAAGAGGGGAAAAGACTGAGGAGGAGGGAGCAGCGCACAGGAGCTGGTGTGGACTGCCTTCAACCTCCATTCCCCATCCCCCTGTACTCCTCAGGGCAGGACAGGGAGATGTAGAGGAGGCAAGAATGAAACAGTGAAGGGAATGAAGTTGATCCAGTGGAAAAAAAATAATGGGGAGAAGGCTTTGTTTTAATTTTTGTTTTTGTTTCTCACCTTCCAAAACTATTTAAATAGCAATAAACGAAATTGATTTTCTCCAAGCTGAGTATGTTTGGCTTGTGATAGTAATTGGTAAGTGATCTCCCTGTCTTTATTTAATCCGCAAGCTTTTCTATCTTATTTACCCCTGCTGTCCCCTTGATGAGGGGGAGTGAGAGAACAGCTGGGTGGGTGGGTGTCTGGCAGCCAGCCAAGGTCAATCCAACATTTAAAAGGCTTTTTAAAGTCTGTGTAAATTGTGGTTCTGATTACAATATGAGACTGTAATTTTGCTTTTGAATGAGCTTGCTCCTTCAGGCCCTTCTTTGGGGAAGTTTTAAAAAATGTGCCTGGCATGCTGTTACAGTTCTATTCATTTTCACATCTGTGTAAGTGATCTGGTTTTACAGAAGTAGTTTATATTGCATAATATTTATACATAAATATACTGCATGTTGATTCATTTATATTCTTTAGCTTTTTGTGTTTGAGTCATTAAATACGTGGTAGATGTAGTTCTGTCCCAAGTTGCTGCATTTAAGATTTATCATCTATTCAGTGCAGCTATTCATGCTGTTTTAGTATGCCTTTGCATTAAGCATCCATACCAAATAAATTTGCTCTTGAGCATTTTACTCTTTTATTAACTATTCATTAAATGGGAGGCATGGTAGTCATGCGGTCCACTGCTTAGTGTATTGAAACCCTAGAAAATGCATTGTTTGTAAATTTTTTAAAACAAAATGAGCCATGATTTCCCTCCTCTACTGAAACATGTTAGGGTCCAGGGCCCAGGGCTCTTAGTCTAGTGTTGGGTTCTACACACAAGACTGAGCCTTTTTAAGATACGGAGAATGGATACAACAAATTCTGTATGTCCTTAAGAGTATATCTGCACTATGTCTCTTGACCTGCTGTTTCTGATGGACTTGGATGATAAATAGGTATTTTCTTGCTTCTGTGTTCTTGGCTATGCAAATAAATAAATAAATAAATATTTTTTGGACAGATTAAACAGACTAATTTTTGGCCTCAGTCATGTAAGTAAAATCTAACTCACATTTCAATCAAGTTCGACAGGGGGTAAAATTTGTCCTAAATGTAAAAAACTTATGCTTGATAAAAAGAAGTCTGGAAAAATGCCAAAGGTATTTTTAAAACCAGACTAATTTAACTGCTTTTTCTCCATAATAAGCATTAGTCAGAACTCCTGTAAGAATGTAATTTTTGTTCAGAATGGAGCCTGTGGGGGGGGAAAAAAAGTCTTTCTCAGGATTGCTGTTCTCCTAAAGCTTGGGAGGGTGAGACAGCAGTTATGTTGCAACCCTTCAACATGCAACTGTTTATATTTCTAAGCCTATATTTATCTGAGTTCTTCCCTAGAAAAGTGATAGTGTTTGTCCATTGAGGTAGCAGTTCTCTGAATATTACAGACCATAGGAAGCCTGGGTAGGATGTAGCAACGTTTTCATGATACATATCACCTACTGCATATTTATGGTACATAAGGAATGGCCAATGTAGGAAGCAGTCTGTATATTGTGTATCATCATCTGCTTGTTAAAATAGAGGGAACATCACTTAATCTGGAACTCAAGATCACTAGAAGAACTAGGGTTTTTTGTTTGGTGGTTGTATCTTTTGAGAACACCGCTAGCAAAAGAGAGGGGAAAACCCTCGGTAATGGTACTCATAGAGGTGTTTGTTTGTTTATTTTTTAAAGTATTTAATTACAAAATAGGCTTAGCTTGGTAAACCCAGGTGTGAATTTCCTTTTACAAATCCTAGTAGTTTTATTTAGGGTAAGATACTTCTGAAGCCTGATTTAGTCATTATGTGGAGCTTATTAGATAAGTAGAGGCTACTAGACCATTTTAAATGTATATTATATATATAAATATCTTCATATATATATTATTTTATTTATTACAATTTTATGTTTATACATATACATATAATGGCCTAATAGGATTTGCCTACTGCTTTATTATAAAAAACAACTCAAAATAGCTGCATCAAACCAGTGAGATAGCACCTCAAAATAATTGTAGACCATTAATTTTTAATTTTTAATTAAAAAAAAAAAAAAGTTCAACAAAAAAGTAATCACTGGAGTCCTATTTATCTGATTTTACAGTGCTGTACTATTGAAAGTAAAATAGGCATTGCAAATATCTAGAGCTTTTTTTTTTTTTTTTTTTTTTTTTTTTTTTTTCCAGTCTAGTGTAGGGGGACCTAAGCAGATGAGATAGAACAGCAGCAGACAGATATGCCTGGGGAATTTTCCAAAACCTATGTTCTCACACCTGCTTTTTGTCTGCTCTGTCATTAACTGTTCTCTTTTAAATTCATGCTGTTATTATCTCCTTTATTCATGTATTTACGTTTGGGTCTTGTGCTGATGGTATTACAGACTGGTGTTTGCAACTATATTCTGGAGCCTGAGTTTATAGCTCTTACATACTATGAAATTTGACATCCTCAGATTTTCATACTTGTATCCATCATTACACTACTCCAACATTTACAGATTTCCTTTGAATTTTTACTACCATTTTTTATTAACTAAACATAAACAAATTCTGACTTTGCATATCTCCAAACACTGTACCAATTTTGTAAGGTTGGTATATATATTTGTCTGTAAGGACTGCAGAGAAAACATAATCTCCATATATGTTGTTACACTTTTCTGATGAGTCTGAGACTACACTTGTCCTTTTTGTGTTTCTTAATCACCTTTAGGATAATCTAAGAAATAACCTGTATGGCACATACGTGCTAGTAAAAGTACATTTATTTACTAGTTCATCTTAACTTGCTATTTGATATGGTACTAAATGTAGGTTTGGATGAGTTATATTCTTAAATAAATGTTTTGTAGTTATTCAAGACCTTAGGCCAAAGCACTTCAGGATATCTAGGTTGAGACACTGTGATTTTAGTGAGGGTGAGGAAGGAAAAGATCCAGGTTTTGACTGAAATAACATATCAATTTGCGCATTCAGGTAAATGCTATGTGTTTAGATGCATTCCGGATCACATTGTTGATGCAGTATATTTTCTAAGTTTAATTGTACCCATAAAGGTTCTGTAAGAAAATACTATGTTCATAAAAAATCTTAGTTATCTTTTTTACTTCATGGATTTTATGTGTTTTAAATGATATAAGCACTTTTTGATATAGTGCTTACAGTAATACTGTTGAATTAGCTATATAGTTTAATAGCTATATAAAAATAATAAATGAAAACAGCTTTTTAGTAAGTGCCAATGATTTATTTATATATTTATTTATGTTTCCCCAGGAAAAGAAGAGTATATTGCAACGTTCAAGGGATCAGAATACTTCTGCTATGATTTATCTCAGAATCCCATACAAAGTAGCAGTGATGAAATAACTCTCTCATTTAAAACACTTCAGAGGAATGGACTGATGCT